>NC_061776.1:18890096-20140096 GCF_022458985.1 Mugil cephalus | reverse complement strand
GTGAGCCATTTACTTGAATATGATATGGTGAGATGATATGAATTATTGATATTCTGCTTCTGGCTCAAAAATGAGTTCTTAGCCATTTGGTGCAGTGAACCAGTAATTGTTAGAATTAGTCTTTCCCTTTATTTCTTTTTCGTTCACGGTACTTGGAGTAAAATGCCTCCTGAATGTGGTGTTCTCATACAGTTTCTTCCTCCTACTCTGTCACACCCACCCCAGGCTTTCCCCTGCAGAGACTCTACGCCGTGCAAGGGCTTAAAGCGGTGTCATGTTCCTCGTCACCGTGACAGTTCATACAGGGGCCTGTGGGAACCCAGGAGGCCCCTCATTAATGCTGAACCCGAAGCTTACCGCAAAGAATAAAATATGGAGAGCAAAGAATAGGAGTGAGGGAGCCAGAGTAAGGTCTAAAATTTGAACGGCTGTGGATTTTTCAAGTGTGCTTTTTAGTAGATGCATGTCACATGAAATTAGTCTTTAATGAAAACGGTTTTAATAGAGTTTAATAAGCTGAATATGTGAGTGTATGAATTAGAACCAGTGGAAACACATTTTTCCTACACTTTGAATTAACCTTGGACAACTGTAGCCCATTTATTTTGAGTGCTCAGTTTAGTGTATTTAAGGGCAGCTCCGAAGAAACACATCAGGCTATCATCATTGAAATGTCACAAACAATATAATACCAGGGCTCATGGACCTTTACAAACAGAACCAGCACAGACGGCCTGACAAACCAATTCAAAGGATGAAATTAGCCCTCAACCCACATATAGAATGATGTCCTTTGCATTTTCTATTCTAAAGAACTAGTTGCAACAATAACTTTTGAAATTTCTCTCAGAAGTGTAACTTCTATCTCACCATAGAAGTGTTTTATTTTCCTATGCCAGTGACATTGTCACATTTTCAGCAACCAGTAAGGACTCAGACGTGCAGGCAAAGAGCTGACAGACTGTTAAGTGCGCTGAGAGCTACAAGGTTTCGGTCCCAATCAAAGTCAGTAAAGAGTATTAAAGACCAATTATGAGACGTTTCAGAAAAACATTAACAAGGTTTTCTGTTTGGCCAACTCACTAAAGAACACAGTGACATCCCCACATAGAAAATACTGCAGCAAACTCTGGTTTGTGTCTTTTATTATTTCAGTTAGTGGAGTCTCATGGCTTTCTGGCAGCCCTGGTGGTGGAGAGGATCAAGCCACATGGGACTGGTGACAGATAAGCTGCTTATTTTTCTGTCAATTAATTAGTTTGCCTGTGGGACGGCATCTCTGTTTTTCTGTGGGTACTCACGTGCTCTGTTGAACAGACTGTTCAAACGCTCTTAATTGCCTTTGAAAGTGATTCAGCTCAGTTTTGACCTTTTCCGCTTAAGAAGTCTCCATGATGCCGCTACACATCTGTTTATGAGAATTGCAAATGTGGGGTGTAAACAACGCCTACATACCTTGACTTTCACAATGCTTGGTATCAGAGTTATTTATTCTTGTATCACCTCCAAGGCTAAAATACTAGCTGAAATCAGTGACAGTGAATGACGTCATATGAAAATAGAGAAAGTCATTAAAATCTGAGGAGGTTTACCCTGGCGCTCGTAGCTCGCTCTTTGTGATCTTATTACGGTTTGCATGGCCTACCATGAATACGTTGGTTTACTAGTAGTTTGGTTTTCATTGCGTCACTTTTTTTTTTTTTTTTTCATTTAAGATTCCCAAAGACACTTAAAACAGTAGAACACACCCCACATTTCTGCATGCATCATTTACAGCAACAGCCATCGCTTATCAGGTAAAATTCCTGTGTGCATTGTACATTTGGCCAATAAAGAGATTCTGATTTTGATTCTGATTTGTGACATCTTGGTAGCCTGCACAGATGTAACCAGAAGGGCATGTACTGTGGAAATGTCAGACCTGCGTCGCACAAACATGAAAAATGACCTTTCAAAGGGAAACTTTTTACACTGGACGGTTAAACATTTGAAAATGACCCAGTTAGCATATTTTCACATCAACCTCTCCCCATTTTTAACGGTATGATAAACATTAAAGAATTAAATTTAAAAATACTAAATGAAATAAAACTACATCACTGACAAAATTGTCTTTTAGTGTAAACTAAATTTAATCATACCGGTGTTTATGATTTTATTCTGAAATCCTTCTTTTACTTGTGCTGGATTAAACATTCATTCAAGTAGTCTTAGTTGTACCTTAAAGTTTAGCCCTCTTACCCATTTGTTTTACATTTTAGAAAGTGCACTTATTCACTTTTAGCCATCACTGAGAAGATCAATAGACTACGGTTCTTCTGAACATTACAAACCAAAGGCCAGAAGACAGCTTAGATTTTGTGGAGGAGTTCATCTGTTGCATTCAATGAAAATCTTGGCTGATAATAGCGTTTGCAGTCATGAGCAAGGAGCTTCACCCTAGTTTAAAGACGTGAGACTTCATACGCGTAGTCTCTACTTAGCTTAGCACAAAGCCTTTGGAAGACAATACCTAAACAGCAGCACCTCTGTAGCTCACTGGTTCTGTGGTGGCCTGAGGTTTTAGCCTAAATCGGATACTGTCACCATCGCTGTGAGTACTGATGTACAGTGTTAATTAGTGGACTTTAGCTAAGGATGGTGACAAGCGTTTTTTTGTCATCTCTTAACAGAACCAAGCTAGTTGCTTCCCCATCTTCTTTCGTGTCTTGATGCTAAGCTAAGCTAAGCTAAGCTAAGCTAACCCTATCCTGACTGTAGCCTTTTTTCGACAACAAAAGACAAAAGCGAGCTTTACATCTGTCTTGCTCCCCACATCAAAAGAGAATATTCTTATTTCCCAGAACATTTAACTGTTCCCTTAAACTCTCCCAGTTAATTGCGATGGAGACACAGAGGAACCTTTAATCATGATAAAGCACAAAGAAATATAAACAATGAAGTTGTGAAGGTGTGCACGATTGCATCATCAATTTACCCATTAAAAAAATTAATGTCTTGTGTAATGACCTTCTCCTTAGTATTCAGTGGGAGGGTGACAACCACAACGGTTTGTATGGCTGTCTTTGTGAGGACACCCATTTCCACAATGCACAGAGAGAGACAGAGAGCAGGAGTGTAAATTGCATGGACAATGTGTGGGATGCTGACAACAAGAGTTCAAAGATGCTGTGTGTTTGTGTGTTGTATTGGTATTACACAGATATTTCAAGAGTTAGTGTCGATACAGAAAAATCATGATATTGTTTTCATTCTCCACAATGAAAGATGATGTGACTGTTGTATAATAAAGATATGAAATCCAATACTAATCCCTCACAAGACAGGTTTTAATAATATTTCAACTTCCACGTCCTGGGGATAATGCGATTTCTTCCCCTCAGCGCGTTCAGTCGATTTCGATGGGTGTGTATGAAAGCAATAGTTAAAGACGCCATAATGACATAAAGAGTAAATGTTATAGCATGGAGAGTGCAGACTGCGGAGGTAGTGGCTAATATAATTTGAAGAAAGACGAGGTGAGATGTCTCCTATTAATGCTGGTGGATGGCACATTGATGATACCTCAGTGTGAGGTGAGCAGTTGTGTCTACGGGAGCAGAGGTAACAAGCGGCTAAGTTTAGTTTCACAGAAAAACCCAATTTGCACAAAATAGATTGATAATCTTTTTCTCTCCGTATTCTTATTGGACAGTCTTTTATGTCTTTTCGGAGTAATAGTAATGATTAGGAAGAGAAAAAAACAAGGGTAGAAATGTTTTTTACAAAAGCGTGTTTGTGTGTTACACTTTATTTAATATTACACATTAAGTTCTGAATATTGTTAAGGCTGTTTTTATAGTATAATGATACAAATGCATGAAGGTATATTACAAGATTTAAAGGACCAGTATGTAGGATTTAGGGAGCTCTATTGGCAGAAATGGAATGGGGTGTTACAAAATCTTTTGTTGAATGGACATTTTACATTTTTAATATATATATATATATATATATATATATATATATATATATATATATATATATATATATATTTCAATTTTCCCCCACAATTTTTTTTTAAATACATTAACATGATTCCAACATATTTTAGTAAAGGGATTAATGGAGGCAGAAGACGTTATCTTTCAGTCAGCACTTCACTCATTCAGCACCGTTTCACAGAGAGCACCACATTAGCCAAGACCCATCAATCAAAGCCTCCTGTACACAGTAGGCCCCGCCCCTATCGCTGCTGAACCAATCACGAGGCGCATATCGCATGGCGAAGTCCACACGCTGCAACATTAGCAGAAGAGAAGCTAACAGTGTAGCTCGCTCCCATCAGCCAGCTACTGAGGCCTAAATGTTTTGGTGATTCGTAGCTATGTTTAAATTTTAAACGTGAATCTGTCAATTAATTAATCAATTTCCTGCGTATTATTTGAATAGCTTAATATTGAATGCAAAATGATAATAATAATAATGTATATTTATAAATATCACTAGGCCGGGTTTAATATAGAACACATAAAATAGGTAGGGGGTCCCTACTTAATCTCTCTATCAGTTTGAGGGTCAGATACAGATACAGATACAGTATATACTGTATGATGGGCCGACTCCCTGGGATGACACAACCTGTCACTGAAAGCAGACCGTGTTGGCTTCAATTCTAAACAAATCCAGGTGATTCGTAAAAATTACATGTTAATAGAAAACTTTGGAATAATCAGGAGGTGTTTTTTGTGTGTTGCTCGAGGCCTTTTAATCAGCGAAGATTATATGTGTGCCCTATGTTTATTGACCTTCCATTTTGCAACTATTAAAAAAGCAACAGCACAGCTCTGGGGTTATTAATTTGACCTTTTCCTGGAAAAAAAGGTTATTTTATTGTTATTCTTAACATACAGCATTGACATTATTCCTAGAAGTACTTACTGAAGTATGTTTTAAACAATTATATGGTTCCCATGAAACATAGGGAAAGTATTATTACAAATTAATTAAATAATAACAATGAACATAAAAAACTTGTACAAAAAGATAATAAATAAACAATAATATAATACTAACCATGATATTTTACATTCTTCACTCTGTTCAAATGTAATGTCCTCACTGCACTCAACGTGAATGTTATCTTATGCTTTTTAAAACTGTTGTTATTCATTTATTCAGGCATACAACCGCTGTTAATGAGCACTACGTTCTTCTGTGCGGCTGTATCAGCAGTGACTCACGCGAAGGGAATGTGCAATATCCTGCAGCCACCTGATGCATGGTGAAGAGACGCAATGTGGAGCACCATTAACACTGATGGCTGCATTCTGTGTGAGCGCTCTGAGCCGTTTATCATCTCCACTGAGATGGGACAAAAAGAGAGGGGGTGGGTGGATGGGTGGGCGGGGGAGTGTCCTCCAAATGAGGAAGATAATTATGAAATTTGTCTTGCAACCAGTAGTGCCAGCGCTGAGAGACAAACCCGTCATAATCATATATATGTTTAGCCCACAGCCTTTGACGTATTTTTTCATTCTGCTTATATCCACAATAATGTATAAGCAATATTACATCACATTAACTCACTTCGACACCTTATTCAGAGAAGAGGCAGCTGACGAACAGAAAGGTACAGAGGGGTTAGGCAACGCAGTTGGGCATCTCTGCGTGTGTGGGATGTTAGTGTAGAAAACCATCCAACAAAACAGCCGTGAAGTTATTGTGTTCAGGTGCGTTTTTTTTTTTTTTTAACGTAGGAGGAACAGATGTGTACGGCCCCTGAGGTCTATCACAATAATCCAGTGAACAATAGCGTACATCCAAAGATTATCACTGACCTTTTCCAATCAACAGGTGTCTTCCCTGTAAGTAACACACACATGTGAAGAATTAACAAAAAACGAGAAAAAAAACAGTGAAATCAAAGATGCAATTGGAATATGGGAACAAAGAGAAAGACTTGGAGAGGAGAGTGGGTTACAGAGAGAAAAGAGCTTCCATTGCCTCCCCAGTGTAATGAGCCTGGCAGGCTGCAGCAGATGCAGCAATATTACTGGAGGTCTGCGTGGAGAGGCAGCAGAGGTGGGAGAAGAACAATCTGATGAAGGTGGATGATGACATCACAGCCCAGAGCTTAGAAACATCACCATCAAATTACAGCAGTGGTGCAGACGTCACCAGCTCTGTGACATCATATCTGGTTCCTTCACTTTACCTTAAACTTGATATCGGACCATGACTAAATGGCGAGGGGACACTTATTTCTACATTATATTTTTCTTGGTGACTGGAGGCACATTGTTCTTCCATAGATCCCCAGCTTCTCACATGCGTCACGTACGTTATTATTTGTAAAAGTTTACCCTACAGTTATTTGAATGCGTGTTTAAGGGAATATAGAAGTTTTAATAGCGCCGTGATTTCGGTTTATGGGGATGAGGTGAGTAACAATAAAATACTGGCCCATGGAAAAAAAAACAAACATAAACCTCAGCTGTGACTAACACCAGATCCTTGATGTAAAGCGTGGGTTTGTCTGAATCCTTTTAGACAAAGATGGAGACAATGCGTGAAAAGACAAAGATTTGAACACAGAAACTGCACACAAATTGTCCTTGAAATCTAAATGGCTTCAAATTTCATCACTAGTCATTACATTTATATATTATTTATGATCCTTCATTGATCCCTCTGCATTTAACCCGTCAGCTCAGTGTGCTCTTTGCCCAAGGAACAGAGCAAATCTCAAATCTACTTCTGTAACCACTGTCTCCCCACAGCACTAACCACTGTTAGTGACCCCAACTTGAGTCAGTTTTGTCAAACTTGAAACAAATCGTAGGTTTTCTGCCTACATGCACAGCTAAAGCGTATCTACTTGGTCCAGGAACCTAGATGTGACTTATTAGTTTTATCAGAGTTTAATGACAGGTTATGTGCTGGACTATTTCTTGGTTTCAGGCAGTTATCATTGTGGGCCTAATAATGTTGTTTTTTGTACCACTAACATACAAGGCAAATGTGTAAATATGGATGAATTAACTACTGCAATTCACATCCGAGTCACAAATGAAGTAATCTGAACCTGTGGTACAATCTTTCTGATTTAAAAAGGAAATCCAATATGTATTTTGAAAATGTTAAACATTTCCTTTAAAACCGTACTGGAAAAACAGTTTAACTACAACATAGCAATGGCTTGGAAGCAGTCAGCCTGCCATAATTACTCTTTGTGATTGCAGAGGCATTTCTTGCTGATCAATAGCTGACTTGCAATTTGATTCCCCTTAAGACAAACGACTGATTATAGTTGGCTGTGCGTTGTAAGTGGTGAGCATCTTCCGGAGCTTTTCTGTTTTATTGCTCGGTGAGGAGCAGAGTGTTCTCTCCATCAATGCCGTTAAAGCACCAAGTGGGACATACATCACTTTCTTTCTCTCTCTACAGCCAACGTTATCAGTGTTTGTCAGCATCTCACTGGCCTTGGAGAGTACATATTAGTCCTATTATTTAAATAGGGGGATCCCCAGTGACCCTACGTACGTATCAGGTGTAGCAGAATAGCAATGACACACACACACACACACACACACACGTGTAAATAACCACACACACAAAGGGAGCCCTTATTAAACGAGTTCATGTCTGCTCAATGCGTAGGCCCTCCCCCCCGGGTGTGTTTAGACACACACGGAGTTATTTCTATTGTGGCCAACAGAGCCACTGACGTCTGATAGCTTTGGGTTATTAAAGCACAGCGGACAGACTCTAACTCACGGTCACCCACAAACAAACACATACAGCCAGCAGGCATCGATCCATGAGAGGAGGAGAGGAATCTACTTACAAGGACAGAGACAGAGAGCCCTTTCCTCGGACTCACAGCCTACCTTTAGACGGACCTTTCCACCATTGTAGATGATGAATCCTTTCATTTCCACTGATTACATTATTTTGATGCTGCTGCTGCTGCTGCTGCTGCTGCGTGTGTATGTGTGTGTGTGGTCCTGTTTTTATCAAGTTGTGGGGGCAGGTATTGCATTGAGTGCTGCCATTGCGGGGCCCCTTTCGCTGGGCTCCACGCTCTTTTTAAGCATTAAACCTTCTTAAGACTTGGTGTCAGAGTAAAGGTTATATAGAGGTTACAATTAGGTTATGGTTAAAGTTGGGCACTTACTTGAGATTGAAGGGGGTCGATGAATGCATTGTGCCAATGGAGGATCCTCACAAAGTTTGAATAATGGCATCGTGAGTGTAGTGTGTGTTTTATAATCAGCAGTTGTGAGAACATGGTTATCAAGTATCAAACTAAATGCAGTTTTGAATTTGGCATCCTGACAGGCTGGTGGATGATGCTGTTTGACAGCCTTGCAGAGGCAGCTCCTTGTAGCTCAGCCCCGCAGGTGCAGTCTGACTCTCTGTTTGTGGGATTTGTCAGAAACCACAAGTGTTATTAATAATAATAATACAAAAACATACACAATAAGGTATGGACTATAGTTAGAGAACCCCCAAAAACCATAGGCCACAGTGGCATTTCGGTCTGAGAATTATTAAATGAATTATTAATAATGATTATTGCTGGAATTATAATGTCGTTTGTGAACCCTGGGGGTATTTGTACTGTGGTATTTTTCTTAAATGAGAAAGTGATGGAAGGATATCATGAGACGCACAAAGGGAAAGGGAAAAATGGAAAGGAAAGAGAAGGGTTGGCTCGGTGCTTGGTGGTGCTGATAAGGCTGATAGCAATGTCCCGCTTCATTGAGAATTAACCTCAAATCAGTGGGAAGAAAAACCAAGACACCCCCCTCTTATCTTTATTTGCTGTCTCCCGGAGAAGAGAATATTAATGTATTTCCTGTTATTATTATTATTATTTTTTTCTATGAATAATAATAGGTTTACATTTACTCGACCAATTCTATGGAGCTTCGGAGCATCATTTGCTAATTGTCACCCTAGAAACCTGATCAGTAATTTCAGCTTATATGGGGACTTTTGCACGACGAGTTTGAATAATGCATGACTCCAGGCGCACAAAGAAAAACGCTGTGAACAGAGCGTAACGATGGAAAGAAAGCTCTTCTCCACTGACACCTCTATATTAGACGAATACGTCCTCTGTGTATTTAGACTGCCGGACACGTTTTAAAAAAGTGGATAATCAGAAGCGCAAAGACACTCCAGACACCTCAAAGGAAAATCTACAAAACACCCTAAAAGCGTTTTACTTTGCTTTTCTAATTGTTTCATTTGAATTATTCTACTATATGACATTTCAGGTGTTTTGAGCTTCCGACTGAAACCGTTTCATCTCAGGACGCGTTAATGTGACACTCACCACACACACACACACGAGGGGCTGCACAGCGATAAGAAGATCTAATAGTAGCACTGACATTGTCTATTCCCACTGGCCCTCTTCTTCTGAAGAGGCATGCGCAGCTGTGCACTCAATGTGATTTACGGCGTTTTCGTGGCAATGTGTGCTCTCTGTGTTTTCACCAGGCTGAGTACAGCTCATGTTCTGACACCAGACACTAACAAGATTAAACCTGGATCTGGTTAGAGATAGGACTGCTTTGAATGCTACAAGTATTTTAATGATACGGTTTTAGTGAGAGGTTGGCTCTTCTTTATGTCACCCAGACACATCAGCTGCACGTTAATGGGTTAAATACGGAGTTTGCAGCTATGGATTGTGTCCAGGGCGCTGACCTTGGTGCTGAAGCTTCCGACGCAAAATCGTTGCCATGTCCTTCTCTGCACCTTTATTTTATGGTCCAAGAGTAGCTAAGAAAACTAATTTTATAACCGGTGTGGCCAGTTTCATATAGTTACAACCCGCCATGAGCCCAGCCATTATGAATTGGGGATATTGTATTAAAGCAGATATTGTGGGTTTACCAGCAAAAGTACAATCCCCGGTAGATGGTGGGAATAGAGAAATAACAGACCTGGTGGAGAAACTGATTATAAAAATGTTACCAGACTGGACAACAGATGGGTTTGCAGTTGTTCTTTTGATACCAGTTGTTGGTATTTGACTCCAGTGTTTAATGAGTTGACGACACTGGTATTTTTTCTTGTGGCGAGACAGAGACAATGAGAATATTAATCCTCGATTCCACTTTGGCCACAGAAACGTTATTCTGGGAAATCGGGAAAGGAGCGCTTACAGTCCGCGCGTCACTCTCCTGACATCAGCCCATGGCTTAAATACCCGCAACATCACACGGCGTGAAACACAAACAGACACACCTTCATGCGGGCGCGCAGGAAACCAAACACACTCCGTAAACTGGACCGAGAAATCGCTTCAGTGTAATGCACTCTGTGCTCTCTCAGAAACATTCAGGATGTAATGTTTTGCAGTTGAATTACCCGGAGTGGCCTTAGCTCTGTCTTTCTAGAATAAGTTTTCTAAACGCAACACAAAGTCTCCGTGCTTTAACACTCGTGCACCATAGGCTTTAATAATGATCAACGACTCTCTTGCGTTTTTAGAACTGGACACCAATGTTTCTGAGCCGCTGCATCTCTCTCTCAGTCAGAACCACAGTGCGTTCCCTGCACTGAAGTTGGAGTCCACGTCTCTGGTCACCTCAGCCACAATGTTCGCCGTGGGAGTCCTCGGAAACCTCATCGCCATAGTTGTGCTGTGTGTCTCCAAAAAGGAACAAAAGGAAACCACTTTCTACACTCTGGTCTGCGGGATGGCCATCACGGATCTGCTGGGGACATGCTTTACCAGTCCGGTGGTAATCGCTACATACGTGGCGAGCCGCTGGCCAGGAGGAACTTTGCTTTGCCACTTCTTCTCCTTCTCCATGCTTTTCTTCGGCTCAGCCGGTATGTCCATCCTGTGCGCCATGGCTGTGGAGAGATACTTAGCCATAAATCACGCGTATTTCTATTCCCAGCACATAGATCGAACAATGGCGCGATTTGCGCTCCTGGTAACCTACCTGGCTAACATTGTACTGTGCATTATGCCAAGTTTCGGCTTCGGGAAGCACGTCAGACACTTCCCTGGCACTTGGTGCTTCCTAGACTGGAGATCGGTGGATCCACTCGGGGCTTGCTTCTCCTTTCTGTACGGCGGAGTCATGCTGGTGCTGATCGCAGTGACACTTTTGTGTAATTTGGCAGTGTGCAGGTCGCTGGTGGGGATGAACCAGAGGACAGGAATAGTCCGGACTGAGCTGTGTGAACAGGGAGGCTCCCGCAGACGCTTCCCTCGACTATCATCCGTCACTTCAGCGGCGGAGATCCAAATGTTCTGGCTTATGATCTTCATGACCATCGTTTTCCTGATCTGCTCCATCCCTTTAGTGGTAAGGACAACAGCTCTAAAGTTCTCATTCAAATCTTCTATTACATATAGTTATTGTTAAAACTTGATATCATGATAAACAAAACATTCTCTGTGTTTTTCTTGTGTGACAGGTGCGAATATTTGTAAACCAAATATACGACCCAGCCTATATTTCTGCCGGGGGGGAACCCGACTATAGGAGCGACATGATGGCAATCCGCTTCGCCTCATTTAATCCCATATTAGACCCCTGGGTGTACATTTTATGCCGAAAGAATCTGCTCCTAAAAGGCTGCGAAAAGGTGAAGGGGACAGTTTCCCGTGTTAAGGATGGCTGTGGCGACAACACCGGCTGGGCAGGAGGTCAAAACTCCCCTCCGTCTTTAAACAGTAACGACACCAGTTACGCGTCTTTGCGCACAGCCAGCTACAAGAACCACGTGGAGCACCAGATGTCCATCAAAAATAAATCTTTTACAGACTTCGCAATGAGGCAAGCGTGGGAGTATGACACCGCCCAGGTCAACTTTCACCCGTTCAGCATCGAATCGACCGCGATCCTCGGCTGTGAGGAGGAAGGGACAACTCATTCCAAAGTGGAGGCGGGGGCGAAAGTTTCTCCGGGACGCAGCGCAACGCCACTGATCTCCGCGCACGTTAGAAGAGTGGACATTGTTACCTGCACCTTCAGCACACCGAGCTCCTGTCTGTCAGCGAAATGTCTTTGACGGCTTTTTTTTTAAATTTATTTTTTATTTTTTATCTCACAACACCAGCTGTCAAATGTTTCTGGCAACTGCATCATCTATCTGCACGGCAAAACTTTCGGTTAAACTGAAATCAGACTTTACACTGGGACATTTTGATCACTTTTGTTGGGTTTGAACCACCAAAAAGCCACAACATCTCAACGCTTGAACCGA
The DNA here is from genome assembly GCF_022458985.1 of Mugil cephalus. Lineage (NCBI taxonomy): Eukaryota > Metazoa > Chordata > Actinopteri > Mugiliformes > Mugilidae > Mugil > Mugil cephalus. The sequence continues at coordinate 20,127,871 of NC_061776.1, read as the reverse complement.
GTCTGTGGCTGAGAGCAGCTCGTTATTAACACGGTCTCACATGCGTCTCTGAACTTGAGCAGAAAGATCTCTAAAAGTGATATTGGTTAAATGCTCAAACTGAAAGCAGCACAGGTACGACATACCCACCTGACTTTGTATTTAATCAACCAAAATACGGAAAAATACATAATGGCCAGATCATGAAAGCTTCAGGTTGTATAGATCATGTGTGCGGTCCACTTGGTGGATTTTTAAGGATCAGTGTGTCACTGGTTGTGATAGTTTAGGGGTTATAACACCGAGAGTGCTGGAACAAAATCTGTGCCATGAAAATGTCCTATTGGTTAATAAGAATTGTCTGCATAGTCGGACTTTTTTTCTAGGACGACACAGAATTTCAGATTTAGTCTGTGAATCTTCTAAGTGTGGGAATTTAATTTGAATATTAACATACCCCATGGGTACATTTTAAAAGAAGTTTGATCAATTGTATCAATCCACGTGTGCCATCCATTAAGTGCTGTTACACTGTATTTCTGTTGGCTACATTTCGTTTCTAAACGTACGTGCAGCTAATTTTCTCTGTGCCATCTATCAGTGTTGCATGATGCAGGGAAAACTGAGTGTAGACATTTTGAATGGCTAAATATTTATATTGCACATTTGAATGTGATTGGTGTTTTGTTGCCGTAAACGGTCAATGTGAACATATCAAAGTCTAAAAAAAGGAAGGAAAAAAGACAACACTGCAATTTGTATGACCTGAGCTGTATGCTGCGCGTCTTGATGGATCTGTGTAGAAAAATAAAAATGACCCTGAACACTGGAAACGGATGAGCTTTAAGATTAAAGATCAATGCAGCTCACAAACATGTGGCAAACTTAGGACATCGGAACCAGACTTTTGATTTTAGGCCAGCAGGTGGCGCTGCAACACAAGTCCAGTATGAACAGAGCTGGACGTTTTTTCACCAGCAACCCTGACAGAGGTAATCGGACAAAAGTAGTAAAGACACTGATAAGAAGACGGATTTAAAAAAAACAACTTTATTCCCTTAGAGGATAATGCCATACAAAAATAAAGGAAACTTTATAATAATAATAATAATAATAATAATAATAATAATAATAATAATATCTGGCGAGTGTAACTGAACTGAATTATTGGACTCTGAAACAAGTTGAAATTTTAGTTTTAAGGTTTCATGTGTTCAGAATAAATTTTAGATATGTAAAAAAAAAACAATTTCCAGAAGTAAACTTACTTCTATTCTATTTCTCTTACTTGTCAAACTTGTGAGGTGCTCCAGAGGAAGAAAAAAAACAAACAAACAAAAAACATTTATCAATTATATCACATTGTTTTAATGTAGGTCAGTGTGTTTTTAGCCACGGATGATATGAAAGAGAGAGAATCCGAGCTTTAGGAGGGTATCTTATGTTATTTGACCAATTCTACCCATCGTCAAGCTCAAGTTTGAGTTACTGCATTGGCTAAATGTGGAAATCAGCACCTTGGAGGGAAATAAATGTACGTACTGTGTATGTGCAGAAGTAACTGTCGACATGAAATGTGAATCTTGACAATAAATAGATATATATCTACATTATACAGGTCCTAAAAACAGCTCTCATATGAAGCCATAATAAATAAATAATTTATCTGTAATAAATATATTTTACTTTTATACAGTAATACATGAAGATGCATGGCATCCATTTGGCTGAGTTCACCTGAACATAGAAAATATACAATGTCCCTGTTCGTGTGTGGAAAAACAATGGCATGGAAAGAGCTGGCTTCACTGTAAGTAGTTGACATTATATCCATCTGTTTAGTCTGAGTCAGAATATAAACAGTGTCGGTCCTTTAACTGTGTCTTTTCTCTTCATCTCTTGAGCTTCAGCCTCCAGGCCCACGTGAAATCAAAACATGTTCCAATAAAGTTTTTTTTGTCATGAGTAATAACTGGCCTCAGGTATTCTGCATTAGCTGGCAATGATTAATTTAAAAACAATTCACTCTTTGATGAGGCACCAATAAATTCAGACAGGGATTCCCTGGCGCCCCCACCCACTCCCCCCTCTCATATTGACCTTGGCCTGAATCGTCCAGCTGCATCCAGCCCACTTCCACCTCAACAGGAAATTCGCCACAGGAGGGAAACAAGTGGCCTCTATCGCTTCCTCTGCTCTTTGTGTGTCTGTCTGTCTGTGTGTGTGTGTGTGTGTGCGACAGCGCGCCTCTCTGGCCTACCAGCACACAGCGTCCACCCTGAGCCTCTCGACACCTCTCTATTCAGGGTGGGTGACACCACTCTTTCTCACCCTCTCCCTCGTTGATCTCTTCAGCCCATACACATGCAGCTAGCAGCAGACAGTGACTGGATGGTCCTCCACGTGGTCTGGGCGTCCATGAAGGAAACCGGCTCGTACCGGTCAGGGCGGCAGCAGGGGTGGCTGCTGACCTTCCGGGCGGTGCGCCGAGGCAGTGAGCCGTTCTCCAGCAGCGCCTTCAGTGCCAGGTCATAGTTTGTTCTCGAGGATTGGCAGGAGCCCACGCAGAACTTGAAGAGGACGATCTCATCCGAATCAAACCCCAAGCCCAGGTCCCGAACCCTCATCTCTCTCTTCTCCACGCGGCAGTCCCTGCTGCTCTGTTTCGGGAGCCTGCTTCTACCTTTAGCCTTTCGGTCTCCTTTTCCCGTCTCTTCCTCTTCCTCCTTTTCTTTCCTCTTCCTCTTCTTCTTTTTCTTTGGTGATCCCTTGGGCTGAGGTTCCGTGGGGTCAGATGAGCGTGGAGAGCGCCCCACCCAGCGGCTGCTCGGATGGTCATCCATCTCATCCATCACAAAAGGGTCTGAAATACAAAGGAAAGGTGGGGGAGCGGCAGTCAGTCAGAGTACCCAGGGTGCATCAGTGTAGTCATGAGCAGTTATACGTTCACATTCATAATCTACGATTTCACCTCTTCATTTTTACTTTACATCCTATGTAAACACACTCAGGCATCTGAGATACAAAGCAGACGTGCAGGCTCAGTCCATCCTGACACTGCCCTGTGAAGCTGATGTGCCACAGATTAAACTTTCATACGGGCTTCAGTACCATATAGAGCATGCCAAGTAGAGTAAGGGTCGCCGTCATCTTCCTGCTCCTCGTCCTCCACCACCTCTGGCAGCGTCACAGGAAGTTCTCTCTGCTCCTGCCCTCCCAGCAGGCCCACAGCGTGGCCTGAATCTGATCCCACACCTGCAGCACCGGCTTTCATATGAGCTCCTTCCACTAGGGGCAGCAGAGAGACAAGCACCCACAGCAGCACCTAAGGAAACGGGGGACGTGTGAAGCAAGGACATTTGAGCGACTTGCAGTGCAGAAATTAGAGCAAAGTAGGAATGTTACAAGCAAGTGAATTTTTATGTTTTGATTTGTTATTTTATTTAATAAGATTATTCTTTTTTTTCTCTTTTAGGCAAATTAATTCCAAAAGTTAGTCGTCTTTTAGCTCTGTTTTGTGCTCCGTCTACTGCAGAGAATGTTATATGTTCCTTAGTTAAATAGTTAACACCTTTTTCTAACAGTTGTATTTTTTCTGGGTACATATTGTACAGCGGTGTTATGGAGTTTTTCTGGAAATAGCTACTTGCTGTGGTTGAAATAGCGCAGAGAAAACGGCAAAAATATTAAACAGGCTGAAAGATGTTACTTTAACTGAAGAGACACAGCTTTAAGTAGATTTTCAATAACACCTTGTAATTATCTGCTATTAAATGGCTATAGAGTACAACTGGAATTATAGGTTTCACATGTTTCTGTCATATTTATAGGTGTCACATTGAGCAATTTTATTCTGCATATTTTCCTTCAGACTGTCTTCATGCGAGGCAAAGCTATCACTTGCTAATACTGTACTCTACACAAGAATGACATCACTCTTCTCATCTAAGTTTAGCCAGAAAAAGAAAACATGAGCAAGGTTTCCAAGGTGCAGGTCTACAGGGAAGCTTACTTACAAATAATTCAGTCGCCACCAGAGGATTGTCTGTTTAGTTGTCTGTTTAACAACCAATCTAAACTGACAAAGAGATTAACCGAGATAAAAGTGAAGTAAATGAGATAATACTGAGAAGAGCTCCTAATACACACGGCTCTTTAAAAGCTCTTCAAAAGAGCAACAGCAGTACTTTGTCTTAAGCCCTTTTCATCAAAAGCGATCTCACTTGCTCTTCAGTAATACTTAAGTCAAATAACTCTGCTTTCTTTCCGCCCTGGATCAAGCTCTGTCCGCCGCCTCATAATTTAGCAATGAAAAGCGTCAGCGCTGACAGGGCTTCACCGAGAGCTGAGTCCTGAGCTTTGAGGGGATGGATTTCATTAACAATTTATATCTACATATAACTCATCCCCTTGTTCCTAGAGGTCTGTGTACAGTGGAAATGAGCAGCTATAAGTCGGGACATTCTGCAGAGAGGATGCATTCATATAAGTGGAAGAGATGGAAAAAGCAGATGAAGAAGGAAAGCGCCGGGGCGCTCTTGTTGCGATGACGTGTGTTTCTGACAAACCTTGGCCTTTGCTGACATCACAGGAATAATCTCCTGTCTATCCTTCTTCCGAACCCTCCATCTGGTTCCACCTGGAAAGAAAGAGAAAAGAGAGGAATGTCAGATCATAGAACAAGGCTTTCCTCCTCCCAGCACTCCCTTTGAAAAGGCTAACATAAACTAAGAGCACAACATGCGGGCAATATGATGTCTATACATTCACAGTTGTCCAGATACTGTAAAAAAAAAAAAAAAAAAAACATCCCCATGGGCCCCTGAGCGGCCCGACGTGTCACATATATCACGTCCTCAGTTCACGAGGACAATGTTTTCGTTGCTGCTTCAGTAACAGGCCAGTGTTTGCTCCCAGCTTGCGTGGCTAGTGTCAGCTTGTCTGTTCATACATCCATGCAAACAGCGGCGGTCCGGCAACAAAAGGCATCATCTGAGATACACTCGTCAAAGGCATTCTTCGGGGTTATTCCTGTGGCAGAGGTACAAGCAGGGGGAACCAGGCATGGCGAGGGCACTTCACGGAGGTCCCAGACAAAAACCACAGAGATGCGAGGCAGGTGATAAGAAATGTCACGGATGCAGATGTTTATATATAGTACGTGCAGTGCGGAGGATTGCGCCGGCTGCAGAGCGCGACATGAGGTCATGAGGTTGTCCTTTCAGCCGTCCTCCATTGTAGGACTCGTAGACGTACCTCACGTCAGAGGTTTTCCTTTAAAACAGCTGTAGAGGAACTACAGAAGACACTAGCTAGCACTGGGGCTTCGGCTAGTGACCTTTGAGCCTTAAGTTCACCCAGTAACCAGGTCCATCCTCAAGCGGACATTTGTGCCAAATTGGAAGAAATTCTTTCAAGGTGCTCCCGAGATTTTGAGCTCGTGAGTTATTAGCAGCGATGTGTCTTGTGAGGTCACAGAGACCTTTTGACCGCTAAATCATAACCAGTTTTCTTTAAGTCCAAGTCAGCCTTTATGCCAGTTTTGAAGAATATATGTCCAGTTCTTGAGATGCACCATACAGCCAGGAAATCTAATGCCACTGTCCTGGTACAAACTGAGGCTAATTAAATAAAATTAAGTAAATTAGTGCTCATCTTTAAAAATCAAAAGGCCACACCACAAAGGTGTCATGACTTTTATTTTGTTGTGGCATCCTTGTGTTTCACCACTTTTTCTCCTAAACCTTTCTTCATGACTTCTGCTGACTAGGTTTATCACTCAACATCTGAAATCAGACGTGAACATTTTTTTTTTGACACCACGTTCTGCCTACAGTTACCTCCAGCATCTTGGAAACCACATCTGTCATCTCTTTGTGTAACCTTGGCACTGGAGTGCGGGATCCCTGCGTGCACGCACGCACACACACACACACACACACTGTATCGTATTCCAGCTCACGTATCTGCAGATCTCACCGATAGCGCGCCGTGTTTATTTAACAGTCAAAAACAATCCCCGCAGTTCTGTCTGCGCAGCGAGATGGAAGACTGACAAAAGGTTACGGATCACAGGCCGCGATAAGATGCTGTTGATGCAATTATACAATCCTGCATGTTCCAGCTGTGAGGATCCAGTCCAGGCAAAGTGAAGCCGCAGACACTGAGGGGTGGGAGAAGGAACTCGAAAGGAAGGTAGGACAATGTGAGCATAATTCAGACCGACAGAGGGAATACATGTTGCTGCTGCTGCTGCAACCTAAATCTGCAACTGTGCAGACTCCTCTCCTCATGTCTCCATCTCCCTCTGTCTCCGACTTGTCTTGAAAGGGCAGGCCGAGGCAGGACAGAGGGCTGCAGATATTCACCGCAGAGGTGCCATTCTGAGTCCCTAATGCCACAGCTGGGAGTGTTTAGCTCCTTATAGATGAACGAGCTGGGAGTCTGCGTTGGGCCTGTCTGCTGGTTCATTTCAGCCCAGCTCTCTGGAGCTGTTTACAGCTCGACGCCTCCAGCCTTCTGGGAGACGAGGTGGGTGGGGGAGCGCAGAGGAGTGGAGAAAGGAAGGAGAGAAGGAGTGGGACACCGGTGCTGAGGAGCCCCAGACTGACACAAGCCTGGTGATGGACTGCGTGAACGCGTGTGTGCGCCTACACTTTCAGATCCAACACTGTACGTGTGTGTGTGTGCGTGTGTCTGTGTGTGTGTGACTATGTGTGTTTAGGAAGCCGGGGCATGTGTTTCTTCCTTGTTTGGCTGATTAAAGCCTTCGGTTTGTCCATCAGACTGCATGTCTGCGGCAGGGAGAGCGGACTTCTTGTCACCTTCTATTTACATTGTTGGTCTTCTGCGCTCCGGTTGTTGTTCACAGTTAGTTAAGTGGGTGAGCGCCACAGAAGCAAGCACGACCCATAAATCCAGAGACGGTCGCCACTACCAGAGCGGCTTTGCATTGCACTCAGACACACTGTGTAGGTGCTCGGAAACGTGGGTGTGGATATATTTGACGTAAAAGGACACGGGTTTAAAAGAGAAGCAGCAAAACAGATGTAACATCGGCTTAGTGAATTTAATGTGTGCTAAACAGCAGCATAAATGTAATATAATATACATGAGCAACTGGTCAATTTTGACTGATGTCCAGAATCTTATTTTTTACTGTATCAAATTATAAAATGAAAAGAAGTTTTCATTTCAGCTAGAGCTAAAACACCGAATTAAAAACCGAGCAAAGTGTGCAGTATCTCCATCTCTATTTTTATGTGACGTCTGTGATTAATAATCAACCTCAAACACGTAAAATTAAGGGTTTTTACAACTTGCACATCTGTCACACATTTGGCTAAGAGTCTTAAAGCGCTCCAGCTTTCTGAACCTCCCCGTTCTCCCTACATTAGTAAAGCAGTATGAATAAAAAAGTGATTTCCTGCCTATTACTCACAAAGATGTTATACTTTTATTAGTTTGCTATTTCCGAGAGAGCAACATAACGTGAACATGTTTCATATCGGTGATCTATGTGCCTACTGTATACTATTACATCCTCAGACCTGAGCTTCATTCACAGAGCCTCCATAAACTCTCACTTTGTTAAAAAAAAAAAAAGGCAAGGAGACAAAAAAAAAAAAAGTGTTCCGTCTCCTTGCAAAAGCCAAACTTCTCTGATAATGACCTCCTATTAGAGAGCTGCCACGTGCGCGTGCTCGTACGTAAAATGGTCTGACCTCCAGCTTTAACCTGTCACTACCGTGGTGCCTGATTGCGGGAGCGAGGAGAAAAACAAGGGAACAGTAAATCACCGCTGGCTCAATAAAAGACACCTGCGGTGTAAGAGGAGATGCAGGAGAGGGAAGCTGAACACCAGGAGAGCTGCCTGATCACTACCAGACACCGAGAAACCTGGGGAGGTCCCACAAAACGCAGCACCGTGATATCTGCCCGTGCCCCAAAGCCCTGCATACATGCATCCAGAATGTGTGAAAACTGGTTTTGCGACTTCAAGACACTTTGTTATAAAATGTGTGATTTGGACCAACACCAGTAGACTTGTGTCTGGGAGTCATGTTGCCTCAAACTTTCTTTTGATTCTCACCTCCTCACTTTCTCATTTTTGTGCTTCTGATTTAAAGAGTCGCACACAGTTTTTTTAGCTTATTGTTCTCTTATTAAATGTGCTTTCTTCCTCTTTGCAACTAAACCAATATCGCTACTCAGCAGTTAATGACAGCATGCCTTAACTATGTGCCGCTGGCCACAGAGTAAGAGGAGGAAAAAGCAGGAGGAGAAGTAATGACACGATAAGAGAAAGGAGAATTAAAAATAGAGGACGGGTTATAGTTCATGGGGAAAAGATGACTGAACCACTGCACGGAAGAAAAGCAGAGATAAGGGTGAACACGGGGAAGTGAGGGAATGACAAAACGAGAGCGCAGAAAAAGGCAGCGCAGACTGAAGCCCGGTCAGTCTGTAATCCCATAATCCCTGGCAGCCAGGCAGGATGTAATTGCTCGTTAGTGCCAGTTTCCACTCTGAGGCCTGTCACTGCTGGAAAACCACAGAGCGCCGCCAAAATGAGAAACAGATAACAGGTCCCATGCCTCGGTTCAGATACGCGGTTAGGGCCCCAACCCAACCCCAACCCCAACCCCATCACCACCGCCGCCTAAAACACACACATATGTGCACATACACTCTGTATCTAATCCTTTCTCTGTCACAGAAACATGAGATATTTTTTGTTAATTCCTAACACAGTTTCAGCCCACACACAAGAAGTTGGGGGGGGGGTGGGGGGGGGTTCATCAGAGGTGTGGACACTACAGCGCCTGGAGCAGGATGGTGAGGAGAGGAGTGAATCTGTGTGTGACCTCACGGCATTTCTCTCATCGCTTTTCATTAACTGACAACAACATCTGTGGAGACTTTTGGACGGTAATGCCGGACGCAGAGAGGCGAGATGAGGGCCGGATGATTCCATCCTAGCAGGGTGACTGGCTGTGAACAACAACGCGAGCCAGACAGCGATGGGTTTTAATTGCTGAAAATGGCCACAATCAAGATGGACAAGACAGGCGCTGCTCGCCACAGTTTTAGTCCCGGAGAGATTAATAATGGACCGTGTAACATTTACTGGTTCCGCTCTGGTGCACGTATTTGTCGGGTTTCAGCATGGCCATTATGTCTCATTCTCTTGGATTTTATAAACTAAATAGTTCATCCCGCAGAAAAGCAGAAATATTGAGTTATGAAACATTTGCTTGACCAGTTTCATCCTGTGCCAGTGAGTTAAGAGGCTGCTTAATTTGGAGCTTTAATTGACATGTGGAGCCTCGTGTTCAGCCACAGCAGGAAACTGGCTCTGAGGGTTGAACCTCGCATTGAACCCACTGCTCAGCACCGAGCAACGACCCGATGAACATTTAGCAGCTAATGAGAACCAAAAACAGAGTCTGATTCAATATTCAACTCCTCCTCGTTCGAGCTACATGTGCAGTCACTTTGCCACATGACGGACAATGAGGCGTTTACAGCTCGCTGCCCCTCAAGTAAAAAAATAAATTACACATTCATCATTATATAGTGAACTATTTGCTTGCGCCGGGTTAACCAGCCACACATCACGAAGAACAGTACCGCTTTCAAGCCTGACGTGCAAAGCAGAACGGTGCAACCTGGACCTCATTAAAAAGTACCTATTAGAGGTAAACATATTGGCCGCCTTATGGTGCACCTGAATGGTAAGTGATTTACTTCACTGGCCCCGCAGCTTCCTCTCCACACCAAAGAGAGAAGCCCAAAAGACACATGTCTAATGATTCTGTGGTGAGATAAATGAAGCACTTTTACAGGAGAGCCGTGCGTTTGAAGTGTAGCCGTGCTGGATTAACGCCCTCACACGTTCGGCCTCGCGTTGCCAAAAGAAGAGTAACTGCGGGTCATAAAAGCGCCGGGATCAGTGAGTCACAACAAGCACAATAAAATGCATTTTTCCACGGGTCATAAAAGCTTCACCCGTGACCGGCACATTAACCTCGAGCTGCAGGCCTGACGGCATCACTGCAGCAAGTCAGAGAGAGCGCGCTCGTCATCGGGGACCGACAAAGCCGCCTGCCTCCGCTAATGGACGCAGAAAGCTGAGGCTGGAACGGAGTTCCCAGCAGAGGAAATGAACAGGTATATACACGAGAACTAAGCAGGCATCCTGCAACCAAGCCAAGTTGGGAGCACAACACCACCACAGGCGTCTAGAAATAGCATTTGTAAATAGACAACATCTCAGTTTTGGAACGCAGTATGTTGATTCAGCTGCTCAGATGTCTCAGTTAGGTCGTTAATGTTTCCAGGCAACAGGTTTCAAACATGCAAATTAAGCTCTTCCTTTTGTGACTACATATTTCCGTTCGTTGGCGTGACTTAATGAGCCCACTGTGTTTGATCAATTTGTCATAATAGTGTTTACTGTTGTGATGGGCACACTACCAACTGCTGCCAGGATTCATGACTCCTCCGACTTTGTTTCAATAAATCTGTCAGTTACATTTCATTGAGAGAAAAAAAAAACTTGGTAAAACTGGTTTAAAGTGAGTAGGTAACCTAATAGTTTCCTGATAATATGTAAATGGAACTTAAACCACGGTTTGGTTTAAAATGTGTTTTATTTTTGCGTTGGTCTCTGTGAACAATGGCACCACTAAACGTGAAGGATAATCATAGAACTGATGCTTCTATTTGTAAGTAAAACCAAAATGATGCACACTTCAAAAGTTGACATGAATCCATTATTACCTGCTACATGCATTAATGCATAGCATAGCATACCTTCAGAAAACTACAGTAAGCCATTCTATAAGTTATAATGGATTTTGTTTTTTTGCCCACTTTTGCAATTTTTATTCTTTTGTTATCTTATTCTCTTGCTCTTATTTTATGTATCGCTCTTCGCTCTCCTAATTGCCCTTCGGGTTTTTTGAAAGTGTTTTCCGATTCTGATCTGATTCTGATTCTGATTCTGAACTGAGGGAAAATAACTGTATTGTCCCTTCGTCTGTTCCTCCATATATGGACAGTTTATGGACAGATTCATGGATCAAATAACTTTCACAAAGACAACCCCTCAGATTTATCACACCTTCAATCCTCTCAGCTCCACTTAGCGTTTTAGCTTAATTTACTGAGGGGCCACACCTCTCTTATTTAGTTCACTCCCACTGGTCTCCTGGGCTTTTATTTATTTATTTATTTATTTATTTTTTAAGAAGCAGCCAGCAGCAGTTTCTCACTCCCTGTACTCTACCTGCCGAGCACCAAACAGCACAGAGTTAGCAACGAAGCAGGTAACTCACTGAGGTAGCTCCTGAACGGTCAGACTTTTCCCTCAAGAGACAGTGGAGACCAAAACTGAATTAAAAGAAGAGTGAACGTTGGATCTTTGACATGGACGCAGACCCAACTGATTCATCGCATCTGTTGTGTGTCCACTTTACTGCTGCATCTACAACACGCTGCTGTAAAAGGAATCATTCAGCCCGATGCTGCTGTATAACCTGCATCGTCATCGGGCTGTTTGTGTTTGATGTCGGTTTCAGAATTGACAGCGTTTCTAAATCTCAGCATCTGTAAATACACTGTTAAAAGTACAGACGGGAATAAAAGCAAAACACCAGCCTTAGACGCTGCAAAGCAGGGAGGGAAAGTGATTTCTAGTACAGTAAGGAAGAGTAATGAACCTGCGAGGATTTTCCACAACAGCTTTAGTTTCAATGTACAACAGCCCCAAGACAAGATTAAGTGTGCAGGGTCACTGGAAAGTTTAGCTAATGTGTGTGCGGTTAGAACAAATTACCCATGCAGAGACCTACAATGCTACAGACTTAGTGTCTTGTGACCCGATCAGGTAAATTAGAGGGGACACCGGCATCCACCGCGCACTGCCTTGTTTTCCCATGAGCGCTGACATGAACACAGCCTCCTGACGTGACACATCTGTGTCCTCACCGTCTTGCCTCCCTTCATTCTGTGTCTCACTATGGCCGTTTCCCAGCGTCCCTGACCCTAATAACCCAAATTCCAGCCTGATTAAGTTGGTTTTTAAAAGGAAGCCACACAGAGAGCGGTTGAGTGAGCCTCACCTTAAATGGGAACACATTTTAGCTATGTCGGAGCGATGATCAGAGGGTAGGATTTCACTTTCCGGTGTTTGTGGGGACGGTTAAAAGACCGCAGAGAAAGCAGATGGGGATAATGGGGAGGGATAAGGAGGAATAGATAGGAAACACACACTTAGCACAGAGCTGCGTGTTTTATGCCAAACACATCATGTAAAACTCTCTATTTCCACTAAACACAGGTTCACACACGAATGCAGACACGCTGACCCAAACACCCACCCCAGAACCTTAACAACCCTTTCATGCTCCACTCTCGTGTTGCTGTTTTTGTTTTATTTTTTTTTCTTTCTTTCTCCAAATTAAACCCACACTAAGCCTGAGAGTAGCAGTCCCAAAAGTGGCCATCAGCGACACGCACACAAACGCACACCCTCGACACATTATTAGTGTGTCTTCTGTCTGGGCGAACCAGCGCTCTCCAAAGTGTTTCCGTGTCGCCCGCTCGTGCCCCAGACAGGCTGGGTTTAATGACCTGGCCTGATAGTTCAAAGCAGCCCTCAGACGCTATGATTAATGAATTTGACCTGCTAATTTCAGAAGAATACAGCTTATTGTATCAAAAAAGCACTCTCGCAGACACAAATGCCGCACCGGGCTAGTTAACATTCTTCTGTATTTCGAGTAAAAGTTGTTTTAAGGAGGGAGATTTTCCGATAAGGACAGGAGTTACTTTATGTTTCATCAGCGGCTCCGAAAGTATTAACCGCCGCTTTGTTCTAAATAATTTAAGCTGTTTGAACTTGAAGAAGTCAAAGTGCTGAACAACAACAAAACAATTCAAGATCAGAGAAAGAAACAATTCCCCCCGTGCACTTACACGAGATTGTCCAGCGCTGCAAAAGCAAGGACCCAGAAAACAGAAGTAGCATGGGAAACATTTGTCTGTAGGAATACATCTAACAAATTGAAATTCCTTTTTGTCAGATCATGCCTCCTTCAATTTGGCCTGAAGGAATCACTGTGGTTCGCTGCATACTCTAAGCACTTCCAGATTGGAGTTGCCCTGTGGCATTTCAGGTTGCATAATCAATCTCTCTCACCGCACTCTCTCCATTAGTGCTGGGACAAAACAGCCAGAGTAACGTTACACACCGACGCTGAGACGCGGCCGAAGACAAGGCTCCCTGCACAGAGCACACATCCATCTTTTACGGGCAGAGTTTCATTCATCTGAAAAGATTGGGCCCTTGCTTTAATGTCGAGGTGATATTGCACCAGTGTTGCTGAATAATCACCAAAAACGCTTTAATCTCTTGTAGTTTTGCAGCCCATCACTGAGTTTAATGATGCTTTTTGCCTCGTGAGCAATCAGCGTTTCGTGCATTTACTGTAAGTCTCTTCCAACTTTCTGTTTGTGTCTGGACTCAGCTCTTTCTCTAGCTGAACGAACGGCGATAAAGGAAGCCCACAGCCTTTATCTTGGCTTTTTAATGTCTCTTAACTATCTCTATAAAGAGTTATACGACTGTTCCTGGATATTTATGGCTCGGTTTATTATCAGATTAGGGAATTATGCGTTACGTTGAACTTGGTTACAAGAATACACAGACAACAGGAAAAATAACAGACATTAAACAGCTTTATAATTTGATCAGATGGAAACGCAGATAATCCTATAATAGACATACTTACTGGACATACTGGAAGTCAAGTTGAGGCCAATCCATAGTAATATAATTTTATGCTAACCAGAGTGAACAAAGAAAAGAAACAACTACAAACGTGGACGTTCTTGCTAACCAAACTAAGCTTGCTAACTAAATAATATTTCTTGATCGCAATCTTATATTGATGTTTTTAGTAAAGCAGTAGGTGTTTTCATGAAATAACACAGCACCGATCTTATGTTAGCTAGCTAGCTCCCAAATGGAAACATATCAACGGTACGTTCCCAAAGCCCTACAATCCCAACACACGCAGACACCCCAACTTTGCCTGGGTCAACTTTGAGTTTGAAGATCTGTATGTTCAGCTCTAAACTGACGCGACAGATAGCGGAGTCTCTAGAGTCTGGTTGGTTCTGTTGATATAATTTTAGCCAAAAAGTGACAAAAACTCTTGTTTGGTTCGGGCTTCGCGTGAGTCTGAGTCGTACACAAGTGCTGGGGAACAGAACACCCCTTTGACAAATTCCCTCAACAGCCCGTGTGTCATGTTAAGCCACTAGAGAGCTGGACAACATGTTTATCAAGTTCCCTTTATGTGCTGTATGGAGCGGCATAACATAGGATCCTTTGTCATGTTCCCATTATCTTCTATGTTAAATCTAAGGAACATTGGAATGACTCCACTGTGGCACTAATATGGAGGAGCTAACTTAGAAACAAACTTGTGATTAACAATCAGTTAAAAATGTAATTTTGCCTACAGCATTTGAAGTTTAATACACACGTGCAGTATCTGAGGTATTTGAAAGATCTTGGGGCGAAACACGATTTTTCGTTTTGTTTTTGTTTTTTAGCTGGTTTCACATCAGATACTTTGTTTTGCAGGATTATAAAAAATATATATACATAGCAATTGGAAGCAAATGTTAAACTGTACTCGGTATGTGATGTATTTTGGCAGGAGGAGGTTTGTAAGGTTTTATATCAAAGAAATATAATTTAAAGATTTGAGGATAATGTTGGTTTAGAGCTAGACTAAAGCCTGGGCTTTCAGGCTTACTAAATACCTTTTTTAATAAGTTAACAAAAAGTTGTTTAAGTCTGTTAAAAAACGGGGAGTTCGGGCCCTGAAAATGATTAATGTGATCTGATATAAATGATGAGAATCTGGTTTCTTCTTCTAAAGAAAGAAAAAATCTTTTAGCTAAAAACTGGCTGAATTGGTCCTGACTTTCAGCTTTTTTCCTCCTTCAGTCTCCATGGTTGTCAGGTGAAGTGGATGTTCTGTTTGCCTTGGCAAATCTGATGAGAAAGATGCAATCTTCCTTTCTAAAAATGAAGTTTTTATCTCCAACATGTCCTAGAGTATTAAATTAAATACATAAAAGTAATATTTGAAGTATCAGACTCTGCAGCTGGAAGCTTAGTGAGTAATGAAGACCAGTGGGAGAGGAAGACAAACAGTGTCATAGCTTGTTTGCAGCCTCAGTGGCTCCAAATCTAGTTGTGAGGATGCCTCTTTGTGAATGATTGGGAATTATGATATGACACTTTAATTGCAAGGCTCTCTGTGAGTCCGACTAGCGACACAAAACAGCATCTGAGCGTGTAAGACTTAAACCCATAACACAAGCAAACAGCACGCTGGCTCTCGTAAAACCACAAGCCAGTTAAAACAAACCAGACCACACATCAGCAGGCTGCTGGTAAAGAGAACACGCCAGCCCGCCGCACCCGACCCTCGGCTGGGCCGCTGACCCCGCGACCTCTGACTGGCGGAAGAGAAAGCTGTGGCAGCGTGACGGGGGAGTGTGAGATGCCTGGAGCGCAGGGAACACTCTCATGTTCGGCCTGAGAACAAATTGGAGGCTTTCGGACACCTCGACTGAAGAAAAACGGGGCTGTTTCACGACACGTTTTCACACATTTTACAGACATTTAGTGAGGGACGCCCATTGGGGATGTGCGACATGTCTCAGGTGATGGCAAAGCCCTCGGACACACACAGACATTCGTCATCAAGGGTGACGGCTCTGAGGAACAAAGGAGAGATGGGGAGGGGGCTAAAACACCAGAGCATGATTCAAGTCTGAAAGGCCTGCCTCCCTCCAACTGATCCTCATGTGTGTGTGTGTGTGTGTGTCCGTGTGTGCAACATTGTATGTGCATGGCTGTGTGAGTCAGCGGGTCACTGAGTCAGTGAGCAAGTACGAAAGTACAAACTACAAACGTATGAGTCAGTGCGACATCATTTGGTTCAATTTAAATCTATGAGCAGACAAATCTTGACAGTTGGGGACAGAAAGCCCCCCGAGCTGAAACTGTGAGTGTGATGATGAAGGAGGAAAAAAACAAAAAAAACCAAACAAACAAACAAACAACAACAACAAAAAAAAACCTGCTGACAAAAATCCTGAAGCAGCATCCCTGCCACAGACTTCAGAGGGCCGAGGCGATCACCAGTGTTTTCAGCTGAGACTGAAAAGAAATGTGCTCGACTTCCAGGATGTCAAAACACCTGAAGCTTAAAAGACCTGATCCCCTCAGAGGAGAGGAGGGAAACTTGTGCGGTGTCTGTGTGTGTGTGTCTATGTGTGACCAGCACTTTGACATTTAGATTTGCAGCCCACTCCAGAAGAGGGTCACGGTGAAAGACTTCCTGACTGTCACGTTCCCTCCTCAGCCAGAAGAACACACACATACATTCATATCATTTCACAGTCTATTTGATTTACATTTTTTTTTCTTCACAACGCACTGTTGCCTCCCTGCGCCTTGTACACACACACACACACACACACAAATCATAAAACCTCACTTCACAAACCACATGCAACAAGCACCTACACAGTCCTGCCCTCAGACAGCTCTTCACAAACGCTCACAATAAACCGCGAATTAAGATCAACTCTGGGTCCAGGTCGCAGTGACTCCGGGAGTAAGCAGCTGGCAGGTGTGTGCGGAAAGGTTTAGTACTCAGCAAAAAGCCACTGAAGTGAAAGGAATTCAAACATCAAACAATGTCAGTGTTGTCACAGCAAACATGAAGACAAGAGCCCGGGCTGCTTTCACATCGACACTGACATAAAGATACCCAGTGCTGTTATTCCAAAACCACCACGATATTCTCTCAAATCCAATTTCAGACAACTTTAGAGAATGTGATGAGTGTCGCCTTACCCGCCGGACTGTGCGCGTTCTGCTCCAAGTGCGCGCCGGAGAGGACAGGATAGGCGCTTCTTCCACGCTGGGCGCAGCTCATGTTTTTTGCTATCCATACGCGGCGATGTGTCATGTCTTACAACGTGTTGTCACGGCTTGCAAGTGCTCAAAGCGGACTGTCTCCTCTGAGGCTGAAACAAACATGAAGGATCCATCTAAAGGCGGCTCAGCTTCTACGCGAGAGGCGCCTCCTCCTCCTCCTTTGTACGAGGCCAAAATGCCCCTTCTCCAGGCCGGTGTCCTGACACAGCTTCTCGCTCTGCACCTTGGACAAAAACAGAGCACACAGTGAGAAAGGCGCTAATACAGTTCTATCACTGCAAATTACATCTTAAACACACGTGTTTTGATGTAATTTAACAGTGAGTCAAATTTAACCACCGAACGAGACACTTTCAAAAAAACAACATTCTCATTGCAGTTTCTGTCTGGATTCAAGTATTTTCTCTTTCTACTTTCTGCCTCGTTTAAAAACACTTGAACCTAGGCTTCAGGAAATAAGTGAAGTTACTAAAAGTATTTTTAGTTCAGCGAGGAACACGATACGAGAAGACTTGTTAAGGTGGACATTTTGCAGGCGGTGTGAGCTATCCAGGACGAGGAAAATCAACTTTACAGCTGACTCTTACAGGCAGGGTGCACCCTATATAAAATTTAATTAGGTAGGAGTTCGTTTGCCGCGACATAAACAGCACACCCAGAGAGAGGGCGACAGTCAAGTATACGAAATGTTTGCCCTAAATCTGCTACTTGCACCGTGTCTCTGACTCACGTCCAACCATCGTTTAATAAAATGAAGCCAGTTTTTCAGGCATGACTCTCCTCTACTTACCTCCAGTAACCTGTTCAGTCTTGCCTCCAAATAGCTCCTATGGTTAATCGGTAAATAACACCACGAGGGGGGAAAAAAAAATCTCACATACAGGCTTTGCGTCTCTTCTAAAACTCAAAATCGATAGTTTATTTGAATGTCCCAGGAGAGACTGCGCGATCACTCGGGGCAATTTGGCAACAAACCCGAAAAGTCTTATTTTCTTCTTCCTTTGCGTGTCAGCTGTCTGTGAGCGGGTTTGAATCAGAAGTTCAAATCGAGAAACCAAAAAATTGTCCGCCAAAATATCAAAATAAAAAGGTCCATGCGTCACAGCTTTACGCAGCTAAAGTCTGCACCTCCAGGAAGGTTTGTCTCTTGTGTTTACAAAAAACTATTTACTTTGGACTCCGGTATCCAATTATCAGAGGCTGTGTCGCTCCTGTGTCTTCTCAGGAGTCTACTACACAGCTACTAAACAATGTCTACAATGCCCCGTAGGACAGGAGGCTGTGCGTAAAAACAGCGCGCCGCTCCGCCTGTCAGTGGGTTTGTGAAACCGGAGCGCGGTGGCGGCTGCACAAAGTGCTGCGAGTTTTCTTCCCCATCCACATGTCTCAGATGTCTTTTTGTTCCCGAGCTGGGAGCAGGGAGGGAGGGAGGGAAGAGGGGGGTGAGTGTCGCACAGTATGGTCACGGAGGACTTCTGGAAAAGAGCTCCCGAGGAAGAATCCCGGCAAGAGACATCTGTCCTTCAGTGTTTACACTACCAGGCTGATAAATGTCGAGAGTTTCTATATTCCGTTTGAAGGCGCACGCTCAGACAGTGCACACACGTGGACGCGTACATGCGTTTTGAAACGGGGGTCTCTGGGCACACCGCCCCTCCTGAACTGCGGAACCTGTGTCTGTGGTTGTTTTGCATCAATTTGTAGTCATCTCCTGTGGTCTGTTCCTCTCCTGACCCTCTATGCTTGCGTCCAGTAGGCCCTGTAGCATTTCCACGCACACATGCATAACTGAATGCAGCCACCTGTAAAACGTCATTCTGTACACACACTGGCAGATGTTTGCCGCCCTGATGCATGTATTTGTCCTGCCCTGGCTTCTACAGCAGACTGTATCACCTGCTGTCAGGTCTGAAGGATGGTGGTGGTGGGGGGGAAACGGAGTAACGCCAGCAAATGCCACACACCTCTAATCACTGCTCCACAAATCGAGCACTGTCCCCTTTCCCTTTCCACCCGACATGTTTGTCCCATTCATCCTTGCCACCCCACTCCACTCCACCACCTACCCACCCACCAGTGCAGGGAAAGGCCCTGAAGGTGAGGCACTCCCTGCAGGGCAAACACTGAGGCCCGTCAAGCACAAAGGCTGGGTAAACAGCTCCTTAGCTTTCTTCTCCGGGCCCACTCTCCCTGCAGAGGCAGAGACAAATGCAGGGAGGATCCCTGGTCTCTGCTACGGCACTATTAATAGTGGCAACCAACAAGGCAACAATGCACACAGCTGAGTTGCTTGACATGTAGGAATGTACCATCAGATAGCAAGGATGAGCCCAATAAGAGGCGAAGGGGAGAGATGCCTGCCAGGATCACTTTAGTTTATTATTTGTGGTTTGATGAAGATAAAAGTGTCACAAAATGTCTTTATATATAGTTTTTATGTACACATATACAGATATAAGTGCATTTTTTTGGTATTGTCCAAAACACTGGCTATTAACATACACCGTTACATTATCGCCCTCATCAAAGAGGCCTGTCTGCCAAATAATGCTCCCTTCTTAAAAATGTGACGTCATAAAGTGAGAGAAAATGTCCTCAGTGAAGTCAGTCAGAGAATGAACCAAGACAGCAAGCAGGTGGCAGAGTTTCCACAGAGGGCACAGCAGCAATTTTAAGAAGTGTGTCTACACCATCCATCACTGTGAGCGATGCCGGTGAACTTGTTCGGCTTTGTAAAAGGGATTTGCAGCGTGACACTGTTTGTGCACCCACGGTTAAACCCCATGCAAGCAAAACGCACGGATATCTTTGGTGCACGCCGCACACACACACACACACACACACACACACACACACACACACACACACACACACACACACACACACACACACACACACACACACACACACACACACACACACACACACAGGATTAGTTACAGACCTCCTCTCTGGCAAGAGACGGGAACATGACGGCTGTAGTGGAATTTTTCATTTCCTTGTAAGAATATAGAGCTGAATTTACGAGAACATTCCTTAACAACCAAATATAATTATTATTTTTTTGTTTAGTTTGATCATGATGATCAAACTCAACTCTTTTTTTAATCATAAAGGTTTCCTCTCCCTAAGGGAGGTGCACATTTGTTTCCATGGATACAAGGTGCAGGTTTGGGCCTCTGGAGCTTCCGAGTCCATCCAAGTTCAGGGCTGGATGTGAGAGAGGGTGGGCGTTTCGGATATTGGGCGGTGATGCTGGAGGGAGACAGACAGAGACGAGAGTGGTTCCACTCTGCCAGATGTGATGGGTGGGAGAGTTAAAGGTTATTTCTTTATTCCCTCCACGGTTTCTCTGGTTTCTTCTGGAGGCACAGGTCGCTGCCCTCACCGCCTGCCCTTCCTCTCCATCCGAAGGTGACCTTCTTTGCTTGGGCCTCTTCCAACTTCCAAGTTTGTTTTCACTTTTCAAGTGGGAACTCCCTTTTACTGGTGCACGACACAAGGCCCCCAGGCAAAATCTGCGGCGAGGAGTCAATCGGTCGCCCCGGGAGCAAAACAGCCAACTCCATAACAATGCGTTTCCACATTAACCCAACAAGTGAACATAGCAGAGACAGATAAATCGTCAGTCATTACGGCTTCATCAGAGCATTTCAAAGCCGAACTCCTGCAGGCGTCCTCCAGATTTGTTGTCTCATTGTTTATACAAATAAATCATAAAGCAAAGCGTCCACATATGGCCCAATGGTGGCTGTTACGAGGATGGATGGAGGCTGAGGAAAGTAAACAGCGAAGGCGCTACAGAAATAAGCAGCGGCCAAACTTTAGACCTCAGCCCCACCTCAAGGAAGTGTGGCTGAAATGAAAAGCAGAATAGTAACCGCACGACAAAACCTTACGGGGCTGCAAGAGGCAAACGCTAGATTCTGTATAAAATGCAGTCATGCACTCTCCTCCTCTTGCTTCATACAAAAGGCCCATTTTCAAGACCTACAGATGGCTCGCTCCTCGTCTCTGCTTGTTTTCTGTTTCTGTCCTAAATGTCAAATCTCTCATCTTCAGAACTTCCTCATTAAATTTCTACGGAATATCCGGAAATAATCACTGCACAGTAGAAGTTCAGAGGCTGACGGGACTGGAAGAAACACTTCCCATCAGTGCTACGGCAACATGGCAGGCCCGTAGGTGTGTCACATCCAGAGACAAAGGTAAACTGACAGAATGTGGGACCTGTTGCCAAGAAGGGAATGTTGTTTTCCCTCGTCTCAGCTGACCCGTCATTAAGTAAACAGAAGGGGAAAAAAAAGAAAAGCTGGGTGTCTGAATGGGTGTTTTCGCTCCCCTTTCCAACTCTCTTTTACGAGGAGTTTAAATTTCAGGCCCGGAGGTCGTGGCCTCTCCGTTCCAGCCCCACAGAGAGGAGGTGGGGCGTGGGGTGGGGGGTGAGAACCCGTCGCTGAGAATAAAAGGCCCCGCTGGCTGAAGAGGTGCAGGCGCGCTCATACCCCTGTCTGCTGGACGAACAGGAACGGCCGCCTCCGGGGCCGGCCGGGGCCAGCCAGCTGCCTCGGGGAGATCCCAGGTGGCGCATATTCTCCTGCTGCGGGGAGCGAGCATTTGATCCCACCCTGAGGAGGTGAGGAAATCTGCGGAGTCTGGAGTAGCCGCAGCCCGGCGGTTTTGGTGACCGGCGAGGCGTGACTTTGTGGGGGCCGTAAGTTTCTGGCACCCCATTAACAGCAGGATGGGACGGTCCAGAGGAGCTTTAAGGGCCCTCGGCGACTTGTCCTTTCACCTCACACCAGCGCCGGCTTACAGCAGCCCTACAGCTGGATGGCTCGCTCCTCTGGTTTATGGCGATGCTGTCGGGGCGGTGAGGGTTTCAGGGCCGCAGCTGAATAGCCCCGTGTGTTTATTGTGTGCGTGCAACAAGTCTCAAATGGGTCCCTGGTGCCTTTTACTGAAACAGGATCCTCATCAGCGTTGAGCAGGTGAAGAGAAAGAAATACACAACGCAGAGATGGGGACTAGACCCCAGAGCAGAAAGGAGTGAGGAGTGGAGCTGGGAGAAAAGTGAGTCAGAGAGTGGGGCAGACATAAACACTGCGGAGAAAAGGAGAGTACATTAGGGAGGAAGTCCAGTCGATGGAGGATTGAAAAATGATTTCCCTTGGCTCTGCAGGTTGAAGATACAGAGTACAGAGCAGCAGAGGAAATCCCTTCTCCACGCTGCTCCATCCCATCCCTCCTTCATCTTCGCAGAGCTTCCTGCAGTTTGTAACCTCTGAAGCACACTGACACTACACTACCTGATGGACGCTGCATAACACGAGGCCCCCTCCACTATAAGTACACCAGACTGGGACACTTAAAGCCACGGCGTCTACAAAGAAACCCCCCGCTGTCACAAAGCGCTGTGACAAAAGCAAGGATGAAAAGTAAAAATGTGCCCGTTGACATAAAACAGACGGTAGGTCAAATACATCAAAAATATTTACTATATATATATATATATATATATACTGGAAATACACAGTGTACAGAAACATGTATGTACAAAAAGACAAATAGTAAAAAAAGAAAAAAAAAAAAAGAGAAGAACATCATATCCTGATGCTCCACAGTAAACAACATGCGCAGGCAATTATCCATTACAAATGTATTTATTGATTCATCTCAGAAATCCATTCATAGCTGTATATAAAAAAAAGAAACACTTTTGATCATGTACCACTGGTGGTGATATGAAGAATGAGAGCACATACATTCTGGTTCATTGTGAAAGGGACGAGGTGATCTGGGTCCAATCCATTTCAGCTCCTCCGTTATTCCTTAAAATGATGACTACAAACCAGGTTAAGGTTAAGCCTTTAACAGGAAAGCTTTGACACCCTTAATACGTGTTTCATGTTATTAATGGTCACTTTATTGACGGTGGCTGGAGATATTTCACCGCTTTACTCGCTTTTATATTGTTTGTTGCCTCGTCCGTCCTTGTGATGCTGCCTCTACGTCTTATAAATTGAGGACAAATAAGGTGTTTATTGAATTGAATTTTTTTTATGCAGACACCGATTTTGAGAAATACCCTCCTTGGCTACAGTGGTGTTCGTGTTTATGTCCGTGGTGTCAATGCTGCTGCTGAATAGCCCTGTGTGTTTATTGTGTGTGCAACAAGTCTCAAATGGGTCCCTTGTGGCCTCTAGTGAAACAGGATCCATGTCCGTATTGAGCAGGTGAAAAGGGAAGAAATAGATGACAGAGATTGTAACAGAAGGAGGGGAGCGGAGTGAGGGACAAAAGAGAAGTTCTTATAGCCCAAAACATACCACCGGTACAAGGCTACGAGTCTGTAAATAATGTGCATACAGTAACGCGTATAAAATGGACTGGTCCCGGATCACAGAAATGAGGAGTCCTGACCTAAAGCTGCGGCGACACATCGGACCAGCTGCAGTCACTATCCTGTGTCACACTCCTCGCTACAGTTTTCAGGTGATGAGGTGTAAGGCACTGAGAGTGCCTCGTGATAGTGCAATGATCAGCTCTTCCTCTGCCTTTACTCTACAAAAAAAAAACAACAACAACAACAACAATCATCCCACAGAGGACCCAGTTGTTCAACAAGTGTTCCTTTTCTTCATATCCAGCTGACAGTACTGAAGGGACCTGCTGCTACACGATACCAGCAGCAATTGTGGAGACTAAGAAACAAGCAACAATAGTAGATTACTGATTGAGAGTAATGCATATCAGCGTATGTTGGTATTGTATGTGTACAGTCAAGAAGAAGTAAAAACGGAAAGAAAATCAGAGAAAAACAAAGAAAATTCCTCTTTTGGTAAAGCAAAATCTAAAATGCACCATCACTAGATAAAGCTGATAACAGAGTTCATATGATAATACAAGAAACGCATGTAACATTCTCAAATAGATTGTTTTTTTTTTTTTATGGGAGTAAAAATAGAAAAGCAAAATGTTCGATAGTGTACAAAAAAGAAAAAGAAAAAGAAAAAAAAAAAAAGAACACTCCCACTGTTAAAATACTGTCGAGCATGTGGCAGAACCATCATCTGCAAAGTGCGTAGGTCTGATCAGTGCCCGTGACACCGACGTCAGATTGAGCTATTGTCAGCCTCGGTTTCCCCGAACATCGAGAAAATTAAATTCCTGTTGTGTGCGACTACGACACAAAAGCAAGAAGGTAACACACAACTCATAAGTCACAAAAACGCCGACATTTACTACTAGGCCGACCGAGAGCAGAACGCTGCTTCTGCCACAAGCTTGTTGATGCAGTCTCAGAGGAAGCACGTGGTGGTGAACTCTAAAGTCTAAAACACAAATGGAAACGTTTGTAACAGTAAGCAGGCCCACCTGTGGCCATAATGCTGGGATTTTTGTAACAAAATAAATAATTAAAATCAACCCTAAAAACAAAAATATATATATTTATATTCTACGATCCAAGATTTCACCATTTACTGAAGAACAACTGCAGCAGCGGGAGGCTGGAACAGGGCCCCTGATCAGGGCAGAGCATCTATGCTGAGGCACATGAAGTAATGAGGACAGTACCGTGTACGGGAACGATGCAGAAAGGACGCAACGCTGTGTCCAAATTTTACTTCACTAAAATAAAGCCGTTCAACACGAACTAGAGTGCCTGGAATGAGCACGCACCTTTTTTCCTGATAGGTGCTTTCAGACTTATTTAGTGTAGAAAACCTTACAAGGCTGGAATCATGAATCATAGTACCAGATTTAGAGTTTAGAGGTGGATCTTTACTGCTCTCAGCATTAGTGTCTCAAAGCAAGTGGCAGGTGTCTTCTGGCTTTCGGCGTTCATTCAGAGCTGGGGGATGAATGACGCAATAAATAAACGAAGGAATGGACAAATGATATGTGGGGGGGGGGGTGGGGGGGTGCTGCAGCTCATTACAACACACGGTAGAAATCTTTGATATTTACACTGAAGAAAGTGAATACATTCAGGTAGCAAAAGGAGAGGGGGATGACCTCTCCCCTGTACGAGGTACGTTTGGCACCGCTAACACTCAGCCCATCCAAACACTACAGTTACAGCTCATCCCTATAGCTCCTGTCCAGTCGCCAGGGTAACGCGGACCTCCTAGGCGTCACCTCTGCTCATACTTGTCATTCACGCGATACAGATGTTTGAAGTGGTAAATGCTGAAGATTTCCCGTGTCTGTCTCTCTCTGATAAGACAGGAACAAGGCAGACCCAGTCCATCGCAGGAGTCTTTGGTTCAGAAGGCACACGTGTGCATCTCTCCACAGAAACCATCCTGTGTTTCTTTCATATAATCTCCTTCAATATATATATATATGTATGTATATATATTAAAAAAGCGGCAGTGTTCAGGCCACCCAAATTCTAAGGAGTTTTCTTTTCTCCGTGAGTCCATCCATTTCCCATTTTTTTCTGTTTTTGCAGTCCTTAGGGAACGGCAGAGGGAGAGTGGGTGGGTGTAAACTCAGATACCGTTGGTCAGGTCTGTGATAACGTTGGCCCTCACCAGCTTGCGGAGGAACTCCTTCTCCTTGGATATGTTGTGTGTCCAAGACTGCGGAGAAACAGAGAAAGGAATAAGTTAAGAGGTGAAGGAAGGAGCTAACTGCTAACTAAGCTAACTTTCAAACACACTGCTGTATCCGCTAATCTTTTCATATTCCCTGCATCTGTACGTGTGGGCGTCCGACTGTGCAAATTCACATGTAAAGCCACGCTCGGTTAGTTTTCCTCCCTGCTGTCCAGAGAGCCGACGTGTAACCAGAGCCAGTGCTTCCTGTGTGGTGCTATGGGATGAACAGTGGAAGGAACGGCCAGAGAGCTAATAAAGGAGGCACAGGGTGGAGGAAGAAGCACACAGGAGGGATAAGGAGGAGGAAGAAGGGGAGAGCCCCAGCAGGTTGGGCCCTGTAGGACTCTCCTATGAGACCGTCTGGGTCAAACCTCCTGAGCCAGCACAACCTCGGGGAACAATAAGCTGCGGTTTTCAAGGAAATAAGAGCTGAAATCATTATACTTTATCCTAAACACATGTTAAATACAAGCATCACAAATGCTTCTTTAGCCTTCAATCTTTTAATTGAGCAGCAGGGAAATCGTTTGATCGACAGCTGAGCCAGCAGACTCACAAACGCACAATGAACACAACTGCAGAGGAAGAACAATGAACAAAACCATTTTGGTTTGAACAGCAGTGTCCAAGAAATAAACACCACCAAGCATCTACTGTATATTTCCAGTTAATGCTTCTGCAAAATTCCATAAGTACTGAACATTTCTCCAAGAGCTGTTTGAAAAACTCAAGGCATCTTCTGGTTTGACTCAGGAGAAGGAGGCTTTGGCTAAAAAGCTGATGTGGTTTGCAGTCAATAGTTGAAAATAAGGTAAATAAAAGTGGCGTTGTGAAGACAAAAATACAGTTTTTGTGTAAAGATTTTAACTCAACGCAATCGAGTCAAAATTGTAGTAGGGTTAAGTGAGTATCTGCAGCAAAACAAGAGGCAGCTCACACACGGAAAAGATGCAAAGTTTACTTTGGGATCCTGTTTTTGGCTGAACTTGTTTTTGGCTGATCTCCCAAGTATCAGCCTAAAACTCCAGCTTTAACTGAAAAATATCAAAACCACCAAAAGTGAAAGATTTAAGGGGATCAATCTTTATGGGTTTGTTAATATGGGTCACCTCATTTCACATTTTATTGTCAAACATTCTGCAGTTATTGCAGTTGTACGTTCACTGTGGAGATCTTAAGGATCCACCCAGACAGGAAACAATCTCTTCCTCCACAGCGGTGGAAGACTAGTGGGACGACGGTTTCGCGGCCGCGTGGTTCCCGTACATCAAATAACCTCGGGGACTGGCAGTGGTTAAGTGTTCCAAACAAAAGATCCTCAAGTATTCCCATTAATTAGCCATGTGTGGCGGATGATGACACTGTTGATGAAGATGATGATAATAAATGCCAAAGGTTCACCGGGAGTTTAGACAAAGGTTATCATCATACTGAGCTCATGGTTTACACACGTCAGCACGTGGGGTGACATCTCTGACTCCATTGGGTTTCAGTGTAAACACCAAGACGGAGACTTGACTGATGGAGCCGAGAGGGATCGGTCATGAGAGCGTTTAGAAAACCATTGTTGCTGCGGTGCCGGATGAAAGAGAAGAGCGGCTTCGATGGGCAGAAATTTAAGATTTAAATTATGAGGTTACATCAGGTTTGACAAAAAGGCTTCTGATATGATACCACTACATTAATAAAGTTAAATAGAAAATAAAACTATAAAATGACAACCTCAGAGTATTTATGTGAATGTCCTGACAATTAGAAGACCGGCATCAGAGTCAAACAAGCATTTTCTATACGTTATTGTACCATCAGCATTTTCGTTAATGGTGCAATAATCTAACAGAAAATGTGTTTTATCACATGTATAACACACTCCAGGTGTTTTGTTTCCATATTCACATATTTAACAGGTAAAAAGGTGTCGTATTTGTTGCTGGGAGACGTTAAACTCCAGCTAAATCCTTGGATGAATATCATACCATCAGCCCAAATAGTAAACGCTTTGTAGCGAATGCACTTTGGCTGCGGGCCAGTTCAAACCCCCATCGCGCCCTCCTCCACAGGAGTGGTGGTCCGTGCTAATCAAACACTACAGTTATTTGTTTCTTCAGTTATTCTTTGGAGGCCGAGGCCGGCAGGGAGAAGCCAGAATAAATTGTTCTCATTAGCGGTGAAACTAAATCACAGCATTCTTCTTCTGAGCTGGTTATTCAGTGACTCCGTAGTGGAATAGGGGCTCGCGCTTCGAACACCCACCTCTTTGATGGCGGACATCTTGACGGTCTCGTAGTAGTGCAGAGGCGCGTGCGGGGTGTTCATGTCGTAGCCGAAGCCGGCCACCGCCACCTCGTCGCAGTTGTGAAGCGCCATCGTTATAGCAACTGTTCCTAAAGTTGGAATGTTCTGCAACAGGAGCAGAGACACGGTTATAACACACACACACACAAATAAATGACTAAAATATACAAGGAGGAATTAAAACATGCAAGATTATTATATTCAGAAAACTTCGGAGCTAATCACTGCTTCAGAGAGACATGTATTAACTTCCATCCCTCCTTTATACTTCTGTCTTTGTTCTGCTCCGCTGCTGCTAACCGACTTTGAGCACTTGGTGATTAACTATTACCTTTAAGACGCGACCCTTACAGACCCCTGCTACGACACACTGATCTACAGGGTTGAGTCGTGCTTCCTTTTCGCCCTGGGCTACAAGGGATCTGGGGGGTATAGAGGCTGTGTGTGCGTGTGTGTGAGAATGTGGACGCTGCAGAACAAGAGAGGAAAACGAGTTGGAAAAAGAGCGGGTGCAGAAGAAAGAGTGGATGGAGGCCCCATTTAAATCATTACCCTGATTTGAAGCCCTCGGGGTAGGTGGAGCTGAACCAGCAGCTGGCCAACCCCCTACTGCGTGCTCTAATACAGATTATTTTACACACATGCACCCACACACTCCGAAACATAAACACTAGTATAACAAATAGCCCTCCTCATTAATTTCCATGTACATAAACATACAGTGCGACGGTCAGAAGAAAAACTGTGAAGCGTTCCAGGGAAAGAATGTGCCAAATCATACAACTCTGCAACATGTATTGTATGAGACAGCAAACAGCCAGACACAAACACAAAAGGTCCACGCACACAAATCACCGCGCACTCTCTCGCTCTCTCACACACACACACACACACGCACACACTAGATGCTCCCACATGTTCAACACATGCTGCAGGTTTGAGTTCATGCAGGGGTGTTCTGGTGGCCCCAGTTAGGGTGATACACTCCTCACGTCCCCTCCAATTCTCTAACAATATTCCCACTATACTTAACAACAGCACACACAAACAGCGCGTGCACGCACAACTGCATAACACGTGCACACTAGCATTTAATGTGAAACGCTCAGGGATGTTTATACATTTGCTGCCCTGTGCTGTTTGGTGGCCGGCGACTAAAATGTCTTCACTTTATTCCTACAACAAGAAGAACCAAATACATTCAGCGCCCGCTTAGTTTCAGTTCCTACTTTCTCCCTCTCTGTTTATTGAATGCAGTGGCAATTGTGAGTAGAACAACCAACGATTTAAGCCCCAAAATAAAATGCACCTGAAGAGCAGGTCATATGCATCTACCATGACATTCATTAAGTCCATGACCGCTTAAACAACGGCCCCCTAATCGTGAAGAATATTCCTCAAAATGTATGAAGGAAAAGTGCTTGAATAAATCCAGAAGCAGTGCATTATGCAACATTTGTATATTTCCCTCGGTTAGTTGTAAATAAAAAAGAAAAAAAAGAGAGACACTAGTGTGCATGCAGGGTGCGGTGTAGAGGAATGGTACTGGTTAAGTTCAGAAACACAATCCATATGGGATTATAACTTCTTTCATATTTTTATGTACTGTTGACATATTTAACTCTAATTTACTCATGAAAGAAATGAACGTTGCCTTTACATCTGACCACATACTTCCACGAAGAATGTGAACAATCTCAGACAATGTATGAGAAGTCAGTGGAACATTAAAGTGCTGTTCTAACAAGTGACTTAATAATAAAGAGTGCATGTCACGATATAAATGAGGTAAATCATGAGGTTGTGAATGTGCCTGCGTGTCTTACCCCTTTGCCCATCTGACCATTGTTCATGGGCAGGCCTATGAACTGGAAAGCAGCCTCCTGGATGAAGTAAGGGTTGAGGATTCTCATCTCGCTTGGCTCCCGGGGCACCGAGCGAGCCACAGACTTCCAAAATCCCTCTGTGCCCCTCTGAGAGAAGACAAACAGAAAACGGCACATTGGTCGTTATTAAAATGAAAAGTAGACAATTTTATCACTTGAAGATAAGTTGTATTTCTATTATGGTATAAATCACGAATTGACACATGAGGATGTGTTTGCTGTGGACAGCAGTATGACATTTACCAAGCAGACTTCAAAGGGAGATTATCCTCTGGAACACTGACATAAAACACAGAAGCTCACCAGAAGCCAGACCCTTTCTGCCACTGATTAGGGAAACAGCCTATGGGCCTTAATGGATCAAGTAAGGGTGAGGGGCTGGCAAGACATCGGTAATTATGATCCATCAGAAGGAGAGTCTAACAGTCATGCTCCTCTAGACGTTACATAGAGAAGAGACACTCATCTCTTACTGAAGTTAAACATTTACAATTACATTTACCTGGCTGCGTTTAAGACACAAATTGACGTTCGTGAGTCATCTGCAGAGACAGTCTTCATGTTGCTTCACAAACTCTTGGCATGAAGTGCAAAATGACATGAAGATGAGGATTATGTTGATAATTAACTTGAATCATTTACAGTACGTATTATCTGGAGCAGAATCTTGTTCTTCCATTGTTTCGCCAAAGGTCTTCTAAGGATAGCCGAGGACTTTCATGTCAGAACGGAAGTTGTGCATGTTCTAAAAAGTCTACACGAATCCGTTTCTGATGCCAAGCTCTGGCTATAAAACTGTAGCCTTACCTACCATCTGTGGTTGAGCACAGAGGAAACGACAGTGGAAATGACTCAAATCACACTTTGACCCGAGGGTGTTCTTTGAGACCGCAGGTCTTTTTACACAAGGCAATCACCATCAGTCGCTAAGACAACCTGTCAGGCCAGAGCCGCATCTAAATAAATTATATAACTAATGAAATGCACTTGTTGTAGTCTGTCAGCCAGAACAGACACTGGATATTAGGAAACTGGGACACTGACAAAAGGTTACCCTGAAAACAGTCTCAACACGATGAAAGTAAATACCCAACTCTGAAGTTCTGACAAACTAATTGACACAATTTACAGAATAAGTTTGAGCGTACAACTAAATGCAACTAAAGTGCGCAATTGATCTGCCGGCAGTGGGACTCTCCTGGATCCCATGAATCCAAAAAGGGTCAGCAGATGTAAATGGGAATCACCTGTTCAAATAGGCAAGCACCCGCCCGGCCTCCTTTGATACAGCCACGCACGACTGTATGTTTGTGTGCGTCTTTCTCTGTGTGTTGGCAGAGGCAGTAGCAACAAGTCCACCGGCTTTGTGGATTCAACAGCAGCGGCCCTTTTTGAACGTGGGCCCGGCTCCGTGCCTTCTGCAAGCTGCAACAGGAACAGCAGCTCATCTCTCCTGTCAACACAGCTTGTGTTTGCCAGGAATCTATTTAGCGGTGCTGTTTGGATGTGTGCACGTCTGTGTATGCTGAATAAAGAGAGTGATGCATTTTCTCTTTATTCTAGGAAGGAGAGAAGCTAATGACACAAAAACCACACACCCCCTCGCTATACACAGCAACGACCTGACATGTACATAGACGCAAACGTCACAGGGTGGGGATCTCTTTGAAGACCTTCATACAAGTACAGGTGGCTTTGAGAAATGTACGAGCAATTAGTATGTAAGGATTGAGGACACTTGGGAAGGAGGAGGTTGTAGGTGCTGTTGAGTTTAGGAATGTGGGAAGTTGCTTGGATTAAAAGAACTAAATTGCTATCAGTCAGGATGACCAGTGAAAGCTAATAACACCCAACCCTCCACAGGGCGCTATAACAGCTCTCCAACTATTCCAGAAGAGCTGGAGTAGTTCAACAGCAATGATGAAATGTATATATCAGTGTCTGCTGGGTCTTTTTAGCATAATGTGAGTTTTAATAAGATTTAACTCAGCCTTACTTGGGTGAGTAAAATGTTAAAATAAATACTTAAGTGTTTGAAGTGGTGTACTATCAATGGGGACATGGTAAAATTGGCGCTTTAAGCTCCCCCAAATAGCCTCAAGGGAACAGGATGTGGCTTCCACTGTGGACTGACCGCTAACCTCTGTGTGGGTGCGTATTCGTTTGTCAAGACAAATCACCGCGCCGCTTGCATCTGAACACAGGCAGTACAGGAAGCTGTGGAGTGGTCCTACACCACTTACTCAACAAGGCCTGACACACAAATGCTCAAAGGTGCACAGAGGTGAGTAGCTTGGGCTGGTTGGGCTGTCGCTGGGCTGTGGTCAGAGAGGAAATGACTGTTTCCCTTCCCCTGCGACAGCTGTATGGTTAAATTGGTCTGGATTATTAGATTTAAGTGTGTGCACAAGGCTGTGTGCTCCAATAAAGCACCTGTTAAAACATACTTGAACTGGGAGAGTTCATTATTTGCTCTGCAAGGAGATAGACTGTAGGTATGTCGACATCAGTCAGTAAAAAGGACTTAAAGTCAGGTGGGTGCCACCACGGAATCAGATGATGTAATTAAAGGAAAGCCAGTCAAACTTCAAGTAAAACAGAGGGCGCAGAAAGAAATCTTGGAAATGCAGCATTTACAGACTTGAAGTTTAACTTGTGTCACCATTCTTTTGTCTCTTGAGTAGACATTTAAGGGTTTACTTAGCCAATCGGCACCATACCAGGAAACGTTTAAAGTCCCGTTGTCTGTGCTTTGGCCCGCTTGAAGAGTTGAAGAGACCAGAGTATGGTACGCATATGGCTTGGACTCGCTAATAAACCACAAGGTAAACAGCCTCATGAACTCCACTGTGTCACGCGAAAGCTCTTTACAACAAAAAACTAAAAAAAAAAATAGTCATTATTACGTAAGCGCACTCGGGAGCGGAACAAGCTAGTCCGTGACTGGGAATAATCATACTCAGGCAAGGTACAAGGCAAGTATTCCTAGTGAGTACGACTTAAGTCACATGCTTCCAGTTCATCATGACACGTCACCAAACCTATCTTTATTGAATTTTCTGCGCTTCATATTTTAGTAGCATTTGCATCATTCTAGCTTAAGTGGCTGATCCTGAATGGGAGCCGGTTCCATGCCTATATAATTAGTCTATATATCGCACGGGTTGAACACACTGTAACAATTTAAGATAAGTGCTGTAGTAAAGGTGAGTTTGTTGCCATAATCTCATAACGGAGGGATATCTTAGTATGCTTCCAAGATTAAGAGTCAGCGAGGACACATGAAGATAACGCTTAGTCTCTTAAAATTAAAGCAAAACGTGCCCAGACAACAGAGTGATAGTCAAGTTTTAAAACTCCTGTGGAGCAGGTACTGACTGTATAGTCCAAGCAAAGGTTCAACAGCACCACATAAAGCCTAACAGCTGAAGAACAAGCAAGCGTTGTGAGAGACTACGACTAAAACTGCTCGAGTACATTTGAAAGTGGAAGGGAAACCTAAATTGCAAGTTTTCAGTACGCCTACTTAATATCCGAGTGGCTAGTCGTTATCCACTACAGTAACCTTAACAGTGTTTGCTGAGAACTAAGTGTAAACACAGTTTCCCACGCAACGCAGCAACCAAGGAAGCTAAGTAGAACAACTGTGCTTCAACTAGAATGTATGAATAATGAATGCAGAAAATATCTTTGACACTGGTGACGTACCAAGATGTACCAGAAATGTATGGTTAAGTATATACAGTTGTGTTCAAAAGCCAACATCACTCATCAGATCAATTGCCAATTCTGGTAGAAATCACATGTCTACATGGCAAATAATCTACTAGTAGGTGTATTAGAGAAATAGAAAACCAACAGACCCAACAGTCATGACATTCATGCTGCTGATTCTGTGTAATTGAATTATTAATTGAAAGGGGTGTGTTCAAGATAATAAATAATAAAATAATAATTAGTTTGGTCATTTGTTCTGTGAAAAATCACGTGTGGAAAAAGGTGGCTCTTATTTAAGGAATGAAGGCAGGAAAATTGCACATGTTGGCTATGGTGCATTTGGGTCATTCCAGACATTACTCATAAGAACAGTGCACTTTGACTAAAACATTGATTAAAGATGAGAAACATACAAAGAAGGGTAGAAAATTATTTACAATAGCAACCAAAACCAGAAAGACGTGCAAGGAAACGGAAAACTACCATTGGGTAGGATCAAATAATAACCAAAATGGCAAAGACTCAGCCAATGATCAGCTCCATGGAAGTCACCTCTGTAGCCAAGCTAAGAGGTTACGTCTTACTAAGGAAGGCATCAACATGAGATATGGTGCAACATTTTGTGGACTGATGAAAGCAAGATTGGTCTTTTTTCAGCCTAGGGGCCGAAGACAGTTCGTCAGACGACCCCCGAACACGAAATTCAAGTTAAAGTCCACAGTGAAGCATGGTGGTGCAAGCATCATGCTATGGAGAATTTGGTGTCAGGTTTATTTATCACATACCAGGGATCATGGATCAGTTTCAACATAACAAAATATTTGAACAGGTCAAGTTGATTTGTGCTGAAGAGAGATGCCCTCTAAATGGACATTTCACCACCACAATAAGGGAACTGCATCTAGAAAACTCGTGGGATGACGTCAAAAATGCTGTTTCTGTGGCAAAACCAAGAAATTCAGAGGAATTGTGGTATGTTGTCCAGTGGTTCTGGGCTTAAATAACTGTCGACTCCACACACAGATGATGTGGTTCTCCAAAATGACGATTAAACAACTAAATATCAGTTTGCTGAAAGCTAAATATTTAAGCATTTTATGATATATACAGTAAATGTATAAATTTGTAAGAAAATGCAGACGGCTATTTTTTTGCGCAGCCTAATATTAATTTTTTTCTTCACTTTCTATAAAGTAGTAACAAATATGATAAATATTTCCTCATGCTTTGATTGGCAGTACAACGTAAAATGTTCCCAAAACATCTGCATGTATGGAGACAAAAGCTATTACAAGGACTTGGAGATTTACTCACCATTTTAAACTGCCATTATTTTGAACACAACTGTAAAATGTTCACCAAGACCGCGGCGCCTTGTGATTTCACAGCTGTAGGAAAATTAGTGATCCATCCAAAAACAGAGTTTAAAGCAGGGGATTAGAGGAAGACAATGCCAGAGAGTGAGAAGAAGATATACCGTCAGCCAAAAGAAGCGAGGGATCAAACGGATGGAAAAAGTGATGCAGATTGAAACACACAAAGGTTCAGTCCACTCACGGAGAAAAGCTTCAAAATAAAAGGACTGTGAAGTAGTGCCAGTGAAATACTCAAATCAGAACGGATATAACAGCGATGGCATGTGTACTTGTTGTGTAAAAATAAAAATACACCTCAGCTGAACTTTTCTCCCCAACTCCCCAAATAAGAAACAGCTTGGTTTAGAGTTTTGACTTAATAGTTTTCAACTTGGTTTGGTTTCACTGTGGCTTATAACACAAGCCAATGAAACTACACTCACCTTTAAACTAAAATGTTTTTCTCTGTTAAATGAAGGAGACAGCTCAGTTTATAGCTCCTGAGCGAGAAGTGTAGACGCACTGAACGAGAGTGATATATGAGGGGTAAGAAGGTCTTTCCCATATGCTGGGTTATTACAGGTGGCTTTAAAGCTCTTTCATACAAATGTACACAAACAAACTTCAGGTTCTCGTCGACCGCAAGTAGTGAAGCCAGACCATGTTGTCGCCAGATTTATTATATAGCTGTTTTCAAACTTTCTACCCATTTTTTCTCCTGAATAAGCTCATGCAGGAATTTTGATAGCCAGCTATCATACAATTTGGCTCATCTGGGCTTCTTAGGATGAGGATGTGGTTGCGTTTTTAAATTGCTATAAGCCGGCTTTCTGGAATACATTCCAACTGGTGTGAGTGGCCCATTCCACAAACGGCAGCACCGAACTACAAACAATCACAATTAAGGTTGTCTGGAGATCATTACTCACTGTGTACACGTTAGGTCTTTGAGTTTACAAGATGCTGTGTCTCACCACATAAGTGCTCAACTGAAGAGGAAAGAATGTCCGAAAAGGACAGAGGTAGGCGGCAAAAGGTGAGGTGCATGGCATGGGGGGTGGGGGGTGGGGGGTTACAATTAGTAACATCCAGAGATGTGGAAACCTACACATATTTAGTCATTTTAATCCCTTTTGTTAGCAAGGAGACTGAAGCATTCGCCAATTTGTCTTTTTGCTTCTCTTGACACATACCACAACCTCTGCCCCCATTGAGGTCACGGTGGTTCCTCAGTTCCCGGCCTCTGAGGTTATCCGGTGTGTGAAACCTTCGTCTCCACACTCCCATGACGACGAACGTAAAAACTGTGTCAACTCTTGACAACATTATGGCCCTTAACAGTTGTATGTTCAGCAGAGTCTCTGGGAAATAATGGGTGACATTTAGGAATATCACAAGGACCTACTGGAATATGATTAACAACAAAACAAATGAGTCCTTCTAGTGTCCCATTAGTCACTACAAATCAAAGTTTTGCTTTAAACTTGCACAAATAAGGAAATGCCCATGATGATGATGATGATGATCCACTGGATCAGAACTAACTACTAAAGGAAGCTGCTGTACAGGTCTGAGTGTTAATCATAGCTGGCTAGGTAGGTGACTCATTCTCGAAACACAACACTCATGGTAATCAGTGACATCCGGACACTATGTTAGTCACTTGGTTCATGTTCAAAACCCGTGTTTATAAGTATGTAAATGTTTATGAATGCATGTATGCATGCTACTTGGGGCTCCCCCGCAGATGTTTGGGCTTTAAGAGATAGCCATATAGCTGCTTAGAGTGCTCAGTGATAGAGTTACAATAAACTCTTTGGGAGATATCTATGAACTGAAAAAAACTACACTTGGCATTAGACAGAGAGTAATTGCTTCATAAAAAACATTCCACCAGGAAGCCATTCATTTGGTAATTTGGCAACGACGTGATGCAACAGCTTATTTAACTAATTTAGAGGTGTGTCATTATTTTAAAATACCGGCTTCGCCACAACATTTTGATGCTCCTATGCGGGAACACCTGACGGCATTTCTATTAAAGGAGAAGTTCTTTCTCGCTCAAATTGTCTGTGTCCGTCATTTATCTCTCTGCCCTGCAGCGAGCAGCGAAAGCTCCTGTAAACAAACAGGAGAGATAGAACACCGACACTCCACCTTCAAACCCAGTGTTTACCACCGGCTGTATATCCTTCACTGGTCCTGTTTAAAAATATCCCTAAATATACAAACAACCGCGGCTGTGTGTGCACGAACCACGAGTGCGCGTTGTGCATGAGAGAAAAAAAACGAAATCAGACACGAGAAAAAAGAAAATATCCACAATTCGCGGAAATCATGTTTGAGCACATTTGTAAACAGCAAGTGAAGCAGCAATCAACTACGCTGTTGCATATGTGGGGTCGGACTTTCAAGCGGGGTGACAAAGCTGAGCAGTAATCACGTAGACCTGTGGTAATGAGGGATTAGGGAAGCTGGAAGCCTTGCGATGTTGCAGCGCTGCGCTTGTGTACGTAGTAGATGATCCGATCAAGGTCAAGTTTACAAATCAGGACTTTCTCCCTGAAGCTCACGAGTCTGTGCGTGTGTGAGTGGGAGCACATGGGTGTGTGTTTTTAAGAACATACTTATCATTAAATAACAGATTGGAAAATTGCCTTGCTAATTTGTATTCTGTTAAGCCACCCAAGAACACATTCTAGGCATTTGAAAAAGCTACAATAGTGCAGGATAGGCTAGATGAGTCACTTGCGACTGCAACACTATGTACCACCCACTAACCTTTTAGAAAAAAAAGAAGAAGAAGAAATAACTTGGTTTCATAACCGCAGAAGGCGAGTGAAAAGGTTTTGAAGCCCCGCCTGCTGCTGGAGTGCAGGTTACACAAAGAAATCTGCTGCCGGACCAACAGATGTAAAAGCTCCCGAAGGACAACTCTCCAAAGCAACATTATGCTTCTCTCCGTGAAAGACAAAACAGAGCAAAAGGAGGGCAGCGCGCCGCTACTAGACACATTCTCCCTCTTCTACAGATTGGGGAGTTGCTTTCCATAACAAATGTCTCTGAGAATTCCCTTCTACTGGTTTTTTACTGCATCCACTGCACTGGTCTGAATCAGATACAATGAAGACAGGATAATAGTCTTTTAACAGGACTTCAGTTCTTTTCATTTCCTTGCCAAGACTTAAAATCCACCAGTGCCCATAGCACTTGACTCAGATTTAATGTTTGTGGAAATAAGTTAAATTACTAAATATTTTTAATAAGCATAATTAAAATGTTTAAAAGACAAGAAGTTTAAATAAAGAAGGAATCCATCCATTTATGTGTTCATAAATGTTAAATTCAAGTAGGGCTCAGTTTTCCCAAAGTGTTTTACAGCTTCAGATTAATATATTTATACTAATATATTCTTCATTTGAAAGATCAGATATAAATCCATAATCCATAATTTCTGGATGGATATTTTAAAAAAAATATATATGGCAATTCCTGCATCCTTATTAAAAATTCCAGTGCGGTCTCACCAGACTGGTTTTTGTGTGAAGGCACAACGAGAGCGAAAAGTCAGAGAGCACCGCCAGGCCTGGAAGCTGATGTGTGACAGCGTGTTGGATTTAAAAAGCACGACAACAGAGACGAGTTGAACAAAAGCAAAGCCGCATGCGAGATGTGCCAATTACAGGGGAAAACGTTGTGGAAATACCACAAATCTCTGACATCAATGACACTGGTTTTGTAAAAAAAAAATCTCTTCCGTAGCTAAGAAAAATCCTGACCATTTTCTTACTTTGTTTATGGACAATGTTACACACATTGTAAACTGTGTTCCAGTCCAACAGTGGGGTAACTTCTCCAGGAAACGTGAACTACAGAACGATGCAGAATATTTATACGACAATAAATCAAACGCTGCAAATGTATAGTGTCCATCAGGAGGTCAAACACAGGCCTTTGCACATGTGTCAGTTTTTTGTCGACCATATTATCATCAAGGCTCAGCCCAAAAGACACTGATCATTTCTTTTGTTCCCTGATTATTAACATGAGAAACATTCTTCCTTCCTCAGCAGATCAAAGCGGGCTGAGTCGGACGCCAGGGGCCAGATCAATTATCCCAGGCAGCCATTTCCA
Organism: Mugil cephalus; assembly: GCF_022458985.1. Classification (NCBI taxonomy): domain Eukaryota; kingdom Metazoa; phylum Chordata; class Actinopteri; order Mugiliformes; family Mugilidae; genus Mugil; species Mugil cephalus. Next base: position 20,088,861 of record NC_061776.1, on the reverse strand, counting down.
CTGTCCTCTCTCTCTCCTCAACACACCACGCAAATCTGGGCCCTATCAGAGGCTGATGGAGCCATCAGGCAGCCAAGCAAGCTATTTTCCTCCATTTTACTTTACAGTTACCTTCCACTGCTCATTTTCTTTTCCCCAGCAATTATCCCTTTAACCTATTTCACTTTGTCCTTTCCGTCCATCTCTTTCCCATCCTTTAATCCAAATTCACACAGTTACTTGGTTCCAGCTTGTCATTTTATGCCCTTTCCCCCATTATGACTGCGTAGTGCTTTCTCCGTTATTTTTATGTCCAGTTTCTCACTCATTTTGACAAATGTCACCTTGTAAAAAATCCAGCTGGCAGCTGCTCCCTGAAAGTCACACAGCTGTGTTAGGAAATAAAGCAGTTTTTCCTGATTAGTCCAAAAACTTGTCTGAAATGTTCTAAAGAATGAAATGTGCACACACAACTGAGCTTGTTTTTGAGGCAAGGCATGCGCACACACACACACTTATATATTTATATATAAACTGCATATTCCTTCAATATGACTCCCTTCATTTTAATAATTCCATCAAGAGCTTTCACTCGGTAATCTCTTTGACTGGGGTTATTTTGAGTCCACTCAGCTCCAGGACAAAGAGATACTAGAGACTGCTCAGAATGAAAATGCTGACGGGAGTTTTCTTTTGTAACAAGGAATATAAAGGACAGAGGAGCCATTAAAAATAGCTGTCTTCAGCTCAGACATGGAAGGACGATTCTGTCATTCAGTCTTTCAGTCAGTGTGATTGAGGAGACAACTCACACCCTGTCATTTAATGTCCCAGGAGAGACGCAAAAGAAGTGTGTATTTTTTCTCAACTGTTCCGTCTACTTTGAGTATTAAACAATCTCAAGCATCTAAACTATACAGATACAGATACGAGATCTGTGGTGTCCTCTTAACCCCTTTATAGAAATAGCTTACATTTCCCCAGGAAGGAATGTTCAGAATGTGATCAGAGGTAGGAATGCGACGTGTTGCTAAAAACAAACAAACAAACCTCATGAATCAGTTATTCAGACACATTTAGACTCCCAAAGAGGTAGAACGTTTTAAATCACTGGAGAGCTGGTCAAACTAAAGATCACTGCTAAAGAAAAAGTTGCAGAGTTTTGTTCAGCCAACACTGATCTCATACTTCGACACCCACTCAGTCAGTGCGTTTACATGCAGAGCTTAATCGAGCTATGCTCGAAATTCGACTTTCTGACTACAGTCCTTGTCCCAGTTTACATGCAGCGGAGAAAATCGAACAACTGATGGGAACAGGTTCTCCTCCTCCACACTAGGTGGCGATATGGGTCTTATCGGCAGGTTAATACCACACTAATACGGCACGATTTGTAGTTGACATATTACGTCATATAATAAACAAGAGTCGTTCATGCAGCAGACCGGCTTTTTTGGTTGTTTTTGTTCTGGGGTCACAGGCAGCACAGCGGTTGTGGGGCATGCGCACACGCATTGTCTGATTGAAAAATGTGATTCACTGTAAACATGCCGGAGAAAATCGAATTCCAATCGCATTATCTGGGTGTCTCAATCACATAATGAGAACTCCGATTTTAATCGAGTAACGTGTTTACATGCACTTAAGTTTTCCTGTTATAGTCCGATTAAGACAACAATGTTTTTTTTCAGAGTTGTTTCAGAGTTGGTTGTGTACCTGAGCCTTACCACAGCCATATATGTGTTTATAAAGATCAAGATTTTAAATTTCATTCCCTAAGAATTATTTAAGAATAAACTTACCAGTTTCTCCTTGAAGACCATATGCCTGAGCCACTTGAAATCAAGTGGTTTGAAAGCAGAAAAAACAAAAAGAGAGTCTTTTTCATAGCTTTCAGGCTTCTGGATGGCCCCCTCTGGATATGTAATCCTTAAGGTGGTTTTCGTCCCCACGTCTTTGCTGTAACCACTTACTGGGGCTTCATTTAACCTGCCAACACGCACACACAAAAAAAGAGTTAGTGAGTGAAACTTGGGTTTAGGAAAAGCCGTTGGAACAGAATTTAATCAAATATCTGTTTATTTTATATGACATTTAATCTACTATCACTGTATGAACAGTTCATTCAGTTTTGAAAAGAGCCAATTATAAACAACCTTTCAGAAACTTGATGGGCGCTCAGAACTTTTTAATCTTCTCAAAACTTTGACTTGTCCAGCCTTAATTTACATATTTGATTGAAAAAAAATGTCACCAGGAATTGTCCCCTGATGACACCTTTAGGGTTTAATAAACACTCAAAAATCATGGTAACACAAAATTATTGTCTCCTATCAACAATAAAAATAGATCAAAGTATTTAGGTATTTCCAGGGCCTAATTCTGATACTATATCAGTCAGCTTAAGGGAATTGTGGAAGTCAATAAAAATGTTGTTCAAATAAACCCGCCAGGTAGAGAGGCACACCGAAACTCCCACATGACTTTTAATGAGCTGCAGTAAGGTTTAGCCGACACAGGGGTGCTGCTGCTTCATTCCACAGAAGGCATCACCAGAAGCAGCCTCACTGGTGAAATCATTCAAGATCCAAAGTCTGCAAAGTAACATCTGGATAAAGCAGAGTTGTTTTAGAAACAAGCACTGCACACAGTGAAAACTCATACTGAGCTCTTTGGCCAAAATCACCAAATGTATGTTTGGAGAACATCAGGAGCAGCATTTGATGAAAAGAATGGGTGGAAATATCAGTCCGAGACTGCGTCAGCGGTACATGTTACACTGCAAAGAAATCTGCCCAATCTGGACGCAAATGTAATGTAGTTAATCAAGAAAGTGAAACGGAGGAGGTTGATTTCTAGAACAGCAAAAAGCGTTAGCGTGCCTTTTTGTAGACATCATGGTTTGCAACTATGTGCTGTTTTTATTTTTAACTCATGAAAAGGACAGCGCACTCTAAGAGCAGAGGAAAGGATCAATCAGTGCGTTTACATGCAGAGCTTAATCGAGCTACGCTCAAAATTTGATTTTCTGACTACAGTCCTTGTCCCAGTTTACACGCAGCGCAAGAAAATCAAATAACTGTTCTCCTCCTCCACACTAGGTGGCGATACTTGTCTTTTCAGCGGGTTAATACCACGTTAATACGGCTCACAACAACCAGACGGATAATACTACATTTTTTAATCTCCTGCGTAATGTGTGCGCTACTTCTGGTGCATGTAAGATATGCTCTATCCCTCAGACGGTTCTTCTACCGGCTCTGTTCATCTTCATCGTCTGGGACCGACTTTCTTGGATGTTTTTGTTCCAGGGTCACACGTCAGCACAGCGGTTGTGGAGCATGCGCACACGCATTATCCGATTGAAAAATGTGATTCACTGTATAAATGCCAGAGAAAATCGAATTCCCAACGCATTATCTGGGTGTCCCAATCGGATTATGAGAACTCCGAACTGCGCTATCCCTCAGACGGTTCTTCTTCTACTGCGGCTTTCTTGGATGTTTTTGTTCCGGGGTCACACGCCAGCGCAGCGGTTGTGGAGCATGCGCACACGCATTATTATCCGCATTTTAATCGGAAAAACGTCTTTACATGCACTTAAGTTCTCCTGTTATAGTCCAATTAAGGCAGTAATTTGTTTTTTTTGACGTGCACAAACGCACTGACTTTTAATGTCTATTTACTGCAGAAGCTGCATTTACTTTGTCTCACTTATCAATAAGGGTGGTTAATGTCAACGACTTCACGATACAATAAGTATCATGATACTTGAGACAGGATACGATCCATATCGTGATATTGCGATATATTGCAATATTCTACATTTCCCTATTCTAGAAATTTTAAATGCAGCTTAAAATATAATATGTACACACAGACACACAGATGACAGCGATAATTCATTGGACGAATTGAGTCAAAAAACATATTAACCAAAATGATCCATTTCCAATTTATTGCATTCATTACACAGAAAAAGTGATACCAAGACATTCAAAATCAATATTGCATTGGAAGAAGAAGTATCGCGATATACTGCCATATCGATATTTATTCCCACCGCTACTCGGAAACTAAGACTAGAATGTGTCCAGTTTTGCATTAAACTTTAAATGAAAAATTAAGGAAACATCAAAACTTTTATTGATACCATGTTGTTCACATCATTTTGTTTTACATCCAACATGGTTTTAATACAATACTGTCGCTTTGAGAGACAAGTTTCTCATGATCGTCATCTTACCTCACTACTACGTCGTAGTCATCTATGCGGGAGCCCAGAGACTTGTTGAAGAGGATTCCACCGTTCCCCACAATAATGCATCTTTTACAGCTGAGGCTGGAAGGCAGGAGACAGACATGTTAACAAGCGATGGACAGGCAAAGAGAGTTCATGCTGATGTGTGTGGGTGGGTGGGGGTACCTGTCCAGCTCTTCTCCGAGGCCGTAATTTTTCGTGATTGTTAAAATGCTGTCTATTATTCTTTCTGTAGAGGAAAGAAAAACATGAAGAGGGGAAAATTAAGTTGCAAGGCAATAAAGTAAATGAACATTAATGAACATTTTAGTATATAGGAGTATATACCGTAGCTATTAGTTAGCTACTAATGGGACTTCTGGCATCACATTCTCTCCATTCAAACTACTGTATCTTGTACTTTGACACTGGAAAAAGTACATCGGGACCAGTCACTCGTCATGGAGCAGCAGCCTAACGTCACAGTTTAGACGTTCTCCAATAATTAAGATGAATAATTAGGGAAGCGAGGGAAATACTCCTTTAAAAGATGAACTAACTGCTAAGTAACGCAGCATACCACAAGAGACACGGCAATCTAGGTGGTCCTAAGACAGGAGGAGAGAACACCTCTCTCCGTTTATTCAGTTACAGATAAGGAGAAACTGATCAGCCTTCAAAAATACTGGCGACGGGATTACAGAGGGAAAAAATCTGTTGTGTTCTGGAGAGGAGTGAATTTGAGAGAAACAGACATGCAGAGTTCAGGATGGTATGCGTGTGTATGTAGAAACTCTCCCATAAAAGCACTCAGAGAGGAATGCTGTTTTCAAACAAGCACATTCTCCCGGTTAAGTGGGCGATGTTGAGCTTGTCTCCTTGCGTGGCTAGCACCTCTGTGATCGCGGGGTGAGAAACAGGGATGTTTAGCCATAGCATGCATTCTTGCCATGTTGTACAGGGTATTCTGCCGGAGGCGTGCTTTCAGCATTAGATATTACATTATATTTCCCCTCCTGACCATGTTTAGACCTCTCATACTCATACTCGTAATTCTTCTTCTTCATAACATTTGAAAGTTTGGGATGAATAAAGCATCTATTTACAAAAAAAAAAAAAAAAATGTGCCGATTCAATTACAGTGGAAATTGTCTTTGGCCCATTTTGCTTTTCTAGTAACAGTGTATCACCACATTTCTATACTCTTTTATTCGCAGCCGTGATAAGGAAACAGTTACCCTGCATCGCATACTTAAAAAATGCCAGGCATTTTCATTGCCCTGTACTTCACTTAATATAATCACCATACACCGGTTGTCTACAAAGAGGAGCCAAGAGAAACAGAAAAAGTGAGAGTAAATGGAAAGCGAGGAGGAGAGTTTAGACTAGGGCCTCAGAGCAGTTTGTAAGACATATTACAGCCCATTCACCCTGGCTAACGATCCTAATGATTAACCTGCTGAGGAGAGGCGAGCAGAGCCTCAGCCCATTGTTTGGATGTGGTGTCGATGCCTGGCGTCAAGCATCACCCCGAGCAGCATAAACACAGGGCTGAGGACCACACCTGGATCCGGGCTAGTGAAATGTGAAAAATCACAATGGGCAGTGCTCTATCCAGAAGACGACATGGAAGCTAATTGTTATAAGTACCCAGGGTAAACATTTCAGCAAAGTATGTCTTGTGGTCGAGCCAAAGACGGATGGCCGTGGGTGCAGACATTAGTCCAATATGGAACGCTTGAAATGACAAAAATCTTTACTGGCAAAACAAAGGAAGAGCAGAAGCTTCACGTAACGCATAAACACAGACACGCTGTTGGGAAGAGTGTAGCATAAACATATAAAGATTCCTGTTATGAGAGAATAGGATTCTCAGACCTGGACTTAAGAGAGCTTTAGACTCAACATCACATCACAAAAAAAAAAAAAATTATATCTTATTAACCAATTTATCAAGGACATTGATGACTGAAAAACCACAAAAAAATCTGCAACTATTGAAGACTGGACATGGTAGACTGCAAATCTGACGCGTGTTCAAATCTTTGGCGCCGTCTTTCTGGCTGAATCATGTTTCATGTGCAGTTGCATAACAGCCAGTGTCCTTTCATTTAGTTGGCATGCTGCGAATGAAAGCAGCATCCATTGGCACATTCATATTATTCATTTATTTGCTGTGATAGGAACACACAGAGCTTTAATACACAAAAGTGTGTGTAAAAAGCTGTGTTGTTTATTTGACAGTGATGTACGCCGATCAGGCATAACATTATGACCACTGACAGGAGAAGTAAATCACATTGAACGTCTTGTGACAATAAATGTTCTGCTGGGAAACGTTTAGACCTGGTATTTACATGGATGTTACTTAGACACGTACCACCCACCTAGACCAGACCAGGCACCCCCACCCCATAACAATGACACTCTTTGATGGCAGCAGCCATCCCCAGCAGGTTGCAGCCTGACACAGACACTCACATGAAAATGGTTTAGGAACAACTCAAAAAACATGAACAGCACAATGTGTTGACCTGGCCTCCAAATTCACTAGATCTTAAACTGATCAATTATCTGTGGGTTGATCCACAGAGGCCCCTCCCCTCAACCCACAGGACCCAAAGACCACCACTAACAACACTGTGTTACTAGACACCACAGGACACCCTCAGAAGGAGCATGTCCATTCTCTGATGAGTAATAACTGTTTTGGAGGCACAAAGGAGACCTTCACAACCTCAGGAAGGTGGTCATAATGTTACGCCTGATCAGTGTGCAAACAATAAGAGGAAATGTAGTGTTACACTGAAATCTAACATTAGAGACTTTAACTTAGCACGCTGGTGTGCTAAAAGCAACCAACTCTATTCATTTACAGAGTGAGAGAATCTAAAGAGTGATATATTTCACGGGCGACGGCCTCCAGACACCCTGTCAGAAATCCACAAACAGAGAGTGACCACAATCATAACAACACTTTGTACTTCTCCTCATAAAGGAGACCCTGCTCCCACCCAACCCCAAACCAGCTCGGGCAAATGGTATCCAAAGCACGAATGAATACTCTCGTGAGTATTTAGTTGGGTATCCTCATTTCCCAATAAGCCCAAAGGTTGTGTTATGTTAGTTCAAATGTGTGTCACAGAAGAAAAGTTTCCCAGCAGAAGAGTGAATTGTCAGAAGATGGTCAATGTCATTTACTTCTACCATCGGTGGTTTTAATGTTGTGGCTGATGGGTGCATGCAACACTTGTCCACTTAAATTTATTCCCCAACCACACTGGTGTTATATATATAGGCTAATTAGCATAGTTCATCCAAAGATGGTGACATAACTATGTTAGAGAACAGAGCTAGCTGGAAGTTTGTGTTCATTTGCATTAAGTCATATCACCTTTAACTTTTCTCAATGCACAGCCAACTAAATTAATAAGTTGTTGAGTTTTTATTTGTGTAAAAGAGGTATCTTTGAGATGAAGTACAGTAACTAAAAATAAGTCATATATAATGAACTGCTCAAAAGGAGCCAAATGTTATGTGCTCAGGGCAAAGGCAGATTTCTTGCAGTTTTATTCTTATGCCACGGCAGATGTGTGCCAAAGATACTTCTTGGCAGAATGGAAAGTAAAAATAAAACTCCCACCCACCATCACCACTCCATGTTCTCAATTTGGAATCCTTTGTGGCCTTCTATTCAAGATCCACACGTATCATCTCTCCACATGAGTAGCGCTAAAAGGGAAACCCTAGTGCCATCATAGTCCGTGGAGAAAACAGAAACCAGGTGTAACACTCACAGAGGGAGTGCTCTTTTGATACTGGTTGTGACTGTGACTGTGTGTGTGTGTGTGTGTGTGTGTGTGTGTGTGTGTGTGTGTGTGTGTGTGTGTGTGTGTGTGTGTTCAAATCACAGCGGAGAACTTGCCAGAGCACAAAGGTAACATTCACCGTTCCTTCTGCTTGTAAGTATTGGAAAATATGTGACAGAGCATGTCAGCATGGCCAGATTAATGTTATCTCTTCAGTTCCCATGGTGCTGTGCACTGGTTCGATATCTGAAGTGCAGGAGTGTGTTAAGGTCAGGAAACAAGTGCAACCGCTGTGTGTGGAGACATTAATGCTGGAGTGTTGGGAGACATCAAGTTTATCCGCTCCCAATATAGAATTCATCCAGCAAACAAATGTCCAACACTTAAAGCTCAGTGTGACAAACACAGACACCTACAGATTTACAAAAAGACTAGATCACGAAAAGAAATTACAAAAGCATAATAAGATATGTATATATATGATTTGAGAAAGTGTAAGTATTAATGTCCAAATTGAGATTAACGGAGAAATACACTATATAAAATATTCAGTGATTCTTATATAAAATGTTGATCCATGATTCAAGGTTTAACTGGATGATTCATGAATTCATGAAGGTGACGGCACCAGATTGACTCTAAAGAGAAAAGACTGATCCCTTTCCACTGCTCTTGACTAACCCAAAAAAGAGGAAGGATTTGTTTAATGTCAGAGCTTAAAGGACCTGAGCTTTTTTTTTTTCGCCAGGTGGGAGCCGTGTTTAAAATGGAACCCGTCATACTTCGAAGTAAAACAATTGCCACGCAAGGATGATGTCAGATAGAGATTAGGTAAATTCCTCTACTGTTTAGAAACTCCTACTGACATTTCCAACCATCCATTGATAGGAATTTAGAAACTCACCCTGAGTCTATTATGTTTGATGACTTCATAACTTCGGCAAACACTAGAAGGTGACTTAAGGTGACAAGGTCATATAAGGCTTTTAACAAGCTTACGGTTAACATGTTGTAAAAATATATATACACATATAAAAAAAAAAAAACAAGATTGTCAAACTATAAACAAAAATATCTCCCTAAAAATGAAAATCCCTTTTCCCTAAAACTGGAGTGTTGAGAAACTGATGTGACCAGAAGTTTAAACGAGTTTAAACGAGTCTCAACCAACGACACCATACGTACGTACACAAGGAGCCGACTGATAACCGAAGAGCCCTTACCCAGCATTACACATCAGTTATTAGAGGCAGGGAAATGAAAACACACCGGAACAAAACTGTAAATCATCACACCAGAGCTGGAAAATGCAAAGTTTGCTGGTTTACATTTGAGATACCAACAACATAACAACATGTAGCTGCTATCACGCTCCCACCTAACATTCAAATGATTGGACATCCAATCTTGTTGTGGAGCTTAAAAAAAAAAAAAAAAAAATCTCTGGAAGGTAGGAGTGTCTCAAGAAAGATCAAGTTGCATCATGTGAAATATAGTTAGAGCTTGAACTTTAGTACGAGCTAAAAGTCAGTGTATCGCTGTTTTTCCAACTTCTGACAGTTTTATCTGTTTCTTACGAGCCTCAAAGGAAATCTACATTTATCAAATGAAAAAGCACGAGTTCTTGAAGGTTCATAAGGTACACTATATGGAAACAGTAAAAGCCTGGTAAATGTTTTTACCTTGTGTCCTGAAACCAAACGGAGGTAAGTAACTGTTGACTTTTGCCAGACGTTTGAAGTTCCGATCGAGAAACATGGGTGCTGGTTTCACGAACCTGCGGGAGAGGAAGGAACAAAAGAGAAAGTTTTTATAAGCCGAGATAAACAAAAAAAAAGCGCTACGTTGCCACAGTAACTATTAATACACCTACTCTCGTAACCCAGCTCCTATGATCAAGGATGACTCCTCTGGCTCTACAGCTTCTCTCCTCTCAACACAAAGCCCTACAGCTGTTCATGACCCCTGCTCGACTCAGTGTCGATGTCATGGGAAAAATTAATGAACAAGAAATGTGATTGTTCCACTGTCATTAAATGAATCCGCCTGCTGCGCCCTGTTAATTTTTTGCTAAATAAGTCAAGCGGCCAAAAACAACGTTAGCGAGTGTGACTGGGGAGTCTGGGGAGACACTGAAGGCGACTGCTCAACACATCAACATGACCTCGGCACCTAAATCAGAGCTGACACTCTGTCCTGACAGCATCCTCCACCCACAGTGCTTTCTCTCAAATGACCTGGAGTGGGGCTGCTTCTACAAACCGAGTTACAGAGGAGGAAATTGCTCCCCGCTGCCAGCGAGTTTAAGGAGAACACAAAATCAATTATGACACCAGAAAAATCTGAGATTTGTGCCTGGAAGTAAAAATGTGTAACAGTCACATTAATAACCAAACTGATATTCAAAAACACGGCTGTTTTTAACGCCCCGTGAACTGCTGCTTCCAGCATCGCCTCTTCCTTATCCTGTGCGTCTTAAGAAGTGTGCCTTTCTCTGATTAATAGCAGCTCCGAAAATCAAAAGGAGCCATTTCCTCTTAGTCACGCCTGTGACCCGGGTGTCGGGCTGTGCGCCGCTGCTGTGAGTGTGGCTTCGGGATGGATGTGTGTTTTTATGACCTGCTGTCAGGCTGGAGGGATGCGAGAAGAGGGAGACGGCGGATCTTGGGGTTTCTTTTTCTTTTTTTTTTTCATTGTTTACATGGATGGAAGTCCATGAATGTGTGTCTACAAGACACTGTGAACATTCTCGTGTCAGAGCTGAATGATAATCAGAACCCATCTCTATTAAAGACTGTACTCGTAAGTGCTCAAAGTAGATCTATTATGACGGTGCGCTGGTGTATTTTGTTTATAATCGCAGACATACAGAGATGACATTAAAGATTGTTGCACTGTCCTCGTAGCCAGAACCAGACCACCGGCAACATAACTGCTGCATCTCGCTGAGCGGCTGATGGTTGGCGCTGCCCTATAAATACACACACACACACACACACACACATATGGTTGTTCTTTCTCAGCAACCATAAATTATGGTTCCCACAGGCGACAGACCGCAGTAACTAGCAAAGGCATTTAAGCTGTGGAATCAAGAGGACACACAAGCATGCACTCACTCCTATGTTTCTCAGCAGGAATCTTGGCTTAACTGTTACCGTAACGCTGCCACGGCTTCACTCGATATGTGCATATCTGAGGCGCGATGACCAAACATGGCTGGCATTCTTGGGAGACCTTCCGGTTAGTTTCAACCCTTTTCAAGCAACATAATCAGTCTTTTATGCCCTCATTATTCTGCAGCTTTAAAGTGTGAGAACACAAAGAGAGGGATGAGGCAGGTATGTATGGCCCCCCCCCCCCCCCACATCACCTGACAAGTGCACACATACTCGGAGACTTCTGTCCTGCCAAAACAAATGGAGATTCATTAAACCCAAGACGTCCGAGGCCAAGAGGGGCTATAAATAACACGGGACCATTATGAGTCATTGGGCCCTGACCAGCAGTCAGTCACTGTCACCCTGACAAAGCAGAGAGACAGGGGCCTGCTTGTTGTTAAATAAAAAGTAAGGGCTCCCAAAACAGCCAACAGGCAGGGATGCATTGTGCTCATTTCCTTTGCCGGGTCCATCTCTCACAGGCAATATTTTCATAACCGTGCCACTTCAAGTTCACTGCTAACATTTGATTTAGGGCTCCAATACAAACAGTTTTGGGTAAAGCAGAGGGGAGGGGAGGTGTGGAAAATAAATTGGATTCTGCAGGGCAAGGGGCTTTAGAGAAGACAAACACGGAGGAAGCAGGAGATGATTAGAAGGAGAGCCAGAGGACCTCACTGCCAGAGGTTAAGTAGGTTTTCTCTAACAGCTGAACCGTAGGCCACAACTATTAAGAACTAAATGTTAACAAGAATTCTTGAATCAATTAGTTATTGCCTGGAAAAACAGGCAATTTTTTTTTTCTTAAAAAAAGCCAAACAAATAAGATGTTAAGTGGCTGAATATGTTCCACAAAGGTCACAATAAATCACGACGAACGCGCGGATCCAACTGTGTACATTTAACTTTACACGTATAAATACAAACACACACAAACTTACACAGAAGTGCAGCATTAATTGTTCTCATTGACCTGTGTGTGACTGGGTTGAAGGTGGTAGTAATCAGTGAGCTCCCAGGAGTGTTTTGTGTTGTACAGAACTTTGATCCGACACGTGCGGCTGATTAGAGGAAGTCATTATGAGGGAGGACATTGTTAACACATAGCCTCTTATATAGGTTGAGGGCAGTTCCACAAAAGTGCTTTGTCTACCTTGTTAAGTAGCCGTCACACCCCCCTTCTGCCCACACTTTCCCTTTCTCCCTAAAGGCAAAACACCTCAAAAACTGTCTAAAATATACTTAAAAAAAAATAAAGTTTTTTTTAATACATCAGCATTTATTGTTGAAGAGGAATATTACATTTTGTGTTACCGGGTACCTTTGGGCGAAAGATAAATGGAACTCGATAGCTGCTTGGAAGTGGGGCTGGTGAATTTGTCTCATAACTAGGTCAAGAACTGATTGAAGTGCCACTGGCTATTGTTCAGCAATGCGGAAAATTACCCTTACTTGGCTTCAAGAATGCAAATGGAACAATGTCCTATAGAATGAGCCGAGATCGGCGGAAAGCAGAGGCCCGGCGAAAAACTCAAAGGAGCCAATGACATCAAGAGGGCCGTGGAGGATCGAGTGGACTGTGTGGGCTGGGTACCAGGAAGCTCATGGTGAGTCAGGACAGGAAGTTGGTCGGTGGCGTTCATAGAGAAAGCCTCTAAGGCGCTGCGATATGACAGGGGAAAGATGGGGGACCTTGTACTCGGCCAACAAAGCTTCTTTTGTGGAACGCTGAGATCACAAGGACACAGTTGAGTTTTTGTGGCGGGGGAGAAGATGATAGCAACGTGATTAAAACTGGGGACGATTGGATAGGAATGTAGGGGTTTCTCTGTTTCTGACTCAAAACCCTTAAGGCGCAGTTGAAATTGAGGAGTGACATCATGCATCTTGGTATGCTTGAGTATCAGCTTTTCTCCTACTGACATGTAATTAAAATGATTTGTCTGTGAAGTCCCTGCTTGTGTTCTTAAAACGCTGAAAGTAAAATTGGAAGACAACCAATGCATCACAACAACACTTGCAGAAAATGATGTGCAAAAGATAAAGAAATCCTTCTCACTTAGGAAAGATGGCAGTCATCTTGGCTGCTGCGTAACCTGGCTTGCACACTCCTTCGCTGAGGTTGCCATACTTGTATGCCAACTCCGGTGGCCTGCACATCAAAAGAACGCGGGGAGACATTAATCAGACACATCATGTTAGCAGATTATCAATTACACTCACTAATTCAAAGGCTCAAAAAACTCAGCCTGTCAAACAATGCGCTGCAGAGATAGGGAAACGCGTTTCTTAGAAAGTCGGAGGACTCGGCAACCTGTGTGTGGCGAGACAAAGCCGAGAGGCCTTGTTTAAATAATCACACTGGCAGCGCTAAAACTAGAACCTCCCGATTACTACCATGATCATTAATAATCTGATGTACGTCATGATTCTAGTGCAAATAAACACGGAGAAGGGAGAGAGGCCCAGGACTTCGCACTATGTGAGGTCCGAAATCAAAGTTGACACGATTAATGACCTGACTGGGGCTCGCTTGATTTGAAGTTTTTCTATACCAACAGATATTTTAATGTATTTATGTAGGAGACACTTTTCCCCATCAGTCAGAATACGAGCAGGAATAAATGACCTACGTGATGTAATGACAGCCTTTAAGATGAACTGCAGTGCTGTATGCTTGTGCTCTAAAAGTATAATTAATGTCTCTGTAGATACACCAATTAGGCATAACATTATGACCACCTTCCTAATATTGTGTAGGTCTCCCTTGTGCCTCCAAAACAGTTGGGACTCATCAGAGAATGGACATGGGTATTCTGAGGGTGTCCTGTGTCAACACCGTGCCCTGTTTCATATGTTTTTTGAGTCTGAGCCACACAGCGTTGTTAGTGGGGGCCTTTGGGTCCTATGGGTTGAGGTTAGGTTCCTCATCATCCCACAGATACTTGGGATCTAGTGATTTTGGAGGCCAGCTTAACATAGTTTCTAAACTGTTGCTGTTGCGTCATTGCTATGGCTGGGGGTGTCTGGTCTGGTCTGGTCTGGTCTGGTCTGGTCTAGGTGGGTGGTACACGTCTAAGTAACATCCACACGAATGACAGGTCCAAAAGTTTCATGGCATCGTCACAAGATGGTTAATGTCATTCACTCCTCCTTTTAATTCTCCTGTCAGTGGTCATAATATTATGCCTGATCGGTGTATAAAGTACGAAGCTGCGTAACATAAACTGAACCCATGCAAAATCCCCCTTAAAGTGTGTGTCGACATGGTTGTGTGGACGGACATCCACAGTGATGGCAGCATGCGATCGCTCCCAGCGTGGTAACACAGGGGCAGAGAAAGGACCTTACCACAAATGTCAAACCAATTCAGGGAACTATACACATATTAACCAACACGCTGACACAATGACAGCTGCAACACTGATTTATTGTAGCATGTTCTCGCCCTGACAAACCACAGACATTCTGAAATAAACTGAAAACGTGTCCGCGTCACACACATTTCTAAAGCGATTACTCAGACCACCGAACATATCTGGGCTATGCTGCGCATAAGAAATAATCAGTTTAGATTCATTGCACGGAGGTTTACATTTTCATGTTTACCCACTGAACAACTACAACCTGCACGAGCAAGTACTCCAGAAAAAAACAGGTGTAAAACATCTAAGTTAATGAAATTAACATGGAACTTGAAGCTGTTTAAAACACACAGCGAACTAAGGACTTAACACAAGTGTTAACTGGAAAAGGACTTTACTCACAGCTTCGTGTCCAGTTGCAGCAAGAAGCCCTGCTTATCGTACACTGCGAAATGAGGACGAAAAACAGACATGGAAATCAACCATTAGCACATGAGTCCACAGGTGCATGGATAAAAGTTATGGCATCTTTGGTGGCAACTGTAAATGGTCATCCACTCTACATGATTTCAACTATCAGCTTAGTGGCTATAGTTGTTATATATATATATATGAAATAAAATAAACCTGTGCAGCTTTAACAAGGAACACAGAATGGCAAATGTAAGAGCATTAGGATTAAGGATTGAGACAAACAAGCGGGGTTAGGGACAGGCCAGCCAAAACAATCTGTTGAGTTTAAAATAAAGTTAGAAAACAAAGTTAGAGATCACCTATGGACAACCAAAAGCACAGTCAATAGGTGTCTGGTGAAGCGTCGAGGTAGAAGACAGTGAAGCACAGAAAATAACAGAAGAGGAAACTATTTAAGGCGGAAGGACTTGCAATATGGCATTTGAGTTTCTGCTGCAGTCTTTTTGGAATAACAGTTGCAGGTTTCACAAAACATTTAGTGTATTAATTTAATTAGCATTGGCATTAGTTGAAAGCAGGAATAGTGCATTATTACTCCTGCAGCTGCAGATCTGGTCTTCACAGAGAAGCTGGAGGATAAAGGTAAACAAAAGAACAATGGGAATGTGCGACGACTGGTTAGGGAAGGATCCGAGCACTGCCCTGGAGGATGGGAACACAGAAGCCGAGATGAGCGTAACACGTGTGTGTATGTGCGTTATGTTTCTGTTGAGAAGCATAAGGCGGACAGAGAAATTAAAGCTGCGGCTTCATACAAGCAAAAACAATAAACGTCAGCCTTACAGGACTCGCAACAAATTATGCACCAGATCGACAGATGCAGACTGCTTCACTGCCATTTCTTACCAAGCAGAAACAACAGAGGGCAGTGTTGTATTACACCGCAGCCTTTTGTGGAGGCTGGTTGCTACACAGAGGTTCACTTCAGTTGGAATCCATCATTTTTGAAGTTAGATACAATGCTTTCCTATAAGGAATACACCCGATAACATCCGATTTGCAGATATGGATTATTACTTGTTTCTCCAACCAGGAAATATCCCAGCGTGTGAAGGGTTGCGTTTTTTTTTTTTTTTTTCTAAACAGTAGGAAAATAAGGACGGGGTTTTGGCAATTGTGACTGCAAATATACCTGAGCTTACTATTCGTCCACCGTAGAAGTCCGGTTCCAACTCTGAAACACAAAAGGGTCTGTTAACCTCATATGAGTCGGTCAACGGCAGCATCGGACTTACAGAGCCGGAGGAGGAGGAGGAGGAGGATAAAGTGAAGTTAGTGGATTTAATCCCAGTAGGTAGTGTTACAAATCTCAATCTTTATTCAAACACGGAAAGATGAAGCAGAAAATTAACTGCATGAAGCCCCCGTTGTGTTTGTGTGAAGATTACGACAGCGGTACTTTGAGAGAGACCCATAAAGACGGAGTGAGTGAAGGAGCACAAACATTTCTGGCAATAAAACACTAAAGAATTATGGCAGGTAAACGACAGTCAATGTGAAGGCAAATATGGAAAGCTGTTAATGTTGAGTTAGCAGAGTTTTATATACCCTGGAAGAAAAAAAAAAGAAAAAAAAAAAAAACAAAAAAAAAAACACGCACACAGCAGCCTATTCTAAAAATCACCCCAAATGCAGCCAGTGTACCCAGTGTAGAATCGGCCGAGTCCCAGTGCCTATACCTGTAATACTTTTCCCTTCAGCACCTTTAGTCTTGATTACAGTGGTCCCTTCTGCAGCCCTCTCTGCAAACAAAAGGGGTTAACACACTGAAATGAGACCACCATCAGTGTAGAGCTGTGGAAGCAACAATTGACCAAGACTAAAGCAGAAGACGTTACAAAGAAGCAGATCACCTTTAGCAAAAATAGAGAGCGGCTGCACACAGACAACAGGTAGGGACAGACACAAAGCTCAGCTAATATATTTGCAGTTAATGACTTGGAGTTTTGCAGGTATTTTGCAAACAGGTAAAGACTGGGGATCTTTGATTAACAAGGTTTAAAGGCTTAAAAAACGCGCCTCTCTCTTTTCTACCAAAATAACCGGAGGAAAGCATGCCAACGAGTAATCACAACTAAATTACACAGCCACACTAAATACTGAATAAGGACAAAAAGCAAATGCAAAAAACACAGTCTCCCTGTGCGAGGGTTTCTGACATATCAAATTCTCCAATTACTTAACCTCACACTCGGCCCAGTTGAAACTGTAGAGGTGTATCATGATAGCGGAGACACGAGAAGGGAACCCCTGATGTTGAAACCCAAGCTGGCACCAAGAATATTTAGAGCATGCTCCTTGATTTCTACTGACCTTAATGCTTTTTGGAACAATACATAGTGCATCGTTATCAATTAGCGAGCAGAAAGAAAGAAAAGTCAACAACTGTCCAATGACAACATTTTTATGAGCCGCTTCAGGGGTTGTGGTTAACGATCTGAAATAAACAGGGTTAAGGCGCCTGTTTTTCTCACACCCTGGAAGTGGCAGTTTCTAGTGCAACACCTGGATACTAGCAAACATCCAGGCACAGTTGATTCACTTGTAGCTGTGGTTCAACGCGGTGCATCTGAAAGCATCATTTACATATGAAGACTATTTTACACCTCAGACATATTAACAACGAGAACATCTCATCATGTTTGGCCAGGAATACGTCAAAAAAGCCAGCCATGTAGATAACAGCTGACTCAGTTTATTTCACCATAGCAGCATGAGATGTGGTGGCGGCTCACATCCTGCAACAGATTTATAATCACGTTACTGCTAAGATGAGTTCAACTTATGGCCAGCTTTCGTTAAGGGGAAAAAATAAGGCGCCAAAGAGGCGCCTCGAAACGTTACATGCGTCAAACTGAAACCACCAGCCCCAACGTACATGAAATAGAGGCCGTATGAGAAATGGTGACAGAAACCGGTGCCTTTGGCTGTTGGTTGAAAACCAATCTAATAGTCCAAAAAAAAAAAAATTAAATAAATAAAAATGCTGTTGTGGATAAATCACAAAACAAGAGCTAAAAGGTACAACAGAAGGGTGCAGACCTTTTGAATGAGGTGGCCATCTGGTGGATATGCATGGAGCAGCTGGTTAAAATTAACTTGTGTCATCATCACACATCACGCACAGATATCACACACACACAAACGGGAAGCCAGCTCGCTCAGCAAGCGGCCTAATCATTAAGGCTCATCACTTTCCTCCCTTCGCTAATATTCTGCGGGGAGCCCCCATTCCCATCCTAACATCATGCACCGGTGCATGATGTTAAATCTCAAGCGTGTCCTGCAGAACGATAACTCTGTATACACTGGCGCAATCTGCGCATCCATGGTAGCAAAAAGTAAATGTAGAGAATAACTGCGCAGATGCTCATGATTATTTACGTCACGAGCAAGGTGAACGCCTCCAAATTGCATTCGTCCCCGCTGATGCCGGTTTATAGCACTAAAAGTCAAGAATGAGGAGGAGAGATTATCGAGATTAGATCACTAATCACTTCTCGGTGAGACGGCATAGTTTGGCTGACCAGGGCTGAGGGTAGGATACGTTCATCTTAACCCTTAACCCTCTTTAAGCCTAACATCTGGCACCACAGTGCTGCATTAAGCCAAGCTTTTGCACAGAAATCAACACTCCTCTGCTTGTTGTTGCACTGCAGATTGTGTGTTGGGGGGAAAAAAAGAGTCCTATTAATTTTTTTTTTTTATCAGACTACTGAGCAGATGTAAATGCACCACTAGCATCCACTGACTGTACATCATGTCGCACTCATACAGGTGGCAGTACACAGCTTTCAGGAATATATGAGGCGCCGCAACAGACGTTCACCCCAAGTGTGATGGAACACACACACACCATACAAGTTCCTTTGCAATATTTGACTGTAAATCCAGTATGTGAGAAAATGACACAGGAACTTATACAGCTGATGTAACCTACAGTGTGTAGACTAACACAGTGGCATTTGCCACACCATGACAAAATAGTGAATTGCAACACTATAACCACACACCACAAGGCAGACGGACAGAGCAAGGTTAGGTTCAACAGTAAAGACTAAAATACAGAGGTCGACAATGACTCACGTACACTGGATGGGTCAAGACTGTTTCAGCCTGCTGGGAGTTGCAAGGCCGAGACCAAACACAGGTAGAATGAGAAATGGAGAAAGACAAGAAATTAACTCGTCGTTTGATCGGGCAGATTTCAAACCGAAAGATTTAAGATTTCATTATGAGCCTTGTCACACACAAAGGTCGACTGTGTACAATCTTAACAGCCCTTTCAGACAAGAGTGGGATTGCTGAATTGTATTTTGCCTTTCACACGTCACCTATCCAGTGTTCCCATGTTCCTATCCGGTGCCCGCACAAGGAGAAAAAGCACTTAGTGCGTTTACATTCGCGTAAAAACAACAAATTATTGCGTTCATCCGACTCTCACTGGACAGCTTAAGTGCATGTAAACACGTTACTTCGGCTAAAATCGGAGTTCTCCTCATCCAATTAAAACACCCGGATACTGCGATTGGAAAATCGGTTGGAAACCGATTTTCACAGGCATGTACACACCTTAAGGCTCAATCGGAGTTAAACCAGACAACGTGCGTGCACATGCTCCACAACCACTG
Source organism: Mugil cephalus (assembly GCF_022458985.1). Classification (NCBI taxonomy): domain Eukaryota; kingdom Metazoa; phylum Chordata; class Actinopteri; order Mugiliformes; family Mugilidae; genus Mugil; species Mugil cephalus. Next base: position 20,069,202 of record NC_061776.1, on the reverse strand, counting down.
CGCCGGCGTATGACCCCGGATACAAAAACATCCAAGAAAGATGGTCACAGAAGAAGAAGGTAAACAGAGCCCGTAGAGGAACCACCTGAGGGATAGTGCGCATCTCATCTGCACCATGAGTAGCGCATAGATTACGTACGAGATTAAAAAGCTGTACTGTTTCTAAGAACAAGTCCATTTGGTGTTTATTATATGACATAATAGGTCAACCAGAAAGGGGATAGTTAAAAAGACACATATCGCCACCTAGTATGGAGGAGGAGGACATGTTCCCGATGCATGTAAACTGGGACAAGGGCCGCCTTCTGAAAGTTGAATTTCCATTAAATTGTGTATGTAAACGCACGCTTAAAAAACTAAATGGCACCAGGAATATTGACACCTGAAAATAAACGTTCATTTGATAACCGACTAGTCCACACACTACCAGGAAAACAGGTTTTATTTGTTTGTTGTTTAAGACTTGGAGAAGAATGGGCCCGTTTGTTCCACCTCCAGTTTTACACATAGCATTTTCCACAAGCCTTACATGTTTCACAACATGTTGTCCCTCTAACTAGGACCTTTATACTCCTTGAGAGTGGTTTGATTTTACTGTATGTAGGAGGCATGGTCTTTTTCCTTTTTTTTCTTTTTTTTTTTCTTCATTATTATTATTTTTAAAGAGAAATCTTCTAGCCCCCTCTGCTGGACTTGGACAGCTGTTTCAGACGGACCTCACAAAGACACAAATTTTTCTGGAAGCACCACTTGCTTCCTACCAGCTGTTCTGAGCCAAATAATAAGTATACGAACATCGTTATTTCTAAAAAACTACTGCAAGAAAACCACACCGGGCCAGCGTGGCCAACTCCCAGACAAACCAGGAGTATGATTACATGTAACAACAGAGAGCATGCCTTGTAACAGTGGTGTAATGTGTATTTGTCTTTCATCAGTGAAGCATGGAAACCAGTACATGTCGTTTCCTCCTCCACCTCCAACTACCAAAGCAGAGGAGACATTGTTTGAAATGGGAACTAAAGAAAACACTACATTCACTTCTTCTCTTCTTGCCCAGCTACACCTCTGTTTATATCTGTGGTTTCTACACTGGTTCTACAAGAAGATCTTGTCATAATGTACCCACAACAACCACTGTGTTGTAAATGGAAACAATTAGTTCATGTCAGAGACATACGGGTTTTCAAGACACAAACACACAAATGGACACAGCAGAGGGTCTATACAATGAAGTAAACACAGACTAAAATAAACAAGCAAGTAACTGACACAGAGAAGCAGACAGTTACACAGATTACAAAACTGGTTGGCTCAGTACAAACAGGCGAAACATGCTGGGTTTAAAAAAAAAAAGTATTGTGACAGATGGAAGATGATGTCAAGAACAAACAGCCAGTTAAAGAGGGGGGTGTCACTTACGAGGCTTCTGACCCCATACGTGTAGATGCAGCTTGCCAGAAGAGTAGTAAATAAAGCCCAGGACCAGCATCGGGCAGAAGATGAACAGCAGCTTGTGTGTGGGCTTCATGGTCTTCGGTCATTCACATGGCACCATCCAGGTCATCACCTGAAAATGACAAGAGCAGAGTGGGATGGTCTATCTATAAATATTCAAGGGGAAATCTGCCCAGTCAGCTGCAACTAAGCAAGTAAGGCAATGAGGGCGTGGCAAGCAAAGAAAATATTCATAAAGTCAGGCTCCACCAGGCCCACATGAAATTTCTATCGTTGGAAACACACCTGTCGAGCACAATAAAGTCCCGTTTCCGAAGGCAATTGAGCAATTACAGGAAGAAAATAATTTTAACAGTAACAGTGTTCGTCTGTGAGTGAGGGTAACTCTGCTCAAGAAGTGGAAGTAGGAGGGTAAAAACAAGGTATTCTGTTGAATAAACCCCAAAAAAACGAGCAACACCCCCACTACTTATCTAATGGGAGCAGGGCCCCAGAACCAGTAGTGTTCTTGCTAGTTTACAGGAAACCACACCCAGACTACTGCTCAAAGCATGGCAGCTGCATGATAGGAGTTGTTCATTTCTCATGGTAAACACTGTAGTTTATTCTATTAACAATGAAACGTTATCTGTAATGGTCAACAGGCCGCATTTGCATGTGAACTCATCCGTCTGTGCTTCGATCATACGACATAAAACACGCATCGCATGTAGCGTGGCACGTTGTATTCAATCAAGAGGTCACAAGACGGTGGATAGAACAACTCATTAATTGTGCGCCTCTGCAGCCGGGTCTCACTTCTTTACTAACATGTGCCGCAGCACTCCTGCAGCCGCTAACCGTTAACCCCAGGCACATCTTGGCATTTAAGCATGATCAACAGCTTTTATTGAAAACAGCCTGACCAGAATGTTACGTGCTGCGCAGAGTTTCTCTGGAACAAGTTTAAAAATATTTGCGCCAGGTTCCCTTGAGGTCATCTTTATTTCATCCTCGCTGTAACCCATTAGAACAGACAGGTGTCTGGGTTGAGCTCAGCTCGGATAAGACTGTAAAACCTCAATAAAAAAATAAAAAAACATTATTTCAAAAGTTCATAATCCCTACGAGGCAGAAGCTCTCTCCTCCATGCTGACAATAAAGCAGCAGCCTGTGCAGCATGTACCTGTTGATAATAAATGGACTAGCTCACATTTTTAAACAGCATTTCCGCTGCTAATTTTATATTTTGGACCATATTTTTCTATTTCATATTCTACTTTTACAATATTGTTTGTGTGGACGAATAAATAAATAAACTTAAAAAAAAAAAAAAAAGATTATTTAGAGGCTATGGCAACAAACATTCACTTGTCAGTTCACTGCGTACATTATCATAAAAGAGTCCTGCACTAAAACCTTAGCTTCATTATTGTTATAATGCTGAAACAGTATCAGGAGAGTGTTTTTTTTCAACTGTATGATCATTATGGAGAATGTGGTTCAGCTGAACTGGATGGAATTAAGCATTAAAAGTGTTCATGTTACTTAGTGATCCACCAAACATTAACCTATAACCACCATAACCTTCATGAAGTCAAGATTTAGTCCAGGACCGTCACACGTTGAGGGTATGAACATGTACTAGTGAATGGAGACTTCAGCCCCAGACTAGGAAACGTCAACATATTGAGACAGCAAGGGGAAATAATGTCTTCAACCGCGGCGGTGCTAGGCATCATTCCCACAGTGGGGACAGTGTCCCTGAGTAACGGAGCGGCGTCTGTCACATACCTAAAGTAGTATCTTTAGTCACATCTGTAAGCGTCAGGAGAAGTGGACACCAAGCTCCGTAACTAACGTCCGTAAACAAACATAACGGAACTTGGTCCACAACTTAAACTGAGTCTACCACCAGCTTTCCTGTGGTTTGTCTTAGTTTTAAGTCTCCGCCAACATTGGCGGCATTAATAAATAAAACCACCAACACGCGGAGGGGTTCAAATATTTCAAAATAGAGGGATTAACGGGTGCAGAAATGACGACAGAGAGGCTAATGGTTGTCGTTAGCTTCGGTTAGCCCGGTCGCTATGCTAACAACGCTACGTTGGCATAGTGAGAAAATGGGCTTGATGGGTCTGCAGGCCTGCAGCGGGTCAGCACAACACGGGCTGGGAGATTTCACTGCAGGGATACCGGGTTAAGCACCGCGGCAGGCGCAGTAGTGCGGCCGAAACAGGCCACTCACGTCGGATTAAAAGCAGCAGCGACCGTATCAAAGTGTGGAGAACAATACCGAGGTGGTCCGGGCTGCTGCTAGGAGCGCAGTCGACCACCGGTTCGCTCGAATTAACCACCACCACCATCACCGTCGACTAAAACGCGGCGCGGCTCGCGGCGCGTCTCGCGTCCATCTCCAGCGCATTAAACATAAGTGTTGACGTTACCTTTTCTCGTCCTTTGCGTCCACCGGCCAGAAACAACGCCAGCTCTAGAATAAACAATGAGCTGGTCGACACAGCGACCGCGTCCTCCCTCCTCTCCAAGCCATCTTGGTGAAATCTGCGAGACGACCAGCTTGACTGCCTCTTTCCACTCGTGTCTCACCAGCTCTAGTTCACATCAGGACTGGTAGGAGGAAGAAGGCACCCCCTCCATCAACACGAGCAGAGCAGCTTTACTACAAGTCCACAGTCTGGTAGCGACAGTCACATGAAAGGGGGGGATCTCCGAGAGCCGCGATGCCTCGCGTTTTAGGGGGAATGCACCTTTTCATCTGGCCCTTCCACTGCCCGTCAGCTGTAAAGTCATCAGCTGCTTTTATGCATTTGTAGCCTACAGACACCCCCATCCCCCCGCATCAGCTGTAGCAGTCCCCGCCGCTCAGCAGTAATAATAGAGATCCAGTAATGTATAGAACTTGTTGACCTGCCTGCCCCCCACTACTATAATGGTATGTGCTAGGCCAGCACTGTTATTTGATTGACCTGGTGGGAGGCATGTTTTTATTCCACAGGGCGGTTATTAGTGGTGTAAAGGTATTTTCAGCGGAGGAAAATCTAGACTGGTTCAACTTTTGGGATAACATTTGGGATAATTTGGTCTTTCAGTTAAATACGCCAGACTTGCTCGTTCATTAGGAACACCAATGAAAGTTATCCCATTCAAATGTCACAGCCCTGCTAGAAATCTTCGCTTCATACAGGTATTCATTAGCTTGAAATAACTGAGCGAACTGTTGATTTAGTTGTGTTTTCATTTCAGAGGCTGTGGTTTGTATATCTAATGGACTGTGTGGCACAGATTTCACAGAGGTTCCTTTTTAAACTTCAATTTCCCACTAGTCTTTTAGAACTGAAGAAGCCACTTGGATGAGTAGGAACACATCTTCAAGAAACCCTCGTTGCCTTTGTTTCAGCTTGTTTTGTGGATACACCTGAATATACAGGGTATAAAATGTATTTGTTTTCACTAGCGTTCCTAATGTTCTGGCAAGTGTATTATTTTACAGATTATCCTTCCTGTCTTGGGAAGTTGGTCAAACTAAAAAACAAAGGGAGCTGGTCTTATTGGCTTGATTTTACACTTTGACCATGTTGCAACAGTTCAGTGTGCTGTTGGGAAACATTTGAACATTCACACCCCCACCGCATAGCAATGACACAGACACTGACACAAAAACAGTTTAGAAACAACTCAAGAAAACACAAAGAATAGTACAAGGTGTTGACCTGGCCTCCAAATTCACTAGATCTAAACTGATCAAGTATCTGTAGGATGATCCACAGAGGACCCTCCCCTCAACCTATAGGACCCACTATGTTGCCGGACACCACAGGACACCCAACTTTTTTGAAGGCACAAGGAAGACCTACATAACATTAGGAAGGTGGTAAAAATCAGTATTAGATTTTTATCTTACACTTGCAGGTGCAGCAATAACAGACATTCTTACAAATGAGTCACATGTACTTTTATATTGAAGCAAATGGTCTCTTCTGGCAGTGCGTAATTTTCTCTCCATGTAAAGATAGCTTGAAATAAGAATTAAAACAGTTCAATACTAATACTTACTACTACATTCTTTTGAGATTAAAATATTAATACCTACGAAAAGTCATCTTAATAAAATTGATCCTGCAGACTTTTTTATGGTAGCTAAATCTCACTTTTACCCTATCATGTGGCTGCTCACAGTTGATAGTTATGTAGCAGCCGATCCATAGTCCTGTCCGTCGCACCTTCTCAGGTTACTTGCATCTTAGGCGGATCTTGCATCTTATTTGTCCCCTTGACATTCACAAGGCTCAGTGTTATACATAAGCATGCGCTGGGATGAAAGCCGAGGTAGACTAGGTTGGGAGACACACCTAACTGCCATGCAAAGAGCGTGGCAGAGTAGCATGTCGATCTATTAATATTGAATCAAGCAGGAAACAGAATCTGCTCTCCTACTGTTCTCCATCTGGGGCCAGGAGATTAGCAGGAGGTTGGAGAATACACACAAGGAAACACACGTACAGTAGACAAACACTCCAGGATTACATGCGTTGTCGGAGCTGACGTGGAACTCCCCGGTGAGTTGGGAGCCCTTCACGGCCTTTGGCACGGATCAGTCATCGACATCACATTTACAAACTGGAACAATCAATGACCGGACAAAACAGTCCAAGGAGATGAAAGTTTACCAGTGTTTAGCGAATTCTGTGAAGCGCATGCACCGGCATTTGGTTGTCTGCCATTGACTTTGTTCTTAAAGTGGAAATTATTTTATGCCTTTTCGCCCCAGTCTAAGGCCATCAAAATTAATTTGAGAATTTTGAGACACTCTTCTGCCCTCACCTCCCACCACCTGTGATGGCATCCATTAACTTTTTATCTCCTTAGAGGTGTGCAGCAGAGGTTTTACTGACTGGAGACTTAAAACCTCTCGATGATATCCTCTGACGCTGTAACCTTAGCCATCCCTATTCATGAAAAACAAATCCCTCTGAAGGAGTTTAATCTGATAATTTAGCTTATCACAAGATACTGCTCAGTATCTAACAAAGAATGCAAATGCAACACCGCAAACAAGCACACACTGCCGAACAGAATCACATAACAGCATCTTTTCTGTGTTTGCTCTCATCATACAGATGTTATCTGCGAGTGAACTTCTTGCACGAGCACAGCCAAGCTTAGCTGCGGTGCAATAAATAATTCATAATCATGTGAATCATAGATGAACAGCCTGCTGAATAGTGTGACTTTTGCTCCGGTGGGAAGACAGTGGAGGGGGGAAAAAAAAGCTTGTGCGAAAGGGATACTCATAGAGCTCACACAGGCAGACCTTTTATTTTATTTATTTAGATTCAGTTATTTATACGCACCATCTTGACTGCAGCACATTCTATATTTGTAATCCTGTCACCGGTTTTCAGTGAGAGTGAACAAATGCTCCTTTTAGCACTGCGACAATTTAGGTCAACGGCTCAAAGAGACAGTTCAGTCAACTACGGCAACTATTACGAGTGATCGGCACGTCCAGGAGTCCAGCACTGGAGCTAAATATTAAGTCGCAGAAGCTGGTCCTTGAAAATCCAGTTTGGTTAGTTCCACATTTTGAGAAATCTGCGTCATGATTTTCTTCAGCGATCTCAGATGAGATGGTTTAAAAAAAAAAGACGTTTTATAAATCTTCTGCTTATGGAAATCTTACCAAAAATATCTATCATACCAAAAATGCCTAAAAAGAAAAATATGCACACGGCTTTTCGTATGACCGTAACTCAGAGTCTTATTTTACCTTCCCAGAGTTATCAAGGGAGGTTATTTTAAGCCGCATTGGCCCAGAGTCATGTGCTCAGCCTTGGGTCACAACTAATTCTGTCTTTGTTCATTTTTTTTTTTTTTTTTTTTTTTTTGTTATCTAAGGTGTTATGATAGCTATAAGAAAATAAGAAAAAAACTAAATGATTCCCATGAAATTTGAAAAATGTCATGCATAACATTTTTAATAATACAGTCTGCACCACTCAGAAATGTTCTCACACTGTCCCCTTTTCACCCTGTGAGAAAGTGTGCAGCTACGCTATTATATCATGCAATGCAATACCCTGAGTTAGAGATGTGAATGAGATAATTTTAAGCGGTGTAAAAAAAAAAAAAAAAAAAAAAAAAAAAACCACAAAAATCCTCTTCACTAATGTTTTATGTTCTTTCATTTAGAGCGGAACATTACCTTCTCAGCTGCAGCTCTTAACTCTTTAATCCAGCATGAACCGGACATGTCCTGATGAATGGCCGAATAAGTGCTCACATACAGAGAGGAACTTCCAAAACAGAGAGGCGACACCTGCGAGGCAAGTCCAGTTTGATTCGCTGGCTGTCCTCTCAGCTCTCTGTCAACACAAGTTAACCAATAACATAATTTAAATAACAGAATATGGGACCACAGATAATCCCAATGGAACACAAACAGCACAGTGCGGTTGTGCTCTCTGTAAACATTTTCTTTTTTTTTTTAACCAATGACAGGGCGAGTTAACAAAACCAGGCCTGTTACACTTTAAATGTACTAGTCCCACTCAAGAGTAGAAGAATGAACTCTTATTTGGATATCAAGTATTATTTTTTATGTGTCAAGTATTATATGTTTGGAGACCGGATATATCAGAAAATAATAAATGGACTTTTAGAGCACATGTTGCCAAACTTACTGCATGCTTGTTTTAATTTATTTAGATGAGCAGTGGAATATGGAACATTTGCACTACTAGTGGTCATATTAGTTCATACAACATTTTACTAAAGAACAACTAAAAAAAGAAGCATTTTAAAAAATGCTCTGTGAGTTCTGCTGCATTACCACTTGATCCTTCTGCCTAATACATTAGGTATGCGTGGCATTTATGTGTAAAAAGTTTTGCAAATGTCCATTTAATAATCACTACCATTACTATGAGCACAGGCACTTTCACTATTTCTAATCGTATTACTGATTATTTCATGAGGATGTTATTTTTTACTAAATCAAAAAATACCCTTATCCACAATATGACCACATGACATTTTCACAACAGTAAATATTTACCCCCTAGCCATGACTCAACCAGTGAAGCATGAGGTCAAAAATCTGGATCACACTAACCCTTAACCACATTGGTTTGTGCATCAGTTCAACGTCCCCGAACGAAAACTCCATGTTTCAGCCTTCATTTAAAACCGCCGTGACATGAAAACATTGGCGTTTCAGTTGTCGTAAGGATCAGCACCACACATTACATCACCTCTCACACCAGGCCAGGCTGGTGGCTGTGGAACTGAAAACGCTTGCGTGCTTGGAGACACAAGATTGCTCAAACGATTACCGCTCGGATCCATCATGTGACCAGGCTGGGCCAGAGCTGAGCCTTGGGGGAAAGTGTAGGCTTAGATTTCTGCCGTCTGCTGCTTAATGGGGTGGCGACAACGGGAAGGTACCTTCAGAGCTGAACACGGCCTCAGCAGCAGCAGCGCATGATCTCAGTGTGTTTATGTGATGACACAGGATGCATCCGATCACGGGGTGCTTTGATAGCAGTGAGGGAGCGATGTAGGCCAGAGAAAAAGACGATCATAAGTAACGCCGCACAGTTTACTTGAAATATGTAGCACAGTTTAAAACGTGCTTTACAACAGGATGCGTTTGCACCAACTGCAAAGTCAAGAGTACATAGTTACACTGTGGTTCAAAGCTCACGCACTGATACTGTTTAAACCTGTCGCCAGGAAGTCTCTACACACTGACATACCCAGACTTTCCGATGGTGTCACTGATTGAAGCATGTAGACTCTGGTATATAGCCTCATGTGTGCATGCACACACTTGTAGAAAGTAGAAAATGACAGTTTATTAGCAGTCATGTTGTGGCAAGTGCATGCACTGCGTGTGAAACACAGGTGATGAGCCTAAAGCAAACATATACAACATGCAGTATAACGTATAGCCCCTTTCAAATCAGAAGTCACAAAGCGCTTCCCATTAAAAGCATCAAAGCGAGCCCTGATGCCATTCAGGTTGGGTAAAATGGTGCCGTTATGAAGAAAGAAATACTCTGACTGGTACTTTCACACTGCGACGTTGACACAAATCTCTGACTTTCTGTTCACTTGCAAGGTTGTGTAACCACAGCGCCCTCACAGTCCCGAATTCAGTGGAAGCTGTCGGCAGCATTAGAGGTGGGAAACGCAGTAAGTCCCTGCCAATAGACAAGTGCTTTATCTCTGACTTTCACCTCACAAGGGACTTTTGGTCGAAAATTCCACTGCCTCTGACATGGTAATGATTAATGTGACTGCATGGGAACCTCATGTACAGAGAACAGACACAGATACAGTGTGGGAAATATTGGTTAATTAATGCTGATTGACTGTTAAAAAATAAATGAGTAATATTTGTCAGGGAAACATGAAGAGAATCAAATCTTAGAAGGAAGTATGACTCTACTGCAAAAGTAAGGGGCTTACTTTAAAAGCAAAACACACAACAGAGCACACTCTAAATTCAAACTACAAAAATAATAATAAGCACAATTAATCATTCCTGTAAACTAGATTCAGGGCGACACATCGGCACAAAAATTATCTTTTCTATTCGTGTATACAGGGGGGCTGTACAGCAGTAGTCTTCATCCCAGTTATTTAAAGGTCAGGCACCAAGGAAGGAATTTAATAAAACCTGAGGGTATCAAGGGCCTTTGTCAAGAGTACTTCATCTCTAAAGCACAGCTTGTCATTTGTACATATGGAGAAAACACCCAGAATGCCTCAGGTAATGAGATCTCCCCGTCAGCACACTTCTCACATACATCAACAAAAAAAGTAAAGGGAAAACTGCCAGCGTGTTGACATGCACAGATGAGCACCGGGCTGAAATATGAAGCCAATATGGATGTGCTGCGAGTCAGTGTAAATGTCAATTAAAATAACTAACAGCAGCAGGTACAAACAGATCCTGCCTGGTAAATGTTTAAAGATTACTAACAATGTCAATCTGTAAAATAATTGTGTAACCAGGATGAATCAGGATGCCGATGATAACTATTTTAAATCTTTCCAATTCAGCTCATTTCCAACACACACATCCCAGCCAGTCTCATCACTTTTTGAGGTCACTTTTTTTTTTTAATTGCACTGCTTGCATTGCGTTTCTGTATTGAGCTGTGTCGTATTTGCCGCACACGTGTTGTTAAATTGATGAAGACGCCTTAGGTCGCTCCCCATCTTGGCATCATTTTTTAATTAGCTGGGAGTTAGAAGTACTCTGGAAATGCCAAGCCACAGTTACAGACGCCACACTGAGCTTCCAAAGCACTCTCCAGGAACCCTGCTGGTGACGTCTGGGAGGGCTCCTCCGTCAGCCCTCACTTTGATTCCGGCTACATGCTTGTTTAGTGTTGTGGCCACATCTTGCACAGTTGGGGCACGATTGTCCAGAGAAAGACATTAAGACATGAGACCTCACAGGGTGGATCCAGTTATCACGTCACGGTCTCTGACCAATAATGAGACTTAAGAGTATCATTCACTGAGGAAGGAAAACGAGGTGGAAACAGATTCGTACAATTACAGGTAAGTATCTGGTCGTTAACAGATCCTAGTCACGCCAGTTGTAGTTGGGAAGAACCCGCAGATGTTCCCATTTAAACCCCGAACTCCTGCCCAGTCTGTGAGAACTGAAGAAGCTCCTCACCATGCCCTGGATGACTGGGAACCTTCACAGACCATGCTGTTGGTTCATTTGTAATATGCACACACTGCAAGCACATTGTTTGGCCAGCTCATAGTTTGTTTGTTTTTTTTTATGAAAAGTTTGATATTGCATCAAAAACAACAGAAATATACTATACGATTTCAAAACGGTGAGTTCTTGAACTGTAACCTCCTGAGACCCAAGCTTTTGTTTGGTTGTTTGATTACTTCAATGTGTGTTAAATAAAGTCACCAGTGTGTAACAAAATAAAATATAAAAGAGTTTCTTTTAATACCAGAACAAGGCTGTGCAAAGACAGAATTGCAAACAACTAATGAGTACTTGCTACAGCTTGTTACTATTGACAGAATTTGTTAAATTTACATGTCATGTCAAACAAGCATAAATAAACAAGTTTTATATTTGATGGGGTTTTGTACCTTGTCAACTTTTATCCCTTGATCGGCTGTAGAATGAATCCGCTGTAATGCCTGCTAGATGGCAGATGTCCACTTATGAGGACAACAGATCTAAATGAAGCAGAATGCAGAATAAACTCTCACAAAAACTTATATGAACAACAAAAGAGACGTGGTACGCTGCTGAGTACAGCCAAAGAGACAGAAGTTATTGCAAATAGTTGTATCAGATTAGGGAAACTAGTCAGAAATAAATAGCACGTAAAGTGAAGTGACATGCCAGACTAAGAGAGGAACCTGAGGGAGCCACAGACACAAGTGAGAAATGTGGTATTGATATGGAGGCATGCTAAGAGATAGAGCTTGGGCGTGAAAACAATAAGTGAGTCATTCACTCTCACGTTCCTGCTATGCGTCCACGTCTGATCGATGAAAATCATCATCAATGTATCAGTGCAATAATAGATTTTCTGGGCCTCTTTAGGGCAGCAGAGGAAAGGTGTAAACATGACTCCACACCACAGCATGTTTATAAGCCAATATGCTAAACCTGTTGCATATCGAATATGAAGAATCATTATTATCATCATCACTGTTTGCTTCTTTCCATCTCCCTTTCTTATAGTGATTAATTCACACCTGAAAGCATTGCATCATCCTCACCAACCTGCTCATGATGCCTCCTATATTTACTGCCAGCCAACTCACTTGTAGTAGAGTTACAACTATCACTGATAGTTTCAAGCCCATGTGCTCTTATTTATTACTGTGAAAGTAGCTTCATGAATGTTTCTGCAATTAATATTTTGAATACTAGCTCCATTTTTTTTTTTTAATTCAATATCAACTTCCCCTGTATCATGAACCACAGGAGAAGTGAATAACGCCAACCCTCTTGTGACAACACAATGTTCTTCTGAGAAACTTTTGGACCTGACATTTGTGTGGATGTTACACATGTACCACCCACCTAGACTGCTTAGGTGGCACAGGGGATGTTGTGGCTAACCAGTGCATGCTGCTTGGAAGCTTTATCTCATTCCCCCTGCTATTTTCTCCTCTCCTCTCCTCTCCTCTCCTCTCCTCTCCTCTCCTCTCCTCTCCTCTCCTCTCCTCTCCTCTCCTCTCCTCTCCTCTCCTCTCCTCTCCTCTCCTCTCCTCTCCTCTCCTCTCCTCTCCTCTCCTCTCCTCTCCTCTCCTCTGGCCTCAAGCAGAGGGGTTCATATGAGCTGGGTTCTGCTCAAAGTTTCTAAAAGGGCGTTTTTCTTGCCACAGTGAGGTTTTCAGGCTCCTGGATCTGTAACACGTCTGGAGACAATCTGGATTGTTATTGATTCTATATAAATAAATGATGCAACAATAAATAAAATGCACTTTAGCGGCTGTTCTGCGCAAAATAAACGTGGTCAACAGTGACACAAGCTGGAGAGAACGAGGGACTAGGAGAGAAGGTGACTACTACACTACTTCAAATCCCCTTTGCATCTGTGGGTTAACTACTAATGACTGCTCCCTGGGCATCTTGTATGGCTGTCCACAGTGTGATCACTACTCTCAGTGCAAATGGACAGGTTAAATGCAGAGACCAAACATTAAAGTTGGTTTATATTTAAACACGAATCACTGAGCTGAAAGACAAAATGTTCTGTGGAGCTAAGATACACTGTTGGGACAGTTATTCGGAGGGTGGTCCTAGGGAGGGTTTTCCAACTCCAAAATTGTAAAACATATTTTCACTGAGTTAGCCATTCCAAGGAAACTGGCTCAGATGAACTGACATGAACAGCGAGTATTCGGTCATGATCCGTCCTTCTCCTTTAGCCCACATAGGATCTCGTTCTTTGTGGTGATCTGGCTGTCATTGAACCACACTGTCACTGAACCACACAGAAGCTCCTTCATTCAATTTTCTCTACCATGCACTCAATGAAATGAAATGAATGAAATCCGCCGCTTGTGATGGAAAGAACAACTCTTTGAATAAAGTTAAAGGAGTTTAAACTCCTCAAGACCGACAGATTAGAATATGATAAGGGGACGTTAGTTTAAGATGTGCTTAAGCATTTTTATAACCCATGAACAACCGCTGTTTCTAGTATGTGAAGCAACTTTTTCCACCTTCCAAAGAACTCTAAACTCCTTAACCTCTTTGGAAAGAATCGTCGCCTCTGTGCCCACAAACAGCTACTGCTGTCACATCCACCCAGAGCGATGTGGTTTTCTGATTATGTTCAAGGGTGGATGTATATGTGAGTGACAGCCACATCGACCTCGCTCCACCACGGATTTCCGTTTTGGAGATGAGATATTTTGTCTGACGTCATTTGTGACGTTGAGACTTGTCCTCCTGTTACCTTACGCCATGGAAACAGTAACTGAAATAATATATAGTACACATGTACATTCAAATGAATGCCAATCAACGAGTTTGTAGTAGCCATGGAGAGGGAGTGAAGGTGACGGGCTCCGCTAGAATTGGGTTTTTGTGAGGTCACAGTGACATTTGACCATCACATTTTATTCAGTTTAATGAGCGAATGTTGCACCAGAATGACATTACCTCCAGGCGCCCCAGAAACGTTAGGCATTTTAATAAAATAGCTTCCACAAGTGTCACGTTGTTTCATTTACAGTGATATCGGACGCATAACTTAGCAACATATAATCTGACTACTTTTTTTTCCTAGTAACAAGTAATCTAACGCGTTACTTATCTAAGTTACTATGAGGTGCCGTTTGTAAAGTTGGCATGTTAAAATGAACATGCAATTTTTCCCACACTTAGTTAGAAAACACTGAAAAATGAGGAGTGAATTTTTCAAAGGCACTTTTTTGCTTCACCAGCTCTGAACAAGGCACTCCACTCTCGTTATACTTAACTTAAATAAGAGGTCAAATACCACCACTGGAGTAGTGGTTAGGGTTATAAGCGCAGCTTAGAAGCGAAGGATCACTGGTTCGCCTCCCTGAAAGAGAAACAAAACAATGTAAAAGTCTGTAAGTCAAGACTTTGGTGCAAAAGAAGTTGGTCAGGCGGTATGTTGTTGTATTTATTCTTTTGGTGGGTGGAGCGGGGTGTAACTAATTAAGTAACTTGTAATCTAACTTAGTTACTTTTAAAATCAAGTAACCAGTAAAGAACAGTTGCGACACTGAACACAAAACAGTGTGTCATTGCTGTGGGGTGGGGGTTCCTGGTCTGGTCTAGGTGGGTACTACATGTCTAAGTAACATCCACATGAATGAATCCCAGGTCCAAAAGTTTTACAGTAGGGCATTGAATTGTCACAAGATGGTTACTATTATTTATTTCTCCTGTCAGTGGTTTTAATGTTGTGACTGATCGGTGTGTAATTTATCGTATAATCCTAACTTGTCATCCGTGTTTTTATTTGTTGTATGTGTATTATGCATACTTTATTGAGCTACTTTTTTATGGGTCAAATGAACTTCACCAACACTCATTAATGAGAAAAATAGCATAAATCCCACAAAAGAACAATGCTACCCTTCAACAGGTACATTTTTTTTTTTTTTTTTTTTTTTACAAACACGCATTCAGGAACAGACAAAGTTAAAAGGAACAGTCATTTTACAGTTGGAACCATGATTGCAACACACAATGATGGCACAGAAAAACCCCATGAGCAACTGCCTTTTCTCTTTTTCTTTTTTTTTCATTTGAGGAAGTGGCATCTGGGTAAATGTTATCGAGGGAAATTGGTTATTAGTTTTCATTTTTCGTCTCACTACCACAGTGCCAGCCTCCAACTGTATGACCACATTCTGCACAAGCTTACGTAACGTTCAGAGTGGCATTTGCAGAAAGAGAAAAATCTCCACTTATCTTCCCTTGAAACTTGCAGATGACAACTTGGTGAAACTCCTGGCACAGTCATGGCACTCAAAGTATTCATGAACATTGACTATGGAAATATCTGTTAATTAAATGGAATTTACCTGCATGTCTGTGCCTGTCGGTGAGACAGCGGTTTGAAATGTAAGCCGCACCATGTCCAAAACCAGTCAAGGCAGGTATTCAGTATTAAAGTCAAATTTCCTGTTCAAATGAAAATAAATTGCAAGCAGTGAGTTAAGATTTAATTGCTGGGTTACGGCACATTACAAGAAAATAAAAACGACTTTATGTTTTTAACAGCTTCAAACTAAGAAGGTCAAACAGCGAATCAAGTTATTAGAAATAACAACTACAAATTATTAACTACTCTCATGACAAATGAACAACTCGTCCCAATAATGACGGCCACGAGGTGCATTTAAGCGCTCTGAAAGAAGTCTGGTGAGTGAACCTGGAGTTAGTTGTAGATGTATGACTTTATTTGGCCATCAGTGCATCTAGAAGTTTAGAAGAAGTCACACCAGTCAGCCACAACATTAAAACCACTGACACGTAGCACACACTCTTTTAAGGAACAACTCAAAAACCATAAAGAACAGCACAAGGTGTTGACCTTAACCCCACAAACTGATAAAGTATCTGTGGGATGATCCACAGAGGCCCCTCCCCTCAGCCCATAAGACCCAAAGCCCCCCCACTAACAACATTATATTTCCAGACACCACAGGACACCTACAATATTAGGATGGTGGTCATAATGTTATGCCCGGTTAGTGTACGTCTGTATACTGCTTGCAATCGCTACATTTGAGGGAACAAAATGTTTTAACAAGTTGCTCAAGTTGTTGAAGTTTAGCAATATTCAGTACACTTTTAAATAGCTCAACGTGTTTCATCCCAACAGTGTGGAGACAGAATCATGTAAGGCTTCCTTGTAGGAGCAAGGAACGAAGTGACAGGCTCCATAATTCATTTGGTGCAAGCTCTGCTATTCAGCTCCACCTCCCTCCCTCCCTCCCTCAGGCGGACTAATATATCTGTAGAGTGAGTGACAGACAGCTGCGGTGAGAAGACATTCCACTCTTTTTACGGGCTCCAGCTAAATGAAAGGCGTATTAAAAATGATGATATGTTGTTGTGGACAGATAATTGAGCAGCATGGATGGGAAACTTCTCATCACGTCGACAAAGCCAGCTGTGTTCTGGTGTCTGATGCGAATGAATGGCCGGCAATAAAACCGAAAGCTCTGCCTCCTGACAGTTCCATAACATTATGACCGCCTTCCCAATATTGTGTAGGTCTCCCTTGTGCCTCCAAAACAGCTGTGAGAATGAGAATGAACACGGACATTGTGAGGGAAGAGACTTGTTTCTAAACTCCTCCTTGTTGCATCAAGGAGTGTCGTTGCTATCGGGTGGGGGGTGTCTGGTGTCCACATTTCCCAGCAGAACATTGCATCGTGTTTTTTTTTTTCTTATGTTAATTACTTCTCCTGTCAGTGGTTTTAATGTTGTGGCTTATTGGTGTAAATCTTCAAGCTGAAGTCTGCTTGTTATAATGCCCTAGGTAACTATAAACATACTCTGTCAATTAAGTTTAAATAATACTTCTGTAAGTCTTCACCACAGCAAAACTGAATTATGAAGCAGTAAATGTGACACATCCAACAGTCTGGAGTTCATACAGTTCAAAGTGTGCAGAGATTTCTAAATCCTACAACCATCCATCACCAGCAACCACGATCTTCCACTTCACAAGACTCACCCCGCTTTGGCACAGCGGCAGGCCCCCTGGGTGAAACGTTCAAAACCAGGACAAAAGAAAGTGCATAGGACTCCATCTAATCCAAGCGCTTTAATCTGCTGTTTAAGAAAGAAAATGAAACCAGGTTCTCTTTCTTAGCCAAAACTTTACTCAAACAGTCGATGTTTACAAAGAGTGAACAGATTTAATGCTGCCTTGTAGACAGATGCAAGAGAAACCAAATGGACAACTTCAGCCATGAAATGGGCACAGCTAAAAGGTAACTGCACGCCTCCTCCTACTGAGAAGCCAGCGGCTTTTCAGGATACTATACACAAGACTACTTTTAAAGCAGGTACAAAGGACTCGACAATCCTGAAATTGTGTTTTTTTGTTTGTTTGTTTTTTCTTTTAAACATTTTAGGGGTCTCTAGAGCTAGCTTTTTTTTTTTTACCAAAAACACAAAATAATCTAAGCTTTGTTGAAGCCAGGAGTCTAGAAAATGCTAAATATCGAACAATGAGTGAGCCAGATCATTGTCACCTTCCAACTGCTGCAAAAAGGAAAAGCGAGCTTCTGAATTTAAACAGCATGTCTGAAAACCTATCTATATAATAAATATAAATACATCTGAGGTTTTCGACAGATTGTGAAAAGGACATGACAAAAATAGGTTTGCTCTCAAACATAACGCACTCGCATAAATAAAGTGTAATAATAACATTAATTACAATAGATATAATCAACCAAGGGAACCCCAAAGCTGCGCTTGGCCCTTGGAAATGTAAGGCTTGGGCCTATAAAACATGTCTTCTATCTTCACAGTAGTTGCACGATGAAATCCATCCATACAGGTGAACTACAACACACTTCCTAATCATGTAATGCAATGCATGATGTGAAAAGTACCATTAAAAAGATTTGTTAAAAAGAAGTGATATTGACAGATTATTTCATGTTGCAACATAATTCTTTGTCAAATCGATGAACCAAAGGATGTTCTCTAGCTTGTTGGCTCAATGTGAACAGTTCAACTCTACCAGTGGACTCAGTTATGCTTCATTTTAACGCTTTCTCCAAATGATCCTCATGGCAAAATATCACCGTGATAAATTATTGAAATAATTGCGTTAAGTGAAAAGTGAACGTCCATTTATAGACAAATATTACTAGAAAAACTGTCCATTGTAGGTGGTGCACATGTGATAGCTCGTCATCATGGTGTTACTGAAAAAGAAAACAGTCTTTTTGAGACACATTAATTCACTGATGGCTTCTTCCTGAGAGAAAGGAAAAAATAAGAATGAATTTGAGGAAGAAAATATGAGCTACAGAGAGTAATGGGAAAGCTGAAAGAATATTATTCAATGCGCACAAAAGTCATTTAAAGTCCCAGCCGTAGTTTAGAAATATGGAGCCTGACAGGCCGTGGAAGAACAGGAGGAGGGGGGTCGTTCCTAGAGCCAGAAGCAGAGACCAGGAAATAAAGACCCGGAGCTCTCTGCGGTGATTTGATGACATCTGATGAAGTGGAAAGCGTTGAAAAGAAATGAACGTCACTCCATGATGGCTCGGTAGATGACAGGTTCGATGTAGTCCTCTCTGTATCGAGAGTTGATGACCCGTTGCCTTTTGGAGTTCTGTTTGACTTCGCTCTGTGTGAAGAGCTCAAAGCGCATGTCTGACGCCACCGACTGAGGAAAAAGAACACGACACGTCGGGTACAGGGTTAACAAACGTGCAATAGTGCTTCAGGTGGGTCTTAATCTATTGGTGAAATGTCAGAGCACTCAGATGTCATTAGACATTTTCTCAGATTTTAATTTACCATTCGTGACTTGACTCGTTTGGGCAGATCCTCGTCTAGAGTGTAGATGTCTTCCCTCTTCACTGTGATTTGAGATCCATCCTCAAACTCCACCTGAACCAACACACACAAGCACGTAGTAGGTGCTTAATGGTTTTCAATAAACACTATGCAGGCAGTTGTGCCATAACACAACTACATAACATGAGACAACATAAGATAGTAGAGGCAGCTGTGTCTCATCTATGACGTGGCTCCTACTCATTTCTTAAGATTAGTCAGACTTTTAAACTGTAATGTACAGTTTGGGAAAACAAAAAGAATTTCCTGATGGGGAGAATAAAGTTTCAAATTGATTATCAAGTATCATAATGATCATACTTCTTACCACACTCAAAACAGAGACACTGCAGTGGACGAACAATACGTCATGCGGTTTGAACAGTGTTTAACCAGTTTGTTGATATCAGGGCTGAGCAAGAGGAGAGGCAACAAGAAAACAAAATAAATATTTACCAGGTACATAGGGATGGAGTGTAATGCCACAAACTTGGCTCCGTATATCAGCCCATCTGTCCATCGCACTTGAACGGCCTCACCTTTAGAGGGCGGGCCGTGGCGGACACAGTCACGGTTCTGCAAACACACCAAAGCAAACAGCTGAGTCTCAAGTCGACAAGGAAATCCCGATAAGGAAAGTGAACAGGATGCAATATCATCTATGTCTCATGTCTCTAAGTAGGTTGATCACGTATTCACTATAATAGCTCAATGAATGTTAACCTCAATGTCCTCAGGGAAGAGGTTGTCGCTGTATGACCCGTCGTCAAACACCACTTCGTAGAACGTAGCTGTGGTCAGCTCCACCACGTCGCTGTGGTAGTAGCGTCCATTTTTGTATTTACAGATCACCTTCTGGCCCACTGATAACTCCCGCATGGAAGCCTTGTTGCGCTAAAGGAGAGAAATTGCATCAATGTGGCCGTGATATAAGGTTTGAAAGGTACATTTTAGCTGCTAGTGACAGAACTCATTATATAATGAATATAAAAGTATGTTAATAAGAACCCTTCTTCATATACTGAGTGGATACTGACATATTAATGGGACATTAGATTACGTGTAATGGTGGGAGCACATAGCCTGGATTAAATTAATTCTTAAAACTATACGAGGCTGACAACAAGTCATTTGGAGTTCATTAAGAGGCGCGTTTCAAACTATGCAAAGAAAAGAAATACCCCAGCACGTGTTTGGATAGTCCTTCAACTTATCAAATCCTTCTTATCAAATACAACTCCATTGTGCTCAGGTAAAAACTACCGACCGTGACCCTTCTTTCAATCACTACACAAAGCCTGAGCAATTTCACTGGCCCAGTGGATCATGTGGGTAACTATTTTAGTTGTTGCCATTTAAACAAAAAGATTCCTGTGACACTATTTTCATCATGCCATGCACACACAGGTTTGTGTGTGCCAAACATGCGGAAGCATTTAAACGCATGAATAGAGGTAAGATAAAGGCATTCATTATCTTCTGACATGGAAAGACTTTGAATTAATATGTGACAGGAATTCAAACAGCAAGGCAGATTCAGAATGTTTTACACTGTCATCAACCACAGCGCAGCAAGTTTTATAAGAAAAAAAAAATATTTAACTAACTGCTGGTGAACACCAAGAGCTGGATATTGACATCGACCAAACATTACCTGTGGATGTGTGGATGTGGTCTACTGAATTCACGGAAGGAAAGTTAATTTAAATGACATGAAAGTCAACAAAATAAAAGAATAGCATTAAAGGGAGGTGCTGTCTTTTGGTAAACAAAGACACTCTGAGGTTAGAATGAACTTGACTCTTTTTTTCCACAACATGCCTTCCAGTTCACAAGAGAAAGTGTTTGCATAGAAATTATTCACTGCAGCATTATCAGTTACTCTTCCAACTAAATGATCTAAGCTGAGATCATTTAGTCAACAAGTTACAAATGAGTTCGGCCCGTTCATTCCTCTCACAAGAAATGCTCTACTTAACACCAAAATATAAATAAACCCTCAGAAGATCAGAAATCATGTGACCATTTTGCCCTCGTTTATTTCCACCGGCCTGACTGTGATTCCACTGGATTACCTCGGGCATGACGGGCGCCCGGTGTCTGTGGCAGGTGATGAAGACTATGAATGGCCAGTCGTCTGGGTGCATGAGAATACCGGCTGCCTGAGCACAAGTGGGGTGAAATGCCGTGGAGCAACGCCCATGGGAGCACTGGACACAGCAACCTTTCACCTCCCTCTTCATCCGTTTCCTGCAGTACGCACACTTCTGTTGGCATGATAAAGACACAAGGTTAAACTAAAGGAAATACAGGGGAAGGAAATGAGGAGAGGGGAAACAACACACATTAGGAAGGTTAAAATAAAGACAGGGCAGACCCCGGCACCAGCTGGAACATAACAGAACGTATTCAGGAGATCTTTGAAGATCCTTTGAGATGAAGGTCATGCATAGTGCTCCTTACATCCTCCAATATTTAACATTTCTGCATAAAAACTACTCGAAACACCAACGGATTTTCACACAAGTCTTGGAAGTAGACAAAAAGAACCCAGTGGATCAAATGAGACAGAAATATTACACTTGCATATTTGTTTAAACAGAAAGATGAGGCACTATTTCATATCTATTCATGAGAGTTCATATCTATGAGTTCATATGAGGCCAGATTTTTAAGTAAGGTATTTGTTGCAGTCTGCTCTTTAAAACACATGTTTGTAAAGTGCACGATGGCACAGACAACAAAGCTTTTGTGAGGAGCTCATAAAAGATGTTGGTGTTGCTCATCTGGCTGGAAAAAGTTATAAAACCATCTGTTAAGAGTTAGAATCCAAAAAATCTACAGGCAGAGACTGATAAACACTGTACTCCAGCATAAGAACCTGATACCGTGTGTGAAACACGGGGGTGGTAAAGTCCTTGTTTGCGTCCGTTTGGCTGCATCTCCACCAGGGTCGGGTCACACCAACGGCTCACTTACTTTTGCGTCTCACAATTATGAACAAATGATTTATTTCTTGAATTATGTATGCTCAAGTATAATTCTACTTCTGTTTGATCAGGTTTTTATTTGTCTACTTTCAGCATCCGCTGATGATTTTATTTTATTTTTTTAATTGCGCAATGAGACAATAACAATACAGTGGACAGACAAAAAATAAATAAAAAGAATACCAATATTCATGGTCGTGTGTGTGTTTGTGTGAGCGTGTGTGTGTAGTGAGTGAGTATAACAGCTGATATTCATAGTTGCATTGTTACACAGATAATTATGAAAACAGTGACATGTTATAATAGATAGTTATAATGATAGTTACAGAGCTTGTGCTGATAATAGTAGAACACCAGACCCTCTATCTATGTGTCTGTGTGTAATTTCTAACCTTTAACCTGCCACCTTCTAATGCAGGTGAAACGTATTAATGATAAGGATGATATCAAAAAGAGTCCAGAAAATAAATGAGCAAATAAACTTGTAAGTCACAGAGGTATAATAATTCTAATAACAACAACAACAACAATAATAATAATCCTTGTCATTGCAGTATGTGTTAGTTATGTCTGGGATATGTGGTCATGTATGTGGCTTCGGTTATGGGTTTGTTTCGGGATATGGGTGAGATCTGCAGTAGGTTGGAGAGGGATTATGATTGGCTTCCAGTCATATGCAGAGCAGCAGTAACATCTGAAGGATTCAAAAACTTCAGTGGTATTGCAATGTTATGACAAAAGGTTAGCTGAATCAGTACAATCACATGTGGACAGAAAGTCACGTCTCCATTTTACATCGATATTCTGTGGTTAACAGAAACAAACAGGCCCCAGAACGGGAAGTGAGAATTTTCAACAGCCAAAAGGCGCCACACCAGTTCAGCTTGTGTGGGAACCAAAAGAGATTTTATCGAGAATTATCAAGAATCAAAGCCGTGAATGGGACAACAGGACTTGCGTCATAACAATAAATTAATAGACACACACATCCCAATGACACAAAAAGTTAAGCAACATGGGCATTAAGAAATAAGCGGCTGGGCAAGTAGAGTTTCATTTCGGGACTATGACATGGTGACAGGAAATACCCACGTACCTACATTGTTCCTTAGAGTTCCAGTTACCTAAAGCACCAAAGTCATTACAAACCACACTACAACACTAACCGCTCTGACTCACCAATCTGAACCGTGGCAGCGGGATGGCAGAAAGGTCAATGGGGCTCCGCTCAGTGATGTTGACAAAGCGAGCTTCCAGCACAGTGATGGCACACAGCACATGAACCCACCTGAGAGAAACATGAAGTCAACTCTGAACACTACAAATAAACATCACCACAATGTAAAAAAAGCTAAATATTGGGAGCTGTTGATCCATCAAAGGGTCTGTATTCTGACGGACATTTTAATTGATTAACACTGAGTATAATCTACTGTATGTAATTAACAGTCAGCTCTGTCAGTAACACATGCTAGTGGTCTGTCTCTTTCTTAACGTTTTACGGACATAACGTCACACAATGAGGATTTGGAGGCGCGCCAGTGAAAACCATGAGTCACAAATGAATGCAGCTGGAGCTAAAAGAGGCAACACGGGTGGATTTCCTGCTAGACCTTACATGGTATTTTAAGTTTAAAAAATAAGTCGATGGCATTGCATCATGCCCGCGTGCCTGGATACATATACTTTATCTCAAGTTCTCAAATGATGAAATCTAGAGATGCAGCGTAACCACTAAATCGTGAAATTCTTCATTCTCAAAGCAGTATTTTGACAAAAATTATTCCTGATTTAAGGTCACTTTACTTGTTGCTTCAAGCTTTCAACTGCATCTCACAGGTTTCACTGGAAGCCCACAATAATAAGAAGCCACACACGCCACCAATGGTGTTAGACACAGAAATGTTTCTATTTATAGGCATTTCCTGTTATTTAAACTGACACCGAGTGCAGGCCAGGGGCTTGTAATAATCCCTTTGAAAAAACACATATTCTACGTGTGTAAATATTTGTATCTGAACATTTTGTTTATCTTGACCCAGCAGACGGGGTTCAGCAGTAATCGACCGGAGGAACAGTCAGAGTAGGGGGCTGTGTCAGAGCCAGTTCAACTCACTTACACCTGCTTTGTTTTGTAAACACAAATCCATCCTGAGTTCTTTTTGAAATATTATGCCCGTGGCCTCTAAGAATTTAAATTTAAGATACAAGATCAAATGTTTCAACATTTTACATCTTGAACATCCCATGAGCATAAAGAATGTGTCGAGGCACTTGAACTTCACTCTCTTAGTGCGTGCTGCACTACTTGGTCTAAAATGTTCAGTCATAATTGTGTTTTGCTCAACAATGGGAGCCGCTGCTGCTACTTACTTGTCATTGTTGGCTCTCTGCAGAGCTCCACCTCTTAGAGAACACAGACAGCAGTCCTAGAGGAGGAAACATAAATCAATGTGTTATTGTGTATCGTCTTGTATCTAAACTATATTGTGTTTTATTTATAGCTCAGACTGGGGACAAATGTATCTCTGGATACTGGATAACAAGGTTGTATATCAGCTGTATGGAGCGTAATTTACTGCTGATCCTTTGTTCCTCCCAGACCCATTGTGCATCTGGTGGAGCAGCCATCGGGAACAGCTCACTTCTGACATACAACGCTCCAAATAAGTGAACCAGTGGCACTAATAAATAAACAAAAACCAACTGGATAAGCAAGGACACTAGCAGGGAGTGAATACAGCTGGAAAGAAAAAAAACATTTTCTCTTGCTGTGAAGTTGTGTACACAATACACCCAACAACTCAAGTGGTAACACCAGCCATGAGAACACCGGCAAGCTAATATTTGCTAATAGTTTAACAAGCGCACAACTGCAAATTGGAAATGCAAAGCCATAAGGATGGCTTGATTTTCAGTGTATCCAATAAAGTGGCAAATGAATGGGTACATTATAGATACAAACAATAATAATAATAACTTTATTAACATTATGCTTTGCCGTTACATAACTAAATATCTAAAAACTGTCTTGGTAAAAAAATAAAAATAAATAAAATACTAATCTCTTAAAAGCAGTCTGATTTGTGAGGAAATAACTGAGTTTCAGACCAAAGTTCACTTGTGCGTTTGTCACAGAAGAGCCTTGTCTGGAGAACAGGGTTTACAGTTAACCAGTTACTGAAATGTAATGTGCTCTTCTAAATATGTCTGTTACGAATCAATTGAAGCCAGAGATTTAAGTGAAAGCTGAACCCACATGAAATCAAAGGTCCCATCATGTGTCTAAACAAGCTATAAAGTGGAACATTGCCCACTGGTGGTGAAAGGGGTTCGTGCTACAGTAAATATCGGCCACAGATCGTTGTATTGCTCTGACCTCACTCGAATACTGAAAGCAAAGGGACTTTAAAGATGCATTATACCAACAAAGGTGGAAAAAAGAATTCCCCAAAGAATAACAAACACAGGGTGAGAACACTCTCACTGTTCGACAGAGAGGAAGTGGTGAAATGGAAACCAAGCTTGCGTAAGTGTGGTAAAAATCTGTGGCCATTTTGGATTAAACTACAATAAAAACTGACTGAGGATGACGTATGATAATCGTATGATGCAGAGCTGCCTGTTTTTATTTGTGGGTTTTTAGGTCATAAGTATGAAATAACTACTACCAGGTAGTTAAGCCAAATGAACGAACCTCAGTGACGGCATCAGCCTCACAGCGGGCACAGAGCCAGTCGTCCAGCTCTGCCTCATCCCCAGACACACCATAGCAACCTAAACAGGAACAGAAACAGAACCACGTTCACTTCTCACAGACGACGTTTCAAAACCTTGTTTATTTGGGTTGTAAGGCAGGAGAAATTGGAAAGTTGTTTTTCGATTTCAAGTTAGTGCCACTGAAAACAGTTTTTAAGAAACACGAGTCAAGCAGGGGAAAGCCTTCAGCTGAATTTTGACTTAATTATCAGCGCTTCATTTGGCAGAAATATTTATTTAGATCTGCGAGCAGCAGCTTTCTGTGTACTGGCTCAAGTATTTACTGTGCCCTAGAGTCGTGTGTGTAGTCATCCACAGTCTGTTTGTGGCCTTTAGCTATAGCTGCTTTATTACAGGAGTTTTAACAAATAAGCAGTGAGTGGTGGTTTCCCAAAGAACAAATGATGATAATAAAATCTCCCATATTTTTCATATGGAGAAAAGAGACTTACTTGTATGCACACGCACGCAGCACTGAGCACAGCTGACCAGCCGG
The DNA here is from genome assembly GCF_022458985.1 of Mugil cephalus. Taxonomy (NCBI): domain Eukaryota; kingdom Metazoa; phylum Chordata; class Actinopteri; order Mugiliformes; family Mugilidae; genus Mugil; species Mugil cephalus. The sequence goes on along the minus strand of NC_061776.1, from coordinate 20,042,915 downwards.
CTGGTCCCGTCCTCTGCTACGTGAGGGTTGGACAGCTGTCCCTCGTCGCCGTCGTTTGTCTTACTGGACTGGGTGTTGAAACACATCTCAGGGATGAGCGGCTTGGACCACTGACGACCCCCTGGACGGTTCACCAGCATTACACTGGAACTCCCACTATTGGACTCGGACTTGAAGGAAAGCAAAGATTGAACGTGTGTTAACGTTTTAGTGTGGAGATTTATTTGAGGACAATCCGGTCCAGTACTCAGAGGTGACCGGAAAAACAAAAACAAAACAAAACTGGGTTCAATCCATAATTAATTACACTTCACTACAATTATTGTGGAGAATTTAATTCATGAAACTCAGTATTCGTGTACTGAGAGTAGATACAGAACTTAACACGTTCAATTCATTTGAAAGTTATATGTAACTACTCTGTCAGCAACACATACGAGCTTTTTTTAACATATGGAAGTGATGACAGAATAGATGCCTGCATGGGGTCACAAAGAAACTTTTAATCACTTCTCCTTGTACTTTCAGAGAGGACGTCAACCATGGTGCCCACTATGTGTAATGTTTCCTTCTCCTTTCCGACATGGCTGAGCAGCGACTGTATTGGTTTATCTATTAAAAATAACCCCTATGCCTCCATGAACCCATCCACCTCTTCTTAGTAATGTAAACTCCTGATGTTATCTCCTGATGTTTGAACACTAGATAACGCTGTCAGCATTGATTAAGGATTAAACAAGACAAACGAGTAATACAACCAGCTGCAGAAGTGAAAGTTGACTCTTACTTGGTGGTAAGTATGGAAGAGCAGGCAGATGCAGCAGTAGGGGGCTTGCTGACCCATGCTTTTGTTGTATTCCCTCTCTGCCTGAGGATTATATGGCCGAGACTGCCACAGCTGGGTTAGCGGCTTTGCCCACTCTTCCTTCTCCTCTTGTTCGATCTCCACGTCGGTATACACATCTGTAGATCAGATGGTGAGAGTTAAGTGAATGAAAGACGATTAGAAGACTGCGTTAGAGAAATTAGAGAAACAAAGACACGGGGTAATTAAAGCATCATTATAAGCTGATAAAAAACACAGGCACTTGAAAAACAAATCTAATCTAACAGTCCTGTAATAAATCTGAGCTTCATGGAGGTTATGGTTTTCAGGATTTATTCAGAATAACAGAGTTCTTGATTTAAATGTGTTTTTATTTTGGAGGCTGTGGTTTGTAGTGAGATAAGATGATCGTTTAATTTATTCCTGGGGTACATAACAGAAACACTTGTTTAATTCAATCCAGTGTAACAGCACCACAGACTACATCCTCCAGAATGATCATACAGACTAAACACCACCTTTCTGACACATAAACATTATAGCAGTCAATAGTTAATACATTAAAAAAAAAGAAAGCGTATGTAGGTAGAAGTAAATGCAGTGCTTGCTGAACTGACACCACGTGCTACTAAGTGCTTCCAGTGAAGTACATACCATCATCACTGTACAGCTCTCTGATCAGAGGGTGATGGCGAGGCAGCTTACAGAGCTGTGCTTCTTGCTGCTGCGTATCCACCACTGACTTGCAATACGACTGCTCTTCTGACACCTGCTGGTGCAAGACACGTATAACAAGGCAGAAATTCAAAAGAGGAACAACAGTATATTGTACCTGTTGCAATGAACAACAGAGAACATTGGTTTCTACGAGGCATATTGGGAGCTCTGTACTGGTTTTGCAATTTCCCCAGTAATGTCAGGTCCAACTACAGCTTAGAGAATTTGGTCACAGGCAGCAGCTACTTACGTGATGATTCTGAGGAATCACCTTCTTCTCATCGAGCTTTGGTTCACTGACAGGAATGGTGTCTTTCAGGATGACAATGCCATTATCCGCAAGGGGACATTGGTTACACTGTAGTTTAAATAGGATGAATAACAGTGAACATTTATGGCAGATTTGTGTGTAATATTTGTATACTCTGCCAGCAGAATCACCATCAACTGTTTTGTGAGTAGGATTAGTGATGGATGCAAAGGTTTTAGAGATTAGTATGCAAACATCATGCAAGGAAAAGCCCCAGTACAGAGCCACCAAAGGTTCTTGCAGTCGTTTCTGAATAATAACAACATTGATCATCTTGTGACAATTCAATGTTCGGCTGGGAAACCTTTGGACCTGACATTCATGTGGATGTTACTGAGACATGTAGCAACCAAACTGATCAACTATCTGTGGGATGACCCACACAGGCCCCTTCCCTCCCCTCAACCCCACTAACAACATTGTGCTGCTGTTCAAAATCCTTCTAGGATGTTAGTTTGTTACCCAAGGTTTCCTAAATATTATCAATTTTATATTCTGCAATCAATGTGAGGACAGACACACACACATCAGTCAAATTTAACAGAGGAAGGGGTGAGCCGTAACTATCAGCACTGAAACATCTGAGACCAAGTAATCACTGTTAAATAAAAGATGTTTGTGTCAGACTCAACACACCGACATTTAATTTCTCATGCTGCGCTTGGCTGCACTGATGAAGCACTGATGGTTTTCCCACTGTGTAATAAATTAGAGGATTATTTTATCTAATTTTATAATGGCCGACTGGAGATTAAGACAATATTTCATATTGAGACTGATTGTGTTGTGGTTAGAGATGATAAAATGCGACAGTTCTTGAGTACAAGCTGCATATGTCCTTATTTTAACCATTTTTTAAGTAAAACGCAGTCGAGCGAGTCTAAAAGTGTACAAACTATTTTAACTTACTGCAGCGTGTCATCAAAATCATTTTTACTGGCTACAGTACACGTCTATAAATAACCTGTGTTTATTTGATATATTTTCAATTTTTGTCTCTTTTGTCCTGTCAGGTTCCAGATGAATAAAATAATGAAATACTTAATCTATAGAATAAAGTTTACTAAATGATGAGGTGAATAAAACGTAATAGCATTCACTATTTTGGTTATTTTTCACCAGGAACATACACTGGGGCTGCAGCACCCTTTAAAGATAAATGATCAGTGTGTGTTGACTTTCCATCAAGAGTTCAGGGTTCAGAGTACGTCAAACATGTTTTCTAGAAACAGCTTCCGTGTTATGGTAAGGATGTGACTAAAAGCTGCTTTGCATGATTTGCTGTTAACAAAGAACACAACGCATGCACCGTAACAAACAAGGTAACCAGCGTTCAAACATGCACCGAGCACAGCAATTCACTGTGTGCAAATCTTTTTGTGACGTGAAAGCAAAAACACAGACCTTTCGTTTGCTGTTCTTGGAAGTCTCTATGTTCACTTTGATCAAGTCTTGTGTTGTGGGTTGCGTTTCACTCTGAGGTGCAACAGACTTCACAGCGCACTTGACTTCAGCCTTCACTGTTTCAGCTTGATCTTCAATGGTGGGTAATGACATTTTGGGCTTGCTCTCCGCTTGGTCCTGCACCACAGATGTCTGTGCTTCTGGTTCATCCTGTGCTACTTTGGTAAGAACGTTTTTAGGTTCTGCCTTTGGCTCCGTTGTCTCACAGCTCGGTGTCTGTGATAAGGGCTGAACCCGCGTGTGCGACAGTGTACAGGTCTTGTGCAGGAGATGACGTGGCTGGTGCTCTCTGGCGTAGCTGTGCACCTGTAGCTGCGTGTGAGGCTGTCGCTGCTTTTCTAGATTATAACTCTGGACTTGTAACGCGTCTTTTGGACTCAGAGTCTTGTGGAAAAGCAGGCTGGCCACCCCCATTTTGCGGGCGGGTTGAGCTGTAACTTCTGTCCATGTAGGTGACCCTGAAACCGACAGGTGACCGTTTCTGGGCTTAGCCTGAGATGAGATTGCGGGTGCACGAGTCTTGGTATAATGAGGCGGACGGCTTCCATCGATGCTACTTTGGTTCAAGCCCCTGTGAAATGGATCCATTAAAGTGAGCTTGGTTGGTGTGACAACCAGCTTTGGTGGGCCTGCAAATGAAATCAGGAGAAAAAAATATACACTTTATTTAATATCGATACAATACAATAAATTGTTGAAAATGGGAAAGCGGTAAAATGGTGTTCATCATACCTTTATTTCTCCTTCCATCTTGTGCTATTGTACGCGGAGGTATTAGACTTAGCCTGGGGCGCTTTCCATACAGCTCCACATCATCATCATCATCTTCATCCTTGGGAACGACCTCTTCAGGCACCTCCAGACAAACCCGGTGCCTCTTGGTCTCGATCCTCTGTTTAGTACTGACAATAGACAACATGAAAGATCAGCATCGCATCTAAACTAAATTAAAATGAAACAAGCCACCTTTCAAAAACAAAAGTACAACAAATAACATAATAACAACAGGTTAAAAAAAAACTATTATGATACTGACACAAAAAGCTATTCTCCAAACAACTCTGTGTCTGTGTTCTGTGAGTCAGGCACCTGCTATTTAAACGCAGCAACTCTCCCAAGGACAAGTGATCACAGAAAAATTAATGAATGAATGATTTAGATTCTCAGTCAAATGTTAAGTAGCACTTAGTAAATTGTACTGTATAGTCAATTTTCGGGATTTAACAGAATTTGCAACTCTGCCTTTTTGCAATGTCTCTTTCTGATATGCACTACTTTACACGACAGCTGCAAAACATAGAATTGTTCCAAATTACAAATCAAATCTGTGTTTGGAAGTCAAATTAACTAGTTTACCGAAACCAAACGTGTTGGGGGCACTCAAGGAATTCTGTTATATGTGTAAAATGAGCCCCTTAACTTCATCTTCTCATTATACTCAATAAATACACATATATATTATACATACATATTTGGACAATGACAAATTGTAGTGTTAGCCGTCTTCTTTAAACGTATGCACTCTCCAGTTTTATAAATGTAGTAGGACAGTTGTAGTTGTATTACCCACAGAGCCCTGTTCCTGTGTGATATTCTTCATCAGACAGGTGAGCAGAAGTTCAGGAGCTGATTTTAAGTCTCCCATTTGCGTATGGAAACAGTTGTTATGAAACCACAACATGTGTTCAATGAGCTCTCAAAGCAAGTGCAATCTGGTGAAAACCCACCAGAGAGAACATTGGGAGAGGCCACATTAACGGTCTGGTACATTCAGAGAAAAAAATAATAATGTGAGGGACACAAAAAGACATCCAGGTAAGACAAAACATGGATGATCTCAGAATTCTTTCAATGTTACAGCAGCAGGACTAAAGTCTACTAAAAAGGAAAGACTTTGCAAGAGCAAACTTAGAGGGTTCACCCAAAGGTGCAAACCATTAATGAACATCAAGAATAGACTTTGATAACAAAGTTAATCTACAAACAACACCTGGCTTGGAAGAGCCCATCCAAAGCATAGAACAAACACTGTGGAGGCCATGTGATGTGTGGGCAAACAGGACTTCAAATGACACTAGATAAACAATTAAAAAAAAAAAAAAAAAAGAACTAATTCTCAGACATGCTTCTCTGCAGTACATGACCCACCTCTTCCGCTCTCCATCCTCTCCACTGCTCTCCATGAAGCCACTGTTATTGCTGCTGGTGATGTCATTAAAGGACTCATCCAGGAACTCCTTAGCCTCCGGGGTGGGCCGTGAGTGGTCGATGGGTACCACATCTCGCCCTGCCAGCCACTGCTCGTAACGATCTGGCTGGAATTTCCTCACAAATACGTCCATGGAGATTTTCACCATGTCTTTACGGCATGAACACTAGTGAGTGAGAAGGCACAAATACGACCACAATGTATTACGGTAACAACGTTCCATGTTTATCTTAATACACGTATGTATCCCTAGACATTGGTGGTCCTCACCAAAACAGCCTGCTTGCCGTACTCAATCCATCTCTCTGTAGCAAAGTTGGTGGATTCTGCACAGTTGAAGCCGTGGTTGAACCCAGCATGATAGGCATAGGGGAAAGTGATCATGAACTGACCAGCCTCCTGAGTGATCTTAGGGAGAGATAAAAACAGTTAAAAAGCTGCATGTCACACATTTAGTTATTGTTGAAAACATAAATGAATAAATACCTTTTCAAAGGGAATGCCATATTTCTTCAGTACTGAAGGAGAGATAAGAGTCATCTTGTGCCTTAGAAAAGCCTCACAGTTTTGAGCACTGCCAGGAAAGAACCCTAGAAGAGAGAACAGATAGAAATTAATTATGCTGCAAAGTAATAGACAACATAATACTTAAATATACAGTAAGCAACGTATATCTACAGAAAATATCCCAGTGATTCTCACCTTTAGCCAGACGTTCAAGTCTTTTCCCGTGCTCTGGAGGAACACAGTACCTGCAAACAGCCACATGAATTAACTGTCACTATGTACGAAGTATGCAGAATCATTTTATGCTTCATCTATGCATTTGAACCAAGGTATTTGCAGGTGTCTTTACCATGATTTGGGTTCTCCAAAATGCAAGTAATTGATACTGTAGAGATCCATGTCCTCAGTGTGCCATGCAAAGGTGGTCTTCCACATACCAAAATACAAGTAGGGTGTGTTAACACCCTCAATAGTGATGCCACTCTCACATTCCACAGTGTCCAAAATGGTGTTGAGGTGACAAATATTCCACTCTTTGATATCCTGCAACAAGTACAGAGAATAATAATTAACAGACAAGACTTGGAGTGGTCGTTCAGAGGTTATTAACGTTCTTTTAAGACAACAGTTACACAGTTTGCCAGTATCAATAAATATTCACTGTTAACAAGATTCAAGGAACATCAACTCACTGGATCATATAAGGATCCGTTTACATCTGCTCCGTATATGGGAGGGTTAAATGTCACATTCTTCCAGTACTTCCTTTCAAGCTCTTCGAAGTCATCATAATGTGGACTGCAGAATCTATAAAGAAAGGTTTTAACAGTGAACAGTTAGCAGTACCAGCGCCAAAAAACAACAGCATGAGAATAAGACATTCGCTGGATGGTATTAAAACAGAACAAACATAAAAGGCTTTTATTTATGCACGTGTCTTACTTGTCACTGTTGGCAATCTTGCGAAACTCTCTGACAGTCATGGACTTCTTCTGCATGTTGTACTGTGTGAAAAGGCCTGATTGGCCCGTCACCACCTGCTGAATGGGTGCAGGTATCACCAGGTCGTCTATGTTGTCATACGAACTTCTAGGCTTCCATTCCTTCGGCGGAACAATCTTAGAGAGTGAGAGCGGACAATGAGTGATCTTTTTCTTCTTAGATAATTTACCTTTCCTGGCGTAGCCAGACTTAATTATTATCAGAGAACGAGTTTGGCAACATGCCCCTGGTTTTCTTCATCAGTCATGTTTGAACCGGCACAGAGAAAAACAATAGCTCTGCACATAATAGGATAGTCCAACAACCAACCAGAGCCATTCTGTTGTAAACAAATGCAACTCAACAGCACTCAGACGATGTGTATGATAATGTCAAATGTTATTCTTCTGTCCATCACAGCATAAAAAAAGCCATGAAGATTTGCTTGGCTCAGGAAATCTTTGACAGGGCATTATCATGTTGGAGCAACTCCAGACCAACTTTCCCCTGCAAAAATACTGTGGGCAGGAAGTTCAGACTATTACTGACAATAACAATAACACATATGTTATTGTTACTGTTGTTACTAATCGTCTTATTAATGTTATTGTTATTACTATTATTGTTGTTATATTTAAAAATACTGTGGGCAGGAAGTTCAGACTGGCTTCCAGGTTATTATTGAGACAAAAGCATTCTGACATATGGCCTTAAATTTGTTTGAACAATTTAAATGGGGGAAATAAAGCAGTGGTTATGGGTTAATTTTATATTTGTTGACTATTTTTTGTCTTATAATAAATAGGATCCTACAGGTGAATGTGCTCTGTGAAAACATACACTTTATTCATACTTACTTTAGCCAGGCCTGCTCTGTGGGCTCCCTGTGACTCTATATATGCAACGTAGCGGCTGAAATCCTTGAATTCCTCAACAGTGGGGTAAAAAGTCATGATCCCCTTGGAACCACGGTTTGGGGAAACCGCATCGGATGCCATCTCCCAACTCAGTGGCAGCCCCTGGACATTGAATGTAGGGAAATTGCGATTTTAAAATGTGATGCTTTGATACAGTGCAATTTTAAACAAAATATACCATCTACATTAAGACAAACACCTTTAAAGGAATTAAATCATTTGCCCTGCACACCTAGTGCTGTTCAAAAAAATAACTGCTGAGTGACATAATAATAATACATGATGTTGTCTCTTAAGCAGGGTTGTCTATCATCATCGACCTTCGTATCTTGAAGTTTGGTTTGCACTTATTGTTCCTACCTCATCTTCATTTAAATGCAATTCCTTTTCAACCAAAGGTAGCTTTGTGACACAGTAGTTTGACATTAAAGCATCCCTAAAGCTCTGCCCCTAGAATCACCCCTATTAGCCATATCTTAAATTGAGCTACGTTGCTAAACATTTCTGCCTTTGTAAATTAGATCACACTCACCACTAGTATTATACTCTTAATAGTGTGTCACGTTCATAAGTTTTGTTTTCTCACTGTGGTGTGGAAGAACCTAGTCCGGACAGTGCCGAGAAAAGCTACAAAAGCCCCTGATTGGTCAAAACCCATCTCTTTAATTTGGCCTCACTCCTCTAGCACAGCTTGCTAACCTTATCTCAGTCAGACAAGAGCCACTGCAAGAACGAGTGTAGACATATACACATAGATGAGGCATTCAGGCTTGTCAGACACGTCAACACAGCCACCATCTTGCGCAGGGGTTTCTGACCAACGATCAGACCCAGTCAGACTGCTGTCAGTGCATCTGACTGACTACAATGACAGACTTTTGTGCCGCTTACAGATGTTTCTGTGAAAGAAACACCAAAACCAAGCAACGGGGAATACCAATTCACAAGTAAGAAGATGTTTTATATTATTTAACTGTTTATTTAAATGTATCTATTAAGCTAACCTAAATTAAACTAGCTTAACACTAGCTTATGTAAGTATAAGAAAACTGTAAGTGTATCTTATTTTAATTTACTTTGATTAGTATATCATAAATTATGTATTATTATTATTACTGACAATAACAATAATGCATATGGTATTATTACTGTTATTACTAATCGTATTGCTAACGTTATTATTACTATTGTTGTTATATTTTTATTATAATATATAATTTTGTTTTGATATGCAAACAAATATTTTAAATATAATATAGCTTCTCACTGTCTACATTTTTAATTTAACCAATCTATATTGTATCATATATATGTCTGTAATTGAAAATAAACCGAAAGGCATTAAAATCGGGGTTGATAATTCAGTGAATAACGATGATTTTGATAGACCTTTGCCTCCCCTGCCCAAGATGGCGGCCGAGTTGACGCATCGTTCCAATGGACAGAAGCGGCGGAGGCGGCATCTATGTGTACATATCTATGTGGAACGAGCACGTAACGTGACATTAGCATTAGCTTGTCCGGTTGTCAAGTTTGGCGTCCGTGGCACTTGACAACGTATTCTAATGGAGTGGGCTTTAAGTCTAAACTTGCAGTCTAAAGGGAACGAAAAACAAAAAACAAACAGCCAGCGACAAATAAATTAACAACAGTCCACGTTAACACCACGTAAGAATTAGGCTATTCTCTGGACCGCAGCTTCCACCATAGCTTGGTTACATCCCATCCAGCCCATTCGTTCAGTGCCACTGTTAGCAAACTTGAATCAGCTCTAGTATTTATTTCGTCTTAAAAGTTCAAATGACAAAATGAGCATTACAACGCCCGCACTCGTAAAAGCGTCGTCGAACGGTTGTTTGAGTTAAGCAGACAACACAAACAGTGAAACTACCGTTCACCAAGTCAAACGGTGTACATGTCAGGAAATAGCCTGCACCCGACCCAGCTGCAGAGCAGTTCCGGCCAGCATCGCAACCGGATTAGCATCGAGAGTTAACAAGTTAACATTCAGCCGAGAATCGACCTCGACACGCAAATACTCACCACCTGCTCTCGGTCGCCTCGGGAGTTGTCCTCTGTGTCGTAAAAAACACGTAATCGGTTGAAACGGAGGCTGAGAACACAGCAGAGAAAAGGCAGCTTGCTAACTAAGCCCCCGTGAGTACAACACTATCCTCCATTACCACCACTACGCATGCACACGCACCTCGGATTTTGTTTACCACAACACGCATGGGACACGCTCAGCCAATCAGAGGAGGGCTCCGCGGGCGCGTATAACGAGACACGAAAGCGTCCTTTAGTCGGTATTAACTTAATAAACCGAAATATTTAGTTGTATTGTCGCAATAAGATAGATATTAATACAGTAGAATTTCGTGAAGTTGAAATTAAATAACATTATGTGTAATACTGCGGGCAATTGATTAGATATTAGGAACCTGGTCATTCACGTAGTTGTTTTGAAATAGTTTCATTTAATTCATGAATCTATCTATCTATCTATCTATCTATCTATCTATCTATCTATCTATCTATCTATCTATCTATCTATCTATCTATCTATCTATCTATCTATCTATCTTTCTATTAAGACAGAAAGTACATTTATTATATTGATTAGAAGTAATTAGGAATGATAATTTCATTGTACTACTGTGATTGTATTCAGCATCTAGGCCTTAATGCCTGCTTCTTTATATAACTTAAATGGACAAATAATCTATTCCAGGGACCTAAGCCTGTGTGCGTGTAAAATTAATTGTTGCTATTTTGTGGTGAATCCTTAAGTAAGTACATATGGCACTCACTGAAGAAAAAAAGACTGCAAGCAAACAAACCAGCACATCATCCTTCAGCGGTGAACATCTGTTTTATTTCATGCCAGGAAAGGCACATTCATACACCGAATCCGACTGTTTCCATAGGCTATATAATGTTATATGCATCTACATTCAGGCAGTGCATATATTATGAGTCCCATGAATAAATGCAAGAATAACATTAACACATTTTGTTAGCCACAAAAAGATATAGCACATATGAGCACTGACAAGTTGTATATGCACACTTAGCATATAGGAGTAGGAAGTACATGTGCACCCTGTAGTCCATACAGTTTTACTGACCTTTTACACCAAAGGAGACATACAGTATACATTGCATCAGCAGCACTTGTTGGTTTTTGGAAAGTCCATAGAGAATATATAGTGTTTAAGGGCCAACAGTCGTCTCAGGTCTGGTTATTTCCACTTTATCTCCCCCTATCCTGTTGCATAAAAGCAAGTCATGTTGCATCCACGTTCTTTCAAAATGCATATTTAACAGACCAGTATGGCAAGCATAAATGCCCCTCTCACATTTATCCTTTGGCTGATTCACATTTGATTTTAACCACTGGCTATCCAATTTCAAACCCAACAATTTTCCCCGTCCGCCACTCAAAACAGTAAATTATCCAGTCAACAGATAAGCACTGTCAGGGAGCATATCAGACTGTGCTTTTTGTTTACTTGCACCTTACTGTCCCACTATGAGACAAAGCAACACCCATGAATGAATGTCTTGCAGCAGGGTGGACCGGATTAGTAGAGGAACACACTCCTGTTTGTATTTATCAGCTTGAGACACGACAGCTAATTATAGCGGTCAATACAACAACAATTTGTTCTGGCAGTTGCTGTTACTTTGGAATAAATAAAGTAAAACCAAATAATACACATTAAGAGGAGCACTCATTTGATTAAAGAGGAGGGTGCTGGCAATGTTTGTACTTGACAATATATTGCAGTTGGCTGAAACAACCCTCATATTTTTCATATGCTGAACTCATGCAGGCCCTCAGTATTTTGTATCCTTAGGATAATATATAGTATTGAAGGATCAGTAAAGTAAACCAGTTTTGGCAACTAGTTCTCATAAATCTCTTATTATTGAATGTTATTTCATTTTCATGCAACTATGAACTGGTTGGATACGTTGCGCTTAACACTGTCACATAGCTTTTTTTTTTCGAGTTAGGTTTTATATTAGAGTTCAGTATATGAAAAAGAAATTGCAGTAATTTTTAAAACTAGTAGCCAATTTTAGTTGTGATTGTGAGTCTTCATGTTTGAGATGGTGTGATGCTGCACGCTGTATAGGTAATGAGATTAGTAGGTGGATGGACTGCAAGAAATTGCAATGACTTTTCCGCTTTGTTTCTCCTTGAGTTATAGTATAATTGTATGTATGTGTGTGATGCAGTTATCTATTAATATTTTGCATGTACATATATTTAATGTCTTAAACCATTGCCCACCAGCATCCAGTCCACATCTCACATTAAATCTTTATTATCGACACGCTCGTCCGTGGCCACCAGTCACCGGTAAATCAGGTCTGTGAGTCCTCAGTTTATTGTGAAGCATCATGGCCAGTCTCCCATTCACAAGGTCACCATTTAAGAAGGGCAGAAGAGAAGCTCGCCAGCACTTCACAGAATATTTAAGATAAACGCGAGGAAATTCCAACACCACTTCATGGATGTTATGCCTTTTGCATTGTGTAGTAGTTACTTTGTCACCACAGACATTTCATATACAAACCACAGATGGACAGCCCCTTTGATTTCCAAGTATTGTGTCGTTTTGCAAACATGGTGCGATGGAGCACAAACCGGTATCAAAAAGCGAAGAAGAAACTGGCTGTGTATTTGCATCCTCTCACGCATGTTCTTTCCTGCTTTATCTTGAAGCACCAGTGGTCGTCCACATCCTTAAGATGCGGCCCTGTTTATAACAGCCCTCAGCCTGGGAGCCTTAAGAAGACATGCCAACTGCCGGAAAAGGCCTTCTGCTTGGTTCTGTGGAAAACGCTAGGACTCCTTGTTGGTTATTTGTCCACAGACTTATTGATTTTCAGTGTGTGAAGAATGTCACTGACAACAACTGTATCTGTCTTGCTGCTGTCTTTTCTGGACATGTCAGGCTCCCATAGAAAGAACTCGTGGAGGAGGGTGTTGACGGTGTCAGGACACTCCATCATGACCATGTGACTTCCTTCCTCGATGACTTTTAGGAATGCAAATAGGAGGATCTAGAAACAGAGGCACAAATGAAGTAATATTACAATAAACATTACAACAGATCACTCACAAAATATAACAGATCAACACGTAGGTGACACGGATGCAGCTGTTCTGTACCTCGGCCATGCGCTGGTCCTCATCCATGGGCACAAACTTGTCACACATGCCATGAACCAGAAGGATAGGCACAGTGAGCTCTGCGTGGTAGACCTCATCTCCCTCGGGCCAGTACTGACCACTCATCATGGCTCGCAGGACAAATGGAGACACGTTAAAGGCATTGCCCTGCTTCAACAGCTGCTTTTCTTTGGCACCCTGTCGGGCAAATCCAGCTCTAAAGGCAAGAAACAGTGAAAACATTTTACTGGCTGGCTCAAATATTTTGAAATTCCATTTTTTCTTCTATGAGAAAATGTATAATAGTGAGTCACTCTTTTTACGTCTTTCTTACTTGAGGAAGCTCCAGGCCAGACAAGGTGACAGACAGTGAAGGACACAAGATGGCAGCTGGAAGATGGAGCAGAGGCTGGGCTCCAGAGCTGTCGGACCCCCTCCATTTATCATCACCACCTTATGGACCAGATCAGGATATTCATGTGCCAAGAAGGTGCAAAATGACACTCTGGAAAACATATAACAGAATGGGTGGAGCACGTTAAAATCAGGTTGATCACAGTAGCTTTGATCATCTGTGGAATTGCTCTTGCAAATCTCATAAATCCTCACCCGTATGAGTGGCCGATGAGAATGTTGCGTCTACGAGCATATCTCTTGAAGATGGCACGGAGATCCTCTGCCAGGGCATAAAAGGTATACGCTGCTGCAATCTGTGGGGCAGTGCTGGCTCCGTGCCCTGCTAGGTCCGGCGCAATGACCTCATAGCCTAGCCGAGAGAAGAAGTCCAGCTGGCTGCTCCAAATGTCCAGAGAGCCTCCCACTCCATGCACGAAGAACAGCGCTACATCCGAGTGCGTCCCTTTGCAGCTCGAGATTACCCTCTTTGAGTCAATTAGGACCGTGCGCTTGGGCTTGCGTCGGCGGCGGCGAGGAGGCGGCGCGGGCTTCTGTTCCCCCGTAGGTGGAGGGACTGGAGGAGGAACAGGGTTAGGGTCTGGAGAAGAGGCCATCTCCTTGTAGTCAGCCAGTTCAACCTCTACAGTGCTGCAGGGCTCCAAATCCCCATCCTGACACTGCAGGATTTCAGAGTGCAAAACATCCCCGAGATTCTCGATCACTAGCTGGCCGTTGCGGTACACCGTGATCTTCCTCTTGCAGTGGACGCTGCTGCCAGCATCACTGCGATCATTAGAATACCCTAGAGAGCCGTCATCCTCACGGTCAGCATCCGCCTTCTCCTTTCCTTCAACTCTCTTTTCGGTTTCTATGGGCTGACGCTCAGGGATGATATGCCGCACTCGCAGTACTCTCCCAGGTTTCACCTCCACAAACTCGAAACCATCAGAGGGTTCCGAGGACTCCAGAGGCAAAACCAGACTGGCAGCCTTCCCAGTCAGGCAGCACAGTATCCCCTCTGTGATACTGGTCAGCATGGTGCTTCCCTGCATAAACAACATCACACAGATTAAATAGTGTCATCACATGAGTGCCTTATTTGGAAGCAAATGTAATACAGATGGGTACAGGCACTACTGGGGTTATCCCAGTTTTCACAACTAATTTTTTTTTCTTCTAATAGTTTCAAACGTATTAAGCATTAAAAATGGGTGTAGTAGCAGTGTTTGCAAATGTGAGCTGCGCAACTAACAGAAAGTGGGCCCAGCTTGATTCCTACAAAACTGCATCCAAGCTGTTTCCTAGCAACACAGCTACAATAAAATGGTTTTCTTTATCCTTCCATCAGTCCACCGCCAGTGTTCCCGGTGTGTGAGACACACCAGGAACAAGTATGCGTTCAGCTAAACACCATGCAAATTAGCTCCAATAGCCACTGTAAAGCTCTACCAACACACTCACCTGTGTGACGAAGCAGCTTAACATATAGAGAATCCGCCTTCCTAAGCCAACGCCACAAACACAATACTTGTTCCATACAAGAGCTTCAGTGTCAGCAAAGAGTGACCACTCACAATCCAATCTATATGTTTGCTACTAATAACTCTCTCCCTCTTTTTCACATGGTCAGAATCAGGACATTCATAAATAGAAAACACCGGTCATAAGGCATGACTGTGTATCCACATTTGCAAACTGGTCGTCTTGTGACAGTCTGACAGCACATTTCCCCACTGTACTATTTCCAGTATAGAAAAATAGAATATTCCTGCTCCGGTCCAGTCGCAGTGCAGTGCAAACACAGCATTATTAGTTTTCACTTTTGATATCCACACAGGCTGGTTATCTCTAGGAAACGGTGCGGGGACTGACACGTCTAGAGTACAGAGCAATACTTTATTGTATGCTGGTTAAAGAGACGGTGAAACAGTGCACTGATGCACATTGCGGCCTACAGGCCAGAAATTACTGCACACTATATGTTATGTAACATGTAGTTCATATCCTGGCTCATGTGTGCCCCTCACTTCGTATTTACTAAGAATATGTAGTTGCATAGGATGACAAAACAACAAATGCACCCATTCATGTTCACTGACTGTCCTTGTGGATGTGTGGATTCCCTGTTTGGCAGTAAAACTCGAAACAAATCTGTTCTTCTAATTTCCTCAGATGCAAGTTTCTACTCTTCATATATATATTATTCAACAGTGAACAAAGTCTTTAGAAGGAGCATAGCTAAGGTAAATTGCTGAAAAAGGACTTGCATGGAGTACATGCATCTGCGTGCGTGTGCACCTTGTTGTGGGTAGCAGGATGGTCTGAAGGTCAGTGCATCAAGTGCTATCTAGTTACAGCAGGTAGCTAAGTCAGAGCTAGCTGACATGTGTTTTCACAGGCATTGAAATGGAGCATCAACACAAGAAGCAAACAAACACTAGTCCGAGGAACATAATCTATCTATCTATCTATCTATCTATCTATCTATCTATCTATCTATCTACCTCAGTAATATGAACGAGACTGTGTGGAGAGCAGGTGCACCGGTTCCTGAAATCCACAGTCAAATAGACTAGAGGCTTCTCAGTCCTGTTGGTGTTTTTGTCTGCATTGCAGAATATATAGGTTGACATGTCTGCCAAGTCTTCCAGTAACACACATTTGGTACACTGTGTGCAGCTGTATCTCCACAAGGACTTACAGTACAGCGCAGCCTGACATGAGCTGCGCGTGAAATGCGTATTTTACTAAAATGAGAATATTGTAGCCTGGTTTGTGTCAAATGCGTAAATGTCAAGTGGTCTCGCTTAAAATGACAACATGTTTGCAAGGGTGCGATTAACTGCGTTGCACAAAAAATACAATAAATTAAATAAATAAATAAAGATCTGCGTATGTCTTCTGCTCAAGGATGTGTATACATTAATGACAATCTGTTCTTTTTGCGCTGTCACAGGACAAATACATGCAGCCACCGTGCAGCCGTTTATTGATGCTGATGAGAATATGCAGCGCAGTAAACAACACCTAACTAGACGATATAATGTAATAAAATACGATTCCTTACCGGCAGGGTAACTGGTGATTGGGTTGATGATAAAACCTGCACCAGAAGGTAGACAGTCAAGGGCCGACGAAACTGAACTGAGAAAAACGTAGCATTTGGCGCAACAATTTGTCTACGCTAGAGATGCTGCAAGAGGGTAAACGCTGCTGATTAGCTTCATTACGCTGCCGTTACAGGACACTGGTGGGCTTGAGCTGCAGATAAAGCGTGCATGCGTAAAAGTGTGCCCATTGCGTTTGAATAAGACACCCATTACGATAACAAACGGAAACGTGTTTTTCTCGTCACAGCATCCACTGCGCACCCAGGCCAGACCCTACCCAGCCCCGCTGCCCTTGAATCCGCATCAGCCACAGCAAAACTTCGGGCATTTTCTCCGCTGAGTGGCAGTGGGGAGGGCGAATAGAAGACAGCTCAGACCGGGGGGAGGCCAATGGGAGACGCTCGTTTCCCTGTTGCTAAGGCTGGCGGAGCAGCGAAACGCGCGCGTGCCTGTCCGTGCCTGCGGCCGGAGAGAATCACACAAGCGATGAAATGACGGTCCAGCTAATCATCTGGACAGGCAAGGCCGTGATCAGGCATGCATATGTGACCCCATTTCAAATTCTGAATTTAGACCATATAAACAGCACCGCGCGTTGTTGCAGCTGCGGCACCGCGAAAGGGAAACATGACCATAATCCAATAGATGTAGAAGCGTTGCCTCCATTTGTTGGTCGTGAACCCTCATCAGTTTACTAGAACTGCTGGTTCTGCCCGGTGCCAGGCACTGAACAGCCTACATGACGGTCGTGGGACGGACAGCCCTGGCCAACTTTCTGTTATTGTTTAACAGCCTGATGAGAAACGGCATTTTTTTACGCACACACATATATATTGATTATAAAATCAATCCAATTAATATGTACAACGTCCAACTATTTTATTATTGGAGAACAAACAACTTTCAAATCACAGCTCAATTTGCATTGTTTTAGCAGAGGATCATCGAATGACAACCATTATTCCAAAACAAGAGGCCTGACGCTTCATGCTCACATAGTCTCCATCCTGACGTTCAAATGTCTGAGCTATACTTATAGATACAGATATCTACAGAATCCCCAGACAAACCTCTCTCACCAGCATGTGCATCATACAACACACTTTATTATTTGACAGTACATTAATTTTCAATTTGAGAACATGTATTTAGTTAGCTTTTGTACAGTCTTTGTTCCAGTATTGTTTTCTAGTCTTTCTTTTAGTTTGTTAGTAATTTTATTTGGTTGTTTAGGTTTAGATTGTTTGTTCTAATGAGTTCATTTTTCTGGTTTGCTTTGTTTGTAAGTTAGTTTTTGTCTTTCGTGTCCAGTGTTTGAGTTAACCCCTCTTGTGTTAATGTGGACTGATCACCCAGTATAAGTTCTCCCTTTGTGTTCATTACTCACGTCTGTTTAAGTCTGTTTTGTCTTCTGTTAGTTTGTTCAGTTGACTTTTTGTACAGTTCGGTTAATTTGACCTCTTTTATGGGCCCAGTCCTTATTTTCGTTTAAGAACTTTTGTTATTCTACACTTTGGAAAAAATAAAAACCCCTTTTTTTGGAGGTTAATGTCTGTGGTCCTCATTGCCGACTGACTTGGTCCCTCATACACCTTATTTCAGAGAAAGAACATGATACCTACAGTAAAATCTGGTGGTGGTTGTTAGATGGTCCGGGGCCGTTTTGCTGCTTCAGGAAAACACACCAACAAGTCCACCTCTGAATGGCTGAAGAAAAACTAAATGAAGACTTTGGAATGGCCTGGTCAGAGTCCTGACTTGAATCCTATAGAGATGGTGTGGCATGACCTTAAAAAGGCGGTTCATGCTCAATAACTCTCCTATGTGACTGAATTACAACAAATGTAAGACTCATGGCAAGTTATCACAAACATTTGATTGCAGTTGATTCGGCTTAGCACAACCGCTTATTAGGTTTGGGGGCATTACCTACGGAGTTAAAATCATGCCAAAACCTCACAAACACACAAACGACAATTCATAAACAATCAAAACATCAATCACAAATGAATGCTTTTTTTCAAATAAGAAACTATCAAATAAATGCATCATGCTTCAGAAACAAATGCAACAATGCAATGTTTTACACATACAAAGAAACACATTTCTTCAACCATCAATCAAATATCCTTCAAGTACAAAAACAGAACAACGTTTAAGTACAAAAAAGTATAAAAAATATTCCACAACTAATGTCTTTAAATTCACATACAAATGCCAGTAAATTCACTCTCCACAACAGCAGGTGGCGCTGTTGATGACATTCAAGGCCGCCAGGACGATTTTTTCCCACCAAATCTTTATTCAAGGCCGCCAACAGAAGCCACAAGTGTGAAGAAATTCTTACTTGCCTTTTGACTCGGACCTGCTGGGAAGGAGACGCGCTAGTTCGGGGGATTAAATCTAACACCATGAAGAGCCAACAGGTGAGTTTGTGGTCGTTTCTGGATGATAAATGTGTAGTTTATGGTACCGCGGGAGCTGATTAAGCTTACACCAATTAGGCCAATTTAATTATTCATTCTGTTACCTTAATTGGCCAACTCAAATCATGGGCGCCATGTTTGCTACATCGGAGGGAATATTGTGCAGTGTACAGGCCATGCTGAAGTTAGCTTCAGATTCCTCAGCTATTTTTGTGAAAGTGCTAAAGGGAAGATTTCATCGTTTTTGTTTGATACGTCTGGACCTCATTAGACCAGGTTCATTCAATGTGGGGAGGACATTTTCAAAAAAATAAAATGACGTTAAACGCTGCATGAGTGTGTCTCTTTGTTTAAACTGGTCTTTGCGCCTTTACAATGACTCACATTTAGAGGCTCCTTTTTCAGCCTTTAAGGACATTAGGCCAAAATAATGGTCATACACAATATACTCATCTGCTTCTCGATCTCAACCCAAAGTTAAGATGAGGCAAATAAAATCAAATATTTTCAATTAAACAGCGAGAAAGCGCGTTATCAGACACATTCATTCATTTCTACGACATTCCTCAATATCCTATCTCATATGATAACTAATAGTATGCTATACCAACTAATAATAGAAAGAAGAAGGAAAAGTAGATTACAGATACCCAGTCTTGCTTATAGAATATAAACTTATTAAGACGTCTAACCAGCTATACATCCAATGGTATTTCTGCTACTAGCCTCTGGGTGGCAGTATGTTCCATGAGAGAAGCTATGATTAACAAAGTTTAACTTTGTCGTTATAGCACCTACAGAAATGATTAAAACATGAATTTGATACAGATGATGAGCTGAATGTACTGTAAACGTTGGATTTTTGATCCAAAAGTGTACATTTCATAGTTTCTGATTCCAGTGGAGAATGAGCAACTATGCTAACTTTACGAGTCTTCTCTCGCCAGATGTTACAACGGCACGAGTAGATCTGGTCCTGTTATCTGTGATTACATGGATTAGAACAGTCTGAATGCAAATAATTCTTTGTGTCATGTCCCCCCTACTGGGCGGATGCTGTGTTGAAATAAATGTCTTATTTTCACCATTAACGGGCCTATAAATGTTATTGGCAATGTTTGTCAATATGTTAAAGGCCCTCATTTAAATATCCCAGCATCTACTTACTTTAAATATCTTAAATGAGCCTGTAAAATGCTTCGTAGCCCAATCACCTCATCAGTCACAGAGCTGTGTCTACCTTCTCCTCAGTCTCCCGTGTTCATCCATCGCAGAGAAAAGTTTGAAACTACTCCGAAAAATTATAAATACTAAGAAAAAGTGAAAATTAAACCAGTCTTGCTGTTATTTAATATTGTCATTATAACATTAGCATTCTAGGCATTACAACTTAGTAGTAACCAAGGCAGCTTTATGTGTCAGTTAAATTTGGTTACATCGACATAAATTACATACACACGTGAGTTTCACAGTATATATGACGGTAGGTTCTATTTTTCTAGACTTTAGTCTACATAGCTAGCTAGCATAAGGCTAGCATGAGGTTTGGTTAACTTTAAACTTCATTCATTTGTAAAGCGGCGATGGGGGTTTTTGAGATCAAGGTTCACATTAATCATGGTATGACTTTATTTTTCTTATATAAAATCTTAACAAACCTCAAAGAGAGACATTGACATTTACCTCACATAATAGGAAGAAATCAGTTGACTTCCTGATATTCCTTTTAATCTTCTGCTCCCATAACTTTCTCTATTTTTGTTCAATGGGGAGACGGTGGAGTTTCCCTCGTTTTTTTTGATCCTGTGTTGGAGCCGTAGACTGAGCACTGTGGCATATTTTAACTTTTAATCCAACTTTATTCTCCATTAGTGCCACTTCTCTATGGGTGAATATTGGTTAGACGTATCTAACATGGCGCCCATGAAACACGTGACCAGCTCAGAACCAATCAGTATAGCAGGATAGCTCAGACAGTCCATTCCCTAGTTGGCCAGACTCTGTATATACAGCTCTGCACACACGTTTGTTTAAGTGCCACCTGAGGATTGGTGTTAGGTTACTGCAGATAAAACACACACCCTGCTTTCATTGCTTTAACTTGAAAAGATAAACAAAGTAACAGGAGACGTTTGTTATGAATAGTTTGTAGGAAGTGAGATGCTATCAGATAAAGATGTAGAGCTATTTAGAGCTAATTTGTTCATGTATCAGTTATAAATGCTACACAGTGGGGGTAAATGCAGTTTTCTACACCTCGGTCTGCACAATGCTTTCAGGAATTTATGAGTGAACCATATCAGGGCATTAATATCTTTAAGTGTTATTCCTAACCTCACCAGATTTGCAAGATGGAAGACAAACATGTTCTTAGTATAACTGAATCATTAAAAGTTTACTGCATGCTTATTGATTTTCTACAAGGCCCAAGATTTGAGTTAATGGCTAAACTTCTGATACTGAGGGTGTTATAAACTCATTTTCTGCAGCCATGTGATATCAATGATAACATTTTCTGTTTTAAGCACAATCTTGTGTTAGTCACGGCCAATATTTTCCTCTCTCTCTAGGAACTGCTTGCACAAACTATGTTAGAGAGGCTCTACACGCGGCTTCAGCATATTGTCAGCCAGCAGCCACTTCACCTGGATTACCTTGAGTTTGTGTGTTACCAGGAGGCCGTTCTTTTTAGCGCTGTCTCTGACCAGATTCTCATCCCAAAACCCATATTAGATGCACTCACAGAGCTGCACGACTTGGTTGTTGAAGAAAGAGAAAATCAGGACCCCATAGAATTTGTGCAGGTTTGTCCTGGAGCGTCTGGGCGTCCAAGATTCAACATTTCTCCAGATTATCTCTTATACCTCATCGACCAAGGTCTTCCCGTGCTGTGTATTGCTAACTTGATGGGAGTGTCCACTCGCACCATCTTCAGAAGAATGAAAGAGTTTGGCTTTTCTGTCAGAGCACTCTATAGCACCTGTTCAAACACACAGTTGGACCATTTGGTAACTGAAATCAAAAAAGACATGCCTCATGGCGGGTGCCGCTTGGTTAGAGAAAGCTTGCAGGCCAGAGGGTTCAGAGTGCAGTGGAAGAGGGTGCGGGCCTCCATGCACCGTGTGGACACCATTGGCTTCCTTTCTCACTTGAATCAGCTGGGGTGTGTTGTGCGTCGCACCCACTCGGTTCCTGGTCCCAAAGCTCTGGTCCAAGTGGACACCAATCGCAAGCTAATACGGTCTGTACAATTATACTTGGACCTAAGACTTAAAGAGTATCATCTTGACCAGCTGTATATGAAAACTGTCATGACTTCACTTCTGTTTTCATTTTGGCACCATATAAATGTAATGGATTTTATTTACATATATTGCATATATTGTTTTGTCTAACCAGGTACAACATTTTCATTTTGGTGCTGTGGATGACTTCTCAAGAAGGGTATAAGTCATGTTAAAAAAATACATTTAAGGCACAGCTTGAAAAAGAAAAAAAAAATGATACCCTGTTAATATTTACTATAGATCATGTACCTCGGTGCAGCAAACAACAATCAGCCCTCAACTGCACTGGCCATCTTCCAGCAGTCAGTGGAGAGATATGGATTTCCATCCAGGTGAATATTACGGCCTTAGTGGTTCATCTTGTAGCCATGCATCTAAAGACTGTACAGAAAAGAGTTGAACAGGTATAATTGGTGCATTGTCTCCAGGGGGT
The DNA here is from genome assembly GCF_022458985.1 of Mugil cephalus. Taxonomy (NCBI): domain Eukaryota; kingdom Metazoa; phylum Chordata; class Actinopteri; order Mugiliformes; family Mugilidae; genus Mugil; species Mugil cephalus. The sequence continues at coordinate 20,020,147 of NC_061776.1, read as the reverse complement.
GTCACTTCAACTTTACTCCCGATGAAATTAACATGATTAACAATTCAACCAATCAGAATTTTGCTCCTGTTTAACGTGACATGTTGACACAAACAAATGCCAGCAGTTCAAAATGTTTAGAGCAAGTAATGGATGCACAAAATTTAAATTTTTTAGGGTAAGAGCGGATCGCAGACTCGAGAACGTTGACATTGCACGGCTGATGTTCTCTGTCATGGGAACAGGAAGGTCCAGTTTCATTGCTGGGAAGAGCGTTCACATTCAAAGGCAGGTTTATGTCGAAAAGAAAAAAAGGACAGCTTGTTTTTTTGTACTTTTGTTATCTGCTCATGTCAAAAATAAGAAATGGAAAACTTGGAACATGGATACAATTTAATTTTTACTTGATTTCTAATTTTTCTGATTTGAAGTTGCGGACTTCTTTTTCTTGTACTTAATAATTGCAGCAAATATGCTTTGAATGTAAGATTGAACATCACCATATGTGTTTTTGCCCCCACAGAGTAGATTTAAATTCATGTCTTTGACATCATATAGCGGGTACGGCATACAGCACCATATAGTGACTGACTGGACAAATGAGGCTTTGACATCAAGAAAAGGAAAAAGAATATTCACCATTTTTCTTTTGAGACTTTTTTGTTATGTCATAGGCTAAAAAATGCAGTTGTAAAATGTTATGCATAAATGTGTGTGAACTATATCAAGTCTTACTCAGACTGTCTGCCCAGAATTGGACGACTGTGGAGAGACGTGTGGTGCGCTGTGACCAGCTTATACTACAGTGTGCTGCACTCACTAGAGGAGGACGACCTCCTTGACCTGTCAAACATCACACACCTCTTCAGTTGTCATTATGCATTTCTGCCCAGACTACAAGCTAGTCTGGATACCTTCTGCGATGGATGGGACAACCACCCACTCAGAACGGAGGGTAACCTAACACCCAATCAGCTGTGGGAGATGGGGAGCATTCAGGATGCCATGGCAGAACCAGAACATGCAGAGGTAAGAGGGAAAAGCAGAAAAACACGTAGAGTATGTGAGCAGAGGGATGTTCTATGAAGCAAGGTCAACATAGCCAGACTTTCTTTGTGTGCGTGCGGTGTCAGTCTCATCTTAATCTAATTCAGATGGTTTGTTGAATTCCTGGTGCTTTTATTATTAATTAATGTGTATACACTTCCAGTGAGTTCCACTGGTGCACACACACAGCTGTTACATATGAGATGCAGTGGTATACATCACTTGTTTGTAATAATACATTAATGCTCAGTTAACTTTGAGTGATCATTAACTTTATTACATTATTTCACTTCAAATGTTTTTCTTTGTAGAACCACTATAAACTTTCCCCACAAAATTATCCCATTGACATTAATTTGAACTTGCATTGACAAAGAAAGTAATGTTATTTGTTTTTGAGTGTGTATTTCAGGGGTTAATGTTTCAAAATGTTATCAAATGTGTTGCTATTGTCTCAGGTTAGGGGTCCTCGATGGATAAACATTTGAGATCCACTTACATGTCTTTTCAGGGATTGTACCTACCACATTTGGACTTGGAGGACCATGGCCGGCCAGATGAGCCACACCATGGGGTCACTGTGCCTGAGATAGAAAATGTACTGAGTGTTGAACAAATGGCAGCACTAAGGGCAGACATAAATCCCCTGGGACACTCCCAGTCACATGGCGCAGACATCTACCTAGCTACTGTCCAGTATGTCCAGCACTTACTAGGCTCACAGTAAGACCTCCTCAGCATTTGGTGATGTTGGGACTGTGGCGTATGGCGGGATGGGGCATACAGTAGTTACTGTAAGTTGTTATGATTCTTCCTCCTTCCTGCTTTTTTTTTTTTTTGTTGTTTGTTTAAAAAAGTATTTATTCAGGGTCCCCGCTCTAGAGATCATTTTGTTTCAGTGTGTGATTGCACCATACACTGTGTTTGTTGCAAACTTTGTGCATTTGGTTATTTTGAGAATGTTTTTATTTTATTTCCACAGTACTGACAGCTTGTTTTCCAACCTTTGATAATGAACAGACCCTTTGCCAGAGTGATTCAGCAGCCAAAGCAAACAACCAGCAAAACACTAACTCTTCCAGTGCTTCAAACATTTTGTTGCCAGATGTTTTTTCATGACTTGGCAATTGTAAATAAATAAATAAATAAAATAATTTAAGACAAAATTAAGATTTTTCCACGAAGCTCAGCAGCAAGTCCTGTAAGTTAAAGACAACTGCATCAGAGCCAGTGTTTCTATGAGGGCGAGGCTCGTGAAAAGATTGGTGGTTGATGCTGTGGATTGTGGACTATGATTCTGTTAGAGAATCAAGACACTTTGAGGGAGAGAGCTCTGATTGATCTTCTTTAATCAATGTTATTAGGCTTTAACATGATACAACACGTGTGTGGTCTGAAGGTAACGAAAGGCAAGCTGTGTTACAAAAGAAATGCTCAGCATATTATCCAACAGTTATATCAAATAAGCACTCCTGAATAAACTGCTGTACATTACGAATGAAAAATTCATCACTTATCCCTCACAGACATCCGCATTTAGCTGCAGAGCGAGCAAGAGACAGAGCTACCTAGGTCTACTCCTGAGACATAGGCTATGTCCATGAAATTATAAGTAGTAAGTAGTAGAAAGCACTTCAATTTCCTCAGTAATGCACACATAATTAGGGAAACATGCAGAAATCCATACAGATCACAGTCTGTTCACTAACTGGTCTGCTGCTGATAAGTGGTTGGACATGTCCTGACACGTTCAGACAGTGTTCGCGCTTTCACCAGCAGATGGCGCTGTTGGACAGTGACCTGTGGGCTTTCTCACAACCATTTCAACACGGACAGCCATGTTTGCAGTAATTCACTTAAATAAAGATGATGGAAGGAGAGTGTTCTTTCTGAAACATAGTGGTGTCATGCCTACTGCCTGGACCAAATATCCACCCTGTTAAGAGACACTCATCTCTATGAATATATGTTTTGAATGCATACTTATTATAATAATTCCATTTTCTGAGAGTTAAAATGCCCCTTAAATGTTTATTTTAACAAATACTCACAAACAAGTATGTTCACACAAAGGCTTGCTCTGTTTTAAGGCACAGTGTCATTTCAACTCATTTCTTTTAGAATTAAAGATGTAAATCATTAGCATTAGCACCCCCAACACACACACATTCAACAACAATACATAAAATTAAAGAAAGGGAATTCATTCAATAATCACATTACCATAAACATTTACTGCCAATAACAACCACTAAACATTAACGCCACCCCCCAAAGTCTCTGACCTCACAGATTCAATTTCTCCAGCTACAGACTATTTAACGTGAATGTCAAGCATGGCATGGTCTGGTATGGTCTTACAAACTGTCTTTTAGCATTCTCTAATCTCTGAATATGGTCAGGGCAGAATCTGGACCCTCTGAATTGTGCATATGTCTGCTAACTCAGGTCGCATTGGTAAAGAAAATTTCAATTCTAGTCAACTCTAGAGCCCAGGAAAGCCATGGAAAAAAAAAACTTTTACTTTATTATCAATCTTAATTTAAATAAAAGTCACAAGTATTGTGTTGTGTTGTGTTGTAAAGCCCATTGACTAGTATATTAAATGTCTTGTTGACAAATATTCATATTATGGGACTTTTCAAAGTACATTTGCAATAAACATCCGATTATAAAAGGAAAATTTGTTGTGCATAAAGCCAAAACATGGGACAACCACATACCTCTCATTGCTGGCAATGGCAGGCATCTCAGTGACGTCAGCAGGGTTCACTACTTGGCAAATGTAATGGGACACATGGTCTCTGATATACTGTGGAAGCTGAAAAAAGACATAAATACAGTGATCAGCGTTAACTTGAAAGAAAATGATTAACTCAGATATTTATTTATAACAAAGCACCATTTTCTTACATTATGATGTACAGATTATTTGGATAATTTTAAACCAAAACTTCTCTTTATTTCGAGGTGAAATCATAGTGCCTGTAGCTAACCTGTAAAGCACTATCCAGGGTCACAACAAACGAGTCTTCCAGCAAGAAGCATTTTCATTGGCTCGAATATGAACCAATGACGTTGCTTCTTGTTGGGAGACTGGCTGCAGTCCTGTGTGACATTCACTGTTCACATGTCAACTATATGCCGTTAAATATCTCAAAATGAATGTTATTCTGTCGACTTTTTCCAGACTGGGTGCAATAACACGCTTGAGTGGGTAAGAGTGTTCAGTTATTTGAATGTCAGACACACGCCGTGAAGTTTATTTAGGATGCTAACACCGGGAAGCTAACTTAGCATTAGGCTACGTTGGGAGCGTTGCTACTTTCTGACGAGTAGAAACAACATGATGTCGGCTGATAAATGACAGCAAATTAAAGCAAAGTCAATATGTATGTGGTGTAAACAACGATACTGAATTATATGTGTAGGTGTTATTACCTGTAATAGGTCCTTAGAGTGAGCCCTATGCTACTGGGTCGCAGTATAAGGTTCAAACCTGGGGGGAAGAAGCACAAGGTTTAATTCCAGAAATATCACGTCTCATCAGATGCACTGCAGAAAAAAGTGCACTTCCAGTGTATGTTGTCATTTTTAGGTTTCTTGTGACTAACTAACTCAATTTTTTAAGTAGATACTCTGTGTTAGCTTAATGTTGATATAATATTTGTTCATTGCATTTGAAATTGTGCTCTTTCTGCAGCATTGCTACAGGAAACCTTCCAGTAAATGGCACCGCTCACTTGAGGTCATTCAGCAACTGGATTGTGCCCAGAACTGCTGAAAGACCCGTGATTTCCAGATTGCCATGTGTGCTTTCTTCACAAGCTGAGGGTTCGGGAGTGTTCCAGCAGCTTCCCTGGCAATACCAGCAGGTACGAACCAGGAAAAGAGGCACGGAGTATCAGCCCAAGAACATCAAACGCAAAAGAACCCACGGCTGGATCAAGAGGCTCCGCTCACGGGGAGGCATCGAAGTGCTTCTGCGCCGCATGATAAAGGGACGGAAATCGCTGTCACATTGAACATTCCTGCTGGAAAACAAGACTTTCCAGAAACAGACATTGGTTCAGAAATGTTGGAAGTGCTCAGTGTGCAGCAAAGAACATGTGTATTGGGTTAAATGTTTGTACTGGGTGTGGTTTGGGTTTGGAGGTCCCACACTATTAATACTGAGAGAAGAAAAGTAGCCTCTGGCAGAGGAGATGCATTTACCATAAGGGAAAAGAGACCCGGTAGTTTCACATGTCCACCCTACAACTTTGATGTAAATCATTAAATGTCAGCAGTGTTTCATCAGCGTGAAATAATTTGTTTCGAAAATAAAATGTCTCCAGTCAAAGGATTTTGCAGCATCTGTGGGGTTGTTCTGAAATGCAATCACAAGTAAAGGCAGTTTGGGCAAACAAATAATGCCCTCTACCATTTGTGATTAGGTTTTACTTTGTCACACAGTGTAGAGTGAAGGTCTATGTGGACATTATTTATATTAGGAAGGGCAAAACAAAGATCCACCTGCAGCCTTACATTTATAAACCAAGTAAATGTTCAAAAAATATCAAATTCAGAAAAAAAAAACAGTACATTACTATATGCAGAATCCAGCAGTTAGTTGAGAATTCAGCAGTTAAACGTAATCTTTGAAATTTTCATTAACCGTGGCTACAACATAACCTTGTGTAATTCATTTCTGCCGTTTTTTCTTAAATAACAATCTTATGATTAGTGTCGAATAAATTACTGCAGCGAACAGCTCATTATTACTTATTACTTGGTCACCGTAGCCTCGATGCACATACAAGTAAACACTCTTAAAAACCACAAGAAAGATAAAATAATATTCGATTGAAATAAAAACATTCTACACTATACTATACTATACTATACTATACTATACTATACTATACTATACTATACTATACTATACTGTAAGAAGGTGGACACAGAAGATGCTAGCGTTGTTTTCACGCTGCAATCATTGACTTCACAATGACATCGGGGGGGATTGGTCAGTTACGTAACCCGTTGTAGCCAATCAGCGTCCTCCTCTTGCGCTCAATCCAAGCGTCAACCAATCAGGTAGGAGAGATCCACGGAGGTACCCGCCCCCTGACAGACGAACAACAAAAATGGAGTTATGAACTAGTAGCGAGTTAGCCACACCAAGAGGAGCTCGCCTTCGAAATATCTGCGCAATTACACGAGTGGTTACTTATCCAGTTGATTAAAGAGACGTGATGTGATCCTATCGCGCGTCGTTTGTGTTTCCTAACAGCACCAAGAGGCCGTCGAGCCGGTGAACAAGCCGGTATTCTTGGTTGCGACCACGACAACAAGGCTTATCAGCTAGCTAGCAGAACCAGGAGCATTAACGAAGAGGAGCGTGACTCGTACAGAAATGGAGAAGGTTAGTTCACGAACGGATTCTTTGTTGAGTCTTTGGATTATTGTAGGTAAAGTAAAACGGCTGTTAACTAGTTTTATTAATGCGCTCTGTCACTAAATTTTACAATACTCATGTTATCGATATGAATCTGATGGGTAGGGCTCGTTACACTGGCTGATCACGCCATGTGTTTACTTTACCAGTCGGGATATTACGTGTGCTGCAAAAATGATTGTTCATATTTTACTCTTTTGTTCACAGGGAGAGTTCTTGAAGGGACTGCCCGTGTACAACAAAAACAACTTCAGCAGGTTCCACTCAGACTCCGTGTGTAAAGCATCAGTAAGTCACGACTGCCTTTTCTCAAAATGCTCGAAGTGCGTTGAGTCTTAAACTAAGAAGCAGCCCCCTTGTCTTAAAAGCATCAGGGAGGTGGTGATTTAACTCTATGACCATTCTAGAGGGTGTAGTCTGTGCTCCTGTTAAACTGGATTGAACCAAACACTAAAGAAACACGTGTCGGTACAAAACGGTGTAATTTAATAGGACAACAAACCACAGTCTCAAACAGCTGTCAGTTTTTAAACAAAGTGTAAATGCCACAACATTCATGAAGCTGAGATTTAGGGCAAAACTGCTATATTAGAAAGCGTTTTTACTAGAGTACCTGATGAACAAATGGCAATTGAGTGCGATGATTTGTTTTCAATACCGTTTTAGAACCGCAGACCCTCGGTGTATCTGCCAACTCGGGAATATCCATCCGAGCAGAGTAAGTACACTATTATCTAGATAAACAGTATGTTATTAGTCAGTATGGAAAATTACATTTGATTATTGTTGAGGATTACTTTTGTGTTTTCATGATTCAATCAGCCTTTGTTTCTCTTCAGTCATAGTCACAGAGAAGACAAACATCCTGCTGCGATATCTTCATCAGCAGTGCGACAAAAAGGTAAAGCCTCTAAAACACGGAAAATTGATGCCCACATCTCAAAACGCTTTGGTTTGTTGTTTGATAAAATGTCTTTCTGTCTTACTACATCAGAATGCAGCTAAAAAGCGAGAACAGGAACAAGCGGAGGGGGAGAACACGGCGCCTCCGCGGAAAATCGCCAGGACAGACAGCCGGGAGCAAAATGATGATGCATAAATTGCTGTGCTATCAGTGTACTCCTGGTAGAGACTGACCTAACTAAAAACACAAAGGCACACACAGATGTGGAGTTTACGTTTCAGAACCTTGACACTGACGCTCGCACGATTCAACAGATTTTAGACCGTGACCACCAGGCTGTCACGCTGGTCTTAAGGTTTGCATTTCACTCCAGATGTCCTCCTTAACCAAAAACCTTTTACCCACAGTTTACTACTGCTTTTAAAGCATTTCCTTTACTTCCAAGACGCCACATCTCTGCCTCAGAGTTTTTAGTATTTGTGGTCCTGAAAAGTCCATATGTCTACCTCCTTATTCCACAATCCCTTTGGGTTCCATTCACGCAGTTTTCTTTTAAATATGCGACGGACAGGGCTGCTGCTCCTCTGCTGCCATTTAAAAGTTTACATTTGCAGTAATTCATTCAGTCTCTGACATTTGCATGTTTTGCGGCATGTCATGTTTCGTGATTCCTGCCCCATCAAGATTTTTTTTTTTTTTAGTTTTAACTTAGGTAATGACAGTTGTCTGTTAAATGTTCTTCTTATGTGATTTCTGTCACAGTAAAGCTGCATTGTATTAGTGGCTTAGACTGAATTACAGATTCAGGGTTTGTTAGGGGCTGTGTTGCAAAAAAAAAAAAAAAAAGACACGAGTGCTCACAGAGACGTTTGTTTTTTCCTGATGAATAATGATTTCTTGCCTTAAAAGAAGCGAGTGTTTCCAGTGTGTCTCTGAAAGCCAACGGCTTTGTTTCAGGAAGATGAATTACTGTTGAGTTGAATGGATATTTACCTAAGCTAACTCTCACACTAAAGGATGCAAATTATTATTTTTTTTTTTTTACAGAGACCTGCAGACTTTGTAGCCATATTCTCCGTTTGATGCTCAGTACTTATACCAGAGTACTATAAGCAGTGATTGTGTTGTTGTAGTGGCAAGACTACCACAATATCTTATAGAACAGGTATGTGTTCATGAACACTTTAGACGTACTAATGTGCAGGCTACACCTAAGGACTGCTGTCAGTCCTTGCTATAAATTTGCCATTCAAATTTGCCTGAAGAGGCCGGCCATATGAATCATACCGAGGGAATGTGCGTTCGATTTAGCTGTTGACAACCCAGTTGAGTACACGCAGTGTGTTTGCTGCATGTCAAGCGTGAAGCTCTTTATAACGCTCCGCATATCTTGTATATTTGTACAGTGTGCATATTGTGATCGCCCTGACCTTTTCATCAGGTAACAAGACGAAGATTCTAGTCTTGTTTTTCCCCCCAAGTGAGCCATATCGTTATTTCACTTTGTTTAGCCAACTTTTCTCGTAACGCTGGAGGGATACTAGCCTGGGTTTGGTCAAAAGGATTTTGATTTAATTTGCTGCGGCCTGGATATTTGCACCTTTGATAGTAACCTGCTGATGTATTTGGCCCAGATGAGAACTGAGTCAATTAATGTGCATTTGTCACAAATTGTAAGTTTCCAATTTTGTGTTCAGCATGTGTTCACACTGGCTCCTTATCCAACTTGAAACAAGGGAAGCACACATTATAAACTTCTCAAATGTGACTTTAAATCAGAGGCATCCAGTGTTTTTTTTTTTTTCTGGCTCTTCATAGAAGAGTGTGCAATTTGTACTTTTGTTATATGGTTAGTGTCCCATCATCTGATGAAGTTTGGACTGTGTTTAATTGGTTTTGAGTTTATTGTACAAATGTGGTTTGTTCCTGTATAGATTCAACTGTAACATACAGTAAATAACTAAGTAAACTGCAACGTTTGTTTGGCTGATTGTGAAGAAAATCCCTCCTCCTTTATTTGTTTGATGTGTATGTATTTGCAAATAAGTATATTAGATCATAATTTGGAATTACATTTTTAATCCAGGTAACATATCGCCCCAGCAGCCTGCTCAGACACATTAATACAGTGATATTTATTAACACAGCCAGTGCATCATCTCTTGATGGACGTTTATTCAAGTGAGAATTATTTGCATCATAGAAGTACATTCACTAATTTATGTAGTAAAATAATTCATAGAAAATCAAAGTTAATAAAAATAGATTACTTTTTTTATGGTCACAGTGAATATATCTGACCTATTGCGAAAGAATACGATGGCTCTGAGGAGTGCTTCACAACTGAAAAGACGTGATGGACGTGTAATGCATGCTCGTGATGCAACATGCATTTAATACAGACATCAAAGTGAGAGAAACCAACCTGGAATGGGACGCTGCTGTTCATGTCCTTTTGACAAAAGGGCGCATCGGTGACCAGGTCCAGGATTTCAGGAAAAGATCCTTCACATCAACTTGTTCTTGTGGTGTTGAAACCAGGCAGACATGCAGTAGTTTAACCTTCAGTTAAGTTTACCCGAGCCCCGTTTAAGGAGTTAGGCTTTCTGTACATTTTTACATGGAAGCTAGATAATAAAGTGTTGATAGATACAGTGTAATGCTTTGTGAGAAGTTGCATCAGTAGTATCAATACTTGCAGGCTCTCCTACTCTGCAGGGGCATTGCGCTGCAGTGTTGCCTGAACATCTGTACATTGATCTTCAATATTGAATATTATACTGGTAAAGTCGAGGATTTATTAGGTCTTTGAGTTTTCTAAATCAGTCACTTGTCTCGATTCTCCTTTATCTGACTCATTAGAGGGTAATTCCTCTGGGGTTGCGTCAGCCCTGTGAGGTTGTGCATTAGCTGCTTGGCTTGGTGGCTGCGTCCCATTTGAACACACCACAGTTCCCTCTGACTTGCTAAAGCTGAACAGCTTCCCAGGACTAAAAGTCCTGTTGGGGGATTGTGACCTGTCCTGGCCACTGGGGGGAACCGAAGAGGTCACGGTTGAGCCTTGCGTTGCTCCAGCTGCCACTGCTGGCTCCTTTTTCACCTCAGGTGACTTCAAGAACTTGAGAAAACCAGGGAGCTTTGCTTCACCCCCTGTTGGCGACTGGGCTGGTGAGCGTGACGTACCAGAGGAGAACTTCCCCTGAAGAGGAATGATCTGCTTTAGCTTCATTACGTTGTTGTTTCCCAGAAGGGAGCTCGGTCTCTTGGGCTTGTCCCCTTGCTTGCTTCCCTGTGCTTTGTCGTGGTGGTGCTGGTGCTGTGTGTCAGCCTTGTGGTAGTCACTCTCCTGACGGGCCTCGGCCTGCAGCTCGGCCTGACGCTGAAGCTCCTCTTCTTCACGCCGGCGCCTGAGCTGCTGTTGGAAGTGCTGTTGGGCCTGCAGCTCGTGCTTCTAAAAGGGATGCCGTTTTAAAATGAAAGTGGAGTCACAGAGAAAGGTATAGTGAGCAGAGAAAGAAAACGGAAAAGGGCATCAGTGCAAAGAGCGCACAGCACAGACAGTTTAGCAGTTGAAAGATTAAACAAAAAGGAACCAGCTGGAAACCTTTACACTTAACTGTTCTGATCTTTGCTCGTAGCTGTGATTGTATCTACATAATACAAATCTAGGACATCATAAACACACAAGGCCACCGGTGTGACATAAGCGGCGTGACATAACACTTTACAGGCCACGTAGTTAGACACATAGTTACTTCTTACTGACAATCAGAAAAGGCAGCACCAGCGTATATTTTAGGATAATGCACACCAGGAAACGAAGGGACATAAAAGGACACATATAGAAATACGATACAAACTACAAAAACTGCAGCCAACAGCAAGCCTTACGTTGGCCGAAGGTCTTTCAAGCTATCACACAGCTATACCTTGAAAGCTTCCCTTCGTCGGTACTCTAGCTTGGCCATCTCTTCTGCTACCCAGCCAGGGATATCAGGGATGGCAACATGGATGACGTACTTTAGGAGGATTGCAAAGTGCTGTAAACCACCAAGACCACAGAGGGACAGGCTCAACACACGGTTACATCAAGGCAGGTTCACATTCTTTGTGTGACTTCAACATGACATCTCATTCAAATACCAAAAACTCTTGTGAGGTTTTGTGTTCATCAATGAACCTGAATTGAAAATGAGGTATTACACGATCACAATAACAAAAAGACATGCATTTGTAATTTGTAATTCTTTTGTAATATTTAGAAGCACCGTTTTGGGAATTTCTACTTCAAAAAAATTCAAAGGTACGTTTGTTGCACACACTACAAATACCTCCAGTAAGACAATGGAGATGATGGTCATCTCAGGACTCAGCCAGGGGAACAGACGCTGGAGCTGCCCACACTGGCCAATCAGGTAACAGTTAACTATGATGGCTATCAGGCCCATGGCTTCCATCGCAGTCTGTAAAGAGAAACAGAGCGAGATGAACTCAGAGGCTATCAGATGGCCCCGGCTACGTACACATGGTACATGAAACGCTGCAAGGCTTTGATGACATTTTCCAAAACAAAACGCGCTGACCTGCCATTGTCCGATGTTCTCCACCCTCTGTCCGAAGGGTCTCTGCAGGCCGGTGCACAACTTCAGGGCGTCACTGCGAATCTCGATGATGTTGTTGATAAGGGCACACATGGCCGCCAGGGGAAACGCAGAGGAGAAGAGCACCACATAGCCGAACTGAATGAACATCTCCTGGTAGTCCTGGAGCGTGTCCTGTTGGGGTCAAATATGACGAAGCGGAACCTAATGTACCAATACTTTCATTCACGATTGTATGAGTTGACCGAGATGACCTACCTCATATGTCTGCATGCAGCTCTCAATCTCTGCCTGGGTCAGAGTGACAGTTTTGGGTTCTTCAGGCGGATCGATCCACGACTTCTTGTTGTCTTTTTCCTCACCTATGTTCTTTCTTCTCTGACAGAGAGAGTCAGATTCCTTTGGAGAGGACACAGTAGCATTCTCCTTGGTGTCCTGCTAAAGTAAACACCAAGACTACGATACTTTCACTGGTAACTACTAAAACATCAAATGTTCTGCAGTATTTCAGGAGATGTTTAAATTGATGTTGATAGTTTAGCTGTGTACTAGAGGAATGAAATAAGTCTATGCATACGTCATATAATGTGCTTTGTTGAAGTAGCATGAATTAATAATGAGAGATTTTTGTGACTTGATGAAGAAAGCAAAGCGGATGTGGTGGTTTTAGACAAACAAGCTTGTTGAGGTGGACATTTCTGCAGTGCGCAGATAAAAAAAGACCACGCAGCTGCGGTAAACAGGTGAAATAAGCAAAGCACATACTTGAGACAGCAATTCACAATCGCTGTCCTCGTCGCAGCTGTCAAAAATGCTGGAAGGATCCATCCCGTCCTCTACCAGCGTGGGGCTGTCCTCCAGGAAACTGTCATCCACTACCTGGGTTTCTGTTGTGACATCTTGATAGTCGACCTTCTCCGTGAAGCTGACTTTACGGTGCTTCATGGCACTGTCACTCATGTCCCACTCTTCCTCTGACAGCCTGAACCCAGCCTTCAGGTCCCCCCTTCTCTTTGGCTCAGGGTTACCGTTGGCAGCGTGGCTGACGGGGATCCCTTTGGGACCCAAAAAGGAATAGGATGTCATGGAGGCCTGGGCCTTTCCCAGAGCGAGGCGGCCGTACTTGAGCATGATGGCCTGGAGCAGCTCCCACAGCACCTTTGGGGTGAAGACACCCAGCTTGTTTTGCTCATACAGGTAAGGCTGGAGGACCTCTTTGATGTTCTGTAGGAACTGGCGGAAAATTAGAAGAGTAGCTAGCATCTGTGAGGAGAAGGAGACAGACGAGATGCAGTGAATTCAAGGACAAAAAAATAATTTTGAAAGTGCATGTGTACTTCAGTTTCTGAAATTACACCACTATATTTACACTGTTTACACTGGAAATAAAAGATATTCTAACAAATTAAAAGTATTACAAGTAGTAAAACTTACTGTTGCTTAATTAATAGAAAGATTCCTGAGGGCAGGACAACTAAGGGAGCTAATGCTAAGATGGAAAAACGCTAAACCTGATAACTTTCATAGTGATCATTTCAGCTACAATGAAATCAAAATACTACTGCTTTGAAATTCATAAGTATTTTGTGTGGTAAATTGACTTCATTAATGGCATTGTGGCATGTGTCATGCCAGTTTGACAAGTGTATCGATCACTCGGGAGGAATCAGATAACATTCAATTGTCACTTCTGCCAATTTTGCCACTCAGTATTTTCTCTCTTTGTTTGCAATACAATCAAAAGCTGATGTTACCTCCTTCAGCCGTTCCATGTCCTTGAGGTAGAATCCAATGTAGAAAAGGCTAAGGTAAGAATTGATGAATTCAAACTGTGAAACAATAATAATAATAATAAAGAAACATTACAAGAACTCAGTCAAAATACACAGTCTGATTTTAAGCCCAAACAGAAAAGGAAGTATGACTTACAAAAACCATCTTGATGATGAGATTATTCTCATAGGCACTCTGAAGTCTATAGTTCTCTGGATGAAGAGATAATAGGAAACGAATTACTCAGCGTGCAACGTATTTTTCCTTTAACTGTCTCATGCTATAACAGAAAACACTCAAACAGGACCCAGCCAAACAAATAATAATAAGAAGCCCAACCGTTATTTAATCATTGGCAAAGACAGTCCATTTTAATGTAATTTCTTGTGAACTAAATGTTCTGTTACACTTCAAAGTGATGCTTATTTTTTCCCCAGATCCTTCATTTTGTGTCTCTTACCCATGTCGTTGAGCCAGTAGGCAATCTTCTTATACACTTCATCACATATGGTTACAGTAATGGCCAGAAGTATTTTAGGAATGAATCTTGTAATACTTGGTAGCTCCTGAATCTCCATCACCACTTCCTGCAAGGTGAATTAGAAGGATAATACATTTTTAATAAGGTCTATTCATTCATATCTCAAGTCCCATGACTATTTTTAGAAGGATAGTGAATGAATATGAACCTGCCAAGAAGTTCATTAGAATGAAGTCTACTTAACTTTTTTTTTTTTTTGAAAATTATACAATTCACAACTCCTCAGATTATACTGTTGTCATGGATCTTGAACTGGCAGAGCTGTTCTTTCTTTCTTTCTTTCTTTCTTTCTTTCTTTCTTTCTTTCTTTCTTTCTTTCTTTCTTTCTTTCTTTCTTTTATCCTTTCTTTTCACTTACTTTTAACTTGTAATGCATTTCTATCTGACTTCAGGGTGTACTATGTGGCTCAAACCTGCAGTTCCAGGCAGAGGAGCATAGCGAGGAAGACAAAACCGAGGCAGAGGATGCAGATGGGCAGGCTGACCAGCCATCTAAACAGAGCTCTCTTCCAGGGGGGGTAGTAGAACTCCTCACAGCCTGTGATGGGGCTGCAGCGCTTCACTCCCTGCAGAGATAGCAAACATGGAGGAACAAAGGCAGGTCAGAGAGAGTGTTAGAGATTTGATTTGTGACTGAAATCAACTTGTCACATCACCATCTTAACTGGAAATAAATTGGAAATGATTGTGAACATGGTCTCCATACTGCCTGCAAGATCCAACACTTACAGTGGTACTTATACTGTATGATGTTTGTATAGTTTACTAGCACTACCAAAAAGCTACGCCCAACGTGGGGCTCGAACCCACGACCCTGAGATTAAGAGTCTCATGCTCTACCGACTGAGCTAGCCGGGCACGGAGCACTGCATTCCAAAGGCGTTTCAAATCGGCCCCCACATTCTTTCACTTGTAGGCTCTATTCAGCCCTCCTCAGACGTGCCTCCTCCCATCCCCCCACCCACTCCTCTGAGCACGTGGAGCATGAAAGACTCCTGAACGCTGATCACCATTTCCTGGTGTTGCGGGCCAATCCAGACGCTGCAAAGTTGTGCAGGTGATCACTGCGCAAGCTCACGCAAGATCAGGCTACGGCTACAGTCCTCACCCTGAACTGAGGCCTGGGCTCCTCCAAGGACTCGGCGGGGGTGTCCAGAGTGCCCCACCTGTAAGCCAGCTCCGCCTCACGCCTCTTCCAGCGCTCCAGGAACAGAGTTGCCCACACAACGTTGAACAGGGCAAAAACCACACAGCAGACATCCTGACTGGTCTGTGCAGGAGCATAAGACACACATTTATTGCTACTTCTGAAAATGTGCCATGCAGTATTTAGTTGTTTCATAAAACACTCCCGACTCTACTGCTTCCACTTGTTGTGAGCCATTTCGTGAAAGGCAAAATGACAATATACACGGTACTAATCAGTACACAAAAACAGTGCTTTGAGAGTTTTTTTGAGAAATATTCTGTGTTTTAAAGAAGAAAAAAATCATCGTTTAAAACAGGCATGAGGTACCTGGTCGGCCTCTGCTAGTATCCAGAGCAGGAAGCCAATGACTGCAGGGTAAAGCATGGAGTTGGTGTAGAAACCCAGCCAGGCGAAATACATCCCAATCTTCACTCCAAAGTAGTCACAGATATCATCTACCAATCAAAATAAAACAGCAAACTTCGGTGAGAAGGTGCAACAGGTTTGAAACAAATTGCATATTATACTAAAAGGTAGATTATGTTGGTTACTATCCAATGAAATGTTCCTCAAAATAAAATTGGGACATTTCCTACCAAGGGGCTGCCTTTCACACACAGCTTGGACCCAAGATGTCATCAACTGGTTGAGTATCCTCTGTTCGTGAAGAGGAAACATTTGTTGGATCACTCCCCGAGCCACCAGCTCTGGAACTAGACAGGACACATCAACTTACGCATGGTATCTAGGTGGTACTTGGTCAATGTTGGCAAAGCTTAAAAACACTATAATACATCCCCCTATGACGCTGCATCAGAATAATTACAGTGAATTAGCTTTAAAAGGGCAAATTAAAAGTCAAGTAGGGTCTGCTGAAGTTAACTGATTTATAAACAGATGTACTTAATGAACATCTCACTGAAGTCCAATCAATTTAAACTAGTATTAATAGAAAACGTCATATAAAATCTACTACCGAAAGCAGTGGTGCAATATTGTAAGAAATTTAAGAAGCACTTAGGAGCATCTGTAACAACATACTGATTGGCTGTCCTTCCAGGAAGTGAATGTTGTGAAGCATCTCCCCCTGTTTGGCTCGCAGGTTGTCCAGCCAGTACTTTATAATGCTCTGACGCTCCTAAACAAGATCAGAGGTGCATATGGGAAAAATGACACACAGCAGTTAGAGTCTAGATTTATTAACTGTGTAATATTTCCAACATTTTAAAAATAGTGACAAGTTTGCAAAAGTTGTCTAACGCCTAACCTGTGAGGTGAAAAAGCAGAACTCGCTCTCTATGTTCTCATAGATGTTGTCTTCTTCACAGGAAAAGCGCCGCATGCCACCACCAAACTGTGGTTTAACAGTCTTGTACATGCCCATCTGCTCTGCTCCTCGCAGTAAGCTGAGGGTGAGGACAGAGAGTCAAATGTAAAACTAGAACTTGGCAGAGGATGGACAGAGGATGTATCGCAGACTAAGTGCGTGAATGCCTCAAACACAACCAATTGTAGCTCATACAACACCGAGCGTGATTTTGTGTGAGTCTGATTTGGCTCTAATTTGATATCTTGCTGAGAGTTCTATTGAGACTAATGTGTGTGCATTTACCAAGACATTAGTGCCATGAGTCAGTTAGCTTAGTTTTAATTAGTAAGATGGAAAACAGGCTGCCTGGTCCCGTCTGAAATGAAAATACACTTGCTTACCAGAACATCTAAAACTCTCCCTCGCAACATGTCTTACCTTGTTTGGTAACACTGTAAAGAAACGCACATGACAACTTTGTGGTGTTACTGGGTTAAGTTTCAGTTTGTACACAAAGGCTTCCTGGAGGCAGACAGTCAAACTAGCCCACACATGAGAATCACGTGTGGTTTTCAAATGATGGGCTTTGTCTCGAAAAAGATCCAGGACAGTTTTTCGCTCTGCCTCTGTAATTATATTTTAAAGGTTACAGACTATCTGTCACAGGGTAAGGGTAATGTTGTCAAATGTTGTCAACAGTGGGTGTAGAAAATTTTCTACACATAGATGTGACTTGTGAGGCCGCTGGATAGCTGTGTTTTAAGCCTGACAACGGTCATTCCTTACTTACACCACAAGAATCATCTACCATCAGGCTAACTACAAACCTAGCTACACTGACTACATGCTAGCTTTTGAATCTCCTCAGTCTGTGGCTTCTGTTTTGCTATCAGTGCTTTTCTGCTGCACATTATATGGGTCACACAGTGACACACAGATGGTCCATCATTTAAAGTATCTTTACCAAGTGTTTTTTAAAAAAATAAATAAATAAATAAATAAAATCCCTGCCCTTTTCCGTGCGGCACTGTCCAGATGGATCTGCGTAACAGGCCATCTGGTATGTTAAGTATTAAATACATTTCATTCATGCAAAAACACATTTTAATCTTAAGCTAGCAAAAAAGGTCTCTTCACCAGTTTTATGCAAAGTCCAACATTAACCTTTAGTGATAAATCAGATGAAGATGAACACAAAAACAATGTATGAAGGTTATGCAGTAAAATTCTGGCGCCCAATGTCAAAATGCTGTTAGATATGTCATCACAAAGACACACATGCAAGTACACACAGTCACAGTGTGCTTTTTGGAGTCTTACTTCTCAAACGTTGTCGTAATGAAGAAGGCGTTTGCCTGGGTGTGTTTATGCTGTCGAACCTGAATGCTGACCTGTGGGATTCCAACGCGAATCTGATTCAGGAGCCACAGCAGAGTGTGGTCATCTATTGTGTCTGGGGGATGGAAAACACAGTTTCACTTTAGGTTTCATAGAACACTTTTCACCATAAGCATCCACAGTAAATATTAGCATCAAAACACATGTTTTCAAATTACACTTCCTCTGCCCGCATTCACTGGAATTCCTTGCACATGTTGCGCCCTGTTTGCCAAAGGCAGATGTTGACCGTCAACCACTGCTCACAGCTACCGAAAGAGTATCTGCGGAGCTCTGGGGTGGTGGTGAATGTGAAAGGTTGCTCCAATTAAACCCCTTTATACATATATTACAAACATTTTTCAGTAGCTTAGAAGGATGGACTGTGGCCCAAACTGAGTCCAGACTTCAGAATTACATCCCAGTTACGCACATTTTGTGCCTCATTTTACACTAATAAAATCCTCATATACCTGAAACTGAACATCAGTAGAAAGCATTAGGGATTTGGATCCACTCGAGGTGTAAATAATAAAAATCTTGAGTTAGCTATTTTGCTGCAAATATATCTTATCAGGCGTTGGCCCCTGTAATAAAGCCAGAAATGAGACGTTTTCTCCTTGTGTTATGAGAAATCCATCAAAATGTCTTGTTTTGGTATGTTTGTGGATTGGATATGACAGAATTTGTTTTGCCTCCAGATAAGGACGATGACAGACTGTCGCATATTTTAAACTACAGATTGTCACTGAAATATAATATATTCTATTAGTTGATACAAACACATGTATGTGTAACATGGAGTGCATATGTTATGACTGCGTATAATGATTTAATAGATGTGGAAAGGCACCGTTTTTTATTTTTTTGTTTGTTCTGTCGCACAAAAACTTGCATGCACACACGAAGTTCCATTCA
The DNA here is from genome assembly GCF_022458985.1 of Mugil cephalus. Taxonomy (NCBI): domain Eukaryota; kingdom Metazoa; phylum Chordata; class Actinopteri; order Mugiliformes; family Mugilidae; genus Mugil; species Mugil cephalus. The sequence continues at coordinate 20,001,069 of NC_061776.1, read as the reverse complement.
AAGCATGAGAAATGCCTTAGTGTCTAAGCTTTGAAGTTTCAAGTTTGTGGCATGTAAGCACAAGAGTGTCCGTGCCTGAATAGTCACAAGAAGGAGACATTACATTCTCAGGTTATTCAAACAGCTGTTGAATAGTGCTTCTTTGTGTTCACATAGAAGGTTTGTGTTGGAGTCCAGACAAGTCTTGACATTTTTGTTTAATGCTTATAGTCTGTTATATGGGCATCTCTAAAACAAATCATCTTGAAATTTAAGACTATACATGCCAAAGAGCACCCGTGTACGCAACCTAACTTCTCTTTTTTGCACTATTAGGTGGGATTTTTACAATGCCTGTGTGTAGGTTTGTGACTTCACATTTCCTGCCCACTGCCGCAACTTCATTAAAAGATCCATGCAGGCGAGACTGGTCTGAGGCTACATGTACTCTAAATGGATGGCATCTAATGTCCCCAGAGATCATTTTTATCTGGCTGGCTGACAAAGACATTAAGAGAGCTCTGTCCCCTCGACAGCAAGGCCTCCACCACAGGGCAAATGAAGACGACTGGTCGTACCTGGGAATGTCATCAGGATGTCACAGTTTTCGGCGGGAACCATCTTTAGCCAGGACTTCCGAGACATGATGTAGTGTCGGGCCTGCAGAAGTCGCTTGCCAAACAGTTTATCTGAAAGGAAGAAAGGGTAATGTGCATGTGGGTTAATAATCTTTAAATAGAAATTGGGCTTAATAGAATGGGCGTGTGTGGATAGAGAGAAAGGGAAATGGAAACAGATGGCAATATTTTCCCATCAGGGTGATTATGGACACAGATGATAGGTAAGTCATTAGTATCACTCTGACGCTCGCTGCTGACATAACTTCTTCAACATATTTTTGCTCTGTCATTTTGACAAAATGTCCGAAATATCCAAAACGCTCAGCCCACATGAGAATACGTTACATGCAACAAACAAACCGATGATCTGCAAACTGGGTAAACAGTCACTGACAGAGTCTGTCTCCACCAAATGCAAACAAAGCAAGTGGCCTGTGTTTACTCAGCAGTGTTATCCCACTTGTGCATATATTTTAGCGATATAGTGAAGTTGAAGTCATCACTTTTGCTGCCTCTTTCGTAACATGTTGGTTTCCGCTCACTCACGCTTTGTGTCCTGCAAAGACATTGTCCACGGTGACTGACAGATCTCTTCATTGTTCACTGAATTATGCTGTGACACCGCCTCAGTATGTGTCTGTGATGAGGATCTCTGAATTATAACACCATCTACTTTCGGAAAATACCATCACTCTCACTGAGAGAGCTGTGTTACAACATGCCGTTTCCGGTTATTATGAGACGAGGCAGCGCTGCCGATCAATGAGTCTGATTATTCTGATATGCTTTTTAGAAATATGATGAAATAAATAAATAACTGATCAGTTCTGTGTGTGACTATCTGACAGGGTTTATGATGAAGATAAGGACGCGGCCCATGTCCACTCACTGACACTGGCTGCTTCCTCTTTGTCCTTCATGGACTGTTTATTTCAATGTCCTTCAGAGCGGCTGACGCTCTGGTTGTCAGTGGTAATCATTTATTAAAGCCATGAGGTAAAAGACATGTAGCTGTATTGAACATGCACCTCTTTAACTATTCGGAGAAACATTATCATCACACGATTTCATATCGTGTGGAAATGCAGCAGAGCCGGTGTAGACAAAAGAACTACAGCCTACTAGCTATATTTGTATCCTTGCCTTTGCGTTTTTAGTTTGTGGTGAATCTAACAGACCACACTGCCATGTTTCAAGCTTCCAAATATGGGTCAGTCGATATATTTAAAGGTACCGTTTATTAGTCAAAATACCATTTAAAACCATCAGTCACAAAACGCGACCACATTATTAACCTACATATATGAGAAAGGAAAGAAAACAGCTTGGTCAAATCTGGTCAAGTCGTGTAACCCAACACAGACCAGTCCACTATGTTCATCACAACAATTTAAAAACTCAAACACATTTTAAGAAAAGTGCCTCTCAGCACATCTGTTTATAGTCAATTCACATATACATTGTGGGCAATTCTTGCTATTATCAACATGGTCTGTGGTGGCTGTTCTCTCAGGATACCGTACACAAAAGTGCACAGCGGTTAACAGTGAGCAGCCAGTTTTCCAACAAATGGAAACAACTCAGTAAAAAGGCATTGTTAGTCAATCAGTAATATGATCAACAACTAAACTGAAAGTGTGTACTTAGGATGACTGCGCAAACGCACGCAGACATAGGTAGGATATTTAAAGAAGACAAGAGGCCCTGCAACAACAAGGCCCCCCAAAGTAACCTAAACCACCAGTGAACACAGTTACAATTAAGTGCTGCTTAATAATCCTCACAATGCAACACCACTCATTTGCTTACTCACCACTCTAGGTATTTACAATACTCACGTCCCCGTGAACTGAGACAAAACGGACACGGCTGACACCTGAGCACGGTCTTTCTTCTGTCCAAAGTATAGAGTGACAGAGCCCGCCGGGACATGCGCCTCCTCCGCATATGACTCGTGCACCTGTGGACCACAAAGCCCGTCTCTTCCCCGGCCTGTCTCAATCGGAATGCGCACCGGACATAGCGGGAAAGAGGCACCGAGATGAAAACCCCAATCACACACAACTGACCCCTCATGTCTCCAGTGAGTCATTCAACGAAGTCTATTAAGCATCACTGGCTGCACCACATTCCCCGTTCACAGTAGCCTAATCTCCATCATCCTTTTTCTTTTTTTTTTCAGTAAATGATATCCAGCTCCCTCTGATCTCACTGTGCGCACAGACGCAACACATTTTACGGCTCTCCGCTGTTACTCACCGAGCACACCGGACGGCGTTAAGGACATTTGCTGCTGCTGGTGGTTGTTGGTCCTGTCCTGCTGCTCGCTTGGCACCGTCCTCTCCATCCTCTCCCCTGCCCCGTCTCTGTCGTCGACGTCTGCGGAGCTGCTGCTACTGTTTACAGTAGCGTCGGTATCAGCTGGTGCGGAGCCTGCCGCTTGCATGGTGGTGCACAAATACCCCAGGTGCTGAAGGGGGCTGGAAGACAGCACTGCACAGACAACTCGACACTCGTATTATTTCATGGCCATCGTGTGTAAAAATGAAAGCCCCTAGTGTATCACACAGATGAGGAGGAGGATGAGGAGGAGGAGGAGGAACATGATCATGGCATCTACACGCTACGTGCAGCGGTCGTGACAGGATGACGACAGAGTTTGGGGGACACCTAGCTGCCTGCCTACAGGTCCATAAACAATGACACATGTGTTTTGCAGGTTCACATGATGCAGAGCTGAAGGTGACTGCACATGTCCTCTGTGACTTTTCACATATTTAGATTTACCGTTCGTCAGTTAGTTGTATGGCTTTATATGAGATCAGGATAACACAGAGGCTTAAAATATGCTATTGTCAATACTTTCTTCTTAGTCACAAATGTCCTATGTATGTGTTTCTGTGCATTGACTGACGGTGAGGCACACCTTCAGTTGCCCGGTAGCTATTAGCATTAGCATAGGTTCTTTCAGGAAACTAACCATTTTTTAATTTTGTTTTTTATGTATCTTTCTTTCTATTAAATTAATTTACATACGTGTTTAAAATAACTTGCCACATTTTAAAAGTATTTGCTCAAACAGCCTCCCTGAGATTCCCTGATTAAAATCAAGACAGCGGCCCAAACACCGATTTTTTTTTAAAGCAGAATTTTTACGCAGTTAATGAAACACATGTTTATCCAGAAGTTTGCAAATAAAAAGATATTTTCATAACAGCTCGGAGCATGTTAAAATGAACTGCTATCATACGGCTACAACCAAGAGGTAGTTAGCATAGCTTAACAACAGCTTAGAAACAGCTGGTTTGGCTCTGTGCGACAGTAGCAAAAAATGGCAACTGTAAAGACGAAAATAAAATGATAGAGTAAGTATGATGCATGACACAGTAACTGGTCGATTAAAGACAGACACAGTCATGCTAGCTGTTTCCTCCTGTTTTCAGTCCTTGCGCTAAACCGAGCTAGCCAGATTCAGGCTAATCTCATTATTATTCTCCAGGCAATAAACTGAATAAAAACATCTCCGGAAATATCAGTCCAATGATTGAAGTAACAATAATTTCCAGATTGTTGTTAAAATTCTTAAACATTTGGTTTCAATTAAATTAGGAACTGACTGTCAATTGTGAACAAGGGTAACTGTATGCATTGTCTGCTTTGTAATCTATGGTTGCATTTAATTGTCACAGAATGATAGAATTTACATATAATGGTACTTCAGTAACCTATATTTTATGCAAACCCAGGCTCTTTGCTCTTTACCCGGAATTACTCTAAAATACTGGTAGGTAAACAGCTTGACCAGTTCAGTAAGACTATAAAAGACTATGGTAGCCTAAATGTACGAAAGTGTTCAGTCCAGCAAATTTGGGCATTCACTAAATATATTTATTTGTATCAGTTGTTCATTAACAACTTCTGCTGGTGTTGCCATTTTAAGGCACATCTGTCTGTCTGCCACAGGTTCTAAGTATCAACACGTGGACAAGACAAATTATACCTTGGAAGGTGTTTTGTGTCCGTGTTTCACTGCACTGAGCAAAATGAGCAAGGCACACAATTAACAGGGAGCTTAGAAAGATGAGTTTAGGGAGAACACGAGAAAAGGAGATATTCTTCAAAGTAATTACTTATTCTTTGTATATAAATACACTTGTTGCTTAAAAAGGAAATAATCCAGTAAATTCCCCTCTGTGGTATATATTTACCTCCTGCTTTTTACATTGCTGTGCCTTTCAAGCGATACATGGCTATGGGCACTAGATGGAAGCAGTAGACCAGGGCTGGGCAATTAATTTCTACAGGGGGCCGCATGAAAAATCTGAACTGTGTTGGAGGCCAAACCAAACGATAACTTGAACGTTATTCTGCTCAATGTTAATTTTCTCCCATTGTAAAAAGCAGTAAATTATATATGTTGATAAGCTGCTACTGGTAATCAGAAACATAAGAATATTCTGTAAATAGAGTTTTGGCGTAGGTTGAAGAGGAAAATGAAACACAATCGATCTGTAGTTTTGGATATAACGCATTGGAATGTTGGAAACTTTGTCCTCTTTGGAAAACTTCGGTGGATCATATAGCTACATGAATTATTTCCTGTATCTCAATAAATCTCAATAAATGTTTAACCCTTTAAGACCTGAATGTCCGTCTGCCCACAAAGAGAAGCTTGCTGTATTTGAATTACCGTAATCCCCGATGGATAATATTCAAGTTGCGCTTTCTAGAAAAAAATGCTGCCATTACGGTAATGATGACGCACCGCTGCTGTCGGCTGCAGGTTGGGGAGCAACGATCGCGGAGCCCAAGCAAGAGAGAGTTGTTTGAAGGAATTTGTTGGTAAAAACAAAGTTAGTTATACCCTTGAGATGTCACGAAGGTCTTCCAGGCAAAAGCACAGCTAACCAGTGTTCACTCACAATGAATACTGTCAATAGCGCAAACCACTGTGACTTACGGTAATTTTAAAATCGGCCGCTTTGACGGACGCCAGCGATCCGTTCAGGCTTTTGAGGGTTAATAGATGGCAAGAAGCTGTTTCAATCTTACTTTTTTTGTTGTTGACGAACTAAAAGTGCCATGACGTAAATAACACATCCTGGCTCAAAATAAAAGCAACACAGTCGTATTGCATGCACAGTTCATCTGTGCTCATGACTGACGTACCGCGGGCCGGACGGGAATGCCCAACGGGCCGTATGCGGCCCGCGGGCCGTAAAATGCCCAGGTCTGCAGTAGACAGTCTGATGCGCAGGAGATGGCTCAGCCTGCGGATTCATTATTTAAATCTGATCCCCCTGATCTGCCCCAAAAGACGAATTGGTCTTTGATGGTTTTACAATATGTACATTATATATTCCCTTGTGTGTCATTAAAAACAGTAGTCATTTTAAGATATTGAAGAGGCGAGGCTTTAGGATGCCTAAGGTTTAAAGTTAAAGTTACAGTTTCTCTAAATTCCTGCAACAAACAAGTGACGTTTATTTTATAGTTTCGACATTACACAACAGACATGTGGTCAGTACAGAACTGAGATTAAAAAAAAAAAAAAAAAAAAGACTAATGGAAACATACACGTAGATAAAATCTGCACAAAATTTCCGTCCTCTATTTTTATTGTTTCAAATGAAAACGTGTGATTCTTATCATTTATATGGGAAACTGCAGAGTCAGAAGACCTTCCAAAATTCCCCCCATTATTCTAAGACTTTATCATTGTTTTTTGATGTGAGGTCAAGTTTCCTTGAGTGTTATTTCTCTTCGTTTTACCTTCTGTTCAGGACTGATAAGCTCAATTCTTTCAGTTCACTTGTATCCAGGCCACTTGTTTTTATGCTGCTTTATACAATGACTGACGTCTCTTAGTGGGTGTGATGGATCAAATCAAATGACTGCTGTGGCTTAAGCACTGTAACTCTTGCTTAGCAAACTAGTTCATGTGTAATCTTTATATCCCTGCCTGTGGGATTAGGGACCTCTGCATGTGATGGATAATCAATGATGGATCAATAGGACACCGCTTCAAGTGGTTTTGGTTCTACCTCTTATTTCTAAATGTTTCATTGCCAAGTTGTGTATTATACTCAAAAAAAAAAAAGGTTTTGATTTTTCTCTCCACCTGTACATGGAGCCTGTCACTGAACAAGCTTCTCTGCCTGACTATGGTGTTGTGTAGAGGATGGCATATACAATACAGTATTCATATTTTGTTCAATGCCAGGGTTTATTCAGTACTGTAGTAAAACCAAACCAAACTTAAAGCTCCAGAATACTGTGTTGCTGAACTCAGATAAACTGTTTGTTTATTTGCAAAACTGAGGCTACATTAGGTCGAACTGCACAAGCAGTGATTAAGTAAAGCCAACCCATCCTCTTACAGCAATTAAAATGATACATGTTTTCCTTCAGAAAACAATTCAGCCGAAAGGGGTCAAGGTGAAGGTCAGGGTTGTGCTGAAGGACTTCAAAACAAAAGGACGTCAACTGTTGGGGGACATTTTCCATCCCAGCTGTTTCCAGCAGCAACGCTGCACTGTCTGCCCGAGAAAGAGAACGAGTTTCACCTTGTGATGTCTTTACCTGCCATGGGGCAGTGAGGGGGGCCCAGCAGATAGGAAATGCAATTAGAAGTCACAGTAAAGAGGGGACATTAGCGGCCAGAGACAAAAGAGGTCACAGGGCTTCAGCCCCAGGTGAGGAAGGAGGTTGTAATCTTAACCACCCTCTCTTTCCTGCCTTTGGATGGAGAGGGAGGTGGCTGTACATTATGGCACAATGGCCTTAGCCCCTCTTCGTATTTGTCCTTCCACCATGCTGAAGGGTAAGAGCCCCAAAGAGCAGCCACAACAGACACAACATGACAATTCACTGAAAGAGATTGTATCCAGTTACACATGTGCCCTAAATAATGACCCACTTGAATAATAAGGACAAGAGAAATAAAGACAAAAACAAATGACTGTTTAAATGTTGATTAAAAGTTCATTAAACAGACACTGTCTCGAGAACGTTTAAAAAACACACACGCTTTAGTTTGAATTCCTTTTTAATGAAGCTTGACTTGTTAATACCTCAGATACAAACTGCATGTTTATTTGTAAAAGTGAGGCTGATCAAGCGCAGGATTAAGAGCCCCAGTTTAAACAATAGCATCTAGGATCTGTGTCATTTGCTCACAGGGAATACAGAAATGACATGAGTCATCAGGAAAATGTGATGACAGGAAACGTGTTTGCGCAGACCAGTATCACTGGGATGATATTCCAACAAAGCGGTTTTAACAGATCCTGTGTTTCAGTGCATCCTATAATACGACTCCCAGAAGCACTTGACCTTTGATACCATCACAGCTACTACTGTGCAGCGAGCTTCACATTCAAAACGTGGAAAAACACTTGATGTCCAACAAAGGATATCCTTTAGACAGGAAAGCACTATCCCTTCACTCAAGTGCACCATTCATTAAGTGGCATCAGCACAGATAGTCTTAAATTAACAGTATGTTCTCATTTGCTCTCGATAAAAACGAACAGGATGTTTGTTCTCATGATGGTTTATTTTCCCTGTTCCAATTTGGCACTGTGATGTGTGAAGCTAAACAAAATGACATTTCATTTGTCCTGAACTGAGCCTGTGAGCCTGCATGTCGATAACACAATGCAAAACATTTAACTGAAAACTGATATTGTCAGGGAAATGGCCTTCATACCTCACAATAATTCAAAGACTGCAGTATTTATTCAGCCAAGACTGAAGACATGATGTGGTTGCTGTTTTTAGGGTTGCTTTGGGGACGGTCATCGAGACGAGACAAGCTCCATTGTTCTTCCTTCACATATTCTTCATTAGAGATATTTTAAGAGTTTATTTAGGCTATGGATATCCGTACATGTATACAAGAGCTTTTCCAAAGGGTTCTCCCACATGCCTCTGCAGGCCTACTGACAGGTTGGCAGGTAAACATAAACAAGTTGGACGGATTAAATTGTGCTGCCAGTAAATTGTCTCCGGGGGGGTTGAGGAGTCATTTCTAGACAATTAGCCACACAATAGGTGACGCACACAAGGACAAACAGTTATTTCCGGGTTTGAATAGAGTAATATTTTAAATAACTTTGTTTATAAAGAAGAAGATGAGACGGGGACAGTTGATGAGGTTAAGTTCAAACAAAGACTTTATTTATTCTTTGGTTAAGTACAGTGTAAAGTCATGTATCAGCCAAAAACTTCACATTTCAAAGTCAAAAGTGCAAAAGTTATTCAAATTACTTCATACATGCATATTGATATACTGTATTATCTGTCATAACTGTTCAGTATATTTATTGCTAGACATTAACAAAAGTTTGCTTTAAGACAGATAGATGAAATGGAATATTTTGAAAAACAAAAATACTTTTCATCTCAGGTCTAACCCATTGTTCTTTCACTTTGTTTGTCCCTGCAGAAGAAAGAAAGAAAGAAAGAAAAAAAGAAAGAAAGAAAGAAAGAAAGAAAGAAAGAAAGAAAGAAAGAAAGAAAGAAAGAAAGAAATTATTACACAGTTTCCTGATGTGATGCTTATTTGTTTCCAATTAAAAGTCCAATACCACTGTATCCAATTGACGACCTAATCCTACAAACAAATATTGTCTGTGTAGGCAAAGCTTGATATAACTTGTCTTTGATTTGTTGCCAATGATATGAATATAGAATAAAGCCGTCTTTATTACACAAAAAAACGACAGCAAAACTTCACATAAAACATTTTTTTACAAAACACAACTAAAGAGACTGTGTACTCACTCTGGGCCAGGAGCGTTGAGCTGGCGTTGTACATCTTGAATGTGCTGACTAAAGGCCGCTGTTGGTTAAACATCAGAAAACATTGAATTGTCATTACTTACAGTTTAATATTAAAGAACTGCAGCATCTTTCTGATAAATCACACGGAAATGAAACATGACAGACAACTACTTGAAGTGTGTTGAAGAAATTACCTTAATATGTATTCATGGTATTTCGTTATTCTTTAAAGGGCCACGTGACCAATAGATACTCTAAATAACCCACCAACCTCCCTTTAATCTATCCAGAAAACATGGTTTCTGGAACCACATGTAGCTGCAAAATCTTTTTGGCTTCTGAAAAATATACCTCTTCCCTTCTCTGACTGGGGCAAATAAAACTGCAATTATTTGCATGGCTTGATACCACCACAGCTATCTGAGCCTTTTATTTATAAAAAGATCCTGAAAAAAGACAAAATATTGCAACTACTGAATGTACTAATTCTTACTTGGGGCATTCGCCACTCCACTCGTCCTTCCTGTACCAAATGAAGATCCAGTTCCACTTGATGTTCCTCTCCCTGGTACACTTCCTGGCTTACTTTGTCCTGGGTTACTGCTCCCAGTCCCCAGCCAATTAAATCCAGAGTTGGATGGTCCACTTTTACTCATTGACCCAGCTGATCCATTTGCCCCAGTTGCTCCAGTTGATCCAGCAGACGATGTTGGCTTATTTGAGCCTAACCCGAATGAGCCATGGCTCAGACCATATCCTGTTGGCTTATTCAAACCTAGCCCACCTGAGTTTAGATTTGGATTTGACCCTGTTGATCCAAAGGTTGAGGAAGCTCCTCCAGATCCTGGCTTATTGAGAGCTGTTCCAGTTGAGCCCAGGCTTGGACTCGACCCAAGGGAGGGGAAGGAACTTGAGGAGCCTGCTCCAGGTGATGCAGGCTTATTAAATGCTGACCCAGTCGAGCCCAGGTTTAGACTCGACCCAAGGGAGGGGAAGGAACTTGAGGAGCCTGCTCCAGGTGATGCAGGCTTATTAAATGCTGACCCAGTCGAGCCCAGGTTTAGACTCGACCCAAGGGAGGGGAAGGAACTTGAGGAGCCTCCTCCAGGTGATGCAGAGTGACTCGGCATTACTGGCTGAGGTGGCTGTCCAACTCCCATTCTAAGCCCTGGCTGAAACAAAATGAGACCAATGTTAATCAGATTCTTAATCATTTGCAATTTCATTTCCTATGAAATGTTCAATATTTTATCTTGAGTAATCTGCGTTTAAGCTTGGTAATTAAAAGGTGAATGGAAAACACAACTGAGTATGTATTTCTTACCTTTTGCAAACATGACATGTTGAGATACCTGATTTTCTCTGTTAGGTGATCAATCTCTTTATTTTTATATGTGACAGTGTTGCTCAGGACATCTATCTCTCCAATTAGCCTCAGCTTTTCATACAGGATTTTCTCTTTCTCCTGATCATGTTTCTGCTGAAGGCCTTCCATGTTCCGTCCATGCTGCTGAATCAGGCCAGTGCGGTTCTGGCTACACCAGCGGTAGTCTTCAGAGAAACGCCAGTTTTCTGCCTTCAAGCGGTGGTTCTCTGCCTGGGTGTCTGTGAACAGCCTACCCACGTTGTTGAGGTAATTCTGAAGTTTATCCTCCACTTCTCTGGATAGGCTGGTGCAGTTGGAGCGGATCTGCTCCAGGTGTTCCCTCTGCTTTGGACAAGTGAGCTGGAAGACTATGTGGGCAGGGAAGAGAGATTCGATCTTTTGCAGGAAAGCCTTGGAGACACTGGAGACAGAACTCAGAGTCTTGGAAAACTCCTCTCTTGAATTTTCCTTGGAGAACTCCAACTGTTTTTCTAGTGTTGATTTATCCCTCCTCAGACTAATGGCCTCCAAGCTAAGGCGGTCCCTATCTCTGGCAGTCTGGTCCATTTCCAACCTCATCATCTGAGTTGTTTGGGTGAAGTTGGACATCACAACCTCAAACTTGGCTTTAAGACGTTCACTGTCATCCCCACAGTTACAGTTTCTTACATATGGTGCTGTTTCACACACAAAAAAAGGAAAAGAAAAACTATTTCAAACAAAATATGAAACTGTTTCAAATGCATGTGAGTATTAGGGAGAATAGCACCAATGTTTAATTGATTTATTTGATTATTTTGGGGGTGCACTGAAGAAATATCATACTTACGTGGCATCAGGTTGCTAGAGTAACATTTAAAAGTACAAGCATCCAATTCGCTTTGACACTTTTGCTGTAGATAGAAAGAAAAAAAAACATCTCCGTTTCACTTATATGTGTTGGAATGTGGGAAAACATTTAATCATTCACACTTTCCAAAAGCCATTGGTCATATATAATAAATATATTGGTCATGTATTTATTATATATGACTGATGGCTTATTATAAATGAATCCTTCCTTAAATTTACATAATCAGCTGTTTAAATAACCAGTGGTGCAAAGTGACTATTTGAAACCAGTACCTCCTCAGATGACTGAAGCTTATTTAAAGATTATTTTCTATTGCTGTTGAAAATATGAAATTTGTAGAAATGAAGTCACAGCTACAGAAGAAACACAGTCACACTAAAGAGCTCACCCTTTTAATAAAAAAAATATAGCAGAATTTCTCACCACCAGCTTTTCAAAGTGTTGAAGATATAGAACTGTCAAGTTGCAGGTCTGACGCAGTTTGATCAGGTCCAAATCATTGCTAGCCTTTGCAGTCATGGTGGCATTGAGTAAGTTGGTCAGGTTTTTCCTCTGCTGCTTTAGGGCAACATTCTCCATGGACAGGCGGCTGAAGCTATGCTCCAGGTCCAGGATCCGATCCTCTGACGCCGAGTCGTGTGTCGTACCATAGACCAGAAAGAGCACGAGACTGACTATGATGAGAGACTGAATGAGTGACGAGAAGAAGAAGTAGTAGTAGCTGCAGCTCTTGCCTTTCGAGCGATACACCTTGTTTTGACCCTGTGGTCCGTGTTTGGAGACTTTGGAGAGGCCGCTGCTGTACATGGTCACAGAGAAGGTGTAAGTGCACTGTAGTCTGAGGTTTGAGAATCACTACAAGCTGATAGCCACGGTCAAATAATGTTCATCTCTACGTAATGGCCAAACGTCCACAATCTGCAAGCCAAGCACACAAAACGAACAATGCTGAAGTTTCAGAACACCCTGCCAAGCTTTAGTCCCTTCCTCTAATAAAGCCCAAGATGTGATCTGGACGCTTCCTCTCTGCTGCCCTCATAACACGAAAACTGACTAAGATTCTGGAATAGGCATAAACTTGGGCAGGGATTTATAAACTCCTCAGGCCACACACTTCCCATGAAGGGAAGTGGTCCTGGTATCAGTCTCCTCCTCCACTGGAAAGCTCCCCGGGCCCTGGCTGTCCCTCCGTATGCAGGGCATATCATGACACACACTGCAAGTATACCTGCACGGACTCACACACACACACACACACACACACACAGATGCACGCATGTTTTCAGAGCTTGAAACTTCACTTTCCTTGGAAATAAACAATTATGGATATTATTCTAGTGATAATCTAATGAATGCATTCATAAAATCAGGAGCATTTAATGCTGAACAAATTGGCTGTAAAGTGGGAATGAGTTCTAAGGTGGTGACATTTACACTGATAACACCTTTACCCATAACCCATAAAGACCTCCCAGGACTCATTGTGTGCAGTCGCTCCATAAATCTGACAAAAACATTTTAATGGGATCATGAACAGTGTTTTCCGGTTCACAGCCAGCCACGAGTACAATGTTGTTCTTCTCAGAATCTCATTCAGTGGCTCTTTGAAGCCCCGAGTCTCAGTCCAACTCAATGACGTCAGTCAAGTTCCTCCTGTGTCACGGGACAAATGCGCACGCACTTGATATGAAATGAAAAGTTTAACAGCCGGACAGACACAAAGTTTTCCTGCCGGGCAGTGTTGACATGCCAGGACACTTCTTGTCAGGAAGCAGCAATCCATAGAGGAACTGCAGATAGCCAAACCTGTGGCAACTTTTAGGACAGGATCTCAGATAAAAGGCGCCAACAAACGCAGGATATCTGAGACACGTCGGGGACACACTGTAAATAATCACATTGTTGATTCAACTGAGGCTGAAGTGTGATGTTTTTTTTAGAACCATCACATTGCCAAGGGAATAGAAACAGCCTCCACAGATCAGATAAAATAGCTCGCTGGATAATTTATGGACCTCACAAAGTCTGATGCCAGTTAAACAAGGCGAGGCCTAAAACAGCTCATGCATTCAGCAGGAGGCGGTATCGACTGGTGAAATCAAAACATTGACCAACTGACCAACTAACCGACAATTAATGTTGTGGATGTTGGGTGTATAATCTTCATTTAAAAGGGAGAGCTGGAGCTAGCTAGGTAGTTAGGGAGAGCTACAAACTGTCTACAGTTAATTTGTTTTATCTGATCACATCATGAAAATTATTTGCGAATCTGAATCTGGTACATTACTGCTACCACCACGTTGACGTTATCCAGCCTTTTCTGAAATAAAATAGCTATATATGAGATGCCAGTTAGAGTGATATCTTTTACTGGTACACTCTATCGTTGATTGAACATGGTTCACATCTAGGGTTTTCACGTCTCTGAGTTCAAACCACTAAAACTAGGCCATCGAGAGCTTATTTATCACAGCCTGTCCACATATCCATGGTTTAAATTTACTTTAAGAGCTAGAACTCGTGACAAATTTTACCCTGTCACTGAGTTAATGAAATTATCTGAATTTAACACTTTAGATTCTCAGCGGTGAGACCTTTTGAACTTCGTCACTTGTCAAACAATGTACATCCCATGCTTTATATGAATTATGATTATGATTATTATTGTTAGATTTCCAACAGTGCCCAGAGATAAAGATGGTATACTTGAACATCAAAAATTAACTTTACAGTCGTTGCTGGAGCAGTTAGTCTGGGGCAAATTAGGAGACTAATCTACACCACTTGTAGATTATTAGGGCTACGGGGCAACGCCTGAGGCTCTAGCCCCTACAGCAATTTTTTTTTTTTAAAAAAAGCATCCAAAAACACATTATTGAAAATATATCATAGCATGATGACACCTCACCCTTCCACAGCAAAGAGAACAGCAGACCCTGATGTCAGAGGTTTAAATAAGGTTTTTCTCCCTTCCTGACGAGGCTCTAATCATTCAAACCTATTTGAAACTAGTGCTTATGATTTTAATAAGGATAAAGGAAGGATTTCCAGGAGATGCAGGTCTACACTTTTCTTAAACATGAGACGATGAATAGCATGATTAATGATAATTTTTAACAGACTGCACATATGTTTGATGTTCCAGCAGTTAAAGTGAAAATGGTTTATATAAACCAGTTGTGTCTAGATTGCCAAAATGCTGTTTATTTCTTAGTCACACAACTGTTATCAAGACCCGTGTGTGTGTGTGTGTGTGTGTGGTGTGTGTGTGTGAAACAGCCTCCACTGCCAGCACCTCCTACGCGCTATGAGCTCCTGGAGGTGTGCAGCATCTGCTCCCACAGCTGAGGTTACACAGTGTCAAGCGAATGGAGTTTGGCAGGGGGCTCTGGGCGTCAGAGAGGACAGGTAATGAGGGAACAGGGCCCCATTGTGTTGGTGGTGTTTAGATATGAAATGTTCTGTGCAACACAAAGCAAACTGAAGAGTGTTTACATGGATGGTTTCCTGTCTGCTGGCGGAGTCTTAAGATTATCTAGCTTTGACTTTAAGTGCTCTTTGTTGAGCGTGAACTGTACAGTGTGTCCCTGACTGTTACACATCAAATTTGTGTCATGACGCAGCCAGAAAAACTGCCAACCTACATAATCTAATTATAATTTAAACACAAAATAAAAACAACAATATTAATAAAGTACTTCAACAAAGATCTAAAATGTCATTCACCACTTCACCGCTTATCTGACTGATTTGGAGGCGGGGAGGGCTAAGTGATAGTGCTTTCTTTGAAACCCGAAGACCTTTGTGATGCTTGCGTTTCTCAGAACTGAAGACAACAAACACCCACACATAATCCATTAGAGTTCTACTGGGATTTGCTTGTTTTTTTTGCTTAAAAAGTGTTTACATGTGTTCTTAGTTCATCTAAAATATATGAAGAAACTGATAAATGTGATCAAATAAAAAATGGCTAACACCACAGTTATAGTTGTTGTAGATAATCTCAGTAAGTTTGTTAGGGGTGAAATGCGTAGTTTTTGCAAACATCTTTTTTTTTGTCTTTGGAAACATGAAAAACTAATCTAAACTCAGTTCTTGTTCTAAACATCTAGATTATGTCATTTGCTTGTATATAAACTAACCAGTGGTCAGTGATCTGAATTTCATTATTTTAACCAAGAGGGGCAAATTTTAGTAATGCTTGTACCTCTTTTGTTGTTCAGTGCAACACCATGCAAGCAGTTATCACGGAACACACTGCCACTTAGTGGTAATTTTATACTATTGCAGCTACGACTGTATTGATCAGTCCGAGTAAATACACAAAGCTTCTAAGGCTTCTGAGCTAAACAATCCTTAAGTAAAGCAGAGAGGAACAAGAAGGACAAGGCAAACAGCTGTACACAGCATTAATAATGCTTTGAATGAGCAGATTATGTCGTGTTAGAAAGTAGTTTTTTACTTGTTGTTGAGATCAGAATCAATATTTGATGGACTGAGCCTCGCATGGTCTGTGCTCTTGAATTTTTTATCTACTGTCCATGTATGAAAGATGCAAACTAACCCAGAATCTGGTTGACATGTGAATTTATAGGCACAAGCTTGAAAATAACTTTGCTATTATTGCCAATTTATTTATTTTTAAACTATCTTCAATGTAAATTGTGTTTCCTAAGGTAATCGTTCGAGGAAATACTCTGATTCACTTTTTATTGTCAGATATGGAAGTGCATTCAAAGCACAAAGAATAGAAACAAGCTAGCCCAGCTTTGTCTAACGAGAACAACGGCCACTGACTAAAACATATGTTGACACATGAAGCCACATATACTGTGGCTCATAAGTCCACTACAAAGCAGCTGTTCCCATTTTCAATTTTCATGCTAAGCTAAGCTAAGCCTCTCTGGCTGCATCTTCATACAACAGATGTGACATTGTACTCTTCTCATGCAACTCATTCACATCATCAGATTTACCTCGTGCATGTAAAAATAAAAATGGATCAACAATTTTCTGTTTTATTAGGGAGGGTTTGTGGGTTATTTTTCAGACTATGTGTCGGCTGGGAGCACTAACTTCCTGGAGTCTCCGCTGGTTGCCTGGCAACTGCTTAATGAGCGCATGGTGAACCTTAAAATGTCTAACGCTGCCGTTAATAACAAATATTTGGACAAATAATTTAATGTGTGCGTTTCCTTTTCATTGCAGCATTTCTCAGTCCTCCCACAGCAAACACTGTGTGACGCGCCACTACAAAAAGCGCAAGTTTCCTACTGATAACAATGCCTGAATAACACAAAGAATCGCATCATTAGGTTTCTCTCCAGAGATGTTTGGCAAATTGGTTAGTTGCTCTGAAGGATTTGGTTACCCATGCAACAGCCGCGTGCCGTATCAAGTGACCAGCCTGAAAAAAAGAGGTCTCTGTAGTGAGAGATGGATGGGAGACACGGGTGAAGTGGTAAATGCCTTAGTCAACAACCAGGCTGAACAAAGACAAATAAACAATTCAGTGCTAAATAACACCATGTGCAGAGTTTGTGTTAAGTGGAGGAAGCGAGTGGAAATGCTTCCAGCCACAGTGATATCCCAATCGGACACACTGAACCGACACTGTACTGCTCCAACGGGGTTAAGAAAAGAAAAAAAAAAAAACGTATTCATCATGGCACTGCACGATGATATCAAAGACGGGATTGTTCAAATGAATTTTCTCAACGGGCGCTGTAATGTGCAATCCTCTCAGATCATTTATTCCAGCTCAAATTTAAATTAAAAATGGTGGCGTGGCTGTGGCCAGTGCCTCCTGCAGTGATGTGATAAGAAAAACAGCAGCATTCATGTCAAAGCAGCCTCCCCCTCCTCATTTTAATGTTTATATATGTTTTTTTTATTTATTCGTTTTCTTTCTTTTGTTTTTAATAATTTTTTTCCTGCTGAGCCAAGTGGCAGCTGGGGCATTACTGGGTGAAATGAGGAGGATTTCACTCGTAATGATGCCACGACGGTGGCTTTCCGCACGCTCCCATCAGGCACCTCTCAAGACCAAATGATGAATACCCCACGAGTTAATCCCCCCCCCTTCTCTCTGCGTCTTCAACACGGCAGATGTTTTCCCTTTGACCTGCACAAAAGGCCTCTGTTTTTGTTACCAGGCTTGTCCATTCCTCGGAGGTCACAGGTCACTCTGGTCTCAGGGCGAAGCCGTCGCTGCAAGTCTAAACATTTGACGGCCACCGGAGTGTGATGAAAACGCCGTCCCCGGGAAAAGGCTGCACAGACGCCTCATGACTACTTTAAGTAAAGACCTACTTTCCATATGCTGATGCAGCTGACAGCCCGGAGCTTACGCCCGGAGATTGAATTACAGCGGTTGCTGGGGATGCCTCGGGGAGAGTGCCGGCCTAACATTAGACATTTAAAGGTTAACTTAAATAGCTGAAATGTTAACTGAATCAGTTAATCAATTAGCTGTGGGATTTGTGTTTGGGCCTGTCTGCTCAGAAATGTCAATAGGAGGAGTTGAAAGAAAATACTGTAATTTCAACCCTAAAAGACGCCTGGCAGATAAAAGCCACACAAACGTTAGGTACACTTTGAATTTGACTGACAGGAGTTCTGAAAGGGATTATTAGAGAGCCTAAAAAAGTGTGATGATACACATTTAATAAGTTAACAGGATAAATTAAAACCCTAAACCATCTTGAATCTTGAATTAGTGGCAAAGTCGTTCTTAATCTGGAAGATGGACTGCTGCAAAGTACGTTGAAACAGTCAAACAAAACACTTCGGATGTATTAAGTAAAATGTGTGTATTGCTTGGTGATTTCTACAACCTCTATTTAGTATCCAGCCAAACCAGATGCTTGTCACAGGCTTCACCTTTGAAACAAAGATCCATCTCTGACACCACAGCAGCTCACATGCCACGATCCCAATCAGGCATGTTCAGCCTCAAAGAAAGGTTTCAGATTACAGCTGGTTAATTATGCCCGAAAGGTCCACAACAAACTTAGAGACCTTTCACCCTAATAAAGAAGGACACACCCAGTGGAACAAAGATGTTTGGTCAATGACAAGCTTCACTGTAATGGTCTGAGAAACACACCGTAGCACTGACACTCCTCTGTGCACAAACACATTATTCTCATAAATGCACAGTTACAAAAAGAAAAGTGTCCTCGAGGCAGCATCAAAGCAGGTGGTATCCATAACAATGACGTCTAACCTGCTGGTAGAGACACAGACCATCATGGTGCCGCATACAAATGTGTGTACACGTACTGTAGTGAACAGTTGTTTAATTATTTACACTCACTGCTGCTGGTGCATGGAGGCTCAACAGGTGTGTTTAACGCCGAGACACCAGAAATAGAAAACAGAAAGGCTGCCTGCAGATTCGGATCATCCCAAACACTGGAGAAATCCAAACTTGCTCAAGTTGAATTATTCTGAGTGTTAATCTCACATAACTCTGATTGTCTTTGACAGTCATTAGTTTGGAGGGGTTGGTTAACTGTATATAGATGTTTTAAAAAGGCCTTTTTTCTGTGTTGTTATCGCCTTCAGTCGTGCAACATGGTTGTCTTTTTTTTTTTAATCTAAAGACAATCTCCAGACTATTCTTCTCAAATGGTAAATTTAATTTATTTTGGCACAAATGTGGCACAAAAGTATTACTGACCGTTTGGGTAATTCAACTCTTTTCATCTAATGAAAAATGTTAATGAAAAACTTAATTTTAAAGCCTAGTGGTCATCTGCAGTATTACACTTGAAAGAGACGACACCTAGAATACCCTGTCCTCATTTTATCACCTTAAACCTATTCATATACCACAAGTCACACACATTTACTTCCTTGATTGATGCCGTTTGGGTAAACCATGTGCACACCATTTGATGTTTTACTGTGTGTCACTGCTTTCTCTCTGCTTGTGTATACCATCAGACTGGCAGCTTGACAGGCATGTTTCTACAGTGGTGCATTTCTGGATTCCTCTCTGGGACTAACCACATTCCTGACTGTCAACTCAAAGGTCACGTCACTCCCGCCCCCAGTGGTGCCACTAAATCAGACGCTCAAGTGGAAACGCCAGGCTTGTAGAGCATATTTTTCTGTGTATCATACTCCCCTCCCTCAAGCGTGAACTATACAGTCCGTCGACTAAATCACTCACACTCAAACTGTTGGTGTTCTTCAAAACTGCGCCACAGCCATGTCACGGAGGCACACTACTTCAGTTTGTTGAGCTAAGGCAGAACTTTCATGAGGAAATGACAGAGAGGAAGTTGACTATCCAGGGGTTAAAACCTGCACAGGATCAAAATTGGGCAAGGCTAGCTTTACTGGGATCAATTCGCAGACTTGTTTCCAGACACTACTGACCACAATTAGTGATAAACTACAGATCTTAAGACTTCAAATCCAGCTTTAGACAGATCTGATAAACAATTAGCTGAAACACTGCTCAGATTTACTGTTTTTCAGATACAAAAGTATTGATTAACAGCTCTGTTGGATATCTCATTTACTTACACACACCGTCCTTTACAGGCAGCCTTTATTTGACAGGCCTAATCTTTCCCAACACGAGACGTGACAATGAGCAGGCACAGAGGCCTAATTAAAGGGACTTTCATTCAAATTAACACACAGAGCCCTCTGATGACCTATTAGCTGCACAATGGTTGGGACAATACTCCTCCGTCACACACATACACATTGTTTTCTCCGGGGGGTAAAGCCAGGTTTGGATTCGTTGTAAAAGTACCAGTGTGGGGGGGAAAAATGCCTTCAGATAAGACAACAAGTTGCAAAGAATGAATCCCCCCCTCCCACACACACACACACCCACCCTTCAAAGAGCTGCACATTTACAAGCAGATTCATCACTTATCTCTTAAAGCTCTTATCCAGGGGTTGTTGTGCGCCCTCTCCTCCCTTTTATCTGCGTTTGACCCTGGGCTTTTAAGCATCGCAGGGTGTGTGAAAGTCAGTTTGACCTCTCGGGCTGACCTCCAACGCAAATCACCATGTGCTCCACAAAGTGCTGAGACAGAGGGCCTTTGAGAAAATGAGCAATGACCACAAAATGGTCACCCCTATTTTCCCGCACAATAAGCTGTTCTCAGGCGGGGTGCTCGCACGTACGCAGGATCAAAGCGACTCGCCCATCCGACAGGGAGGAGACGCGTCTCCCAGCTGGGGAAAGCGGAGTTCACCTTTTCGCCACGTTGCCCGGCTTCCTCGCTGGTTTGTTGCGGTGTAACATAACGTCAGCATTTGATGCTCTCTCAGAGACAAAGGGCAGGCGGGAGAGGGGCTCGCTCGCGTTCGTTGCGGGGCTCCGGGCTAATCTGGTATTGTCGGGCTGGTTTTTCGAGGCCTCGGGGTCATGCTCTCTGCATCTCTGAGGAGACACATCCTCCACATTCTTCCTGTGCGTATGTGTGTGTGCGTATGTGTGTGTGCGTGCGCATGCTGCCCCACGCAAGCCCACTCTCTTTGCTCTTTGACTCCGATGGCCATATAAGGCAGCCGGCACCATGGTAACCACAGGGCTTGAATAGCAGTGTCAAATCCCTGGGAGCGCACACACACACACACACACACACACACACACAGACTGCCCCCTCCCCCTCTGCATACACTCCTGCTCCCCTCCCTCCCTCGCTCCCTCCCTCGCTTTGCTTGATCTCTCTCTCTCAAACACACACAAATAGGCTGGAGGAAAACAGACGAGGGGAAAGAGGGGCAAGCAGGGGAGAGAAAAAAAAAATCATCGGACGCTGAAGAATCCAGTCTGCCATTTCCTTGAACCATAATCTGATTTGTGGACTCTGAAGCCAGAGAAAGAGAGACAAACAGAGGGGGAAGAAGAGGAGGACCCATCTCTTCCACCCCCTCCTCCTGTTTGCCCGAGCCACAGGGAAAGGCTTCACACACACACACACACACACACACACACACAAACGAAAGGCAGCACACAGGGCTAGGCCGCAAGTCATTAGTTCTTGGTGGGCAAGCACTGACAAAAGGTTGGAGGGAGAAGCCCGCATGAGTGCCTGGAGAGCAACCACAGGAACTACAGAGAGCTGAGCAGAGCGACACTCTCCTGCATTCTTCAATTTTTTTTGTGTGTGTGTGTGCGCGTGTGTGGACGAGAGGAAGGAAGCGGCGCAGAGGACACCGTTACAACCGAGCACTCGTGCCACAGCAAGCAGAGAAAGAGAGGGCACTTCCTCGTGTTGAGGATCTGCCGCTCGTGCTGTGTGTTGTCTGTAGCGGGAGGCAGGCAGTCCACGTCGCCTCGTCATCCGCTGCTGCTGCTGCCGCTGCAGCCGCAGCTGGCGTCCTTTCAAACAGCTCCACGGCCACACGGAAGCGATGTTGTTGTTGTTGTTGTTGCTGCGTGGACATCGGCTCAATCTGGAATATCTCCACGACGGGTCGCAATGCTGCTGCTGAGGGGGACGCGGCAGAATAGAAGAGCTGTGTCAGCCTCGCTGCATGGAAGGAGGAACTAGAGCAGAGAAAAGGATTTCTGTTCCAGCGAGGGAAGCCATGCACACAGCACATCACCGCTCGCTCTGAGGTAAGCTTTGTAAAATTTCCAGCAGGACTAAGGGGGAATATTTAGCCTCAAAGGCGCCTTATATATGTGAGGAATAACCGCTACGAGCACAGAGAGATATTCAGTGTGAGGGGTACTTTAAGAGGGGTGGTCAAATCCTCTCCAGGCATGTGCTAAGGCGAGCTACACCGAGGTCCTTTTTCAGCCATTACTGTTGCTACAGAGACAGAGCCGTGCGTGTGAGGGTGAACTACAGCGTGTGGAGCGGCGACAGATGATCACCTCATGTCATTTACTGGCAAACCTTTCTGTCTTTGCTGGCTTTTCGTGCCACGGTGTGTTTGACTCATTGTTTCCTGTGAAAGGGTTCCCTTGGCCGAAGAGAACAGCCCGTCGGACCGGGGCAGCGCCGGAGCAGGCTAGTCTGTGACCGTCTCAGAAAACTGGCCTAAAGAAGAGGACGAGGGAGCACACGGGAGGCTACCGGACGGATAAGAGGAGAAGAAAAGGAGGAATTGAAATCCACAGGCGTGCAAAACTAAAAGTTGCCACACTGAGACTATTTCCAGGTCATAGTGGAGTGGGAGGAGATTGAAGTGCTCTTGTTTTTTTTTCCCCTTCTGCTAAACACCCTCCTCCTCAAAGCTTTTTTTTCCTCTCTCATTGACATCTTTCTTATTTAGCTGGAGGACTTTTTTTTTCTCCCCCTCAAATAATCTAGAGAGTTAATTAACAAATGAGAGCAAGCAGAAAATACTGATTATCTCCAGGTGAGGAGGAGGAGGAGGGAGGGTGAAGCACAAGGTCCGGACTTTTTCATATTTATGTTACCTTGACAGCATCCAGGTCTCTTGGCTGCCTGTCCCCATTTTCTTCTGCGGTGGTTCGGTAACCAAGCGATGGCCATGGTGAGTGGGGGCTGGGGAGATCCCAATGGGGGCACCAACGGGTTGGGGGACAAGGGATACCTGAGGGGGGAGGAGGAGGACGGCTCTCCCCAGGCGGGAGGCAGCGACATGGAAGCCGGGGACGACGACAAGGCGTGCGTGGTGGACTGCGTGGTGTGCGGGGACAAGTCCAGCGGGAAACACTACGGCGTGTTCACCTGCGAGGGCTGCAAGAGCTTCTTCAAGAGGAGCGTCAGACGCAACCTCAGCTACACCTGCAGGTGAGCCAAGCATCATGGGTAATTTTTTTTTTTGTTTTGTTTCGTCAACGGATAAGCGGACAATTAATATATATATATATTAATAATAATAAACGTAGTATGTTGTTACGCACGATACAGAGCCGCGTGTGTGCTGAGAGGGGATAGTAGACATAGAGGATATGAGTCATAAAATGAGTCGTGGCTTGGTTTGCATTGCACATATGGTGCTGTTTTTTCTAGCTAACAAGTCTCGTCTGTGTTTTGTTTGCTTAACAAATGTATAAATGAGCTATAGGCTTAAATAATTAAGAAATGACACCCAGTAACTGTAATTTTCTGCTGTTAGGATAGTAAACTCAATGTCAGTGCATTTTTTTACATTTTGGAGTCAAACCAAACAAACTGAAAAGACATCGTCAGCTCTGGGTCATTCCATTCTTTTCCCCATTTTACTAAATAAAGCATAGGTGTCCAGTGTTTCTCAGACCAAGGACCCCAAACTGATGAGAGATCAAATAGGGACCCCCTACCTACTGTATGTGTTCTATATTAAACTCGGCCTAGTGCTATTTATAAATGTACATGATTATTATTGTCATTTTGCATTCAATATTAAGCTATTCAAATAATGCTAAGGTTCAAATATGCAATAGTAGGGTGGCTATGCAACTGCCGTGAACATAAATCTTTAAATTTGTGGGGGGAAAAATAAAAAATATACAAAAAATCATCAATCAACCAAAGATCATCAACCTCTCTGCAGTATCTCTGCTGACTCCCTGTTGAAGACCTATGAGCTTAAGTATAAATCTGTCAATTGAGAAAAGACATTAATGGTAAAAACAGCTGTACTTTGTCATGTGCTATAAATGGCTCACCATCACCATAGTTACTGTCTTCAATTTAAGACATTACATTACCTATAAGACCTTCAAAGCAACTTGAAGACATCTTCCAGATAATGAAAATGATAAATTTTCATACCATTTAACAGTCCAACTCAAAAACTTCATGTTTATGAAGCTGTATATTATATATTAGACTATGTTATCTATTTTTTTTTCTGTGTTGATTGACTTGGAGATAATAATAATAATTTCCACCCAAGAGCCGTTGAGATCGAAATGAGATTGAAACTTCCAACCATCTTTCCAACCAGCTTTCTAATGTTCCAAGCCTTATGGAAAAACTAGATGCATTATGAATTATTAATGTTCAGTAGCTCAGTAAAAAGAAAGTCTGGATACCAGCGACTATGATCATCTGTGATCAGCTTTGTGTGTGTTCAAATGGAAGATAATGACTTTACATCATTTATTTGCTGTAAAGTAATAAAGTAGTAAGACTGAGTATGTGTTCATCATCAGGTTTGGATAGAAAACCGCTTGTAAATCTGCACGTTATTACATAAATGTGAATGTATTGCTTTCTTTTTGAAGCTATTTCATAAAGCATATTGTCATATTCATTCGTTCGTGTCCTCAGGTCAAACAGAGAGTGTCAGATTGACCAGCACCACAGGAACCAATGCCAGTACTGTCGCCTGAAGAAGTGTTTCCGCGTTGGCATGCGGAAAGAAGGTAACTATCTTATGCCATGAATCCTCTCTCATCCACTGTGATCCTCGGCACAGGATGGGAGACATTGTCGAACATGTTGTGAGTGTACACACAGGAAATACTGCAATTGAATTCATACGAAAATGGCTTGAGCGAAAGGCCTCTTAGAGTCTCCCCAGTAGAACCATCAACTGCTTTTAGAGACGAATCAATCATGCCTTAGTGGTAATTTGCCTTTGCTGTTATCTTGCCTCCTCTCCTCTATAGTGCAGAGAAAACGCTACACATGGCGGCCTAGGCCTTATCACGGCTAAGCTAGCCATCCGTGTCAGCTCAATGCCATGCGCTAAGTGGCTTAATCTAGTGCCTACGTAAGAGTGACTGAAAGGGATACAGCGCTAAGACACCTGCGTCCCAGAGCCTTAAGCCTCTGGTTGAAGCTACAGTAACCCTCTGACCTGTTGGCTCGATCACGGAGAATCCAATACAAGGATTCCACCTTAAGTGGTGGAGATCAAGTGAGTCCTCGATAAAAAAAACCCTCTGATAGGTACCTGCCTACAGATGCTTCTATAAGCCTTTCTACATTGGAACAATAAAGGCATACTCAGCCTTGTTTCTGCTGGTAGTTTGGAGGTTTATGATCGTAAACACAGGCTCTCTGAGTTGTTTCTCTCCTCATAATCACAGATCATAAAGCATGCTAATGAGACACATTATGGCTCCCTGTGCTCCACTGCCTCCAGCGGGAGGTCAGAGGTCAGAGTCGGCCACGACATTCGTCTGTCTGGTATGGATTCTCACTCAAGGACACTTAATCAGGACAGATAGTTACTACATAGGTTCCCTAAATGAATGAGTCTCCATTCAATAACATGTGCTTTTGGCTCAGATTTGGTTCTAATGCTGTCTGTCACGGCTACGGCTCCTTCTCTAAGTGATGCATGTAGTCTCACAGGATGCTTTTGAACCTTCTTTGTGTACGCAGATACAGATACACTAAGGGTACAGCAGTCCAATGTTGTAATTTCCCTCTAGAATTAATATTTTCAAGGTTTAAGTTTAATGGAAAGCAAACTCTTCACTCAAAACGTCTGTTCCTATAGATGACCTTCACTAGTCCCAACAAGCATAAGAATGAATGTTTCCCTACAGCTTCATGGGTTTGATTTGTTCCTCCTCTTAATCTTGAAGAAGAACATCCTAATTGGGTCAAGCCCGTCAGCTTTTAATCAGACATACTCAGCCGGCTGAATTCAGTTTTAACTTTTCTTCCCCTTGTTTTTTTTCTCCAAACCCCTTCCTCCACCCCTGTTTGTCCTCTCCCTTCATCTCATCTAAACCTCGCCTCTCTCTCTCCTCTTCTCCTCTCCTCCCCTCCCCTTTGTCCCCCAACCAAAATACAGCAGTTCAACGCGGTCGCATCCCACCGCAGCCGAGCCTCAGTCCCTCCATCACTCCCATAGGCGGCGCCAGCGGCCTCGGAGGTGGCGAGTTTTACAACAACAACAACGGGGGGAGCGGTGGGGGTCAGCCGGTGTCGGAGCTCATTTCCCAGCTGCTGCGGGCCGAGCCGTACCCCAGCAGTCGCTATGGTCACCAGTACAACCAGCAGGCCGGTCCTGATAACGCTATGGGCATCGATAATATCTGTGAACTGGCTGCCCGGTTGCTCTTCAGCACAGTGGAGTGGGCCAGAAACATCCCTTATTTCCCTGAGCTGCCTGTGTCGGACCAGGTTAGTAGTCACTTATCATCTGGTGATATTCTGGAAAAGAGATATGTTAAAAAGAATATTTACAGTTACTATTAAACCTGCATAATAAGAGTGTAAGAATGTCTGATTTAACGCGCTGACAAATCCACAGGTGGCCCTGCTGAGGCTGAGCTGGAGCGAGCTGTTCATCCTCAACGCGGCCCAGTCGGCCCTGCCGCTCCACATGGCCCCACTGCTGGCCGCCGCCGGCTTCCACTCCTCGCCCATGTCGGCGGAGCGCGTGGTGTCCTTCATGGACCAGGTGAGGGTGTTCCAGGACCAGGTGGACAAGCTGACCAGGCTGCAGGTGGACTCTGCTGAGTACAGCTGTCTCAAGGCCATCGCTCTGTTCTCACCAGGTGATTGTCCTCGCTTGTCTGTGTTACTGCGAGAGCCTCCCATCGGAGGCAGCCTCTTTGAATGTAGTCGTTGAAGTTAAACGAAACAGATTAGCAATGTAACATTTGAATGTCTGTAGATGTGCTGCCTTTTCAGTGGATGCTAGATTTCTTGACAGTGCCTGGTAAACACCATATACAGTATGTTATGAGTTACGCATGAAAATATCCAAAAGCAAATCACAGAACAACAACAGTGAAAGGACATCATTTCAAGCATTTCAACTCTTAACCAGCCTACAAGGAAATTTGCCATTTAAATGTATCTGAATTGACCTACTATGGCACCCCCTCCTGGCTCACTGAGGAAAATGCATGTGTTGTATAATTAGTGGTGCCCCTGATCAATATCACTCAGCATTTAATGCCTTTGGTCTTGCATAAGTGACCACCTTACTGCTTACTGTGAGTGTCATATCTAATAGTACGTATTTTTTGTTAAGTAATACTTTTAGTCGGGTTTAGAAGGTGCGCATTACATTTTCATCCTAGAGCGTACATATGATGAGGCACTACATTTGCATATGTTCCCCCTCAGAAGCATTTTATCAAATTACTTGCTTGGATATCAACCTTCTCCTCAGCTCATCACGACTCTTTATGTAACCTGCCCACACTATTAAATAACTGCCTCCTCCTCCTTCCTCCCTCTCAGACGCCTGTGGTCTAACAGACCCAGTCCACGTGGAGTCTCTGCAGGAGAAGGCTCAGGTGGCTCTGACGGAGTACGAGAGGATGCAGTACCCGAGTCAGCCTCAGCGCTTCGGCCGCCTGCTCCTACGCCTGCCCGCCCTTCGCGCCGTCCCCGCCAGCCTCATCTCCCAGCTCTTCTTCATGCGCCTGGTAGGAAAGACACCCATCGAGACGCTGATCCGTGACATGCAGCTCTCCGGAAGCTCAATCAGCTGGCCGTATGTCCCAGGACAGTAGCTCCCCGACGGGCGAGGTCTCCGCCTGGGATCAGTGACGACAAACACCCACAGGAAACCTCCTGACTCATCACTATCCATCTGTGTGGTTATCAAACTCAAGTGCCAGCTGGCCGTCATATGTACTGTACTGTAACCGCTCAATTCCCCCTCATGAAACGAGCCCTCAGTCTCCACACGGGCCTCCAGAGAAGAGAGCAGCCTGTGCCAGGCTGGAGCTGTCTCGCCGCCAGCCCAGCCATTCTGGTGCCAGGTCTCGGGCCAAAAAGCAGCTCGTCACGCTGGGCTCCGATATGGCCGCCCAGGCCAGTCATGCCACCACCCACATGTCACAGTGACTAAAGACACTGCAGTTTTCGTGTAGAGGGCAGCAGCACCCTGCTACAAGACATCTAGAGGACAAAACTGTCCCGCCACTGGAAGTCAGCGGAACCATTTTTTCCCCCCACACACAGGGCTCATTTTCCACAGCTCACCATTTGTGATACAATGACCTTTTCAACCACATAAGTGACGATAAAGACTCATGGCTTTAATGGATCTGAGTGAACAGAGCGAGGCGGCAGAAAGCTGCAGGCCTCGCTGTTGAGGGGAAAATTCTGAACTCACCCACACTGAGGAAGGAGCCAAGGAACGGCTAAGAAAGGGACAGAAATGAAATGAAACCAAGGGAAAATCACCAAAGTCTATCATTTCATCCTCAGAGATGGTTTCTCAATAGAATAATCAGTACACAAAGGAGAGAAACTGAGACTCTTGTGACTGCTCGACCATCAGGAGAACAGTGCATTCATCCATAGGGCTCACTGTTGCTGTAGTTGAAGATTAAAAAAAAAAAAAAAAAACAGTTACAGAGAACGGACTAATACCTCACTAGACATCAGAATGCTTTAGTCTGATATTTCCTAAACACAAACCTCTGTAGGTTTTTTTCACCAGAAACCGCCTTCTTTTTGACAACTGCCTTCTTATTCAGTGCAAATTTGGGACAAGAGCATCACAAGCATTTGTCTTGTATCTTTTTTGGGGAAAAAAAAAAAAGATCTCCAAAGTGATTTTCAGTTGTCCTTTGAATATGATTTAACTGATCAGATATTGTGCATAGTTTGGATTTTTTTTTTTTTTTTTTTTTTAATTGAGAAATGGCAGGCTGATACGGATATTTGGGTTCAACTATAAGATACCGTTTAATAAAATAAGGACTGGCAAATGTAGCTGGTGATCCGAGAGTTTCTAAACCAACACTACCAGTTAAACACCGGTTTACATTAGTTAAGACTGTTTCTGGGGGTTTCTGGATCTCTTGAAAATGTAATTAAATGTGTGTGTGTGTGTATATATATATTGAGGCCAACTTTTGTCTTTTTGCATGTTCAGATGTTGTTTTGGATCTCTACGTTGAAAATGTTTCCTTCTTTAACATTATGTAATTCAAAGTTCATTTAAACATTAAAATATTGCTTTCACTGGTAGCTCCTAAATGTTTTTCCCTACTTGTATTTTACATGAAAATACCTCTGTCATCTGCTCAGATGTCAAAAAAAGAAGCTCATCTTAATGCCATTTATTTTATTTTATTTGTTCCAACTTATATGAGACAGAGCTTTTCATTGCTTTTCATTTGATGTGAGACGATGTGTCAGTGGATGAGATTCTGGTGGAAAGACTGCACTTGGAGGATATTCAATGCCAAAACATAACGCTGTCTGTCTGTGACGGGTTGAAAGGAGATGGGCCCCGATTCGCTGGTCCGCCAGGATTTACCTCACGCACGTATTTCGAGAAGCAAGTTTACAACCTCCCAAGTCTTTTAAAGGAAAGAGTAAAACTTAACCCAAATCCGTAAATTGGAAGACGTAACTCTGCTTCTTGATCTACTGCCGGGCCTTTTCTGAAGCTATTTGGATTTTCTTCCTTTTTTGTCATCTATTTGCACCACCATGTTGTAGAGAATAATAATTAAAAAAAAAGATAAATATACTATTAATGCTTTCTTATCTTTGTGTTACTGAGTTTTTCAATTTCATGTGTATGGCGACGTTATTAAAAGAATCCAACTATGACGATGAGTCCTTTTACGTTTGTTTTTTTCCTACTACTTGAAATCATGTTGTAATTTCATCTGTATGAAGAATGCCAAATAAACACTGCAACGTGGACCAAATGTTAAAGTGTATTAATGGAAACATCTGTACACCAAAAGCTAACGTGTTTATTTACATACATTTTGCTTGTCTTCCAGTCGGTACACACACACACACACATATATATATATATATATATATATATGGAGCCCTGGAGGGGACATGGAGAGTCAAAAAAGAAAGCAAAAGTTCATAATAATTGTATTTTTTGTCAATTCAGGAAGTCAGTGGGTGATTTTTTGTTTATAAATAACCATATTTATATGGCAGATGTACTGATCCCCTGATTTTTATTCTGTGGGCACATAAATAAACAGCTGTGCAGCACTTCCTGTAATGTTACTGAACCCCTAAAACATCTCGCAAAAGTCTGCCAAGATCTCTCGAACATCCGTCTTTCTAATTTTAATAGCCTCTCCGTGTCCTTTCCAGGCTTCCGTGCAATCAAGACGTACATTGTTTTCACATTCATTCATAACAACAGTTTGTAACAATTAAGCATGTGTCAAATTTAAACTGAAACAGAAAGTAAAAATCTTAACAGTTCAATTAACATATGGAGATTTGAATTCAGGCTGACTTACATTAAAACCACACAGAGTAAAGTATCAGCTGCCAAAGTAAGACCCACACCCTGTCAGTTGTCAGTGCACGCTCTACTGTTTTGACGGAGGATTAACATTTGCTAACAAAGACCCTGGTCGTAGGTTTTCACCAAACGTTTGATGTGGAAAAGTTTTTGGCGAAGTTCTTTGCTGTGCTTCTTCTTTGCTTGGTAGTCGGCCGTCTGGGAGCATAGGAACATAAAGCAGGCAGGTAGTAAGGAGTCAACATTTCAGACAGTTTAGGTACAGACACATCAAACCACCATCACACAACTATGACTAAGACGTCTGTGACAATGTCTCACGTTGGTTGTCCATGTCTGGACCAAAAAATTATTAAACACAGTCTCTTAAAGACTACAACCAACAGCAAGCTTGTACTTTTGTTTGCGTAAAAGGAAATAACCCTTCATAACAGCAGGTGTCTGTAGTTTAGATTCATCATTAAATGGGATGAGCCACAATTAGAAAAGCCTCCTGTGTGCGACTGGTGCTGGTTTTAGGAGTGGTACCCACTAACCAATAAATGTTACACTTGAAACAAAGGTCTTTATGCTAAGCTAAGCTAACTGTCTGTTCGCCGTAGTGTATTGTTGGATTAAATTATGTCGGAATTATTGGCAAAATGAGTTGTTGCACAAAACAGCAAACCATATATGCAGAAACATGGCGGAAAAAGACAACCCTGATCCAAACTTTTGCAAGCTGCATGTTCATCCCTCACAAACACTGAACTCCACATTTTGGAGCAGAAACATGTTTTATGATTAATATGTTATACTGTCACATCATGATACCGTAGAGCTTACTCCACTCACCTTTTTGAGGTCTTTTAGTCGGTTATATTCATCAGCCACTCCCTGGAAATGGAAAATGCAAAATTGATCCTCAATGACTTCATGACAAATTTAGCAGATTTTGACGCTGAAACTCAAACCCACTATGTCTCGGCCGTCTTTTCAGTCAAAAACAAAACCAAACTGATTGAATTCTGGCTTGGTTTATCTTCAACACATTGTATATCCACTGGGCTTCATAAAAACTAAACTGACGGATATGGTTAAAAGACAGCGCTGACACTATATTTTCTGACTACTCTAGTTTTTCTCTACCTGGTACTTCATGGAGCTCTTGTCCAACACGTCCAGCTCTCGACTCAGCTTGTGCATCTGGTCACTGATGTCATCCATTTCGGCGCAGAGGCTCTTATATCGAGACAGGTCTGAGTCAAACTCCTTCTTGTACTTCCGACGCTGGCCGTCTGAGATAATCTCTGGGTACAGCCTACAAGGACACGTTAAGACATAACATGATAATATGTTCATCTGAAACAATATACACACTCATTTTCCCTATTAAAGCCACGATTTTTACATAAAATAAAATAAAAATGAAGCCAGAAATTAGTAAGTAATTTAATACTTAATTTAATTTCTGTACAATCAGAGGGTTTTAAAAACTGCTTATTTTTCTTGCTTAGTCAACACCTGCACTGGCATCCAACATCTCTGAATGAACTACAAAATACATGTTTGTGATGGAATTCATACGCAGCAAAACTGCCTGTGTTCATTTTGCAGTGTTAGTTGATGGTAACAAAGTTACTAGTGTGACAACAGCAACATCGCACAACAGCAAGATCTTTAATTTTGGCCAGATATTCAATACTTTATGTTTAAATAGAATAAAAAGTGAAAAGACCAGCCCTGATATACATTAAAGTGCTTACAGAACATGAGAGAATAGAGAGGAAAGCCACTGAATTTAAAGAATTGTTTGTAACTAATGTTTATAGTGTATATATTTTTACTATGATGAAAACATGGTGAAATAGTTCCTTCATGGAGAATTTTAATCACAAACGTGGTTAAAATTACTACTCAGATGTTCTTGATCAAAGATGGTTAACAACAACAAAACATCCACTGCAAAATTTCTAAGTACTTTCCAAATACAGTACAAATTCGTGTCAAGATATTGCTAAATAAAGCATGTCCCTCTCAGGGTCAAGCATGTTGTCCATCATCTTGAAAATAATTGGAAGAGCTATGAGTTGTACAACATGGTCAATCACCAGAGTATTACCAAATATGGTTATTTAATATTGCGGCAAAAGCAGTGTGTGTATTTTATATGAACATTATATTTATATTATATTTACATATTACATATACATATATACATTTACATATTATATTTACATTTATATTTGCTCCTCTGACTCTAGTTGTTTTCACGTCAATCTGATCGTCCTCCACACAGATACATGTTACATGTGCTGCTCTTGCCTCAGTGAGGCTGCAGTGTTATTATCCGTTAGCGGAGCCTTGACCCACCTGTACAGGTAATCTGTGTGGTCCCGGTCCAGCTCGTTGCCAGTGTCGCCTGTGGTGTAACCAGTCTCGTACTGGGACTCGACCATCACCGGAGCAGTGGGCACGACGTCTCTGTGCTTCCTCTTCTCCTCCTTCGCACTCTGAGCTGGCAGCTTCCTTGTACCGTTGTTCTCTTCTGAGGAGCTGCTGCAGCAAACTGCCGCCCGGCTGTTCTGGTACAGAGGCTCAGCACCACGACTGTTGCTGTTCTCTGCAAAATAACTGTAAAACACAGGTGATTTAAGTCATGCATTATTCATTTATTTATTTATTTATTTATTTTTTAACTTTTTCATGAACAAAGTTACAGTTACAAACTGACCAAACACAATCAAATCAAAGAAAAACTCAATATGCACAAAGTGGCCAAATAAAAATGAAATACAATGACATGACAATAGAAAATGGCAAAATAAATAAATAAAAAGAATGAATATAAATAAAAGCAATAAACCAATAAAGAAAAAATATATGTTATGCAAAAATCAAAGATACAGAGAGAGACAAAGGGTAGCATCACTAAGGGAAGTACATTCAAACGCAGGTTAGATTAGTCAACCTGGTAAATCTTCCATATAAATTAAAAATGGTTGCCATACTTTGTAAAAAGTGTTACTTCTTTTCTGCATCCAGTCAGTTATTTTCTTTATTTTTTTTAGTTTAGAATGTTGCCAGTTAGAATGAAGGAATGTCCCTTCCTCTGTGTCACATCTAAAACAAAGAGGTGATATACTGGAGTTGTGTTTATGTAATTCATGTGGGGTAATATACAGCTGATGCAGGAAGTTGAATTATATCAGCCTATACCTTCCATTTAAAGTAGAGGTGACCCCATGTCTGCATCTCTAACCAACAAATAAATGTATAACTAATCCACAACATGTCACATGACTTGATATTTCTGTTTCAAATGCTTCTGAGATTACCCATTCATGTACTTTCCCATTTATTCCAGGTCTATTTAATAATGAGTTTAATTTAAATTGTATCATTGTTTTCTCCCTTTGCATTTTTTCCCACTAATATGTTTATTTCCATAGATTCCTTTGATATTTCTCTATACACTTCTGTATCATTATGCAAATAAGGGGACCTGAGTGTGTGACAACATTTCAACTACTGCATAAGTGTGTATAATATAATAATGTTTTGGATCATTTTGATTTATATATTATATATTGAATTATATGTATATATGTTTTCTTTGATTTTGGCAGTTTTGTTCCTCCACATATTGATGTCACACTACAATATCTATCGCCACGTTAGTTTAGCTCAGCACATTAGTGTCCTAAATACATGGTTCATACACATATGTGATTAACTGAAACGTCATAAAACAAATAAATATACAAAGTTTAATCTAATCAGGAAATTAGATGCAAAAGTCTGGGGAGTATCAAGACAAAAACAATCCTTCTGAATGGACAAGGATTTTCAAATGCACCATGACACTACAATTTAATATCTTCTGAAATATTTTAGTCTGGACCAAAGTGATGGACTGATCTACCAAGCAACAGAAAATCAGACTTCTGTTATATTTACAATTGTTCAAACAGCTCCATCTACAAAACTTGTTTTTTTTTTGTTTTGTTTTTTTTTTTGTTTTTTTTTTTAAGCATTATAATATATTTAAAAAAGCAGAAAACAAATGAATGTTCCTCCACCTATTAGATGTTAACTTTAATGGAGACCACCATCAAAAAACACTTCACCAGTACCAACATCAGTTAAACTGAGAACAGCGCTGGTTTCTTTTTGTTATTGTTTAAAGAGCAGATTACCAGAAACACATCTGGCATCGATCAGTGTCCTGACAGGAAGTCAGAAGTGTGTGTTTTTGTTTTTTAAGATTCAGGTCACATGTATGTCCAGTTTTCTGGGCACAGATCACCAACTGCAACCATCAATCACCTGTTGCTTTTATAATTTCCCCCACTGTGGACGCTGACTGTCCCGTTGCCATAGGAGACCACGCTGTTCCCCGCCCTCAGGTCAGGCGCCGCTCTCTCCGACATAACAACAGTCGGTGCGTGCTGGGTGCTGCGGCCGTCTCCGCCGCGGTCAACCTAGGAAACACCAGGACACTGTAATCAGAGTCACTTCATTTAATCTTGGTGGTTTCTGGATGGATCTGTTGTTTGGCGCCGAGGTTTTAAATGTTTCAACGTGCGTGACCTGAGTCTTTCAGTACTCTGAAAAATATTTAGCATTGTTTTTCATGCTGGAAACCACTGCGCTAAATCCATCACAGAAGCAGTGGAGCGCATAGCCAGAGAGTCTCCTGCTCTGAGCAGCACACTGTGCACAAAAAAAAAAAAAAAAAAAAAAAAAAAAATTCTTGGCAGAGAGGAGCTGTGTCACTGCCAGACATGTATGCATGTAACTAGACAGATACAAGGACAAACACACACAACAGCCCTGGCTTCAGTGTGACACAGTGTGACAGCGCCAACATCCTTTTAGCCCCAGAGAGCACGAGTCCTTTCCTCCAGGTCTCCAGCTTGATCCGCGTGTCACCTCCAATCTTTTCTTTCAACAACTAACAGAGGACAATTAACTGGAAGGACACACGCAAGAAGCTTCTCAGCGGTGTCAGATATGAAATGCGTATCACCAGCGCGCTATCAGTGCGGGTCCTCGTCCGTATCATCGCGAGCGCGCTGAAAGGGCTGACAGGAGTGAAATCAGCATGTGTTTCTCAAACAGAAAACACCCACAGTGCAACACATCACTGACAGTGGAAAATAAAAAAAGACTTCAACGACAAACCGATGCGAAAGAAAGAAAACATGCTCAAGCGATGCAAGCATTAAAATGTGCAAGGCCTCGTATAGTCTGCTCTCGTACTGTATAATGCATCTTTAATGGCTTTTGTCTTTGACCTATTTCTGGATCACAGTCGCACAGGACGAGGATCTAGCGAGCTAATACGAGCGTCTGAAAACAGACGCCTGCGAAATGGATCTCATGGATGTGGAGTCGTAGGACAATCCTTCGCTGGGTGGAACGGCCTCGCGGAAAGCTGCAGGGAATCTGATACACTGCAGTAGGAAGGCACTGTGACAAATTCAAGTGTTTTTTTTTTTTTGTTTTTTTTTTTCCAGCACAGGCACGATTTGTGATCAGTTCACAGACAGACAACCATTCACATCCACACGCACCTTTGTCATCAATTATTTTCATTAAATCTCATCGCCTTTTCGTTCTCTTTGGAGATGCACTCTCCATGATTATAATCCTTGCCACTTGGTCTTCCATGCAACACGGGCAGCTCACACTTTTCAAAATTCATGCAGTGTTTGCCTCTAATCTCGTTTTCCTCCGTTCTTCTCCCAGTTATTGCTCTCACCGAGTCCCGTTTAATGAAAACGTAACACAAAACACAAGGAAGTGACTTCTTTGCCGGGAGTCTAATCTGCAGCAGTGTGTAGCAGCCCCTTCACAGACTGAATCATTTAGTGCCACCACGCTCTGTGGGGATTCACACGGCAACGCAGAGGCAACTCAACCCTTTTTATACATTATACATGCCACATACATTATATATGCCTCCCTGCAAGGCAAGCATCTTCACTGAGTGTCCCAGAATAGGGCCTGCATCTCGATGAAGAGACTCGATGCTTCGCCGTGATAGGTAGTAGTGTGCATGTAGGCCAGGGCCTCGCTGGATCTACTGATTGAACACGTGTCTTCCCTTTCAGTAATGAGTCGTGACGGACATGATACGATCATAACACAGTGACGCTCTGACAGATAAATCACTGCTAAGCACCATGTGAGGCTACAGCAGTGACGTACAGGTAACTTAAACCAATGGCCTCAACCGTCGGGCTGATGATGTGTCAGATGTCTAAAGAAATTCAGAAAGAAATCACAGATTATAGAAAAAAAATCCAAAAACTGAAATATAGACTGCTGATTTGTCTGTATATTCAGCTCTATATAAAGTTGATTGTAGCTCCACTTGCAGCAGCTAAAAAAGAAGTATGCTGCTTACACACTGATGCTTCAGTATTTAGAATAATGATGTCTCATATAAAAATAGATCAGCCAGAGGGACCAAATCAGCACTTTCAATTTCATACTATAACTATATTTAGCTTCTAACAATGGAAATTTTACCATGTTGGATTTTCCCATGCAAGACTTTAACTGGGGAATGAAGACTTTTACATTGTTGTATTGGAACTTTTAATACTGTAGCCTAATAAATGATGGTGTATTAGAGCCCTGATATTCAGAATTCAAGGATAGATCTGTCACAATATTCTGCTTCTGGCCCAGTTATGGAGGTTTGATCAATAAGCAAAGAGATGCATCACATGACCTCATTTCCACAACCACACAGCCTAAAGTCAGCTGAGATGGTTTGGGATGAGGTGGATGTCATACTTTGTGAAAAAAGCTCCCACGAGTTCCATCTCCTGAAGCTATTGTTTGATAGTTTTTACATCTCCAGTGTTGAACTCTCATCAGTTCTTGTAATCAGTTGATAAAATCCTTGTTGCTACGGCCGCAAGAGGTCACACATCGGAAACACACATTCTTCACGTCTGTGGTTCATAGTGCTACCTTGTGATTGTTGTTAAAGTGACAGTACGAAAAAGACAAGAGAAGGTAGGAAGCTGTTGGACTGTTGCAGGATTCAGGCAATTTTTGATGTAAATTCCAAGATGGTGGACAAGTTCAAACCTTTCCTGAAGACTTTTGAGAATTGAAAGATGTTATTTTAGAAGGACGCAGATGTTTTTGGCTAATGTATAGCAAGTTATGTTAATAAAAAAGTTGTAACCATTCAACAAACACAAGAACTCTACTATGTATGTATATGTCATATGAAGGAAATATGTGACACATTTGAAATTTGTCCCTTAACCGCGAGGTTAATAACTTTACGTAAGTCTCCCGCCCTGTTTCACACAGGACCATATCGTGCTGTGTGGCCGTACTTCTTTAAAGGTTTCTGTGTGACTGTTATCACTACCCTGGTTAATCATCAGTCAGAGTGAAACCAGGGAGTGCCGAAAATCAACACCGGTATTCTCTGTTTATGACATGAAGATCACGTCATTGTGTTTACCTTAACCCTGATCATTCATACTGGCTGGCAATGGCAAATATAAACGGTATTTTGTCTTTTGTTTCTTTCTCCTTTTTTATCCAGCTGAAAGAAGGAAAACACATTTTATGTCTGGATTCATTTATTTACACTGAACTGATTATTTCCATTGACGCTCGGTTGGAATATCATGAAAATGTCAGACGTTACTCACCCAGTCCTGGACATCTTCTGACGGCCTAACTAACGGCTGGTCCCAGTAGATGTTGGCTTTTCCATGGCGCCAAATCTTACTCCGGGTCTTGTAGGCAAAGTAAGCAGAAAAGGACAAAGCCAGCACCACCATGAGACCCAACGCAAACGCCACCGCCTGAGAAGAGAGAGTAAAATATGGATGAGAACAGAATAAAACGGAATGGAGGTAAATATGCAGAACATGGCCTCCAACCTCCTCGGGGTCCATGAAACAGTAGTGGTACAGGTATTGATTGTACATGGGGAACCCTCCGGGGAAACCGGCTCCCACGCTGCCGCTGAGGCTAGGACTGCCCGGGATGTTCTGGCACATCATCAGCATGGGGTTGTACAACATGCTCTGTGAGCT
This sequence comes from Mugil cephalus, assembly GCF_022458985.1. NCBI lineage: Eukaryota > Metazoa > Chordata > Actinopteri > Mugiliformes > Mugilidae > Mugil > Mugil cephalus. The sequence goes on along the minus strand of NC_061776.1, from coordinate 19,962,303 downwards.
CTGAGACATCGGGTTCACCCCAATCACAAAGATGATATCGATGATGCCCTGGAAATCAAAATAGATGAGGATTTAATCGCAGTAATGATTTAAAGTCTGAGTGCATCATTACTTCCTGGCACGATTTTGTTCTGGGTTAGACACTGACTGATCAGGCTTATAGCTGCACTAATCGATATTTTGACAACAGCAGTTGTTCAACTGACAATATATAATGTATCTAATTAAACTCTGGGCTCTACTGAGCAGTAAGCACATTTTCTAAGACCAGACAGCTGCAACAGACAACTGCTAACAAGTAATGGACCAATGTGTAGGAATTAGGGGGTCCTATTATCAGAAGTATGTTGCAGTGGTATATAATCACCTGTATCTACACACTTGCTCATCTACAGTAGCCCAGGAAGGACAAACCAAACACTGTCTTCAGAGAAGGTATTTCATACCTTTACATTGACGTGGCTAGCTCAATAGGTTCTCCTACATGCTTAGAAATAGTGTATTCAATTGGCTGCAATGTGCAACCTCATCACTAGATGCCCCTAAATCCCCCACACTGACTTTAAAGGCAGGGCCCTACTGTAAGAGTGTGTCAGTGCTGTGATTACTGGATGCGTTTTCTGCCTCCAAACGAGATTCCACCAAAAAGTAATATCTTAAAGCATACTGTGGGCTTTCTTTTTTGTTAGCATGAGTGGAGATATAAACAAGAAATAAGAGGAAAACACAGGAGCCATGTGGCATGCACCCCACAAGGACAATACTTTGTGGAGTAGTCACTAGTACTACATTTCTCAGAGACACTTGTGTCTGGTATGTGTGATCATACCGTGCCAATAAGCAATCATACAGAGTGAAATCCATCATAGAGGGACAGTCATGTGGTTTTTAAGACAACACTGGCACTGTTTACTTTTAATAACCTTCATCTGTGACTGTTGCTGAAAGTGAGAGTATCATTAACAGGCTAATGTAACACAATCAGACTGAGAGTTTTTTTTTATTCAATATTTATGACTTGATTTGGGTCAAGCGGCCTCACCTGAAGGACGGCCAAGATGATATCACTAATGAACATCGTGAGGTAAAACTTGCAACCCCGCATGGCCCTCGACCGTGAGAAACTCCCCACCAGGAACCCCAGAGAAATCATGAAGTTGATGGCAGCCATGGAGATCATTGCCGACTTTGCAGACAGCGGCGTCATGTAGGAGCTGCCGTAGCCGTAGCTTCCTCCATAATATCCGGTCCCTCCGGCGCTTGCTGTATTCCCGGCACCGTAGCCTGCGTACCCATTCACGTCCCACACCAAGGTTGAAGCCACACAGGCGAAGATGATGAAACACATGATGACTGTGGCTCCTTTGGCGGTTTTAACAAAACCAGGAGGAGAGAACCAGCGGTAGAAGAGCTGAGGCTTCCCCTCAGTGTAATAGGGTTCTGGAGGAGGGTCGTAGGCGTAGGGGACATACTGGCTCTGGGGTGAGTGGATGCTCCTTGGGGGATAGAAGCTGTGGGAGGTGGTGCTGTAAGGCGGGGTGTACACAGGGGGGCTATCGTAGTACCGAGGCTCATACATGGTTTAGTAGAAATCGCTGCAATTTTACCTAGAAGGAAGAAAAACAATGCAAAGAATGAATCACTGGGTAAAAGCTTCATTGTCATATCAGTGCATAGAATTTAAACATGTCTCAATATTACAAAGGAATGCATTTAAAAGCAGCTCTGAAGGTGGTTCAGGTCTAACCTTCTGTCGTCCCAGTCCTCTGGCTTCCATGAGTAACTTTTAAAGTACAGAAATCCAAATGCCTGTTCCTGAGTCCTTCAAACTATTTGTTTATTCGGTGTAACCAGGTTCAAGTTCGAAGCCCTGTCCTGCCGCACAGCATGCATCTATATCTATACCCTTCATTCACCTCAGCCCATCCCCTGAACTCTGTCTCCAGTATCGCTGACCCACACTTCATCACTCCAGAGGAACTCGACCCAACGGGCTTCAATAATTCAAACAGACAGCAGATAAGAGGCGAGCCGGGGCAGCCATGCGTGGTGGTGTTTACTGCGGGGTAGAACCACAGAACCACTGTGTTCTCTCGCAGCGCTGCAGCTACAGAGTGTTACCTGTGTGTACCTGCTGAGTGTCAGCCCACCGAGGGAGAAGGGAAGCTACACAAGAAGCCCAGTCAGGCACGGCACAAGTTTATTTATTTATTTATGTCTTAATCAATTCTGTATCTCACATCTGGAATTTGCTCTCAGACAAAACAGCAATTAGTCCTCAATTTATTTTATTTGCCATTTGTTCCAAATTCAGCATGTCAACTAAATATATTACGTTTTACTGTAAAAAGAAGTCAACAGTTCATCCTAAATATTACATGCTTAACTTTCCACTCCAAGGGATTGAAGATCTGTAGGCTACTTATGAATTAATTGTAAAGTGATGTTAATAAGTTAATAATAGTAGGTACTCTTTTAAATCCAGTCTACCAAACCTCAAAAAGCACTCCAAAGAGACATCTGGCTATATTGCACAACTTACCCAGCCACCGTGGTGTTTGTACCGTTCTTCAACTTTGCACCTTCCAGCTCAGCTGCATTCATTCCGCATCATTTACGTCTCCTTCTCTAACAACTCCTCAGCGATCGTAAACCTCGTCATTTCCTACGATACATACATACAAACATACATGTCCCCGACAAATGAACCCGTAAATGAAACCTACGGAGCAGCACCGTGGGTCGCCGTGGGCCCCGCGGATCTTGCGTGTGCGTGTCTCAGCGGGGACACAGTTCACCCACTGCGCACCTGCTTCTCCCACGTGTTCTCTGATAGGCTCCAGGCTCCATGTCCATTCAAAGTCTGCATATTAACTACTCTCTTTTTCCATTAAGTCCGGTCCCGTTCCTGCAGTAGAATCTTCAAAGCTTATGGATGTTTTGATAAATGATAATATGATAGCTTATTTTAACGATGACCCGTGGATTCCCGGTAGTGTATATCATTTAGACAACAACAGCAACAATGTCATAATAACAAAATGTAATAGAAGAAGAAGAAGTAATGACAGTAATGACAAGAATAAGACCAAAAAGCACAAGATAAAGAAGAAGAGAATGAGAATATAACCAGAAAACGAAGGAGAGTGTAGTATATGGTCTTCTTCATTTGTTCTTAGCATATGTTATCTGTTTTTGGGGCTGTCTATATAAAGTTTAAAGGTTAAAGGGTGATGTACCAGTTGTCAGCCCGTAAAACTGTTCTTAGTATCTGTTTTCTGTTTTTGGGGATGTCTATATAAAGTGTAACGGTTAAAGGGTGATGTACCAGTTGTCAGCCCGTAAAACTGCTAGAAGTGAGGAGATAAGTTTTGTTTGTGAATGGGCGTTCTTGGGGATGAGAACCATATATAAGGGGTCTGTAGGAGCTGAATAGGAGAGATGATTCGACGATTGGCCAGAAGCTCTCTCAGATTCGGCTGTGTTTTTGACATTGTTCTTTCTTGTAAATAAACCTTTTTAAATGCAAGATAAGACTTATCAGTGGTGGTCACTTTTTTCTTCAGCACATCAATATACAACAAGAGGAAAATGGAGAAGAAAAATAATATATTTGTGGATCAACAGAAAACTGTTTGGGAAAAATTATTTCTGGATTTTTATTGAAGAAATTAATTGTATTTGGTTTCACCTACTTCCCACTATCTCCTTGCTTTTACTTGTATTGGGATGTTATATCGATTATGTTTCCATCCTGCCTTTAAATGTACTTTTATAAATTAATGTTAGAATACATAATCCAAACACATCACTATCAATTTCTATATCTGTACACGCACATTCCTGTACATCTTCTGACAGTGACAGTGGAAGATGTTCCCTCCGAAGTTTCCAGAAAGGGTGAGGTGATTCAAGTTACTCACAGCGTGTTTTACTTTATCACATTGTCACATGAGACATTTTCCAAGTAGATGATTGACACGATCTCCAGTGGTGAAACATGAAGAAGATTAAAGACATCTCAGGGTTTTCTCAGATTGTTGTCTAGTGTTTTATAGTGACCTGTCTACTCGACAAATAAGTCAAAGTTCAACAACAAGGATTTCTAGCATCAGTTTACTGAGTCATAGAATTGAGATTCACAACTTTTAGTACTCCTGATTTGGCACCTGCAACATTTTTACCTTTGATATTATAACAATAAGGTGCTAAACCTGCTTAACTAGTCAGGTAAACAAAAGGTCAAATGGGAGTAAAAAAAATGCAGGAAAGAAAATACAAAATGGCATTGTAAATAATTAACAACATAGAGATAATGTAAACAATAAGTAAAAAAACACTTCATACAAACACATGCAGTCATTTTCTACTGGCCTTTACTTTGAAATTAAGAAAATACGAAAAAGCTACACAAAAGGAGTCTGCTGCAGTGCCATTTTCATATTGTAGCTCAGGTGTTACAATCACGTTACAAAACCCAAACAATTTTTAATAGAAAAATAGATTTTCGAAACGAATAGTGCAAACAAAGAGATGCAAAAAAATTGCTGACAACATTTCTTCCTGTTCGTCTTCATTTCCAACCACTTCCAGTAGTTTCCTGGTCAAAAATACGGATTTGGTTTTTAATGTGGCTTAATTTAGCTTTCAGGTAGTCGTAGCGCTCCTTTTTCTCCAGGAAACCAGGGTCCTGTGAAAGACACACACACACAAACCTCTGTCACCTACTTCTTACTTTTCAACTTCCTCTGCTACCTGATCTGCCCTGTATTGTTCCAGTTTTCAAAATTTTAACACATCTGTGGTTTAAATGTCAGAATTTATTTTTAAACGAACGCCATCACTTACGTTCTTTTTCTGCTGATACTTCCTCGAAATGCTTTGGATCCTCTGTTGTTCCTGTAGTTAAAACAGAGCACTGGTTATTAATATTACCAGTAAACCCGGAATCATTAAAATGATTTATGTGGAAGTAATTAAACAAAGGCTGGTATCGGTCTGGCTCACCTGCCGACTTTTTCCCTCTCTGGGGAGTCGTTCCATCACGGTGTCCAGCTCTCTAAACTTATTCAGGGTATTGCTGATATCTTTGTGGAGGTCTTTGTATTCCTGATACTGGTCGTTGAAAACTGCTTTGTACTTTTCCCTTTCCTCCACAGAGCTGATCTCTGGATACTTCCTAAAGGTGGGAATTGACATGATTCAGCAACTACAACCATTTTTTCCCCTGTTTATTGTGTAGCATATGAGACCAACATGGACAGGCACCAATTAAAAGTTAACTTACATAATGTAGTCTGGAATGACGTGTATTTTGTTGAAGGTGCCTGACGCTGTGGCTCTGTTCAGACTGGGTGGGTTCTTCTGGAGCTCAGGGACGAGTGTTTTCTGATGAAAAGGATCTTGATTCATAGAGTTATCTACTTCATCCCTGAATGATATGTGTCTTGTTCTTACGGGGGCTAGCGGGATGGACTTCTGAAACTCCCGAGGCTAAGAGAAAGCAAACCATTCAGACAATATGAGCCAACAAATCACATTATCTAATACATCGTCATTATACCATCTGGAAACTAAATTTGGATTAAGTCAAGAGAAATTGAAGGTTAAGGTCTGTTCATTGGCGTTGGAAAGTCAAACTTAGGAAGCGGCACTAGCTTCACCTTGAGATAGAATTATAGCGTTCACTTTTGGACTCTCATCCTTCCTTATCTGACATTACTGACTGACTGTAAAAACATGTCTTGTCAGCTATTTTAACACACTCATTTAGGAATTACACAAGTTAATACGTAAACATGTTGTAACGTATGGGATGGATTATCCATTGGTGCTAAACTGAAAATGGGATCAGTTGCCACGTAGTCCACATTCGTTAGCTATTTGTTTTTAGCCTCTAAAAGCTTCCCTGGCTCTGTAGCAAAGGCAAAGTCTGTTTGTTATAGTCCTAATACCCCAACAATACGCTAACATGCTAAACTAAGAGGGTGAATATCAAAAATGAATACCGTAAACATTAGCTAGTATTAGTGACGATAGCTGCCAACCTCAAAGATCCACTAGCATGACCCTCATTCTTATTAACCAAAGACACAATGATGTGTTGATCTGCACAGAGGAGTATAGTGATGAAAGTATCTTGTGTTGTCCCTGTAATAGACACAGGTGAAAGTAGCATTTCCAGAATTTACATGCTGTGTTCCTGTAATGATCCGTTTATATATTTTTAATAATTTTCTAGGGGACTAGGGGACTCTGGTCTTACTATGTGCAATAATGTTTAGAACTATAATCCATGTTTATAACTATACTGACCCTGAGATTGTGCAATAACACATGCATAAGTTCATTATTTTCATACACTTGTATATATCTCCTTATATATTTCTCACCATGTGCAATAATTTCTTTTCTCTGTAGAGCAATAACTCAGAATACAGGTTCACTTATACTTGTACATATTGTTATATATATATTTCCTATATTTTTTACATTCTCTTACTTATTTTGATTGCTCTTTGTTCTAAACACTGGTACACTTTGGGTTGGAGCTGCTGTAACGAAAAGTAATTTCCCCCTGGAATCAATAAAGTAATTCCGATTCTGATTCTGATTCTGCTGATGGACAAAGTCATGATCCATTATTTTATGAGGTAGACAAAAAAAAAAGCAGAACCAGGAAATCTCCTTCAGCATTAACGGCTCCATTTCTGTCACCTTTATAGATGATGAATATATTATGATCAACAGAGTCAAGAAGGCAGAGTTTACATTTACATTTGCTGCCAGTAATCTTCAGTGTTGCCCTCGTGTGATGGTTGATGTGACAGCTACATTTAAAATAACCCAAAGAGATGACCGAAACTGCATACCAAAGGAAATTGAGAGCAACACCTCTGATAGTGAACACCTTAAAGGGAAACTCTTCATTCTCACTGAAATAGTAATAGGTTTCTCTGGCCCCCAAGCACCAAGTCCTCATCAGAAATGAACCGGTTCATAAATAAAATCGTGTTTCAAATACCCCAGACTGACAGTAGACGATCAACTCAGCTTTGGCCTTCACATCAAGGGCATTTAAAAAAGGAGGAAGCAAAGACTAGCAGCCACCCGCAGACTTAAATGACTCTATGTTGTTCCCCATCTCCTCACTCTGTTGTACCAAAGAACTACTCAGCTCATAGCCGTAGCAGCACCTGACAGCATTAACTGCAGAAGAGCCGCATGTCATTATCATTATAATGTACCTCATACATGTTACATTGAACCACGTGAATTTATTACGATGTGTCTTATATATATTATCATTGTGCTGTGTCTCTGCATGTTACTGACATGTAAATTCAATGTATAGTTTGGGAAGAAATGTATTTCAATCAAGACTGAGTAGCTTCTAACTTCTGTAGTGAATCTGACCTCACTTCTGTGCTGTGCTCATAAGGAGATTTTTATTTATTTATATCCAGCTTTGAAATGCATTTCCCTTGCACCTTGAATTTAGAAGTAGTTTCTCGCTCATTTTTGGACATTAATCGAGAACGTTTACCTCGTTTTCAAAGAACTGCCTCTCCCGTCGTGCAGCTTCATGCCTCCACATCTTCAGACATACCAAGAAGCTCCCCAGGTACGTGGCCATGTTGATGAAGATGAAAGCTGTCCCTGCCATCTGGCCCCCGTCAACCCGACACAGACTGGACACAAGGGGGCTAATTCCAATAGTCATGTAGCAGAGCCCCCCACGGTTCAAGTCGTTCAGGTATACAATCCCTGCTGCCATGTAGAACAGGAACAAGGCCACATTGATGAAGGCCTCCGTCAGGGGCCACCAGGGGGAGTCGAGGAGGATGGTGCGGTAATACATTGTCATTCCCACCGCCAAGAGACAAAAGGTAATGATCCAGGAGACTCCAGCTGCGGCTAGAACGAAGGGGGTCATAGGTCCTCTGTAGCTGTAGCCAGACAAACCCATGCCCTCGTTATATACTCCATTATAGAGTCCGTAGCTGTTGGACCACTCATTGTCTTTCTGAATGTAGGCGATGACACATGCAATGACCAGGCCCCCAAATAGGAGCTGGAGTCCAGCCAGAAGCCTGAGCAGCCCCGGCCATGATTTCAAGTACGAGTACTTCTGGTTGTAGACCTCTAACTTCTCGGCATAGTACTCTGCTGGGTGGATGCTGGTCAGCAAAGATTCTTCTTGTGGACCCGTAAAAAACAGATCATCTGTGAAACTCTCCTTTAACAGAGGCTTTGTTGAGCCGTGACTGGAGTTTCCCAGCGACTCGTTGCAGTTCCTGCGCTCCAGCAGCGGACTCACAGGAGGGCTCACTCTGGTCCCATTGGGAAGAATCTGGATCCCAGTCGTGCCGGCTTCAGAGTCACTTTCCTTCGTCTGTTTATGGATGATGCTGGCCCATGACTGAGGGACGAGGGATTTCAGCCTGTTCTTCATGCCCTTTTTTTTGTCACTGTTCTCATTTTCGGTGGAGTTGGTACCATCATTTTCACCGTCTTCGGTTACATTGTCAGGTATGGGTGTGTGAGTGACCCACATAGGCGCTGGTGGATCACTAGTGGAGGGCTCGGTCTCACTGCCATGCTCCGAACCGTTAAATTTCCAACTGCTGCTTTTCATGCTGCAGCCCGACTTCGGTACTTCATTGAGAAAGAAGTAAATCTTTATGAGGCGATGAGAAGAAGAACTGTGTGAGAAAAAAATAAAACAATATTAGCAATGCAGAATAAACATGGTTCTACAATAAACATGTGCGAACTACATTTAGTTTAAATAAATCACAACAATTAGCAAAACAAAACTATTAGCACATACTTTTAACTGGCACTACCATTTCCTTTTGGCAACCTATTTACACGTCTCTCCGACAGGGAGCAACATTTGCGTCTGTGTCTTATCAGTATAAGTCCAGTATTCATATTCCTTTTGACCTCGTTTTGTTCCAGGAACTACTAACGAATAAATGGTCCTCTGTGTTTATCAGGTAGTCAATAACTGATTATGTCTGTTTGGTGCCAACAGATAATGTATGGTGAACTTTCTCAAAAAAACAAACAAACAAAAAAACAGCTCAAGCTGAGGCTAGAAATCTTGTTGATTGGAACACTGAGAATTAGAACAGTAGAGAACTGTAGCGCTTGGCAACCTTAAAATTTAATTCATTCAGTTTAGAAAGTAAATACACTTTTCTGAGATAAAAACTTACGAAGTGCCTCACAGGAAAATCTACATAAGGGCCCCAATATATAGACATGATCATCATATGCTAGGCCAAAAATTAAATAAAAATTGCAGTCTTGATGTTCGTCGTTCACAAAACATGTGAACAGGAAATAAATTGGTGCCAAATGGAAGGGTAGAGAAAAACCCACCTGAAAGCTTCTTTAAACCCACTAATCACAGCATGTGAGCGTCATCATAAATACACCAGAACCTCTGCTACAGCATGAACACTCAAAGAAAGACCAGAACGTGACTACGGTGCTGCTCAAACTGACCTAATTGCAGAGGAGTTAAGCCGAGCTCTGACTCACAGCAAGCTGCCGCACGAGCTCTTAATACACATCTACAGCCAGGAACCCGTGACTGCACGTTAAAGTGGGAGCACATGAAAAAACATACACCATATTTGTCTTTGAGGCAGAAACAAAAATCTCAAAACCAGCGCCTTACCTTTCAAGTTTGAACTCTCAACTCTTTGGCCGTGCAGTTTCCTTTTGAGACTTTGAGTGACAGTTTTGTTTTGTTCAAATGAGACCTGACACCCACCATAAAATGGCCGCCCCGTCTACCAAGCGCACTCGGCTCACCCTCTCCAGTCTCTCAGGTGACTCACTCTCGGTGTTGGACGCTCACATCCTCGCACGCAGGGCGATTGGCCAATGTGTGCAGAGAACTGAGGGGGGGAGTAAAAGCTTAAACATTAAACCTGAACCGCCCCTGTGCTGGTGCTGACTGGCACTACTAGGTTAATCTGTGGGAGACATAGAGAGGCTGAAACTGGAGAACAGAAGTGAGGAGGTGGTGAGCTAACCTGAAATGCTGCATGTAACGACACAGGTAAAGGCCTGGAGCACATGCACACATATAGTAGATGCTGTGGCGACAGGAAAATTATGAAAAGTGGATGATCTAGAAATTAATGTTGCTTTTGTGACGCCTGAGAAAGTGTAGCAGTACTTAAAGTATTACAGATGCCACTTTATCAGCAACGTTTCCATTTGATATCAGCAAGACTTTATCGATTAAATCTCGCATCTGGCATCTGTGAAATACTGCTTCATCATCCCGTTGTTTATGAATAATTCATTCTCACCTCAGCTGTGTCATATTGTGTTACACAGAGAGCTGAATGTTTGGCACTAGAGGGCAGCAGGCTCCTGCGGTTCTCCATGGCAATTCACCACCTCTCTCTCCCACTCCTCTCGGTCGGTCCCTTTTATCCAATTTACCAGCACTCTCTTCCCCACTTACCTGCTTTCTGATGCATTCATGTTCTCAATCCCACCCCTGCAAACACATCATCTAAAACCTGTGTTCAGATTCTTTTGGTCGTGTTTTTGCAGTGATGTGTAAAAAATACAGTAGCAGGTCAATTCACAAAATACACTGATTTGTCATGTTTTTTTTTTTTTTTTTTTTCATGATGTAAACTGCAGGCTGTGGTTGTAATATAACCATCATCTGCCTAGTCTTACTGCATCTCTTCCCTGTAATCAGTCACACTGTGCTACATGTCTGAGATTTAACCCTCCACGTCTGACTCCAGGAATCATTGCCAGTGTATAACATGACGTCACTCTGTGGCAGTGACTCTTCCAAAACAGTGAGGATTTTCATGTAGAGCAAGCTCGGGGCAAGGGCATCCGTAGTCCACCACCCACCGCCCTCCAGAAAACACACACTGCAGCACTCGTAGTCGAAACAGTACAGTAAACACATAATGCAGCCCACTCTCTCAAGTGAGTCCCACCAGTATCCTTGGCCCGGGGCTAACTCATCTAGTTCTGGCGTGCATGTCCTCTGCTGGCACAGGTTTCTGCTCAGCTGCGAGTAATAGGCCTATGTAGAGCAATGCAAGATCACGTATGTTGTGTAAAGTAAATGTCTAAAGATCATGTGAACCTTCTGGTCCCGTGGAATAATTGACATAAATCATAGCTCAAATACATGTTGGATCAGTTAAATTAATTTGTCTGTTTTTCTTACGATAAACCGTATTATCAAACTCTATGAAAGAGTGATCTAAATGTTAAATTGGAAAACAGCTCGGATGCGATCTATTCACTCTTTTCAGAGCATTAAATAGACTTATGCCACTCTGTCTGTAGGCTAAACATGAAGCTACAGTTAGCCCATTAGCGTGAGTTGAAAGCTTTGCTAACAGCTCTGTGGGGCTGTACTGAGACGCAATGGAGTGTTGAGCAAAATGCTAACATACTGTGTTTGAATTTGAACATCTGCCAATTAACACTGAGCACAAACCAAAGCTGACGCCCAAGAGAATGTTAACTTCACTTTTTAGTTAGTTAAAGAAATGGATAATTTACACATTTGACAGCGTTACTGAAAGATTCATCCAAGCTAAGCTAAGCTAACATTCTCCTGCCTTGACATAATAAATAACCAGCTTTCTCTCCTTATTTTCACCAATCATAGTCTTGCTTTTATTTCTTCTAAATTTGTAACATACTAACAACACTATGACTGCCTTGAAAATGAGAATTTTACACTATTAATCTGTGATTTACATTCACCATTTAGATCTTGTTTAAATGCATTTATCTTCCTGTTTTCCTACTTTGGCTTTTGTTGTTGAAAACACTGTATGTGGTGTTACGGTGTTAATTCCTTCACATGACTGGACAAATAAATATAGACATCGCAAAGACATAATGAAAAGATGAGTAATAATGACATTTTTGCCAAACATATGATGAAATTATGAAGAAAACCTTATACAACTAAATTAGAATATGTTCATTAACCACAAACTTCTGCCTTTTCTGAACTGGTCCCCAAATGACTCACAACTGGTGAAGTCTGACCTTATTAAAAATTTCCACTTGATTGTAAATAGTACAAGAGGGCGTCATTCGTACGATCTCTTGTTGTGAACGTGGGAAACGTGACCCCAGCCAAAGGCAGCTGAAGTCCCATGCCATTCTATCAAGTTCAAGATGATCAAGTGTTAACAACGCAGATGAGAGATGATAATCTCAATCTATGCAAAAGAAAAAACTGTACTTGAAGTATGAATCTAGATTTTGAATATCGAGCCTTGGCCTCAATGATTCTGTCAAGTGAATGACACCAAGTCTGGAGTCATGGGAATCTGTATACATCATGCATAATGTATGCTGAGTGTACACATGCACATACACACTGAAGGTATATACATGAACAGTTTCATGGTTCAAGTCCTGACACATGGCCCGGGTTTTTTTTTTTTTTTTGAAAGTGCGCCTACAGACAACCTCATTTGTATCAATTCACCCTGCCTCAGATCCCTAAGAGACAGAAATGGGCAACAGACGAAAAGATAGAGATAAACACAGATGGAAAGACAGAAAGAGAGAGAGAGAAAAAAAACATTGGACGCTGAAATAAATGACACTCAAAAACCATTTGGTGGAATGAAATGGCCCTTCACACCCACTCTCACCCACCACACAGTGCCTTAAAATGGCCCAAAAAACAAAAACAAAAAAAAACACACAGAAATCGATACTCCTGTTCAGTCTGATATGCCCAAGTGTATGCCAAACCATCTTATTTGAAAGCGATAAAGAAGGGCATTAGGCATAATGCTACTCACTCCCTCCCAGGTCAGACGGAGAGAAAAGCAGGGCCTGTAACAAATTCAATAAATGGATGAAATACTTCCTCCTGCCTGCCACAAGCTGTCCTCAAAGGGCCTTTTCACACCGTGGGGTGATCCTCAACACCCTGCAAGCTGATTCCTCCATCTGTCCTTCCCCTCTCCAAGGGTCATCTGTAGCCCTGTGCAACCTGCTTCCCTCCCTTCTCTCACTGTGGGCTGATATTCAGTTCCCTCTAGGGGAAGCAGCCGGTAACTTGATGCCTTCCTTTCTTACCTTTAAAACTTAAGCACAGGAATAAGTAGTAGCTGGATGAATTACAGTACCTGTGCCAACTCAGGGATGTTGTTAGAGAAGGAAATGATGGAAGACATTTACCTTCTCAGTTAACCATTAACTCTTTTTTTTTTGTTGCATAGCCTTGCGCTTTAAAACGCACATACAAAGTCAAAGATGGTCTTTATATTTACTCTGTTCTCAGAGCCTCGCTGGGGGAGGGGGGGGCGACTCCCCGTGTTTCCACTGCTGTATGTCTTTGGGGTTGTGTAGCAACAACTGCAGGGTGACTGACTCTGCCATTCTTGCGGGATATCGGTCGGCTGCCAAGTCCCTCCTGATTTGGGTGTAATTAACCAGGCTGAGCCTTGTTTGTGCATGCGGACATGAATAGTAGCTTGTTATTTGAACATTAATGACTCGGCATGTGTGTGTGTGTGTGTGTGTGTGTGTGTGTGTGTTGCATGCAGACCACAGTTCACCTTGGAACAGCGCCTCAGCAGCTGTGTGTCCTCTGGTGCCGTGTTTATGTTTATATCAATACATCCTCCTGTGATCATATTTTATGACGCTTCCGCCTCGCGGTTTTGCAAGAGGAGACGTGTGATGTCTGCATCCAACAACACGTTTGCTAGCCCATCTTTCAAGTGTTACAATTGTCTTTTGTTCCCTTCCTCTTTTTGTGGAGAAGATGGTAAGACACTGATTTATTGGCAAAGAAATTTCAAAATAAATCTTCACGTTCGACTGCAAAAAAAAAGTAAAGAGAGTGACGGTCATATCTGAAGATAGTCTTTAATGGTTTGGCCTTGGTGTCTCTCCTTGCTAGGACAAAAGGTTACCTGCAAAATGAAGAAACAAGGAACAGTATACAGAGAACATGTTAAATCCATTTGCCATCCATTAAAAGTTGATTTATTCCAGTGCTACTACGTACATTATGCATCATGTGGCAGTGTACACAGAACAATGATTGGGTTACATTTTTTTTTTTTTTTTTCAGCTTCCGGGGTTTTTTCACTCTGGTATATTGTTCAGCAGAGGCATGTTCTGATGCCCGCTCTATGAGGAAAGCCTACTTCTCAGGATAATAAAAGACTCTGGGATGCATTGATCACTTTGACTCATCTACCATCATCAGAGTAACACCATGAATGTTCCTCACTTCACTACAAAATATAGTTTTGGTTCGTTTTCATTTTCTAGAGGAGAAAATCGGGTCGTTAAATATTGGAATGGTGTTTTGGCAGGTCTTCATTGTGGACAGGTTAAGGAGAAAAAAACATTTCAATAGAGTAGAAAACAACAGAACCTGGATTAAACCTCCCATCTGCAAGTGCGGTAATAAAAGTGATCTTTTAACTTGGCCAAATTTCAAACCCTTCACATCATATTGGATGCTATTTTACTAGTGCATACCTACAACATGCTGTGCATCAAACCTAGCTACCTTTACCGCCGCGGTTACACTTGTCCTGTTTAATTGGTGACATCTACAATGAGGTCATATTTACAGGACATCCACTCTTGCTGTTCACAAACCCCACCAGCCCCCCTCATCGTCAGGCCAAAACGGACGTGTCAGTAAATGAGCTATGGCTCTCATCTTACACCAGCACCGTCACTTCTCTCTGGGGAAGACGCTGCAGCATCTGTGATCCTTCCTGGTGAAACTGAATATTGCACACCGAGTGCAAAATGGAACATGACCTGGGTTTCCCTTGCTTCTTCCTTCCTTTCTTTTTTTTTTGAACCACTTAGAGGCCTTTGCTGCGGGCCATTTGGGAAGCCCCTTTGCGTGTTGGGGACTGATGTTCTTAACGATGACAGATGACTAACGCAAATCTTAACCTCAGATAATGAAGAGGTGGCAACCTCAGATAGGAAAAGGCAGGTGAGGTCGTAATCAAGGAGATCCTCTTCCATTAGCCTCCCTGACTCACTGGATGACGCTGATTGAAACGGAGACTGTAATGGCATGAAAGATCCCTTTATAATGTACTAACACAGTGGAGTGGAGCACTGTATGAGATGTGGCTAGAGGTGGGGGAAGTAAAGAGTCATGCTTCATCAACTCAAGTTGAAAGGAAAAAAGCTCGTATTCATGCTTGATTAAGATCCACTTGTAGCAAACGGAATATGTTCTTTCGAAGAAGTGCTCTCTGGTCAGCCCAAAGCCTGTGGGAGAATGGACTGTCTCTCAGGGTTTAACTTTCACCTAGCAGCTTGGAAACCTAGGAAATAATAAAGATGCTATTTTTTTTTGGTTAGCTTAAGGGCCAATAAAGATGATTTTCAGGACAAATATCCGTTTGGGATTGAGGTTACCTACCATTCTATCTACAGCATGCTAGCCCCCCAACACTTCCTGCTCTGTGCCTAATTCATGTGCTTTGGTAAAATCCTTAGTATGTCTTCAAATAATAATAAAAAAAAAACTTGGGATTCATTGCAGCCCTGGGAACCTCTGATATTTACTATATTCTCTATTTTTTCAGTTATAATTGTGTCATTTGGAAAGACAAAGATAATGCTCGAAGAATAGCTCAAATTTCTCCTTTCTTGCTGACAGTTACCTTAGTACAATTAAGTCTGCACAGTAAATATAAAGTTACTGCTAGCAACCAGGTAGCTCAGCTAGCTGGTCAGGAAGTAACAGTAAACACATAAACCCACAAACATTGTGTAACAAGTTAAGTAGTTAGCTTTGGAGCTGTTAGCATGTGAATTTCGGTAGCTTTGGGTAGCTAGCTGCTAGCTGTTAAGGTAACCAGATGCCGATAGTAAACTTTTAGAGGTGAGTTTTACATGTCTTCCAGCTAGGCAGCTAAACTAATGTAAAGCTAATTTCATATTTACAGTACAGACATGAGTGGTAACAATGTGGAAACACCCAGCAAGAAAGCACATAAGCACTACATATTTGATCAAAATGTCAAACTATTCCTTTACATTTGCAGATGGATCGAGTCACTGTCCTCTAACGTCAAAGTTTCTTCAGCACTTTTATTTGTAACTTTTCAGGATTCGTTCGTGATAGGGATTCTTCTTCACTTCATATTTTGAACAGGGAATGCAATTACACAATCACATTACTGCAACTCTTTAAGACCTCCAACTATAAAATCCCTAAGTGTTCTACTAGTTAAAAAAAAGAAGAATTTTAATAAAATTTAGTAAAAAAAAAAAAAATTAAATAACAAAGAAAGAAAAGCAAAAAACAAACTAAAGTAAAATCAAAATCATATAAATAATTCATCCATCCAAGGAAGATTGTGATCCATTTATGCACAGAACTGAGCAAAAGAGCTCTGTTAGTTTCTCAGTTTGACCAGTGATGTGAAGCTGCACACCAGCAGACCTCGAGCCATGTCATCATCCGAAGACTACAGGAAGCTCTAAACGGTGTTGGTGAGTAAGGTAGACTACTACATATTTCATTGTTGATTATTGTTGAGTGTGCAGCACTGAGCTAAATGTGAACTCGCTCTCTGACAAACACTCTCTCGGTCCGTCTTACTTTCACTTTCTCTGTGAACGTCCTCATTTCTCACTGTGTTAGTAGAAATGTGGGAAAAAAAAAAAAAGGTTTCAAAACATTTAGAGTTGCAATGTAATGGAGGCAATGTTATGCACTACATTAAGACATTTTCTTTAGATTTTTGGAGAGGAATGTATCTGAAAAAGGAATGCAATGCTGTATTCAGACTGTTAACATCGTAAAAAAGCTCTGAAATTAGTAATTAAATAACCCTCTACTATTTATACATTCAGGCACTGAAAAATCACATGTCAATATGTAACTAAAAAAGATAGTCGCTCTCATTTTTCCCTTGGTAAGAACAAGGAAGCTGATACCTTGAAGTTGGCAATTGTGTAATTTTTTCCTACCCAGTAGTAATGCCATGTGCATCCCCTTTGCTATTCTTATGTGTGACAGTTTCCCCTCCCCCTTAAGTGCATTTTCAAGCTCTGACCTGAAGTCAGAGCTTTTGTAGCATCTCCTACAGCTTTCACCCTAACCTATGGGAAAGAACCCATGACACTAGTCTTTTGAAAGGGAAATCCAATGGTTTGTCTCGCTCTCCTCACCGGACAAACAGATAGACGGACGGATGGGTGGACAAATGTCCTCCATGGCCTCGTAGGGCCAGCAGGTGAGCCAAGGCCCTAAGATCCACTGACCAGCTTCCCCCTCACCCCCCCTCGTGGTTAAGGACTCTCCGGTGTGATAGCCAGCTCTCACCCCAGCGACCCTGAACTCGTTTTTTTTTTTTTTTTTTTTTTTTTTTTTAACTATACAAGGGCTTTTACAAAAAAGCTAACTTGGACAGCCATACAATGGCTAAAACATAAACCATATCTCTACTTTATCTCGGTTTTCAGTCATTTTTTGTATTTTTTTTTCTCTTTTTCTTTTTTTGGATGCATTTGTGTTTTTTCTTGATTTAAGTCTTTGCCTTTCTCTGTTCTTTTCGAGTAGCTCTAATCCAGGTCTGTGCTGAGCGGCGGCTCAGTCACAGAGGAATTGGTTTTTGGATTTTTCATTGGTTGGGGGAGGAGGGAAATAGTGAATGAGTGGTGGGAGGGAGAGAATAAGGGCGACAATCAGGTCAGGGGTCAAGATATGAGTTGGTTATTAGTCCAGACGCGGACTCGCCAACCGATATAGGGACAGCTGTGGAGGGGACAGAACGAGATGAAGCATGGGTCTGGGGGATGACTACAGAGGGCTTGTCAAGGTTATCCGCTATCGGAGGAGGTGTGTGGTGCTGTGGATGGAGAGCGCCGCCTACGGGCGGTGGAAGTCCAGGATCGCTCGGAGCGCTCGGAGCGCTCGGAGGCTAGCGAAGCGGGCCGAAAGCGGTGAACAAAGCCGTCCAGGAAGTCCTGCTGCTGCTGGGTTATGGCTTGGGAGATGAGGCAGGGCAGCGCCTGCAGGCTGCCCGTCACCGAGTCCAGCTTGTCCTCCAATGTGCCGATGCGCTTGTCCAGCTCCTCACTGCGCTCCTGTAGCTCTGACACCAGGTCATACATCACATTCTGGGTCTAATGAACGAGAGAAAGTAAATGTATTTTGGAAGAAGTCAGAAGGAAAGGGGGGGGGGGACTCAGGAGGTAGGGGCAAGATAAAAACATTAAAAAGCTGATTTACAGCCTAATATCCACAAAGTGAATTGCAATAACGAAAATTAGCAGAAGACACAGTACGTATATGCTGCCAGGGACAAAACCTTTCACGTAATAGCTCATTGAAAATTTCATGAGCAGACAGTCTAATTCTTACTTACTCAGTATTAAGGGAAGGAAACAATGTCAAGACGCTGCATGGGAGGGAGCTGTATAGTTTCAGCAAGTCAGCACAGATTTTATCTTCCCATAGATTTAACAACCAGCTTCTTCAGTCCTTTTATAGCTACTGAGGCCTTTAATGCCTTAGGTATTCACTTGATACATCTCATTCTCATAAGGAAACGTGTCGACATTATTAGGGCACTTATTGTTCCGCAGTGGATGAAGTGGTGGCCAATGTTGCTGTACAGACTCTCTGCATTATAATCCATCCAACACTGAATTTAATTTGTTTGTTTATGAAATGGCTCTGATTGGTTGCAGGACGATTGCAGAGATATTTCTTCTCTGCGTTGGTTGAAACACAGCCTATAATAATAATAATAATAATCCTATAAAAGCCTATAATAATCCAAAAGGTGTGTGATACCAGACTCATAATCTGATGAGAATAAAGTCTGGCTACACCAGGCGAGTAATTTTAGAAAGCAAGTACGAGAGAAAAGCACCTATTTGTATTGTGACTATGTGATAACTAAATATTTATTTATTTATCCAGAATCCAAAGGGTTACTCCTCTATATGGCTTACAAAGAGGGCTGTTGAACTGCCGTAGGATGTACACAGATAGACCGGAGCGCAGTAAGGGCAAGTAAACACACATTAAAGGGATTGGCCTTAGATCCTTTTAAAATACACACTGGAGTGCAAATGCCAACCACATCAAATGAGGTTGCAGTCACGCACCTCCCTTTGAACCCCCTTTCTGCTCGGTTGGGTCAGCTGACGACTGCATACTGGGACAGAGGCTACCGAGGTGTTCGGCCCCTAACAGGCACATTCTGTTTACTAGTCACCAACGAAATGCCTGCAGCTGGAGAGGTGAGTCGCTCAGAGTCAAAAATAACTTTGAACAGTTAACAGCGACTGTGGCATTTGTCTTAATCGTTTTGTGCAGCGTTTTTTGTCGCTCTGAAGGTTGGAGGACTATCCAGAGTTTTTTTTTCTTCTTTTTTTTCTCTGTATCGGTTAAAACACCAGCACCATAATGAAATCTCAGCGGAGTGTTACCAGACTCATATTCTGATAAGGGCTTGTGACTCAGGAGCAGTTTTATCTAGTGAGGGACTTTCTTCTATTTAAGTAAATTACTTGTAATTCTGGGAAACATTAACACATTATATATGTTAGCAAACAGCCGCATTGTTACGCAATGAGCAGTAACACAGCAGCGACACTGGAAGAAAGTAAGGAGGCAAAGAGCCGCAGCCAAATGCTAATCCTCTGCGGGTTATCACTGCGAGAGACCCCCTTTTTTTATTGCGGCGCTGATTTATTGCGGAAATAAAAAATACTGACCAGAGACGCTTTAATACAACTAAATCCACTGCTGAGTGGATACAAATAGAATTTAGAAGACTTACCTTTGCCAGGTCCACCAAGGTGTTGGCCTGATCATTGAGTTTCCTCTGCTCCATCTTCACACTGCGCAGTCTGCGTGGGGGCAGAGGGAGGTGTGAACAGGAAAAAGAGGGACGGAGGAGGTGGACAAAAGGGAGCAAAAAGGAGGCGAGGAAGAAAGGAGGAAGGGGGGTATGGAAATAGAGGGGCGGATGGCGGTTTGCAGGTGTCGAGTATAGAGACAGGTTGTTTGGGGGACAGAGGCCAACAGAGAAGAAAGAAGGAGGAGGAACAACATATGTTATATCAGGAGTGTTCTCTCATTGATGAAATTGAAAACGAGAGAGAGAGACATGCATTGCAAAAATATGTTTTTTACATACCCATATATATATAGACATATACGCGGGAATATATATGTGTATATATAAATATACAAGCATTCCTGGTCTTGGTCAATACAATAGCAACCAAAACATGCAAAGTACAGAAGCATACTACACCCGTTTTGAAAAAGTAAAGACTGTGTTTGCCATTTTTTTATCAAATCTTTTTTTTTTGTTATAACAAGATTTCCTTTTCTCATAGCAGTGCGATGCTTTAAACAGCAGCGATTTTTACTTTGACGAAAAAATAATCTTGGTTCTGAGGGATGATCTTGTTACAACCCACAAAAAGGTAAACGATCTCTATGCAGTGCGGATAAGATGTATTCTTAGTGCGGCTAAACAATGCTTTTCATGTGGCAAGAATGCAATATGCTTCCATTCAAGAAAACCTCAAAACCTGTTTGAAATCAAAACATTCCCATCTCTTTCCACCCAAAAGTAAGACATTGAAAACGGAAAAAAATCGGCATGCCCTTAGTCAGACAGCTCAGTGATAGGACTCCATGTGTACACACTGGTCATTCAGTAAGCGTGCAGTGACTATGACTGAGTTTGTGCACAATGAGTTGAGCGTTTTCAGTGCTGGGTTTTGCGTGTGTCTGTGTGAGTGTGTGCGCGGATGCCACAGATAAAAGATGAAGCTCGCCAGAAATAAACCGTCTAATGACGCCGCCGAACATATGGCAAAATAGGCATTTTAAATAACTTGCGCAATGATACATCGGGCATGGTTTGTGATGCCTTCAACACTGTGCCTCCTTATCTCTAATCAAATGCATTATGGCACTGAAGAACTGGTAACGTTGAGGTGAATAATGTGTCATTGTTAGCGGTGGCGTCGCACAGCCATCATCTGAATGTGCGAGGGGAAGAATTTCCCTGTTCGGCAAATTATGAGACAGGATGACATTCAAGGGCATTTATTCATGTGCAAATCAGTATATCAGAGCAGAGTGAGACTGCTCGCTTACGGCTCTATCTCTGTGGGAAACCGTTTCAGCTCGTATGTGTCTGTTTGCTCGGGCTTTGTTATCCCTTATGGCTGTCAAAGCATAGGGGCTAAAAGCTGAAACTTATTAGCGCGGCACATTTTGAGCACAAATTATGTTAGACAAAACCCCAACGTAGATGTTGCGTCGTGCCTTCCTGTGTGCTACGTCACCAGTGTCATGTACCAGCTTTTATGTTTGATCTCATATTAAAAAAGGAAAAAGAAAAAAAGCACAAATCCATATTAAATCAACAGCAAACACTCCAACCTCATTAGGACATCGTGTGTATTTATGTCATCACAAAACCATCAGGGGTGCAGGATGAGATCAGCTGATGCAGGTTAATATAGCCCCCAGTGCAGCTATATTAATCATGGGCAACATCGTTCACTACATCGTTGATGATTATGAACGGCTGGCCAGGCCAACAAAGCTCCAAGCTCATTCTGCGCAAGATGCTTTTTCTTTCATACACTCTTTCCAGACAACCCTCCACTATTGACACTGGTGGCAAAATGTTGATGCGTTTTTTTTTTTTTTTTTTTTTTCCATTCAAGGGAGAATGGGAGGGAGAGGGAAGTAAATGGAACATCGAATAAAGAAAAACCAAAAACAAATCAGCATTCAGCTCTTTTTTTTTTTTTGGTAACAAATGCTTTTTTTTCATGCATGTCAAACGCAGACATGGTGAGAGGAGGAGGAGGAGGAGGAGGAGGAGGATGTTGAGGAAACAGTAGGAGGAGGATACATAGAAGACTCAACTTACTTCTGAGCTCTGCAGTGATAGAGCAAAACAAAGACAGAACACAGTACAAAGTTTTAACCCCACAACATTCACGAAACGAGTGAAACCATTACACTTCTCACTGTAAGCACGGGGTAAAAGAGGGGTCGGAGGAGGGGGAGGGGTACGGGGGGAGGGAAATAGGAAGGACCATTACACTAGATTGCAGTGTGTGTGCGTAAGTGTGTGTGTGTGACTGTGAGAATTCACATGTGTGTCAGCATAACAATAAAAGGGAGGCGATGCTACCAAATATACACAGCTAACACTCTCAGATTATTCAGGTTATCAATAGCATGGACTCAAAGTCTTGTTGTTTTTGTTTTTTTGGGCATGCTGACAGATTCCCCTTGGCATTTGGTGGTGAACGACAAGTCGCATTTAGGTTAGAGCACACAGAGCAAATGCAGTGCAGGACTTACTGGTGAATGGCTTGGAGAAACTTGCGCTGGTGTTTCCGCACCTTGGCGTGATCTATCTTCTTGACCAACTTGGTGTGTTTATAAATGAGCCATGTTTCCCTGAGTACATTGGCAGCTGTGTTCTTTACCTGCGAAACAAGGTCGAGAAAAGTGTTTGAGGTGCAGTCACCGTTAAATGAAGCCAACTGGGACGTTGAAATGGCCACTTGAGGCATCAAATAGTTTGAATCCTTGTGTAAAAAAAAAAAAAAAAACAGTTTTGGGACTCCCCATTCTTGAAAACAGTGCAGGGGTGAATTACTTTTAACTTGTATATAGGTCAGGGGCACTTTGAGTGACAGGTTGCTAGCCATATGCCTCAGCGCCACTCATGTTCTGTATCCATTTCTGACTTAACTAGGAGCTATAGGCAGAACCAGACAACGCCTAGATGACAAAGGCCTGCGCCCCCCACAGTGAGCTTTAAAATCACTGCGGAAAATAAAGTATATGGGTGATTTCCACTTTTAATGTACAGTTTATTATTGTTTTAAGGCTAAAAACAAAGAAAGATGCATGCAGATCAGAGGTAATAGTCAAACACAGATAAATTAAACTAAATTAAAAGAAGCAATAAAAACTAATAATAAGAGATAAAAGTGTCCTCCTACGCAGAGGGGCGTAAAAAGCACATCCGAAGTAGTAGCAAAGACTCAGCACTTTTGATACAGAGAGGAAGTTTACAAGGTCATGATACAAGATTAGAATCAGCAAAACATTTGCACCGGAGCTATAATGAGGACATTCTGCAAAGCAGTAACTTGGAAATTTTTCTAACTTTAAAAAAAGGCAAAAATTGAAATGGGCACATTTTACATCTGGATAGCTCTTAGATGTTCGGTAGGCCTCTGAACTTGGACCTGAAGCATATAGTACCCACCTGCCTACTGGTCTAGTTTTACGTTCAAAACCCAAATTGGGGCATTTAAATTACAAGTCTGTTAAAGAGCAAGACATGGGTTTACCATCAAAAACAATTGGGCACCCTTGCAGAACAAAACACGGTAACAAATGACTCACTCGTTTGCAGAGTTGTGTGTCCATCATGAAGTTGTGGACATGCTTCTCAGCCTTGGTCAGCTCCAGCTTCCTGGCCACCACTGCAACCACCAGTGCAGTGCAACCAGCTCCCTGTCACACAGAGACACAGTCGAACACACAGGAACCTTTCAAGGTGCAACTTCTTCACTGTGTTAATAACAGTAACAATAATAAATGAGAATCTGTGACAAGAAAATAAAGTAGCAAAGGAATATTTTTCTGCTAAGTTACAAGCATCTGATTTCACTTCAATTTTCTGGTTTGACTGGATGAGTTCTGTCATTAGTGCAGTCAGAATTGAATTTTAGTTCTTTGGGAAGAGTCCTTTATTTTCAACTGGGAGGAGGCAAGAGGAACCTACCATGATCCCTGTAAGCAGACACACGCCTTTCCCACAGTACGTGTGTGGTACCATGTCCCCGTAGCCAATAGAGAGGAAGGTAATCGAGATGAGCCACATGGCTCCCAGGAAGTTACTGGTCACTTCCTGTTTGTCATGATACCTGAGGCAACGAAGATAAGCACAAGTGGGAGAAGAACAGTCAGAAACACTGGACGCAGCTCCCTGAACGTGAGCATGCTGAAGAGCGGCATGGTGCTGCGTGAACCAAACAGGGGTGGTGGGTGGAAGAGGTGGAGGTGGTGAGGACTGAGGAGTAAGAGAGAGGAAATCATGATACAGGGTGAGACACCTGTTTTCTAGTCTGAAAAATGTGTCGGGTACACTGAGTACATCGGCTAAAGAAACCAGATCTAGGTTTTGGTTTGAGTCACTTCTACGGGAGGTTTCTACATTTAATGGAGAAACGTGTCTTAATGGGCGGGAGACGTAAACTGACATGAAGGTGGAAAAAAAAGCAAATGGTAGAATTTGGCGGATTAATTTCTAAAATGTGTGTTTCGCGTTTGCCGCCAATGTATAAATGAATCATTCGGTGAGATGAATGATTTGATGGGGCGTTTAAAAAATGAATCCGAGGCCGAATCACTTACTCTTGTCGTACATTAAAAATTACAGTTTTACAAAAATGCTTTTAAAGGACAGAGAGACATGTTACTGGAGGTGAATGGATAGTGTACCGCGGGTCGAACTTATTTTGATTGTGACAGCCCAACAAATGGAAGAACACCAGTGCATCCAATTAATGCATACACCGCTGCATTAAATCAAAGCAAACAGTTGCTCAGTGGCCACGGTTTTTTCGAAAATCTTTCTTCACAGATTTTACACCTGCCCCAAGAAATGGTTTGGCAATGCAAGTCATCACTTCAAACATGTTGTTTGCTGAAAATAGCTGACAGCCATGCTTGAATTGTCAGTCCAGAGGCCCACAGTGCATATGCAAAGATAGTCGTATTAAAAACATAAAAACAAGAAAACAAAACAACATATATATTAAGTACAAAGCCGGATTGAGGATGACATTCCCATACCTTTTGTGGCAAGACAAAAGTCCATCAGAGGCAAATCTGCCCCATCCACCCACCCTCATTCAATTCGCCTGATTAATCCCAATGGGCTGTCTAGGAAGAGATCAGATAAGATTTCATTTTCGAGTTAAAATTAAATATTCATTAAGCACTTGAGACAACATCTCACTAACATCCTTATAACAAGACAATGTCGACTGAGTTTAATTTCTTAGGATTTTGTTAAGGCTTTTCCAGAGGGGGCTCTGCCTGTGCCAATCATGAATTTCCAATGAGTTTGAACTATCCAGCAGTGACCCAGCGTGAGGACTCAAAATGACCGCAGCAATCACATCTAATTAGTGCACAAGTACAGATGGGAACACTTGGGGCCAGTCCATGAATTTCTGAAGTTTTCCTTTCCAGCAGAGTGTTGGTTTTATAAATATGCCTTCTCCTCCTTCTCCTCCAAGACAGTCCATTGTTATCAAATATCATAAATGAACTAATCATGCCTTCTGCAGTTCTTAAAACTCCCACGCTCTGGGTGTCTATTCATGCTCAAAGATCGGGGGGAGGCAGGGGGAGGGGGAGGGGGGTGTAGCTGTGAGCATTTTTGTCCCACAGAACGTCAAAAAAGTGAGTGGTCTGTGGGATTCAAGCTTTTTCAATGACATGCAGAGAAGCAGTCTGTACAATACCATGCAGGAATAAGAAAAGATGTCTGCATCCTGCATGCTTCAAAAGCCAGTATATTGAGAGCAGGGACGCGGTGGGAAAAAAACCTATAGGGTCCATTTGGAGATGAAAATCACCTCTGACAAATTCTGCGGCGTTACCAGGTGGAGGGGGATTGTACTTCTTCTCGGACAGGCTTTCATTTGCAAACAGTGGGGTGAGGATTAGATGGGGAACAAAGGAGGAGGCTCATTGAATTTGACACCCCTGTCTCTTTTACCTGCATCCCAACACTTCACCAGCTGCCCTTTGATAGCTGCCAGGGGCCTAAACTTGATCAGCTGGATAAATATTGTAATTACAAATGACTAGTATGTTAATTTCATTCATCTTGTCATCAGGGCGTGCAGAGAGTGAGTCATGTCTTCAAAGCAGGCAGAAGTGTGCTACACCTTTCAGCACAGTGAACAATGTATTACAGTGTAATACAGTGGCTTTCTCTCTGTTGTAAATATGACCCATAAATAGGCCTGACAAGTGCAGAATGCGTCTTTTGCTATCAGTTGTTTCTAATGGGGATGTGGCTGTAAGTTTTTTTTTTTTTTTTTTTTTTTTTAATGCTACTTCAGTTATTCTCTGCCCTGGAAAAGAGCAGAAGACGGCAATACGGGAACAGAGACAGAGGCTGAATGGGGAGCTAATCAATAGCATTTTAAAGCTCTCAATATACTGTGTCAAGTTTTGGAATAGCATGGAGAAGAGCTGGCACCACTTTCAACCTATTCCAGGACAAGAGGTATATAATGTCAAGAGCAGATCGTTTTATTCCCCACTGTTAAATTCTTCCTGACAGACACTCACAGTGAACACTTTATCCTTGGATCAATTACTCAAAATGTTTCAGTTATTTATCCGGTGCGAATACCGTAATTAACTTCTCTGAAAGGAGGAGCTGAACTCTGCAGTGGGCTGGAGGAGAGAGTAAAGTGTGCAAGGAACAAAAGGCAGATAAGGTAACATCCCGGTCCCTCAACTAAACAGAGCAACAACAACGAGGATAAGAAACAATTAACAATGGCTCCATCAGTCAGTTCAAATTATCAGCAACGTATCAAATAGTCTCGTCAGCCCTTCCCTCGACACGTGGATGTTTTCTGTTTATGTGCGACTAATGAACAGTTCCCAGCCGTTTCATTTTGAAGCTGCCACCGTCTGTAGATGTGCTCATGATACATGTGATGAGGGAAATCCAGCGATCAAAGCAGACGGCACTTCCTCTAAACAACCACAGGAGTAACGACGGGTGAAATGTGAATGAGCCATACGTTCCGTTTAGTCAACATGCACACACACACATGCACACACACCTCATTAGGGATATTCAGCATGTTAGACCAAACCCCCTGCTTTAAACAATATTTTCCACACTGGAACAAAACTAAACGCAATGCTATGAGTGCAACGTAACTAACTTCAGTTTCAATGCTTTCCGATGAAGCCTGATTCTACACTCACATTTCTATGTTCCTGCGCTGGTCAGCTACCGCAGCAAATCAAGGGACTTCCTCCAA
The DNA here is from genome assembly GCF_022458985.1 of Mugil cephalus. Classification (NCBI taxonomy): domain Eukaryota; kingdom Metazoa; phylum Chordata; class Actinopteri; order Mugiliformes; family Mugilidae; genus Mugil; species Mugil cephalus. Next base: position 19,935,168 of record NC_061776.1, on the reverse strand, counting down.
GCTCCTGTTCAACATGCTCCAGCTATCGCGTGCATACTCTGCATCCCTGATTCTTCCCGCATTTTCATTTCACGGCAACAAAACCAAATTAGGGAGATGCTCCGACGAGCACTAGCCTTATTAGGGAAATGAATCTGAGTACTGACTGACACTACTTGGGGACAAATATGCTGGGATGCTCCTCGGGGAGTGTGTTAGTTGCAGTAAACACGAGCAGATTAAACTCAAAGTAATGACGACCTAATTGAAAAAACTGCAACCCCAACCGTGTTTTTTTTTATTTTTTTTGCAGCACAGCCAATATGCATAGCAAGCAAGCACGCAAGCAGCACACTCCAAGACCGGACTGTAGAGTATGTAATTTTATCCTGTGTATTTGTTTTTTAAAAAATAAATCAATTAATAAGTCAATAGTATTTTTGATCAAAATACTATCAGTATGTTTTAATGAAATAACTTCATAGAGAACGATCTGGGATCACACCAGCGTTACCTTAAAGATTCTTTTTTTTTTTTTTTCAGACAAGTCATTACAAACTAATCTCACCTAAACTGTTAGATGGATTCTATCAAAACTGTACATGGTCAAAAGACATGGTCCCCAGAGGATGAATCAAATTCTGGTGAACACCTGACTTATCCAGCAGCACCATGAGATTCTTCTCACATCCATGATCCCTCTGCTCAGGTAACTGTCACATGGCACCATGATGGTGTCAAAGGATTCATTGTTTTAGTCTTGGTGTAACTACTGTATTTCATGATTGTATATTTTGGTTATTGTATATTAGCCAGTGTTTGTTTGCTAACAAGCCAAAGCAAGGCAGTGAACATGGTGGCTCGCTCAGAAAGTAAAACATTTTTACTCTAAAAGTAAAAATGGATGCGCGCATACGCACAGCAACTCGGCGCCCTCTTCATTTTGACACACGAGTGCACTCTAGTCCTGCAGTGTGTACAGTGGAGGAGCTCACATACAGGATGAGGAAGAGACGGCACATAATTAAACCATAAACAAATCAAACATGCAGAACAGGAAATAGTGTCTGCGGCCATCTGCATCTCTTGGCCGTGTGCCCGAGTCCAACTCTGTTCAATGAATTCTTAAACACACTTGAGCAGTCAAGGGGCTCAAGGTCGTAGTGACCCTTCATCTGAAAATCAAACACGGAGGAGTGGCGGTGTCACAAGGTTGTGTAATTGTACTTAGGCCAATTAACATAAAACATAAGAGTGAATGGATCCTTGCAGTGTTGCAGAAACGGGATGTCAGCGTTAGATTTAGATTTAGCCTGTTATCCATCCTGCAGCCATGTAGCAGGGAGCAAAACAAAATGATTTTGTTACACAACTGTCAATGTGATTGCACTTTAACAACAACCAACACCCGCTAATTTGAAGTGTTTACACCCCAGGGCTTTGTTGAAGAAAAGGTCGAGTGGCACAAAATCTCATCCATAGTTTTAAAGGAGCCATAAGAAAACTTCCAAACAGTGTGACACAGTGGTAAAGCCACTGAGATTATACTACTGCTGCTGAGAAGTAGTAGTAATCTACTGAGGAGTAAAAGATGTGAGCAAACATCCTATCAGTGTGCCCTTGAAAACTTTCATATTTAATCTGAGAACTTCACCCATTTTTTATTTTATTTTTTTTAATGGAGTCAGGCCCATCTCTGAGCTGCTGTGACTCTCCTTCTTAATCTACAAAGCCGCCAGGCAGGAAGTTCTATACACGAGGCTCCTAATCTTAATGTTTCAGTGCTGGAGTGTGTGCTAATGTCCAGGGTTATCAGCTAGAGAGTATCCCATTACAGATGATTTATTGAATTAGTCTGGAAAAGAATCAGCGGTACGTTTCCAGCCCCAGCGTCACAGTGCTGCCATTCTCAGCTGACAGGTACAGTGGACATGCTGGAGCTGAAAACAAATTAAAAATCCCCATAGTCCCTGTATAATTTAAAAAAAAAAAAAACATATCCCGGAATTAATAAGATGAGGGGGACACACACAGAACCGGCACAGAAACGTTGAAACACCACCACTCCAACCTCCACTGCTAATCCAGCACACACAAGCATTTTCCTTCATGTCCATGTTCTTCTCAGGGCACTCAGCTCTCTGCCTGAGTCTGGCTTTAAGGAAGCACCATCTGCCTCTCCTGCCTCTGCCCACTGTCGCACCGACCGAGTACTGCATCTCCCTAACATTTGAATGTTTTTCAGTTTTAATTCCTCCGCATCAGGTGGTTATTTAATTTGTCGTTCTTTGTTCTCTCCAGTCTGCAGCTGCGAGGGCTGCATGGTGCGTATCCGAGGAAGCATCGTCTCTGAACGATATGCTATTTTCACTCGCGAGTGAATGAAACACAGGCCCTGCTAGTTTGTCTCTCGCAACACATCTAACAAACAACCCCGCAGAAGTAAATGATACTAACAGTGACTTTAGCTCAGTCAGTGCTGCGCCTACAGAGTGGCCGCTGCTTAAAACACACGGTGAGATCAAGTCATGAAACCCAGACAATCTATCTGTCCTTTACCAATAAGACACTTGAGTGTGACTAGGATACTACAAATGGCGTATAAAATTGAAACTGTGAGCTTTGCGGTTTGGTCTTAGCATCACATTAGTTTTTATTAGTAAAAAGTGTGTGTATGTTTTCCACTTTCTCTCAAATTTGTCAAATTTGTGGACATGACCCTGGTGAAGGCCACCAGCAGAAGCTCATTGGTCTGTATAAATACTGAAAATTCTGAAATTCTCTGCATTACATTATGAATACGCATGCAACCGAAATAAAACAGACGTCGGCACCGTCAGATCTGCGTCCGTCCGGTCAGTTAATCTGTAAAGTCGTAAAATCTTCCTGAATATTTTATGCAGGCCTGTGGCTGGTGTGAGAAAGTTCAAGTTGCACCGGCGCTTGTTTCTCTTGTTAGACATTCGGACAGCCTGTTCTTGGCTTGGCTGTCTCTGTCTCGTGGCTAAGCGGTGACACAGTCTGGATGTCAGAGCTTCGGTGTAGGTGTATCTGACTAGTAACTCAAGCCTGATAATCTGGCGCTACGCTGCGAGGGAAAGTCAGCTAAACTTTCCCGAGAGCGCGTCTCTAACGCGGCCTACAGGGCCCTCTCTGGAGAAAGCAGGGTGGAAACAGCGGCCCCGCGTCGCCTCGAAACAGAGCGTTTTGTTTCAGAGTTAGAAGAGGAGAGGGAGGGAATTAGATTGCTGTTAAAGAGAAAAAAGAGCGAGAAACCAGGGAGGCAGGCAAGGCATGCATGCAAGTGTGTAACTGAGTTCGGGCTGGATTAGGCCTGCTTGTTATGGATCAGGAAAGGCAGAGGGATAGGGAATCAGTAGTGGAGAGAGATGAGGAGAAACTGCAAAGCATGCCACGTTAGATGGGTACAGTAGGAAATCTGAAAAGAATCAGTCAGGAGTAAGAGAGAGAGGGAAGGAGCTTTTTGGTAGTGAGGGGGAAGCCAAAAGAGCTTAGTTAAGGAGCTTAGTCGAGGTAGGTTAGCTCTGCAGATGGGCTGTATCATGAATGAAGGGAAAGGGGCCAGTGACCAGTGTTAAATCCATCTACTGTAACATTAGCATTTCTCCCACCTCAGACTTCCCTCCACCCCTCCATCCCTCTCTGTCCCCATGGTTGCATGTCTTTCATTCCCCCCATCTAGGCGTCTTCCAGGTAGACTCCGTGCTCGTCCAATCTCACGCCGTACGGCCCTTTGATGTGCTCAGGTCTATGTGACAGGGTATCGGCGCATTTTTAACAGAAGATACAAGTCACAAACAGCACTTTGGGAAACAAGCGCCTCTTTTTTTCTTTTTTTTTGTTACCACTTTTCTTTCACTTGAAATGATGGGATCGGACCGTAAACATAAAAACTCGCATGCTGTTTCAATGTTTACTAAAAGAGGGGAGGAAGGGGAATGGAATTAGTTTTTATGGACGCAAACAAAAACCAAAAAAAAAGAAAGAAAAAAAAACGGAGACAGTGCATTTGGCACAGAACAACTTCCTGTTTCAAAGGTGTCTCCACTTAAGTGTGTAGCAATTAAAAGCAATGCCCTGATTTACCTTCCTAATTTTGAATTATGTCACACTGCTCGTATGCATCTCAATCGGAATGACGCTGTTCTAGATAGTATGACACACACCAGACCAAAATGACCTCAACTAGTACACGAGATGACTTGACATCAGTTCCCCCCCTTGGATGATCGGCCCTTCTCTTGGGAACAGAAGACAAGTTGTCTTAATCTTTAGAGAAAAATCGTTTGGGGAGAAGCAACAAAAGTCTGTGGAAAACCATTACAACTCAGTTCAATTAATTTCGTGAAGGGAGACATATAATGAGATGGTAATGTGTGAACACAAAGAACAGAAAGGCTTTTGCTCCTCAAAAATCTTTGGAGTCACGGCTAAAAAGACATTTTGTGCAATATGGATCTATAACAATTACATAAGGAGAGAGGGAGAGAAAAAATGAGACAAATTGCCCTCTGGCAGACTTGTGAAGGTGACTTGAAGGACTTGTTCCATTTTATCTCAAATTTCCTTCACTTCCTCCTCCTCCTCCTCCTCTCCCAGCTCCTACAGGCCTAGCGCACAACAGTTAGCAAAGAGACGCTTGCTTCAAAGTGCTGCCGTTGGTCTCTGCTGTGCTCCTACAGCCACTAAAACCAGTTGTCTTAGCAGAGGAATGGTGCCACTGTCACGCCAACTAGATGGCCTACCACATTCTCCTTTAGCCTACAGAGTTTGATAAGAATCATTGGTTAATTTGTTTCAGAGGGGCTGTCCCTCCCCCCCCACCCTCCCAGCCACCACCCTCCACCCTCCAACCCCACCCAGGGCAGCAGTGGCGCCAGCTCGGTGAAAAAAAATGAGGTTTTTCCACGGCTAGAGAACGAGGACTCACATGGTATCCCTATGGAGCAGCATAGTGGGGAAATAGAAAGTACAACAAAACATTATACAAGCACACACACACGTGCAAGCGCGCACTCACACTCACACGCCTATGTGCATGCTCGCACCCTTCTTCAATGTTAACACATGTAGACATACGCACTCACATCTGCCCACACAGTTATGTCATTCTAAAATACCGAAGAACTGACAGCATGCACTGCTCTTGGAAAGTGAGCGTCGCAAAATGTGTAAACCAATCAACAGAGGCTGTGTCTGTTATTCTCACCAGATCATGTGTTCAGATCCAGATTCTCAAACTAGCCTCTTCTGTAGTGTAAACCCACTAAAAACTTTACATGTCTATCTCTAAAACGTAATTCTAGAGACTGAACAATTGACTTGTAATGTCAGTTTATTGCCAATTTGGACCATGCCCTGGATAAATGTAAGACTGGGAATAAGAAATAAGTGAAGTAGTGTGCAGCCATGGCCATGAGTTTGATACAGACTTTATCAAGAGTGCTCAACTCTCCATTGTGCTCTTAAGTTGAGGGTGAACTCTCGTCAAACCTCACTGTCCTGGCTCAGTGTTCAAGAGGAGCTGCAAAGTTCAGCTTATTGGGTCTCGTCTATGAGGTTTAAATCCAGCAGCCAACAGTTGGAGGAAATGAGGGTCTCGGGGGAGGGGGGGGGTCCCTGGGTCAGGTGTGCGAGGGGAAGTGGTTAGTGACGGGTTAACGGGGGGCTGTTAAGAGGTAGGGTACGGGGAGGAAGGGTTGCTTAGTAAAAGCAGGCGAGATGAGCTGCAGAAGGAAACTAAGCGCCTGTAGTCAGGGCCACACTGAAAGCGTGAAAGTAAAGCCTCCGTTTGAGCTGATGCTTTTACGATGTGCGTACAGTAGCATATTCGGTCTGACAAGAGCTGCCGCAAATAAGTCTTACGCTTTCCACCCACCCTACTCACGTCCCCCTTCCACACCAACTACGCAAACATGACTTTAAAACATCAAAGCCGGTATTAGCGTCACATTTCCCTATGCAAATGCAGAACGAGAAAGAATAAGAAAGTTTCTCATTTCTTCCTGCCTCTTTCGTTTTCAGTGAGAATCACTGTTGCCCCCTTGAGACGAAGCCTGATGTGCAGTTTTGGGGTTAGGGGATCCTGGGGGCTGCTCTGCATTACCAAAACAAACCATTCAGCAAACAAACAATTAGACACTCATGAATTATGGACAAGTCATCTAAAATAGCAATAAAAACAAGGAGTGGGAAGTCGTAGAGTGAGTGCTGAGCTAATGAAACTGTACTGTATGTCAGAGTGCTATTAAACACTCTGGGCATGGTGTAGTGTGTGGGCGTCTCACTGTACGCCTCCCTGCACACATGTGTGCCGTATTTACATCTGACTTATTCTGATGATTCCGCACATTTCGCATGAGCGACACAAAACAAGGTAACACTTGGAAGCGTGTGACAAGACTGAGACGAAAGTGAAGGGAGAAAGGGTGTAATCCACAATGCACAAATGTGCATCAGCCATTTTGTTTTTCAGCTTGTACCCAGCAACATCCATTATTCACAACCCTGTGTTTACCTCTCACAGACACGCACAGTCCATGCAGCAATGATCCAGGAGGATATACTGAAGACCAGCAGAACAGTTCCTGGGCAGATGGTCATGAGTGTCTTCATGACAAAGCGTGTGTTGAAGTTGATCTTGTTGAGGGCGCCGATGCTGCGAGACGAAGCGTCCGTGAACAGTTTGCTGTGGAGTAACATGACCCTGCCGATCAGGTAGAGTCTCAGGAACATGGGGATGGAAAGGATGATGTCCACGTCAGCGTCGGCCACTGACGGCATGTACGTAAAGGCCAGCCGTGCCGTCCAAGTGAAGACATACTGGCCCGGGATGGGATGGATGGCACACACCAGTAGTTCCAGCACAATGAAGAAGATTCGCTCATAGGTCATGGCTATCCTCCAATCGTCCGCACCATTGTCGACCATAAACAGCTGTGGAAATACGAACACAGGCCACATGACTTTTTGGTTGGTATATTGTTTTCTTACATAAAGAATTCCATACGGCTTTGAGAGTATGGTTTTCCTTGTGATCCTGAAGCCTGAAAGAAAGACTTAACTTAGAAACGACATTTGTCACTATGTGACATGCATTACATATCAAAGCAGTACTGGCTTCCACTTTTTGAACGCTTCAGTGTCAATCAGTCATAAGTATTTATTTCATCAACAGTGTCAATTTATGCCTGAGAAACCCTTCAACACAGCTCAGTCAATAAATCATTGTTAACAACTTCTCATTAAAGGAGGCGACACACATTTAGAGCATTATGGCTTTCTCATGGTTATTATATTGCTACTAGCATAAAATACAAATTTTTCATAGTACTTTGTTTTGTTTTGTTTTTACAATAAAATTATGTTTTTGAAATTTTTATAATATTTAGCCTTTATCGTTTGGGATCTATTGCCTAAAAAAGAAAATCTCTTACTGTTATTTCACTATTATCACATTGATCCCACAGGTTTCTGATAAAATGATCAATATAAAGCTGAAGTAGACTCACCTGGATTTCCCGGGCATGGTACATTATTATAAGACCAAGCAATATAACAGTGGAAAGGCTGATAAGGCATTTCAGTGCAAATGAGTATGAAGACTCCTGTGGTGAGAGAAACAGACATGAAAGAACACATTAGAAACAGCCACATTAAATTAACACAGTAAACATTTTTATTTACATGGACATGCAACATATAATGTCATACTGTCTACTGAAATAAACAGATAAACCTCATATTCATGATAATCTTTCTGTATTGCCATTCTATGTATAGGGACTCAATTCAAAATAGAAGTAACATATAATAATATTAATATCAATGATGACACTGAGTCAATATTTAATATTTTGTGTGTCTAAAAGGACACTATGAATGATAAATAAACATATTACACATTAGGGGTGGGTATTCACGATACCATACATATTACGATACTTGAGTCACGATACGATACATTATCGCAATATTATGATATTGCGATACATGGCAATATTCTACATAGTTCACTGAGAAATTTTGTCAGCGAGGCAAAAACAATATCAATCCAAATGATCCCTTTCCAATTTATTGCACTTGTAGAGAAAAAGTGGTGGTGGAGGTGTGGAGTTGTTCAAGATCGGCCCAAAATATGACTTTTTCTTTTTCTTTTTTTTTTTTAAAAAATCGATATTAAGACATTCAAAATCGATATCGTAATCGAAGAAAAGGTATTGCGATATATTGCCATATGGATATTTTTCCCCACCCCTATTACACGTGCACTATTCATTCACACACTAGTACTTACACAGGCACACACACATACACACAGAGATACATGCACACACATTACTTAATAGTGAAAGTACAGGCCAGATAATGGGGTTTTACACACAAACAACGCAGTCAGGATGTCGCTAAACAATGCAGCTGCAGGTGTAGATGCAGCCTGATATTATCTATAGACGTTGTTCCCCACCATCTAAACTACCAATTAATCAAAGCCTGGCACTTACAGGGGAAATTTCCACTTAATGGTAGGTGCAGAAAAGGCAAGGCCAGCATTCGCAGGGGGGCCCCACAGTGAGCGTTGCTGGTGATAAATACTGTAGGCAGGCTGGATGCTAGCACAGCAGTACAGTCTGTGTGAATGTGTGCGCATGTAGGTCAAGGAACTAGGAAATGAGAGCCTGTACTAACCAAACCCCCCTCTACGTTGGTAAAATGCCAACGGATAAATCAATTTAACAGCTATGGTGTAAAAATGCCACTCTCCAGCAGGGTAATGATCACGAGATTGTTATTATAACCACAACACCAACGACAAATGAAAAAAAACAACACCTGAACACATTGCTCATAATCATCAGCGTGATGACAGTCAGACCCATTCAATATTACTCTGTCCTTCGGTGGGCCATATTACAGAATGTATTTTTAGCTATCAACTAGATTGCTTTGCCCCTCAGGTCGGCGACATGTTCTCAAGACATTCTAATGTCTGAAATTGTTTTGAGAAGTCCCTGGTGAAATAACATTGAGTAAACCAATTAATCCACCTGCCAGAGGTTCAAGGATTTTTCAGTCCCAGTGCTCCCTGCCTCTTAACGTGTTTCCCTCCTTCGGGGCTCAGAAAACCTTGGCTTTCTGCTCTGTGATGTGACGTGAGACGGAAAATGGACCTTCCGCAGCACATGCTACCTGTCTGATGTGGGAGAAGTGCTGTGCCACTCAAGAGACGTTAGGTCATTTCCATTTCAGCTGAGGTCAGCTTGATGAATGGACTGAGCCCTACTCAGTAACAGTCACAGACAAATCTATTGACTTTCTTAAAACCCCATAAATCATCCTCTTGATTACCCCACCGACTTAATATATCTTACACACACATGCACACGCAAATACGGCATGTAATCAAAAGCACATTTATTCACGGGCACAAGTGGGAAAAATCTATTCCTTGTCCGAAGAACAAACTAATGGCTGTGTCCTAGACTATAGCCCTTTCTCAATAAATACTCATTAGTTTTGCTGATTTCTCAAATTACGCAAAAAATCTTGCACCAGGAATATGAGTAACGAACATACCTGCAGACACCTGCATATTAACAAGATAATTTTGACAACTAAGTCAGTGTGACACATTAAAGCATATTATACAATCCAGAAAAGGCAGCAGTACGTTTCTTTTCTTACAGCTGAACGCTGTAGGCTTACGTCTCATGTTTTATGCATCGGTACAACCACCTGCTTAGTGTATCACAGGGTTAAAAACCTCGCTTGGTTGTTGCTGGTTAAGACACATTTCTTAAATCCACTTCTTTGTGAAATTAACGGACTGTAATGTAGAAAAACAAAAGCTCTAGTCAATGGCAAACAGCAGATTCACAAAGTTAGCAACTAGCCAGAAAAAATTCAACCTTAGAAGCTGGTCAGTAATAACACGTAAAAAAAACAAAACAGAAAAGTTAGGAACTAGCTGGTGAAAAAACAAGTTAGACCCTAAATGATGAAAGTACAAAGTTAGCAAGATGGTGAGAAGAAAAATTAGCAACTAGCTAAAAATAGGGTCAAGTTAGCGACTAGCTGGTGAAGAGACAGAATTATCAACCGGCTGGCGACAACACAAAGTCGGCCACGAGCCAGTTAAAAATTAGCAACTCGCCAAACAAATTAGATGTTGAAACAACAAGTTATCAGCTGGCTGGTGACCACACAAGCTAAAGAGCCAGAGACGAGTTTAGTCTCTTGGCACAGTATAGCTCATGGCAAGTCATTTTTGGATGGCAGTATATTTCCCTCAAGAAGTTTAAGACTAGAGCCTTAACAAGATTAAATGCTGGAGCTGCATGCAGTGTGTCAGTTTGATAGGCACATGACTTTAAATCAATGTTAATGCCAGATGTGTAGCCATATCAAATTAATAACAGCATAATATGTCAAATGGAAATGGTGTAGTCCTTGTGATTTATTAATAGGAAGTGATCTGTACCACTTGTGGTTAATAGTTTTAAGCAGGTTAGTGATTTAGACGAGGTGAAACACACCTGCTGTGTGACCTATCACACTGTATACTGCAGTGCGGTGCAGCTTCCTCCTAGACATCCTAGTAAAAACTGTGATATGAGGTGCTCTAATGATGACTTGGTCACAGTGACTCTGAAACTAGCACAGTCCTCAATATTTTAATCTAGAGCATGCCGCATCACTAGCTAAAAGTAAATGATGCAAGCTGAAGCATCTGAAACTTCATTCATATATTTTCCTCTCATTGGCCTTATCATTATGTCTTATCATTTTCCTCCCTCCTACTTTCTCTCAGTCTAAAACTTTGTAACCTCCATCTCCTTTCTTCCACTATCCCACTTTCCATCTGCCACAACAGCTCTAGTAGTGGAATTGGTCCTGGGCTCGGCGCCAATCTGATGCCAACTTGCAACAAAAGTAGGTCTACAGTCAATAAATTACTAAGTGGGAAATTCGAAAGGGCAAAATCTGAGTTTTAATAGAATAAATAGCCTATTAGTCACTGTGCAGATTACATGACACTCCTTTTTATTTATATCCGAGCAATATTCCAATAGCTTTGTTAGATAATATATGTCAGTATCTGCGCTAATAATCAGTCTTCATAAAACTGACAGCTGCCAACCCCACACAACTCAAAAGATTACAATAGCAGTGACAACACGCAGTGCTCCCACTCATGCATCACAACCTACCTTAGTGTAAACCCCCCATGACAGCTCCGTCTCTGTCACCATGACAACGATCCCAAACATCCCGAAGATGAGTGCGTAATCGCTCAACCGCTTCCGCTTCTCAAACAGCGCCCTCCGGTGGCCGAGCTTGTAGCCGATGTCTCGGTTCTTCTTCTGGGGAGCCCTGCCTCCGCTGCGCCCGCTGCCCTCCCTGACCAAGCTCTCGTTGGAGGCCTTGCTGGGGTCTTCGCCGGCGTTGCCCTTGGACACCACCACTTCCAGGCCAGAGCTGTGCAGTGTCTGCAAGGGTTGCGTCTCCGAGTCGAGCTCCGCGAGGTTGCGGCGCGACGAGGACGCCAGGCTGCCCACTAGTGGTCTCACCACTCCGCCATTGTACTTGCAGGTGTTCATGGCTATCTGAGGGAGTCGGCCACAGCTCTCAGAGAGGGAGGGCTTGGATCCAGCATGGCTCAGCTTCTTCTTCTCAGTAGTGGCCTGTGAAGAGGAAGGAAAGGAATAAATACAATACTATGAGAGCAAACGAGAAAAAACGGTGTAAAACTGACAGCTGGTAGAAGAAACACACACAGGTTTAGACTTTAAATAGAGCATTGATGTGGGAGTTATATCTCGGTAGCTCTGGAGAGGGCAAAGAGAGGAGGGATCTTGCAAAACAATTTGGTTATACAAGCAGACAGATTTAGAGCTCAACAGGACATGTGTCCAAACATACAGAATAAATCGAAAATAGCAATAGTTCCTACATAAATGGAGACAAGCGTTGCTCATTAAGATCCTTTGTTTGCAGCTTTGAAAGAAAAAAATCACCGTTAAAAAAATCTTTTGAAACAGGATTTTGTTTTTCTTGACTATACCTTGCACACACGCGCTTTTCCATCAAGGAAATGGCATCGGCATTGGATAACTAAAAAACAAATCAATAATGAATGGAGTTGGGGGTATAAATAAAACCATATAACCAATAGCAGACCCTACAAAGTGCAGAAAATTGAATCTTTGCACTGCGCAAATTTAGATATGAATGATTGATGATCGGCATGACCCTGTTTCCTGTGAGACAAACACTCTTCCCCTGCAGAGATGAGCAGGAATCTGCCCAAAAGAGAGCAGAGCAGAAGAAGACACGGACCTTCTCAAAAAAGGAATAACGCAGAATTTCAACAGGAACACAAAACTATACACACTACGAAACTTAGGGACAGCGTATAGGCAAGTTTAACAGTACATGTAATGTCAATAAGATATGAGAAAATATTTTCAACTAATTTTATGTCACCTCCACATCTTTCCTGTCAGTAGTACTAGGGCCAGCCATGGGGAAAAAATGAGAGGAGATAGATTTAGTTCCATCATGCTCTTTGAGACAAAAGTCAAAATATGATGCCGAGAATTAAGTCGAAATACAATGTCAACAACAAAGTCATGGGTGAATGTGAGGTCTTTCGCAGAGTCAAAGTGCAGGATGGAAAAAAATCTACTTCCTCTCAATTTTTTTTCACCCTCGCGCGCGGCCCCAATACTCTTCCGTACTACTTTGAATGAGACGTGCATGGCTTTGGCTTCTCTTGGTAGACAGGAGTGTGCAACGCAAAGACAGACAATGTTCCATCCAAGCAGGCACTGCAGAGCATTCAGCCCAGAAGCATCTATCTGCCTGTCTACTCCCCTGTCCTTCAGAGACTTGGGCAGATTATCATAATGGGTTATGAAAACTTCACATGGAACAGTGCTTTTTCTGAAACGACCTCGGGGTGTGTGTGATAGCACTGCTAGCCCCTTTTTATTAGCCTTGACAAAGCATGCCTAATGTCTTTAAATGTGCTGGTGGGAATACAGGAGGGCAGGCCTAATGGAAATTTACTAACTCTGGTCCTGTGATGCTATCGTCTTGAGCATATTGTGGCTCCATGAGAACAGGACTAAAGGTTAAGGATTAGTGCAGCCCATAGTGTTTCTAATCCCCTTTTCTGTATTAAATTGCTTTATAATCTGTGCCATTAGGACCCCTTTACTCTTTTGAAGAGTGTGCAGTGAGCGAACTTTAGCTTTGAATGACAGGAAAAGGCTGAAAAAACAGATGCTGATACGGCAATAAGGGTCAAAATATGAAGTTCTTTGCAGGATAAAATTAGAGCAGGGAGAACTGAATACTAGTTTGATTTCCATTCAAATTAATAGAACAGTAAATTCCCCACAGATGATGTGGATTAAAGTGTCTTGTCCCAGATTTTTATAATTAATTCTAGCAATTTACAACTTATTGGCAACAAGGATTGAAATCCTAACACATTTAATTATTTCACTGCCATGCAGTTAAAAAAAGCTTTGATACAGATTCTAAGTTGCTTGGATTTTCTCAGCTTAAGGAATCAGTTATAAATACGAAAAACTCAGATAATATTTAGAGATCCACTGAGGAAATATTGTTGGGCAGGGCTTCATCAGACTGTATCATTTTAGATGGCTATTTTATTAGTCTTTGATAAATATTTCAGCGTGGTGTGTAAAGCCTGTCAGTGTTTTGAATGTTTTGGATCTTCACATATATTCCTTTGGTTTTGAGTGTCACAACACGATGTCAGTCACTCTCAGAAGAGAGTTTCCTACTTTTGTGTAGGAGATAAATAACTCTGAAGTCCTGTTCTGAGCTTGGGACTATTTTTAGTCGCGACTGTCAAACCTGCTTGATGTGTAAATATGGATCCTGGACGACAAAACCTGGGAGAGAAAGAAATGAAAAAAGATCCAAAGGACCACTATCCACTTCAGCAGAGCTTGTGGATGTTTAGGTGTGAATGTATAGGAGTGAAGCTATTTTTGCGACATAATTTCGCTCATACACAAACACACATCACAGACCAATCAGGGGTTCAATATTTAACCAACAAACCTTCTACCGCCTGTACTGTAGTTTGTGATTAGTCTTTTAAAACCAACTGACACAAAATGTATCTATGTCCAAACAGAGGTTCATTCATTGCGTTTACACGCAGAGCTTAATTAAGCTATGCTCAAAATTCGACTTTCTCACTACAATCCTTGTCCCAGTTTACATGCAGCGCAAGAAAATCAAACAACTGTTCTCCTCCTCCACACTAGGTGGCGATACGTGTCTTTTCAGCGGGTTAATACCATGTTAAAACGGCCCGATTTCCAGGTGACCTATTACGTTATATCATAAACAAGAGTCGTTCATGCGGCAGACCGGCATTTCAAACAACAACCAGACAGATAATACTACATTTTTTAATCTTGTACGTAATGTTTGCACTACTTCTGCCGCAGATAAGATCCGCGCTAACCCTCAGATGGTTCTTCTAGCGGCTCTATTCCTCTTCTTCTTCTATGACTGGCTTTCTTGGACGTTTTTCTGGTCACGCGCCAGCGCAGTGGTTGTGGAGCATGCACACATGTATTATCCGATTGAAAACTCTGATTCAATCACATTATCTGGGTGTCTCAATCGGATAACGAGAACTACGATTTTAATCGGAGTAACGTGTTTACATGCACTTCAGTTCTCCTGTTATAGTCCAATTAAGGCAGTGTTTTTTTCACGTGCATGTAAATGCACTGATTGAACTCTTACTCTATATGATGCTGGTACAGTTATGTTTGTTTCTTATGTTGCTTACCAGCCTTGATAAATACAGACCTTGAGGAATATATTTGTTATGTTTGTTAGAAAAGGTTCAACAGCTTCTGAAAACATGGGATGATTGTGAGCTGTTCTAAGTATGAACTTTTCTCTCAGACACAAACTTGTTCTTGCTTCTCAGTGACCAATTACATCCACTCCCCATAAGAGGTGTCATTGATTTTTACCTCCAAATTACAAACTAAACGATAAAGCGTTTCATAAATCCCTACACACTATCTCAAACACCATTAATTTATGGAAGCTATGGGTTTGCTCCTTCGTCAATTAGTGTGCAAGGAGCAGTGTCATTGAGTGTAAATATACTGAAGCCTTTTCTCAAACTGAGACACGAAATGTCCGACTAATTTGGTTTCCAATGACTACATTACATGTCCATAGTAATTACAAGTCCATAGATCAGAGTAAAATGTCTGTGTTGTGACAGTCGTGGGCCAAAACGGCAGCCTGAGACGTAAAAGGAGAAGATCCCAGGATGTGCAGTTCCAATAATGTAAATGAACAAGATTGGTGATGGATGCAGAGAGTGCAGGGCTGCAGTTACAAGCTCAGCTTTAGTTACGTGTTTCTGGTGATCATTCGCCACTGAACCAGGTCAGGGCTGACCCAAATATGGGTGGGAACTGGCCCAGCAGTCAGTTTGTGTGAACACGTACTGTACATTTCTGCATTTCTGGACAGAAATGATAAAAAAAGAAAGATAATAATAAAAAATGCGGTAGGATTTGTACATAAAATAAGACACAAACTACAAAATTCTCTATTCAGTTAATGAGTCGTTCAGCGACTTTTCAGCAGGAATCCTCACATCACTTTCCAAAACCTCAAAAGCACTCAATCAGTTCCATACTCTCTGCCATTCACTCAGCCAGATAGCCAGGCTTTTTCGCTGTTCGCATTTCCCCTGCAACCAGACTAAGCAGTGCGGTAGAAGGGCATGGTGGGCCAGCGTGCCCTTGTCTTCCCCCCCGATGCCCCCACAGAGGAGACCAGCCAACCAACGGCTCAATTTCATTCTGAATAGCACGCCGCATCCAGGCTCTATAAAATGGAGACTCATAATCAAATTGAAAAGCCTCAGTGCAGAACAGTTTGGATGAAGGTAACTCTCCCTCTTGCTCCTGTCTCTCTCTTTCTGTCTCACTTTCCAGCCAACTCAAATCTAATAGAAAATCCTTACTCCCTAATGTGGAATGGGGCTACTGTGCAGTAGTTTTGAAAGCTTATATCCTCTAAAAATGGAACTGTGCATTAATGTGTCACTTCTGTACGTGTGTGTGTGTGCACGTTTGTGAGTTTGAGCATGTGGGTGCCAGTCTGTTTAATTGTGTGTGTGTGGATGTGTGCATATGTGTGCTAGCTGAACAAGCTGAACCCCAGCCAGGCTCTGGATTAGGTCGGATATTGATTCAGACAGTATGTAGCAAGAAAACAAGTACGCGGAGAAATTGTTTGAGAAGATCTGTGTGTGTGTGTGTGTGTGTGTGTGTGTGTAAAATCTGTGAACAACAGAGAGATGCTGATAAGGCTGACATGAAAGGAAGGTCGCGAAAGAGAAAAAGGAGGGGAAAAGCGACAGAATAAGGCAGGGATCTAGAAATTGGAGGAAACATGATAGATAGAGACGGCGAAGAGAGAAAGAAATAAATGGAAAAGAGGGAAGACAGCTCCCCGTGGGGGTCTCTGCCGGCCCCCGGAGTGATTGAGAGCTGCAGGCTTCACTCTCCAGTTTGTCCCTGCACACTAGACGCTGTCACATTTCTCTGACAGGCCAGCAGGCATCAGGGCTCTTCCGTCCATCCCTGACCAGCATGTGGATCATTACCCAGCGCTGGTAAGGACAGGGGAAAACCAGTGGCTGCATCTTCACATTCATAAAGGAAAATGTGCGGCAGTGTGCTGAGGTTAAAGACGTAAACGCTATATATTTCATGTTGAATCATGTTAGAGCATCAAGGCACACACATCATACCTGAGGGATAACCCATTATTTAAAAATTGTCATCTAGCAGAAGCAGGAAAGGTGAGCCTCTTAAGAGTCATATTGCCCTTATATCTCTGCAGGGATGTCTGCTGTTAAATAATGGCTGCCTCTCCTCTTAAGGATAAGCTGAAGGTATTGTCGGTGTTTCACAGGGACACGACAGGCCTAGCGAGTGAAAAGGAAACTGATATTCAAAGTTTTCACTGAATATGAATAATTCACGCATCTGGTCCGATCAGTGAGTGTATGGACAACTACTTGATGTGCTTTATACTAAGGTGACCAACTCTTCTGTGTCTGGGATAGCACCAGAATGTGTGTGTTGAAACATGAAAAGTACATAAGTGTGTTTTCAGCTCATACATTCATTCGACCATTTCCAGTCGTAGGTCTGCTCATGTCTGGTCCAGGCCAAAGTGGCGGCTACGCCATTCACGGCCCTCTGGCTATAATCTAGGACCTGACAATGTCTCTGTATACTGATTTAATTATTTGCACGGTGATACTTCACAGCATCTGATCTGACCATTGTCACTGTGACCATAGTGATACTGTGATGCAGTAGGACTCCCAGTTCAGTGATCCACAAGTTCTGCAGGCCGAAAGGCCAGTTTGATGCTAAATGAATTAGCAAGGTAACGTAGCTGTTGTCAGCATGCCAACAGAACGGTGTTAATGGTGTTGCCCGCTATGCTAAGCTATTGTTGTCTTCATAAAACACACTTTACAAGTATCTAAAATGTTGGATTTGTCCTAATGCAGGGTTTTTTCAGGCCAAGGGCCCCAAACTGATGGAGAGATTAAGTAGGGACCTCCTACCTACTATATGTGTTGTATATTAAACTCGACCTAGCACTATTCATAAATATACATTATTATCATTTTGCATTCAATATTAAGCCATTTAAATAATATTTTTTTCTTCAAACAACAGCGCAACAATAGGGTGTCCATGCAACTGCTGTAAACATGAACATAACTATATATACCAGGCGCTGTTAGCTTCTCTACTAATATTCCATCTAGGAACTGAATAGGCTCTCGGCCAATTGCAGGGACAGATTCAACGTGTAATATGCAGCTTTGTCATTGGCTTTGCAGCGATAGGGGTGGGTCCTAGTGTGTACAGAACACTTAGATTGACAGGTCTTGTCTAGTGTGGTGCTCCGTGTGAAATTGTGCTGCTGTATCGCTGCATGAGTGAAGTGCCTCCATTACTCCTTTACTAAAATTTGGTGGGCTCAAGTCAATGTGTATTTAAAGGAATTTAAATTTGCTGGCGAAAATTAACACATATATATATATATAAAATGTCTAATCAACGAAAGATTTTGTGACCCCCTCTGTAGTACCTCTGCGGAGCCCTAGTGAACATGCCCCATGTTTTTCTAGGATGCTATGGTGTCACAAGTTTTATCAGCATAAAGAGGAAACACTTCTAAAGAACCAGTGCGTAGAAATGAGAACCATCTAGTGGTAAGGATGCAAATTGCAACCAACTGAATACCCCTCCATCACCCTAGGGTGGCTGACACTTCAATGGATAAACATGGAAGGCCCTCTCTAGAGTCAGTATTTTGCTCATTCGTGTTGGTCTACTGTAGAAACACGGCGGTGCAACACAGTGCGTAGATATGTAGATATGAAATATTTATTGTAAGCTTGCAAAAACATTCATATTTACAGGTAATTTCAAGTGAAATTATTACATCAAACACACTAATTATATGGTAGAATACCTACACACTAGTCATATAAACATAAAGAAATCAAATGTGCTCTTTGTACAATATTTTAGTTAATCATGAGATGGAAATTGTAATTATAATTGTGTATTTAACTAAAAACATTGTTTTTCCTAAACTAGTCCTAAAACGACACAGGACACAAATGCCAGCATCAGCTTCTAGTCCTGTGCTTTGAAATGATTCGTCTTGTTGCTGGACCGGACAAAGATGGTCATGAATTGACCCCTGAGTGCTTGAGATGTGGGGGGGTGGGACCAAATGAACAATTTGTAATGGTTGCAACATATCTGATAAACACAACCGCTACAACCATCACCTCAAACACTAATGCTTAAAAGCTCACCATCATTCAGTGGAGACGGTTAACTGTCTGTGTGCAAGAGGTCTGCTGAAATTCTGCCATTATGCTGTCATAAAATCTACGCACTGTAAATTGTGACAACATTAAGTTCAGGGCTGCAGTCGCCTCAGGGATGCTATAACCTTAATGGAGGCAGAGAACGAGACATAAAATATATGACAATAGCATTAACTCAGAGTAAAAGCAAATAAGATGGAGCGTCATTTAAAATGGATACTAAGGCAAAAACATGATGTGACATGATAAATGCAGAGGCACGGCTGCATAACGAAAACTATAGACGCGCAGAGACAAGAAAAAATGGCAGCGTTAATTCTGTGTCTGAATCCCCATTGAAGTTAAAAATGATTGTACTTTTGATAACATACCAATCAATGGCTTAACTAAATCTCAGCTGCCCTCAATCAGAAAGTAGCCAAAAACAACACCTCCACGGAGAAAAAGGACAGAGGTTAATGTCTGTGGGGACATGTTATTGTTAGGACTAATAATGCGCTGTGGTCAACAGAGACACAATGCCACTATAATTAGGACCTAACCAGATTATCCCATGTGTTCATGCCTGAGTGTGTGTCTTATAAACTAGGTCCTGGGCAGATTGGGGTTGGAACCAACTGGGGGGAGTTACTTTTCTTGTGGGACACCCACCGCCTCATTAGGAGCAATTTTAATTTCCAGCAAATTAAAGGAAGCAGTCGTTAGAAACCTGATTTATAGGTCGGGGCCATAAAGGAGGGACTGATCGGGATAAAATGGTTCATAAACTGAGCCTCGAAGTTGGTAGCGCGTGTGTCAGATCCCTTCCTAAATACTGCAAAGGTGGAGGGGTGCATTCAGCTCAGATGTGTCTGAAGTGTCAGACTTTCAAAGCACTTGGCTTCCAGTAATAAGATAAAAGGCTCAGAAAAAGACAACATACCCATGAAAGCCAATCCATCTCCCTGTCACCACAACCGAACCTACGGCTCTCTGCATATTATCGATTTGCTTTCTAATGAAGCAACTGTATTATTAAGAGTGTGGTCATTGCATGAGTAAAGGCACGACACTCATTACTAAAGAACTAGAAAATATCACTGAACCAAAGATGGATGTCCACAGAAAATGACCAGCAAAAGCATTCAGTAAGCTTGTTTGCTTTCAACGGTGGTAAAAATCACTCACAAATGACACAAGAATGGAAAATGTGTAGCGGCGAGTGAGTCTTAGAGAGCAGCCTAGACAGAACTCTGTGATGTGCTGTGCGGAGAGGGTAAACGTTTAGAAAAAGGAAGTAGTAATGAGAACAATTGTGCATCACAATTCTTAATGTCTAACCGACTAATTGTGTGGTGTAAGGGCTTTTTTAGTGCAGAGCGAAGGGGCACATAACTTGAGACTTCAAAAAGATCCTTGAAAATATGAAACTGCACTTCACTTGTCAGAAGAATTACAAAGAGCCTATTCCAGGTTAGATGGATGGTGGCGGAGTGCGTAATGTCAGGTGAAAATGTCCCATCTGATGTTCTCAGTGTTGGTGCAGAAATGTGAATGTCTCCATAAAACCTGCTCCTTGAGATCTGACATGGTACAGTACGTAAAAATGAGTGCAGAAGAGCATTCAAAGTTGTACTAATCAGCTCGCTAAAGCGTCCATTACGCCTGATTGCTCGATTGATGGCAGATTTGTGCCGATAAGCCCCACGTAACGAGTCCTTGACAAATTCGCACGCAGACTGGGGCATATGAGAGGACCTTCAGGCCAGGAGTCACACTTTCTCAACGCTCACCCTTTCTCACACTGCATTAACAAGACAAAACATACACATACACTATATAGTGTAGTGTAGTATATGTTTATTGGAGAAAGTTGGCGCTAAGTGTGTTACTCAAGTACACTTCAGTATGTGGACAAGAGCCCAGGGACAGAACCGCCAAATGTGCCAACAGCAATCACTCAGCACTCACACACACGCAACATTATACGCTCTTGTTTGGTATAGAGGTCTCCTCAAAGCTTAGTTTATGGAAGATCAGCATAATGTCCCCAAACAATTGGTTCTGCGTGCAACCATTTGCATTAGCTAGCTCTGTATTTGGAGACCGTTTAAGACTGATTCCCTGATTCTCTTGTTCAGCAACACATGAAAAAGAAAGAAGAAAATAAGTGTTTGCTGCAGGCTTTTATTGGACAAGTTATAGCAAATTATTAACATGAATACAAAACGTCCTAAAACCCTGGCAGGGTACATGTGAACAAGGTTTTAAAATTTTATATCGGCAACTCTTAGGCAACGCACTCCCACAGTGAATAGATTGTTATGTAAATGTTGGACAGGTGTGGTATTAATGTTTGATGATATTAACTTCCCCACAAAAGGGAAGCAAGACTCAGAGCCAACAGGTTGATGCTGAGGTGTCTCATTTTTTGAAATGTTGTCAGCAGTGGCAACAAGCAGCGGGCATAGCTTTCAGATGAGAGCATAAGAATGAGCAGAGCACATCAGAGCGAGAGCCAGGATGGCAGTCACCATCGGGACTTTACTAGGTGAGGGCCAGTGGGCACAACGGAAACATGGTCCAATTCCCGGAAGACACGCCAAGTGGGATATACTTTAGTCACCATTCACTATTTGACTGTAGCTCACTAGATATCTCAACAAGAGGAATGTTTGTGGAATAGCTATGTAAAAATTAACAGCCCAGAGAAGACAATCTTTTCTTTGCTAACTTTATTATACCTAGAGACCGCCTAACTTTGTTTGAAAATCCAAAATGATAAAACCATGTTGCACCACATATATCACCTTATAAGGCTGGTTTGTCACTATTTACCAGCAGGACCCGAGGTCAAAAGTGACGACCCATCTGCACGAATATGAGTATGAAGATTTGCTGAAAAGAAAAAGAAGATTTATTAACAGCGTGTGCTAGCAACAGAGACAATTCCCAAATTCTACTGCTATCCCAGCAGTATGGATCCTATTTCCCCAGCAGTGACGCCTGTCATTCAGTAGTAGATGGTATCAACTCAAATGGGCTTTGAGCACGAGAATTAAAGGTGTGGTGCTGTGGTGACACAGTTCACGAGCAAACATTCCTGAACCACTGTGTGGATAAGAAAGCTAAAAGATAAGAAGGAGGAAACAAGGACAGCATGGTAATGCGCTCCTCAAACTTCCTGAAGCGACATGACCGGACTGATGTGGTAGCGGGATGCTTTCGAAATGTTACAATCAGGTCATCGTGGTTGGTGATTTGTTTTTTAAAACACAGCCAGCGGCAGCAGCAAAGGGCCGCGTAGCTTACAGGTGAGCGGTGCGCAAAGGCACAAGGGAAAAGAATTGAGCACTGACGGCTTTAGTACACCATGATTAAAAGGCTGTGTTGAATACGTGGTGCGTCAAGAGGAGCATTTAATCTGATTGCAGAGGTGGGTTCCTAAATTGGGCATCTTAAGCTAGCTATGAGGCTTCGCTCCGGTCATGGTTAAACTGAAGTAACTTCGAGAAGTGGTTAAGTGATTGGGAAGTCAATGTTCAAACCTTCAGCACCTAAACCATCCGCCACTGTTACTCTGGCTGCGCTCCGGAAAAAAATGTAATCATTCTTAAATCGTACCTGATGGATTTGGAAAAACATTCAAGTGAGAAATGTATGGGAGAATTTATATCAGAGAATTGACTAGTGTAATTGTACACTGGAGTGAAGAGCATAATTAAAGAAGACACTGCAGTCTATGTTAAAACGACGAGACACTATAGCTGTGTTTGAGGACAAGAACATGTGACTTCCTAATGCTATGTTACGGACAGTTGTTCACGTGTATAATTATCCTTTCATGCTATGTCTCATATACGTATGAGCAGTCATGTGCTAGAGATCATATTATGTACTGTATGTACGTAGCCGTTAGTGGTTTTACATGTAAGAGGTAGTGTGTGTAGGAGAGGAGCATTAGGTAACACAATGCTTTGTATGATTTATGACACAAATGGTCTCTTATACCAATGTCCTTTCCCCCATTTATCCAAACGACCAGTAATGCATGTGGTCGCAGACAGAAAACACGCAAACACACCAAACCACAAAAGCCTAAATACGCACAGCAGCTTAAGTCTTTGTGTGTCCAGACGACTAAACCTCATTAGGTGACTGTTCCCCTGGTGACTATTTGACATCCCAACAGAACCAAGGTGGCCATAGATTCCTCACAGGCATTATCACCCTTAAGTGCCCCATAACCCGCACTATAATCCCCACAATCTTTAACAGACCTCATTCACCATCTTGCGCTCCGACGACAGCATCAATGTAAAAATGCCACCACCCGACGATTCTATTTTCTGTTTGTGAGTTGATAGTAAGTCATTTGAAAACAAGTCCTCCATAAATTCAGGCTGAGGTCGTTTCTTTCTCTGCCCGAGGCAAAAAAAAAAAAAAACATCAATAGCGGAGAGGGATGCCAGGACAACCTATAGCACAGGACAGATCGATAGTGCAACAAACTCAGTAAAGATTGACTGGAGAGTTGCCTGGAAACATCCTGCTCGAGATTTATTAAGGGAGGGGGGACACAAGCCAGCGGGAGACGCTAGAGGACAAGACAGGAGGAGAAAGCGAGAGTAATGGGGAATCAAACGAATCTTTTAGAATTTCAGGGTCAAAATGAATCCTCTCCGACATCTTTTGCGGACTAAGTCAACGCATCCCCCCCCCCCCGGGTAATAGACACACAAAAAAAATGGTTTAATCTCGGCCTGTGTTAATCTGAAAACCATTGCGTTTTATCCCCCATTTTCTTTTCTGAGAGGAGACCTTTTCACCGAGAAAAGAGGGAAGAAATTATATCTACTGAAGCGGACCGTATATGACATTCCAGCGGAAAAATTACTGAAACAGTGACATGATGAAATGAGAAGATATCAGGTTTCATTGCTTCTCGCACTCTAACAGAGAGCCCTTACCATATGTCAGCCGGCTCTAGCATGCTCTGACTGCTGCAGCCGCCTCCCATAGACTCACACTAATTGAATATCCTTATCTGGCAATGAACTCCCCCTTTTTCTCCGGCGAAGTGAAACAGAGGCCAGTTGGAAAAGCAGCACATTTGTATTCACCCACAGACACTTGGGCGCAGAGAGAATGTAACACTTGCACACACACCTACTGCACCACATTGCGTGGCATGTAATCTTGTTGTGGGGTGAGTGAACCATAACCAGACCCCACACCGCACTGTACTACAGTCAAGATAAAAGTTCCGGGAACTGTGCTAATGGCCTCAAGCTACAGAAGCTTCCCTTTGTGATTTTCTATTTTTTTTTTTCCAAGTTATGAAATTAAGTGCTGCGGTTTCTAATACCCCCTGGGCCCTTTAGTGTAAATTGATTCTATTTAAAAAGCTTTTTTTTTCAGTCTGACAGAGAAGAAGAGGTGGCTGGGGAGCGGAAACCAGCGACGGAAAATGGACCCTCACAGAAAGAGACGAGAGAGAGGCGGTGAAGCTGCTTTGTTCGTGAAAGGGTTAAAGAGAAAATGGTAGCGACAAAGGGGGAACTGCACAGACCGCTGGACCATTAAGGGGTTAACCGTCGGAGGGAGGCCGATAATGGAGGCTCCGGCAGCTGTATAGGAACTGCAGCACGCAGAGAGACAAACACCATAGAAACCACTATCATAAACCAGAGAAGAGAAAGCACGGGGAGGGGAAGGGAAAACAGGCGACACATTTTCTCTCACGTCAGAGCTGAGTCAAAGTCCGATAAATAAAAACAGCGTTCACATCTTTGAGAAAAAAAAAAAAAAAAAAAAACGCTTCGGAAACACATGCAAACCAATTAACACATGCGGCGAATAGGTTCACCGTCACTGTAAACACTACTGCGGATGCATAATCAAGCATGGAGCCCAGATGTTAGGACTCCAAACAAAAAATAAATAACTCCTGGAGACTGCGGCTATACAGCAGAGCATCGCTGAGGAAGAGGGTCTTCTACATGACTAGAAGCTGCAATCGAATTAATGTGACCTTTACCATCTGAAGACAACACTGTGGCTCCCACATGATAATGATATACTAAAGCAATCCTCCCACTCGTTCGCTCACTCTGTTGCCCTAACATTTGAACATACATGCAGAGCAACATGCAAACCAGAGAGAGGCTCTATAGAACTGGTGTTTTTCTGCAGCTGTGCCAGCTGCTGTCGACCTCAGCAACCTGAAGCAACAGCGAGAGGCCTGACAGAGCTTTCTCCCGAGCCACTGTAGCTGGAACACACATGTACACAGAGACGTTCCGATTCTTTCTTTCTTTTCTTTTTTTTCAATTCCCACGGAAGCGTTTTGTTTGTATAAAGGTTACAAATAGCGTTCGCATTATAAACAGCTTAAAGGCAGGGTACATCTGATGCAGATCAGCCCCAGCTTTTTGTTCTTCACTGAATATTTATCAGTGGCCAGAGGAGGCTGTGATTGAGTTTTTGCAGGGGAAACGGTTGTGCATCATGTGCTGTAAATTAAGTAGTATGGCAGCTCAGGGGATCAGCAGTCAAACTCTGACCTGAGGGTATAAAAGAGAAGGGGAGGGGAGGGGGGGTGCATATTCATTGAGAGCACCAGTGAACGCGACGTCAATGTACACACGTGTGTTTGCATGCACTCGTACCACACACACGCACAGCAAACACTCTCCAGACGGAATTTCACAATGGCAAGAGAGAAGCTTCCCAAACCTGAACCTTCAGGGGCAGGCTGAGAGCGAGGCATTAGTCGATAGCGCGAGCAAAGTATGATGAACTCACACACCGCTCACATCTCATCACTGCACCCCCACGCTCTTGCCGAACACTGTGTTTAACAAACATTTGAAAACAGCCGGCAGGCAATATTGAAATGACTCAGTGAGCTTACGATATTCTAAGATATGTACGCTGGAAGGGTAGCACACACCTGCACCCTCACACACACACACACACACACACGCGAAGCCGTCACTGCGCCGTACGTCCGCGTCTCGCCAGAGTTGTAATGGACGACAAATATCTCCTTAGAGCTGCATTACTCATACTCGCAAAGTCGTTTGTGTTGCGACCGTGCCCTAACGCAGGAACAGCCTCAGATCAATAACCTAATTAGCCATAAAGCATATGCATTGCAGTGATACATTATATGCCTGGCATCACTTGGCTGGCATCTCAGAGGAATTACCATATAAATGAACTGCGGTCATTTATTAAGGAGAGAGAGCTGTGGTGGAGACTTGGCACCCAACACAGGTTTAAAAAAATAAACAAAAAAA
Source organism: Mugil cephalus (assembly GCF_022458985.1). Taxonomy (NCBI): domain Eukaryota; kingdom Metazoa; phylum Chordata; class Actinopteri; order Mugiliformes; family Mugilidae; genus Mugil; species Mugil cephalus. The sequence goes on along the minus strand of NC_061776.1, from coordinate 19,908,927 downwards.
TAAAAATTGTAACTTACAGCCCAAATTAGACAACAGACCCATAACGAGAGGTCGAACAGCCAAGCCACAAATGGCACGAACTGCTGACAGAGTGAAAACACGCTGTGACTCCACACTGGTGGAGTAAGTAAGCAAGCGAGGCTCACGGCGACAGAGGAAACCCCCCCACCACCCCACCGCACCCCCCCGCCCCCCAACCCCAACACGCTTTCTTTCCACTCTTTGTATTCAACTGGACCGCAAGTAATTCAATACACCTCTCTTTGTGCAGGCTCACTCAAATGAAACGTAAAGCGAATGAACTATATCAAGTGGAGCACTATTTGAACACCACTTACAGTAATATCGGTGTTTGTGTATAGGCTTTCCTGACACGGCGTGAGCGCGTGTGTGCGTGTGTGTGTGTGTAACGTGCAAGCCCGCGCGCATCACATAAGTTAAAAGCCAAGCGTGAAATGATTTGTAAATCCAAAAGATAATCTTGTTCTGCACATGATTCCTTGACCGACCAAACTCAATACCTCCAAGAGAGAGGCTGCCACACAATACCAGGCCGATCTCTCCATAGCAACACACATGGTAACACAAATCTATTTCAGAGCCAGAGCACTTAAACACGGCAGATGAAAAAAAAAAATGAAAATAGGGAAAACGGCAATCAATTATTAAAAGAGCTTCACAGTCATACTCACTGGCGGTGTGCGTCGCCGGCTGCAGACAAAAACCAAGAGGCTCCCACTGCTCACACCTAGCACCTTTCAGTGCTAGCTGTTATCAGAGATCTGGAGCAGTGGCACTCCTTCGTCATACACGGAGGATGTGAGCTAGGATCTGCCCCTTGTCTGACATTTAATTGTTCAGCAGGGTGTGTTTACTTTGAAGGTGTTGGCTGCCCTCGCAGATTCGAACGCAGAAGGCAGTGGAAACACGGACGCCTAATGAGAGGAAAACAAATAGAGGCCCTGTAACAACAGCGGAGAGATGACCGATAGAGAAAGTTTAAATCAACATAATGTTCCTCCTGGCGAGGGCCCGCTTGTAAATCATAATGGTGTAAGCAGATCTGTCGGCATCAATTGTTCCGAGCTCCAGCGCTGAGCGTTACCTCAGCGTTACTACGGAGCCAACACAAACACACAACTGATAAGACGAAGTGACTTTTTTGAAGGCAGCATGGAGCCAGGTTGCCTCAGCGCTGCGCTTTATTTAGACGGCTAGAGAACATGGGAGCCCCGGTGCTAATTGTAAAGGAAAAAATAAATGCTTAAGCGAGAAAACATTCCTAATAATACCGGCAAGAGATAAAACCGTTCAGCGTTCAAAGCTCTCACACACACTCGCCGCTAAACGGGCCCACGCTAAATCCTCCCAGACAGGGTCAAACAGACACTAAGTTGGTAGCAAGTGCCACTTTGATATACACCATGTTGACCTTTCCTAGATCATATAGGGTGATTATACACATGTTGGACCGCAGTTTGGCAGGAGCTGCACAAAAGCCGTTACTGTAATAGCTTTCCTTCTCTTACTAGCCATCCATTCTGCACTGACACATCCAACCTCGTGTTCTCCTGAAAGGTGCGCTAACACACACACACACACACACACGGCTACAGCAGAGCAGCGTACAGGCCTGTTGCGCCCAACAAACATGGGGTGATGTGACAGGCAGAACAGAGAGATGGCACCGGGCTAGAAACATTTTTATTGCTTCTCATTTTAACCCTCAATCTGCCGACTACATTTAAGTTTTTTTTTTTTCTTTTTTACTCCAGGGCAGTTTCATTCAATTTTTTTGCAACGCACGATAACTAACACGGTCAGGATACAAGAAAGCTGAGCGGAGCTGTCGGTCCGCGAAAAATCAACAAGCAAGTGTATTGATAATTAATCAACTATGGCATTGTTCTAGCAGGAGCAGCGAACGTTTACCAGTTACAGCGTTTCAGTTGTGAGTTTTTCTTTGTCTTGTGACAGCTGATGTTGGATCAGACACGGCGTTGGTTTAATCCGTCCACTTTGGTTGTGGAGAAGCTGTGGTAGCTCTTTTTTTCTAAACTATTTTCTGATATTTCACAAACCAAACATGTAGTCTGATAAGACAGGAAATATGTCAGAATATGTCTAAACCCTCTAAGCTGTTTTGCTGCTGACCACTGAATCATGATGACATGTATCAAAGGTAATTTCAGCTTTTCATTTATGACCATTTCCTACAAACTACTAACAGAGTTCTACTCGCAGCCTTCAAGTGCTACATGAAAGGAGCCATCCCCACAAACCATATGAAACAAACGCAGACAAGGAAGCCCAGCGTGCTGCATTTCTTGCCTCTACGTTTTAACTTTTGCCTGCACTTCGTCTCGTTTCAGGGTCTTGAAAAATGGCACCAAATCTGACAAACCGAAACGTGAATAATCACAGGTCCCTACTGAAAAGGACATATGTGCATCCTCCAAAGTCAGCCTCGTTAAACGAGAGCGAATCCATCTGTGTTTATGCACGACAGCGTCCCTGCAGGGGATATCACCATAGCAGTAAGTGGCAGACATTAGAGTACTTACACAGCCCATCACAATAGGAGCAGCAATGCACCTTTCAGAGCAGTGTTACAGAGGCAGGACACAATATCGTACCACCCGCCATCAGTGCAGTGGGCTGGCTATCGAGTTTCAGGGCGTGCTGCTGGATGCTGTAATCGTATACACTTTATCAGGCTTGTTCTGTCACAAGCGTTTTGTTTAAGAGATTTCAAATGGTGAGCGGGCGGTAGGGGCGGTCTCATTAAGGGCGAGTCAATAAGATGTAACCATGATCCCACAAATATCCACGGATGGATCTCTCGCTGTATCAGAATACTTGGCATGGCCGGATCGGAGCGAGCGAGGAAGGTTTGAAGCTTAGAGGGAGTCACGGGAGAACTTCCAAGATGTTTTCAGGTGTTAAGATGGAACCCGGATTATGTAATAGTTTAGCACAAAAATAAATATATCATTCACAAAGGGATGAGTGTGATATAACTGGCATGATTCCATTATGCAGCGAGTGCGCTAAGTTTCTCATCTTCGTCTTACAACAACTTCTGACAGTTTTGTTAGCTTGACTGGCATCCTGCTGTGTCCTGACATCCGAGACCTGCTTTTAATTTCACTTTCACCTTCAGATAAGTTTGGAAAAGACAAAAAAAACAAAAACAAAAAAACTCAAATATCATAGGTATATTAAAAGACACATAATTTGTATAGTTTGTTAAAAAGCAATAAGCCCTACCATGGATCATTTTTCATTTTATCTGACTATAATATACTAGTCCAATACAGGCTTTGATTTGCTGCCATACAGACATAATCTTATCATAATATTCTCATATTCTTGGCCACTTGTTTGTGATTCATATGAACGTTATACATGATCTCGCTTTGAACTCCCTCTACGATCCAGTGCAGATAAATAAAGCACTGAAACCTACTGTTATAGTTCACATACCATGCTGTTATGTTATCTCTATGGACATCAGAACTGTACAGAACATGAAACCAGAAGAATTAGCCACACTAATCTTGATTTAGGCATACTCTGCACCCTTCTTTCTCCCTGTAATTTTAACTGCAACGAGGTGGCATGTTCAAGTGAAAGAAGTTCACTCTCCCTTCAGCCATTTGGTCATTTTGGGCGTTCTGCTGATGCTCCAAAAAAACGAGTTGAAGTTCAGAACAGTCGTGTCAAGGTGGTTCAATGTCCCACCTTTGGCTACCGGTGCCAGCTCAGCCCCTGAAATACACTGCAGCATTCTAAAAAGGAGTCTGTTGATCTCTTATTTAGATGCTACACCCTCATCAATGCCTCCCGTTGTTTCCTCTTTCCTGTCCTGTGGCGTATAAACTTCACCTTGACTGCACCGGGACTAAACACACGGGGAGGGGAAATCATAAAGCAGTGGTAGTGATATGACCAGCCACGTTTTGCCAACCACATTTCTCAGGGGGGGTAACCGGCAGCTCTTTTTCCTAATCTCATTTGGTCAACAAACAAAAAACAATCTAATAAAAACTTGCAGTTAGATTTTTCTTTCCCTTCAGGATCCAAATTGTTCCAAAAATAAACTAGACGTTCTCCAACTTTTCAGTAACCGGAAGAGTCAGCTGACTTAATTTGTCCAGGAAATATTGACCACAGGGTCAGCAACTCTTTCCCAGATCATTTGTTTTCAGTTAAGACACAGTGAAGCACATTGCAACGAGAACAATCGCTTTAAGCTCCCCACAAGACACCTATTTCTCCTTTTAACACATGCACGCTGACGTGCAGCACACACACAGCTCTCCACTTGCTATCACACGTTCACATATGATTTCATTCTGTGAAGGGATGTTTTTTTTTTCTTTTACTTATTTTGCCCTTCCATTAGCTCCTGATATGTTTTGATCCGTGTTGTCAGACTCTCTCATCCAATCACCATGCCTGTCCTTTAGATTTTCTTCTTGTTTGGCCAGATGCAATAAAAACATTTGTTGCATTTGTAGCCACAGAATGACACGTTTAGGACTGACATTATGCTTAGCATAACATGTGCCATTACATGGTTGCATCTCTCCTTGCAGAACATACTGAACATATTGTATCAAGTGTGTTAGGTGACTGCATGCTCACCCCGGCAGGTACAGGCCTAATGACATGAAGCTAACCATTGTGTCTTGTGTCTGGGAGCCAAATTATTAAAATTCCCCTGCTCAGATACCCCTCTGTTCTGTGGAAACAACAACCGCTTTGTTTCTAATTCAGCTGCCGGGGAGCGTCATTTGAATAATTTCTGCGGGCTACCCAAAACAACACTGCAACATGGAACAGGTGTGTGTGCGCGCGTCTGTGTGTGTGTTCGTCGTCGCTTTTTTTTCTTCGTGCATGCGCGTTTTTGTATAACCAATTGAAACAAATGACAAGAATACCACTCACCGGGTTTACATGCACCGTAGTTAGCTGCATCCTGGTAAAACTGGTTAGTACTGAATGACGATCCGAATCCCCCCCGCCCCCCCTCCTCTCTCTTTACATAGGCTACACATACAACGAACGCGCGCACCAACGCGACTGTGCTTTATCAAAATCATATGACAGGCGTGGTCACTGAGTGAAAACATCGGGATTAGTTTGTTTTTGTTTGTTTGTTTGTTTTGCCGTTAGAGGCCAATTAGCTCCGCGATCGCACCAGGAAATGTGAAGGATCTACCTTATGGAGGTCGATACATATAGTCTCCTCTCCTTTATGCGGGCTCTCTGGCCACAGGTGATAGCTCGAGCCGTAGTTGGGGCTGTCTTTGCTGCTGTTGCTGCCAGTCGCAGACGAGTTCCCCGCGTACGCCTGTTGTGTTACCGGGGGGGTTACGCGGGAGTCGCGGCTGTGCGGCTGCGCCTGGTCGCCTTGCACGGTGTTCCTCCCAGACTTATTGCGGTCTTGTTCACAGTGCTGCGGACGCTGGGGACAGAGCCCCAGTGCGCCTTGCTGCTGCTGCTGCTGCTGCTGCCGCTCTTGCTGTTGCTGGTGCAGCAGTGGAGCCTGGTGAGTCCTACATAGCTCTCCTGAGCCGCTGGCGCAGTAGTTGATAGGCAAGCTGCTCCCCACCAGTAGCTGTTGCTGCGCTCGTAATTGTGGTATCTGTTGCTGCTGCAGGTCCTGAGTCTGAGACTCGAATGCTCTCCTAGCCTGGGTTGACTCACATACATTTAAAGAGCGCCCTTTCTGTGAGTTTGCATGGATTCCTTCAGGGGAGGGGTCCCTCTGTTGGAGTCTTAAATGACAGTGCTGTTGATGCTGCTGCTGCTGCTGCTGTTGCTGCAACAACTGCCTGTGGTCTCGGTGCCCTCCTGCTCCTCCTCCTCCCCTGCAGCGTTCCACGATGCTTGCCTGTTGGTAATTGTTGGCACTCCTTTGGAGACGATCCCCCCTTTTAGATTCCCGGGAAAAGAGCAGAGAAGAGGAGGACGACGTTGGTGGCGGGGGTATAGGCGGCGGAAAAGGTGGGGAGGGCTGCGGTGGGAGAGGGTCGACAGGATGGGGCTGGTTGTGAGAAAAGCTCGCCTCCTGCTCTGAAAAACTGCAGTGGCAGGTTGGAAAAACAGGCTGTTTCTCTGACTGCGGCGGCGGGTGCTGCTGCTGCTGAGAACCGGCCGGGGCCCAGGGATCCTGCTGCAGGTGCGCCGGCTGCCCGGTGCTGGGTTCAGTGCCTCGGTGGGAAGGTCGCTGGGTGGTGTCGTAGCTCGCCAGAGGTAGTGGGTCGCCGCTGTGAACAGGTCTCCGAGAGGGCTGACTCAGACAGGGGAGCTCCTGGAGGCTCTGGCGGTGAGCGGCGGCGGTTGAAGTGCGGTCTCGGTGGTGAGAAGAGGGCGGGGGCGGCAGGCTGAAAACAGGAGCGACTTGGTCTCGGCTCTGCTTGCTGCTTCCTTGCTTTCCGTCGGGGATTTGGTGCTGATGGACAGCTCCCGCGTACCGATGCCGCATCCCCTTGATCGCCTCGTCTCGCTGTGGTTACTCCTTTGCCGTGCAGAGCTCCGACACCCGTTCATCGCGATCAGTCCCAGCAGAATAGGACCGACTTGTATCATTGGTAGATTTGACCAGGACCTGCCTTAAAACGTCACCGTACAGCCAAAACACCGCCTTCGACTCTATATCGGTCCGTTGCCTGCCATGCGCACAGGTTGCAGCGGATCGATCGGTCCGTACAGGGTGTCGGGTTATAACAAGCACTATGGAGATGCGGATGGTGTTTAAATCTTGCTCACACAGTCGATCATTTTAATCCACCGCAAGGATAACAGATCGAGTTTGTCAATGTTGCCATAACCACCCTGCATAATCAGAAATCACTTTTACTGCTACGTCACCCGGACAGATCAGGCCTGTCAAACGTGATGCCATAAACCCTGAACGCCACTTTAGTTTATGATCAACTCTTAATGATCACTTTCCCTCTTGTTGGGGTGTTTATAAAGTCTCGCTATTAAATATATATATTTATTTATTTAAAAAAAAAATGGAACAAAATGCACCTGAAATCGATTTGCAAAACACACTGCCACTTGTTGGCACACAAGGAAAGCGCAAAATCAACAGGCCTGTAAAGATTACCTCATACCACACAAAGCCCCACAGTATGTTTTTAAATACTTTATACGCCCGGTTTTGTATTACCGGGTAGAAATATTCAGAAAGTGTGCTGCATGCAGAGCCTGCAGCCGCCTCGCATGCTGCCGCGCGTGCTTTGCCGCTCGCCGCTGCATGCTCCTCGATATAACGCGGCTCTGCTGTCACAGCGGTCAGGACACCGGCTAGATGGAGACAGAGAGAGAGGATGGGCGCAGACGGCGCTGCCGCTGAGTTAGGACAAACATTACTAAAATAGCTTAGCCTCTGTTGTGGTGTCATGTAGCCAGAGGATGAACAACTGTCCATCAGATGTCAGTCGGTTTATCGCAGCTGTGAGGATTATCCATCTAATAATACAGAGCTTGGATTCAGGGATGAGTTCAAATTTAAAAATAAACCGTTTCTCATGTGGGAGAAGACTTAAAGTTTACAATCCTCTCTCTGTATTTCTACGGACAGTGTTGGTGAGCTGTAGTGGATGAATAGGGAAAAAAGGACATTTATAGTCTTTCATTTTAATCATGGTTAGTAAAAAACCAAAACAAACAAACAAAAAAACACGAGGCTTATGTGTTTAAAATAGAACTGAAACAGAAATAGAAAAATAGGCAGCTGTACTCCGGTTTCTAAGACGTAATCACCGACCATTCAGCTGAACTACTGACGGAGAATTTGCTCTAAAGTGTTACAGCTAAAACAATAAATGCATGAATTGCACACAATGCATTAATTGTGCAGCTCCTCACGACATTTGATAGCCTGGTGGTGAATGCAGGATAAGGAATCACAGGTTTGAGTTCTGAAGTCAGGTGGAGAAGGTGCGTAACATCACTTTAAATCTGTCCAATGGAAGATATTTAACAAATGATCACAGGTAGCTGTCAAACCTGCTTCAGGATTGGAGATTCTGACTGTGCGTAAATGTCAACTTCTACCTAGTTGGATGATTCTTCATTTTTCGTACACATTTGAATGTAATGCACATGCCTTTGAAGTGCAGTTTTATCTTGAAGAAAGTCTGTGATTTCTGAACCCCATGTAGTCGGAATAAAAAGATATAATGACCAGTAACTAATTTAATATGTGGACACGTAAGTTTGGATTTCGTTGTCCTATCTGGACCAGTAAGTGAAAATCTAGGCATTATCAACACAAATGCGCTAGAGAGAAATAAGCTGAGACCAAGCTAAAAAGACAGGAATGGAGAGAGTTGAAGGGGGAGCCAACTTTTTCATCATACATTAGCCATTTTTAATAAGTAATGATCGCTTCCTTAAAGCTAGCTCAGCCCTTTGGAGTTTTGATGGGTCTAAAGACTGCAGCGGTGGCACACTTTGCCTAACCACTGGACGAAGGCAGGGGTACACTCTGTTTTATAGCTGAACTGAAGCACTGCAGGAATTTGGAAAGCAGCGACGGCCAAGGCTGCATTAGAAACCTGATCATTTTCATTAAGTAATTGGTCGCTGTGACCTGTGCGAGTTCTTTGGCAAGATGGAGTTTCATTTGCTAGTTTGGGAAGCAATGTTACTGCTTCCACATGAATAATTAAATCAAACTTTACAACTCTTGGACACACAAAGACTAAGCCACCAACCGGTCATGTTCGCCAAAGCCTGTATATTCTCTCAGTCTTTGTTTTTTTTTTTTTTTTTTTTTTTTTGTTTTTTAATTCTTTCTTTCCTCCTATCTTGGTCGGTCCAGCCATGTTAAAAAGCATATTGTGTGTCTCTGTCCCTGTTGGCTGCTGGAGGGAGAAGCAGCGGAAGATCTGTGACACTAAAATGGTAGAGGAGGGAACACGGAGGAGGCCAGTGGCTGCAGCACGTAACACAGGAAGTAGATAAGAAGCCTGTAATTACAGAGAAAGGGAAAAGCAGCCAGGGCAAAGCAGAGATGTGGGGGGAAGAATTTGAGTAAGTGTCGGAGACAGAGACGGAGAAACTGACAGTGTGAGCATTTATATGAACGTGTGTGTCAGAAACGGGAGAGACAGGGAGAGAGAGACAGATATCTAAAAAGAGCAGGTGCGCCATCACAGAATAGATCAAAAGAGTTCAATTGAAAAGAAGAGGAAAACAGAAGATGCGGTGTGAGGTAAACCAAAAAAAATAATCACACACAGGGACAGAGATTAGCCTATTATCTTAAGACAGAATCATCTTCACTGGGAGATAAGTCACAGGTGTTCTTATAATCTTATTCGTCTTCGTTTTGTTCTTGGTTTCTCACTGAACATATTCGACGAGTGTTGATGTGCAGTTTTCACCATTAGAGGATTTAAATGGACTAAACTGGTAGGGTCATGGCTTGACTTGCCCCGAGACACTTAGTGGCTGGGTGGTGGGTTTCAAGTGGAGTCCATCTCCTTGTTAGACTGTTTATCGAGTCGCCAGACTGCCGTGATGTCCACATTTGCTTGAGCTCCACTTTTTTCTCATCATAACTCAAACACCGTAGTGGTGGAAGTGAGCGCATGTCCTGCTAACTTACAAGTTTTCCCTTTATTGATACAGTCTAAATTGTATCAATAGAGAACCCAGAGCTGACAGCAGAAGGCAAAACACTCAAGGCAAAAATAAATATAACATGGCTTATATGTGTGGGGCCATCTGCTTGACCCATCCACCATGTAGAGAGATAGAAAAAATATCCAGCAGGTGAGATGAGGAAAGGGTTAATGTATGCACGAATCTGATTAAAGCACAAACCATGAAACAAGTGTGATTACCTGAGCTCTGTAGGTAATGCAAGACAAGAAAATATCAGTGTTCGATGTGAAGACAACACCGTTTTCCTATTTTGAGTGCTTGACTTTTGCTGAATAAGCTCAAGAAGTTCCTCAGTGCATTAAAACATCACTTAATTCTGTAAATCCAAATCTCCAAACATGAAGTGACATGATTTTCTTTGTTGAGGAACATTGTGCTTCTGCCGTTTCACTTGTTTGTATCTTTAACCTCAACTATTTGCAGTACTCTTAAAATGCTGATGTTCACATTAACATTTATACAAATGTTGTGCACCATTTATCAAATTAATCATACGTGAAATTAGTAGTGTGGCAGTGATTTAAAAAACAACAACATTTTCTCGTCTCATGGTTACGCGAGAAAGAGCTCGGCCTGTTCCTCTGCCTCCTGTCTTACAAACACAGATTACCGTCGAACATCTCAACCTGAAGCTATTCTGAAGACGGGAGCATGTAATGAAAGGAAAAAAAAAAAGAAACGCGTTGTTAAAAAAGCAAACGGGCACTGCTTCTTCTGAGACAGCCATCTTGAATTAGTCACTCAGCAGAGACTTACTGGAGCAATGCCTCAAGAACGGACAGTTTGGCGGAGCAGAAAAGAATGCATGGCTCCGTACCGCGTCGGGGCCGGTGACTAATGTGACACACACTCAGGCGGACCGGTGCAGCTGGCCTGTGTAAACGCTGATACGCTCCTCACATGATGGACTACCTGTGATCCCGGAGATAAGAGCAGAGTCGTGACTCAACTGGCGCTGCGGCATCATCGCGTACCAAGCGCAGCCAGTGTGAGATGATAGCAAGGGGCAGGCTCCGTACAGAGCGTTCGGGAGATACAGGCAGCCAGACGCAGCGGTGGCAGCGGCAGGGCCCCGTGCCCAATGCTGGAATTTATCTCTGACAGTTAAGATCATTAGAAAGATTTACTCCGGCACTCAAATGACGGAGCAGCTTCGTCATTTTTCATGAGGAGGCAGGTACGGGGAGAGTCACCGCTGAGTATCAGCTGACAAGTTTCTATCCCTCTGCCCCATAAATGGCCAAAAAGTCCTGCAAGGCGGACAACTGTGATGAAGTGTTTTCTGTTACTGCCGCGAGGATGGGGAACAATAGCAAAGTACCCGACGCAGGAAGCAGCTACGACGCACAGGCGTGTCCAGGTAACATTCGAGATGAGATGAGGTGAAATGAGATAAGATTTAAGGAACTGGATGAGGAGGTACTCAAGAAGCGTCCTGGGTAATCCTAGCAAACAGCCATAAGGAGCAGAGAGGTTAGCGCTCTCTCGCCTCTCGTGAGGATAACCAGGAGGGCAGTTTGTCACCTCGGTCACACAAAACACCCCTGACACACAGGTATCGCTGCCCACTGACAGATGGACTGTTCATTTACGCCACACCAGGCTTCCGCTCGTCTTTTATTTGCGAGATCATGAATGGTGGAAATTTATTACTGCCACAATCACTTCATGAGCAGAGGTGGAAAAACTGTTCTATTCCTGCTTCATGGGAAACAGCGTGTAATTCATACTCTCCCCTACCTACCTCTGTTCAAAGGTGCGAAGTGTTAATGCAGAACTGACTAGAGCGTCCCCGTGTTTTGCCTTTCGTTGGTTCCACGTGACGTCTCCTTGGTTCACAGCAACCAGCACCTGCCGGTTTGTTTTCCGGCGTGGCCTTGGGGGAGGCACTGGACCATCAACCTCTTTTCACACGGCACAATATTGGTACAGAGCGTTAAGTGGAGCAGTTGATGATTGGCGGAAGTGAAGAGAACAAAGACAAAGAGAGAAAAAACATGCTAAGGGCCATTTATAATGCAGTCTGGTGTATTTGAGTGTGTGTGTGTGTGCGATAGCAAGGTACGACGCGTATGTGCCCGTGCGAATAGGTGTAAAATGAGTGCCTCGGGGTGTCAGTTGTGCATCGGTGTGAACACACGTGCACGACTGTGTGGGCGGACGGGACCAGCGCCTGACGAGAGAGGCTCAGCTTGTCCAGTTGTAAAATATGGTGATGAGCGACAGAGAGGAGAAAAGCTCATCAGTGATGCAAAGGTTCAAAGACTTGGTCCGCGTCTCATCATCAGAGCCGCAACAAGCACAAAGGAGATGACCAACTGACCCCCCCCTCCACACCCACCCATTCACCACCAGCAGGCAAGGATGGACAGCACACGCACACACACAAAAAAAACTTCTTTAGAAACCGTTTCAAGGAGAATGCACACACTTAAATGTCCTTATATCGATCCCCTCATCCTATCTGAATAAAGACAGGAAGATGTTGTATAAACCTTCCACCTTGTTGCCTATTACCGGACTAATCTGATGCAGGGAATACCCCTTTATATTCCACCCTGCACAGCAGCAGTGCAAGAGAGGTCTATCAACCTCTGCGTTCTCAACCTGAATGATATGACGTTAAGTGAGAGCCAGCAACCGGAATCTCCTCTCTTTTTGAGGCATTAACAGAAAAGAGGACTGGACTGCGAGGTAAGGAGACCAGGAAAGGAAGGAAGGAAGGAAGGAAGGAAGGAAGGAAGGAAAGAGGACTTACCTTTTATCTGATGGAGGCTGCGCAGGCTCTGTCCCTGTGGAAGACACATCAGCGATGATTATAAATGACAGCCCGAAAATCAATAGCCTCCTGCTAAGAATAGGGGCTCTCCCTGTCATCCATTCTCCTGTCGCTCGTGGAATAACGGAGAATACACGCTCTGAAATTTATAAGCACATGCTCGGTTTATTGTCACAGCTATAGACTACTGGCTGCTCCCTCTTCTTTGCCTCTCCTCCAACTGTTTGCGTCTCGGGAAAAAAAAAATCTGCCTTTTTTGTTGTTTTATTCCTTTTCTCCCCCCTTTCTTTTTTTTTTTTGTCGTGCGTCTGCAGTTTAATCTCGTCCCCACCTCTGTGTCGTGAAATTAATTATAGGAGGGGCGTTTAATGTGATTTACAGGGGATCGATACAATTTGGACTTTTATCAATTCGAGGCGATAAAATAAAATCTGACATGGTGTGGGTCTTGTGTGCGGGGGGAAACGCTGATGGGAGCTGTGACAAATCAAGAAAAGCAATAGATGGGGGTTTTATGACCTTGTGTGAGCTGATGCTCCCTCCTCCTCCTCCTCCTCCATCTGAATTGATGCGGGGATTCCTGGTGCTATTTTTAGCCTCGGTCGTGGAGAGCCGTGCGTGGGTGGAGGAGAGAGAGGCAAGAAGAGGAGGAGGAGGAGGAGGACCAGCAAGGGGGATGAAGAGGAGGGAGAATTTGAAGGGAGGGGAGGAGAAGAGAAAGAGAGGAGAAAAAGAGGAGAAAGGAGGGGATGTGGGTGAGGGTTGGGGAGGGGGGGTTCCCATGCGGACTTCAGCTGCGGCAGCGTCAACGCGAAGCTCCACGCTGCGAGGGCTTTGAATCGTGACCAGACAGCCGGGGAAAACAGAAAAGGGGAGCGCCGTGTCATTCTCTCCGCGCAGGACGGTACTGCTTTCTTTGATTTAGCATGATTTCATTTTCTAACACCGGCTCTGAAAGCGGTGGTGCAGGAGAAACGATGCAGCGGGTGTGTAATTACGATGATATCACTGAGATGATATGAGAACAGATCAGGGAGCGTGTTCAGTAATAAACCTACAGTGATGCACACGTTTAGATCACAGCCTACTAATGCAGACACGTATAATAGACTATTTCAGAATCGTCATAAACAGGATTGATTTAAACCTTATACAACAACCACGATTCTTTCAAGTAAATAATAATAATAATAATAAAGTTTTTAAATTCTTTCTAATAATCCTGTTATAGCTGAACCGGGGTCAACCTCTAAAAGCCCGATAGCTTACATCACTCTACGGCGTGTACCTGGCAAATTAAGTCGTACAATTAGCCGCACAGACTGGAAATCAGGAGGAACGCGGAGGCACTCTTGGCATATGGGGACAAGGTTTTATTATTTATCACCAGCGGGCTATTTTTAGCCCGCGCCGCGCCGCGCTGGCGTCGAGGGTTTCCGGGCACATGGATGCCAGGTTTCCCCGTCACCTGCAGGTCACACGGCGGGGGGGAGACCCAGGCAAGCGTACCGCAGGCTTCAGAGAGGACTCCTCCCGGTTCACTCACGCACTTATTAATCAGAGGTGTGTAATTACCGAGGAGAGGAGCGACGGGGACGCACAGATTCCGTACCAGACACGGAAAATTATAAACTCGGGACGCACCTGTGACGCGCGGCAGAATTTAACTGCGCCAATCCTTTGCAGTAGACAGCGGCACCTGCAAATAATGTTCAATAAACCTTTAGCAGTGACGCTTTTGCTGCGCGGAAGAATTCGCTATATATTGATGGTTTCTTATTAAATTGTATTGAATGCCTGCAGGCAGGCGTTCTTCTCTTTATAATTGTCGGCTTCATTGTGTAGACACAAAGTGTAATTCATCAGCGGCTTTATTGTTTTTTGGATGCGCGTGACATCTAGGTTTCATCGTCACCTCATTGCTCACACGACCGCCTGATCTTCAAGTTCATCGCTTTGAATTTTTAAATGGCTTTGGTTAATTGATCCGCGGTGGTGAAGTAGTTCCTGGATAAACGCAGGTACTTCAGTGTATTTCTACAAAATAATTAGCCCCATTTGCCGGGAAGGAATTATCAAGTTCTCTCCACAGAGGACTTGAGCCGACATAGCTGTGAATAACAGCTGGAAGGATCTCAATGGTGCCGTTTACCCTCATTAATATAAAAAGAAGGGCAAGAGGGAGGGTGGGGAGCGGGAAAGACAAAGTGAAAAGGCATAAATAGAGAACATTGGAGGGAGTTATGGAGGGGGGAAAAAAACTGGGTTGTCGGATGGAGACGAGGGTGGGAGACAGGGGAGAGGCAGACAGGGCGCATTACAAAAGGCTGGAGGAGAGCGACAGAAAGAGCATCATGGATGGAGGTAGATTCAGATGCTCTGGAAGATAAATCTGTGTCTTAATGAAAAAAAATCCTGATGCTATCTGGCTGCTGGAATTTGCCGGACCTCTCTTCCCCTCTCGCTCTGTCTCTCTCCTTTCCTTGGTGGGGATTACAGCTCTCTGCTCTTGGAGGGTATTTGGCTAAACACATGGGGAATTATTAGGTTTAGCTTCACCCCCGCGCTGTGAGTGTCCTGAAGGCGTGAAGAGGTAGCAGCTCTGCCCCTGCTGCCTGTTGGTCTATCTGGCCTCGATCTACTGTGTGGATGTCTGGATTTCCTGCCTCTTCTTATCCATGACTCTCCGTGTGTGTGTGTGTCCTGACAGCTGTTTGTCCAGTCTGTGTATTATCTGTGTTCCACGTGTATCCAGCTTTTTTTTTTTTTCCCTGTCTTCCCCCCTGACAGAATCCCTCCCTCTCGTGTCTCTCTGCACGTTGATGCCGGGTGCCTCTGTCTATTTGACTTCCTCCATTTTGCTGGGCGTCTTTGCTGCTCGACGCCTGCCGCCTGCCGGGCCACCTGTCTGCTCCACTGCTGCTTTGCTTCTGAAATAATTATTTAAAAAAAAAAAAAAAAAAAAGCATAAAGAAAGAGGCTGCAGTCACACCCAGAAGCGACGTTACTTCATTGTCAGTCACGATGCTGGCTTTACTCTGCAGGTTAACTGCTGCACACGTGTAAATTTGGGTAACCGTGGCTAATTTAAAACAGAGCTGAGGGAAATGCAGAACAATGACACAGACACAGTTCTAATTAAGGAATTAAAGGAGCTTAGGTTTAATATGTAACAAGGTCTGTTCAGCTGAGAATTTAACTACGCACCTTGCGTCGGCTGCTCAGGACGAAGCTAAGAACTGACCTCACGTTTATAATCTGGGTGTGGTGAAACGTCATTATCAGTTTAACCTTCAAGGCACATTTTTGACATTTTGAATCTTACTCTCTCGTACTTTTCTTTTCCCACAAAGTATTATAAATGTATTTGTAATACAAAAATAGCAACATGGCTCCGGCTAGCCTTTGCAAAGGCTAAAACTGAATTTATCATTGATTTTTGCCTATTTGCAAATTAAAACCATCCACTTTGATGAAGTGACATTTGGATAATTCAGTTAGTTGTGTCTAAATGAGGCTGCAGTGCATCTTAATCTTGTCAAAAAGAAAAAGCTCCACAAAATGGAGGCTAGCAGACTATTGTAAATATATTCTAAAGTGGTTTATTATATTATTAGTTTCAAAATAAATCTTAATAATTGTGGAACAGAGGACAACATCTAACAATAAAATACAGTCTTCTTACTTTAAATCTTTCATATTCAACTTCACTGCTCTTTCCTAATATGTAAAGTGGACTGGGCAGCTATGTCATTTGAAACGACTTTAAAATTAGTTTATTAATTATAATTTATTTTATTAAAGAATGTGCTTTTTCTATGTGCTCCAACAATCAGCAGTGTAAGTGGACATTAAACAGCAGTGACTGCTAGACTTTAGCCGGCCGAAGAGAAGCAGACGCTTCTCCCGGACTGTCGTCCTTTGTGTCTGGTGCCGTTTGTTGATAGTGGCCGGACAGATCGCGCTTGCTATCCATCAGCCCACAACATCTTCCACGTGTCAGTGGCAGTCTATTTCCCCATGGTGCTGCCTCTCTTTAAAATGTGTCACTTTATTGTTCTGATTTCTCTATCCTCTCCAGGGAGTGGAATATGATTTCACAGAACATTAAGTGGATGGGATCTAAGGGAATAGTGTGTACGGCGTGGGGATTGCGGCGGTTGTGCCGGAGAGTGGCGGTGATTCTGGCCTAATTAAGGCCTCTCTCCGCCACACTCTCCGCCACACCCTCCTCCTCCTCCTCCTCCACCTTCACCCCCACCCACCCACTACAGAACATCCCCCTGCTCGCCCATGCTCTCGGATACGTCGATGACTTTCACCGCGGAGTGTGAAGGGTAAAGGCGTACTTCTCAAATCATAATCCGTCTGACTTTGGGAGAAAAAGGATTAGTCTAGCGGTAGCCTGAGCAGCAGATGGACACGTTTCGGTGTCCTGTCTCTGTTTAACCCTGTGTGAGAGAATATGCAGACATATCCAAGCATCCAAGCGATAAAGGAAATTATATGTAGAGTCCACCTTAAATGCTGCACAATGAAATCCCCTTTTATGTCATCAGTACGTAACGGCGCGACGTTTCTAGGCCACATTAGGGTTTGCATGCACAGCCATCAACTAAAAGGCATGATCTCATAATGTCATAATAGCTCTAACCCCACGAATCACCGAGAGGAGCCAGGTGGATCTAAACTAATCTAGTTATCCTCACAGTGAGCACAATTACTACCCAATTATATGCGGTCATCAAAAAACACGGGATTCTCTAAATGGAGGAGGAGACCCGCAGAGGTCATGCGGGGACCCAGACACCGAACACATGCTCTAAACGCACAACTGAAACGCCGACTGACTGTGAGGACGGAGCGCGTGGCTGGAAGGAGGCCGGGACTCCTGCAGCTACAACACATGCCCCCCACCCCCCACCCACTCTCCAGCACATCGGGCACGAGGCTCGGGCAAGCACGCGGTGATTGATAGCGGTGCCAAGACAACATCTCGTCAGGGGCCCGGTGCACAAGGGTGCCTAGCGGAGCAATGATGGACGAGCCTGTAGACCCTACATAAAAATCGAACCCGGCATATATAACACATTCCCAGCTCCCTTTCTTAACCTGTAATGTATAGTGATAGAAATTTGTTTCGCACTCCATTGCCGCGGACAGTGATGGATGTTAAAAAGAAAAAGAGGGTAAGGGAGAGCGGATGGGAGTAGGTGTGAGGTGAATTTGTTGTGTGTGTGTTGAGATACATTGTGAGAATGTCTGTCCGCGGTTTCTGCTGTGGGTTTAGTTTTGCGCACTCGCATATTTATACCCAAAGAGCAAAAATAAAAATGAATCAAAACATCGGTGGATTTCCGCTCAAGTCCCGACAGCAGACAAAGAGAACACAATCAAACAAAGGGATTTATCACATGATGGTAAAGGCATGTAGCCACATGATGTTACGACAACTACACTCTGGCAGAAATGTCCTTTTTGGAGACTAGTGGCTTTGTCTATTAAATGATTAATATTAGCCATAGTGAGAGAGGCCAAATTGTTTTCAATCTGTCTGACTAGATTTGTCAATTCCAAACTTGGTGGTTTTGTAACATTTTCCAACCTGATGATCAACAACTTTTTTTCCGAACTTTTTTTTTCTCTCACCTCACAGATATGCACTATTGGCTCATTTCCCTGAATAAACAAACACCAAAGCAGAAAATTCAGTTTAATTTGTTTGATTGCAAATCTTTGTGATTTGCGTGAAAATACGCTGATGTTTTGAGTCATTTTTATACAGAAAATTCTGCAAGTGCAAATAAGCAGCACTGCATATTTAACATTTATTAAAACCAACATAAAGACGGCAGTGCAGTGGTAGCGATAAATGGAAACAGATAACAGATGGATGGATTATATAAATGTATTATCTCATATATCTCCATATTTTTTTTTTTTTTTTGTACCACGGGAGTAGTTTACACATTTGTGGCCTTTTTTCAATAGACTGGGGAGTTTCAGCACAATCTTCACAGCTCATCTCGCTTATTACGCTTTCTAATAACCAGAGGGAAAGCGAAGTCAGTGCATCACTTGTGCCGAGATTAGGTTGAAATTATTCAAATGACTGAGGTGATCGCCATCTCTGTTAGCAGCCATGTGTGTACCACATCTGAAAACACATCCATTTATTCATGAAAGCACACTGTGCACACGTGTGCTGGCTGTTTCCTGATCACATGTCATACTCTACCAAACACACACACACACACACACACACACACACACACACACACACACGCGGCTTCAAGTACTCAAGAGCACCTTTGGACGTAATTGTTTCGCAAGTAAAATTGTATACAAAGCACTTCAATTTGCATTTAAATGATACAATTTAAATACATTTATAATAAAATTATCCACATTTGCAATACAATAAATTTACACTATGACTGTGTCCTTTAAATCGTGGATAATTATACTCGAGGACGTAAAACCATGCAAATAAATGGCTGATAGTAACCTACCACTGAAACAGTCAGTGCTCATGCTAGACTCCGCTCAGCCCCCATGCATGCACATGCCCTTCCATGTGTGCGCTCTTAATGCCTCCTTAACGCACACTTGCATACCTGCTGGCGCACACAGCACCGACCACCCCGGCACATTTTTAGCCAATCAAATAGACTTGTCGTCACGAATTTCGCAGCGGCCGATGAATATTAGATGGGAGCAGATAATACCTCGACGGAGGAGGCCTCCCCCCCGTCCGCCCACCCCACCCGCCAAGGCAGGAGAGGCTGCACACTCAGCAGTGAAGCGCTGCCCACTGAGACTGAACCCAGGCTGCTGACAGATTTCCCCGCAGTCGTGTGCAGGATGCTGTATAATTGTAGGTGGAGCTCATGCGATTCGGAGATTGACAGGAAGTGTGTCCACGTGCAAGTGTGTTCAAATCTCCGTGTTTTTAAAGTGGGGAGAAAGAGAGCGGGGTAACACAGGGAGGCATTCATCTCCGTCTATCTCCGTAAACCTCCAGCTGGATTTTTCAGCGGTTGCCTCCACATGATGAACTGCAATGGACTGTATTCTAAAGCCGCATTTGTGAGAGGAGGATTTCAGGGCTTAAATTTTTAGTTATGTGTTAGAATGACGGGGAAGGAAGAAAAGCAGAGTGTCAGATTTTGTATATACATATATATGCATGGTTTTGGAATATAATCCATGTGTTGTGCAGTCTGTATTTGCACACGTGCAGTTGTGCATGTGAGGATGAATAATTGAACATAGATTTACTGTATTAATGTACGTGTTGCAGCAGCTTAAGAACTTATTTATGGGTGTTTCCCTTTTCCTAAAGTCAAAATATTTGATTCCCATGTGAGCAAATGTAACTAACTGATCAGACCACTGGTATAAAAAACAAAACAAAAAAAAGTGAGACCAGAAGCTTCCATCAATGTTACAGAAGGACAAAACACAAATGGAAAAAAATTACCATGCGAATATTATACGGGTAAACATTACTGAAGTATATTTAAAAATCTATAAGCCTCAATAACATGGAAATTCCACAAAGTCAGAAAAATGACTGAATGGGAATTCAAGAGAAGAATTACAGATTAGACTTGTTTTGACAATGTTCCCATTACATCAAGTCTTTCTTCTTTTTTTATTTTTTTTGGACGCCGACTGAAGCTCTAGCTGGAGACTTTAATATGCAGAGTGGTAAAACCGAGAAAACATGAGTCGAAACATCCCCAGCATTATTAATTTAGCATTGTGCGGTTAAAATTTGATTTGTTTACGTCTTTGCTTTAATTTACACGAAGATCAGAAAGAATCTGACTTGATTAATTGATGGCGACACATTGTGAGGCTGTTTCATTGTATATACATAGTAAAGAGTGATGAGGCTCCGGCTGAAGATATGTCACGTTATACATGTGACCACTATGTGTTTGTGCTCCACCTTAGACAGTGGTGGGTGGACTGCTTTTGCCTCTGCATCAATCCACATGAACAAACAGGCAGACTGTGACTCCCATTAGCAGTTCTGTCTGAACTGTAATTAAAAAGTCCTTTTAAGACACTATTAAAAGAATAGCTTAACATAAGTGGAAATCAGTTATTTGCTACCCATGAGCGCCTTGGAAGCTCGCTAGTTAACACCTTGTTTTGTGTTTGTTTACTCTGAAAAGTGTAACCAGTTGTAGTTTGACAATTTTTCGTGTGTTTTTTTATTTTTTGTACATGTTTTGAATATTGCACAATATTTGTCAGTTTGCATCTGACAAACTCAGCAACAGTGGCTTCGTTGCACAGGTCAATTTCTCCGCAAGGCTTTTAATCACAGGCTTTTCATGACCAAATAACAGAAGATTCACTCTAAAGCAGGTAAAAAGTATTATTTTCAGTCAAACATAAGTGACCATATATAAAAAAAAACATTAATAAAAATATATATATAAAGAAGCTCAGTTGCAAAATTTTGAACTAGACTCTACTCTGCTCACTCAGTCCCGTTACATGTTGCATGCATGACCCTTTAAAGTAGTTAAGAACAGAGCCCAATCCAAAATGAAGAGAAACCATTCCTCTAGGAATAAAAAAAGGACAGAAAGAGGAGGATGAAGAGGAGAAAAGAAAGCAAGACAGAGGTGAGTGAAGTAGACAATGACGATTAAGAACTAAATAGTTAAGTGAATGCTGCTAGTCAGAAAATATTGGCATAATCACCAGTTCACAACATTATTTCTACCAACTGAAAGGGTGAGGAGTGCACCATCTGACTGCACTCAAATCATTCTGATTACAGATTTCAATATATTTATTTCAATATATTTGTGTGAATATAGTTTGGAAATGCAACAGAAAAAGATATTAAATAGGAAAAGAGACGACCAAGAGCGGCTGCACACGTTGACTCTGGATATATTCCTCCAGATGCACAGATATGACGGATCTGCACGAACAGAGAGAAATGATCGTTTACATGGCTATAAGTCACCAGTATTTTCCTGTTGAATAGATTATCAATACATCAGTGAGAGGGGAAAATGTCTTTTGATGCAGTCTGTCCTCAACTGAGCTGATTACATGAGACATTTTTAGTTTTTTAGCGATTTTACATTCAAATATAGCCACTGACGACCAGTGACTCAATTGAGGAGTCAGTGTTTAAAACATATTGTGTGTCTTTTGACACTGCTACCTGAACAGAGGACAGTAGATTAAATGATCTACCCAACAGACAGAGTTGGATTATTTTCAAGGCTTGGCTCAAGTTAGTGTGATGGACATGTCAGACAGAGGAACGACCTCCCTGCTCATGGCTACTAGATGCAAGTATAATCATGAACACTTGATTCATCCAGAAAATGTTTTTTGTTTTTCAGGACAGTCTACAGTAAAGACCAGGGACTGGTGAACGTCTAGATTAAGCAGCCTGTATTTACTTAAAGTCGGTGGAGTCTGTAGAGTGTGTGGTAGCAAAAAAAATCCAGACATTTACTTAATGCCTATGTAATGAATCAGTGATATCCTACCCTAACATCGGCTATGGGTGAGCAAACAGCCAGGTACATTACCAGTCTAAGTCCTGTAAAGCCTTAAAGCTGGCGATAATGGCACCAGTGGGTCAGTGGTACAGTAGCTGCTGGAAAATGCATTAGCTGATAAGATGGACTACCTTGTGTAATAGTGACACAGCATAGGCAACCAAGTTAGTTAACTACAGTTTCTCATGGTTTCACGTACATGACCTGAGGCCAGCGTGATAAAGCCACAGTACAAAGATTTTCACTACTAGAGAACGATGGATGAAGTAAATCTATAGTTTTCTAGTTGTATTATATCACAGTGAAGTCAAACTTAAACGTGAACACAATAAAACCGTTCAGCATAACACTGTTATATTTCTGGGTTCACCTTCAGTTGTTTATATATTACTTCCTGAAAAGGAAATTTGAAGCGAACACATTCAGCTGCAGTGTTTTTTTGTGCCACTTTGATGAGAAGAAGGAAGCAGAGATGAACCAACAAAGAGCTTGACTTTCATGACATCACAGTTTTGATTAAATAAACCCGTTGTGTCACTGGGAATTTCTTCTTTATTAACCAAACCAGAGTTGAAGAGTTGAATTACCAGAGAATAAGATTTAGTAGCATCTTGCAGACTGCAATTAGGTGGATATCGTTCCTTTCCAAGTGTGAAAACAGAACCTAAGGAGTCCACTACGTCTACCTGAAACTGTGACTGGCCCTAACTTTAATCAGTCCACTCTGAGAAACTACAGAAACATTGTGGCATTGTAGAATAGGACGCACTCACTATGTGGATACAATGGAGAACGCTAACGACAACACTACTTTTTACAGTTACATACACTAATGAAATATAAATACAGTACTCATTACTGTAAATCATTTCTGACAGCAGAACCCCTTAATCCTACACACATAAGCCAGACTTAGTGCTGATATTACTGATATGTCCAGTACCAACGTATATGTGATCTCTCAAATATGTCAATTAAACAGCATTTTCCTATAACAATTATAGAAACTGGTCACAGTTACGTTCCCTTAAAAATTCATTTAAACAGCTCTACGAACGAATGAATGAAAAAGACATGAAACTGAAAGAACGAAGGAAGTCCGATACTTCCCCCTCATTAAAATGCACATTAACATGGTGTCCGTCAGGCCTCAAACATCACCTTGTCTAACGCAGGCTGATTGAGCTCCTGCATTTCGTATTGATGAGCGCGACAGGATAGGGTGACAGCACAAAGTGAAACCAGAGACCCTTCTCAGAGTGAGACGAGAGGGAGGAAGGCAGGTGGCGACTGTGGCGGCTGGCTGTGGTGGTGTGATTTAGCATTTTAACATTATCACTTAACAAGACAGGCCTGGCACTCAGCCCCGGTATTGGCTCAGAGGAGGAGCAGGTGGCAAGAGAAAGAAGAAGAAGAAGAAGCAGAAAAGGGGGGGAGAACAAGAGGAAGAAAAATGGAGATGTTCTTACAATCTCATGCCAGCCTTACCTTTTCGTATTCACAAGAGAGCAAGAGAGGGAGAAAGAATGACATGGAGAGAAATGGAGGAAACCAGGGAAACGGGGAGGGAAGGGGGCCTTTCCACTAGAAACCTAATTGTGCATGGCAGGGAGGGGAGGTGGATGGATGGAGAGGGAAAGAGGAGAGTACCCACCTACGCAGAGGGATGAGAGGGGACGGTGGAGAGGAGGGGGAGGTGGAAGAGCAAAAGAGATTAAAAAAAAAAATGAGGGAGAGGAGGCCCCATGGGGAGGGTGTTTAGTCACTCTTTAGGGTGGTGAAAGTTGACCAACATATGAGAGTTGATTGTGTAGACTGAGCTGTAGATGATTCCACATTAAAAGTAGTCATTCTGCTCTGATGACAGAATAATGGTGCGTTCCGTTTGTACTCAGAAGTTGGAATTCTGAGTTCCGAATTGGAATTTTGAGCTGGAACGCTTCCCGAAGTCGGACGTTCTACTCAGAAAGTCGTAGAATCCTCTAGTTGAGTTACCAAGATGGCCGAACCGTGAGTAAACAGTAATTTGAAGCTCCTGTAATGTTACGTTTATTAGCACTTCTGATTAGTTTTTGTTGCATTAAATCGTTCGTACAGACAGTATTTTTTGACGTACATACGTTAAACTGCTGTTACCGTGTTTAAGTTTTTCATGTGTTATATGGGAACTACAAGTCCATGTCGCGCTAACAACGGCTAAAAACAATAGCCTGGTAAAACCAAACACCATTGTGGCAAACTGTGATTAATAGTGTAATAGTATATTTTCTACATTTAAATGTAACAATTACAACTCTTTAATATGTTTATAATTTTTTTTCATGGACACGAGAAAAGAGCAGAGGCCAATTGCTAACATGGCAGCCTTCCACAAGTTTGATTCTGCACATGTAGGCCTATAAAACTAAACTATGGATTGAATCAATGTAACGATCTAAGTGGGATGTAACAACCTGTAGCAGCATCATAGCACAAAGGTTCTGCTTTCAGATCTGGTGGTCAGCTGGAGGCCTTTCTACGTGGAGTTTACACGTTCTCACTGGGTCTGCTGCGTCACAAATACATTGAACTAAAAGTTTAAAAGCATAATAGGCAAATTACTGTTGATTATTTATTGGCTAATCAAATGATTAAATGATTCCTCGGAAAATAGCCCACAGATTAATCAAAAAAATAATTGCAACACTCAAAATATCAGATACACAGATTTGCACGGTTGACCTACAGCTTTCCATTCTCGTAACCTTTTTAGCACAAGAGTCTATGATGGAGAAACGTTAGTTGTGTGACAGTAATTTAATAAAACCCTGCTCTGTCAAAATAGAACAAAAAGGGGTTTTGTTTGCATATCCAGCCCGTACTAAACAACTATCCACAATGACATGAAGCTTCTGCACAATTTGCAATAAACACAACTTTTTTAATCTTTTATGAAGCTTTATAAATAAACTGTATGTTTTTGTGACCCCCACTTTCTTCTTATATTGCACTTGCTAGGTTCAGGTTCACCCCCTTAATGCCACATTTACCACAGAGGGGGGCGATCCTCAAACCATTAGGCCCATGTATTTGTTAATGGGTCCACTTACTGGAAGTGACAAAGAACCAGCATTTCAATTTCTTAAAAAGCTGCCTCCCTGTATGAGGATACTGTACCTGCTGTAGCTCTACTCCTCTGGGGTCAAGTATCCCACAGAGTCACACACGTAAAACAACAGCCCAAAGTGTTGTACACACACACACACTCACACTCACAGACTCATCGTCTCTGCCAGGAAGCGTGAGCACTCTCATTCTGTCTTCATCACACATCCTGATGGTTTGGAGACTTGGAAGTTACACAAGCAGCTTAGCTTTGATTAGGTGAAGTGTATTGAACTGACTGCTCATGTTTTAACAGCAGCCTCCACCTGAGATCGACCGGGCCGATAACAGTGACAGGAATATCGAAGCAGACAATCCAATAGGAACGCACCGTTTGTTGCCATATTAACTACTTCAGCCAGGCAGGAATGTTTTTTATTTCACTTAATGGGGTAAGGATTTCAAAAACATTTATTTGTCAGGGCGGCTCTTTAAGCATTGATCGCTCCACTACATTATTTAACTCCCTGAAAACGTTTTACCGTCCCCTCAAGTGCAATCCTCTCCCCCGTCCTCACAGCAACAACTTTAAATGTACATCATTGAAACTAAGCACCGCCACCGAGGACTGCTTTGTCAGGATTTCATCAGCTAAAAAACTGCCCAGTCACAGATCAGTGTACGGAAGGACGTGATGGACGGAGCAATGGAGCAACGGGGAGCAGCATCGTAATTCTTCATTCTGTTAAAGTAACATTTTCCTTTTTTTTGCTTTTTTCCTTTTTACTGGAGTCAGTTCCCTGCAGTTGAAGAGGGTTTATTCCTGTTTTTAGCTTTACAGCGCGTGCACACACACACACACACCTCTGCAAACCGCATGTGGTGGGCGGACACACGTAAGCACACATTAAGCAACAGCTGAGTGCCTGGTCCAATTAGCTCCAGCTTCACAAGAAACTCCACGGCCCCCACCCCCACCCCATCGGCATTGGCCAAGCGAGTAGATAGGTCATCATATCGCAATTACCAGCCCCATGTTGGACATTGCAGGTGAGTAGCACCGGTTATGAGATCACACACGAAGCTGTGAAGGTGAGCTGTACGAGGTGCTTGGAAAGCTCCCTCTCTCTGCAGGACATGGATATGGCCAAACAGTGATTCTCTGGCTACTCTGGGGAAGTGAAAAGTTGATGAAAGAGGACGTGTTTTTTTTTTTTTTATCACAAATTATGAGGCATCCACACTCCTCCAAAACATATACGAGCCATACTTGTCTTGGACATTTGCCTATGCAGCAAGTTATCCGTGCCTGGAAAGGTTCCAGCATTTTTTTATCCTAATGCATTTATTGAAGCATGCGTCAGTTCCAAAGCAGAGCACAGCTCAGGTCAGACCCAATCAGAGCAGAATATATACATTTCGCTCTAGTTTTTTTTTTTTTTTTGGCCTGTGGTTTTCACAAAGTAAGTACCTGTAAATAAAATATTGTGAAATTTATTTTTTAAGTACTCTTCAATATAAATAAAGGTTCATTCCAAGTCCACAATTCTGTTTAAAGTGATCAGCAGCAAGTAAATCTGGTGTCTGTAGTGGAGCCTATCGTAGAGGAAAGAGGGTTTATGAAGGTTTATGAATCCAACATGTCTGACAGTCGGGAACAATGAAATATAATCTAGTAAAGGTCCAAGAAAAGTTTCAGATAAACATTGATCTCTGTGTTCAGAGGGATTACAGACCACAGTTCCTTCATGGCGATTGCAAGTTAATCCCTATAGACCTCCAGATTTAAAAAATAAAATAAATAAACATGTTTACAGCCTGCAACAAAAAAACATGTTTGGTCTTAAATCCTCAATTTTAAGTCTTTTAATAATTTAGGAAGTGGTGACATTGAGTGACGTGCGGGATCATGTCACAAATTGCAAATTGTCAACTCACATATGACTCACCCATGTCCTGTCCCGTCTCTTTTCCCATGTTTGAGATAACCTGGAGTTAAGAAGAGTCCAGCGCTGACAATATGGTGACGACCGGAAAACCAACGCTGAGTTCAAAAAACATGCTTCAAGAAACCTGATGAATGACAGAGCGTCCAATCATCTTTATATACAGTCAGCAAGAAAAACACAGATTACCACTTCTTTGTTGGAGCGCTCTGAAACAAGAGAAGACTATAGACACACCCTTATCAGCAGTCCTTGTGTCATCACTACTACCATCATTAAAGATTTCACACATCTGCCTTAAAAAGACGACTGACACATATTACTCTTGCACTGAAGATAAGATATCAAGCAGTGTTTCCGGGTGAACTTATATCCGTTACGCACACAATGGATATTCAGTTATTCAGCAATGCCATCAGATTGCAGCAAGAAGACCGGCGCACCACTTTATCTGCGATGCACCGTGGCATTCAGCTCTGCAACTGCAGAAAACTCGCCTGCAGTTAGTTCGGTGGCTGCCGCCGCCACCACACTGCCCTCTACCAGCTCTGCTCTATTAGTTCAGCTTCACCACCTCCCAGCAGCCCCAAGGTTGTGACAAAGTGGCAGTTAATGTCTTCGCGCGAGTGTGAGTGTGTGTGTGTGTGTGTGTGTGTGTGTGTGTGTGTGTGTGTGTGTGTGTGTGTGTGTGTGTGTGTGTGTGTGTGTGTGTGTGTGTGGTGTTTGCTGCATGTGCCTCTATTGTTTTCGTTGGACAGATTAAGCGACTATAATGACACGCGTATGAAAGACTGTATAGGGCGAGAGCGTAATTAATCACGGAAGTGGAGGTGGTAATTGGCTTTGGTTCAGAAGCCACTGGCTTTGAAAATCTGGGGGTATATAAATTATATAAATTTGTGGATAATAAAAATAAAGTGGATGCTCGTGGCCTTAAGCACTTCAAAACGACGCACAGAAGCATTCGGTATTGCGGCATTTTCTACATGGTTGACCTGTGTTGTAGGAGACGAGTCCCTTTATCGGGTGTGAAGTGACAGGAAGTGGGAGGAATTCTGACGCGGCAATGAAAAGAAACGGCTGCTGGGTTTGTAAAAATATAACAGAAAGATGGCTTCAGTGCGGAGAGAGAAGCAACAAGAACAACCCGGGGGCCCATCGGCACTGTCATTCAAGGCCATATGAACCACATGTCATGGCCAACCCTCTACGTTACATTAACAGGGCTGTTAGGAGGGCAGGTCGTCAGGTGTGGCTGCACCTGAGAGGTGGGAGTGGTTAAAGTTTTTTTCCCACTCATACCACAGACTGTACATTACTGACACCCTGCACTGCCATTCCTCACTGTATGTCCTGATTAATATAATTATCAGGAAGAAATTATATTTTTTGTGTGCAGCTTCCTCTTCTTGTCACCAACTCGAGCCAAGTTGGAACCACATATTTTTAAAGGGGTGAAAGACTTTTATCATACTGTCATAAGTTATGAGTCTACATAAAATGATGGTCCCCCTAGACCTGGCAGCCTGTAATTTACTAGATAATATACTGCGTGCGTGTGATAATGAATCTGTCTTAGAGGGAGAATTCTATCAAGAAATGCAGACATGTGCAAAAATAAGTTTGAAAATATTACAATGATAAGATATATAGCTCTGTTTTGCCAAGAGCTAAAAAGATACTGATGTACTACTCCGTGATTGTGTTTTCCCTGTCCGTTTCCTGTATTTCATGGTAAGGAGGCTAAAGATAGAGAAACAGAAATCTGAGGCATGAGGCTAGGTGGATGAGAGGCGATAAGAGCACGTGGAAAGACAACAAGAAAGTGGTTTTAGTAGCTCTGTCTTCTTCTCCCTCTTCCCCTGGGAACAGCGTTTAATCACATGATGCCTCTGAAGCTGTCACTGCTGGTCAGGCCGTCTAAATGTTGTCAAGCAGAGCGGAAGACAGACCTGTCACTTCACAGTAGGAGATGGCGGACGGTGCAGTTGGAGAGATAACGAAGTTTCGCAGGGTATGGGATGACGTTGCGGGCCCTTACGGGTCCAGGCCACGTACATTCGTTTGACAGTGCGTTTATTGGTTTACGGAGTCCATATGATCTCATTATGAGTCATTATGAGTCCATTAGAAAGCTTGGAGGTGGTTTTAAATAAGTTCAAAATGTGTTACGTGTGTTTCTATATCATTTTGTGCAGAGAGAAGGAACGATTAGATGGGGATCAAAGCACAAAAAGCAGCAGTGAGACTAGTAATGATGTATGTGACGTCTGACATAACGGCTAGGAGTGTCCATTTCTAGTTATCTAGTTTTGTTCCTTTTTTTGAGTTTCTCAAACTTAACAGCGGCAATTACCGCATTCAATACAAGAACCTCCTCCTAACTTATAAAGCCCTCCACAATCTGGCCCCGACTTACCTGTCTGACCTGTCTGTCCTCCAGGAGTACACCTCCCTCCCGCACCCTCCCTCCGCTCAACCTCAGCTGGACAGTCAGCGACACGGGTGCCCGAGCCTTCAGCTGCTCAGCACCCAGACTCTGGGACTCCCTCCCCCCTCACATACGACAGTCAGACTCCATCTCATCATTCAAATCACAACTCAAAACTCATCTGGTCAAACTGGCGTACTCTCTCTACTTGGACCCTGCTTCATGACCTGCACTAACCTCCCTGTCCACATTTTTGTTTGTTTGTTTGTTTCTGCTTGTTTTATTATATGTTTTCATTCAATGTTTTGTCTATTTTTTATTCTGTGTTAGGCAACCTTGGGCGAGCTGAAGGGCGCCATATAAATAAAAATGTATTATAACAATTATCATTATTATGTTAGCTCTTGGGACTTGAGTTCCATCATTAGAGTTAATACTTACACATTTTATGCTATGCCATATCTAAAATGTCTACAGGGTTAAACGGCTTCAAAAAGCACAGAGCTACCAGCAGTTATAAATAATCAACCTTCACTGATAAACTAAATCTTAATGACAAAACCGATATGTTGCTTGTACGTTATCGTCAGTGTGCATGTGTCTTTTATATTCGTCTGTGTTTGGGGTGATCTTTAACGGATATAAAACTATATGTCAATACAGTATTTTGTCACTGACTGAAGAGAAGCACACACTTGCACAAAGAATAACGCCATTACCAAGAGTCACTTTTTTTCTACTGTAGTTCAACATAGTTCTATAATCGCTTATTTGTTTACTTACCTTGTGTTGGCGCGTTTCTCGGGTCAAACTTACAGTCATTGGGTCAAACAGAGTCTCTGTCCAATCACCGGTGAAATAGGAGCGACGCATTCCGATGACGTAACAGTCGTAGACTGGACGAAGACAAGCTCCACCCCCTCCATGTTAGAGGATAAGTAAAACTCTGAAGTTCACGTCAAATACTTTTTTTTTTTTTTCAGGCACATTAACGGTAGCTAATATAATAACGATGCGTAGGCTACTCAAGTCCATTTTTTCTGTTTTAGTTATTCAATGATGACTACAATTGTTGACAAGCTAATTGCTCGGTGAAGTGAGCCGCCAAGTTTTTTTTGTTTTTGTTTTTTTTTAAGGTACCATGTAATGCTTATTCTACATTCATAATTTTATTTTTTGACTAGGATAGGTTTATCCCCTTAATGTTGAAAACCTACAATAATTTTCTCATGCTCTCCGATGCTGCAGCACACTTTGCATTTTAGCTCGTCTCCTTTAACACTCTTCCTGCAGAGTCCAGTTGGCTCTGACTGATGAGCTGGGACACTGTTTTGTTTTGGGTCAGCGTCATATTCACTAGATGATGTGTTCTGCCCAGAGAGGTTTTTGGAAGTTGGTAGGTTGCAAAGGTGCTTATATCTGCTTATATTTGTTAATTATAATTATGCCAACCTTTTATAATGGATATAGCTTAATTGCACTTTTGCGGTATTTGCTGATATTCTTGAAGGGTGAGCAGTCAGTCCATATCAGTGTATCTGTTCTTCTTCTGTCAGTGGGACGACCAGTGTAGCCAAAGAGAGCTCTGTGTCACGCAGAAAATGCAAAGATTTATGGAGCAGTTGTCACAGCCCTTAAGCAAAGAGACAGCTTTTGGCTTTTGGTATGCACGTGGCTCATCCCAGCCCAAAACTTTCTCCCTATGCCTTCATCTCAGCTGAGAGAGCTTTCAGCATAACAGGCAACCTGAGTCAGGGCCGTCGGAATTGAGCCAGGTTGGTCTTGGAAAGATGTGCAGTTCTCAAAGTGAAATCACAGTCAGTCCCCTGCCAAAAGGCTCAAGGTTTTTTTCTGCTATCCTTGTTATTGCTGCCTGTTATCATCTTTAAGACATCACCTTTGCAGCCACTTTAATCCACGTTCATACTCTGGGTTTTCATGCGCTTCCTTTTTTATCATTATTATTTCTAGGTAGCAGAAGAAATGAAAATGTTAAAGTGATGGCTTTACACAAACAAATTTGCTACATTAGGTAATTGCCCTCTGGTGACCTTTTGCTGACACATATTTACAGAGTAGGGGATTGTATAATGGGTAAGCATTTAAAAAACTGAAATTGTTCTTAAATGTAGCTCCTGGAATGAATCGTTGTTGTGGTATAAGTCCAAATACTAAGTAATACAGTTTATCATTCAAGCCTGCAGTTTATTGTTTAAGACTTAAAATGTTATTTTGATTAATAACATTTGTACTTGGGTGGTACAGCGGCTCTGTGGTTAGCACTGATGCCTCCCAGTGAGAAGGTCAGGGCCCGAGTTTGACTCAAGCCTTTACGTGTGGAGTTTCCATGTTCTCCCTGTGTCTATTCTGTGTGGGTTTTCTCCGGGTACTCTGATTTCCTCCCACCCTCCAAAGACATGCTGGTTGGGTTGATTGGTGATAGGTGTGAGTGGTTACAGATGATAAACAACTACTTATAAGGGCCTTCTCTATTTGTACGGTAAACGCCAACATTTAAAACTGAATTTTCCTCTCAGCTCTTGTATAATTTCCTAATTTTTCTCTCTCATTCACAGGCAGAGAGGACGACTCCGAGTTAAGACACGGACCCTGGGAGTGAGGATTTCTTTGACACAACAATCTGACAGTTTATGTGCCACAGAGATGCCTGAAGCCCTAACAATAATGGACACACAAAAACGGACATGTCAGTCATCTTGCTGACTTCTGCCCTCCTCTCTACATCCACATGTGCTCACTGATTCCAAAATATAACCCGAATCACATGCGAACAAAACACGGACAAGAATAGCTTCCAAAAGGGTTCGCTGATCTCTACCCCCACACTCATACCACAACTCATGTGCACACGCACTATGCAAACACACGCACACATGAGATCTGTACACACACACACATGCACGCCACAAAAGGCATCTTTAGCCTTGACAATTTTACTGTTGGAGACAAGAGCATTGAGAGCCATTTCATTTACATGCAAATTGACACCCACCAGTCCACACACACACACACACTCCTGCCTGGTGTGTGTGCGCGTTGGCACTCAGTAAAGGTGCTATTCTGCCCCGCTGCTTTTTCCTGCTCACTGAAACTAGACACAAAGAGAAGGAAAGACAGAACGAGAGATGGAGGCTCTGATTTCATTTTCCATATTTGGCTTAGCAGCTTTTCAGTTGACAAAACAGACGCAGAGAGGAGCCCGCCAGAGAGAGGCCCCACGCAGCCGTGCGTTTCTCATCTCACGTTGGCACTGAGTGAGGATTCGCCAAGGTCTTCAAGTGTCCTCTGATCAGATTTCTCCTCTTGTCACAAGGAGGTAAAAGATCACTTGAGGCGATTGAGGATTTTACAATAATGAGCTTCGAGAGACTGATCATCACAGCGGGAGAGTAAATGTGATGGAAATACAACAGAACTGATTCATGTTGATACGGTGACAGTGGAATTCAAAAGTAGCACCCTCAAAATTAAGCTGTTCCTGATATCGGCTGTAATAGAAGAGGGTTAAGTGAGAAAAGCAATGCGGGTTTAAAATCGGGTATCTGCCTCCCTCTCCTGGTTAGCATGGGGAACTGCAACAAACCATGATTTACATGCATCATGAACATTTTACATTTCCCAAACATTCTGATGGTATAATTTA
The DNA here is from genome assembly GCF_022458985.1 of Mugil cephalus. Taxonomy (NCBI): domain Eukaryota; kingdom Metazoa; phylum Chordata; class Actinopteri; order Mugiliformes; family Mugilidae; genus Mugil; species Mugil cephalus. The sequence continues at coordinate 19,875,782 of NC_061776.1, read as the reverse complement.
GACTGATTATCTTAACTTTTTTTTATTACTCTTTTTGTGTAATGGAAACTCTCTATTTATTTATTCTGTACATAAAAAAGAGGTGCCGCGCCACTACTGTATTTTGTCTTACAGTTTTATTTTTTAAGCAAATATCCTTTCTCACTCATTGTCACTGTACAGAATGTACCAACAGGCTCGAGGAGACAAGCTCAGAAACTTTGTTCAGAAAGTATAGAGAATCAATTCCACGGCCAGAAGCAGTTTGTTGGATTTAACGTCTGAGTATCTGTAGTTTTAAAAAGAAAACCTCCAAACTAAATGATCCGCTAACAAGCTGATAGGAATTCAGTGTTGTTGTTTTTTGGATATTTTGTCTGACAACAAATAAATTCAATTATGCAAAAACTAATTGTATGCTAATTTATGTACAGCTCTCCCCAGTTAAAACCAATTAACCAATCAGTGACCGTAGGCTTATTTCATTTGCTATTAGGAGTTGTTTAGTACAGGCTGCAATATGGAGTGCAGATAATCAGCACCACATTTGATTATCTAATGAGAAAATTATGCGCTCCTCAGAGTGAAGAACTGGTTGGGTTACAGAGATTATTTCTGCTATTATGGAGCAAATAGCCTCAATCCGATTTAGCACTATCAGAGAGAGCAGGAGCGTTGGACTGCACACACCCGTCAGTTAAATGTCTCATAGCTCGTGTGTGTTTATGCTCACACATGTATATACATAATTTTTTTTTTCTTTTTTTACACAGTGTCAGTATGTGTTGATTTAGAAGTGACAGCAGTTGATATATTCCCCAACCAGAGTGGGAATGTATGTGTTTAAGTCTTCATGTCAAACTGCTTCTATTTTTACATACAGAAAATTGGATGCTTTGAAAATGCTACACTATCTAGAAGGCATGAGTAAATATTTATTGCATATCTGACTAAGCGTCAGACTTGCGTCTGTAATGGAGAATAGTCTCTTGAAACAGCAGCAGGGACACAAGTAAACCATTAAAGGGGCACAATGCACACATTAATTTGCTCGTGCTCGTCTTGGTGTGGTGGAGTTGCCAGTTGTTTTTTAAAAGGGAAAAATGTACCACAGACTGGGGCATGGAGTTTTAATGAAGTGGGAGGCAGCATCTCTAGTTTCATTTAGGGCCTCTGCGACTTTTCTAGGACAGTTATCTGTCTCTGTCTTTGGTTCCTATCTGCCCCTTCTATGTTGTCCGATAGGGTGGAAACAGCAAGGAAAAAATAAAACAGTATATATCATTAGCCTACTCCTTTTTTGAAGTTACCCTGAAGAGTTAAGGTTTCCACAGTGAGACGGGAAGAACAGACAGTAAATTGTACCTTGTAATAATCATTAAAAGCTTTATTACAGTACTAGTAGATGTAGCCCTTTTTTCAACAGTTAACAGATGAATAAATTATATTACAATACTTTCAGTGGTATAATCTCTCCACAACAATATTTATTTAAGTTTTGCACTTTCACATGGCACAGGGAACAAATGATTAAAGACATCCCGTATCTATATTATTGCTGTGCACTGTTTCCAGGTCAGTGCAAAATGATTTTAGCTCACAACCTCAGAGCGCTGAACAAAATCTGAATTATCTGAATTCATCTCAGTGCCAGTCATGTGAGAGGTGCAGCACCTAGCAAAACTGTATCAGCTCTCTCATGCTGCATCCTTTCTCGCAGCAAATGTCAGATATTGTTTTAGCATTTCGCCTGATCCGGGAGGACATGGGGTACCAGTGAGGAGCCAAGGAGAAGACATCAGTCTGCCTGTCAGACTGAGGAGGGCTGTGGACTTGTTTTGAACCCTGGTTCTCTTCTCTGGAGGCGTCCCGCTCCCCTGCGAAAAAGGTGATGGAGAAATCAGTGTTTGCTTCTCTGTCTCTAAATCTTATAGTTCTAAAACTTAATAAAGGATTTAAGCACAGTTAAACGTGAAGTACTTACAGTGAGGAATGTGCTCAGGTTGACCCAGCTCTGTGTCCGGGTTGCTTCTCCTTAGCCGGGAGTTTCCACAGGATGACACAGCCAGACGAATCAGCTCTCTCCCGCACATCTTGATCCTCCCGTGCTCATGAGCCACGCACAGCGCAGCCAGCAGCACGACCATCAGAGACACCAAGCACTTAGCGGCAGACATGGCACAATGTGTTACTGGTCAGTGGAGGCTGAATGTGTGTGGGCACAGGGACCGGAGGTGAGGGTGGGAGTGTGGCGGTGACTCCTGAGGTGGGCATGCCGGGGTTTATATAGCCAGCGTGTGGTAGTTAAAACACTGCTATCCAAAATACTGAGGCCACAGATTGCTCGAGAAATGTGTTCAGCCTTGGCAAGGGAAAAGCATGTCCTGATCTAGAGATCAGTTTGAAAGTGTTGCCGTGTCTCAAGGTTGACAGATAAAATCTGGCCCGTCTAAATGCTACAATCAATCAACCAAGGCTCATGGCAGACAGTATGTTACAGCGAAGTTTGTATACATGAGGTGCTTCAGCCCTAATAAGTCCTGTTCTTAGAGATCTTAATGTGGTTTTAACATATATATACTTATTTATTTTTTTCAGGGAGCGACACATATATATATGTATAACATATATGTGTCGCTCCCTTCATTGAAGCATGTCTGTTTGAAACTGTCAAATTGGCATTATTCATGTTATTAAAGTGAGTAAACAGTTTTCCTTGAATATGAGTGGATTTTACACTTTATCTCAACATATCTTGGAGCTAATTGGAAGAAAACATCACTGGAAGAGATGTCAAGGCTACTGACGCAACCATTCACACACACGGTCACCCCAGGCTGTACTTTAATTACATATTCATGCCAGAGGTGGTTGTTACGTATTCTCCTACGTCTGGCTATGATTAGCATTTTAACCTTTAATGACGGTATCAGTGACGAGCAACAACTGTTTTTTTTTTTTGCTCTCAGCTGTGAAAAGCAAAACACTCTTGTTTGTTTTCTTTTCCTTCACTGATTTTTTGTCTTCATTTCTAGTGGATGGTTGGTGCTATTCGGTATTCACCATTTTCTGAGCACTCACTTCCTATTGCTTAACAAAATCTGTGGTTCTCAGGAAAGAAAGGGCACACGTTTCTAGCTTACTGATGTATTTGCTGTAGTTTTGAGTGTTGTGTTGCTGTGAAAAGTTTAAGTATAAAACTGCACTACTTCATATTTTATGTAAAAGAAGTGTAAAAAGTAAAATATGTAAAATCATGTAAAATAGTGGATCAGTGATGAAAACACAGAGCACGATCAACTCGAATCAACTTGCAGCTTCTCTTCAGTCAGCCCAGCAAATATTTCTGAGAGCAAACAGAAGGAGGATATATCATAAAATATCAGTGTTGAGTTGACAGATTAATTCTGCTGCCTCTGCTGTGCAGAAAATATACATTAGTAGATTTGTCAATAGTGCATGTGAGCGTCTGTTACATGCATTCGGTTTTCCTCGATGTCCCTCCTGACTCCATCTGTTCCTGCCACCCAGTCTCTGGCTGAGTCATGTGACACAGCCAGAGACTGTGAGCCGAGCGCTCTTGACTTTTAACTGATGCTGACGACACCATTAAACCACTGGCATCTCTCCAATTACCTTATCCTGTAATGGTATTAGACAGCACGGCCCCTCAGAAGAAGTCTCTGCTAACGGATACAGGCTTTCTGCTGCGAGGAATGTGGACGATAGCCGAATAGTTTTGACAATACAGGCACGCTGCACATACGGCAATATTTTTATTGAACAAGAAACATCTGAAAAACGTGTACATATCGTAAGACTTGTGTTTTGGTTTCATTTACTCGTGCAGTATTTTACAGTATTTGCAGAAGAAAAATCTCATTCATTAATCTGAAAAGTCTTTGTAATGAAACTCATACTTGTCAACTTGTGTTTGCACATTCATACAGCCACATACATGAAGCAATTGAACTGAAAATGTTTTTGGCCCTTTCCAATCCCAACCTCTGAAATGATTAAATCAATGATTAATGAATTGTTGTGCAATATGAGAAGAATGTCAACATACATTGGACTCTTCTGAAAAAAAAAAAAAATCCTCAAAAGCTATTTTGCACTTAAATAAAATTATGACTAAATAAAATTAAATATGTTTCAAATGAGTGAGCAGGGTGCTTTTCATGATTGACAGCACAACACAGCATCAGCACAGTTAAACATGGAGTTTAGTTCCTGGTATTAGTTGTGATGACAAAAGTCATACAACTTATTTCTATTAGACTCGGTCCTTGGAACTAGTGCAGCCCAACCAACAGAAACATTTCCGTGACAAGTCTGTTGAGGATGGTTGGGAGGATGTTATGCATGAACTTATCTTCCTGCCGCGCTGATACCCTGATAGTGCCAGGAGACTTTGACCACAGGACTGATCCTGACATCTCCTGACATTCCTGCAGGGATCATGCCCAGTACTGATTTCGGATAGCAATTATAAGCACTCTCATTATATGAGACCAAGACAGGGAACTGGTCCTATTTGAGGGACGTATTTTATCTGAAACCATCATTAAACCTGCTTTTAATCGTCTTAGGATGACCTGATGGCGCATGCCCGATCTGAATCTCTGCGAAACCAAAATAGCTCAGTACATGGCTAACATTTACCCTTCGCTGACCAGGCAGGAAGCGTGTGCGCAAATCCCGGTAATCCTTGACAACAAAATTACTCCGTGGCTCTTGATCACCACCAGCACACACTCTGCTGCACCTCTTGCCCCGCTTAGGTATCTGGAGAGACTATATGCTGAGTAACTGGACATCATTGCATTTATTCCCTTAGCCTGCAAATGTGGAACACAATGAGTACATGGCATGTGAGCGACTGGTAGAAATCAGAGCTATGATTATTTTGTGTGGATAATGGGAAGTAAAATGTAAGCGACTATGTAGTTTTTCAAAATAGTTCATTAATAATAATAGCACTTCCAATGAACACAGTTCTTTACAAGCAAGACCTCCTAAAGTGATATTTATAATATTGCTACTTGACCTTTTAGTGTCAAACATCTATTTTTGTTAAGTCAGAATTTTGTTTAGGTGCAGGCGGGTGCTATTCATGATGACACATAACATGCTGTCCAGTGCAAGTGTCTTGTGTTTGTGAAAGAGGAATAGTCACCCGTAGCGTGCAAACAGTAGTTAGTATAAAGCTGAGGCTTAGAGCTTATCTCAACTTGCTGCTTCCATCCCCCGTAAGACTGTCTATCTGAAATCACGTAGTCTCAGGGTTGGAGGCAGATGGGGTCTTATACTTTCTCGAGACCCCTGGGTGATAAGGCCATTTAGGGTTAGTGAGGTCACAGCTAGGCAGTTTTTCTCACTACTCGATCTCGTGGGTAATTCCGCTGGGCCGATAGTGTATCTCGTCATCCGAGTCCTCGGGCGGGGGTGCGAAGCAGCGGTCAAACTTGCGCCTCAGGCGTTTCTTCAGCTGGAAGGTGCGCTCAGTGTTTGAAAACGTGTATTCCTGTTCCTTCAGTTTGGCGTAGTAGTCGGAGAACTTGTTGAACAGGATGGAGATGGGCATGCCGTTGAGGATGATGCCAAAGGAGATGCAGCCAAATGCCACGCAGCGGCCCAGATAGGAGATAGGGACGACATCTCCATAGCCCACAGTAGAGATGCTCACCTACAGGATGAAAAGAGTCATCTTACATGCAATTCCTCAGAACTTTGATTTTTTTAATTTTTTTTTAGATTTTCTATGATTCCTTTTTCCTCTATATTCATTTTCATGGTGCATGCCTGTCGCGGGTCACAAAATGATGTGTGACGGCGGGTTTATAAGAATGTAATAATTAAAATGTTTCAGTTGGTGTTTTGAAAGTTGCAAATGAAGGGGATCAAACAACAGCCCCCAGGAATGCAGTGATACAATTTACATCATTCGAATGCAATCACTGTGTCTGAGCACAAATGAGACGCATTACACCGTATTAGAGGGGATTAGACAGATATAAGTTAACAGCTGCCACCAGATAAATAGAAACCATGTCCTTAAATGAGAGTGAGAGAAACAGTGAGAACCAGGAAATCAAAGAAGTTGGTACTTAATGACATGGCATGCCATCAACACAATTCTTACTTAACTTATTCCTTATTTTTCCTGCTCAATAGAGAACCCCTATAGATAGATAGACAGATAGATAGAGAGCCACAAAGATAGAAGCAGAACATGATCCTGATTGCGCTGTGCTCTTTATCTGGGTTTGACAAGGTAACCAGCACAAATCCCGGCAGGCCTAATCCTCGACACCCGGAATGCACCGCATTGCCTGATCATACTGACACACCCCCAACTGAGCTCCTTCAGCACTGTAAAGAGGTAACAGCTTACCAGAGTTCACAACTGAGTTAATTGAGCAGGAAGAATCTGAGTGGCACCCATAAGAGCTGACCACCATACCGTGTCTAAAGTTCATAAAATATTAAAATCTTTGTTACTAATGAAAAGACGTGAGACATCTCCTCTTGGTTAGACTCAATAATCGACTTAAATATGATCAACAACGAGTTTCATTCCCATCTCCTATAACCAATTGTACTCTAGAGGGTCGTGGTGGGCTGGAGTCTAACCTAGCTGTCTCTCTGGCGAAAGGCAGTGTACACCCTGGACAGGCCAACACGGAAACCATTCGCACTCACACCTACAGACAATCTAGAATCACCAATCAACCTAACGAGTCTTTGGATGGTGGGAGGAAGTCGTGGACAAGGAGAATACAGGTCTACGAGTCTCTTTGATTAATTGATTCCACCAACGTCACAGACTCATTCTTAGAAAGCAAAAGCTAACAGATGTGTGTATCGTCAAAGTTTATGACAATGTCGCCGAAGTTTTGTCCCAAAGGAAAGTTTGAGCAGTCGGGTATTGAGGGCTAAATTCAGAGCCACCAACTTTTATACTCACCGCAGCCCACCACCAGGCGTCTGGGATGCTACTGAATGGAGTTCCAGGCTGATCCACCTCCACAGAATGCATCAGGGCAGAGAAGGTGAAAATGCCCATGGCAATGAACAGAAACAGACAGCACACCTAGAGTAAGACCGGAGAGTACATGTTAATTGCGTTGCTTCTCATTATCATAAAATGTGCAGTGCTCTGGAGCCCACTCTTCCAGTCACTTGAAATATGTCAGTAGAAAATATGCTTTGTGGAAGTTTTGTACTGTTAAACAAACTAGGAGTAAAACCAACAAAGACTGTGGTAAAGACACTGCACAGAGGCACAAAAAAATGATGTCTGCTCATAGCTTGCGAGAAAAACAAACATTAGTTCATATTTTACATACTACTGAACTTTAGTGCTACTGGTAGGTGGATAAAATTAAGCTAACTGTGCAGTGTAGCTACATATTTGTTTGAAAGATTGGACAGTGGGGTCATTTTTTCCTCTAAATCTATGCAACCACGCCTCTATTTATGAAAACCTATCTATACTTTTATTGTCATTGTGATGAAATCATTGCACAACACTTTCACTACCTCTAGCACCTCTCCTGCTTCTCAAGGAGCATAAGAAACTGATTGACTATTGCTATTTCACAGTAAGCGACATGTGTTACGTATTTTGTGTTTCCTCCATACCTGCTCAGAGCACTGGCGGATGGTGAAACCAAACGCCCTCATGCCTGTGGAGTGGCGAGCAAGCTTCAAGATACGGAAGATGCGCATCAGCTTGACGACCTTGAGCACCTTGCTGACTTTACTGACTCTTGCCATGGCTTTCAAGTCTTCCTGTGCGCCCAAGTCTTCGGAGTCGATAACAAACGCCTCAAAAATGAGCTGGACAAAGTAGGGCATAACGGCTACCACGTCAACAAAGTTGAGGGCGCTCTTCACAAAATGTTTGATGTTGGATGTGGTGAGTAACCTCAAAAAGTACTCCAAAGTGAAGAAGAGAATGGAACAAATCTCTACCCACTCCATGTAGGTTTTGCCTGCCAGTTTGTACTCCCTGAGTTCTTTGACTGTATTCATTGTCATGGCAACGATAGAGATGAGCACAAAGAGACTGGAAAACACAGCAAAGGCTTTGGCTGCCAGTGAGGAGTATGGATTCTCCATCAAGTCCCAGAGGGCCTTCCGAAAGTTTCCAAGAAACATGGCCTTGTAGCCCTCGTCGTCCTGGTGTGGCTTAATCTCATCAATCAGCTCCTTGTTGACCTTGAGTTGGTCTCTGATGTCATCCAGCTTCTCCTCGAACAGAATACGGCAGCACCTTAGAACAAGAAGAACGGCATCACTACCAACTTCTACAGAAATAACACCAACCAACAATATTCATAGCAAGTCATACCTTGGAGTGTCCTTCAGTTTGAGGCCCCAGAATGAAATCTCTTCCTCAAAGTTGACAGGACAAAGACTATCCATCACCCACAGGACATTACTGCAGTAGAAGTGGAATATGTAATGGAAAAACATGGGGTCCCTGTCAAAAAAGAACTCGTTGTTCTGAACATTGTAATCGTCACAGAGCGTCAGACGCTTAACTGGATCATTGCAGAGAGCAAGGACTCCAATCCTGGTTTTTGGATATTGGAGGACCAAATGTTTTGGGATGTGGAACACCTTCCCACCCACATTCAGATTAACTATGTTTGGTTTCCTTGGGTTTGGTGCTTTTTTGTCCTGATCCATCTTTTCAGGTATGTTCTCATCAAGAGCGTCAAGGTTGTCCATAGATGTCCATGGTTTCACTGAGCTGTCCTGAGAAAAAGGGAATTCAAATTCCTGTTCTTCGGTGCTTTGTGAAAAGCTAACTTCTCGTTTTACAGTTGCAAAAAGACTGGAGCGCCGCTTTTTCAGCACTTTCAGCTTGGGTATCTTAGTCTCCATTGTGACCGCCCCTTTGATAATCGACAAACAGAAAAGTTTAGCACCAAGTTAAAATCAGGTCAACAAAAAAATGATGGCAAAAATATTCCACAGGATCTCCATTGGAGCAAAGCACCATCTTCTAAAAAAAAAAAAAAAAATGCCTTTAGGTTGAAATAAAGATAAAGAAAGCACTACTGTGCTTTTCAGTCAGCGTGCAAGAAGATCAACTACATGAGTTAGGGATTCAGCCTCTTCACTGATTCTCTAATCCTATTGCTGTTCTTTCAGTCTCAACGCAAGTTAAAAATACTGTTCACGAGGATTAGCGTTGTGATTTAAGGCTTTGAGTTCTAAGAGAAGAGGAAAGGCAGAAAGAGTGGTGCGATGACAGTATTGCATTGCTAACGAGAGCTTTCATGCCCGATGTTCACACTAATGCTGCAGGTAGATTGGTATTATAAGTTTAGATTTATATTTTACATATGCAGAAATTAATGTATTATATAACAGTTTTTCTTATTTTTTGTATTATTAACAAGGCCTTGAGTTCTCTTCTGTCCTCTATCCTCTACCCTTTACTCTTCATTATAAAACCCTTATTTGACATGTTCTCTTCACAGTAACTCAATACCATGAACAGTTTGTGTCCATTTAAAAATCAAGTCAAGCGACATGAAAATAAAGTTTTAAATTAAAAAAAAGAACATTAAATCATGCTATGCATGTATAGGTCACATTAGGATACATATTATTTAATGGGCATTTGATATTAACACAATATAACAACGTGCAGTACAAAATTGAGCATCCAGAATAAATGAACTAAAGGAAATACGTGGATTTCTCAACAAAAAGGCCTCGTGAGGCCTATTATCTATTGTATTGTCGTGTGGAAAGATTGTGTTAGTGACTTACATGTATATTCATAGTAATTTGAAATGGAACTGGAAATGGTGTTCACATTTTAAACAATGGTTTGGCCCAGATTTCCTTCGTGAAAGAGGTTGTGAATGGTATATCCCAATCTACCGGAAAAGGAAGTAGAAATGTAAAAATATTAATTTAATTTTTATTTAAATGTTTGGTGATATCTTATTTTGTCCACACCACGTCTACTGTAGTATTTGTACGACTAAAATTAAATTAAAATAGCTACATTTATTTAAACTAAAAGAACACAGTTCCCATATATATGCCGTCCGTGCACCACGTGACTTCCTTTCCGGTCTAACCTGACAACATGGACGCCAGCCGCGTGCAGCCGATCAAGCTTGCAAGAGTAAGAAAATGTATATTAAGGTGGAAATAGTCACATATACGCGGATACATTGATATATTAATAGCCGGTGTTTTAAATGGTACCAAAACTTCGAGGCTAATTTTATTTTAACGCTCCGATTAGCAAACTTGTCCCGGCCCCTCATTCCTCCATCATGGAGGCCCGTCCATGCTACCATGTCTCCTCGCTGTTGTTAGAGAGCTGTTAGTCTGCCCTGTTTTCCACTTGAGAAAACATGACCCCAAATTATGAAGCTGTTATATTTATGTAGCGTGTCTTTTCTTTTCAGGTCACCAAGGTGCTCGGAAGAACTGGTTCCCAGGGACAATGTACACAGGTATGCTAACATGGCTAACGTTGCTAACGTTAACGACGTGTTACCCCAAATTCAGTCATGTTTATTTCCATGTATAATCCAAGTAATACTTTCTACTCTAACGTTGCATTGTCCTTGAATATTTGATATCTGCACGTGGTTCCACGTGTTGTCCTCTCAGTCTAAGAGACTGAAAAGACAGTTGTGAATAAAGTGTCCAACAGTTACTCGTACCTTAATACCTTAGCACGTTTATATGGTTATAACCGTAATAGCAGAAATCTAAAGAATAAATGGTCATTGTACTTTAAAAAAAGAAAACGTTTGCAACATTTTTTTAAGCAGTTTTCTGATTTATTATTCAGTTTCTTGTTAACAAACACGTTCAAACACACAACTTGTGCCACTTAAGGCCATGTTCATTTTCTGGGTCTGTCTTTGCCTCCAGGTCCGTGTTGAGTTCATGGACGACAGCAACCGCTCCATCATCAGGAATGTGAAGGGCCCAGTCAGAGAGGGAGATGTTCTGACACTTCTGGAGTCTGAAAGAGAAGCCAGGAGGCTGCGATAGGTGAGGAGACAGAGTGTTTTCATTGGCTTCATTAAACTGACGGTAAAGCCTCCCCGACATTACTTTAGGGTTTGGTCTCTTTTATCAACGGCTGTAAATAATTCACCATAACTCTATGAATACATACGTACAATTCCGTTTTAAATTGGTAAGTGTATGTCATTAAATTAAAATATGTAAAAAGGTATTTTATCCTAATGTATCAATTAGGGGCTGGACAAAATGAAATGTACAGTTTACAGTACACTGAAGTGTAAAACACAGCATGGCCTTAAACTAACATCTAGTTCAAATGACAGCTCTTTTACTCATTGTCTATTAAAACTTAACAAAGATCAGTCTTTGGTTGTTGTGTGTGGTTACAAATTCTGACCACTCTGCGTCCATGTCCCGGTGCCCTCATGGCACATATTGATAAATGATTTTAACTCCAGACACTTGTCACTGAAACACATTACAGACTTCAGGTGATGCTTACAAATTCAGTCAATCACATTTTGAACAGCCAGCAGCTCATGCTAAACATTTATCAGCTATTTCTGGTGTTCAATTTTTCTACGATAAGCAGTTACTGAGTTCAGTGATGTGCCGTCAAGATGGGAGCTGATTTATTTTTGCGGTCGGTTATCTTTGAGATGATTCGTGACTGGTCTTTGTTTTTGCAGTGCCCACTGGAACTTTGAGGTGCCAATCCAACACTGGGGAGCAGTGGACGCCATCAGTTCAGCATTCGCAGTGGATTACGTCTCACTTTTTCAGATGTTTTGAAATAAATTTGGGTATTGAGATGAATTTGGATGTTCTGTGTTTATTTGATAATACTCAGTTATACTTAACCAAAACCTTTTTTTGGAGTTGGCAACATATATTTATAACCTTTGCTTGGCAGAAGCGATAGATTTTGCACTTGGAACAGATGTGTGAAGCTGCGGATGGCTTGACTTTGCATAAAACACATTAGTTTGTTTGCTGATTAACAGTTAACACACCAATCATTTATCAGAATTACTTTATTGATCCCAGGGGGAAATTACTTTTTGTTACAGCAGCTCCTACTCAAAGTTTGCCAGTGTTCAGAACAAAGAGTAATGTAGGCAATAAGAGTAAGACAATTATAGTAAGAATACATGCATCAGTGTAACAACATGTACAAGCATAAGTGAACCTGTGTTCTGAGTTGTTATTCTACAATAACATTTATTATGGGTTATTGCACATTATGTGTCCAGGGTCTAATAATATATAGGGAAATATGTACAAGTAAATGAAAAAAAGTGAACATGAGTTATTGCACAATGTCATACATATGGTTATAAATATGGGTTGTTGCACAGAGAGATGACTATTAGAGGCATTATACTCCTAATAAGGCCACAGAATTTAAATTGAGAGTGCAATAAAGAGCCGCATTGTAAGAGAAATGTTTCTAATACTCGGCACAATTACGTAAGTTGAGTTAATGCTCTCACAGGTATTACAAATGTAGTGAAACCATTTGGAGTATTCCCTGCAAACAAAAGATTAAGGTGACCTTTTTGCCCAGTGAAACCAGTTTGTTTTAGAAGGATGACTAAAAACTAACTGGTGAATAAGCAGCTTGATACGGTCCAGATTCTGACGATGTGGTTCTTCATCTTAGGTTTCAGTGATAAATTACATGGTTGCGAAGTTTACACTCTGTTCAGCAGAGGGCAGCATCAGTCCAAGTTGAACATCTTCATGTCTCTAGTACATCTGTTTCTAACCAGCACTGGAATGAAGGACAATTTTCTTCTCACATCTGTGGACATTAACAGTCCAGTAAATGAAAGGAGCTTTTGAATTTCTCCTGCTGCTCACAGTGTATATTTGACTGATTTCATAGACTAAAGTCTTATTTTAAGGCGTTCTCATAACTTGATTAAATGTTTGTGCAACTCACATGATGCCGTTTGCAGCATTTCTGCAAATACATTAATATTTTTAATGTTTTTCCAATTCTTCATGTGTCACGCAGCTTTTCTGTGCCCTGAAGTTTCTTTCCAGCTCGGTGCAAAGTCAAATCTGTTCATGAATGCCTGTGATCCTAGCTCAGCACTACTTTGTTAAAATGCTCAGGATCAAACATCTTTAACTACACTTACTTTTGCACTAATGACCTCTGCCCATTGGCGTACAATGGAACACTTTAGGGTAACACTAAAGAGTCTGTAAATCAACACCTTGTGGGACCGTTGTGAATAAATCACTACAAAGTGATTTGTCCACGTCTATACATTACATATTTTCTTGTTTTCAGCAGAATGGTATTTGACCAAATTCCAGCTAAAGGTTCACGAAGCAGTCGAGAGGCTGTTTGAACAGGAAAGCAGGTCAGTTTGAGTTATGTGTTGTGATGAGGCTCTTTATGTACACTGTAGGTTTAATGACCTTATTTTTCCAATTTACTCTGACCTACTTAAAGCAACATTTGAGTAAAAGTGATTTTACTTTAGCTGCCAAAAAACAAACTTATTCCAATATTTGTCCAAACCGTGCTCAGAATAGATTTGCAATTGCAGCTGACTAACACTTAAATCTTAGTCATAACATTTTCAGCACATTTGCCAGAAATGACAACCTACACGTCAGGATTACATTGACTTTTAGGATGATTTGTGTCAATGTTTTTCACTGTGCAGGTCAGTTAAATTTGCTTTGGCTTGGAAACAGTGTCAACTTTTGCAAGTCTACAGACAGTAAATCAGCCACATGGCAAATACGGTGCAACCGTTACTGTCTTCACCTGTACCAGACCAGACTTTATCAAGGTAAGGCCTGTAGTGGTAAACGGAAGAAGAAAAAAAGAGCTGTGTTTTGTGGTTGCTATAGTTACAGTAATACGTGTGTTTTTCAGTTCCAAGAGCAACACAATTGGACCCAATCTCCTGTCACGGCGCAGATTATTTATGGTCATATACCATACGGTTTTACAGGTGTGGTTTCCGAGTCCTATACGCCATGAGGGATTTCTGCGGCTTCATTCAGGAGGGCAACAACAAGTGAGCGAAACCAAAGAGGGAAACTCACACCAAGCCACAAATGAATTCCTGGCAGCTATTAAATTAAAGTAAAAGCATGCCCACACTTGACAACAGAAAAAACAAAAGGGAAACAGTAATGTAGTAAAAGAGAAAGAAAAAACAGCATTTTAATATCTTTGCGAAACAGTAAGAAATCGAGAGAGCACTATAGTACGTGTAGACCGGCAGAGTGTGGTTCAGATCAAGTCCATGATTTCCACAAATATGAATTTTCACAGACATTTGTGTGTGAGCTAAAATAAAGGGAATACGTTTGAATTAATGTATTAAAACACCTAGAAATAGAGAATGTGGAAAAATAACATAGAGGAGACAGTAAAAAAAAAGCAACGTGCTAAAGTAGTGTGTATATTTGAATACAACAGGAGAGTTAAGAAAAGAAGTATATCAAGGGGAGGAAGGAGGGGGGAGATTCGGACGGTGTTATTCAGCAGACTTCACAGTCAACAGCAGCTCTGTGCATGAAAATAACTCAGTCACCTTGACCCCACTGTCATCACCACCCCACGCTCCGCCATCTCTCTGCTTCACCCAGACCTACGGTGGCATGTGTTTACCGCGTCTCCATCTCCTCGTCTCTTGCACTTCTAAGAAATACAGTGGTGTGAAAAAGGCTTTGCCCTTGTCTTCTTTTTATGCAAATTTCTCACACCCAAATGTATCTGATCATCAAACTAAAAGATAACACGAGTGAACACAAGTGCAGTTTTAAATTATCCAAACCTACATGGCCCTGTGTGGAAAAGTGTAACTTAACTGTGGTTTATCACAATAGAGTTCAGTTTCTCTATCCACACCGCGGCCTGATTACTATCACACCTGTTCTCAATCAAGAAATCACTTAAGAGTCCACAGTGAGAACCATTGTCCACAAATGGTGACATTATGGAACAGTGGCGAACCTTCTCAGGAGCGGCCAGCTGACCAAAATTACCCCAGGAGCGCCGCGACGACTCATCCGAGAGATCACAAAAGACCCCACAACAACATCCAAAGAACTGCAGGCCTCACTTTGCTTTGTTAAGGTCAGAGTCCAAGACCAAAACCACCACTGCTGAGCCAAAAGAACATAAAGGCTTTTCTCAGTTTACCAAGAAAACATCTTGATGATCCCCAAGCCTTTTGGGAAAATACATTTGCCCCATTAGATCTGATGAAAAGTGACACTGCATTTCAGAAGAAGAACTTCGTACGAACATTAAAATCTGGTTGTGGTGGTACTAGTGTGATGGTCTGGGTCTGTTTTGGACCTGGAAGACTTGCTGTGATAAATGGAACCAAGAATTCTCCTGTCTACCAAAGATTTTGATGGAGAATGTCCGGCCATCTCTTCATGACCTCAAGCTGAAGTGAACTGCAGCAGGACAATGATCCAAAAACACAACCAGGAAGTCCACCTCTGAATGACTTCAAAGAAACTAAGTGAAGACTTTGGAGTGGCCTAGCCAAAGTCCTATTTGGATGCTGTGACAAGACCTTAAAAAGGTGGTTCATGCTCTAAAACCCTCCAACGTGGCTGAATTACAACTGTAAAGATGAGTGGACCAAAATTCCCCCACAGCACTGTAAATGACTCATTGCAGGTTGTTGCTGCCAAGGGTGGCTCAACCAGTTGTTAGGTTTAAGAGAAATGACTTTTTTCACACAGGGTCATGTGGGTTTGGATTTTGTTTTCCCTTAATAATAAAAATCTTACTTACTGCATTTTGTGTTTACTTGTGATATCTTCAACTAATATTTCGATTGTGTGACAAACATATATATAAAAAAAAAGAAAAAATAAGAAAAGAAATCAGGAAGGGGGTCAACACTTTCACAGCACTGTATATCAGGTTAGAAGCAGATCCATCTCAAGGCCACTCCTTGTTTGTCTGCGTGCCACCAAGGTCCGACTCTGCCAGAAGAAAACACAAGCAGGAGACCTGTCTGTGTGTCTGTGTATGTCTGTCTGACACAAAATCGAAAAAAAAACAAAGACACTGTGCCTTAGAAGTGTAGCAGCAATCATAACACTGTTTTGCTTTTGATTTTCTTGCAGGACAAGCCATGAGGGAAGTCGTTTTAAAATACCTCATCGAGCATCAGTAGCACAGCATTGTAAGTCAATGTAGTAGTGTGCAATGCACAACATTTGTCTGCTTTCAAAGTATAAAGTACTAACCTAACTTTAAGATTAGATTAGACTTTATTGTCATATGATGTACAACAAAAACCTCAGTCAAAATAAGACCCATGACAACAATAATAACAGCTTTTATTTTTAAAAAGCCGACACTTAAAACTATGTAATCAAACAAAAGTAGCAGCACGTCGTAAAAACTGATGTGTCTTTATGAAACTTTATGTGTACGTAAGTTACCGAGTAACTTTCCACCACTTAATCTCATTTACATTGACAAATACTTGAACTTCCCTCAGGCTGTGGCTGCATCTTTAGAGTATGATAAATCTGTAATACAGTATTTACTGTAAGATGACACATATTATGTGGTGCGGGTTTGATAGGGCTCACTGGAAATGGAGCTATGTGGCAGGAGGTTTTATGCTGGATAACAGGATGTGCAGCAGGGAGGTCATGGAGCCTCCAAGGGGAGGGAGGCCCCTGATTTACACAGTCTGAACTCAACTACGACCTGGGTCATGGCCCTCAGATTTACGAATGGGGCCCATAGGACGCAGAGGAAGACAATCACCCCAGAGGTAACTCAGAGTCATTCCCTGCCCCTCTCTTTCTGTCCTTTGGTTGGTTTCTGTCCTCTTTCTCATAGACCCTTCTGTTCCCCTTTATGATCATTGAACTTTAGTACACTCTGAAGTTTGGTTCACTGAAGTTTGGTTAAATGAGCTTTTGGCTCACGGCAATGAGAGAAAAGAAAACCTGGAAATTAATTAATTAAATACTGATTAAAGACTTCTAAGCATCTTCCACTCAAAACATGCTATTTACATTTATTTTTTTTTAAAGGCATTCACATCATTTCACATCCAGGAAGCATATATCTGTGTATCATAGTGTGAGCATGAACAACACACTGAGGAAACAAGTGAAAGCAACATGAAGAGAAGACTGTTTGAAGGATGACAGACAAAAGCCAAACGGAGTTTGGACATTCTTGGTTTGCTTTTAGTGCAAAAGTGCAAAAGGCAAAGGCTCCGTGGTGCGAAGGTCAGAAAAACAAGCCATCCATTTATTTTTTGAAGGCGCTATCCCCTGCAATGCATACGATTTATAAAATATCTTCTCTCACAATTCAAAGCACAACAATGTCACAGTGCCGACAGCAGGTGCGTAGACGGACAAAAAAAAGTCATGAACCGAATCACAGGGTCAGACTTCTTGGCAGCTGAAGAAGTACAGATGAAGAAATACTTGTTTTGAATCGCTGCTGCACATATCCTTTAACAAACACCATGACAACAAAGCTTTAAAGACCGTGTCCCCTGGACTAACAAAGAACACTGGCACAGCTAACTGGTTACACTGACAGGTTTTGTTGTTTGTGCAGCACCGGTGTGATCAGACTTGTTTTATATGAAGATCCTGTACACGAGGTTGGGTAATATTAAGGTAGCTTCAGGTTCAGCATTTTTCATTTGAGAGAAAGCACCTTTACACCTGTTAGAAAGGCTCTTGGTAGTGTGATTAGTGACCTCCTCGTGATCTTAAATGGTCTGAAACTTTATGAAAGAAGGCTATTTACCTTGTTTATTGCATTAATTAAGGAGCAACTTTGCATAATGACCGGAATCTGGGGGATTAGCTGGACTGCTGTTTTTAGACTTGGTTTCATGAATGGACTAAAAAAAAACATGGGTTTACCAGTTGCTGGACTGTGTGACCGCAACAGAGCCTGTATACCTACAGTGTTGAATTGTTCCTTCAAATGGGTCACAGAATGTGGTAAAACCTGTGAGTCAAGTTTCCCTCATGACTGCTTGTGAAATATTGTGCAACTGCTTCTTTCATTATAGAGTAATATAATATACACATATTACATATTAGCCAGCGGGCTTTCTCTGCTCCGAGCGCTCAGGTTTGTTCTCTAACATAAAGAAAAGAACAGCCTGAATGAAAAGACACTAGCTACATGTTTTTAGAATATGCTCTTGTAAGAATGCGGCACGCTTTTAGACCAACTGTACAGCCATGTAAAAGTAAAATACAACAGTAAATCACTGAGCTGCTGACAAACCTAATGAGACAAGGACAGCCGCTGGGACAATGTTTAACCAGAACAAACCTTTGTGGAATATGACAGGTTAAAATCTATGTCTATGCTATACTTATGCCATACTCCTAGTTTTGAGTGTTCTCTTGGCCCTGCTCAGAAATGATCAACTATATTTCAACTAGGACGGACAGACTGCACCATTTAAAATAAAGCTCTGGAGTGAAGCAAAGTGACACTGAACACCACCACCGTTCATTTTAACAGAGATTGCTGGTCATGTTAAATTAAGAGCTTCTTGAATTTCCACTCACTTCGGAAGAGGAAAGCAATCATTCTTGGCCTGCTTTAAATCCAGAGCTTCCAAACAACCTGTAGACCCCATTACTTGTGAAAACATGGAAAAACACAAAGCTGGATTCACTGTCTGAGGACCACGCAATTTCAATTAGGATTCCAGGTTTACAGATTAACCTGGATCAAGGCAGTCATTAGAGATTATTGGGCTTTTAATGGGGCTCTTCAGCAGATGGTCATGAATTCAGTGTGACAACAGATCATTCTTGAAGCACATGCTTGGCTTTTTCTTTAAATATCTTATTAAACAAATTATTAAAGGTATTTGTTTTCTTCTCAGGGGTCAGATAAGAACAGCATTACCATTCTCTTGTTTGTACAGCCAATCTAGTTTAGCACAAATCCTGCGAAAAAACAAAAAACATCCATACTGTTTACAAGATAATGTTCATATTTAATGGTGTCTGTGGTGTCAGTGGTGTTAGAACCGGCCCTACACAGAAATGCTGTTTGGCACCGCCTGATTTTCAAACAAACATACAGTACTTTTCGCAACAGGAAGAGGAGACATTACAGTATGATTTCTGCAGATATGTGTGCAGCTGCTGTGGTACAGTTATAGGTCAGAACCCCCACTGTTCTGGAAGAACATTTTGTAATTCAAGCCTTCTTTCCTTTTCCGTCTCCAAACCACCAGCTGCATAGCACTTGACGAAGGTTTCCTGCCAATACCCAGATATTTCCTAGAACAGACTCCTTTGCAGTTAGATCCCTCTTCTGTTCAAGTGTCTCCTCCTTCTACTCCTCTTGTGATGATTAAAATTAATGGGCCAATGAATAAGTATCATTGTGATCAGTAACCTATGCCCACTAACCTGAAGTACTTCTCACACTGAAGCAAACCCAGTGTGCGTGCTTGAGTGCTTCACAGGAGGCCAATTAGTTCATGGGAATCAGGCTTGGTAACTGGGGAACACACCATGGGGCTCATTTTGGGGACAAACAGAGAACAGAGCTGTGTCTTTTGAAACTCTGGGGAGACTAAGTGGCTGCTGATCTTCATGTTTGAGGTTTAGGTTCAGGAAATGTAAAAGATGGGTTCTGGAAAGCTCATTTAAAGAATCCCCAGGCAGCGTAAACATGTGTTTGTTTTATTTACAGAAACTACATTTAGCTTGGAATTCATCCTTGACCTTGACCACGTGTTTTGGCCTCCAGTATACGCTATTACAGAAGAGCTTCTCCTTATATAAGTACACTGTAGCACTACTCTGGAATACGAAGTCACAATAACTGTTTAACTATTATGTCAAACCTGTAAATTAATTATGAAACCATGGGCCGGAGACTGTTAGCTTAGCATAGTTTAGCAAATGACACTGAAAATTACAAGTTTTTTAACAGATTAATCAAACAAGATAGAAAAGGTGACCCCTTTTTTTCAGAGAGTATTTTTCCTTTGAGCAGAGACAGGCCAGTTGGTTCCCTGTTTACAGTTTTTATGCTAAGACAAGCAAAGCTAAGCTAATCTAAACAATGTGTGTTTGTTGCTTCATATTAAACAGGCAGATGAGTAAAATGTTTCTTCAAACTATCATTTAAGTGGATCTGAGACATTCTGGTAACTACACTCATGATATATTTTGCCAAGAGAAACATGGAGAAAAATCACTGCTGCTCTTGTTCAGTGTAGCTGCAGCTAAAAACTCAGGAGAGCAGTTTACCTGTCTGTGACCAAAGATAAACTAAACCACTTACATGACACATCGTCTATCGTCAAACTGTAAAGCCATTTAATGGACCGTCAAAAAGAGGTATTTAACCTGTCTGCTAACTCGTGTTAATGACCCAAATGTAGAACTGCTCGACACTTCTAAACGGTCTGGTCTTCCTCATGTTGGTATTACAATCTGTACAATCTGTCAACTGTCCTGACTCCTGATATTAAATATTAGCATAGTATAGTTTTTCCTCATGTGTTACTAAATGTGGCCTGAGGATCAATTCTATTACTGTCTGCAGTCTTACAAACACAACATATTTTTATTCAGTGTACATAGTCTAACCCAAAAATACCGTAATCACTGTAGATTCCCAGCACCACAAAGAGCAGACAGCAAACACAGCTGCTGAGCTGAACCGCAGTCTAAACGTATTTACATATTGAATACAGGACCATGTGCACATTCTGTACTTTTCTTCTTCCTGACAGCTGGGCCTTTCATTTAGTCCACGAGCAATGAAAGAAATGAAAGCATGCGGCGTCTGAGTAAAGATAAATCTGGGTCGAGTTTGTTTCTTGTGGGCAACCTGAAGAAGAAATAGTCAAGAACCTGCTCATTTCTATCAAGCAGCGCATGTCTGTGCAGGCGTATGTGGAGCGTGTGATGTAAGGAATGTAAAGGGAAACGGCCGTGTACATTTCTGAACATGCAAGAAAAATCCATCGGTCAATGGATTATGTGCAAAGGTACTGTATATTAAAGTCTGAGGTCAACTGCACAAACATGGCACTGGACCACACAGAAGTTTCTGTTTGACTCTAATGTGAACTTGAATTGCTGATCTAAGGTAAATTGGGTTTTAAAGTGCATTAAAAAGACGAAATCTAACCTTTGTGTGGGAGATCAAGGGGCCTCGTGAAACGTGCTGATTCAGATTGTGGAAGAGGCAACATGTCAGAGTCTTCACAGGAAACCTCTCAGTCTGCCCTCAGTGCCCAGAGCCAGTTTATGATGAATTGAAACAAGTCACACCTCATCTCTCAGGACAGCTGGAGGCAGGATTTCATTCGTTGTGCTGCTATGTTGCATTCAATACGCGGTTCCTGGGGCAAGAATAGCATGAATGAGTGCAGGCCAGGGCTGGACAAGTCTCACTCTCAGACCACAGGGAGGCAGTAGCGTGTTTTACCTGTTTGGCTGCTGCCTCTGTAGACAATGTGAATTATAAAACGGGCTCAAGACGACTCATCTGTGTGGTGCGTGCATGCACACACGTGTGTGTGTCGGCAGAATTGGCTGTTCTTACTCGATTGTTGGTTTGATGAAGCTGTAACCTCCTTTATAAGATGGTGGGTGTGTCTTGTCAAAATCTGCGCATGCTTTCTGACTCACTGAATCATTGGCATTTCGCATCGGCAAGGTGCAGGTAATAACAATAATTAAGTCATTACGTGGTTCAGGTTTTGAGTACTGACGCATTGTCAGGGTTTACCGTGACACTGACTGGAACAAAGCCGTGGTGTCATTTGCGACACCTGCGTTCTTTTCGATCTATGACAGAAAAAGCTTCAATCTAATAACAATGTAATATACTATACATTTCTCAACACCAACAAAACTAGATTTTACTATGATTATATTTCTGGATTCATCACTCCAATTTGTTCTTTACTCAAGCACGACACATTCGCGAGCCTCATCATTATGTGCAAGCAGCTCAAAAGGTCACACGTATCTGCCCCTCATGAATATCTCATGATATTAGAAATGAGAAACACACCATGGGGCACGTAAATGGGCACCTCTGTGTGATAATGGCTGGGTTGTAAATAATAAATCCGTTTTATGTGTTCCTAGGCTGAGACTTCACTTGATCTCTGTGCTTCCTTTTCTTTGCCCGAATCTTCATTGGAGGTTTCTTGTGTTCATTGATATATATTCAAATATGTATTTCTGGCAAACACAAATGGAAAAATCAGTCACTGTAAGCTCCCAAAAGAGCACAGATCACAGTCCATCCATGGGAACCAGAGGTTTACAGCTCTACAAGCCTCCAGCACCTGTTTTTTTTCTTCCCTCTATCCCCTTGTACATGACTAAGTCCGGGGGCTGCTCTGGGATTTACAGATGTTCTGTGTTCAGAATCTGGGTAAAAGGTCACCATGCCGGCTAAGGATGGGAGCGGCCATTTTGGGAAATTGAATAACCAGCTGTGGGGAGGTGTGGATCCGGTGATGATCAGTAACATATGACTGTCCTCCTAGTGAGACCCGACTGAGCGGATAAGGAGGATACGCTTTAAAAGCCTGGAACATTTTTACAGACATTAAACAAATGACACTGATGTTTATTTAATCCACATGTTTAGTCTTTTCTAAAGTCAATATATTGTCTGCTGACGACGTGGCTAGAGGCATATTGTTTCTTGTTTGAGCAGATTCTATTCCGGTAGAGGAAAGTAAGAAAGGGAAATCACATGTCTCCATTCATTCATTCGTTCATTCATTCATTTTTTGTAACCACCTGTCCTGTGGAGGGCCGCGGGGGGGCTGGTGCCTGTCCCAGCTGATGTCTGTATTTAAGTACTTAACAATGAGTATTTGATGCTTCATAATTTTACATTTTTATGAAGCCTTGCCCTTTTCTTTCACACGCTCTGACTTACTTTACAGATGTTACATAGAAAACGTGACAAATTATGGAAGGTTGGTAGGAATTAAAACGTTAAATGTCATCAGTGTACGCCTAATAACAATAAAACAAGAACAATAAAACAGAATAAAACAGAATTTTCTCTAAACAGTCTGCACCCTGCCAAATGTAGCATCACACCTTAAACTCATGATCTACAACAATTTCCCATTACGATGCACGTCAAGCTCCCGGCACAGCCGTAATTCATTCCCAGTACCATGTTCGGATGGTTTGCTTTGACGCATTTCTTTCAAAACCTGAGCGGCCGAGGGTTCTTTAGTGTCGCTTTCAAAAAACGGCTTGTTTTCCGCGAAAAGACGGATTTTCTTTCATTTCTATTCTCACTGTACGCCCACGTCCCTGCCAAGTTCTGCAACGTCCCGGAGGATTGCATCAAGGCTCGTACATTTTTTACATGCACCATCATGACACTATACCAGACAGTCATCAGGTTCACCAGTTGTATTGTATTTGTTCCAGGTGTTTTTTTTTTTTTATATGCTATAGTCACAGTGCTACACTCAGATACCTTTCAGCTATTTGGCCTTTCATCACACGTCAAAAATAAAAACAGCAAACGAAACAAACATGCTCATATTCAATGGTAAACCTGTTGTACTTTAAATGACAGATCATGAATCATAACAAGTCTACCAGCCTTAACAAACAAAGGCGAACCTGTCTGCATCGACCTCGGCGTTCCCATTGATTTCTTAAAATTCAACCAGGAGAGCCTATTTTTAACCGGAACACGGCGGTCTTTGAGTGGAAACCCCTCGCTGTCAAGGCTTTCAGGCGAATAACGCGTGTTTGTTACATTCCACACACATACTTGAGGGAGCTGACTTTCCCCACCTCAGCACTGTCAGCAGTCTCCCTGTTACCTTTCACCTACTTAGTCTGGGCTGCAGACAGGAGAGGGTTAACCCTGCTCCTTCTTTGTGGTCTGGCCCCGGCTCATGTATGCCTCGCGAGCAGCCCGGCGGAGGCTCTTGAAAAAAAACCCTACGCCCCGTAATGTGGGCATTCTCTGTGCTGTGAACTTTCCCCTAATTCTCACAGTCATCACTGCCTCCCAGCAGCAGATTTTGTACGTGTGAGCACCTCAGGCCAAATCGTATGCATGTTCCCCTCCTGACGACATTCATTCCTCACATTATCCAAGGAGTGATGATTAAGAAATCCTGATAAGCTCTAAGGAGTCTTTTTTGATAATTCTCTTTTAATCATGATTTCTGACCCAGAACAAATATCCGATTAATCAAACAAATTGCGCTGTTTAGCTGGCCAGTTCATTTAACGAAAAATACCAGTCCCAGCTTCATACTTGGGGATTTGGTGATTTCATATTACATATCATTTTAAACTGAATAAGTTTGTTTCGTCTTATTTAAAAAGACGTTGCCTTAGACTTTGTGAAATGACATTCGTGCAAGAAATTCACAGTATTCTGGCATATTAATATACAAAATGGTGATTGTTAAATGGGAAAAATGATCAGATTCATTAATAACTAAAAAGGATCTAGTTGCAGATGTTGGTGTATGATTCATGCATTACATTCAGTGAAAACGCTCACTACTATTAGTTTTGCACATTCATTTATATTCCCTGAATTATTTCTCAGTCGTATTAGTCTTGATTTGAAAATCATGGTGCGTGTTTCAGTGTCAAATACACTAAAATATAAAATACTTCTTTTTTTTTTTAACACTTTCTGTAAGTATTTGTAAAATAAAGAGCAGCAAGGTAGCACATGATCCAAACAGGGAATAAAGAGTATTGTAGAGAGACAATGGAGCATTGGAGTGATTCATATCAGACTAGTCAAGAGAGAAAACATTGTGTGAATTGATGAAGTAAATAATCCTCCTCCCAAAAGTTAATGAGTCTTTCCTGTAAAAGTATGGAGTTCATCTTTGTTGTTTGGCACCTTAATTTTCCTAAACTGAGAAATTACTTTTGTACGTCTAATCATTCTAGTTTATGGTAATCAACATTTATTTACTGATGTTTTAAAAGTTATGAGTTGGTAAGGTTGCATTCACATGTATTTGGGAATAACTAAGATTTTCCAATGAACTCTTGAGCTACACACCCACTGTACTGAAGAATATCAGCAATAATCTGGCTTTATATCGTTATCTTGTAACTCTTCTTCTGTACTGACTCATGGTTTTGTTTACTGGATAAAAAATATTGGTGAGAACTGAGCCATACATTTGTTGCATCGTATGATACATCAACCGTTCAGCTGATAACGCGGTTCCTGTATTCCAGTATGCAGGGATGAAAAACGATCTTTTTGTTATATCATGTCCCTCCTCTGCCTCTGGCATGAATAGTTAGCAGAGAGAGGTGGAGGAGGGACGGAAACCTGAGAGTAACTGCACCCCTCCTTCTCCTCAGCTGGCCAATAGCAGACAGCTCACAGCGTAGGCTTGGGGGCTGAGAAACTATATAATAGTGTGCTGTGCCTGTTCAGCCAGGAGCCTGAGCTCTAAGATCCAACTCAAGAAGACAGGGCAGGACACTGCACACTTCTGCAACAAGAAAACACACATTTCAAAGATTTCAGCAGCAATGAAGACAACGCTGGCAACTCTGACTCTCTGCCTGGTGGTTCTCTTGGCCACAGGTTTTCCTTTTGAGAGGAAAACCTCACCCTCCGGAGGCGCCACCAAGGAGAAACGTGTTCAGTACGCGGCGTGGGATGACGTTAATGTCATAGCCCATGGCCTGCTGCAACTGGGCCAGGGGCTGAAGGAGCATGTGGACAAAACCAAAGTCCAGATGAGGGACGTGTCCACCAAGATGAAAGTCTTGAATCGCACAGTGACCGACCTGGGAAAAGAAAGCCAGAGGCTGCGGACCGAGGGGGAAGCCCTGAAGGCTCGAGCCCAGTCCCTGGAGGACAGAGAGGGGCAGTTGTTGAATGTCACGGCCGAGCTGAGGGAGAAGGCGGAGGAGATGCAGCAGGAGAAGAGGACAATGAGCGAGAGAATGAACCGGCTGGAGGAGAAGGTGGACAGTATGCTGCAGGGGGACGCTGGCGGCAGGAACAACAGTGATGCTCGCAACATACAGGTGAGCGACAGTTCATGTGGTTTCACTACGAGCGCTTGTTTAGGAAAGTAGAAGAAGAAAACGATCATGATAATGGCCTCAGTCAGTTTAAGGGGAGCATGTAGGTTTTCACTGAATGCAAACATTATTCCTTTACTCACGCTTCAAGATATTTCCAGAAAGCCCCACAAAGCAGGAGTGTTTCTGCCTGCACTGGTTGAAGGGTTTCTTAACTGTCTGTATTGCAGGACTGCTGACTTTTATGGTGCACTCACAGACACTAAATCAAAATGCACAGAAGGCTGGCGGTGGGTGGAGGGGTGGGTTAACGAGCTTGCAGGCCTAGAGGAGTACCGTGCAGTACGTGCAGAGAAATGCTAAAGACTTCCAGACAAAGGAATCTGCAAACATCAGCTTCAAGAACGCGCGAATGTTATTTCCAGGGCTGGCTCATTTACAGCCTGGAGAGTTTTATGACCTGGGACGCCGCAGGCAGAGTCGAACGGGCTTATAGAAAAGTTATGCAGCGCTCCCCTTAGAAAGCATTAGACCAAAGGAGCCCGAAAGGCTTTGTAGTGGGATGGAAAATCCCGCGCTGAGAGGGAATTACATAACCTCACCGCTGCCGGTTGTAAAGTACAAATGCTTGTCATTGAAGGGTGAAAATGCATCTGGGGTCTGTGTCTCATCCTTTTCAGTGGGGCCCTGCAGGTAGCCCGCTTGTTGTGTTAATTATGGAGGTACTGTGACACGGACAGCATACCGACAAAATGCAAAACACGCGTTACCTTTCTGTTATTTTTCTTTTAGCTCTTGCTGGAGGCTCAAAACAGACGCATTGACGACCTGATGGAGCGCATCAGACTTCAGCAGGAGAAGCTCGACAAACAGAACACGCGCATCAGGACCCTGCAAAGCCAAGTAAGTAAATTACATTGCACGCGTCAAGCTCGCACGCGTTGCTAAGTTGCTAAATGTCAACTTGTTTGCACGCTTTCTTGTATTTTCTGCAATCTCATCACTGCCTGGTAACGTTTTCAGGTCCAGCAGTCGAGACAGAGACTCTTCCCCGGGAGCGACAACACGGACGGCTTCGTTGAGCAGCAAGACTCGCCAGTCGGTAAGTAAAGCCAGAAAGCGTCCAAAATCCTCTCATGCCACCACCTTAAGTCGACTGGACAAAATCTGACGCCAAACGTGGCATGCCATCTGTTTGGCGTAAGGCTATAAAGAAGCTTAAATCACTAGCAATTAAAATCAAATAATCTGATCAATTTGGGGCACGCACCTCCGCGCAGCGTGACGCCGCAAACGGCAACAGGCGGGACGTTTTGCAGGTGCGCTTATGCCTCTCAACCTCTAAATGTTACTGTTCTCTTAATACAGGATAACAGATACGTACGTTTATTATTTTAATGTAGATTTTTAGAGTCTGATTTCACTCAAGGGATGAACGAGTTGAAAGTTAATATATAAGGCTCTGTCTGTCATTCTGTAGCGTACAATAATTATATCAGGCAGATGGTGCCCGCAGTCTATAGCCACGTTAAGCATCTGGTGTTCCCATTCTTACCAGAACTGTAACTGTACCAGCATGAATGACTGCTTTCATCCAGAATGTACTGGACTGGATGCCAACCAACTGGGGACACGCTTTTAATCTCCCTTATTTACCGTTTAATCATAAAATAGGATACATAAATAGAAATGTAAACACTGATTAGGTAGATTATTGTGATTGAAAATTTATCGGTACAGTAATTAGCCAGATCTCCGTTTCTAATGGCTGGGGATGCAAACTGGGTGAAAGGTGAATGCGGCTGAGGGAACACTTGAGTTCAGTGAGCCAGTGCGAGTCACAATAAAACCTCAAAGCTCTGACATCAGCAGGATTTGAGGAAAAAGAGGTACAAGTTCTGGCGAGGTTTCAACTGGGGGAAAGTTCACTGGTCTCTGAGAGCATTCAGACGGGGTCACCCGGCTCATGGAGATTACTCCCACAAATCGTTTCTGTGGTGGGGTGGAGGGATCAGAGGAGGGGAACTGGGAAAAGGCAAAGGGAGGCATTGTACAACTCGCACGCTGTATTCCTCAGATTACTACTTTCAGGCCTGAGCCAAGACCAAAAAAAAAAACAAAAACAAAGGAAAACAAGAGGGAAATTGGACAAGGCAGTCTAAATTTGTCTGCGAACTTTGTACAGATATCGTCCACTGTTTTGAAGACAATCCCCCACCCCTCCTTTTAAGACATCCTCCTTTTGGTGTAAAACAAACATTTGTACATCTCTCACTGAGCAACCTTTCCCCTAGATCTGTCAGTCAGACCTCCACCACCTCCTCCTCCTTGGTAATCCTCCCCCATCCCTGTGCACAATACCTCCATCTCCTCCTTCTACTCCATTGTAATGAATTAGAAGTGTGCCAAAGTTCAGGAAAACCCCTGACCCCGAGGCAGACCGCAGCCACAACTAGTCACCGAGAGTTCAGTCCTCTAGGGGAAAGGTCATTACACACACACACACACACACACACACACACACACAATGTTTTGTAGTTGTTTTGATCAGCTGATGAGCTGACGCCGAAACAACTACAACAAAATAAAAACATTAACAACACAACACATTTATTTTGACAGGTAAATATATTAATTTGCACCACACAACGTTATTCATGCGAAAAAGGATTATCGAAGGGGTGCTATTAGTCTCGTGCCTCATTAGGCACATGACGCCTCCAGTTGGCCCCCCTGCTTTGTGTGACTGCCTCCCCTCATGTTTCTCGACAACAAGAGCCCCTAACTCCACACACCACCCCGTGATCACTCCCTGTGCATGCATTGGCCATGCACATTTTCGTCACCAGCTGGCTGCTGTGCACGTGAAGGAGCTGTGATAAGTCAAAGAGGAAAGGAGGGGACAAGGAGGGGACGGGGAGGGGGGTGGCAGGCTGAGGAATGTAAAGGGTAGTAGTGTGTAACTCAATAGGCTCGAAGGCTAGGCATCTGTAAAGAGAGGCATCTGCTTGGGAACCGGGAGAAAGGTCATATTTGTAGCTGAGAGAAAAGTTCTCACTCAGTCTGTGTTGTTGAAGCTAGGTCAAAGGCATTATCTGGTACACATTTATATCTCCAGACTTTGTGATAAGCTCAGGTCCACCCCTCTAGGGCGTTTTATTTGCAAACACTCCGTGTTCGCAGCGCGGAGACACATGTTGCTGTGAGGTTCCCAAACAGTGAATGACCTACTTATTAAAAGCTGTGTGCGGTAAACAAGCTCAGAAACACAAATGCTTCTTTAAAGTAACACATGAGGGAATAATGCCTAAAATGCCTACAACACACAAAAATAGAAATAATCCGTGTTGGATTCCTGCAAAACAGATGCTCTTAAACATGGCATTATGTCTGTGAAGGTCTTTGCAGACGTTTGGATTAAACGTGGCAGCGATCTGGTAAACCTCAACTTTTTACAGCTGCTTGGAGCAGTAACACAACACATTATACAAACATAAATATGTCATGTAGGAACAGCATGGGTAGCAGTCTAGAGGGGAGGTGTTTAATCTGCCATGTTGTTGATACTGTAGTGACAGAGTTTGTATTAACATGTTTTCCCTCTTCTTGTGTTTCTTCTAGAGATGGCATCAGACTGTCACGAGCTGTTCCTGAGAGGAGAGACCTCCAGTGGGGTCTACACCATCCAGCCAGTAAACTCAGAGCCCTTTAAAGTCTTCTGTGAGATGACAGCTGGTAGGTGAAGCAATTTCTTCCCCCCATTTTCAACGTGCTGTTTTGCATACAGAACATTTTCTGATCAGCCTCTCTCTATCTCTCGGTTTCAATCCAGATGGTGGATGGACAGTAATCCAAAAGCGCCAGGACGGTTCAGTCGACTTTGACCAGCTATGGCAGGCCTATGAGAATGGCTTTGGCAACCTCAACGGTAAATGCTCTTTTGAGTTTTGTCACGGCTCAGACTAACAGGTTTAGTTCAGGTTTAGATTCAGCATCACGGCACTGATTAGCTCGAAATGGATCAAGTGCAAGTGGCAGACGTTTCTCAGCTCTGCATAGTTTTCTCACTCTTCTCTTTTTCTTCTTCACCAGGGGAGTTCTGGCTGGGTCTGGAAAAGATCCACTCCATTGCCAAAGGTGGCGGCTACGTCCTCCAGATCAAGCTCTCCGACTGGGGGGATGACCTAGCAGCCGTCCGCCTTCCTTTCAAACTGGGTGGACAGGAAACCAAGTACTCGCTCCTGATTCAGGAGGCCGGTACTTTCAGTACCATGGAGAGCTCCCTGGGGGCTGACGCCACCGCCGGTCTGCCTTTCTCCACCAGCGACCAGGACAACGACCAGAAAACTGACACCAACTGTGCTAAACACCTCTCCGGTAAGTAAAAATGATGCTTAACTGAAAAAAAAAATGTATAAAGTCATTATACAGCTCTAATGTAGTCTGATAACAATGCAGCAACTAACTTCGTGTCTTCATGTTTTGTAGGTGGTTGGTGGTTCAGTAACTGCGGCCGCTCCAACCTAAACGGCCGATACTTCCAGAGTCCTCCACCCAAGCAAAGACACCAGAGGAAGCAGGGCATCTTCTGGAAGACCTGGAGGGGCCGCTACTACCCTCTAAAGTCCAGCATGATGATGATTGCTCCTGCCGCAATCGAGAGCAAGTCATAAAGAATAGAAAGAAACAAGGGGGAAAAATTTGGGACTGGTTGATGAGGCTTCCATTTGCTCGGATGTCTCCCTATGAAGAAGACTCCATAGCAGGTCCTCATAGCAGAAGCAAAAATAACTCACATTTAATGAGTTTCCATTTCTTTGTTCCCTGGAAAGATGATCAGATTACTTCCCTGCATATGAAGCCGCAGAGACTGAAATAAAACATGCATTGGATTTTTTTTAAATGTTCCATTGCAGTCTCCTTGTGTCGGCACGAAGCAGGGGCCCCTTGTCTAGAGAGAGCGTGTCACAGAGCGAGTCCCGGCCTGTCCACTGCGCTTCCAGCGGATACATCAGGTCCAACAAGTCGAGACTCGCCACCTCGACGCCACGAGTTGTCATCTGTGTATGCGAGCTGATGTTGCGTTTAACTGTGGCTCTGTAGCAAGCGAACACCAGTGTTGGCTCAAAAGCGGCTTAAGAGAGAGCTCTTATTTTGTAGAGGATGCATGTAGGAGTGAAACTCAGGCTGATTAAACAAGCCTGTTAAACCAATGGTGTGGACCAAATGGTGACTCAATTAAAATAAAGAGTCATTATCCATACGAGTACGATGAGATTAGTGTTCAAAAGCATTATGAAAAGTAAACTAGGGTTACGATGCAGAGACTGTGTTAACACTGATTCTATCGACCATTCCAGCCTTTTGTACATAATACTGTATTTTCTGTCTGTAAATTTGAATCAACGTTTCAGTTTTCTGTGGAAAAATGGATGATATTAAGTCATATTGACTACTTTTGAGCGGAGAGGCATTGATTTGTATATAGTATTTGAAGGAATGTCGTGTTGTGTTGTCTGAAATATAACTGTTCCTGATTCCTTGTGATATTATCTGTGTCCGTTTGACTTGAGAGTCCATTGTTGTGGATGTGCTGTTTTCTTATTTAAATGTTGTAAAGAATCAATATATATATATATATATATATATTTCTGCTGCTTCCTGTTTGTAATTTATATTGTTTGTGTTCGTTTTTTCTAAGAGAAATAACCATTTTTGGTCAATAAAATGATTTAAACTAATATATTTCTATATTTTGTCTGTATTATGTGCCACTGAGAAGATATCCACAAGTTTGCAGAAAACACAACATATGACGCTATCAGAACACAGTCAAATGAAAGTACAAGCAAGCATACGGTACTTTACAGAAAAAGTAAAGTAAAAGTAAATTTCCCAGTTGCCTACTGTGTTTGCCATTACCGATAGATACGTCATACAATACTGTTCACAAATGGATCCTTTCCCTGTCATGCAGTACAAGTTCATACATGACTTATTGTTCATTTATTCCATCAGTTCAAACCAAAATTCTTCTATTTTTCAATATTAAAGTAAACCTCTGAATTCAGGTAAATATAAAAGTGACTTGTAAACCACATCCCTGCAGCGCTAAACCATTTCATTTAGCAACACGTGTTTTGTATCTTAAGGCCTTCAGCGGCTTACTCATGCAGCATTACCTGGGAAGCGAACTTTAGTAGCTTCAAGGTGTCAACTTTGATTTCCACTGAACCACTTTCTACTTCTTTGCCCGGCTTACTGTTAAGTTGCTTCATCCACAGTAGTCCTACAAGCACCGACAACTGGTGCAAGATCAACCTCTGTGACAGCTGATCTAATGGAGTGTGATCTCAGCTGACCTCTGTCTTGGTGAAGCCAGCGAAAGTCAAGGCCTCACTGTCACACAGCTTTCGTTTCATTTAAAAATGAGGGGGCAAGCAGCACTTCCTGCGGAGGAAAATGAAAGGCGTACATAACAAGCGGGAATCCCAAATCTTCCACACTTTGAGCCATAATTGAATTACTGAATTACTAAATGGAAACTACTAAAGAGCTATGTGACCTATAAAGAGTTAATTTGTGTGAATTATATGCAGCTCCAGCACAAGTAAAAACTATTTCATAATATCATATTCAGTTATAAGTTCATTTATAATTCTGTTCAATATATACACTGCTCAAGAACAAATTAAAGGAACACCTTCTAATAAGAGTGTAGCATCAAGCCAATTAACCTTCTGGGATATTGATGTGGTCATTTAAGTGGAGGAGTAATCAGTTTCAGCTCCTTTGTGCAAGGAGGTTCTGGGTGAGCGCTGCCAAAGACCTACAAAATGAGCCCTCTGTAATTTGATCATTTTCATTTCCTTCAAACAGTCCGTGTCAGTATAGCTACACAGCAGGTTTTTTTTTTTTGCCATTGAGATCTGATGTGTTTTCAAAGTGTTTCACTACATTTTTTGAGCAGTGTGTTAACAATTTAAAGTGGTGTGCTGGTTTGGCATTGACTCTTTTTAGCTTAAATGTTAGTTAAGAAAAGCGGTGCCGCTCTCATGTTTATGGTTGGTATGAGGTAGTTAGCTGCGTAGCTTAGCCTGGATGAACAGGACAGCTCGCTGTATAATGCACTCACTGGAACCTTTTATAGCTGGGTTGGTCCGTCTCACAGCTGAAGTATGAAAACGTCAAATAACTTTTTACAAGGAGACATGCGGTGCACAGCGTCAGGAAACCAGCAGACTCCACTAAAATAGCTCCCAGCCGAGGAACAGTCCAGCTCCTAACCCGCTGTTAAAAAAAACAAAAACACAAACATCTGTTACGGCACATTTATTTTTGTACACATTAAAATATCAGCTCAGTAGGTGCTGGTTGATGTATTTTCTTACCTCTGGACAGGGCATATTGGCCAAACATAGCTTTTTGCCAAGCAAACAGTCTCCAGGTAGCTCGTAGGGGGGCGTCACTTTGTATTTGTTAGGTTTTTGCCAAGCCAACTGGTTTCTAGCTACAGCCTTGCATCAAATACAGCTTTATGCAAAGCTAAGCTAGCATGTCTCCAGTTTTTGCTAAAATGGGGAGACCAGACATCCTCTTTTTCCCAGATATGTCTCTATTTGTGTCAAACTTTTAAAAAATTTCATACTTGCCCAGGATTTTGTTCGACTAGAGCTTCAAACGTGTTTACATCAAGTTTGCGTTGTGTTTCTCTGTGTGTCCCACCCCCTAACTGAAGAGTCCTCCTTTTCACAAATCTGGTCACCCTAGCTAGACCCTTTTCATGGTTGCCATTTTGATTTGATATAGCACACATATATTAATGATGGCAGGGTTTCTTCATTCTCTATTTAATTCTCGGTAAGTCGGCACATTTACCCAAACGCATTCATATTGTCTAGTTCTCATATCTAGCACTGAAATTTCCTTGTTTGGTGGGAGTGACTTTAAATGAGGGCAGCCCGGTACTTGTCGTGGTATCAGATCAGGGTGAGGAAGCAGTCCCCTGTTTTATCAAAAGGTTACCATGGCAACTGCGCTCCTCACAATGGAAGGATAGCTTGTGTGCTTGTAGCACAGAGACAGGTCGGGTCAAGTGCAGCTCTGATGTGACGATCACGCGGGGCAGGGGGTATAAACGGAGGCGTTAAGAGCAAGAAGACTGCAGCGAGAGAAGGCCTGTGATTGATTCATACATTTATTCATCATCATGTACAAATTGTATTTCGGTGGTACAAAGCTGTTGTAAGACTCCAGTGCTCACCCTCCGGTTGTCTTTATTGCAGTAAAAAAAGGAAATACCAGCATGATCAAGAGTCAAGAGGTACTTTGGCAAATATAAATTATGTGTTAAGAAGGCAAGCAGACAGTTCGAGCAATGTGATGTGAGGGAGAAAACGGCACAGAAATATCGATGAGCGGCCTCCGTTGCCGCTCATTTAAAAAGAAAAAATAAAAATCCATAAAAATATCTGATTTTAAACAACACACACTAAAAACAAGTGGACAGAGGAAGAGCCTTGATTTTCTTCCTTTCTTCATCGTTACACAAACTGCAAGGGTGCAGACCCACAGTATGCATGGATATTGCGATTCTGTGTCTTCGTGAGTGTCTGTGTAGGAAATAATCTGTATTTTACATATGTACGTATAGTGTGCGGGCTCATGTCTGCGAATATGTGTATAGATTCCATTTCATATCCATGAACTGTAACCCCGTTCCTACCACTCTTAAGTGAATGACGCGGGGCGGGGCGAAGGGAAGAACAACACGATAACATTTGGCAAAAACCATCATGGCTATAGAGATGAGGACGCGGGTGAGCGATGAGTCAATGTGACACAGCCTGCAAATATTTCTCCATATGTCCTTGTCTTTGTTCAGTTTTCAGGGTGAGACACCAAATGTCTGTGCTCGTAAACCATACCCCAGACTGTACACGGGGAGGGAGGGCATAGAGGAGACAGAGCACCGAGCGAGTGAGTAACAGAACAAGACAGAAAGAGTGAAAGAGGGAATATAGTGAAGTGAGATGACTGGTTCACAGGAGACAGTGGCCCTGTGAACGATGTGTTTCTTGATGACGGGCATGAACGGTGGGCAACATGGGGAGGGAGGGAGGGAGGGAGGGAGGGAGGGGGGCGTCATGGAGAATAAAGATGAGCGGACAACTGGAGGGGTAAAACTAGACGTCACTTCTCCCCTGTTGTCTCATTTTATTTCAGAGGTATTGTTGTAGAAAGTGCAGCAGCATTATCTCGTAGTGCTCTCCAGACTCAGGGCAGCGAATACTGTGCCGCTCATTAGGATAAACCTGGAAAATGGAAACAGTTGTTTATTTTTGACATTCAAATCCCGTACGGCGTCATTTAACGTTATTTAACAGCCTTATACATCGCAAAGTGTAAGCCAATGGAAAACTGTGCAAAATAAAGACAGAAATTAATAAATTATATTTTTTCGAATGTCGATGAACGCTCTTAAGATATGAGAAGCAAGCCTCTGACACTGACCTGAAGCTGGTAAGGCTTCCCAGCACGGATTATCTGTGACACTAGGAAGTTGGTGTGGAAAAAGTGCACGTTCTCATCCAGAAATCCATGGAGAATGAGCAAACGGTTGGGCCTGGAACAGCAAGGGTTAAATGGTTAAAACTCAAGTTCTTACAGTATGACAGGCTTCAACACAATAATAACGCATGCAAGGCATCTCTTGAAACAACATGCGCTGCTCAACAGTAATAAAGTCTTGACTGTCCAATAGGAATTAATAGAAAGTTTTACAGTTCAGCTGCAAGGCGTCAACACCCAAGAGCATTGCTCCAACACGCCGCCTGTCAAGTCGCCAGGCTTAATCTCACCTGTCACCTCGGCACTTTATAATATTACCTCTGTATGACGGATGTATTCTAACAGCTCTTAGAAGCTGCATTGTTTGAAATCAATCACAGAAAGATATATGTATATATACACATATATATATATAAACTGAACGTGTATCAGCTAGTGAAAGTGGAAGGTTACTTGGTTAGTGACACAAAGTTTTGGTTTGGTATGAATATTCTCAAGAATATGAAGCATGATTAAAAGCCGCAAATAAAAAAGCTAAAGCGTGGGTTGGTACTGACTCGCTAGGCAGCTTGTCCACGTGCAGCGCCACTGATCCTTCCTCGTAGCCCTGCTGGTTGTTCTCAGGCACGTCCATGTAGCGCTCTGTGTAGCCCGTGTCGTAGGCCATCCACACGGTCACCGGGGCGCCTGCAATAGCCAGCTGACAGGGACAGGGCACGTTATCAAACGGAAAGAGACGTGAATAAAACACAGCATCTTCCTAAGAAGATACGGTAACAGGAGGGATGTAATGAAGATTAACTGTCGTTGGTTTCGTTGAAATGCAAAATTAGATAAAAAATATATTGTTACTGTGTTAAGTCTCAGTTGGACGTGCAAAGTGTAAATTTCTCCCGCACAGGGACAAACATGAACAGCGCAGACATCGACTGCAGACTAATGGCTGAACGGTTGATCAACACAGACACCATGTGGACACATGTGGCAACTGCAACACAAATTCTTTTTTTTTTTTTTTTAAACCAAATAATTCTCACTTTTTGCGCATTAAAAGGTAATAAAAACAACTGCTTTCTTATTCCTGGCTTAAGGAGGTAGCAGAGAAGTCCTGCTCGAGTGTGATTTAATGAGAGTAAATAAGACTGAAGGACAAAAAAAGGCCTCCTAACCTTGAAGACATTGGGCCGTTGGATGAGGCCCATGAGGGAGAGGAAACCTCCGTAGGACCAGCCGTGGATGGCGACACGGCTCAGGTCCACGAAGTTAAACTTCTCCGCCACGTACTGCAGCCCCTCCACCTGGTCTTCAATCTCCACCTGACCCTGGAGGGACAAACAGAGGCCGGTAATAACTGGCACTTACACATTAAACAACCATATATTTCACTCTCATTTTATTCTTTCTCTCCTTCTTTACCATTTTGTTTTTCAGAGCTCCTTCAAATTCAAGGCCCCTCTGACAGGAACCCCTCCCATCGATGACGACCACAGCGTAGCCCAGAGAAGCCAGGGTGTTCAGGCGGAGGTACTTCATCCCCTTGAAGGAGTTGTTAACCAGCTGCACCTAAGTACGCAACAGACACGCAAAATGTTTCTCAAAGGCTGTTTCCATTTACAGTAACATGAGTTCAAAGCAACATCAGCCGGACACAAAGGGACGATCTCAGTCTCCCA
This sequence comes from Mugil cephalus, assembly GCF_022458985.1. Taxonomy (NCBI): domain Eukaryota; kingdom Metazoa; phylum Chordata; class Actinopteri; order Mugiliformes; family Mugilidae; genus Mugil; species Mugil cephalus. The sequence goes on along the minus strand of NC_061776.1, from coordinate 19,838,484 downwards.
GACTGATGGTCACTAGTAACAGTCTGCACTGACAGTGTATAAGCTTTTCTACCATCAAAACAATGATGTGGTAACATCATAGACTGAAGCGGCACGGAGTGTTGTTGTCACAAACCTGTGGGCCTCCGTACACAAAGAGAACCGTCGGGTGTTTCCTGCCAGGCTGCATGTTGTGAGGCTTGTACACCATCCCATACAGCCGGAAGCCTGAGTTCCCTTGGAAATCAAAGATCTCAGGTGGATTGTAATCACCCGGGCAACCTGGAAGAAAGACATGTGGTGACTGGTTAAAGACAAGTCAAAACTACCTGGAGGTTGAGGATCAAATCAAGTTGTGACATATCTGAAAGGCCTCGTGTGAAGAAAAGAAACCTGGCTGGAGCACTAGTGGTGCACCTCACACTGGAAAGGGAACAATGCCTGAAGGAAACTGAGGTTAATTCTGAAATGGTCCACTTTTTCAGTGACATGTTTTCATGTAGCGCCATATTTTTGTACGCCAAAGCCGGGATATTCGACGCACGGCTGACATCGTGACCAGTGAGTCATTGGAAGCTGCTGTGTTGGGACATCACTCAGCCTCTGACTCTGACTCACCCACCGAAGCAGCACACTGGTAAATGCAACCGGTTCTTTCAATTAATCACAAGCAACAACGATCACCTCTGACACAAATGATGACGTACACGCCCGAGCACCACGTTATCTGATAGATGTCTGGAGGACGCCACTGCAGATCAAAATGCCCGTCCTTGATCTAATCAAAACCAGACCGCAACCTTCCCCTCCAGACTCCACTCAGCTCTATTGATTGTGCCAAAAATAAAAGCACAGATGGGCGGGCAACCTTCAAACATGCCTCGTGTCATATTTGAAAAATGTATAGTTATTTTCATCCTTTTGTTCTGGCTGGGAACGTGATAATCCGCGGAAATGCACCAACACTGGGCTTCAATTCAGCGTCACAGGAGTTTGCTTTTGTAAGAAATTAGTAAGTCGGCAAGTATGTGATGGGGGTGAGGTTCTTCTCTCTCGACATCAATGTTCACACCTAGAAAACCTGTGGATATTGAATTCGAGTTTGTAATTTATCCTTAAGTGTTGCATGATCAATTGTTCAAAAGAGCAATGAAAACAAAAATATATATTTCCAATATATATTTCCTATCAACTTGGTGTGTCTTCTGGCACTTGGATTAATCTGATTCTCAGGAATCAAGGTGGGAGGAGGCGTGTTTCGTTATCTACATTTTAAGAGAGCTCAAGTACCTGGTGCTTCCATCATGCTGGCCCAGAACTCGGGCACCACGCGTAACGGGTCGCTCTCTGAGCTAGTCAGTTTGTAGACGTGAACACAGGGGGGCGTGCTCACGTTACTGTAGTGGCTGACAAAAAAGTCAAAGTTCTGCAGAGTGAGAGAAAAAAAAAAAGAGAGGTGCAATTAAATATTAATAGCAAGACACAGATATGATAAAAACACTTTTTTCTTCTAACAGATGTACTGACGGGACGTGCGCGAGGAAATGATAGAGTGGTGATACCTGACTAACAGAGCAGCTATGAGAGAAGCCAGGTTTGGTTAGTCTGACCACATCTCCAGGCAAATCATAGCTGACCACGTAGAGGTGGTGCTCCAGAGGAGTGTCTCTAGTGCCCTGGAAGTACACCAACTTTGTCGCCTCATTCACCCAGATCTAAGGAGAAACAGAAAAATAAAAGGAATGATGGGACAACAGCGATTATCAACAGATCACGGCGTTATTGTGAGAAGTAGCTGCGGCAACAGCCAACATCTAATGACTTCTCTAATATCTAATCACGGCCAAGTGTTTCTGTGCTCAAAGTCTGTCGGCAAAAACATCAAGAGATTCATCGACAGTGACGTTGTGTACCGTTTTGGCCAACTCTGGTGATGGTTCATCAATCAATCTATCAACTTTATTTATATAGCACATTTAAAAACCAGAGGGGAAGCCAAAGTGCTTTACATTGGGACATAAAATAGATTTAAGATTAAGATAAAAGGCGTAAAACACACACACACAAAATCACTTCAAAAACAGACAAACAAAACAAGCAAAGAAAACAGAATAAAAGAACAAACAAGCTCCCTGTAAGTGCTTTTTAGCCAATGACAGACAAACATTAAGGTTAGTTAAAGGCGAGGGAGTAAAAGTGCGTTAACTTAAACAGCTTTACGGTGTTCAAAGGTGTCTGTGTCTATACTGTGTGATCAATGTGAGCGAATTAAGGATTTTTTTTTAGTTTTCTGATACTGCAGTGGCAACGTGAAATCAAAAGCTAAAGCTGCAGTCGGTTTCATTTCAAGCAGGACACAGCTTCTATTCTCGGTTTGATGACATCATTCTGTTGTTTAATTCTGTGACTGGTTCTTCATCTGATGTAGATGTAAACGCCCTCAAGTACAGCTGAGAATCAGGGTTTCACAGTAATTCATTTAAAAACCAGAATGCTGTAGTCCACACATCAAAACTCCTCCCACACTTTAACCCTGTAACCAACTGTATCTTTTAAATGTGGGATTTTACGTATCCAGCACAAAGAAACTTTGTCTAACCTTGGAACCATGTCTGGCCAGCACTTCCCATTCTCCACTGGTCAATGTAACCTCCTCCTTGATTGCACATTTGAAGTCTCCTGCGAAGACATAACATAACAGAATCAACATGCTATTTGTCATATAAAAAAAAACAAACAACTCAGCTATAAATCCACATTTCCTGGTCTCTTACCCTCTATGTGTTGGTAGTCATCTGTCCAACGGTAGGAGCCCACTTGTAAGAGGGATGTGATCTTATACAGATGACTGAAACCCGTTTTTGACTCATTTACCCAAATGAATGTAAACTCATCTTCTGTTGTTTGAATAAAAGGATAGAATATGTCATGGACCTGCGCAAAGGAAAAAAGACGTTAATTAGAAATGAGTTTGAACGGCAACCGATGTAAACAAAGACTTGTAACGTAAAGAGACATACATTTATCCAGACATCTGTGGTCTCTTCGTAGATGATGTACGGCTGAGTGTTGCTGGGCACAGCCTCCAGACTCTCCTGCCTCAGAGCTGGGTCGTCCGTCACAGGGATGAAGAGCGCTGGAGGCAGCAGAACCAGCTGTAGTTTCCTCTGACTGCGGTCCAGCAGCACTGCCCAGCCACTAGGAGGACACAAAAGATTGCTTTAAAACGGAAAATAAAAACTAAGCAAGACATCATTAACCTCCACAGCAATATCAGAACAAGCTGCATTTCCTCTTGACTCCACAGAATCAAAGTTTGGACTGAAACACTCACTATTTGCCGTCACTTGTCCATCCTACTCTTGCGATGTACTCTGTCCCAGGAAACAAAGAGGTGAAGGGGGCAGCCAGCTCTTTATCTTGTGTGCTCACGATCTGCAAGTATACACAGGCACTGGTCAACACCAAAAGATTGTGCTGAAGAATAGAGAAGGTAGTGAAAGGCTTACTCTTCCTTGATGGTCGGTCTTGATCTCGGCCAGTTTCAGGGTAGCCTGGGGATTTTTACTACCTGTAAAGAAGACGATAGCAAACTGTAAATGTTGGACATAAAACATTTCCCTAATCCAGATCTGTGTGTGTGTGTGTGTGTGTGTGTGTGTGTGTAGGGCTGCTCTGACCTGTGCGAGGATATCTGTATGCGTCCGCTTTCCGCTCCTCCAGCGCCGGAGATGGAACATGAATGATTTCTACTTCCGTCTCGTCCACCTCTTCGTACAGAAGGTAAACCGTTTTACCTCCGCTGGGGTCTGACGGGACAAACATGATACATTTTGAAAGTGTAATTTGTGGAGACAAGCTTACAGCCCTGGCTGTCACTTATGTTCCTTGAGTACATTATTAATAATAGTAAGCAGCTAATTGCCAACCTTCTACTGCTGAGGGACTCCACCAGTAGCCAGTGAAACGGTCAAACTCCTCCTGGATGACGAATGTTGCTACACCTGCAGACTTAGGGTCCTCTTTAACATTATCTACACCTGAAAGAAAACAATTAGTAAAAAGCTTACATCCAATGTAACAGTACATTTATAACCCTAGATATACACATAAACTGATATTGTAATGTCAAAACATTGAATCTAAATGTTGCAATCAAAGTAATCAAGACTATTTTTTAAGGAAAAAATTAAAGGATTTATAGCAAGATATTTTCTATATCGCCGTCTCAAATGATAGAAATGAAAGATAGAGTCTCCTGACCTTTATGACAGTACGTGAGTCTCCTTTCCTCGCCCGTCTTAATGTTGGCTATCCACAGGTCATTGTTGTTGATGAAGGCTATGAAGTCAGGGTCTCCGGGGCAGATCTTTGGGTCCATCCGGGTCCCGGAGCACTGGGTCTTGATTTCCACAGGCTTTACTGGTGCAGACTGCTAAAACCAACATGAACCATATTAGTCAAAGGCAAACTGAAAAAGTGACATTCGCAGTGCGAAACCTGGCAGAAACTGTCTTGAAAAATGCAGCATGTTAAATGCTGATGAATAGAAACACATTCAATTTTCAAACTTAACTAACTTGGGGACAACAAACTGTATTGTTTTCTGTTGTTTTTAAATAACTACAGGTTGGATTTGTCGGACTATACAACCATGTAAACAGCAAATATCCATCATGGCCAGCTGCGTTAATTTTCAGTGATTTGCTTCATTAAAAATAGGCCATTTAGTTGTCATTTAGTTTCATTTACCCAGTGTTTCTCTTGCTAACCTATCACAACCAGCAACTACCTACTTAAAAATGGGGTGAAATCAAATTATTTTCAACACTGAAACCACTGATTCAGGGAGAATTCTGAGAAAGAGCTCCCACAATCAGACGCCTCTTGATATCCTTCTTCTACCAATACGGATGCAGAGTGTTTGAATTTACATTTAACTTTCGAAGTTAAATAATAATAATCAATAAACTAAATTTAAAAATTCCAACTCGGCAAAAAATAACAGCCGTGTACTCACAATGAAGCCATTGTTGCCTCCGTCTTGACAGTAGAAGAGGCTGTTGCTGGCTTGGAAGAGAAACAAGCCTGTCTGGGAATGGTAGTCATAAGAAGTGATACCAAACGCTCCCAAACGTTTACGCTCTCTGAGCAGCTCCTCTTCCCGGGAGTAGGCCCCTTGGTGTGGTGTAGCCTTTGAGAAACAAAGAGGAAATTACATGTACGAAATTACGATTCACTGAAGACAGTTTTTAAAGGTTTGCTGCATATACTAAAAAAAAAACAAAAACAAAAACATACTCTGACCCACGCTTTATATTTGGAGTTTTAAGTGGTTGCACTGCACAAACAGGAAAAGAAGAGGAATTCACCTGGAAGTGATCCAGCATCTGTTTCCATGACAACACTAAAAGGGACTCTTTGCGTATCTTCTTGGGAATCTCTGAGTAGAGTAACGAGTTCTCTCTGCTTCCGTAAGGCATTCCTGGGAAAAAAAAGCAACATATGCAGTTCCAGCAAAACAAAAATCCCTGTGATAACTGCGAAAGGAGAAGCTTAACACAGCGTCTGCTTTAACATCATGAGGCAATCATATTCCACCGCCCGGAGCAAGAAATTGTGACCGAGTCACGTGAACGCAATTTGTAGAAAAAACAAAAAAGCGTGACACATTAAACGATCACATTTCAATCATCTTACCGAGGTAGTACAAGCGGTGGGAGTGGGGCCCATTGTCGTCCTTCTTCTGCACAAACTGGAAGTCGTGGGGGGCCTTGTTGGCGATCATGCCCGAGTACTTCCTGCTACAGTGGATAATATCGCGGAGGCCCTCCCAAGAGTGTTTCTCCACAAAGAACTGAGATGGCACATCCTCCATCTCCACCACCTCTGTGCTGTCCGAAAGGCCGTCCACCGCTGTCATGCTCACAGCCACACAGCTGGACAAGGGACATCAAGTACTGATGAGTGGTGCAATGCAGACTATTTTAATGGAACTGGTTATGATACTATTCATGCGCATCTTAACGTGAATACTGTACCTTTTCCAAATACCCTCTTTATTGTCACAAAGTCTGACCTTCTTGACTCTATGCATTCACCGGTCAACACACCTGACTCCAATCCTGTAACCTAGGAACAGAGTAGATAGGTTTAAATAATTTTGGCGGGTTGGGAGGTTAGAAGTCTTGAAAATGGGGGCAGAAAATCCTCATAGATATGTATGGACAAAGGATTGTCAGCACCACTCCTGTCTTATAAGACATTAGTGACTGTGTGACAGCAGTTCTTAGACAACACAAACATACAGAGTGCACCTCAAAAAAGAGGGAAACCCATCGACCAGTACTTAAGACTTTATAAGATAATGACACAGAAACATGGAGCCAGTGTTTTAAAAGTACAGCCATAAGCCGCAATCAAAGACCACAACTCCCTTTAAACTTCTTTGGCAGCACAGCTGATGTATTTACATCTGCTTTACAGGATTTAGGGAATACGCGACATTCCTCACTTTATAATCTGTGTTGAGGATGGGATTAGTGTGACGCAAGTAGCGGTGGGAACAGTCATATACAACTGGTCCGGTGATGTTGTGAGGCACCTTAGATCTGTGTTTAACCGTGAGCTCAACACAAACACCGTCGCATACCTTAGCGTAAGTCACCAAACCATAAAAGATCCTTCAACAATTATCAGTGCCCGGTTTACATGACACACTTTTCCAGCTGGACAGACGTGTATGAGGAATTAAATTATGAATGCGATTTTTCACGAATGTGTTTTTGTGAGTGGGAGAATTTACATTTGTAGCATCGGGACTCAAAATCTCCCGTGTACATTAAACTTTAACTGAACGTGGGCTCTGCCTTATTAAACATGTTCAAATCGGAAAGGACTACGGTAAGCGCTGTAGGAAAACACATCTACACGGTTAGTACCTTTTAACGAGCTAGTTTTGAGGGTGGGGGACGAGTCGAGTGAAATAGGAAAACACCGGTAGCACTGACGTTAATGGTTTACGTTAGCTAGCCTACAATAGATCTTTGTTCTCGCATAGAAACTCCTCGGTCACACCGGCAAATTCATCAGGGTTAGCCCATTAACCAAAACGACCTCAACTGAATTTGACAGCGATTAAAGAAAGCAACCGCTCTTAGAAACTGGCAATTATTATACGATATCCGTTTATAACATGTAGCTGTGTTTTGACATGACAGCTCCCTCTGTCATTTTCTCCATGAAGCTAACCAGCTAGCTACAGGGAACCTAGCGGGAGGCTAGGAAGCCTTTAGCTGGCGGAGCTGGTTCTCTGTAAAATCAGACCCCCAACATAGCGTCACCAAGAAACAAGCTAAAATTAGAGAAAATGCTTACCAATCTGGCCACTGTTGCTTTAACCAGGTTGAAGTCTTTATTAGCTAGGCGTCAATAAACAGATTTTGCGACTGCTAAAGGTTGTATCCATGGCCCAGAATGGCCACACACAGAATATAACTGGCTTTCAGATCGGGAGGAGGCGGAACCTTAGTCATGACAGGGTACACACCGGAACCCTTTCAGCGCTGCACCGCTGCTGTGGCGTCAGCGTCAGTCATGGTAGATCTGATGTCAGCGCTTATTTTAAACATTACCCTTGTTAAACCATTACATGTCACATCTGCGTACTGTTTGACAAGTTTCAGAAGAACAAAGAAAAGCATCAGAGCGTTACCACAGGATTTAAATAACTCTGACAAATCGTTATCTAGTGATAACGATTTAAAACAAATCGGTATTATTTTCAATATTTTGATGCACATCTGTATCACCAATAACACTTTAATTAAACACGTAGTCATAGATTGACATGTGATTAAATCGCATTTAACACTTAAACCTTATACCTTAAGCACCCATTATGTGCCTTCCTTACCAAACCCCATTAAATCAATGCACCATACAAGGTTTATATGACCACAAGAGCCCTTAATACAAGCATTTCATTATATTAAGAAAAAGACAGTGAAACAATGAAGTTGTGCGGAGCACCCAGTTTTTTTATTTATACAAAGAATACAGCCATTCTACTTCAGAGGGATGAAACGAGAAGAGTGTGTGGCTCCAATACCGGGGCGACCGTGCTTGACTGGCTTGTAGGTGATGGAGAACTCTCCCAAGTAGTGACCACACATCTCAGGCTGTGGAGAAGACCAAGAGCATTCTGTTAGTTACCAGTAACACACTCCAACTCAGAGTACAAGATACATGTGGTAAAGAACACTATTTTTTAATATTAAACATCAAACCTCAAGAGGCAGATGGTAGCAATTTTAAGATATGGTCTTTTTAATGTGTTATTTACAGAGGAATGACACGGTGTAAATATAAAACAACAACAGGAGGAGTTCAGTCCATTTCGGAATTAGCATCTACATTGCATAATCATGTAAGCAATGCTAATTCTGATCATTCCTATGATGGTTGTAGTGTTCATTGCTGGTCTCTTTTACGATGTTGAATGTTTTTAGTATTGTGGTGCTGAAATTGATGTTTTAGGTAATGTTATACACAAAATTCAATCAAGTGGATGGTTTCACTCAATTATATGAATGGAAATGTGCAAAGCAACATAAACATACTAATATAAATAGAAGTCAGTGTCATTTGTCCACCTGTTTGGATTCAGTTAAAGGGTACTTAAAGATCTGTGCTTCAGTGGATTTGTATTGCACTATGAATTACAATTGTATAGACTGTAGAGAACTAGTAGAACACCTTGTGCTTTCACATTAACACAATGACATCAGCTCACAAGAGTAAAAACTGAATACCTAACCTTCATTCATTCATAAATGGCTCCATTATACCACAACCAATTCAACCTTAACACTGGCAGTGGACCTAGAAAGTTTGTTTCCAGTTCATACATATTTCACCCACTACCCAGCTAAAAGCACCTCACCTTGATTTCAACCTGGTTGAAAGTCTTGCCATTGTACACGCCGACCATAGACCCAACCATCTCAGGCAGGATGACCATGTCTCTCAGGTGGGTTTTCACCACCTCGGGTTTCTCCATGGGGGGAGCCTCCTTCTTTGCCTTGCGCAGGCGCTTCAGGAGGGACTGCTGCTTGCGGCGCAGGCCACGGTTCAACCTCCTCCTCTGGCGGGCACAGTACAGCTGCATCAGCTGCTCACTACAGAGGACAGACAGAAGGGACAGCGACGTCAAAGCCTGTGGTCATTACCGAGGTAAAGGAATGCTGGTTGGGCAAAAAAACCCTCTTAGAACATTCAGACACATACTTCAAACATAACCATTCAAAATTCTTACTTCCTCCGGTTACATGACAGTGGTAATTTATATAATCACTGACTTGTGTCTCATCATTTTAAGAGCCACACACATCTGACTTACATGTTCTGGGGTAGTTAACTGACGTCACTTATAAAACCCAATATTGTCATGTTGGTAAAATCACCACTAATCATCAATAAACCACTATTACAATAAGTTCGAGGAGCTGAATTCCACATTTTTGTGTGAATCATAAAAGGACTGCAAAAACTCTCAATGACGCTTATTTAAAACTCCACTGGGGCAAAATTTAGGCACAACTGTGTCTCAACTCATCCTCAGCAGTCTTGTCACTCACTAGGACATGTCCAGAAGCTGGTCCAGGTCCACACCTCTGTAGGTGAACTTCCTGAAGGTACGCTTCTTCTTGATCTCGGTATCCGCCTGGAAAAGACGCGCATCGTTACTATGTAGCTTCAACAATTAGCATTTACATCGACACAGATAAATTTAAACCACAGCTGCGCACAATGTCACCATTTCACGTTGACATATTTTATTGTTTCGCGATAGCAACCATAGTATCGGTGCAAAGACATGTTTTATTTACTTTGAACCATTAGCTTTCAACCACCGGTTTAGCATAGCCAAGGCTATGGCTAATACAGAGCACAAAAACACAGCCTAATCATTAATCCTGAATAGCCATTTTTCACTGAAAGGTTAGTGGACATGTGCAACAGTCGGGTAGTGTAGTCGCCTATCTAAATCTGTAAATTTAGAGCTCTGATGCATATAGATTGAGATTTGACTAGGTTCATGATCGGAACGCGACCTACCATCTTGCCTGATGTTCCGGGGAAAAGAACGGCCAGAACTCTCGTTGGCTCTGATATCGCGCGATTTGAGTCAAACATCCGGTGGTGTCTTCCGGCGTTAGTACCCTCTTTGAACAGCAGGTGGGGCAGTTTCACACAAACTCCAATGTCCAGTCTCATTTTGTTTTCGAGGTTTATCGACGTCATCTGTTTTCATTTTAGTTTATTTTACCAATGATTTTCGCAGTGTGAGATCGGCATATCTGAAACATAGACAGTCACTGAACAGAAAAAAACGACAATCGACTCTATTGTTAGCGTATGACTAATGAAAATGAAAGCTGAACAATGCTAAGCAGTCGTGGAAATTAAGTAAAGATAAAGAACTTTTATTTTCATTTGATGCGACCTTATTAAACCCCAGCAACCCTATTAGATTGTTTAATATTTATTTATTTACTTTTAAAAAATGTCTCTTCATTCCTGTTTGGTCATATATGCCCACTTAAAGTCCTCAGATTTATCTAGTGACCCCCATGAATGTGATGTTGAAAGCCTTGGATGGAAGCCAGGCTACTTTGTGTAGCCTCTTTAAAATACTAACAACACACCGATGTGTCATTATTAATAATGAACCAACATGGCACTTTTATCACACTTCTTCTACTGACATTAAGCAATTAAGATAGTCATAGTGCTGATTGCTCAATTTGTGAGAGTTCCTTACTGCGTCCACCTCAATAGAAGACTGGAAGAAGCACTAGTTATGATTCATAACGTGTGTAAATTATCAATACTATTGTAGGCATGAGTTACTGCTTAAAATCTGTAAATTGTAAATGATGTGCTTTAAACTAATTTGCTCATACGATTCACATGTATAAACTCAAATTTGGACAAACTGCATGAACTAGTTTATAAAATCAAGTTTTGGCTTCCTTTTGTTTTTGTCTTCACACGGTGCGCAATTGCCTGAACAGGTAAGAAATCACAAGGTGAGGCTTCACAAAGCCGGAGGGCAGGACAAAAGCATCAACCTTAATTTCTGAATGCAAGATGGAACACAGTTGCCACACTGGTTAAGTAACTTTAACCAAGAGAAACACTAACAATAACAAAAGTTGGAGTTGCTTTCATCCTTTGTGTGTGAGGTCATTCGCAGAGGAAGTTGTGGTGTTGTTTCACAACCTTGTTCATGTAGGTGAACTTACTTGGAAATTAGATGTGCAATCCATCTCTTTCAGCTGAATGTAACTTAACATTTGAAGGCAGTGTTTCGCTGTGTTGCATTCAAAGTCTTCATGTTTGTGTTGTGTAACCAGTGTCTGGAGAAGGACTTATTATATTTAGACAAAGACTCCAGCTCTCTAAGTCAGCCTGCTGATAGTTCATGCTTTTTTTGTTTTTGTAACAAATCACTTTGTGATGGACTTATAGGCTCATATTTATCAGCTGCATCTAAACAATGCGGCTCTATTCCCATCAAGTGCAATTGACATAAGGAACGTTTTCTGGAGCTCCTCTTTCCCATCAGTAGCAGCAGCCAGAGGCTTTTAACATCAACATACTGTATCGTAGCTCTGCTGCTGGGTTTCCTCAACACAGGACCTAAATCCTCCACCTAGATTTAAGAACAGCTATTTATTCTTACACACACACACACACTTTGTGTTTTTGGCACAGAAATCGCACATACTTCTTGGATCTTAAATATATTTAAACCAAGTTGTGTTTTTTTCCTCTGCTCCATCTGCTCCCCTGACCCCTAAATGTCCCTTCTGAGGATGAATAAAGTCCCATCCTTGTGTCCAGTTTGCCCCTCAGTTTCAGTTTGTAAGCTGTAGTATTTACACTACAATGCAGGTTTGGTCAATGAATAATTAAATGAATGTTCAAAAAGATCAGAGCCTAGTAAATTTCTGAGTTTGACGGGGTGACGACAAACAGCGACAACTAGTGGTCACAATTCCTCGTCGTGGTGGCACCTTTCAGTTTACAAAGAACATATTGAATACAAGCTTTTATTACAATGTATTCACAACATCATAACATCTCAATTCGAACATTGAGCCCCCCCTCCCCCTCCCGGCTGGCATACAAATTATCCCAGAGGAAAAAAAAAAAAAAAAAAATGCATAATCCAATACCGAATGTAATTCAGAGTCAAAGTACAAAACATCCAGTCCCCGCCCTCTGTTCAGATCACAAATAAGCATAAATAATCATCATATATGATCAAATATAATTGTATGATTGGTTTGCACATCAACCAATATTTAAGAATGATTCACTTAACACATCAATTCACCGACAGAAACACATATATAAAAAGGATCCAGTATTCTTGCTTGGAATGTTCAAAACTTCACTTGAGTATTATTTTATCTACTCCCCCACCGTCCTAAGTCCAAAGACAACAAATCTCTCTGCAGTCGGACTGGTTATGCAAACAGAGGAACTATTTCCTCCATTAGAGGATAACAAAAAAAAAAGAAAAGAAAAGAGACAAACAGTAAAGGCAGTAAAGGGTAAGACTTTGTTCTAAGAAACCGTTTTGTTCCCTCATCCGTCTGAACGGCCAAACTGTTTTTTTTTTTTAAACACACGAGTGACCAATACTGAAGGGCTTATACAAGGTAAATGAACAAAAAGAAATCTACACGCTCTTTCACAGAAATTAACACAGGATGATACAGCTACAACAGAAGCACGGGTGTTTTAAGAGAAGAAAAAAAATACATATATATCTCCCCTTGTTTCACTTTTAATTTCATGTCACCCTTGCAAAGACCTCGGGATCTCCCTTAACGCAGCTAATGAGTCAGCAAATACCACTGGAGGGGAAAGTAGCAGGGGTTTGGCACATAAAAAAAATCCCTGGGATAGAAAACTACCCAAGCCAAAGGAATGGCTTTTCATGGTCACTTTAAATACATATATATAAAAAAAAAAAGAAAAAAAAATCACAGAAATACAGTTCATCATGATATGTGTGTCGACGGCTTTGCACAAATATGGGCAAGAAAATTTCTTTCAATACTAAATTAAAAAAAAAGGGACATGACCTAGAAAAAAAAGGTGCAACATCCCATTGATATATAAAAAAAAAAACAAACAAAAAAAAAAATAAACCCTTGAGGTTTTCTTGCAGAACATGCCACCTTCATACAATCTCCCTTTCCCCTTCCTTTTAGTAATCTGTCCCGTCGTCGGGGTACACCTGCTCCTCTTCCTGGTAACCTTGGTAACCCTCGTCTTGGTAATCGGGGATGTACTCGCGGACGCCGCCGGCCCCGTTCTGCTCCTCCGGGACCTCTCCGGCTTTGGGACAGTACTTGGCGTCGTAGATCTGGCGCCCCAGGCCGAAGTTCTGGCCGCTCTGGTTGGCTCCCTGGCTGTAGCCCATCTGTAGGGACATGGTGCTGTTGTCACACTTGTCGGTGCCCAGCTTCTGGTCGTAAATGGCGCGCCTCGTCCCCGGGGCCGTCATCCCAGCCTAGAGTAAATACAGGCAAAAAAAAAAAAAAAAAAATGCACCGTTTTTTTACTTTTGTCCCAGTAACATTTTAGGTTATTTGTCATGTATACAGATTAAAAAGCTCCGAACAGAACGGACGATTTCACCAAACCCCCATGATCAAGTGTCAGCCCTGCCTTGTTGACACTCAAGGAGTTCACATTTTTCTACAAGATTAAACATGACGCTAGTTTACAGCAGCGGAACAAGGAACAGGCAAAGCCCTTGAGCTCATTTCCCCTGCAGTCCTGCCACATTCAATTTACGAGGAGTTTTAAAAACACGTTTCTGTACCTGACTCGCCCCCTTGTTGGTTCCCATTTGGAGGCTGATGGTTGTGTTGTCCATTGGGGGCTGGATTTGAACTTTAGGGTCGTATAAGTGCCTCCTGGTGCCGTACGCGTTCATACCGGCCTGACTGGCACACTTGTTGGTTCCCATCTGAAAAGAGAAACGTTCGATTAAACGCATGATACAGCAAATGCGCGTCTTAAAACGACGCGTCCGTGCCGCTGGTTACATAAGCACGACGCCGTCAGTCAGCTGTCAGTCAATCACTCCACGTTTCAAAGTGGCATTGCAAGTTTTCCTCTGGCTCACTGTTTAGGTAGGCCTCTTATCCGTTTGACATCTTTCCAGGCGACGGAAACGACAACAAAACAGGTTCGAGAAGAATGAGGAGCTCTTACACACAAAAATGCTACGCTCGACACGGGACCGCGTTTAGTTTCACAGTAGTTTCGCCACGTGAAGTTGTGAGCTCATGCGAGATTAACAACCAGCCACAGGAATCACACTAATAAACTGATAGTGAACATTTTAATTACACCCTTACTATCGACTAGGGTACAATTTGTTCCGGCACATTTGACTATTCTTCTAAAATTCAACATAAACTTTACTTATGTGATGACTCTTTTTAGAGCGTCTAAAAGAAGTCTACCTGTAGGCCGATCACACACTGTCCAGCCTTCATCTTCTCCTCGTCGAACATCCTCTGCTGCTTGTCTGCGTACTTCACCCCGATGTCCACCCGTGACTGGCAGCCCTTGGTCTTGGCCTGAAAGAAAAGACGGCGTAGATGTTTGTCCACGTCAGACGGACTAAAATTCAACCAAAACCGGAACAGAAACAGTAGCCGTGTGCCGTCTAGGTCGATGCTCACCATGCTAGCGAGGGCAAGCAGCGTCGTCTGGACCTGAGTCATGTTGCCGTTCTCGAACAGGTCGTTGGCCTCGAAGATATCGTGCGGCTTCAGGCCGTAGGTGGTGGTGGCTTTGATGAAGTTCGTCAGGTTCTCCAGCTGAAAACACACCAGTATAAACAAGGTCAGGCGTCGTGTTTGAACAGGATTCGCGCCGATAGCTGCCAGATTATGTGAACGGCGCCTCGTACGCCGATAAGCTATAGCTGTATAAACAACTGCGCGAGGAACAGAATTGAGGCGACCGCAAATATGAGCGGGTGTAGGACCGTGATGCGGCTTGATTCAGCGCCCTGACAACACGGGGAAATATTTGTTAACTATGTGCAAGAGCAAGTCACAGCTGCGTGCAACCACGCATCAGTAGCTTCAATGAACTGCTACCAAAGGAGCCAACCGCACCCTCGCTAAGTCAAAAAAAAGCATGTGTCATCGGCCGGCTCACCTGATGCCAGTTCAGCGCTGACTGGTTGATCTTTCTCACAGAGCCCGGCTGGAGCTTGTTGATCAGCCTGCGACACAACGGAAAGAAAAGAAGAGGGTGGTGGAAATGGATTTTCCAAATCAGTGTGAAGATTAAAAACAGATGACGGGGCCGCTGGTGGCGGAGCGTGAAGGACTCTGCTTACTCGCACAGGATGACTCCGTTTTTCAGGCCCTTCTGGAAGTCGGGCCCGATGCTGCAGCCGGTGATGTCTTCGATCCAGATCCTGAGCTCCTCTTCTTTCTGGAGGTCGTACTTCTGCGCAATCTGCTCAGAAAGAAAGAGAGAAATAGAGGTTAAAGGTCACGTGCGTTCAACAGGGTGGCTTTTTAAACGAGACGTGCATTCACACTGGCGTCTTTGTTTGGTTAGCAGAAGAAAGGACGAGGCCCGTCCCGGTGACCTCCCACTTGTTGATATTCTTCAACAAGTTCTTTTGAAATACCAGTGACACATATCACAGAAGCGATCGCAAATGGCGTCGCTTTTATTTTGGCAGATTGTTATCGTGTTTCGTGGCCGTCCTGGAGTTCGCCTCGGCGCAGCGTGCTGCGTCTACAGAAGGGATATTGTCTTATTTAGTTATAAATGGGGAGAGGAAAAAAAAAGAAAAAAAGGTGACATGACCCAAGACTCACACACACACACAGAGAGAAGGACATCCTGTTTGGTAAACTGCTAAATTCTCCACAGGAAGGCAGCTGCTGAAAAGGGCCAGGGATTTGTGAGGGGGCTTAAGCGCGGCACAAAGGCCGACTTTCTGGCAAAGGTGTCCCTGTTGAGGTGTTATTCCTATTTACAAGCTTTTCCGATTGATAGCGTAAGAAACACCCTACCCTACCCTGAAAGAGACCATTCAGCCATCGGGGGGTTCTGATCACGTAAACTATAGTCGTGTGACGAGCTGGAGAGCAGACACAACTGAAACAGGTAAACATTTCTTCTCCGGGAAGAAAAAAAAAAAAAAAAAAAAGTGTTGAATGACAAACCGACCAACAATGTCTCTCTGTCCTGAGGGCAAGCTCAACCGCAGAGTAACCTACTATATACACAGAAGCCGGCCGCGCTCCGCTCACAGCTGGTTGCACTCTTCAGGAATGTCAACCTTCTAATTACATTTCCTTCATTCACGTCTCTGCGCATGAAAAACAAACAACCCCGGCTATTTGAATCGCCCGCAAAGAATCCAACAGATGCAATTTACAACGAGCGAGGAATTCAGGCCGCAGAGCTCAGGGATGAAAGAGCTGAATGAAAGCGAGCGCCTGTGCGGATCCAATGAATGAATCTAAACTCCGCCAACAGTCGCTGCAGCCGGCCGGGGGGTTCATGCACGGGTTCCGTACGTACTTCAGCAAAAAGGTAAAGGAGGGGGGGTGTGGATTCCTCGCATTTCACACTGCGGTTAATACGTCACTGATGGCAGGAAATGCCAAAGCAGTGAGGTCCCTGGCCCCCCCCCCCCCCCCCCCCCCCCAACCCGATCTTGAAGGACATCAGCGGTTAACAGACTTCACGTCAGGGCTGTTTTGCGGCGGTTTTGGGGAGGGGATTACGACCCTCTCTATCCCATACAAGGGCACGGCCGAGACACGCAGAAAGAGGGGGGAAAAAATTACAAATCAGCTGGAGGTGAGAAGCTCTGATATGCATGTGTCAGGGGTGAGAGACTCTAGAGACCGCAGCTAGATAAGCTGCCATTTAGAAGAAAAAAAAAAAAGAAGAAAAAAAAACTCTTTTCCCCTTTAGAGAGGAAATGGAACCGAGTCAGAAAGCTGCAAGGTGAGAGTCAAAAGATTGCTTTACAAAAGTGGCATTATCTATCTAAAAATGGAAACCCCTCCTTGGCATCAGCCCTGGTATTTTAAGTGGATCAGGATGTGCAGAGATGTGTGCAGACAGGCTCAAACAAACAAGGTGCTTCCCCTCAACAGGACACCCCCTCTCCAGGACAGTTACACAGTTACCTAAAGGGAGAAAAGACACTTTGTCAAGTGTCTGGTTTGTGTGCTTTCAGTTTGCACAGGGGATTTCTTACAGAGGACAGAGACTGAGGGGGTGAGGAACTAGGGGACAGCAGAAAACCATGAAAAAGCAGCACCTTACCACAAGGGGGGAAGTAGGAAACTATTCTTGCCGTTTTAAAGGCGCAATGAAAAGACGCAAGAAAAGGCGAACAACGGAGATGGACTGCATCCAATCTAGAGACTAATAGGTGAATTACATTATCTGCTAATGCGGGTCACAATGCAGGAAGTTGGTCAGGGAGAAAGAAAAAAAATCGGTGCTAACGGGGATCACGGATTTTTTTTTTTTTTTTTTTTTTGCCACAGCGACATAGTTCTTTGCCAAGCGGGGCAACGCCCATGGCGTATTAAACTTTAGTTGTTTAAAATAAAATGAAAAGTTCCCACTCCAGCGTTCAGAAACCAAGCCTTCAACACAGCACGCACTCTGAAAGGTGTTAGTAGCCGCTAAAAGTTTGATAAAATGTCGTTTGAAGTGTTTTTTTTTTTTAAAAACTTCTTAAATCTCGCCGCTGACATCGTCCTCCCTCCTGCGCCGCAACCTGGACGTGCGATCAAAATGGAGGCCAGGTGACCCGAGGGAAGCACAGCGAGCAGATGCTGGGACGACAAGTTCAATACTTGATCTGACGTTATTGTTTTAAAAAAAGTTAAAAACTAATTAACCGTGCACCTACCTTGTTTTTGACTTCCGCTGATAATCCATAAGCGGGTCCCTTGTTGAAGGAAGACATGGTTAAGTTAAGGGGTTGTGATATTTTCTGCCGGAGGAGAAAGAATAACCAGACGCCCAACTTGTGAATTAAAACTGCGCTAAATTATCTTCGACTTTCTCTTCCAATGAGCCCTCGGAGTGGACTAAATACTTCCTTTCTTTTTTACGGCCGCCAATTAGAGCGCTCCCACGGTTTCTGTCGAAGAGGGCGGATTCAGAGTCAAGATAGTTCACTGCCGATAGGTCACAGAGGATATGCAGGCTGGCCAAGTCCTGGAGGTGCTTTTTATCGTAAGGGCCCTGAAAAAAACTACAGCACCCCTCATGAATATTCAGGACGTGAGCACGGTTGAAAAAAACAAAAACATAAACGCTATTTACTTAAAGAGGCTTTATCTAACACAAGAGAGAGAGAGAGAGTAGGTGACGCTATCCTAAAACTTAAAAGCTCTTATGGCTGCTGTCTTTAATTTAACTAAAACATTTTGTTGTCGTTCTTTTATTTATTCTGTCATTCCACGGGCAACAATTAGTGACTATAGAAAGAGGTTTTAGAATTTAAAGTCCCCATTAAACTGCTAGCTAACGCTATATTTGCGTTTTTCCTGAAACTAGAGAGCGAGGGAGGCCACGCCTTTCCTGCAACCCCCAGGTTAACTTTGATTGGTCAGTGCCTAAGCAAGTGCCGCCCATACATATTAGCAAATTAGCAACGTTAGCATTGAGGGTCAAATATGGCCGTTCTGTGGTTAAAGGAGATACACGAATGTTTTATTGGACGAAAAAATTGTATACGCCCCTTAGTGCAGGATGAGTAATTAATGTTTCACTTTTTTACAAAGAAATTACAAACTCTAAAGTATGATTAAAAACCCTAAAAAAAATACTGTTTATGTTACTAGGTTAGATTAGATATTGTGGGATTTGAGAAACAAGCATTAAAATGTTCTTGTCTTTTCGTCAGAAGTGAAGCATATACTTTAAGCAAACCACAATGGTTCGCCGTTTTAAAACCGTCTTTTTACATTAAAATGCTTTCAAATTGTGGAGGACATTTATGACCTTAAATCCTGGCAATGGTTGTGTTCGCATGTATCAGATTTTTCTGTACCTAAACATGCCGTTCGTCCTCAATTTTGTTTAATGTGTATGATTCACTTGTTGAAAACTTTTTCACTTCATCTTGAAACATCCAGTATGCACAGCAAGATGATTATACACAACTAAATGTCACACATTAGCCTATGTAGTCATATATATATATATGGGGGAAAAAATGATAATAATCAACCCCCACAGAAAAAGCAAGCACGGAAATGCAAAGGCAGGACTCCTCTTGCACATCCTGTGTACTCTTTGGTCCTACGCTTCGTTAATCGATCCTAGGCTCCACCTTTCCCCTTCTCTTTCTTAGGTTGCAATTTATATCAAAAACTCCTTATATGGAAGGAAACTTCCCGAATTCCTGAATGGTGGGAGTGATCCACTGGTCCCACCCTGCATACCAGACGAGCACAGGACGAGACTAATTGTCTAAATTCTCTGAGTCACGGCTGGAAAAAAAAGAGAAAGAAGTTTTTATGGACTGAAGAGCTACTGCAGTGATGTAATGTCCGTGCTGATAACTTTTCAGGTCAAGGGTTATCCAGAAGGACTAGCACTGTGGATATAGACAACAGTAGAGTAGGCTATAATTTAAACCTGACTGCAAGTCGGGGCTTCGGCGGTCATGGAAACTTCTTCTTCCCCTTCTTGTAATGTTAACTTAACAATTACTTGTTGGTGCGTTTTCTGGAAACTAAGCACAATACTTTTTAAAAGAAGTATTTATCTTTTATCATCATGCTTTTTATACCAAAAAGGAAATCCTCTTATGTGTTAAAAAAGGAACTTCAGTGTTAAAATGTTGCAATGTAGTTCATGTGAATGTCATTGTTAATCACACAGACATCCATTACGTATGTACCATTACTGATCGTTCCTCTTAAAATGAACACATGCTGTCTGAAAGGATGACTGGTCCCTGTGACACATTCCCTGTTGCTGTTTTTTTCTTTCTTTCTCCACAGCCATTATCTAGTTACGTTAGGACAATAGGCCTATCCAATCTGATAAGCCCTGTCGGTTAAGACTGTGGCAAATGCTTTAAGAGA
Source organism: Mugil cephalus (assembly GCF_022458985.1). Classification (NCBI taxonomy): domain Eukaryota; kingdom Metazoa; phylum Chordata; class Actinopteri; order Mugiliformes; family Mugilidae; genus Mugil; species Mugil cephalus. Next base: position 19,818,307 of record NC_061776.1, on the reverse strand, counting down.
CTTTCATAATAACAGTTGTGTTGGTAATTGTTTGAGTGAAGATTCCTGTTGGAAATACACCAGAAGAATTGCTTCAGTCACGAAAGTAAGTCACTAAACCACTTCGTCTTTTACAAGGGCCCGCGGCCCATCTCAGGCTCTAATCTGGCCCCTGGGGTGAACATGACATTAACTGCAATTTTTCCAATAAAAGTAACTGGTATTACATACATAACACCACACCGAGACCTAGGACGACACAAGAATTGCCCTTCTTCATAAAAAATTGTCTGGTTGTTCATTACATGCTTTATAATAGGACAGTTCGTTAAATGTAAACACTGTCATAACACGCCTGACTTCTTTGCACTAAATCAAAAGGAAACAGTTTGAGTTGTTGTTATTTATGGGTTATTATGATCAACTTATGTGTAACTGGTCCGCCTTGAAACTACAATGAGTGTAGTGCCCAGCCCACTGAAACGCCAGAATCAAACTACAAACACATTCGAATCAACATGTCTAAATTCTTTAAGATAGTTCTTTAATTTATTCCACAAAATTAGTTTTGCTGCCATGAAGTTAAGATTATTATTATTATCATTGATGGATTCGTGCTAATTTGTGTTTAAAGAAATTTTAAATGTCTAATCATTTTACTAAGACGTGAATATTTAAAGAACAAACATCTATGCACTGGATTATCAGGTGTTAATTGACTGAACACACTTTAATCAGCAGCTCTTTGTTATTTTAAACAAATGCTGAATAACCCAAGATAAGATGAAGATAAGATTTAGCACAGGGCTGTTGTATTAGCCGTATATTATTTATTTTCATTAGTGTACCTAGCGAACTGGCAAGTAAATGTATACGATCCTAAAATAACTAACAGCTGATTTCAAAATGAGCAGATTTCAGTGAATTACACATATTTGCCTTTAGACCCGTCTGCACACTTTCCTTATCCCACTGAACACACTAAGACCAGCCGAGAGGTAAAAAACGCTCGTAAAGTAAACGGGTGACCTCAGCTCCTCAGGTGTATCTCCTCACCGTCTGAGGCTTTGTCTGGTTATAAACACAGCTGCGTGTCTGGCTGCGTGCGGCAGATGATTACGTCACACAGGTGTGCAAAGGCCTGATTCAGTGCTGAGTGAATACGGGACGGGGGGAGGACACCTACTCATCCTGATATCATGGGCGTGATTGCGTCAGCATGTGAAGTCATGCAAGGAGTGACGCCCAAGTCCATTAAACATGTGGGAACACATGAGCAGCGTCCGTTAAGTCCGGCAGTGTTCATAAAAATGACACACGTGTACGGACGAATCCATTTTCAATGGGGGGGCGTTTACGCTTTTCAATAAAAGGAGGAGTCTGTTTGGTTTAATTTATAAACGGAGCTCCTTAAAATGTTTTGTGGGCCTAGGTTTATGTCAATCAACATGGATATACACTCGCCCGTCAGTTCATTAGGTACACTAGTGAAAAACACATTCTGATATGACAAATTTAACTGAGAGCTGGATTCTGTGTTCTCATTTTGGAAGCTGTGGTCTACAGTAGTATTAAATTGTATTGCGTTTTAGTAAAAAACATGTTTCTTTTATTTTGACAACCCCATTTTAGTCAGCAGGCTAACCTGACAGAAAAACTAGTGTTTAATTCAATCCAGTTCAACAGCACCACAGACTACATCTTCCAAAGTGATTGTACAGTTCAATCACCAACTTTCTGACGCTGTTTCAACATAAACTGAACATTAGATCAACTATGTAGCAACAATTTGGTGAAGGACTGTTAACTATAGAACCGAGTAACCTGGCGAGTGTACGGATACAAACAAAGAAAATGGAAATAGTGCTCCCCCACATGGTTAAACTGGATAAGTACAAGAAGATACAGCTGCACAGAGCTCAGACTGACCACATAACACACATCGGACACAGCAGCGCTCTGAAAGACCCATGAGTCAGTGGACTGAGCAGAAGATTTAGATCATTTTTATTTTTCAAACAATCGAGAGATGTTAAACACTGAACAAATAAAGATGCCCCAGTCAAAACTCCAGAAAAACAGATTCTTATCAACCAGTTGTAGCACTTCTCCTTTATTGCCAGCTGTGTTGTTTGTGCAGTTTCTCACCGCCTGCAGCTTCACCCTCGCCAGATCAGCGTGTACAAAAAGTTCGACAGACAAATGGGTGCATATACCAGCGTCATCTCGATCGTGGGATTTGGAAGCCTCCCACATTAAACCCAGCTCCAGACAGGCGTGTTTTAATGCGGAAGCAAACCCAGATTTATTTACCGTTTACCAAGGCACATTGGTAGGGATGAATGGCCAAAAGAATGAATGAAGGGACACAGGCTGCACAGAAGACAGTCTTAACTTAAATCATGTGAGAAGAGTGGTAGCGACCGATGAGTATAAAGGGAAATTAAACTCTGATTTGTTCATAATGTGGAAAAAACGCCGAGATCATCTGATGCTCACAGCTTTCTCTCTCTCTCCTCCAACGTTTGCTGCTTTTCCAAGAAAAAAAAAATGGAAGCAAATGAAATGCAACGTCAAACTGCATCCTAAATGTTCTCTAAACTGTAAACGTGTGAAATGCTGAATAAACAATGGGCACATAACTTGGGTATTTTGCGGAAGCATCAGCCACTATTCACACTCGAATTAAATGAAATGACCAACAAGTTATCAACTTATGTACAAGTGCATACGAGGTCTCAATGCTGTACATTCACTAAGGCTGTTAAACTCAGAAAAGAAAAGAAAAAAAAAAGAAAGCTGAGGAGTTTCAGAAGGCAAAGAATATCTATAACAATGGAAACTAAGTGAGTTCCAGCATTTAAACATATCCCTGCTTTTGTCTCTCAAATGCAAGCATTGATCAACACCATCTGATTTGACATTCGTTTAATACTTTGCAGAGAACGAGTGGAAGGACAGTATTTCCCCCCCCTCCCACTATGCTTAAGCTTGAATTTTAAAGTAGCACCACACTATTTATTATGGAGTTTGAAACTGGTTCATTTCCACAACAAACTATTGTTGAGGTGGTATAGACAGAAAGGAGCCGTGTGATGAGACAGAGAGAAAAAGTGGGTGAAGAGTGTTGTCTGGAATGTTAATAACCAAAAGCATTGGTCAATCTGACAGAAAGACCAAGCAGCACGTCTGTATGTCCCCTTCAACAATGAAGACTAAGATGACAACGTCGTAATGCAAACAAAAAAAAAAAAAGAAGAAGAATCTATAGGTTTTTTTGAACATTTGTCTTGATGGACATCCCATAAATGAACTGGTCAAAATAAATAGATGTATACATGATAAGAAATTTATAATTTACTCTTTATATCTCACATAAAGCTTCTTGTAACTGCCAAACATGCGCCAGTATTTCATGGTCTGGACACATTCAGCTCTAACTGTGCTAGATGAACTCTATCAACACCTTTCTGGGCACCAACATGGTGGTCTGGACAGGACAGCTAAACCCCAGCCTTCCCTCGAAATTTAACCCTAGATTTTTACTAATCATTAAAAACCAGAAGGTCAAAAGGGAAACGGTGTCACCCCAGTGCGCCTGAAGTTGGGAGTCGGCCTGGTCAGAACATCAAACGTTCTCAACGTTAACACCGCTTCAGGTCGTCTGGAATAATTTGGTCCCTTTTATTTTTTGCCTTCACTGATAGAAGCAGAACTCTGCGACACGGGCCTCATCATTCCTGTGGCTTTCAGTTTGAAAAATAAAACAGAAACAGCCCTTGATATTACAAACTCAACTATTCTTTTAATCTTTACTCTTTTTCTATCAAAATTTGAACAGAATATTACAGAAAGAGGAAGAGGCTTGGGGAAGGGAGTTTAGCCGACCTGTTTTTTTTTTTTTTTTTTTTTTTGCCAAACTCACAGTGGACAAACAAAATCACAAAGTGTCTCTTCTCTCTGTGGAGACAGAGAAAGGAGTGGAAAGGTGACAGCAACCTTCCCAAACCCCTCAGTCTAGGCAAACATATGGCAGGATGTTCAATTTACTTTCGTCCCCGTGAGGGTCCAGTGATATGCACTCTGTCCAATCATACCAGCTACCCTTGGTGTCATAACAACCATTTACACCAGGCCAGTGCTGTGTGTGTATCCTGTCCAGGTCCTCGTCTGTCAGCTCCCGGCTCACGCCCGGTAACTCTCCTATTGAATTGTCCGTCTGCAAAACGTGCGTTTTCCTTGATTCCTTAACCTCCTGTTCTTCCCTTTTCAGATATTGTGACATGAAAAAGTGTGCACTGGGAGCCTGGACCCCCGAGGAGGTAAGCACATTGCTCTGAAGGTTCAAGTAGGACTGGATGGTTTCATTTCTAGACAGCTCCTTCCAGTTTGTTTGGTGGAAGGGGTTGGGGCTGGGACCCGGCGCTGGGCCTGGACCTGAGCCTGGGCCCGGGACTGGGACTGGGACTGGGACTGGAATGGGGACTGGGACTGGGACAGGGGTCTGTTGTACAGTGCTTTCAGTTCTCTGCCTAAACGGAGCAAGATCGGGAGTGGGGGCTTCCTCAGATTGAGACATTTCTTTATGCACCAGAGGTTTGATCTGACCTGTGACGGGGTCAAATGTCAGCCTACGTTCTTTTAACCGCACAGGCTTAGTCGAGTCCTCTATTTTCTTACCATCTAAGTTGACAGAGTAGTCTCTAGACCTGTACTTCCTCCTTTTATGCTCCGAATTGGACACTGTCGTCCCATCTGTGTCGTCAGACACCGACACGGCTCCCTCGGACATGGGCCTGTGTAGTTCTGAGTTCTGTTGGGTAAGTGAGGAAGAGGGGGAGGCTGATGGGGATTCCAGTGTTGTAGATATGTCTTGTGGTGGGCAATGAGAGGGGGCTTCTGACGAACTGGCCCAGTGCAGAGAAGACCTATAAGAAGAATGAGGCAGCTTGTCAGCGTAGGATGCTTGGCTTGGGGAGGACACAGGCTGGGAAAAAGACAAGGGAGAGTCCCTGGAGGAAGGGCTGGGGACCGGCGTTCCCCTCGGTGTATATGCTGAAGAGCGTTTGGTCACTGTGTCTTGCTTCAGGCTCCTTGGACTGGTAGTGAGACCACGGGGACTTTTGGCTTGATAATAGCCCCCTCCTCCTTCGTCCAATCTGGCCTGCTGCATCACAGCGACTTTGATCAAAGAGGAAGTGCTGGGTAGTTTAGCCACACCGGGGGAGCTGGGGCGAGGCTTGACAGCGTTAACCGGAATTCTGTTAATTTTATCATTATCAAGGTGCTCTATCCGAGATCTGTCCGGAGACGGGACAACCTCCTGGTCGGGCAGGGGGGTATCTGGGCTGCCTGCGATCCCGTTAGTGGGGGGCGGTGAAACAGAGTTATCGAACGAGGACATCTTGGAGATTTTTTCCGGTAAGTGCACTCCACTGTCTCTGTGCTCTGCCCGCCGCTTGCGGCTGCTTGATTTCTCAGCTTTCGGTGAGTATGTGTTGTGAACGTCATTTCTGACTTTGACTTCCGGGACGCCCTTCCCGGGCAGAGAAATGTCAGGAGGAGAGGCGTCCGTTCGACAGGGATGAGAACTGCCATTGGTCGACCCGGGAGCACTCGCAGGGACGGCTGGCCCAGGTTCAATCAGCTTTTGCCAGTTCCTTAAGAGTTTTTTAGCACGCTTTGCAAGATCTTCATCCTTGGTCTTCTTCCTTACATCATTGATCAATTTTCCTAGTCGGGTTTCCTACATAAATCATACGTGTTAGTGTCGGAGACAAATTTAGCTAAATACATATATATATTCTTGAATATTAGCTCACGTATAGTCAAATGTCTTACCTCAAGTGCTTCTTTGGTGATGGGATACTTTTCAAGAGAGGCAATTACCTCCAACACGACCACCATGTTGCATATCTGCAAGAAGGACAAATGAACATTCTGTATATCTTCACCTCCACACAAACTAAATATTAAAATATCATTCAACTGAGCTAAAGTCATCATATACTGAGGAAATCACAGCAGAAGTCACTGATTTTAATGATGCTCCTCATGTAGAGGAGAGGACATGACCAATGTCTCCAATGACTAAGTGTGTCTTACAGTAACTATGATGTTGCGGTGAAGGGGGAAAAAAACAGTATTTGGGCAAACTCAAAGCGACTGAGTCGTGTCTGCAACGTGTGTAAGGGGCAAGTTAGCTTCACAGTTAGCTTGTCTGTCTGCCTCCAAGCGACACAACGACGTTGCAAAGTAAAGATGGCAGTGTCAACTCAAAAAAGTGCTCGCTGCAAACGTTCAACGTTAAACGGCGGCGTGGCACACGGACAAAGCCCGATGCCACAAAACTATCAACTTCAGACGAGTTTGTTATCCTGTCGATCAAGTCAAGTCAATCAGCTCTTGTGGATGGTCCTACCTGCGTTAGCTAATCTGGCTACGGCTAGCATCTAACTAACTTGAGAAGGAAGGGTCCGACTATTTCCTGAAAGCTCTCCCAGCTAACGTTAGCTAGCTCTCTTCCACACTTCAGTGTGGCGAAAATACTCACACCCAACCTGTTTAAACGAACACCTCAGTTGGCAAGACATTCAAAAGTAAGTTATCCCGGAGATACTGTGTTGATTTTGTCCCTTTATGCCTTTTTATAAACTAGCCCCGCTTTAACGTTAAGGCTACATTAGCAGCTAACATGCTATGTAACCCAGCTAGCCCTGATTACCGCTGCTGCTAAATTAGCCAACAAGCTGTCAACTCAAGAGCCAGGCGTCCCCCCCCCCGCCTCTCCAAGACGTGTCAGTGCCACCCCAAAAACGGAACATATGCATCTAAAGAAGACAACGAATCGCTTAATCGGCAGCTGTTGGGGGGATTTAATTTAGCATGTGGACTTCAGCGCAGGTAAACAAGCTGCCGCTGGCTAGTTAGCCTGCTAGCTACGGCTGCTAGCCTGCTACTCACGTTGCTCTGGCTGTCGATGGCCCGCAGCAGCCGGTCCCTCATCTGCTGCGGGGTTGCTGAGACCGCTGTCATTGCCTGTTCGGTTCGCTCCGGAGGACGGAGGGAGGAATCCTCCAAAATGATTACCGGGTGACAATGGCGACTCAGAAGCCTCTTCAGTGGCGCGTCAGCATATTTTCTGTCGCCTGTAAGGTAGACGGCTCCGTTTATCTCACATGGAGTGGGAACTGTGTGCGCTGTGTTGACCGTCGGCTGCTGCCTGCTCGCCGCTCTGGTAACTCACCACCAGCTGCTGGATCTCTCCACGGCCTCCTGCTGCATGCCGGGATACCATGTATGCGCTTTGCTTTGACGTCTGCACGTAGCCAAGTAAACATCCCCGGCGTCCCCATACACTCCTGGGTAGGACTCAAGGGGTGCTTTAATGTCAAACAACTGTGTCACAGTGCTGTCGTTTGGTTTGAACAGTTAAGATATGAAATTGTATTTAAATGAGTAGAGGAAGCAGGAATAATAAGTGCAAAATAAACTTAAAGATATAAAGGTCAATAAAGACAGGCAACCCTGCCTAAGAGACCTAACATCATTCTATCCCCCACTTCTTCAACATACTTTATACTATTGTGCTGAATTTTTTGGTCATTTTATCATAGACAAACCTAAAAAAACGTTTTAAACAGTATTATTTTTAGAGGTGCTGGGACAAAGTTTAGGGGTCTAAAAATGGTCTTGAGACACCTATGCTCCATGGGTGTACACTCATCCTATGCAGAATATATATTAATTGTATTTACTGAGACATTTACTGTAATGAGCTCTACATGAAAACTAATTCACAAGTCAGTGTAGGTGGTCAATTAACACCTGGAAAGCCAATGCAGAAATATTTGATCTTAACTGTTAATGTCATTAAAATTGAAAACCACTAAGCCACGCGTCAAACTTAAGAATATCTAGAAATTGAACTTCTCCCAAGGGAAATTACATCAGCTAATGAGCACTCATTATGTGCAATAGTGAAATCTATTTGAATGAAACAGTCCCACACTAACTTTTAACTTCACGAAGGTCATGGTGTTCATCATTTGTTGAAAATAACTATTCTTCCAACCCAATTTTAGTCAGTATAGCCAGGCTAAATAACAGAAGCACTTGGGTCTAATTCGGTTTCGTTTAACAGCACCACAAACTACCTCCTCCAAAATGATCATGAAGTTAAATCACCACCATCACAGTTTCAAAATAAACTGAACGTTATAACAGTCGTGGTGGAGGATTTTGTTGCACAATTGTTGTATAAGAATAGATTTGTTTTCCTAAGTGTGTCTAATGAACTGGCAAGTGAGCGTATTTGTCTTTCAAATGAACTTGGCGTCTCATATGCACACTTTGTGACAGGGATTTAAGCAAACGTTGATACTGTATGTCTCTGTAGCTGCAAATCTGAGCTGAATGTTGATCGGGTTATGTTACGACACTCCACCAGCAGATGGAGTCCTGTAGTTTCTGGAACAGCGGGGAAACCAAAGAGCACAGCATGTCCCTGCAGAGGGGAGCATGTCAGGTCAGGACAGATGGGTGAGACATTTAAAGGCATCAGATATGTACGAATACAGAAAGTGGTCTGGCCCACAGGAGGTGGGACTAGCTTCTTCTAGGGGTATTTTTTTGTACTTTGAAGCCTCCCAACCTTTTTACATAATCATAAGATATATCTATTTACTAATTTCAATGTCCTTCCCATGTATTCTGCAGTAAATGAAAGAAAAAATGGTCGATATATTATAAGCATCCACTTTAACTTCTCGAAAGCTTAACAGCCAATAAAAGAAAACCTTATCTAGCACAGAAAAGGTTTCATTGTTAATACTTTTGCTACACCCATCCCACGTGAAAATGTGGCTACTCATTAAAACTGTTCTTGTGGACAGAGTGGGAGAGGCAGGGCAACTTCTGGACCCTAAGCTGTGGAGTGGGTGAGAAAGTAAGTAATGCCAGTTATGGGGGCTGCAGTTATAATGCAAATACTTGCTGTGCTTCTACCACGAAAAAAATAAAAAAATAAAAGAAACGTCTTTGCTTCTTCAGATATATTTATTTTCATTTCATTTACAAATAATAATGCAAAGATACAAAGACAGAAGCCTTCACACAAGAAAAATACATCAGGTACAGTTCAAACAGAAGTGTATTTCATCTTCAATACAGCACACATTTACAGCCAACTTGGATTCTTTTGGTCCGATTTAACAGTTAGAATAGAAAAACGCACAATTTTGAAGAAGGTTTGAACAAGTCATCTTTAAAGGGTTAGCTCAAAAAACTTGCCAAGCTGTGCTGCAGAATGCTAGATTTTGCATATTATACTGTATGAGCATGATGTTTCCTGTTGCCGTGAGTACACCACAGGAGCAGAGCGCACCCCTCTTCACGGCAATTAAATGCATTTGCAGTGTTTGGAATAGTATCACCGTACTCAGAAACAAAATACATTGTATAACATTTTAGCTGCCATTGTATGAGGCTTGAACCAGCACTGAACTGTCCTCAAAAATGCACACAAAGGATTCATAGCTGTGGGTGATCATACGTGACTATGACTCCGTTCTATCCTCCTGATTGAGCTTGAACAAAATTAATCTGTATATATCTCTCTCTCTATGTATATATACAGAGTGTGTTTCTGCTATTTCTTAGTCTACGTTATTTCTCAGAGAAAAATGTATATTGATATTTTCACTACAAAATAGTGTTTTACAGCAAATTTATAAAACATAAGCCAAAGTAAATACTCAATATAAAGTAAAATACAGTATGTCAAGATATTTTTGAAATTCACTACCATGCAGAAAGGAGATTCCCCATGCACTGGACAGGAAATATCAGTCATCTCTTCCAAGTTTAAAGTTATTCTGCAAGAATATCAGTAATTAGGTTCCATGTAAACAACGTGTTGATAGGTTTCGCAGTTTGGGCGTTAAACAGCAAAATAAAATGGAATATTTTGAGGAAGCGTTTCAGCAGTTAGAAGGATAAAATGTCTCTGCATTGTGTCGCGTATGGCTGTTTTGAACTTTGGTTCAACTACTGATTTAACACTTAAAGAAAAAGAAAAGAGGGACAAGGTACAGTGCTGAAGACGGATTTAGTACAAATCCAGTAAAATCTAAACAGTACCTATCATCTTAAAACAAAACCCTCTGGCATGTACTACAGCTGCTCATGGCACAGTACACTGGAAGGGGATTTTGCAGAATAAAAGCCTGTAAATTAAATAGAAAAGTGCTTTCAGGGCCTTGAAATGCATATAGTTGAGGTCCAAAAGAAATATAATCTTTAACTTCAAAACCCCATAAAACATAATATAGCATTTTATAATAATTCCATAACCGATTCACTGTTCTCATAATCTACACTGCGAGAGGTTCGTACATACGTAGTCCGCTATTCCAGATATTCCACTAAGCTGAAACATTTTTCGATAGAGAGAAACAAACATTGCTCTGTTGTAAACACTGGTCTGTAAACACCGGCAGACTACCAATGGATACCTGAACGTCGATGCATAAAAAGGTGGCAGTAACAGGTGACACGTCAGTCTGAGCTATCTACATGAGCACAGAAAAGAAGTTCAAAACGGTTACCAAAACAGAAAGAGGGCCCGCGAACACGTCGGGCTCATCAGAAAGTCTGGAGGTCCAGCAGAGAATATCGAGCCACAAAGACATATTGCAGCACAGTATTTCTCAGTGCATTTTTCTCACTTTGACATCATATCACATAAAGCATGAAAAACATCGTTGCTACCATATAGCAATATACAAAGCTAGTCTATAGATTTACCATGACATATTTCAACTGTGTGTGGGTGTCGCACAGAAAATAAGCACATACTGTAATATTGCGGTATAAAACATAGTACCAAACAACAGCTCGTACATGTGCAAGGCTGGTTATCATATATCCAATGCTTTCAGGCTTCACTTAGCAGATACGTAGCCTACACATGACGCTGAGTTAAAAAGAGACAAAGGACGATTTTAGTTAACAAGATAACAAAATGCTCAGACGAAAAAAAAACCCAAAACAAAACAAAACAAAAAAAACACACACAAAAAAGCCGGGCCCCTTTAAAGGAAGTAGAAAGCAAGCCATAAAAGGGGAGACGTGTCCGGAGATTCATGCAGTCACAGAATCATTAAAACAGAAATAACAACACCGCATCCAACACGATGCATCTAAAACATTAGAGTTTTTTTCTTTTCTTTTCTTTTTTTTTTTTTAAAGGAACATTACATTTTCAAGCTTAACAACTTAATTTCACTGTGTCGTCAGAAAACTTTTGTCTAACATTGTGCGAGGATACAGGTGAAATATGCTGGAGCAGGAGGACCTTGACACCAACAGACACAACGCTGTAGCTAAAGAAAAAGTAGTGTGGGATATTGATGGAACGTGGCTATATAGTGTCCTAGAAAAGTCTTCGCTCTTATTTCAAGAGCATTTTAGTATCAGCTTTTAACCTGCACTGCATTACAACCTGTATTCTGTAACTGACCTTTCAGGGGTTGATTGATCCCATCTGGCACATAACTGAATACGTTCTTCAGATATGAAATGCACTCATCTGAGAAATACCACTATTGTAGTATTGTAGTAACTATTTTGCTAATTAGTGGTTAATTCGAACTATTTTCCTACTTAGTTACTTTTACTCAAACCTACCGACCACCACTGTCCCAAAACTTAGGACGAATACGTCTCGTCAGTTGACGAGACGCTCACCGATTAAGTACAAACTCTGCTCTCTGAAATAGATAATCTGAATATAAGTTTTTAAAAAATAACCATAATTTTATATATTTTTTTTATATATATATTTCTCTCGTTTTTCTTTAACAAGAAGGCAATTTCAATGAAAGACAGGGCAAACAGGTCCAGTGCACGTAACAGTCACAGGCGGGTGGTGTTGGGTTTATAAACTCTCATAAGTCAGTGTTTTAAATAAATGCATAAAGTGCAACAATGACTAATTGGATTCAAATGTGAGTGGATTCAGAGGATACGTTACTGACACACACGGATTTCACAGAGCGACAGCGCGGCGGCGTACGAACGCGAAATAAAAGAGAAGGAGCGAACCGAAAAGAGGGCGCAGACAACACGAGCGCGACGGGGAAAACAACTAATCAGTGCGACCGTAGCGTCGGGGGAACGGAGTCGAATATAAAACTCAAAACGTCGCGTCGCATCTGCTCTGCGGGGAGGAGAGTTGCCAGGTGAAAGATATTTGGTCCTACAGGACGCGAAGGCTAAATATGAGAGGCAATGAGGATGACACAATGGCAACGAGACAGCTGTACAGATGTGACTTAAAATACATTCTCATTGCATCGACAATGCTGTTCTAGTGTAGAGGCAGTTCAACTGTCTGGAAAAATATATATATCTCAACTACGACGAGGTCACATCTTTGGGAGTAATCCAGGAGATTTTCTACGGCACGACACGCTCAATATGCGCCTCCTTCTCTCGACGTCTATCTCGTCTGAAAGATGCGAAAAAGTAACATGGCACCACCACTTGCGCAGTCCGCGAGAATCCCGCACGTCGGCCTCCTCTCAATCAGGGTTTGTTGTGTTTGTTTCGTTTTACAGTCCTAAATCGATCGCTGTAGTTTTGCATAGATACCGTTACGCAAAATCTAATCACATTCTGTACATGTAAAATATAAAACAAAACGCGCCTGTAAACATCTGTTTCATAACAAAGACCTCATTTATCCACTTAGGTTTGATAAATGAATACGAAAAAACAAAATGATATGGTAGTGACAATACTAGCATGTAGGCCAAACCACCTGTTATAACAGTAAAAATTACTTCATTGACATGTTTGTTTTTTTTTCTTTTTCCCTCATTTACATAATGGTCATCTTAGCATGAGAACCAGAATGCTAAACTATTAAGGCAAAACAAGTATGCACAGTGATTTGTGATTTCATGCATAACTGATGACTGCTATTTACTATGGTAAAATTCAAATTCAGCATTTCCTAAAAATAACGTAATGACTCATCGCCTCATCGGGGCTTCAATTACAGCTTGGCACGGAGGGAGGTTAAACTCGACAGGTGTTTCCTCTGAGTCATCTAGCTACTCCGTGTTAACGGACGTGTGGTGGGTATTCTCTAATTTGTCAAGGGTTCGCTCTGCAGACATAGTTGAGTCAGTCGTTGACGGGCAGTAAGTCACCAGGCTGTTTCGGGCCCTCATCCAATTTATTCTGATGAAGCTTGATGTATAGTTTGCAAAACGTCGTCACATAACCATGAGGATGATTTTACCAGATCGCATGTCGTCGTGTGGGTAAATGGGAAGCTGGCAGCAGTCTTCAAAAACATTTCAATGTGTTTTCCTACACTGATGTTTCTTTTTAAAAGCTCTTGTTTTTTTGGGGGGGTTTGATTGGGTTGCTTGGTGTGACATGTTTGCTCTGGAGCAGCACGCTCACAACATCTTCTCCTACTCGGAGACCGTCTCTCCACAGCCAGAGAGTTCACACACCTGTGCATGAGGGAGTCGGGCGGTCGGTTACAGCCGGTCGAGGCGGAAGGCGTCCTCTGTGGCGGGATCAGCGAGGACCATGTCCGGGTCGTTGAGCATGTGCAGGCCGTCGAGCGTCAGCGGGTCGATCTTCAGGTCGTCCAAGGGGAACTGGGAGTCGACGTCGAAGCTGACGTCTGTGGACAGTGAGCCTGTCAGGTCCTTGGGCAGGCTGGGTGGAGACTCTCCGCTCACTGAAGTGAGACAGCGAACAAGTAAATAAAAAAAAGATAAGTGAAAGATGAGGGCTGTAAAATGTGGTTAAATACACATTTAATACAGATTCAACTCTGGATCAACTACTTTGGTCCAATCTGAAATAGTATAAGAACTACTTTTAGATGGATTGAATTTAGCATGGAGAATCAAACTGAACTGATTTAATAATATTTACCTTCCTCCGACATAAATCTGGTCCAGAAAAGTTTACACTTCGTTCTCGTATTACTATAAGATGGGTTTTCTGAACAACTAACTAAGTAACTGGATACATTGTTCTGAAATTTGCTAAACACATTCATGTTCCCATCAGGGTGAACTGTTTATTTTCGTACGGCAACAACACTGGGTCAAAACGTCAATTCAATTTGTCCGTTTGTTTGTCTTGCGCTGAGTCTCTGCTTTCGGGGTTTAGCAAATTAGCAAATGTTAGCAGGCTGAACTAAGGTGACGGAAGCATGTCAACATAACGCACACTGCACCATGTTTGAACTGGGATTGTGAGCATGTCGGCGTGCTTTATTTAGGCATTTATCTCAAAGCACTGCCGTGCCTCAATCCAGGTTGACTCATTACAACGTCCACGTAACACAACACACCACAACCTCGTGAGGCTCTTAAGGTTTTAGGGCGTACGACCACTACAGTTTGGATCAGAGGCTTTGCTCTGGTCTGGGATTTCACAGCTCCTCACGTTAAAGTGTGGTTTCTACATTAATGAGCCACTCGCAGAATGACTCAAGAAGCCACGTGTCGAAACAGCACCTGTGAGAATGATGTTGGGGATGTTGCCATGGCTACTGTAGCCCAGCTGCTGCGAGTCCTGAAGGTTGCAATGGCCAGTCAAACCCATCATGAGCGCCTGGGAATAGTTCAGTGTGGAGGTCTGGTTGTACAGGCTGTCAGAGCTGATGGGGGTCTCAATCATGTTGAACTGCTCCAACTGGCAATCAGGAGAGAAAGAAGCGGGGTCACATCTATTTTCTGTTCCGACCGTATGGAATTTGAAGCTTTAAGAAAGAGAAACCGTACCTGTTGTGAGAGAGCACTGGCCTGAATGGACGGCAGCTGCTGGTCGTAGAAGTCTGCAAACACGCTGCCCAGTATGGAGTTATGCTGCAACAGCAAACAAGCCAGATCTGTTCATTTCCACTCAGGTTGAAACTCTGTGCGGGTCACTGCTAAGACACTGTTCACCGAGGATACGGACGTTATATATTTAACATAAAACATGGAACATGAAAAGGACACAATCAAAGCAATGATGACACCGGTACAACTAAGTGCTCAATATCACCTAAGGCATCAGGAAATGTCATTTGTTGAAGATGAGGTCCACCGGCCACTTCATTAGGTACACTAGTGAAAACGAATGGCTTCTAATACAACTATCCTGCAATAAATCTTCTTTCAGGAGTCAGGACAGCTATAAACTCCAGTTATTGTTGAAACTGCATTTGTGGTGCTGTGAACTGGACTGAATGAAACCATAAAGTGTTTCTGTTTTTTAGCCCAACCCATTGACTACAACGGAGCGGAAAAAATAACAGAAATGTGAATCGTACAGCGCGATACAATTCAGTGGTACAGTAAACCACGGCCTGAAGACAGCTGAATGAACAGCTCAGTTCATTAAACAAATGCTGAATCCTATGACCTTTATTAAGTTACTGACCGTACCTAATGAACTGGCTAATGAGCGCATTCACTGTCTTGTCTTATTATTGCAGCAGTGACATGTGTACGGAACAATTATTGTTAAACGCAGTTTATGTGTGTGCTGACAATACAGGGAGTATTAATCATACATGCGATTTATTAGCAGCCATTTTTATTCAGATTTCTATATTCTAAATGTTTTACTCTGAATGCTTATAAGTAGCAACTATCAGGACCAATTAGGCAGCAGATTGCCTGCCTCAGAATCATTTTAAATTATATGAAAAAAAGATAAATAGTATTTAACTGAAATTAAAGAATGACAAAAAATGAATGGATAAATTAGTAATAATAATAAAAATAAATAAGAATAAAAGTGCTTTGTCTCCATAAGACTGATAGACACCTGAAGAATGTCAAGGATCAGCCAGCTAAAGATAAGCAAAGGGACAGGTTACTTCCAAAGCGGAGCTCTTTCCACGTGAGCTTTCTCTGCAGCCTTCTGGTCTCGGTGTTTGAATTAACACAAATCCAAATGGAGAGCAACACACGCGCAATCAAGGGAATCATTGAAAATATAATCCCCTTTGAGACTCTATTCCCCCTCCACTGACTCCTCTAGCGCAAACTGATTCTCTTGAAGTTTCTCATTTGAATGTCCTCATTGAACCAGCAACACAAATACTCCTGTTTCATTGTGGCCTCCTAATGTATAAGTAATTGGATCATATTCTCAGCCCGTGCTCCTCCTAGATCAAAACCAAATTATCTGTGTGTGCAGCAGATGTCCCCACAGGGCAGAGCACGACAAACAGAACGTGCGGCCTGTCAGTTGTGGTTTAGCCTGAGGATAACCTCAGGACTACGAGTGAGCCACTTCAGCGGGGGAAAGAACCGAGCTGGGTGAGCAAACAGCAATACAAACATGTAGAAATGTGCACACACAACCTTTTATCGCTCACCACATGTATCTTTATCTGCGTCTCAAACACACAAAAGGGAGAAGCAAATGCATGTTTGAAATTAAATTACTGAATCTAAATTACATTTTTAGAAAAAAAAAAACTATTTGGGAGCAATGAACGATTAACAGTACGAAGACTTTCATCCCGCAAACGCGCACGCTGACTCTAACACAGATTAACAACCTGGATTTTCATGTTTGCCTTGGGTGTGTTGAGTTTATCTTAAAGCGCCGCCCTTGCGAGCAAGGTCTCAGTTGGTCGAGATTCAGCAACGGGAATAATGAGCAGATTCTGCTCAGATGAATCACTTGACGCTCAAATAATCTCCGCAGCTGGAGCGAAAACCACAATGAACACAGAGCTCTGACGAACACACAAAAAACTCCAGTTCGTGGCCTGATGTAGCAAAACTGGGAAAGGTAACAGTGGAGATGCAATGCAAATACCACAAAAAGCAGCAAGAGGAGGAAGGTCAGGGACACAGCTACATCACAACACATCGATGACACTGAGAGCTTGAAGAGGCTGGAGGTCAGATCTGGGCAAAGCTACATCACATTATAAGTTGGTGTAACATCGTGCTGGGGGTAAACGGATGTTCTGTTTGACTCATTTCCATTGTATTCATTGTGTTTTCACAACTACTAAAAATAAGTGGGGGAAACTCACAGGGGACAGAACGTTAAAGCATTAGCTGTGAAAAGTTGCACTGTGTGACATAGTGTTGCAAATGAATGACTTGGCTGTGTTGTATATTTGTAAAAGCAAAGCAAGTAATTTAGTAAATAGGTAAATTAATAACTATATAACTTACAAAATGTGATTTTGTGTCAAAATTAAATGGACTTTTTTTTTTTTTTTTTGCCCAGATCTGCTTTAATCTACAAAAACAAAAGCCGCAGCGCTCGGACAGCCACTTCTTGGCAACGATAACCACAGAACTACGATGCAAGGGACGGTGACTTTTATACAGAGTGAGGCAGCAGCTCGTTGGTTCCCGCGCCCTTACTTGAGGCGAGCCTCCAGGTGAGAAGCCTTGATTGGAGACGGGAGAGGTCGGAGACTGATTGGCAGAGGACCCGACCCTACTGCGGTACTGTTGGAGGGAGGAGGCCTGATGCGAGAGGATACATTTGAGTTATTCACAGTGGAGCCCGTGCGTTCGCTGCTGAACACGGAGCTCTGATAAACGCGCTCGGGGCGCTTGTCTAGAAGTAGCAGACGGCAGAGGAAGCGTAGAAATTCTGACTCACTGTCCCTCTAATGGTTCCATCATTCCAGCGTATTAATGCGAAATGCTGAAATACAGTTACAGTATTATTGACAGTATGTGCAGGAAAGTGAGCAGTACTACATGTCACAAGAGGGCACTAAGAATACAGATATATAAAAAAAAAAGATGTGGGAGAAGACTACAGGGGATTAATTACGAAAAATGCTGCCGGCAATTGAAAAAAAAAAAAAAACCCTGAT
This sequence comes from Mugil cephalus, assembly GCF_022458985.1. NCBI lineage: Eukaryota > Metazoa > Chordata > Actinopteri > Mugiliformes > Mugilidae > Mugil > Mugil cephalus. The sequence goes on along the minus strand of NC_061776.1, from coordinate 19,800,444 downwards.
CTGAGAGAACCAACGATGCTTTCTTTTCTGTCTTATTTTTCGTCTGCTTAGCCGACGAATTCAAAGAGCGAACATCTACGGAGGCACGAAACAAAGCAAATGAAAGTTAAATTATATTGTGATCACAGAATCAAACTTAATACAGCTATGGAGAGAAAAGAAGAAGCAAGGAACAGATTAAAATCAAATTGTTCAGACTTGAATCAGATTTAAGGTGCAGATGATGCGTTATCACTCATATCAAAAAAGAAACATAAAACAGTAAAATATTGGTAGCGTGAGACAGTGATAGAGAAGTTCGGGGTCACATATGAAGTACCTGGAGTAAACTGAAACCGTATTCTGTACCGATGCCACTGCAGCTGCTGGTTGCACAGCTAAAACCGACTGACGAAAACATCTCCGGCAGCGAAGCAGCGCACGAAATCAAACCATAGATGAGTTTCTCCCTCATGTTTTATTAACGCGCGGTCATGTCTGAGCTCCCGTCCTACCGAGCTTCCTCGCTGTGTTCCCTTGACCCCGCACCGCAAAGTCTTTCACTGAGATGATTGAAAAGTAGGCCACTTCATTTCTGCAGTAATCCAAACACAGTCCCACTGCAACAGAAGTAGAGCAGCGAGAGCCAAGATCTGAAGGACGAGCAGCGCCGCACAAAAGCCTTCAGATTCCTTCATGTTTTGCAGATTTTTGTTGTGCTTCTATTTTATGCATGTATCATTAATATTTTTTTTTTTTGTCTTTACTCGACTGTGAGAAGCGCACGGCAAATTTGAATAGATTTTAAATAACACAGGGAGCACAACCGCACTGTTGCATACACACTTAATACGCAGTTCTGTTCTTTTTTGTCTTTTTGATGCGAGACACCAAATATAAATCCAATAAGTCAACGTGGCAGAGTGCGAACCGAGTGTGATGCCGACTCGTTAATGCCGTCCTCTTCGGGGACGGCGCTGACCGGCCAAGAGGAGGCGTTTATAGGTGCGTGGCTGTCAAAACGCGCAACACAGAGACGTGACGCAGGCTCACCGTGTTCATGTCCACGGTCATGTTGGTTTGCGAGGACGTCTGGTTGTCTGACGTGGAGCAGGGGGTCATGGAGGTCGGCAGCTGGACCAGACCTGTATGCTGGAAAATGAGAAGCGGAGCCATAAACGGACATGTAATCTTTAAGCGCTGCTGCGGGGTTTCTGATAGTATCAAGTATCAGTACCAAGAATTGCTTGTATTGTATTTTACTGCTGCTTTTATGAATAGTAAAAATTTATTTTCCAGCCATTTAGGGTTATAATTCGCACATTTATTAAATGATGTTGTGAATACTCTTAACTGTATTAAGGGTGTAAGACCCTGCCATCTTTGCTGTTTATTGCTGTTTCTATAAATCAGAACAAGTCTCCACCAGTTCTCTTTTTTCCCCTCAGGATGTGAAGGACTTAATTGATCTAATACTTTCCTGAGAGGAAGGGCGTAGTGCTGCATTTGGGTGTAACATCTTAACGAACGCTTAAGAAGTTTCAGTTTCTCTGCTTGAACCTTGCACACAGCACAATCTGCGACAGGGAGCATTATGTGCTCTGACTACAACTCGATAAGAACCCTCTCAACGAAAAAACAAAGTGATGACAGAATAATACTGATAATGACAATGATGCAGCGTGCTGGTATTTTAGTTCCATTAACCCCTTACAGCCACAGCCTACACTCACGAAAGGACACGTCAGCATGATTTTATTTGATCTCAGATGTCTTGCAGATTTGCTCTGACTGCATCTGGATGCTTTCCTACCCAGTAACAGTCCTGACAGCTGCAGACAGATGTTAAGATCTCAGTCCAACTGAAATCCCGGTTAATTGTTAGTTTTCTGAACGTTTTGTATGTGGAAAGAAATAAAAAAAAGGTCTATGGGCCAAAACCACAATTTAATGGAATTTAATGACTACAATTGCTGTCCTTGAAGCAGCTTTTATTTATTTATTTATTTATTTGAAAAGCTGTACAGCATCTATAACTCATTCTTACAGAGCCACCATTAGGGTTAATAACATACTTGAAATAAATTTGTTAGGATTCAGGTTGGACTTTATTTCACACAAATGTTAACATTTGGTTTCTAATTCGATTATTTTCTGTGTACAACAGCTATGATTGATAACATTATTCACAAAAGAATGCATAAATATTAGACCAAGGAAAAAAAAAAATCACGACGAGCACCGACGAGAGAGGAAGAGGAGCTTGAACTGTAAAACTAAAATGGACAATCATGCATCTGCAAAGGAAAACACTGGCCTCACTCACAGCAGATATCAGAGCATTTATGACACGGGTGTTTATTTACTTAATGCACCAGTATCATACTGTAGGCAGCAACAGGTCAACCTCAGCTAAAGAGCTTAGAGACGGAGTTATTTGCGCAACCACGAGGAACGGCTAGCTTTTCAGTGCAAATACGATTATTTAAAGTGTAACGCGTTTAAGTGAGTCAGCCCAGACCAAAGACTAGGAAGAGGGATGAGGAGTCCTATGGAGGATTTAAATGATGTCACAGTGAAGCTGGTGGAGTTTGAGGAAGAGCCGCAGGGGAAAGAGGAGACGACGGAGAGGAAATGTGAGCAAAGCTGCACAGAAACGTGGAGAAGACACAGGTGACAGAGAGAGACAGAGGCAGTGGTTTTTAACATCCACTTGTGCTCAGGTCACCCATTAAAAAAGAAGCCTCGCTCTCTGCACCGAACAAACTTATATTGAATTGATTTTAAAACTGTTTATAAAACGTCTGGCCGAGCTTTGTGGAACCTTTCCTGTTTAGCTTGAAGTTGCCTAGCGCTGCAAACGGCCTGTAACCTGAGGCTAAGGGACCTTGTTTTATGATGTAAAGTAATGTCAATATACTTTTGACATGTTATCACGATAGAAAGACGATAACCTGCTCACATGCTGCCGTTACCTTTTATTGGACGTAGAAAATTCCTCATTAGTTAATGCATATTTCATTTTGAACTCTTCACGCCGAGTTAAAATCAGCACACGGGATGAAAAATAAATGAGCGTGAGTCGGCCGCTGAGGTTGCCGCGTAACGGGAACTCACTTGCTGGTTCTGGTGGTTCTGGGACGACGGCTGCTGGCTGAAGAAGGCATACTGGGACAGCTGCTGCTCTAGGTTCATGGCATTGATGGCCGCCTGCGATGAGGTGAGGGACCACTCCTTTATTACCAAAACATCAATCTCAATATCATCACTTAGCTAAGGAGAATATTATTGTACACCTATCTAATGAAAAAAGACTTACTCCTGAGTATCAATAACTTCTTAACCCTTCTTAACGATAATGAGGCATGGTTGATTTTCTGGGCCGTACCTGAGAGAGAGTTAGAGGTGGAGATGTTGGGGAGAGCTGCAGGTTCTGGTGCTGGTGGGAGTCTCCCGCATTCAGGATGAGAGGAACCATGTTGTCCTGCCCAAGCTGTATTTCCATGGTTACTGTGGGCTGAGAGTTGTTCACTCCTGTCCAGCACGCAAAAAACGAGCACGAGGAAACAGTCTCCTTAAATCACCGGGCTGCAAAGTCATTTCAGTCCTACGTGGAAGTGGTCTGCGTTCTCACCTTGCGTGTTACCCAGAGCCTGTGTGCTGTTCGAGGAGCCGAACGAAGCGGCGGTCGCGTCGTCCGAGTCGAGCGGGGTGGGCAGCGGAGGAGGGAACTGGATGTTGGTCAGGTCAGGAAGAGAACCGCCAGTGTTGTGCGCTGCTGGTTTGAGTGAAGTGGTCAACTGCTGGTCCGAGGACGGGAATATGCTGCGGAGAACAGACGGGCAGACGAGCTCAGTGCACTAAATGACGAAGGCACAGAACCACAAACACTCACCAGCTTATGCAGATTACTTGGAAATGTTTTCCAGGACATACAAACTCCACAGCTATTTGGACTCCATGCAGTTGGCCTATGCAAATATTGTGTCTCCAAGCTCTTATTACCCTGGCAGCTGAAATACTAAATGAGCATTATGTTTGACTACAGTCAGATTGCTTTCATTTATTCGTATTTGTTCATTGGATGCGTGTAAATATGCACTTCATTTAAACTGTCTTTCTGTATTTAAACACCATTTTGTAGGAGTGGAGCCAGAGCGGTAATATTCATACAGAATCAACATTTCACAGTGTTAATGTTACATAATTATATCCTCAGGCAAAGCGCTACAGAAGATAAACCAGTAAAATACTCACTGGATCCCGGGAACTTTGCAGGGCTTGGATCTTGAAATGTTCTAAAGACAAAAAAAAAAAAAAGACAGCTACAATATTTGGTGATCCACAGAGAGGGCTGAAAGAAAATATTCATGCGAGCCTCTACCTTTTTGCATTCCCAGTTCTGTTTTTGTCCATCTTCATCAACCTCTTGTTTGATTGCTTCAGACCCTGGTACGCTGAGTAGGAGAACTGGAGAGACGGAGAAAACAAAATCTCCTCAGTCTCCTGGGGCTACAGACCTCCAGCCTGTTTGAGCTTATAATAACTGGGGCCCACGTGTCTTTGTTTAATGTAATCAAATCATATTTAAATGCAGAAAAACAGTGACATCGGACAAGTGAAAAATAACGGCTTAAAAACCACAAAACTGTCTCCAAGGTGACACGTACACATTCAACCCGAGCGTTTCTGAAATGAAAATGAAGCGCCACACACGGCCATTAGCAGTAAAAACCATTGGACACTTGAATGCACCCCATCTTCACAGCAATCAATGTCCCTCCTCTGCCTTCAAAGACACATTCAGACCCTTTCATCATACACTGGAGGGCACTCGACTGAACGGTCGGGAGAAGGCAACGAAAATAATCTGATTTACAACAAAACAGCGCAGCCGCCGCCACCTGCCGCAGACCGCGATAAAACAGCAGATTAAGAACTACGGCCGACCATTTTAAAGCAGAGCTAACAGCTCATTTTAAACAGTCGGCGTCAGCGTTTCTCCCTTTAACTCCACACCTCTTGTTTAATATGTGACACATGATGTTGATGTTGACGCGCGTCTGATCTATACCTCGTTTTGGCTGGAGCTCCTGTGATCCTCCGGTGAAGGAGGCCTGCTGGGCAGGAGTTAGTGTGCTCTGATGTAGTGCTGAGTCAGAGTTCGTCCTGTGAGACAAGAATTTAAAAATCACACAGTGCAACCTATACAAAAACATGCCACACAAATACTAGGGAGGAAAATACATAACCACACGCTTTTAAAACAAGTGCATTTTGAGCAAATATTTGGGCTTGAGCTGCAATAACCTGCACACTTCATCTACAATATTAGCAGAATGTCAATAGATTTTTTTCAAAGAGCTTCTCTAAATAGAAAAACACACCCACTCATTTGGCACATCATGTCATGAGCAAAGGTTCAGGGTTTTAGTTGTTGAGTCTTACACTTTTTTTTTTTTGCGATGATTTGGAAATTTTGAGCAACTATGTCACTGACTCTGTGGAATAACAGATAAAATAATAAATACAGTGCAATAGTCATTTTAATTTTAATAGTCACCTCCGTACGATCATAATTCAGAGGAAAGTCGCATGAGTGATTTTTTTTTTTTTAGGGACACCAATATAAAAAGTCATGCAGAGACAGTGTTTGGCCATCAGAGCCCGCCTTACCTCCTCCAACTCGTATCAGGTGGCGGCGACAGATACACTGAGCCATATGGACAGCTGTCAATGTGAGATCGCAGGTTAAGGAAATACAGCTGGAGGCTGAAACTCTCGCCTGTGAGTTCTTCAAACGCGCGAGGATACGATAAAAAAGCGCCACGCTGGTGGCGAGTCGAACAGAAACAGCGTGTGATTTAAGGGCGCGGAGCCTCGCACAGTCTGATATTTGTCAGAGCTCAGTTGGCATTAATGACTGGCTCATTTGTGCAAGCTGCTAATGCAGATCTGCTAACGAAAACTTTCAGAATTTAACAGGCTGTTGTATTTTGCCATCATGGATAAAACTAAAGATTCTTCCGCCACATAAACAACACAGCTATTACTCCCATTTCAATAATTATCCTTCACTGTAGGGTATGTTTTATTATAACACTATCAACTACCATGTAGCCAAGGAAACACAAATTTAAGTCACTATCACAATACTAAGATAACCAAGAAAACTGTAAAACTATTTGGAAATTGGGATTAATTGATAGATCCCCTTGTTTTGCTGAAGACTAATGACAGTGAAGCCCTTTGCACAGGTGTTCTCACTCGTGTGGCCTCATTAGGCGTTTTCTCAGATCTGTGTGGGTGTGCGCTCTATTAACATCTCCACAACGCTAACATTCACGCTGTCGCCCCTGTTAGTGAGGGAAAGCTGCTGACACCGTGTTATCACCAGGCCCGACTCCGCCCTCAAAGGCTCTAACGGGCTGAGTTATTTTAAAACACCCCTGAGTGCAGGCTGGACAACGTTCTGCCATTAAGACGGCGCAATAACTAATTACAAACGGCCGAGCCGCGCACTCTGAGTTTAAACGAGACTCAGACCTCGGACACGCGCCGAGCCGTATGCAGCGTGCACAGCATACAGGAGATGAAACCGAACACCAGCAAACCTCAGTGTCTACGCAGTAAATAAAGGATATCTGACGCCCGTGTTTGTCAATAGCGGGTTTTCGGTGCGGTGACGTGATGCGGTTCCGGTCCCGGTAGACCCTGTCCACCAGCCCGTGGTGTCGCGTCGATCTGTTCGCGTCGAGCCCTGAATTCTGGAAAAAAAAAGGGGAAGAAAGGGAAACTTTTAATGAACTGCTCAGACTGTGAATATTTCGTCTGTCAGTCTGGAGCGCTAGTAAGTCGCGAATACGCCACGTCATTCTCAAACTGTGAAGTCATTCATTTACAAAAGAGTCGCAGCAGCCGCCGCGGGCTGAGGTTGTCTGCACTTTAAAATCTGGCCACGGTTACGCTCGTCTTGGCTGGCAGAGGATAAACTTGTCTTCTGAGAATGTGCTGCATGATACCAGGGGTAGACGTTTATGAGGGTCAGGGCAAAAAAAGACAAAAGAGGAATGGAAGTCACAAGTGAAACTGAAATACTGAGGTGTTTCGCCTCCTCCGTGTTCTTAAATGAAAAATTCACTCACCGTGTTGTGTGGATATATATATATATATATTTTAAACCCCAGAAGTCAGAAATGCTTTCTCTGGGAAAAAAAAAAAAAAACCTCCTTCCACAGAAAACACGGCCTGTTTACTTCCAGTGTATTACGGCACAGCTTTAACAGCAAGATTGATATGTTGTGTTGGGAACTAGTTTACAGTTGTTGCTGAATTCTCCTTCTCCAGACTGTGGATGCAAAATACTGTGCACTGTACTACAACAAGCAGACGCCTAACATAAACTGTGGCTTGGTATATTTACTCTGCTCCTTCTGCTTATATACTGTTTACATAAGTGACACACACAAGGTACAGTATGCCACTTACTCTGCAGCAGGAGATTTTGTTTTAGGAAACAAGTAAAAAAATAAAACAACAATATTATAGGATATTATGAGGCATACAAATGAAACAATTTTGGATGATGACGAGAAAATGTTAGTACAAATGAAATACGGTATCAGCTGCTTACCTGAAAAGTCATGTCGACGGTGCTGTTTCCGATCTGATTGACGTTGGGCAGAGATCCCCCGTAGTACTGCCCGCGGTTCTGACCCAGCTGCAAATACTTTGTCTTCTGCAACTGTAACTGCAAGAACAACATTGGTTAAGTGGAGACAATAAAGGGAGCTTTAGAAAAGAAATCAGTGAGTTTCTCAGTTGTAAGAAGCTCGTGCTCCAGTGCCAGCAGAACAATAAACGGGCTACAAACACACAACGGGGCCTAAAACTACAGGACCGGGGCGGCAACAGTTAACGGTGACATTCTGAACGTTATTTCCCCCTAACATTTAAAGCCAGACACCGAAGAAGATACACCTCGTGATTGTGTGATTGCGGTGTATAGATGACAACACTGATAGGGCGATGTTTATTTATATTTCCTTCACTTAGCACCTCAACAGTTTGAGGTGCTAAAATGAAGATAGGCATTTGCTCGTTGTAAAGACTGACAAAGGGTGTTGTATTCTGCTTTGTTAGCCGTAGTCCTCACAATAGTCAGTTTTATAAAGGTGATCATGTGGGGATTTAAGAATATAAGGTGGATAATTCATTATCACATTTCCATAACCAAACCCTCTAAAGCCTTACAACGGCTTCTAAACAACTTCCCTTTCCATTTCGCATTAGACAACCCATAACCGGTCAATTAAACCATCTCATTCAAGCCCACTGGTCACTGTTGGCAAGGCAGAAAATCTAATAATAACAATTACTATGCCTGCATCACCGGGGGTATTTTGACAAGCCTCCAATTCAGATATTATTTCTCGAACCACGCGAATAGCAACTCCGCTGTGAAGGATTACATATTGTAACATCACAGGATCAAGAAGACCAAGTCTCTCAAAGCAGAGAGTTACAGGGAGAACGGAAAGAGGGAGAAAATTCAAGTGACACTGGAGGGGAGTGGGAGGCGACGGGGTGAAGAGGGTGAAACTCTAAACCCGAGGCCCACTTCCTACAGGTCTAAGTTGGGCTCAGACAAGAGCCCCTTCACATTTACAGTCACAAAACTACAAAAAGAACGAGACGACAGACGTTCAGTCAAGACTGACTGACCTGACCCTAGGATTTTAATAACATTAGTTATAATAATTCTCATGCAATACATCCTCTAATCAGGTTGATGGAAACTGAAAAAAGCCATTACAATTTTTTTTTTTGTCATTGTCAAAATCGGGAACAAAATCCAGACATCTGATTAAGCTTCATGAATGCAACATTTTATTTTTACAGCAGACACGACGACTCGTCTCTGCAGGAAAAGCGCAGGTGTTACTAATAGCATTAACAATGACTCTTCGTGTTCCGGTGTCCTATCGGGACATTCCAGCGCGCTACTGATGCACGCAACCATGCCCAGAACATACTCATTTTCTGACTTTTAGTTTTTATTCTAACGTGGCAAGTCAAACAAAGCCCATGAGAGTAGCTGCTTTTCTTATTTTTTAAGATACACCACAGGCTACATCTGAATTTACTCTTGACGCAGAGACTAAATAAATAGATTCGGCTACAACGCAAATGATCCAGTGGGAACTCTGTATCATACTAGAGCCAGAGGTATACGCTCACTCGCCATTTCATTCGGCACAATAGTGAAAATGAGTGCATTCTAATATTTAACAGTCCTGCGCTAAATCTTAGTGTGAGAGTTATTGATTCTCCCGGTGAGCTGCTTGTAGTACTACTGAACTGCGTTGTGCCACCCATGTTTCTTTATATAAATTGATAGCTGCATCCTCCAGAACGATGGAACAGTTGAATCAGTGCTGGAACAGTTGGTGCCGTTTCAACATAAACCAAAGACGACAAAACAGCCACGAAGGAGAATCTGGTGCAGGGGTTTTTATATATGAGGACGCACTCGTTTCCACTGGTGTAGCCTTGTAGGTGCGTTGTGATATATCTTCCACATGCGCTGCTCCTCTTCTAATCTACTGCCAGATGCAGCGTCCATCCTGCTCGGGTCTCTGCTGAAATCCTGCCTCCTCCATAGGATTTAGTGTTTTTGGAGGCCTGGATTGTGTATGTGGCTTAAACTCCACATAATCTGCTGGCCTTCATCTTTGGTGCAAATATCAAACGAGAGCACACAGGCCTGGAGACCTGTCAGACAAGTTCGCGAAGCACCCAAACCCCACATCACAAACACGCACAACGCACGAGCCGCGGTCGGTCCGATAACGCAAAACGTGCGCTTATTTCTATTTTGGTGTTGAACGCGGTAATTGTATCTCATCTGCGAGCACGAGACGACGAGAAAATCCGAGCTGCAGTTGTGCGCGCGCTGTCAGACGAGGCACGCACGCCCCTTCGCTTTGCACTGGCGTGGGACAAAAAAAATAAATAAATTGCAATAACTTTTTTCTTTTTTTTCTTTTTTTTTTTTTTTTAGGACGAGGCTTCCCGTCGTCCACATTGACATTTCAGGACCGGAGCCTCCCGCGAGCTCTGGTCGTTGTCAGTGTCTGGAGAAAGACGCAGCAGCTGGCAGGAAGCGTCGTTTGTTATTGTTTACCTACTCTGCCCTGGCTGCGTGCCGCCGCCGCCGCCGCGGTACGACCGCACATCTGACAGCTCGCCGAAAACAAACCGAGAAGAGCAAGGAGAAACGGCAAGAGCCGGTGTCGTTACCCTCGCCGCCCGCGTAATGCTGAGGTCTTTCATCACTTCTTCAAACGCCGCCGTCTCCTCCGCCTGCTTCTGGTTATGTAAAGCGATTTTCTCGCTGAATTTCCGCGGATTGTTCGAAGTCGCCATGTTTCGCTCTTCTGCTCCGTTTTTCCTTCAATGGTCAGTGTCAAGTAGAGCGGAGGGAGGACGCGCCGCTTCCGGTTACAGATGGCCACACGACAGAGAGTAAGTGCGGGTTAAAGTAACAGGTTTTTGTCCACATGGAGGCAAAAAAAAAATAAATAAATAAAATAAAAAACTAAGGCTTATGGAGTGGTTAAAACTCCAGCTACTCTTGAAGTATATGGAACCATTTTAATAGATAAAAAGGCTCACGGAGTCACTACACTGGAATACCAGCAGGCTGTCGGATAATTAGGGCCAACATTTCTGTTTCTAATATTTTAGTCTCAATTACATGAAGTAACAGCAGCTTGTGTGGTAACCATAGCTACCATGTTAGCAAACCTTTACCTCCTCATACACTAAGTACAAGAAAACTTTTATTTTGTGCAGGGCAATGATGCTGTGTATATGCCCAAACTCGGTGCTTTAGAAGAGTTTTGCTGTCTTGAGCCTGTTTAACAAAAAGTTTTTTTTTTCCACGACATTTTGCACAGCACCTCGTAGTCAAATTGTAACTTTAGTGACGGCTCTGCTCCAGTTAGTGTTCTTTAAAGCTTCTCCAGTGGGACGCCTTGTTCGAAACCAAACCTTAGACCCGGCTCACCTAAGTGGAATACAGCTGCCAGCTATGTTATCATTCACACCTGTGTCTGTTTCCTGCTTCGACAGCTGCTGCCGTTCAGTGTTCTCCTGAGGCCGCAGTCGCTCTAGGCCTCGGTGGCTTCTAGACAAACAGTGATTTAACACAGAGAACACTGCTGCCAGGCAATTGTTTTTGTTATAGAAGCCAAACATCAGCAAACGGATCACAATTTCAATCTCACATGCTTTGTCGTCTAAACGTCAGCTGTGATACCCGTATAGGAATCCCGAATCTGAAATCTGCTGAATGGAATGCTCCAAAACCATTTTTATATACGTGTCATGTTCGTTTACCATGCTAATTGGTGTTTTTTTTTTCACCAAAAGACCCTTTTCACTAATTTAATGGGTCCTATTTAATTCTCTATGCAAATCAAATGCTGTCATCATTATATGTACGACTTCAAATGTTTTTTTTCCCATTAACTATTTAATTATATGCATTCTTGAAACTGTTGAGTGTCAGGGACACATTAAAAAAAAAAAAAAAAAAATCGCACAAATTAAAACTGAAAAACTTTGCCTGAATGAAATTGAATTGTACTTGATTTTGTTTCAAAAAGGCGTACTTTTATTGTGAAGTCAAGGTCGCGTGGTTTCCGGTGTTTTTAGTGGGATGTGTCTGGTTAACTTGACGCACCCCCCTCGCTGAGGCTTTACGTGCTCACGTCTCTGCGCGGGGGTGTATCGGAGGCTCACCGCACATCTGGACTGCGGAATAAACGCAAAATCTATACATACATTTTTTTATGTTTATGTTTTACACAATTTTCTTCTTATTATTATTATAGTACAATATCTTTAGCAATGACAATGACTTTTAGTGGCAACAAATAGTGCTATAGGTGCTGTATAAATAGTGTATAGAGTCTATTAGTCTATAGTAAGCTTATCTTGGAATGCATGGACTTATAATAATAATAATAATAATAATAATAATGGTATTGATATTGATATTATTATTATTATTATTATTATTATTATTATTATTATTATTTACTTAAATGTTCAGGGCCTAAAATGGTAGTGTGAATGCATCTCTGCTGACTGAAGATAAATACTGTCACAATAGTCTTTCACTCCTCCTGCTTTGACTGAATATACACAAGCCAGAGGGACAGCACACTCTACAATGCACTCACATGTGGAGAAGAGAGGTGGCAGTATTGCTGTCATTTAATTATGTCATATTTTAGCCGTATATACTGTGTAATTGTGTCAGTAAGATCTCTGCTTGTCTATACTAGATTTTGGTGAGAATTTCACTCTTACACTTACAGCAGCAACCACCACAAAGACATCTGCATGTATGACACCAGCTTTTTTGTTCGCTAATTATTTGTGACCGTGTATTAAGATCGGCAAAAATACCTAACATGCATATTAACAAGTAAAATAAAACATCTGAAGCATTTGATTTTCCTTAGAGGCCAAACGCTACACATACAGTTATTGTTTCTTTTTCTTTTTCTTTTTTTTTTAGGTGCTCAAGGCACAGTGGAGCTGTTTCACCTGCCATTAAATAGAGTGTAATTTGGTTGTAAAGTAACCATGGCAACATAGAAAAGGAAGCGACTTCAGGGCAGGTGGAGAGAGCCGGCCTGTGTGCGGGATTATTCTGTTATTGCTGAATAAGCCTCGAGGAGCGTGAAGGCTTGAAGTTGAGCATGTTTGTAATGGACTGTTTAAGTGAGGAAAACCACATGTTGTGGAGGAGTCCCGTTCCCAGCTGTCCTTCCTCAGATATTGTTCATGTTTATCTTTCGCAAACACGCTGCAGTAACAGCAAGAGCAGAGCAACCAGCAACATCTCAGCTTTTGTAAGCGGCCGAGAGGGAAAGTTTCACTTCACTTTATCTGTTAAATCTGAAAGTCTGCAAGTTGCTTCAAACGTGTAAACACGTTTTCTAAGACCTCCGTGTGGACAGCGTTTGCGATGCTTTCGAGGCGGCGGATGCATCAAGAATAGAGTGAATTCCTGTGAACCAGGAAGGGCCACTAAAGGAAGTTGATGACTGAAAATTCAGTAACACGTAACCCACGTACTATTTCCATTTTGTTGTCGTTTCACAAATAATGTGTTTGTTCCTTTTGTGTTATCTGCTTAGCTCTGTCATAAACGTTCATTGCATTGAATGCCCTGATAACACATATATAACTACTGATAACATGAAAAGCTATATCCCTTTCCTGGCAAATTTATTTATGCCTTTGAACTTGCATTTATTTTCCCAGAGAGCAGTGTAAACCGCAGCACATCCACAATTTGACTGCAAATCACCATCTCCTTGTGACACACGGTTCCCAAAAGTGTACGATTGTAGAAAATAATATTATGATAAGATTATTGGTTGCTGAGGTTTTACATGTCTCTGAGTTGGTTTGAGTGGACATATTGAAGCTGTCTTGAAATCGTGAGACACTGTTTCAACAGAACCGAAACTGCCACATAAACTGACACCTCTGTATGTGTGAGGTTTTTGTGAACCAGCTGTGACAACATTTTGGACGGGACTGTTATAAATGAACTCAACTGCAAATATTACAAGAGAAAAAAACATAAAGTTTATAATTTGCCAAACAATATGCATTAAACTTCTTCAGCTACAGCGAAGACTTGAGATGAATGAGTTAATGCAGCGTGCAGGTGTGTGTCCGTTGTGTGTGGGCTGGGACGGACAGCAGGGGGAGACAGACATCCTGTTGACCAAACCAAAACGTCAACTCCTCTGTCTGTCAGTCAAAATACGGAATTTCATACTAATAGATTGACAGTAACTTATGAAGACAGCTGTGGATGGATAAGGAAGTGAGTATTTTACTTCTTTATACATCATTCGCATCCGTAACTACTTTTAACCTCTCAGTAAAACGCTTCCACTATGCAAGTTAGAAATGCAGATTAGACCACTTCTGATCAGAACCCTGTATTTTCACCATCAGCTATTTCCAGTCAAGCTAAAATCATCACCAACTCATTGGTCAAGTTGTATTTATCTCAGTTTAGTGGCTCAAAAATGAATTCAGCTCCTGTCGGCGGCATCTATTTTCGGAGTTTTTACAGGAAATCCTCTGGTTTCAGTTTTTTTTTTTTTTTTTTTTTTTTTTTTTGCCCAGTTCCATGATTTCGTTAAAAAGGGAACTTCGCTAATGCAAGTGTGAGGTGCTCAAGACCAACTATTTAACTTCCTTCACCCTTCAGACCTTGACCCACATCGCTGGAGCCTTGGTGGTAAGATTGGAGTTTTATTGACTTTAAAGATCCCAGAGATCTGTTTGACTTGGCTTACATAGTCGGTTTCAATTGTATCTCACTTTCTGGATAGAAATATAGCAATGTAGTTCAATTTAAATTCTTTTCCCACAGTTTAGTTTCTGTTTCTGAGGTGATAAACACGATCACGAGGTTATGTTGTATTTGATAAAAATAAACATAGCAAACATATTTAAACTCAGTGCCTGTTTGACGGATGATTGTACGGTAGTTTAAGAAATTCTATTCTGTGTCTTTCAGAACTGCAGCTCACGATGAACAATGAGACAGCCAGCGCAGACAGTGCTCAGACATCCAGCTCAACTGTAGGTTTAGCTGTGGGACTTCCACTCTTTTTCCTGCTCCTGGTGGTTGCAGCTGCTGTGGTGATTTATAAAATGTTTGAGAGGATCAGGAGGGTTTTGCCATTTGGAAATAGAGAGAGCCCCAAAAAGGAGGATAACCCGGAGACCCCGCAAGCCGTCCCACATCAGTATAGCACTTTGGTCAGGGAGCAGTCGATAGTGCAGGCCCCTATCTATGAAAACACCGGCTACAGAAGACCAGCAGCAGAGCAGAGCAGGTAAGTTGTATCACGTGTGCGCTCACGGTTAAATTTTTCGCCAAACTGTTCATTGGTCAGACAGATCAGAATGGAAGCGGACGAGGAAACGCTTGGTGTATCTCCCTGTTCTACTTGCAAATGTACAGCTCTTCTGTTGTTTTATGCAATTTAAAATCTATTAATCCGACATGTGAGCTGATGACTCAGTGCTGGAGTTTTTCCCCAAGCAAGAATAGAAACCTCTTGGAGGATATCCGCTGGGGTTACATCATATTTGTCCTGTGTCATAATAGTAGTGCTTTCTGGAAGGAACATTTTCCTTATTATGATTTATTGTTTCTCCTCCAAAGTCCACCCAGGGAACCGGAAGAGGATGTGTACCTGCAGTGTGACTCAGAGGACGATGGAATATACCTCAATGATCCGTCATATAACTTCCGCACGGACGAAGACGTGTATATTGATCCGAACTCATAGGACGCTTTTCTGTTAATGCTACCTGTATAAATAAAGTTACAAAGCTGCTTGTTAATAGACTGACTGTAAACAGAATTTATTGAATATGCCGAAGAAATGAAGAAATGTGCATCTATATGCTTTTTTTTTTCTTTATTATTGGATGTCATCCGTAAACTTTGCAATATGCAGTTTTTGTTACTTATTTTTTGTATTGTTTATAACAGATTGCCAGTACATGTGTTTGGACACAGCAATACAAGCTAATTAGTCTGCTGATTAGATTCGGCTGTTTCATGCTGTTCTCTTCATACGTCTAAAGTTACTGATGAGTCACTTTTGTTTTTGACTTTTAAAGATGCGGTCTAGTGAATGAAGTCAAACATGCACAATATTCTGCTTTTCTTTCTCTTTCTTTCTTTTTTTTTTAACAGATGTGTTAACTTCAGTTAACACATCCTCCAGGAAGCAGCCATGTTTAAAATAAATCTACAAAAAAAAACAAAAAAAAAACAAACAAAAACAACTCTATTTTATGCTCCACATTTATAATACCCCCACTTCAAGAAGCTGATGTACATCCTGAAATGCGTGGGTGGTTGTATTCACACACGCACGCACACCTATATATATATAACAGTAGAATTAAAGGTGCAATTTACACACCCATTTACGTGTTTAATGCCATTTTGTCTGTCAGTGTTTCCACTGCCTACGGCTGCATCTCTGATTCAGGTTTCATCGCTTTTTTGACTGCATTAACTGAACACAGAGACTTTTCCTTTTGTTATTTCTGGCAACGGTTTATTACTCTGGTTCAGGCTCTGCTGAGATGAGATGCAAAGGGCATTAAGTGATGTTCATTAAGCATTATTAGCAGCTGCTGGTAAGTGTGTGGCCAAAACAGAGAGTGAAAACAGGAAAAGCCTTTTAGATTAAGAAGCATTTTTAAAAAACCAAAAGAAGAAATGCGGTTCCGCGCACAGACATAAACCAGCGAGCCCTTAAAAATTTGAGCGTCAGCAAAACTTCACGCTTTGTGGTTCATCAGCTTATAGAGACGAGACCTCCAAAGAGGATGTGAAATCTTTTCTGGCCTTTGGATGATTTAAATCCAAATCTACAGTCTGTTAAATGAACACATCCTAAAAATGAAAGCTGCTAGGCAAACAGGCGCATGTGCTATTTTGTGGGGGGGGGGTTAAAAATTAAAAAGAAAAAAGAAGTTAAACAATTAGTTTCCAGGAAGGACATGACGATTAAGAGAGAAAAGCGAAGACTGGTGGGCAAATTACCTTTTCACTCCCCCACAGTCGAGTTATAGTTCAGGGTGACGTCACCCTTGAAACAAATAGATACAGGACAGAAAAAAAAAAAAGAAAAAAAAAGGTGAATGAACAGTTACCGGACAGAGGCAATTCCATTAAATTCAACATCACATATGATCAGGATGAAGTGACCTTTACCCCTACAAAGATAAATATGATGAAGTGCTCTTCTTGGAACAATTAAACTATAAACATCCAGTTTATAGGAGCTTGCTTCTGATGTCGGCTCTTTTACTTTGTACCATAGGCACCACATGGCTCTCTCCACATATATTTAAGTCCAAACCTTCTGCTTATTTTGAATTAGTTTTCCTTCGTCTGTCAGCAGTACTTTGACAATCTCTCTTGAGCTCTCTGTATTTATAGTATCATAATAAAAACACCCTTTTTTCAGTTTGACATTTGCCTCATTAGTTTTGTCCTTTAACTTGTCAGTCAAGGCAAACAGGAACTTATCATATCTGTACACACTGATTTCTCAGTCACTCGGCCTTGACCTTCCTAACCTAAAGCGATTCATATCGTTTCTGTAGATGAATGACGAATATGACAAAATGCCATACCCGTGCTACGTTGATGCATTTAAGCGCAGCATTCCGGTTATGGATACATCGCAGCGTTTATTGTCATGTCATTGTTGAAATGTGTACGACATCAAACAAAATGTCCAACCGTCATTAAGCAATGCAGTCCAGTCCAGTCCAGTACAGTACAGTTAAATTGTAACTAAATAAGCTGTAACATAACACAACTACAACAAAACAACATCATAAATAGAAGTTCAATAAATAATTATAAATGCAAAGATATCAATGCAGTGCTCCATTATTTGAACAGTACGAGTAACGTTTTTTTTTTTTTTCCTTTTCAAAATCAAGTAATAGTGGTTCAATTTCATTTAGTTAACGAGTGATAAAATACGTCTTTCGCAACTCCGTCAGTTTTGTTTTTCCCGTGTAACAAATTTTTCTCTGACTCGGAACAGAAACCTCCAGAAACCTCTAAAATTAGAACTTCAAGTAAAAATGACTTCTCCTCAGGCGCAGTGACATTTACTGACAATAAAGTCATTGAAAGGAGTCAGTTTCAGTCGTCCCCCGCTGTCGTAGTGCATGAGGACCATGGGCTCGTAAGCTGCCGGCACACAGCAGGGGTGAGGAGTCCCTCCTTTGGTAATCAGGTGCAGTCGGGACTTGACCTGCGTGTGCATACTCGCCGGCTTGTAGTTGTGGGGGCAGGTGCCGTCGCAGAAATGCATTGTGTATTCAGCTGGGGCCACCACCCAGTCCGTCCAGCCAATGTCTTTGAAGGACACGTTGATCGACTTCCGGCAGCACCATCCTCTTTCGTCGCACTCGTCTTCCTTGTTGGAGCGACGCAGCCGCGGCGACTGTGCAGGTTTGGGCTGCGTGAGGTCTAATTCCAGAGAAATTATTGGAGGCGAGGCCTCTCTGTTAGCCACAACCATCCCCACGTCCACAACCAGCGGCTGACCGCCAGTCCTCATCCACCTCTCCACGTCCGGGCTCATGTCCACTATGACATCACGAGTGCTTGAGATGTTGGTGTGGACAACAGAGTCTGTGTACGTCCAGCCAGGAGAGGGCTTCATCCCGTTGACTTTAACTTTAATCTTCTGTTTTGCGTCCAAAGTGGCTTTGTCTAAAGCCCGCATAGAGATCTTCAGTTCTGCCCGAGCTACGGTCGGTTCAGTCCGGATGTTCGGATCCTGGTGGAAAACAGCTCTGTACCACTGGATGTGTTGACCTGAACATCTGCGCGGTCGCCTCCGAAGAACTTTTGGTGCCTCCACTGAAAACCACAAAATCAAAAAAGACAATTTTCACAAGATGCAGAGTTGGTAACATCCTGTAATTAAGTACACTTAGCAATCAAGATGTGGAACAAAACTCTCTTATCACTGGCTCATACTGATGACAATAATTGAAATATGTTGAAAGTGTAACACTGCGTACGAGGTGTGCCTGTTACGCTTGTGATTTCTAAAAGCTTGTAGGAATGTGTTTGTCTTGTTTAAAGGACTGTTCTATTTCCATTCTGTTGGCATTCGTATGTTTAGGTTCTGCACATATCAGTACCAGGAATGACAGTTCTTGACCTGGAGCATAAACTATTGAAACGGAAGTTATTTATAGCATTCATGACCACATCAGTACAATAGCTTTGTCTGCACCTGCAGCGGTAAACTGCTCTTCATTCCTTCTACTACTCAAACTCAAACTGTTAAATTAGACACAAGTTTCTTTGACATATTATTTCTGTATATATATATATATATATATATATATATAAAAAAGTTCTCACCTGTAAAGAGCACGGTGGTTGTGGTAGACTGTAGCGTGTTCTTTATAGACTGGCTGGAATTTCCTCTCAATTCTCTCCTTTTTTCAATGTACAGCTGATACATCCTCCTCAACTCCTGCTCCGAGGCCTTTCGGGTAATCCTGGGCTCCCGGTCCATACCCAAGGAGCTGAGGATCCCCGTCTTCACTGCCTCGAGTAGGAGGGCCTCTTGAATGTCCTTCCTGTCCGCATTAGGCGTGCCTCCCTGGACCACGTGAGGCCGGCTCTCCCCTGACGTGGAGGTGGGGAGCAGCAGTGTGCAAGTGATGAGTCGAAGGAGTGTGTGGGATCTGAGCATGGTGAGCCTGCCAGGTTGGTTCTTGACATGCTTTTTATAGTTTCTGTGTCGCCACACCCCCAGTTGGTCAGGTGAGCCTTTTGATGTGATCACTTGATCACTATGAGGCAACATTTTGTCAAATTGAGTTAGAAAACATGTGACATATACAATCATAAGTCTGTGTTCTATCATTTTTGTAAACACGTGAAGTGACAGTCTAAGTATTAAATCAGGGGATTTGTGAATGAGATTTGGTTACATCACATGTTTGTGGTCACTGGAATATCCAGTTATGCATCACTGAATCAAATAAATGACCACATGACCCACTTTGCCCAGTTTCATTCCATATTCAGAGTTGTACCTGTGACAGTTTTTTTTTTTTTTTCTTATCCCGTGTGTTTGTGTTTCCTGCCACCCTGCCAAATATGGTCAGAAGTCAGAATCGGTTACACACCAAAGAGGGATTCAGCTGCTTTGCTCAGACCTGGGATGTCCCTGCCAAACTCCAAGTTAATTGAATAATCTGACCAGTAAGTAAATATTTTCACAGGACCAACTGATAGCGCACAATAAACAAAGCAGACAGAAAAGTGGAAAGTGGAAATTATCTTTGTTTAGATCATCCCTACTAACACCAGCACAAACAGGAAATGTCTCAAGGTTGAAACATGAGATAAAGAAGCAGTGATCTCAAAAGTGATCTCAGCTGTTAAATGGGAGCTCTCTTGAGCTTGAACATAAACATCTGGGACAACTCCGTCTGTTGTGACAGAATTAAAATCATCACACTAATATCTGATGTAAGGAGCAAGTCTAAGATGAAATGGAACTCTCCGTGAAGCAAGTCTAAATTTATGATGCTCAAAATAGACAGAAACCATATCTGATCTCAATCTAGACTGCCCACTGTGTTGAATGAAAGAGCAGCATTCTTGCTTTATCAGTAATGATTGATGGGAGAGACCAAAGAGCTTTAACACGGGCAACAGGCACACAGTGGAGCGTTGCCAAGTAGCTATCAGCAAATAATGTGAAAATCCACACTTCTTGTCCGTAAATTGAGTCAGTGCACCGCTTAATTACAAGGCAGTTTCGCCACCCTATTACGTGGCCGTCTGTGTCAATGACCCTAATCTTTCCACCTCAGGACATTCCAGACGGCTGACTGATAAAGAGTTTCTTTTCATTCATGTATAGGACGTGGTATTGTGGATGCACGGTTACCAAGTTGTGAGCTTGGACGTTTAGCATTTTGTGTAACCATTTAAGAAAAAAAGAAAGAAAAAAAAATCATAACAATCATGAAAATGTGCACCGCGCAACCATAGAATTAACTGTGCACATGCTAATTCAGTTTGAGCGGCTAAAAGCCGTATTTACACCACAACAACCTTGAGTGTATTTCCACAACAGGGACCAGGGTGAAACTTTTCTTACTTTAGGGCTACCGTTCTGGTCAGTTTGCTTTTGCTGCTCATCGCTTCTCTGTGACCCCCGGTAACACAGCTGAGCTGTAGATCACATGGCCGCTTCTTCATAATTATTGTCGTTATCGTACAGTTGACTGGGCTGTAGTTGACCAGGTTGTTCACACTTTCATAGACCAAATTTGCCAAATCTTTGTGGGTGTAAAAACAGACCAACAAAGCTTTCAAATAAATGTGTGGACTGCTGACAAGGCTAAAAAACTAATTACGAAATGAAGACGAACAAAGGAAGGACATTTTTACTGCACAAACATTCTACTAGACACGCACACACACACACGTTTGTATGGCTATCTTTGTGAGGACACTCGTCGGCATAACGTTTTACCTGGCCCCTTACCTGAACCCTACCACCCGCCAAAATGTCAACTCAACCCGATGGTGTAAAACTTAAACTGTTCCTCGGAAAGATGTACAAGCTGTACAAGTAAACACACAAACAAACATTTTTACATATAACGTACTTGAGACTTCCTCTTTATTGTTCAAGTGAATTAAATCCTAAAATGAAACAGTCTGAGAAGGGGACGTGGCTCTGCGGTGGGGTTGCTGTAACAATCGGTCAAAATGCAATGGCCAAAATGTTGATTTTAGCCATTGGTTAAAAAGTTAAAAAGTAAAAAAAAAAGTTATTGTCCTAACAGCTGCCCAAACCCTATGTAATGTATGAATTTCTGAGCGGTGAGTCACGTAGCTGATGAAACAACCGTGCGGCTTGCCAGGTGAACCACCTTTTCAAGCTGGAAGTGTGTGAAAGGTGTAAAGTGACTCATGCAAACCTTCACGGTTATTTAAACTGCAATTTTGGACTCTCACTCTCTTCTCTGCCTCTTTCTTTTCATCTCCTGTAGCATGAAAGAAAGGGAAGGAAACCCCCTCCGAAACGCTTTGTCATCATGAAAGGGCCGTTTCAAAGAACTGTTTGTGAATTTCATCATGCTCGTTGCTCAGCCTGGATTCTTGCAAGTTGTTGCTACATTATTTTTCTTTCTCACAAAATGCTTTCCACTCTAGTTAAAGATTAAAAAAATCTAACAAGTGTAAACACAGTTTTTGGTTGAGCTGCCAACATCTCAGACATTCACGTGAATGAATGACTTGTATGTATTGCGACCTGCAAGGACTAAAAGGGTTACATAACGTAACCTTTTTGCTAACATGCCTGGACATGCTCCTGATTAGCAAGTAATTATTGTTTCTTTCGTTTACATATCCATCCATCTTTTTTAAACAGTTTTCTCTACTTGTCCATGTATTCAGAGTCCCAGGGAAGGGAAGTGGACACAGTTTATATTGACGTATTGTTCCATGGCGCCCTCTTGTGATCCTAAAGGTGCAATACACAGTTTAATTCAATAAGCACTGCTTTATTTGGTCAGAGGGCAGATGGGACATTTAGTATAAACAGGAGCAGTGTATTGGATTGTTATATAGTGTACATGTGTGGAAACTTTATAAAAATAAAGTCTGCAAGTATAAACGCAGTAGTTTTCTTTTGTGAAACAGCCCAGTGCTGTTATACTGATTCCTATTTTGATCAAGCAGTTTAAGTCTGATTTGATTCAATTTAACCCATTTAACACCCCCTTTTTTTATGTTTTTTCAAAGCAAATTTGTATTATCATTTTTAAAATATTATATTTTTGTGCTAGTATTTATTAGTAGTATCCCGGAACACGGCCAAACTTGTGAGTTGCTGGTTTTGGTGTAGACCCCCTTTTTTTTCTTATCTTTGCTTTTTAGTGACATAAAAAACAGATAAACGAGGTTAAGATACAGACAAAGAGAAAACATGTAAATGACTATAAAAAGAGGCGCAGTGAAAAGAGAATGACTTTCAGGCTTGGCTGGTTCTCCTAATGAGCGCGGAGCATATGAAGACGACCTACGCTGGATCCCATGGAGAGCGCAACAGAAGGACACAAAGAGACTTTACAATCTGTGCTTTAACAGTCACCAACGCCCTCGGCGTTAGAAAGAAGATTTACATTTCACTTCAAGAATTTGGGCTCATTTCATGGAAACACACAACAAAAATGAATCAAACACATCAGAAGTACTGGTACAGTGGAATTCACCCAATCTTCCTCATCGCCTGGGTTAAAATTATTTGAGGATGATTAGAATTTCAGTCTTGATGTTTGATGCCGTTTATGTTGGTGGAAAAAAAAAATCAACAAAGGCAAGGGAGAGACACAGCAGCACACTAGACAGTGATCTGACTGACTATAGAGTCAAATTAAAATAAACAACATTGATGTTTGAGTGAAAAGGGCTTTGTTTATGTCATCACAGATTAACGCCCACATATCTAGTTTCCTCAAGTCCAATTACGTTTTGATGGTTTCGCCCATGCAAACATTTAGAGATCAGTCTGATTATCCAGCTCCACTTCTTCACGATGCATAAAAGAATAACTTAATGGCACATAACCGCAACAAAATCAGACGGATATTAAAGCATCAAGTTGCTCAGCTGTGACAAATGCTTTATTTGTGACATTCGTGTTTTTTTTGGTTGTTTTTTTTTTTTCTTTCTGTTTGTAGTCTTCAAAAACAGAGATGGCCACAGGGGAACAAGGAAGGATTCACATCCTTGTGGTTTACATAAATGGACATGTGACATCAAGAGACAAACCATTGTTTTATATGGAAAAAAACTAAACAAAACAAACACTTCACAGTACCGCTGTGTGACAGGCACAGATTAATCACTGCGCTGTTCTGCTTCGGGGCACAAATGTTCTGCATCCTCTCTCTCCCAGAGAAAGTGTTATTCCGCCATCATTTGACATGATGGGCGAATGGAAGATATACTGTGTTTAACCAGTGCTCTGCAGACAAACAGCCTGTGCATGTATCAGAAGTAAAACAAGCACAGTGCACGTGTTTCTGGGGAGGTCAGTGGTGCTGCAAAGGCAGGCCTCTGTTTCTCTTCGTGCCTTTTTCAGTGCTTAATAGTGCAGCATCGTGGGTTTTGTTTAGAAACCCCCTACCCTGTCATAACTAGACCATCAATCATAACATGATTTCTGAGGGTGAAACGAGTGTTTACGTGTCTGACAAACGTCAATAAAAAACAGCAGTTTGACAACTGATCACGGAGTGTAAACACGAGGGTGGGGTCAACGCGTCTTCTTAGTTCATTAAAAGGTCAACTGCCCTTCCACCTCCGGATCCGGTCATCAGCTGACTGATCACCTTTTCGTGCCGGTCGTGGAACTCGCCTCGGGATGAGGGGGGAGGAGGGAGGGAGGGGGGAGGAGGAGGAGGAGGAGGAACTGCTCGTGGCGGTTGTGTTGGTGGTTGTGCAGAAGAAGCGAGGAGGACCGTATCCACGTTCCCGGGGAGAGGACCGGGCGCAGAATGGGCTGACCGACCGGAGATCCGCTCTGGGTTGTTTTTTTGTTTTTTTTTTATCGTCTTCAGTGATGGATGAGCCGAATATCCTGAGACGCCGCGGTCTACAGGTAAACGGAGACTACCATGACAGCGCGTCGGTTGTAGTTGTTTCCAGGCAAACGGGATGATATGATGAAGATGATGAAGAGCCTCTGGCGGCGGTCCAAGGCTGTTTCTCCGGGATTTTCTCAGGGTGTAGCATTTGATTATTATTTTTATCATTATTTTCCACCCATTTAAACAATATTTATTTCCTATTGATTTATATCATATATGTATTGTGACATTTTTTTTTAAAAAAATATATATATATATACGAATGGATAATTTTAATTGTACTTAATGTCCATTCATCAAAACGGATAATGTGTGTTTGGACTGTAGCAATTAGGAAAAATAATTAATTTCTGAATGTGCTCCCACTTCTTCTGTGTTTATTTGGGAGCTCTTCCCTGATGCCTTCAGTCTGGTTGCCTTGGTGATGAGAGGCAACCCAATGTTTCCTGGCAGAAATACCTTTAATCTAATCTCCTGCAGCCGTGTTATTAGTATGAATGTTCAAAATGTGAATAATTAAGAGGTGTGTATGTTTTCCGTATACATCAAGTAATGAAGGCAGCTTTGTCTCCACCAGCATGTCTGTTATGGAGGAGGTGTTACTGCGTGTGTGATGAAAGACTCACGAGTCCAGGCTGGGTGTTAACTGTTTTCCTTTCCACCTTACATTCAGAGAAATGAGGTTAAGTGCAACCCTGCGATTACAACAACAATAAGAAGAAGTAGTTACCATAATAATATTATGGTAATAATATTATCGTGGCAACAATAATAAGAAGAAATTGCCATAATAATATTAATAATAAAATGTGTGAAAACATTGTATGTAATGTTTAGTCTATGTGTTTACCCACCTTTCAGTCACTCTCTGAGATTCATTCTATTTGGAAGAAACGCAGCAGCCACGGGCGACTGTAAGGATTTGTGTCCTCGCAATCAAATGGCCACAGGGCCCACATGTCTTGCGAGAAACTAGACCATGCTAATGGTGGATAAAACTAATTATAGCTTTTCAAATTTTGTATCGATTTAAACTGTTACAACAAGTAATTAGATGTTCACCCTTGTTTACTCTGGAGGAAGCTTGTTTTCATAGCTACAAAACAAAAAAAGACAAAAATTAGAAGAAAATTAGAAGTGTTCCACGATTATGAATGTAATGTTGCGATGTAACATCTTTAGCTAGACAATAAACACTCTTCTGCACACGTTCCACTTTAAAACATTGCAAGCAGGGAAGATTTTAGAAATGTTCTTTGTATTCAACCTTTCCCTTTTCTTTCATTCTAGAAGGAGCTGAGTCTTCCTCGCAGGGGAAATGTGTAAGTATTATTGGCCAGCCCTTTTCTGTGCACTCCTCAAACAAGACCAGCCAGGTGTCTGTCACTTGTCAGTTTTTAGTGTGCCTGCATGTTATTTTTCACACGAATATACCGTCACTTGATCCTCTCCCGACAGGCAGCAACACCTGAAATTGCTTCAGAAAACTTGTTTGAAAGACAGAGCAGTCTCACCGCTCAGACAGGTTTTACATAAACAGAGAGAGTTCAGTACGTGCAGGAAACCTTCTCAGTATATGAGAGTCAATATCTATCTGTCTATCTATCTGCGAGTGTTTACTATTTTTCTACAGCAGCGTTAATGGCCTATGATTCATGGTGTTGCTCTTTTAAATATCTGATCTAAGCCCGCAAGCTCCTACAGGTAGCCACTCAGTTGCGTCTGTTTTTTGTTTTTGTTTTTCCATTTCACAATCCAGAAGAAATTCGTGACAACTCATATCATGTTTTCAATCGATCGAGTGACACATGTGAACAGCAGGAAGGAAGTTTCCTGTGAATTTGCTGGAGCCAATACCCAAGTCAGAATTAACGTCAGAGGCTTTGCTTAGGTGTTTTCCTCTGTCTTTAACCGGCTTAAGACACAATAGATAATAGTATGATTGAGAGAAAATATTCCAGTATGTATCATTATGTTTTTGCTGCTCATCCACAGTTGTTTCCTTCTCGGTAAGGCGTTTGAGTCAAACAGGGAAGTGTTTATTTTAATGGATGCAGCAGGATTGCCTCACTTTTTGGTAAAAACAAGTTGTAGGTCTCTGTTTGGTAATATGGTTGACAAAAATAAATGTGTGCCATACACTGGCATTGAGTAGGTTGGGCACAACGACTACAGCCTAAAATTGTTTATGAGTAAACACATTACCACAAATCCATTGTCAATGAATCTGGGACATTTGGATGCCCTGAAGGTCTGTGGCCCCGGTGCAGCTGCTCACATTGGACAGTTGATAATCGAGAGCAGAATTATTGCGTTGTAATTTTAATATATCATATTGTAGTTCTTATATAGTACAGCCACTTCTAGTCTTTGGTTAGGTCATTATTAAAGGCTGCATAACAGCATTTAACATTTCAGTTTGGACTATGCTCTGTATGAAACAATCACATGAGAATCTCCACATTCTCTGATGAGGATGCAACATTCAAGGACGTCGGACGCTGCAACAGTTACAGATACGAATTGATACGCACGTTTTACCTTTGATACTGTTTATTTATTTATTAAGATTTGTGTGTAAAGCTAGTGTTTATCGCCAAAATACACAATTTTTTTAGCGTCGTTAGTGAGGCGTTTTACATTTGAGCTGCCTGTCAATGAAGTATTTCCGACAGCTCCTGAAAGCGCCACTAGTCCCTCCTCCCTGTGGCTCGCGCTAACGCGGCTGCGCGTTGCGGCGGACGATGGTGTAGCTGGAAAGTTTGTATCACTCTTCATATTTATCCCTCGATAATGTCGCATATCACGGGAGACGGACTCTGTCTGACATTTTCCTGGTAACGGGGGGAAAAGGAGTGGAGTGGACATGACCGCTGCAGTGGCTCAGTACCCCACCGAGCTGCCCTGCCGTGGGTCTGGGGTCAGTTTGTACCGGAGCTGAATGGAGTTTCTGCCATTGGACTCGGCGTCCTGGCCTAACCACCGCCAATAATAACAAAACCAAAGGACAGACTCTCACACGATGCTCTCTCTCTGACAAGAGAGCACTAATTCTCATATCTGGATTGGCTTTGACGGTCACCAGCAACCATGTCTGACCAAAACTACTACTGGACCGTGCTGCCGAGCTACAAAACTAGTTTTGTGACTGGGGCCATGATGAAAAGATCGAAAAGGTAACGTGTTTTTTTTTTGTGATGTTTTTCAAAACATCTACCGGATTTGCAAACGACACATGGGAATGCAATGCGGTCTCTGCTAAACTGCCGCAAAAAAACACATAAACGCCCGCTCCTGCTGTAGTTGTCATCAGCTGTGGCATTCACGGTCTGACGAACAGCTATTTGTTGAACGCTCATGATGTGCTGTTAGATTCGCAGCACGTAAACGCAACCTTCACCGTGGTCCAGATGTCGTATTATCCGCGTATGGCTCCGATTGAACGGGCCACTGTCGCGATCGTGATAACCCACGGCACCTTACTGTATGTGTCGGTTACATCCGCCCTAGTTTTTGTTTCCGACAGAGAAACGTGGCCATTGTAGACTGTGTGTGTGTGTGTGTGTGTGTGTGTGTGTGTGTGTGGGCAGGCTGCATTGTCTGCTACCAGCTGTCGCATAAAGCGACACCAAGACTCAGTCCTGATCGATACACTGATGCGGTTAGTGGAACTGTGGTGTTTTGTTTGGGATTTCATCAGTGAGATAAATGTAATCAGACCTAGCAGTGTTATTAGCCCTTCACGCCCAAGGACTCAGCTTGTCTTTGGCAGCCGGTGAGTTCGTAGTGATCTTATCACAAATTGCGCTATCTTTATTTCCTCTGCCGTGATATTTCCATAATAAGTTGTAGGTCTGCCGTGATTTGGTGTCACATTTAGAGTTATAATCGCATCTTGTGGCACAAACTGCTAAACACGTTGCTAATAGGGGAAGAACATCAATTCTCATCTTTCAGCTCCATCTGCTTTAGTTTGATAACTAATATGATGGGTCAATGGCTATGAGTACAATGTCAAATTATCCATTTTTCACATTAAGTAGGGATCTTAATCTCGCACGTGCATGCTTTTCAGTAGACCTCTGTGAATAAATGCAGCCCTTCATCATCTGCGGACATATGAAACATGCAGGCCTGCATCTCAGTGGCCTATTTTCATGGTGCTACGCGGCTGCCTGCTAAGGCCCTACAAACCACCATTGTTGCTTCCAAATATGAGTCGTCTTATCACTGGCAACTGGTGATGAAGCTTATGCCTCATGTGGTCGTGGTGTGACACAGTGATGCCTTCATGCCACATTCAGAGAAGGGTGTTTGTTCATATATTTTCTGATAGGAATGACACGGCGCAGGCTCACAGTGTTTCTGCGGTTGGAGCAGAGCCATTTCAAAGCCAAAGTCAAACGTTTGTTGACTCCCCCCCCATCCTTCCGTTGCTGTGCGTCTCTGCCACTCGGTGTCATTTTGGGTTGGGGGCCATGCGAGTCTGCGAATCTGCCTCAGCGCCGACCCAGAAACGTCAGGCTCCGCTGTCGTCGTCGCCTCAGCCCCTCCATTATTTTAGGTCACCGCCAGAGAGACGAGAGAGAGACGACACTGATGATGAAACAGGGGAGCATGGTGGGATTACACCCAGCTTTTGGCAGATCGCTAAAAGCAAACTGAATATGAGCCAGAAATGTAATCTGAACCTAGACTTGTGTAAACACTGAGCTGGTGCCTTCGTGCAGAAGCCTGCGGGTCCCACATATAAACCCACAGGAAGTGGACGAAATAACATCTGAGCTGTAAAGTAAATGCATCATAATTATACAGTGATCTTTCATACAAAGCAGGAAGTCATAGTAAGAGAAAATATATGTGGCTTTTGAATAGGTGTCTCAGTCACTACTTTCTTGTCAAAGAAAAGGTTGTCCCTAAATGAGCTCCAAACGAAGTAAACTGCTCCAGCTAAGAGGAGCACTGGTGGCAAGTGG
Source organism: Mugil cephalus (assembly GCF_022458985.1). Classification (NCBI taxonomy): domain Eukaryota; kingdom Metazoa; phylum Chordata; class Actinopteri; order Mugiliformes; family Mugilidae; genus Mugil; species Mugil cephalus. Next base: position 19,771,186 of record NC_061776.1, on the reverse strand, counting down.
AAGGCAGCCAGTGGTACGGAAAGAAACAAACCTTCCTCAAAACAACACAAACAAATGTCAAAAACGCACTTGCCTGTTTACAGAATCGTGTCTGGACCTCTGGCCGAGTGGACGTTCATTTGGATCCCAGATTTTCTCACTAATGGAGCAGCTTGTGTTTCTTTTTAAGGATCTAATGATTGTATTTGTCCGTGAAGACGGACGTGTAACGGCGTAGACAGTGTGTCCGTGACCCAGTAATGTCATGGGGGTCATTTGGTTCTCTTATTTATGTTTATCTTTGTATAACAGCCAATCGCACCAGTTTTATAGCCTCGTGGCACAATTGCTTTTTACACCCAGATGTTTCCCACATTCTCACGTGACACAAGACATCATTAGATCATCATCGGCGCTCCAGTGCAACGTGTGTACTCCTTGTTGTTTACTGGGCACGAACGTGTTTATTGTTTTTGTCCTTTTAATCCGAGAACCTGTCTGAGTACAACCGTTATTGCTGGTGTCATTTCAGTTATCAGTGCCGCTCTTATCACAACAAACAACTGGAGTTCATAGGTTGATCCTGTTTTATTTTAGGCGTCTGTTTACAGCGCTGATAAAAGACCAATAAACATCTTCTGCCTAATCACGTTCGTAAGAGCATTTCATAAGCAAATGTTTTCTCTCCTCTGTTTGTTTCCCTCCCCTCACAGTTCCCGTAACAAGAGAAGGAGTTTGGCGGTTGGGACCCCGTCGCCCACGCTGTCACGGCCGCTGTCACCTCTCCCTCTTGCGACAGGTGCTTTTAAATATATATATATATATATGTATGTATTGTTTGGCTGGAGGTAGGTTGGAGGCTCTTTTGCAGCGCTGTACACCGTCATTTAGTTTGTGAAGGTGGAATGATGGGACGAAGCAGTCAATTTGTGGCTTTTGTGTCTCCTCTGTGTTGCCCCGGCCTTGTGTTTGTCTTGACACGGCAACATCACAAGACCAGCGCTTGTTTCCCTGCGGTGTTTTATTCAGTGTTTGTGGCTGCTATGTGTTATGTACCATCTTGAAGGTACATTATAATTCAACGGTTTTCCTCCGCATGACAGTATTTTTCATGCGGCGTCCTTTAGGCGTCTCAGCGCTCATTCATCGTACCCATTTCACAAGAAGGTAGTTTGTTAACCTGTCGGCTGTTGTCTGATGGCTTTGCTTTAAAAGACAAACGGCCAGTGATTCAGGCACAGCTAGGAGATAGTAGCAGCTAGCAACTTGATACACAAGAATGAAGGTTGGAGGGACATGTACAACTGGACAGTTTACTCTCAGTAAACAGTATGAAGGCACTTTAACGGCTTTGTTAAATGCATTTGCTAACAAACGTGATGCACTTGCTTGCAGACATGGTATGACACGATGTTCTGCCTCTTTGGCTCTCCTTACGCACCGTTTAGGTGTATGCATCCATAGCCTGCTCAAACACGATAGAAGCTAGGACACTTCTGGTACCAAAATCTGGTACCTGAACAAACAAGTTGGTCAGGGCGCGGCAGGATTTGACTTCAGGGACTGACATTAACGTCCTCGTGTGTGATTACCAGCCAGACTCCCTGCTGCCTTTTCATACACATATTCTCTGATTAGGCCGGGAAGAGGCCTGGTTAACTACTACGGCTGTATCGCTGTAATTACGAGATGTGATTCTTTCAGGTTGAACCAGTTGCAGAATGTCAAGGTGGTCGTATAAAAGGCAGCCAGTTTAGAAATTGTGCACGTTACTAGACAAATACTTTAAGTTTATTATAGCTTCTACACAACTGTCGAGGTTGTAACGGATTTCTTTTGTTTCTTCAGCCGGCAGCAGCCCTTCAGAAAGCCCCAGAAATGTCTCTGCCAGCACCTCTGGCAACTTCCAGTTCGCTCGCAGGTAAGAATTAACGCAGATGCTTTTTGATATAGATTTGGACACTTAAGCTCAGCCACATCACCACAGTAGAATGTCCTTTAGTCGTTGAATCGGAAAATGAGGAAACCAGACAAAATGCACAGAAAATTACTCAAAACGTTCTTCATGCAAAGATCTACAAAGTGTATTTCCATTTATGCTCCGTTACATAGTGGACTACATAGACAAGCTGTTTTCACGGGGGCCTCTTCTCACCAAGGTTAATGCTCGGCCGAGCCCGAACCATCTTGCACCACCTGAAAAACAGCATCGATATTCTTCCCTTATTTAAGATCCAGTCTTCTGCATAAATTCGCCCAAGTAACTCAAGACTGTGCATTTTTCCTGGATACCGAGTTGCGTGGATAATGAACATGCCTTGGCGTGTTCCCCTTAGCCTCTGGAAAAAAAAAGGCGGCGGAGAAGCAATCCCAACCAGCTGAAAGGCCCCAGGGCCACTTGCTGGACACGGGCCTTGGCATTTGTCAAACCAATTAAGGCTGCAAGTCTGCGTGCACGTTCATTACCCAGGGCCGCTGTGATTATGGGGGGAAACTGCAGAGCTTGCCCTCTCATCACGCGTCCTGCAACTGTTTATAGACCCACTGGGCTTTAGAGGAACACTAGTTGGAACTGGCGTCCTCATCCAGCAGCAGAAAATAGTGTCTCATCCACGTACTTGTTAGAACACTCACGGCAAGTTCTGAGCATGCTCTGTTTCTCTCTCCCTGATTGCACTTTAAATGACATAATATGTTTTCTCGGGTGTCATGTTATGTCACGTTATGTTGCGGTGCAGTGTGACATATTGCGCCGTGAGTGCAGGAGTAGGTTCCTTATAGAACGGCCTTGTGCGACTCATCTGATTTTATTGAGACTTTTTAAGCTGCAGTGTGTAGACGGATGCTGTGGCTGCACTTTTGGCAGCTCCACTGGGATTATTTGTTATTCACAGGAGCTTTGCAGCCCTGCTGTTTTGCAGTTGTGGTGCATGTACGTGCTGTAGCCACACGCAGAGCGTTTAGCATTAATTCTTAAAAATATATATATATTTTGTTATTATTAAGGAAGGGGTCACATGATCAGGAATTATCGTTTAGCTTCAGTGGGTTCTTTTCACTATTAAATTATTATTTTTTTTTAACCTTGGGATGTGAAGCCTGACTTGCTCTCGCTCTTCTTTCACGGCCCAGGCGTTAATTATAAAAATTGATTTAAGGCCTTGCTTTTAATCTTAAACGGTTACGTGGGTTAATGACACATTTATCAGACACGATCCAGATGAGAAAGCACACGCATCTAATCTAATGCGCCTCACTTATCCTCAGAGCGGAGCCATCCGGTTTCATCGCGTCACCTCTGAAAGCGTATGACCACCTTTATCACTGCAGATTGAATCAGCGGAGAAAGTGTCATAGATACGGTGCCATGCTGGGTGGAAAAACAAGGGGGGAGGCGTAGAACAAAGAAGCGTAAAAGGAAATGTTTCATATAAGGGCTGAGGCTTTCTGTTTGTAGTAGTGGTTTGGGTGGGTGTTTTGGGCAATGTTTCTGAGTCTATTGTGCGCGTGTTCATAATGAGACATGAGCTAAGGCTGAAGTCTGAAGTGCTCGGTGCTGCAGTTTGATAACGGCTTGGCAGGTTTTCAGAAGCGGCGGCAGCAGACAGCCACTGGCTGCGAGCTTTGACAGACTAACAACACTGTGACTCTGACAGCCAGACTGACTCTGTCGCTATCATTAAACGGCATCTACTTCTTCTTTCTCACTTTGTGTCTCCATCCGCCACTCTTCCTCTCCCCGTCTCTGTCCTCAATTCCCCCTCTTTGCATCTGTGCAGCCAACTGGCCCGCACTGAAAGGTAAGACAGCGGACGACTGGTTTTTCTTCTCCTTTGCTAACCAAGATCGAAGCCGTGGGCCTTTAAACTTGCATGAGAAGAGCTATCGTTTAAAGCGAGATTTGAATATGCAAAAAGGGCAAAGCTTTGAAGATTAGAGCGCGTCAACAGGATGTGTAGGTTTCATGTGAGCTACTCCTGAGCAGCCTGTCACTGTTTGTGCTTTTTCTGTTTCAGCCGAGCGGATGGGCGACGGTGGTCCGTGGCGTCCGTCCCCACATCAGGCTACTGCACCAACGCACCCAGCTCATCGGTATCAGTAAGCTGATCTTCTGTCCTCAGAGGCACCTCTCTGTCCCGCCGTCCGCCTCCCAAGCCTCTTTAGTCAACCTCCCTTCAAACCGGCGTCAGGGGAGCGTTTACCGTGGCTCCCTGCGCTACTTGCGCTCACTGTATCAATCGGTTTATGGGGCAGTGGTGTCTTGTAAACCTCTCGCGCTGACTGACTGAACTGTAAATCCCCGTCGGCTTTTACACAGCGAAGGAAATAAATCTGCCTGTAAATGGTTGTTGATTTACACGTGACCTATTTATGGACTTAAGCTCTGTTTTAAAAAAACACTCTGCACCTGCACCATCTAGTTTAGATAAATCGCACAAGTGTGTGTTTTTGCCAATCGCCGGGAGTGACTGCGAGCACGTTTAGTGTCTGGGATAGAGGTGTTTTAACTTCAGATTGTCTGCAGTGGTTCGTAGTGCAGGATACTCCAGCATGTGCAAACCAGTAAACACGAGCGCGCTGATCACAGGCTCGACCTGGCACACCTTCCTGTCTCAGACTGACACGGAACAGATTTTGTTGACACATGTGCGCGTAACGCGCGCGATATCGGCTTCAGAACCAGTAAGTGGCCAGAAGTTTGGGCAGCACTTGGTTTCTGCAAACAGCTGACTGGAAACTGACGGTGGTATCTTTGAATGACTCAGGCAGCCATAATAGGATATGTCCGATGGTGATGTATCCCTCCATCATCAGCCCTGGCTCATATTTTCCACCTCACAGAGGAAACGGGAATCAATCCTCAGATGCCTTTAACTGAGATTTACACTGCAACGTTTTTGCTTGGGTTTTCATTAGCGGAAACAAAGAGATGTAGCGATTAAGCTAATAAGTTACCCTCAGTCCCCTGATAATAAACAAATGATTTCAGGCTGATTACGGCCGGAGCCGTGCTCTGTGTATACCCTTATGACGCTCGGGAATGTACAGGAGTAAAGAGGCTAATGACTAAACTAAACACAGGTCATGTTGAAATTCCCAGTTTCTTTTTCCTGGATGACGTCAAATAACAGGGACTGCACGGCAGTTCACATTTCCCCACTCAGCTCTTCTTTCCTGGAAAACTCAACCGGACTGAAGCCCAACTGCGCTCATTAGCTGCCGGTGGATTTGTTGATGGTTCCTATGGTGACTATCTAGAGATTTTGTCTCGCGAGCCATTACTGAAACTGCAGTTGGTGTTTCAGCGGAGCGACAATCCTCCGCTCCTGTGTCATGGCTGTAATTTCGTACAGCCGGCCACATGGCTCGGCGGCGGTGAGGTCAGCCCTCCCCACACAATGCCCCTTTCAGGCTCGCTGTCAGTGAGGTCTTTATGCCGCTCTCACTCGCTTCTGACACGTCTCCAGTTTCCTCCTCAGGGTGTATTTCTCCCCCCGTCCTATCTCGCCTTCTCTGTCTCCTGTCTCTTCCTTGCTCTTTTGCCCCCGTTCTTCTTTCACTTTTTCTCTCCGTCGTGCTCCGGTCAGACGGGCCGCTCTTCTCTCGGCTCTTCCTCCAGTGAAACTCGAGATCCCGGCCGAATGGGAATTCTCATAAATTCCAAGCCGTGTGTCACACAGCTTGGTTGGAAAAGAGAAAATGAGACCATGCATGGTCGACGCGACAGCCCGTGCTGGCTTCCATGAGGCGTTCTGCAGCAGGAAAGAAAGAAAAAGAAAAACAAAAAAACACCCTGCTGAAACCTCAGGGCCTCAGAAAAGTTCACAGAGACGGTTTTTAAAGATTCTACAGATTCATGATATTCGACTTTACTGCAGTAACTCTCAGCACGTTCTTGTTAACGGTCTGAATCAGCTCTGTAGTGACACATGAAAGCCTTTAAGACTCTGAGCATTAACAGGATAATGAGTGAATCACAGAGAGCAGTGGGATGACTCTCATCAGAGATCATCTCAGCATTACACGTCACATTCATACCGATATGTTAAGAAATTAGACAAAAGTTTGAGTATTGAGTGGTTAATTATTTTGAATACATATTTACTTATGTCTACTCTCTCTCTCTCTGTCTACTTGTCTCTGTATTCCCTTCCAGTCCTCCTCTTCCCAGGAGTTGTTGCACCAGTTGCCCTTCCAGCCCACGCAGGATGATCTCCATTTCCTCTTCAAACATTTCCGGAGCACGGAGAGTGTGGCGGACGAAGAGGGAACCCACCACCCGCCCCCCGTCAGGCTCCGTTCACGCAGTCTCAGGTAGCTTGGATTTGGATAATTTAATAACCGCTAATGCTTGACTCTACAGATGCTGTATATATGGACCTTAAGGGGTTAAACCCAAATCCCCCCGAGTGACTTCAGCTCACAAAGGGAACACACGAGGAACTACGAACCGATTAAATTGGAAATAAGCCTCACTATAATGACTATAATGGCTCTACTGTGTTAGCTCTGTGGGTTAGCTAGTTAGCTAGCTAGCCAAACATTACATATTTAAGTCTCTCTGTCACCAGCAGCACTCTCAGTTTTTACTCTCAGCTTGAACATGTATGTGTGGTGCCTCCTGAATGAGTTTTTTAGTCTGAAGTTGAGAAGCTACTTCAAACCGGTTGAACAGAAACACTTCAAGAGTTCATGAAGCAAAGAGTAAGGAGTAAAAAAAGGACCTCATGGAGCCTCCAAATCAAATTAAATGTAGATGGAAACCAGTTTTACGACGGATTAAATGGTTTGTCAGATGCGTTTCAACAAAAGAAAGACATGCACTTGGCATAAGTCTGGTATCTAATATCAGAGCTGTAAACAAAAGATGTGAAGCAGCAGAGTCATATTTAGTAGGATTGCCGTCCACCCTCAAACTGACAGCAGTGAGCTCACTGTTTCGTAAACATCTTTCACATATGATTAGAAAGAGTGAACTGGTGGCTGGAAAGACTTAAAAATGGTGGGAATCGTCGTTTGATGTGGCTCTGGAAAAAGCCTCCGTGCTATTTAGTAGCGATCCTGTGGATTGGAATATAGCGTTTCCTCATCATTTATAATCCCTCTAAATAGCTCTGGTGGTCGGGAGTTTTGAGGTCGCTGCAGACTTTTATGATGGGCTGTAGAGGGTGTTGGTAGCAACTTTTATGTGGTTGTTTTTCCCGCGACGTGTTCCTGCATGTGCCACATACTCCGTACACAAATCAACGCGCATCCGTCCACTTCTCCGTGAACTTCAGACGGTTTAACTAATGCAGCTAATGCGGCCGACTTTCATAATGTTACTAGAAACGCATCCAAACTGCTGCATGTGTTGACCGTGGCAACAGATGATGGAGTGTCGCTGTCGCTTTAAAATAGCTCCAGACTGTGTGTGAAGCATTTCTTGCTGCACCCAAATAGTTCCTGAGGGTTCACCGCCCGCCAGCTCTCTCCAATAAAACCGTGGTGCGCGCACAACTGTTTCGCTCCCCCAGAAATAGTGAAGAGCACGTCGCATATTGATATTGTAATTTGTAGCATGCGACACGGTGGAAAGGAGCACCTGGGGTCTCTATTTTTAAGACTGGCGGTGACAGTGCGCTGATTTGTCACGTGTGAAAGGTTTAAAAGGTGCCCCCTCGAAACTGAAGCCGTGCGCACACAACAGATGCGGTCATGTATACTGCAAATGAGAACCTGATCTGAATCGCAGCAGTGTGCTGTGTTTATGGCCTGGGATGGCATTAAACACTTCAGTCAAGCATTTATCATTTCCTCATAAAGGATAATCGAGTGTGTGTTTGTGTGTGTGTGTGTGTGAGAGGTATGTGTGTCAGTTATTGTTCATTATCACTGATCAATTCGCAGATTAGCTTGTTGTTGTTTTCATGTGATTCACGTTCAACCAAGATTAACTCGCTGTGACGTTAATTTTTTTTCCGGCTGCGTATCTGCTTATTTTCCCGTTCCAGCCCTGGACGGACCTGCGGTGTATTTGACAATGAGATTGTCATGATGAACCACGTCTACAAAGAACGTTTTCCCAAGGTAAAGAGACCAGGTCAAGACATTTAAACGCTCGAGCCACCCGCTGACGTGGTTTCGAGGAATTTTGTCGAGAAAATGCTGTTTTAAAACATAAGTCCTCCATCGTGGTTTCCCAGGCAACTGCCCAGATGGAGGGTCAGCTGCTCGACATCATTGCCGAGTGCTCCCCAGGCACCGCTCTGCCCCTGGCGGATGGCGTTCTGGGATTCATTCAGCACCAGCTGCTGGAGCTCGCCAGAGACTGCCTGGACAAGTCCCAGGAAGGCCTCGTCACCTCCAGGTACTTCGTGGAGCTGCAGGAGAAACTGGAGAAGCTGCTGCACGAGGTGGGTGTTTCTCCTCTCCACCCTCAAGACACGATTTTCTGTATTTCCCATTTTCTAGGATTTTGTTCTTTTTTTTTTTTCCCAACCGCAGTTTGTTCCCTTTTCGGTATTACACGTGGACTGATTGTTGGTAGCTCAGATTGCCCTCTGGGACATTGAATTCTATACCGCGGCTACACTGGGAACATTGATTTGCAATGTTCTCGTTTGATTTGTTCTCATTTGTGCTGCTTTCGGTACATTGGCCGGTCGCAGGTTTGTCGCTTTGTATCATTACAGATGGATCTGTGCAGTGGTCAAGTGTTTGATTATGTAATGAGTCATTGCGTAACTTATCCAGGAATCGTTTCACCGCAGAAAATGCTGCCTTCTGCAAAACAGATTACAGCTTCTTGGTGGAGACTGGGACTCCAAACGACTGATCTTTTCACTCGGAGATTTGGATAATTTATGGGTTCATTTTTAATGGTGCCACGGCCGCAGTGCTTCCATGCATTCATCCCTTTCATATATAAACAGCAATGGCAATTATTTGTCTACAGTGTCGACAGTGACTGCGCTCCTGCAATTATTTTAATAGTTTATTTTGAAACACACGGCCCCCTCTGTCGCGATCTAAAATCTCTGTTTCTGTTTATAATTCTGTTTACAACTTTTTGGCGGACCACACCCTTTAACATCTAATCTGGTAGGTCAGACGGAGCCTGTTTTAAACTAACACCTGCCTAACGTGAACTCTGCCTGACACCACACGTAAACCACCTCTCCAGCACATTTTTGAGCCCCATGTTTGATCAAGGCGAGTGACTGTTGGGCTAAGATACGGAGACAATGACTCTCGATAACGGGAGTCGGTTCACAAAGGTTTTCTATTCCCCATAAATCTGGCTGCGCTGGCGCGAGATGTCGAAACGCCGCGGCCGTGATCCCTTTAAATCACCGACAGGTAGCGGAGGAAGATGAAATGGATGCTAAAAATATGAGCCCGGCTGAAGTGCAGCCTGTGGATGAGCTGCGCCAATTGGATTAAGTCACAATAATAATCCATCACTCTTTGTTCTCCCGTGGTCAGGCGTACGAGCGCTCGGAGAGCGAGGAGGTGACCATCATCACCAAACTGGTCAAGAAGATTCTCATCATCATCTCCAGGCCTGCTAGGCTGCTGGAGTGTCTGGTAAGGCTCACTGGCAGATTCAGTAAAAATCACAGGCCCGATTATGTTATGTTCACATGCGCGGAGCCCAGTACCTGTCGGTTCACATGCAAAACAGGTGACTCACATGCACTGACGACACGCTGCAGTAATAATTACCCTGTCGCTTGTTGGAATGAGCAACAAGTGAAACAACAAGTTTACAGTGACGCCTATAGTGCGTGTCATTTTGATCCTTTACTTTGCATTGTTGCATTGTTGGTTTCTTTGTTTTCCTATTATGTAAGTTACATCTTTTCTGTAACTTAAGTACTTTTATGCAACACTTCCCTGGCCTTGTCTGGTTTTCCTGCTCGCAGACGCTAACGTAATAATGTGCAGCATCCAATGAAACCACAGCATTTCTGACCCCCGTTTTTTTTGTTTTTTATCCAGGAGTTTGATCCAGAGGAGTTTTACCAGCGTCTGGAGGTTGCAGAGGGTCAGGCCAAAGTGGGGCAGGGCATTAAGACCGATATTCCCAAATACATCATCAGCCAGCTCGGACTCAACAGAGATCCGCTGGAAGGTGCGAGGCTTATTTGTTTTTAATGATGTCTGCCTTATTTGGGTCTGAATTTATTTGCATAAGTTAGTGCGGAACAGTAATGCTAATGGTTCTGTTCCTGCTGCTTTTTATGTCTTCTCTCCTGTTGTTGCAGGAATTATTACTTTAATGTGGCTTTAACATTTAATAGATTTTAATGAAAACAGCACTTACATTTCATTGTCCATTGCTCAACTTAATAGTACTTGAACTTTACTATCCCTGTGTTTATTTTCCGGTTTTATTCATCTGTTGATACTGAAAGAACGTAATGTTTTTTCCTGGGATTCTATATTATAACACTGCTTTCTATATTCTGCACTGCAGAGCCTAATTCAATTTAATTTAGTCCCTCAGTCGGTAAACTTGATATTATAAACGAATTGCATGAGAAATTCAAACAAAAACTGCCAACAAATCTGTGTTCGGTGCAATCACAGATGTCTCATGTATTTTTTTTTTTATTTTTTTTTTTTAACCGAGCATCATCACTGAATAAGGACTCCTTGTCCTCCGTGGTGTTTATCTGAGACGAACTGAATTTGATTATCTGCCGTCACAGAGATGGTTCATCTGGAGCAGACGAGTCCCAGTCACAGAGCAGCCAGCAGAGAGTCTGATGACACAGGAGAGTCAACACCTGTGCAGGTATGAGCTCACGTTCAACGGTTACTAAGGGTCTATATAGGATGAACTGGAATTGGCTGTGAAGCTGAAGGCTTAAAGAGCGGTGGTTTCCCCCGAGTGCTAAAAGAGAAATATAAAGCTTCATTAGGCACAGCTAGACGACACAGAGGGGTTTCTTTGGATGCATTTGAAATTCTTCAAATTATGATTATGAACTCGTGAAGTACGAGGATCCCTGCTTTCCATGAGCGGTGCAGCAACTGCATTCCTTTTATTTTCTCTGACTGTGTTTTTGTTTTTTTCCTTTTTCTTGGGTGTGTGTAATTCAGAGCCGGGCAGCCTGCACCCCTCCTCGAAGGAAACCACTGGAGAGTGACTTTGAGACTATAAAGCTCATTAGCAATGGCGCCTATGGGTGAGTAAGGCAGACTTCTTTGTTTGCGTGCGACTGACTCAGTCGCTCTGCGGGCACCGCAGAGGGTCATATAAAAGCGGAAAAGAAACTTAAATGAGGATGTGTTGCCGTTGTATTTTTGTGTTTACGCTAGAAATTTTGTCTGGGGCTGTGTTCATTAGTGGCTGATGCTCATGCCCGCTTGCTGTTTTTCCTCTCGTCTTTATAGATATAATATAATATAATCCCTTCGTTTCTCTCCTGCCGTGCAGGGCTGTGTTTCTGGTGCGCCACACGGAGACCCGTCAGCGCTTCGCCATGAAGAAGATCAACCGGCAGAACCTGATTCTTAGGAACCAAATCCAGCAGGTGTTCGTGGAGCGAGACATCCTCACCTTTGCTGAGAACCCGTTTGTGGTTTCTATGTACTGCTCCTTCGAGACCCGGAGACACCTGTGCATGGTCATGGAGTATGTGGAAGGTAGGTTGCTGCGTGGCAGTTAAAGTGTGCTTTTCCAGGAAAGCGGAAATGTTAAACTCAGTTACACATTAAATATAAAAGTCCCGTCTTCTCTGAAGGACACGCACACATAAAAAAGGAATAAATAAACCTACTTACTTGGCTGAGTCTGTCATAACAACCGTCTTTGCGTTTTAAGGTGGAGATTGCGCCAACCTGTTAAAAAACATCGGCCCCCTGCCTGTGGACATGGCCAGGATGTACTTCGCCGAGACCGTCCTGGCTTTAGAGTATCTTCACAACTACGGCATCGTACACAGAGACCTCAAACCTGACAAGTGAGTTCCTAACCCAGGAAAACAAAGAGAATATTTTTGCTGTTCCTCTGCTCCGAGGCAGCGCTTAATTACTTGAATGCTTTCATCATCTTTAGACTCCTGATCGGCTGTAAAAGGCTGGCAATCTCTGTGAAGTTGCAGCCGATCTTTTTGAAATATTCAGCCTTTGATTTTTTTTTTTTTTTTTTTTTTTTTTTTTTTTCCCTGATAAAAAACTAAAATGCTTTGAGGCTGACATTTGATGTTACATGAAACCTTTGCGTGTTTCCTTTCTTTGTAGTTTGTTAATTACCTCCATGGGACACATTAAGCTGACGGACTTTGGACTGTCAAAGATTGGTCTAATGAACATGACAACTAACTTGTACGAAGGACACATTGAGAAGGATACAAGAGAATTCATTGACAAACAGGTTCGTCTCTTCACGCCTGCTCTTCATCTAGTGTGTTGTGGTCACGACCTTAATTTTAAGGTCAGTCTTTCCCAACCTTTTTTTTTTTATTATTTCCTTCTAATCAGGTGTGTGGTACTCCAGAGTACATTGCTCCAGAGGTGATCCTGAGGCAGGGCTATGGGAAGCCTGTAGACTGGTGGGCCATGGGCATCATCCTTTATGAATTCCTAGTGGGTTGTGTGCCTTTCTTTGGAGACACACCAGAGCAGCTTTTTGGACAAGTGGTTAATGGTAAGAAATCCTTTCAATTTAGTGTTGTATGAACCGTCCTATATTCAAGTCTAGTTTCAAATTTATACCTCTCGTCTTCCAAGTCGATTTATTGACTCGCGGGTGTGTGCTTCTATGTTAAGATGATATCATCTGGCCGGAAGGGGAGGACGCTCTGCCAGCTGATGCTCAGGACCTCATCACCAGACTGTTGAGACAGAGCCCTCTGGAGCGCCTGGGAACAGGTTGGTGGCAGCCTGACTGATGATGGAAGAACGGGCGAGGCTCTCTGGAGCATAGCCTACTGGGCCCCAGGTTACACTGCGCCGTGTTCCCGTGGCGGCCCGAGATGAGCCCGTTTCTTGTCAATGTTATTTATACAATTTTGGGAACAGCCTTGACGTGAGTTTTCTCACCAGGGACAGACAGTACAAGTCAGATGAGAAGAAATAAGACTATTTCAGCCACAGTATTAGGGACTGTATCTCTGCTCTGGTGCTGGCAGTCTGGGGCTTTTTGGAAACCAAATACACAGTGATGTTGTCATGGAAACATTGAAGTCACAGCTTAAATTTTAACCCAGGACACTGTCTTATCATTTGACTAGACGTTCGATAAACGTTGGGTAAACATAGGAACCGACCTTAAGTGACTGATTTCTTCTCCAGGTGGAACATCGGAGGTGAAGATGCACACGTTTTTCCTGGGCCTGGACTGGAACGGCCTCCTGAGACAGAAAGCTGAATTCATCCCTCAACTGGAGACCGAGGAGGACACCAGCTACTTTGACAGTATGAGGATTTATTGACATACGAACAGCAAGGACGTTTTCTTTGCTATCCCACAAACATGTGCAGTGTCTCTGTCTCTGTGTGCGCACAGCTGAACCTACTCACACCTTTGTAAGAAACACAGACGGAGACATTACAGTGAGAACAGGCTGTCAGAATAATAGACTAATGCCTAGGTTCGGAGTAACGCACGGTGCCAGATTCAATTAGGGAGAAACCAGTGTCGGCGGTTTTCATCATTTAATGCACTGTGACTGTGTTCCCTGCAGCCCGATCAGAGCGCTACTGTCACCTGGGCTCGGACGACGACGACGAAACCAACGATGATGAATCATCGCTGGAGCTCCGTCAGTTCAGCTCTGTAGCCCACCGCTTCAGCAAGGTGCTTCCCACTGCTCCGATAGATGAGATTCATTTAATGTGGATAAATGCTCGAAAGTATCAAACATGGGTGTGGATTTACATATCTCAACATAAAAAGAACATAAAATGAATGAATAAGACATAAGAGATTGTTTATTTGCCCCACGTATGAGAAATTTCCTTGTCACAGTAGTGTTGAATTAGACAAGAATATATACAAAAAATAACAGCACATATATAAAGATGTGGAACTGGAATTGGTGATATAATATAATTGCTAAGATTATATAATGCAGACAGTGAGGCAGTAGTTTGAATATCCACCTTCAATCCTCCTCTCTTGTTTTCCTGCTGAACTGTAGGTGTACAGCAGCACAGAGCACCTGTCCACCTCCACGCCCTCCAACCAGAGCCTGTCGTCATCGGAGCGGAGCCACAGCGAAGAGAAGGAGGAGCGATGGGAGGGCAGGGGAGTCCTCTCCCCCGGCGACGGACACAAACACTTGGCTAGTGGAGACAGGAGGGCAGATGGACACAGGGGGAGGTGAGAGCACGAAACCGGAGACGGAGAGTGATGTCCTCATTATGTGAACACAGAAATGACAGCCGGCCCTTCTCGCCTTTCTTTCCTTATAAGCTGCAGATATAATGGAAAAACGTGAGATGGAAGTGTAATGTTTGTTTTCATTAGGAATGAGGCTCTCTATGTTTAAATAAGAGTTAAAATAGTCTCACCTTGTTTTTCTAGAGTCTGCTCTATTACTGCCTGTCTTATGAAAGCTTTACATTACTCAGAGGTGTGAATGACAGTGTCTTATCTTATTTCCTTCACATTCACTCTGTACTGGGATCAGTGTCAGGCCACTCATTCATTAACAAGAACCTGAATACAGCAGCTTCTTTACCTGTGATAATGTGTTCATTAATTTTTTTGTCTAACCCGTAGCTTAACTCATTGTTAGCGACTAGCTAGCTGATGTTACAGATATTACTGAGCTCCTTTGTTGTATTTATCCGTCTTTTTACATTTGCAGTCTCCGTCCTCGTGCTTCATCCAGTTCTTCGCAGTCAGAGCGCAGCACCAGCCCGCTAGTAATGAACAGCACCCAGAGCCTGGACATCATGCCTCGCTTTGCCATCCCTGCCGATGAGGAGGGTGAGTTTGATCGACGCGGAGCTCTCTGAACTTATTTTCCCGTCTTGAAACACCCGCGCTCATGCTCCGTATCCCCCCATCGTAGACGGGATGGTTTCCAACCTGAGGCGCATTCGTCTCCGGAGTAACAGCACGGGGACCAGGCCAGCTTTCCGGAGAGGGGCGTCGCGACGCATCGCCCACCAGCTGGAGACGCCAGAAAAACCCAGGTCCTCATCTGGAAAAGTCCCCAAGTCTGCGTCCGTCTCCGGCCTTTCTCTCATTATCACCCCAGGTATGCAGAATATTAATAATGTGGACAAAACTTCATAAAAACATCATAAAAATATCAAAACAAATCATGTCATGGATAAGGCATGTTTGGAATTAAAATAAAAAAATAATCACAGGACACATAAAGAAAGTGTAAGTCTCTCTTTAGTCACGGAGCGTATCTGTGTGTTTACAGCGCCCTCTACAGCCTGATACTGTGTAAATTACACAACCAACACAGCAACCGCAAAGATACTGTGCTCTAGATTAGGACACTGTCATGTGATTTTTCCATTTTATTTAATTTAATTTTTGACAGTAACTTCATCAATACTGGATGCAGGTAGCTGTTCATGCAAATCCTAAACTAAACTGGTTTCCTTTTCTGATTTTCCCTCTCTTAACACCAGATGACTCAGCTGGTCCTCCTACAAGCCCCAAATCGTCCCTGTCCCTGTCGTCCAACCCCTCGTCTCGAGACTCGTCCCCCAGCCGGGATCTGTCCGTCAGCATCAGCTGCCTCAGGCCTCCTGTGGTCATCCACAGCTCTGGGAAGAGATTTGGGTTTGCGCTCCGGGCTATCAGAGTCTACATGGGAGACAGCGACGTCTACACTGTCCATCACATGGTCTGGGTACGTGTCCTCATCCCAGATACAGGTTCACTTCCTGAAATTCCACATTAAAGTGACGTCTTCAGATTTGCTTTTGTTAGTATAGTAATGCATGTAGGCACAGCTGTGGACATGGAAAATTAGATTTTAAAGCGACTCCTTATCAAGTCACTTGTGTATTCTATTGTTTTTAGGTATTGAATGTACTAATGGTTGTACTAATTGCACAGAGCTGAAAGGTCATGGTAACAGCTGATCAGATGGTTGTATGACCAGTCATTTTGAGGATGTGTGTGTCTGTGTGTGTTGGGTTTAGAGCGTTGAGGAGGGCAGTCCAGCACACGAGGCAGGACTGAGGGCAGGTGACCTCATCACCCACGTCAACGGGGAGTCGGTCCAGGGACTCGTGCACACTGAGGTGGTGGAGCTCCTGCTCAAGGTAAGACATGTCCAGATTATCTGTCGTCACACACGCTTCGTATTTTGACGCCCTGAAACGATGATGATGTTTCATTTCACGACTCGGCTGTTTGCGTTAATGATCTTATTCCAACAGAGCGGCAACAAGGTGACCCTGCAAACCACTGCACTTGAGAACACGTCAATCAAGGTGGGCCCTGCCAGAAAGGCGAGCTACAGGGCCAAGATGGCCCGACGCAGCAAGAAGAGCAAGAAGAAGGACGGACAGGACAGGTACATGAGAGGAGAATCAAGTCACACCTGAGCCATTATTGTTTGACTCTTTTTACTTGTGTATTAAAATCACATAGAAAATATGAACCAGATATTCAGTGACCTTAAAAAGCTTGTTAGATAATCATTTCACTACGTCTATAATCTGTATGAAGGTTTTATCTGTGTTTAACATTCAGTCATTTTTGCTCATCAAGGGGTAGATTTTCTACTTGTTAGAGCAAAAACAAATAAACTGTAAACCTAACGCTGACTCCATTTTTTTTTTTCCTTTTGCAGCAGGCGACGTAGCATCTTGAAGAAGTTATCAAAGCACAGCCCTGCTCCACCCATGCAGAGCAGCCGCAGCTTCTCTTCAGGCTTCCACCAGTCGTCTAGCGACAGCCTCTCTGGGTCCCCCACGCAGAGCCTCTCTCCCGGCCCTTCTACGCCGTGTCGCTCTCCCGCTCCTGACCACTCTGGAGGTGAGTGACAGTGCTTTCCACCTCTTGTGCAGAGCTGTGTTTCTCCTTTTTTCAAACTAAATGTGAATATTGTATCTCCTTCCCTTCCCGTCAGATTCAAGTTCTTCTCCCTGCTCCAGTTCTCCTAACTCGCCCGTACCGCAGGCCCGTCCCAGTTCCCTTCACGTCCTCGGTCGCTACACGAAAGCTGGTCGTTGCAAGTCCACCAGCAGCATCCCCCCTTCCCCCCTGGCCTGCATCCCACCGCCTCAGCCCCTCTCTCCGCAGTGCTCTCCGTCCTGCCTCCCGAGTCACCCCAAGTCCCTGCAGGGCTTTCACGGCAAGACGTTGTCCCCTCCCACCATTGCCCGTCACTCTGTGCGTCCCCGCAGCGCAGAGCCGCCCCGCTCACCACTGCTCAAAAGAGTCCAGTCAGCGGAGAAGCTGACGGGAGACAAGACGACGGGGGGTTATCACGTGGACAGGAAGGCCTACACCACCCGCCGCCACACCATGGAGGTGCCTCTGTCCGAGGGGGAGGGCCTGGAGGACGTGGAGGGGGACACCGCCACGGGGTTCGTCTGCGTGGGCGAGCACGGCCGCCAGGGGCTGTTCATCGGGGGGCAGAGGGGACACCAGGACGCGGCCGGCGGAGGCGGCGGCGATCACCACCGCCCCACGGCGTCGCCGCAGCACCGCGGCGGGAACCACCACTCCAAGGAAGTGGTGGTGATGAGGAAGCTGGCTCTGTCAGAGCGGAGGGACTCCTTCAAGAAGCAGGAGGCCGTGCAGGAGGTGAGCTTCGACGACCTGGACGAGAGGGAGGCGACGCCGAGCCCCACGCCCCCGGTCACGCAGCCAAACACGTTCAAGGCGTCCTGGATCAACACGTCCCAATCGGAACCCAGCGTGAAGCTGGGGGGAAGAGGCTCACATGGTACCGCGCAGCAGAGGGCCAAGTCAAAAGACAAAGAAGGGTTTTAGTTTTTCTCTTTGCCAGGGATAACAACAGGTCAATGAGGTGAAGCCTTTGACCTGCTACTGTACTCGTTTGAAGGCCTTGCATGTGCCCAGACAACTGTGACCACGTCTCAAACCGTCACGAAACCGCGGCTTGAAGACAGAAGAACAAATCGAAAATCTATGTTTCTCAGTAATACATGCATCCTGCAACACTGTTAACAGAATGGTGACAAAATTATGTTTACTTCCAAGTTGCTTGTATTCACTCTCGGTTCTCAAAATCACTGTGGCACCTGTAACTGATATATTTTGTAAATATTTTTGGTTTTAAATGAAGAAACTTATTTATGACTTTTTACGCTCACCTTGGTTTAGTTTTGTTTTTTGTTTTTGTTTTGGTTGCTGAAAATGCTTTGGACGCTTCAGCTTTTTTTAAGTTCAGGAATCGCACAAGAGAAAAGCCAGGCAACAACTTCTGAGTGTGGCGGGTCCTGATGAGGAGAGGTAAAATATTAGTCGACATTGTAACATTTTTTTTTTTTTTTTTTATACCGCAGTGTGTATGTGAGAGTCTTGTTTCGTGTTCAGATTAGATCTTTGAAACAAACTTACAGTGTCTATCCTGCACCAAATGTATTATAAATTCCACAACATATTCTGCGCTGCCTCTCAGAAGAGAAATGTCATGAAGATTGTCGTAGTAGGTTCGTCGTTTTCAAAATACAAGGGCGTTATATAGGGAAAAAAAAACACATCAGCGTCACAATACTCAGTAGCATAGGAGTGGTGCCAAAGCATGGGTTAGCCATAGGAACCAGTTAAAAAGGGGAAGTGTAGTTGTATATAAGAAGCTTCTTGTATGCATGGGCTCTACTGCCACTTTCTGTCTGTCCTGTAAAAAGTCCTCCTGCTGCTCTCACGACCACACGCTGACCAACACGCTGGTGTGTAGATAAAGCTTCGATAGGCTACCTTCGGGATAAACAGGCTGTTGTGTCTGCCGTCTAACGGCTTGTTGAATCAAGTCTCCGTCCAGCTCCTTACAAACATAATCAATCCCAAGTGTTTGCACAAGTCGTAGTAGCCGCCTAACCGTTGGAGCGCGCGGATATTTCAGGACGATCTCGCTCCGTGCGATTCAGTACTTGTACAGTGGATGCAACAAACAAACAAACCTGACTCACTTGGCTGTTTTTATTAAGCGTATCACGAATGAATGTTTACATTTTATCGGAAAGTTTTGTGCGTGGACTTAAATTATTAGGGGGAATAAAAGAATGACAGGGAGCGGCAGAGTTCAGCCAGGAGTCCTGAGCGGGTGAAGGAACGAGTCAAAGGTGATCTCCTTTTGTATATTTTGATATGGATACAGTCTTGTTGCAGTACTAATAACCAATGCTGTTGATGTATATTGTAACAATGGTGGACCTTATAACAGCTGTCAATGGTGTTTTTTTTTTTTTGTTTTTTTTTTTAACAAGTGACCTTGTATGTAGATGGACAGACTCGGATCGAGTGACACGAGTGACATGAACCTAACCCAATCTGCAATCTGATTCAAAGGAGTTTTCTAACATTTTGGGAAACGGATAAGCCTCGAATTAGCTTGAGCTTTTAGCTGAGTCCTGTGATGAAACAACCACGACTTGATTTTTGGTTATGCATTATTTGATTCATTTTTGTTTAATTCAGAAACCGTTTGGATCAGCACCTGAAAGTCTTATCAGATGAAACGGTTCCACAGAGGGACTTGTTGTCCTCCCGGTTGTATGAAGGCTCACGTTTTTGTTTTGCAGTTCGGGGGTGTAGATCGTGTGGGTTCAAATGATGTGTTAGACCATTTTTCACTGTACTGTATGGAGAAAAAAAAAAAAAAAACGTTTGTGTATGTGGGATTTATCACTGAATTTCTGATGCAATATACATCTTGATGTGTTTATACCGTAGGAGTTGATCTTTTCATTTTGCGCACACCCCAAACCAAACAGAAAACCAACCCCCTGACCTTATGTCGTATCTGCATGTTACACTTTTGCCTGAGGCCTCAGCAGCAGTCCATACCAACAGTTCGTCATCCGTCGTCAGATGAAGCGTCGCGTCTTCACACGAGTGCAACTGACATGTTTTCCCGCGCGTGTGTTAAATGAAATCCCGTTGCTCTCCATTCGACCCTCTTCTCCCCAAACTGGCCTTTGTGAAGCGCCTACCATGTGGGTATCTGGTGCAGACTGGTGTGACAGTGTCTGTTTGCTCTTGTCTTAACAGTGCTTGAAATAAATGAATTGCAGAGGACTAGAAAGTCCAGAACCACAAAGTGTTTGCACTCGTCTTCTGTTGCTTATCCAACAATATTTATGCCCTTTCAGCACCACAGACGATCTGGATCTTTCTTAGGTGATCAACACATGTCAGAACTACAATAATAATTAGCTGTGCAGTAACAGTTATTGTAGATAATTGTTGAAGCTCAGTCGGTGTGGTGACAGAAGCTCTTGTAAGTCAGTAAGTGAGATATTTCTGGAAATGACCTCATATCTAAAAATGAGAAACTTGGAGATGTGAGATTCTGAGAAGTGAGTCATCACATTGAGATTCTTTCTCATTACTCATTAATATTTTTATAGATACTAAGTCGTTATTTTGAGGTTGTTGCTCATAACATTGAGGTCGTGCGTTGTGATTTCATAATGCAGCACAAAGTCATTTCAAGTAGGTGTCTGGTCATTTTGAGATATCTGGTAGATATCTAGATATCTATCTAAATCACAGTAGCAAGATATTAAGTAATTATTTTGAGATGCTATTATTTCATAAAACAAATTCATTATTTTGAGTAGGTTTGTCATTATTTCACAAAACCAAGTAATTATTTTGACAGTCCAAGATTTTTGAAATATGACATCCATGTCCAAGTCATTCCTTTGAGAACATTTCTCATTATTTGGAAATGTTAAAGACAATATCTGAGGCGTTATTATTAAGAATGTGTAGTGACTTTGAGATAAAAAGTCCATACTTAAGAGAGGTTCTGGCTATAATGGTTAACGGGTCCTTTATTTCACCCCACTGGAAGAAACGGACCTCCATATTTATTCAAATACACAGATGAAAGAAAGGTTTTGTCTTCTAACATCCTTGATGTCTCCCCACATTAGGTGTAAATCGAGAAATTAGCAAGTAAATTGAGAACGAGTTTAAGCTGTGAGAACAGTGAGAGGCAGATTGTATTAAAAAGGGAATTTATTCTGGGAAGATGTCCTCATTTAACCCACTTGGGGATTAAACGAGGATTTAGGATGTGGTGCACTTTTTCCCTTTCATAGGGAACAGGATTCTTTGCAAGAAAAGACAGCTTAAAGTATAAGGTTTGGATGGAAAAGCGGCAATGCAGCTCAAGATTGCCAGGTTCAAATTTCCATTATGGGCCGAGGCCATCCGGTGACCCCTCACTAATCGTTCGGACTTTTCCGCTCGGCTTCGTGCCTTTCCGCGCTCTTCATATTAGTTCCCACGCACACTCTCTTTCCCTGCGCCGTGCTGAGCTGGAAATGGCTGTGGGTAGGAGCGCAGAGTTATGAACGGGAAAAGAAAAGAAAGGAGCGAGAGAAGGACTACGCAGCGAGAAGTGAACCAAAGCTTTGCCACAAGTTTTATTCGCACCGTGACGCCGTCGTTTGCAGATAGTACGCCGCGCGGACCCCGGGTGCTACTTTTAAGCGTTAAAGCTCCGGAGCCAGAAGTGAGAAGAGTCAAGAAATATCCGCGGGTGAGTTTTTTTTTTTTTTTCTTTTCCCAAGTTATTGCACATTTGCAGTCCAGCAGCACGGCAGCAGCCACTGTACTGGAAAATGGTGGAAGCGTTGCAAGTGTGCTTTTGACCACGCAGATTCACTCTGCGGACTTGCGACCCAGTTTTAAAGTTTAAACGCGAGTTAAAGCCACGCGCTGGTTTATGCTTTTAATTTTTTATGTTTTGCGCACTCCTCGCTGCGACGAAATGTTTTATGTTGTGCAGCGTGCTGCTCGCGACAGTTGACGTGTATCAAACTGCGCACGTTGAGTCAGGGCAACGTTTACATCTTATTTTTAAGATGTTTTTCTTAATTTTTTTTCCCGTTGTTGTTTATTCTTTACCGTAGACTGTAGAAAACAAGACTTTTAAACTACCTGCCTAGTAGTTCACAAATTGTCGCGTAGAACTTGAAGTCTGAAGAAAATTGCCGTTGTGTTAGCTTAACCCTACAATGCTAAATCCGATTTTTTTCTTTCTTTTTACCTTTTACAAATTTGCACTTAAACGCATCACCCTCCTAGTGTTACAACATTATGTTACACTACAGTGCTTTGGCTGGAGCCCGTGTGGAGGCCTGGGCTGATGCATGCCTTACATCTCTGATTTGAAGATTTAACATCCACCAAGGAGTTAATGGAAACTGTGCTACTTGCATAATGAGACAAGCTACTCAACTGTGTGGAGAGACCCCCACTCTCCGACTTGCAATTTTCAACATTATGCAACCAAATGTCAATCCTCCATTATGCAGCTTTATCACAAGCGTGACTTGTGACAAAACCTTCCTCCTCCTCCTCCTCCTTCTTCTTAAATGTCTTAAAATGTTCAGAGTGTCTTGCAGGGCCCGTTTTATTATTTAAAGGCCCCCCCCCCAAAAAAAGAAGCGGAGCCTCTCAAAATGCCAAGTGTCACCTCTCTGAGAGCTTGAAGAAAAACGTAAGCTAACTTCGAGTTCCAGGAGACGCGGTGTAGCTGTGGTTATTTTTGTTTTATGTCCTTCAGCGTGGGGACCCAGTTAAACTGAAATGGTGTTATTTGATCAAAATAGCAGCGGAGTACGGCTTTAAGGACTCTTTAGTCGCTGCTCCACTGAAGTGCAGCGTTCTCTCGGCCGTGATTCATACCTAAACATCTGTTAACTAATAAAAATATGGTTTTCTAACTACCCCGGGCATAAATGAGCCTCTTTGAAGCCGTGAACCGCCCCCCTCCTGAACAGGACATACTGGACACAGATCAGAAATCCACTTTCTTCTTTTTTTTTCCTCTCTTTTTTTTTTTTTTGCAAAACTTCTGTACTGGATGTGGCTTATTAGTTGGATGTCAGTGATTTACTGTCTGCTTTGTACTACAATCCAGGAACATCATGCATGTTGTAAATATTCTTTAATGTATCAGACTATAAAGTAGGGAGCCATAAAACACACATCTGTATGTGTGACACGTGTTCAGGTAAAAGAGTTATGAAGGAGCCTGAGATGTGTCTTCCCGGTTCTGATAACTTAACTGTTTAAACCCAACACGCAAACGGGACCTTTTAAAAACCGTTAACATGCAGAATTAGCAAAACTTTCCATTGTTCAGTGGTGTGTTTTGTGTTTGAACGGGATTTCCAGTGTTTTCTGCGTATTTTTCCGTTGGTAAACTCCTCGTCCTCTTTATATGGTATTGAAATGTGCAACATTAGTGCCACCCCTCAAAAGTACAGCCTTGCTTACCGTAAACACTTATGTTATATTGGTACCACCAGAAAACGTAGGTGTTGCGCTTAGTTTTTTTTTTAGGGCGCTGAAAAATAGTCGCTTTCCAGTCGTGTGACTGCAGAAACAGTGGCATCTTATCGATGCATAGGCTGGTGTAACTACCAATACTCATCCAGTAATCTAGGCAGAATTACAGACAATCATCTGGGTGAAAGGAAAAGTATGCAGATTAGGAACCACTTACCGCACGTCAGCTATGCTGCATAAGGCTTTGCGGTGTTCTCAAATGCAAACTGTGGGTTTATCAGATTATGTTCTTTGTTGCTTTGATACTGCTTAATTCCGACAGCATGGCCACACGGTTTTAAGGTAGCATTACAAGCTTTTATGCCGATAAATTGCCTGCATCTTGTATCGCCCGATAAATACGTCGAGCCCTCTTCAGCCGTAGAGCCTTGTGGCATAGTTGATTTTTTTTTTTTTTTTTTTTTTTTTTTTTTTTGGAACAGTGCAGTTTCTGTGCTCCACAATCTAGCAGATGTTTCTGTTTAGCAGAGTGGGCTTTTCAGCTTCATTAAGGACAGATAGAATTCAGGTGAACATAACTGAAATCGTGAAATGGCCTAGCCCCCCATTTTAGACTGAAAAATAAGTCCTCACAAGCTCCAGTGTTGTTGGCCCGTCCCTGCTGCCTGTGGCGCAGCAGATTTTTCAGATCCATGTGGACAGATGGCCTGAGGCCAGTCTGCATGCATGGTGGCTCTGTAGTCAGTTCTTCCCCCAGCAGGGCCGTAAAGAGCCAACACATACACACAAACTTAGAAATTACTGTGCACATTAATGTCCGGATTTTATACTGTGCCATTAACTTAATGAAATTCGCTCGGGGAAAATGGAACGATGTTATCTGAGACATAGAGAAGTCTACCCTTGTTATTCTTTGACCAAAAAAAAAAAAAAAAAGTACATACTAAGGATATATACTTAAACTCATCAACTCCTCGGCTCTTTATGAAAAGTCTTTCCTGTCCAAACTCCCCTCCAACCATAGGTTCATCTACACTGACATTGACCTACATAGATGTGACTGTTGACTGAACTCAAAGGAAGTCATGATTGATGAGGTGGTTGATGTTCAGCTCACCCTCACGTTTACAGAGAAACTTTCTGACCTGCATTGGTATTTCATAGCTGGTTGACTGATTGTCAAGAGATGAATTGGGTTAGTTTTATGTGGGGTTTCATCTTGTTTAATGTTAGTGGATATGAAGCTACGCTGAATGAATCATATGGTTGCGGGTGACATAGGAGCTTGGTGCACATATAGAAAACGTGTTTATATACAAGAAGTGTTGACTGCCCAGTTTCTTATTTATTTATTTTATTTTTTTGAAATGTTTGTCACACTCGGTTCAGATCATCAAACTAAATTAAATCAGAGATAACATAAGTCAACACAAAATGCATTTTTTAAATTAAGTTTTTTATTATTAAAGGAAAACTAAATCCAAACCTACATGGCCCTGGGTGGAAAAGTGTTTGCCCCCTAAACCTAATAACTGGTTGGCCCATCCTTAGCAGCAACAACTGCACTCAAGCGCTTGCGATAACTTGCAATGAGTCATTTACAGCGCTGTGGAGGAATTTTAACCCACTCGTCTTTGCAGAATTGCTGTAATTCAGCCGCATTGGAGGGTTTTTAAGGTCAGTTGGGCCTCTCCAAAGTCTTCATTTAGTTTTTCTTCAGCCAATCAGAGGCGGACTTGCCCAAGTTCACTTCAGCTTGAGGTCACGAACAGGTGACTGGATATTCTCCGTCAGGATTTTTTAGCAGGCAGCAGAATTCATGGTTCCATTTATCACAGCAAGTCTTCCAGGTCTTAAAGCAGCAAACCATGCAGCTTCCAAAAAGTTAAATTTTTGTCTCATCAGTCCAAGGAGAATTTTGCCAAGTCTTGGGGATCATCAAGACGTTTTCTGGCCAAGCTGAGAAGAGCCTTTATGTTCCTTCTGCTTCCGGAGTGGTTTTGGTTTTGAACTCTGCCATGCAGCTCATTTTTCACAACCGTGTTTTCACACCACTGTATATTGATGTGCATTTTGAAGTGTTGCATAGTAAGTTTATTAAAACAATACCTTTGAATGTGCTTCATGGGAGACCAAGGATCTATTTCCTATAAGTTGTGACGCAGTGAGCTGACGTAGCTAGCTGTAATCGCACACAAACGGCGGCTGTAATTGTTGGATGACTGTTGCTTTAAATTGCCACTGCGAATGTTTGTGTCTTCTCCTATAGCGCCTTTTTTTGTTATTGTTGTTGTTGTTCTCTTCTTCTTCTTCTCTGTTATTACGGAGCCTTTACCACCACCATCTGATGAACAATGAGGCCTAGTTCATTTATTTCAAACCAGTCGATGGAAATGTACTGAAGTTGCATTTTTTTTGAAACATCAAAATTCTCTTAAGAATTATTGGATGTTAAAAAAAAATCACCCTGACCCCCTATAGATTTATATAATGTCATATCGGTTCCTTACATGTGAAGTATTTCCATTGTGCTAATAATAAATTACATGTAACAGTGATTGCACATTCCTAACATGATGTTGCTGTATTCTGTTATTATTTTAGAATACGCAAGAAAGAAAGCACATACATTTAAGAAAGAATACCTCCAAATTAAAAAAATAAAATCAACCAAACAGACACACAATAACAATGGTGGACAAGTAGTAGTTTCTGTAACATCCTGGCATCGTGCAGATTGGCATTTTTAATATGCATACGAGTGTATACTGAACAAATGAGAGCGACACTGTCTGACTGAACACATCAAGAGACATTTGATGTCTGCAGACAGCAGACGATACACTAAATGCCAGATTGAGTTCAACCTGGATCTTTATTCCACAAATAAAATCAATCATTGTGTGAATCTGTGAAATAACTAACACAGTCCTCACTCCGTGGCTGGAAGTAGGGTCACATCTCGCATGTTTTGAAATGTTTTCTAAATGTCATCAGTCTTCTCATCTTTTGTAAACCCACCGTCTATGTTCTTCTTTTTGCATAGCATCACTGCGTTTATCACCCTGTCCACTCACACACCATCTCCTTTCGTCCCATTGCACGACTTTAACATGACTCACTGAGCTCTCTCCAATCACACGCAGCCTCCAGTTTTTTCATGTTCTGTTTTACATCCTTACACTGGGCTAGTTTCATTTAATCTAAATTACATTTCTTTCAATATTATGTGAAATCAAGGAGGCTACAGGGATAAAAACGGTGGAGTGAGTTGGAAAAGGTTGAGTTGTTTGTGTCAGATGTTTTATCACTGCCTAGATACATTTTCTAATATTAGAACATTTCCTTGATTTGCCCGGCTTCTCTGGTGACTGGTGAGCACATGGCCGGAGCAGCAGCCAATCAGAGCGCGGGATTAGCTTTCCCTCTCTCTAGCAACAGTGAGTTACTCTCTGCCCATTCATTAATTATTTTTCTGTGGTCTCCCTCAGCCGTTTTGGACTCTGCTGATAGCAAAGTGCTGCGTGTCTCAGTCTCACTCTCTTTTTTTTTTTCCCCACTGCTTTTCTGTGGCTCTGAATACTAAGTCTTATAAAAGAAATGGATCCACTGACGCCGAGCTCGCCAGCTGCTGCTGCTCTGCTCAACTGTGAGCTGCCTCAACACTGTCTGACCAGGACCGTGGCAGAGATGACTCCTCTCTCACCTTGCGTGACTTTTTCTCGTCTGGAACTAAACTGCGAAGGGGGACGACTTCTCGATCCGAGCGCGCCCCGCGCGCCGCTCTTTCGGCCGCTTAGTTTTCGCCCTGTTTTTTCTCCGTTCCTGCTCCGGCGCTCCGACTATAAACAAATAAAACATGGCAACTGGAAAAAACGACTGGACTTTCTCGCTGGCTGGCGATGGAAGGGGGTGGGGGGGTCGGTTAGAGGCAGGACTCTGTGTGTGTTTGGGGGGTGAAGAGCAGGTGGAGAAAGGCAGGGAGGGGAGTTTAGTGTTGAGTGGGGGGGGGGGTTATGGTGGTGTGAGGATTGCGGGCTGTGGTTGGGTATGCCAGTGCCACGTGTCTAGCCTGGCACCTCTTGCTTCTCGACTCGGAGGATGTTTGGACCGAGAGTCTGGCTGAGCCTGTCCGGCTTCTCTCTGAACCAAAAGTGGGGTGAGTTTTCCACTCTGCCGCATCCTGTTATCACAATAACTCTTATACCTTTTTAAAAACGATGACATCCTCATTCGCGAAGGTATGCAGCGAATGTGCGTTCGCTTTCGGAATGTCGAGGGGGGGGGGGAGAGAGAGGATAATCTAGACTAAGGTTCAAAAGCATGTACTTTGGCGTTCAGAGATGCAAAGCGTAGATTCCGGTTTTCATTTGTGCTTCCACCTAAACGTGTTGAAGCGTTCGCAGTGCATGACTCAAAACCCGGTCCGTTTGTGGACATTTATGCAATGATGGCAAAACGTCGGGCCTCGCAAACCAGGCCTGTGGTTATTCGGATTTGGACGTTTTGGGAAATTGCCCCGAATGCGTTCGTGTCGGCACACCGGGATCAAACTTCCATCCGGCTTTCTGCCTCTTTCGCCTTCCGTCCGTACCTGCCTCTCTCCCTCAGTGACATCCTTTCATCCCGTCCGGAGAGGTTAATAAGAACCATTGTCCTTGGTTGGTCCACGGACCACAGATGTCGTACTTAATCTGGAAACCATAATCTCTCTCCTCCTTGCTGCCCGTCTCATCTCTCAGCGTGGTTGCCATTTTAAAATTTAACTTAGCAGCAGTTTTTAATTTTTTGCCCCGCTCGAATCTTAGATTGGCCCAGAAGACACATATTTCTCAGTGGGTGCTATAAAGTAGTGAATCCATAAATATGGATTTTTTTTTTTGTTAATTGAGTATTTGATGGATTTAATTCATTCGGTTTGATATAACCCACAAAGTTGTCTCGAAACTGTTCTGTAGCTGTTATGCGGTATAAATTGCGCAGCATTTTATCGGGCCTTGCAAAGATATAATTCGTTACGAATCCACGGTTTGACCTTTTTGCTGTAAATAGCTCATATGATGTGGACACAAAGGTTTTATATTTTAGGGCTGGTTTATGATACCGGGCCGGGCTCTGGTTGCTCAGCTGATTGTACATTCAGTATTCTCACCTGGAACACACTAGGTACGGTATGATTTAGCTATTTCGAAGCAGAATCGAGTCAAAAATATTTCTAAAGTAGCACAGGGCTGCCTCTCTCCTCTCCTACGCAGAGGGAACTGTTGCAAAAGGAGTCTGCATGTTTTAGAAAATTCTCGTTGCTCTACAGCCGGAGTGCGCCTGTTCGTGCTCGTTCTGCGGACCCCTTCGTTCGTGTTATTGTTTACCGTGCGTGCTCTCGTGCGAGTTTAAGGACGTTATTCGTCTGTTTCACAGTGAAACTTCTCGTTCCTGTGGAAACTGTGATGCGTCAGTTAAGGCTGCGAGTGTGTGAATGTGGAGTGGAGGGAATGGATGCTCCTGTCCAGGGACCCAGTCTGCTGTTGGTTATGACGCAGCAGCATCATCCGATCTCTCTGTCCTAACCGAACGCTGCACAAACGCATCGAGCTGTCGCAGTTCGCCATTTTCATGCGCCGCTTTAAGCTTCGTTTCGCTTAGCCGTGTTCTGCTACACTTACGGCTGTTAATCGAGTGGAATCGGCAGTTTATTCTTAGTTTTCTGCTTTATTATTCCCATTTTTGAAAAATCGCTTCCGATCTTCGGTTCGCTCTCCTAATTTTATTTATTTTTTTCTTATGTTGTGCAGGTCGGTGGTAATTCCTGTCCAGAACGTGTGGTAGATCTGTGAGAACTGAAGAGGATTAAAGACCGTCCCACTCTGCGTCCTCCAATCAGGCCACTCGATTTGACCGTAGAGAGCAGGCGACGCGGGGCCCTCGACTGACGAAAATCTTTTACCAGGCTGCTCCAGTGGCACCCAGCCAGCCGGTTTTTGCTGCTTGAAAGAGCATGTTGCCAACGCTCTCCCTCTGCTCCATCATCTGGCTCAACCGGGGTATCAAGCTGAGGAAAGTGCACCAGTCCACCAACACCGGTCAGGTCTGAATCCGCTGCCGCCGTGAGACGCAACTGCAGCGAAACACTACCGTACCAACTTTTAAAAATGCTCCTAAGCTTCGGATGACTTCCCCTCCTTCCCTCGTCCCCGTGACCCACTAAGCCATTGTACCCACACCAGACTTTAGTGACTCAACGGCCAGTTTGGTTTCCGAGGAGGATTTCTGTCTAGCTGAACCCTGTTGTTACTGTGGGACTCGGGCCGCATCATCTAATCCTCTGTTCGGTGGCCATTTTACTTTTTGCCCGGGCAACAAAATGGCGGCGGAAGGTTTCCAGTACCGTGCCCTCTACACGTTTGCCAAGGACCAGGAGGAGGACTTGGACCTGCAGCCTGGAGACCTTCTGACGGTCAGCAAGGCTTCTCTGACGTCCATGGAGAGCTACCAGGAGGGCTGTGTGGAGCACCCCGAGCGGCTGGGCTGGCTCCTCGGGTACAACGAACGCACCAAGCAGAGGGGCGATTTCCCCGGGACGTATGTCGTGTACGTTGGGCCCATCAAGATGGCGCTCCCATCCAGCCAACCGAGGTCCCAGCGACCGCTCCCGGCTGCTCCTTCAACAGAGTTGTGTCAAGGTAGGGGCCTCTACATATATACATATTTATATGTGTGTGTGTGTGTGTTTGTGTATATTATGGTCTGATGCACGTTTTGTCCAGCGGTGCATTAGAATAGTCGGTCCACCAAGTTCGAGGTTAATGCGTCCGTTTAAAAGCCACGTTACACTTTAAATTTACAGTATTATAAATAATGACCGAGTTGAGTTTAACAAATTTACACTGTTCGGTTCATTAGACAAATTTTCTTCGGACATTGTGATGCAGATTTCATTGCTCACATTTCTCATGACCTAATAAGTTAACTTTAGCTTTGTTTTTTTTTGTTTTTTGTTTTCGCCACAATTTAAAATTCCGATTGAAAATTGTACGTGCGTCACGTATCCCTCCGCTCGCTTTTGTCACGGCTGCACGCCTGAACCGAGAAGAAAGAGCCCATTCAAAAAGTCGTCGCATATAGTTTGCTCATCTTAAGTCTCCTTTTATGAGCGCTGGTTGACAAATACACAAACACACAAACGCGTTGCGTGCTCGGCTTTCGTCGCCGGTGGTTTTGAGAGCGTTGATGTTCTGCTGTGAACCAACCTGGGGACCGGTATTGATGAGACTCTCACATTTGGCAGTGACCTCCACCTGACCCTTTAATCTATACTTTAAGCACGTCATAAGCCTTACCTCTTTGGAAGCACCGCTACCAAACTCTGTGCCAAATAATAAAGGGCTAATCCGTGTACTTAACCGACTCTACAGGTCTGGCATTGATTCTGTCAGTCTGCTGCGTGGCCGCTTTCACGTTAACATGTGTCTCTGCATCTGGGCTTATCTGCACAAAAATGCCTGCCTCTCCTTTGCTGTGACGTCGCGTTGACCTCCACAAGTATGCATGAAGGATCGCAGAGGCAGAAGGACCCAACTTAAAGATATCGAGGGTTTTGTGCTTAGTCGAAGTTGTTTGCTGACCTCCTGTGAAAGACTAACATTTTATTGGGGTGTTTGTATTTTGTGCAAATCAGGAGTTCAATTCAACAGTTCAAGGAAAACGGTGCCATTTTTTACTCCCAGATACATGCTCTGTTCTGTCACACTCCTCTTCACTCCCTCGACTTTTAATAATATACTGAAATTTATTCATTATGGTACAAATCTGCTTTCAGCTGCAACGGCGTCCAACTGAAACACACTCTTGGCATGGATTTGTCCACCTTAGCGAGCGCGGCCGCAAGTAAAACTTTGATTTGTTACCGAGGTTCCTCCGCACTCCCAAGATTTCCATCATTTTCTCCTCATTTGCACTCCCTTACTTTTGGCTTCGGCTGGTTAATTTATTGCTTCCCTGTGTGGGATGCCAGAGAGAAAATGTGCAGAGAGCCAAAATGGATAAATAAAAGATTTTATATCAGTCTCCACATGAAACCATACATTCCTATCCTGTCAAAAGCCTTATTCTCTGTCATTCCCCCCTGCTTTTTTATGACAGATGGCCTAAGTACCACTCTGAGCACGTCGACTGTGAACTCTGAATTACCTCTGCTTTAGCCAATTGGCTATTCATCGTGCACAACAAAGTACACTGGGCCTCATTCACATTCATTAGTTTGATTTTATTTCGCAGCATTTTTTTTTTTTTTTTTTTTTTCTTGAACGTCCTGAAAAAGGAAATATTGTGACTGGAGCACAAATGTCTCCAGAACTATTATCAAATTATCCCCCCTCAATGCAAAAAGTATAATTAAGGGTCAAGAGTGGAGGAGGTGTGTTGGTGAATGAGCACAAGACGTTCTCTAGCAGAGGAAGGTGAAGAGGACAACAGTATTCTTGTTTTTTTGACAGACAGTGAGACAAACCAGTTGGGCAGCAGGCGTTTGAGTCTGTGATTTGGAAAGACAAGAGCAGAGGAACTGAGTGAAACCGAGAGAGGGAGGGGAGGGGAGGGGGAGTCTGGGCAGTGGCTGAAGGAACGACCCCCTGGCTTATCACCAAAGGTGCATTGTAGATGGTCGAACTTTACATCATCTTTATTTCTCTCAGGGAACAGAGGTCCCGGTTGTGTGACCGCAGCTTTTGTTTCTGCAGCTCGGTCACTATTAAAGTTTGTAAAGTTTGGCCTCGATGTCCATTATCACAGTTTAGTGGTTAGAGTTTGAATCTGGGCCTGCGCAGTGTAAGGACAGTGTAACTGGTGAATGCCTGGACATTTTGCTCCCTCTTCTCCTCCTCAGCCGTGATGCTAGCTAACCAGACAGGGTAACCAAACTGTGACACGGATTAATCTGAGGGTAGCTGACGGCTACCGGTGGATTCATCTAATCTGTGGCCAAATGCGGTGAGTGCACGGCTCATCCAGGCCTCCACAAGATTGGACTATGTTTAAAATGCTAATTGTGAAAAGAGGGCACCTTTTTTGTTCTTTTTTTTTTTTAGTGAAAGGATTTTTCGCACAAAGCAGGAAGTTAAAAGTAAAAGTTTGACATTTTTGTTAACTTTGTGACGCAGTTTCAAAAGATGTGCAGGAAAGAAAGAGTTGAGTACAGCGAGAGCAGCGGCGGTCGAACAAGGTAGCAAGTGAATGAGAAGATGGAACAGCGTGAGTCAGGGAAATAAAAATGAAGAAAATAATTTCCTGGTCGTTTCTTGGCAGATATGTTCTAAAGAATTAATTAACACGCTCCACCTCCGCACAACTCTGCAGGAAAATGTGGACTCTTTTCATCACATTTTTTTTTTTTTTTTCCCATATGTATTTTCGGTCGTTGTTCATATCATGAGTTTATACTTTTATAAACCACTGTTTGAGATCACACAATTTTTATAATCAGCTTTCTTTCTTTCTTTTTTTTTAAAAAAAAGAAAGTTTGAACCAAAGGTGAAATTTATATACCCTGTAGTAACTCGCCAACTTATGAAGATTGAAATACATGAATATTTTCACAATGACATGAGCACATAGATTAAATAAAAATGTAAAGTAGTTCCATTGTGATCGGTGATCTCTTTTACAAGGGAGACCAGGCCAAGATGGCAGCAGTACAGTTACAGAATTAAAAGAAAATAAATTGGTTAAAAACCTACTGGATTGAAACACTTGTATAGACAAAGCCTGGACTCACAGGTATGAGGTTGTAGCCCTACCTAGCTCGTCTCTTCCTGTTTCTGTTTTTGAGTGACGGATAGAGACTACTGCCACCTGCTGGTGTGAGCAGTTGTGTCCTTTACATAGACGTATAATACGTACGTACGAGCTCCGCCACCTTAACATTCAGCTGGTCGGTTATCATAAACATCGTGAACATTAATCAAGTCTGTAAACGCTGAAACATGTTTATTATAGTTGTTGCTGTTTGTTTATTATCATAACCTCTTGACTGATAAGTGTGCAGTGAGGACCAGTGCAATGAGAGTTTTTCTGCACGATGTTAGTTTCAGTCAGTTTTGGGTTTTTATTTACGCACTGCTGCAGCAGGACAAAAAATGTCTCGTTATGAAGTGTGAAACTGTCACTGGAAACTGAAGGTGACATCGCAAAAACCCCTTTTATTTTCTTCATTAAGAAAACGTACTTTTAAAACCTTAAATTTGCATTCAATAAATTGAGTTATTCAGCACGTCGACACCCTAAGCACATGTAAAAACGCGCCTCTCCCCCCCTCGCAGCAGCCGCGAGTGAAATGCAAAATCACATTTCTTGTTGGCCGAAAGATGCAAATGGCTCAGGTTTTCTCCTTTTCAAAATGGCATCACAATGGCAGCGTCCTGGGTTAGCAGATGGTATTTGGATGAAGAACGAGGCTTCGGTTGAGCTGCACTAGTTCTCCTGATGCGTGTTTACAAATGTGTCGTGTAGCTCTTGGATTGGGTTTTGTTTTGGTGAATATTTCATGTCGGAGAGATTCTGCGTCGCGTTATCACGTTTTCTCCTTGGCTATCTGCGACACGCGCAGTTACAGATGCGCGTATATGTTTCTAGAAAAATCTCAAGATACGGATGCAGAGCGTTTCTCGACTTGCGGCTAAAACAAGTCTCCCAACCCAGAGAGTTTTTCCCCCATTTCCCTCCTTTCTCTATCTCCTCTCCCTGGCCTCACTTTAACTGCCTGCTGAAGTGAACCATGGCTTGGCATTTTTGCAAACTCCTCCCTTCGTCCTCCTTCTCTCACCCCCCCCCCCCCCAGCCCCCCTCTCTCCGTTCTCCCTCCCTCCCTTTCTGCAGCCTCTCTCCCTGATTCACATACACGTCTGATACTGTCTCTGGGCAGCTATAAACCATGTTAGCGAAGCCAGTTCTCAGAAAGGAGAGGCCTCCGCTCACTCTCCCTGCTCCTTACCAGGAAAACACTTTCAAAGAACCCATGGAGAAGGGTGGGAGGGGGGGTTGAGACAGTGGTGGAAGAGAATGGGGAAAGTTATGGAGAGGCTGAAAAGGGAGGGAGATAAGGGCTACAGTGTAAGCCAAGGCCACCCAATCCAACTGCGCATATAGGAACCAGCTGCACTCACTTTCTCCGCTTACGGTTGACGCGTTCTCCTGTAGTTAAGCGAACTTAACACTTACAGTCTGCAGAGCTATGGAAGATTTTATTTTCTGGATTATGTGTTTGGTGCCAGAGCAGTAAATGAGAACTCATTTGGGTGTGAAATTGTCTAACTGAAAGATTAATGCTTTAGCAAAGCAGAAGCAGAGTTGCTAACTGCAGGCGGGAGTAAAACGATATCACGAGCCCGAGCTCGGCTCTATTGAATTATATCGTTTAAGTAATCAGAGTTGACTGTGAGATTTTCCTGGTAATAGTAATTTAAATGAAAACAAATAAAAAAGTAATTTATGTTTTTTAGTCTCGGGGCAGCATGTGAAGCTACTTACCGAGGACTGGCCGACCGTCCAATGTCAAAACTGGGACAACACACGGGTCGCTGCTGAAATAGACGCATAAATGAGTAGAAGAGGGGATTGAAGGAGCTCTGGAAAGAAGGAATTCTTTTCAGGAGCAACGGATAAGAAGAAAGCTAAGATCTCTTGCATCTTGCTGCAGCATGGGAGTGTAAATGTAGGATAGGGGACAACTCAGACATTGAAAGGTGGGACAT
Source organism: Mugil cephalus (assembly GCF_022458985.1). Classification (NCBI taxonomy): domain Eukaryota; kingdom Metazoa; phylum Chordata; class Actinopteri; order Mugiliformes; family Mugilidae; genus Mugil; species Mugil cephalus. The sequence goes on along the minus strand of NC_061776.1, from coordinate 19,736,047 downwards.
TCAGACGCTGTTTATTGCTCAGTGTGTTTGAAGCGCGCTCACCCATCGTAGATGATAATTTACTTTTTTTTTTTTTTACAGCTGGAAGACACCGCTTAGTTACCTATATGTTAAACATTGGCCAGTTCATATACTTGAATACTAAACGTAAGCTGTTGAGAAGTGGTATTTTATGGACAAATGGATGAAACGTTAAATAAAGTATCAGCGATTAAAAGGTATTTTAAGAGAACTGTTGAATTTCAATCTACCCTTGTGAGTTAGCTCTTGTAAAGTTTAGCTAGTTCGGTCCTGGAGTCGTTTCCTCTGGTTTTGACCAACTCTCTTTAAAGAAAAAGTGAGTCTCGATGGTCTTAATGGACTTTCATAGTATTAACATTGTCTTGGTATTAACATTGTATGGGAAACACTGTAGTGCGGTGACAGGGTCCTACGTGTTTGGCTAAGTGTCACCCTCCTGCCTCAGCTCCACTCACGCTCTCCCTTTTATTTTGGATTTGAATTAGTAAGTTGGAGTTCAGGCTAGTGACGACTGGGGCCATCCTCACTGAGCTTCACCGAGGGTCCGTCCATCTTTATATCCAGTCTGAAGGTTTTACTTATTTCCTTTAACTTTAACTTTATAAAACACTTGGATAAAGCTGTTGTATTTGTAGATACTGTGTAAGTGCATCCTAAGGAACATTAGTGTGGGCTAGTTCTGCATAAAATGGAAAAAAAAATATATTTTTGTATTAAATAATGTGGCACATATTGTGTATTCTATTAATACCTGCCTATACGTCCCTATACGTTACGTTGTATGAAACGCGTCTCAATCAGCCGACCCTTAACTCACACGTCTGCCACAGTGTTTCTCCTCAGCGGTGCCCATAGGCCTCTTGTGTCATGATTACAGGGACTCGTTCCAACCCGAGGAGCTTTGAAGTGCGCTGTGACAGAGGAATGGACGGTGTGCTCGGTCATGATGCATGGCCTGTCTGCATAGCTGCGACGCAGTGAAGACATGGAGCAGTGAAACCTGACCGGCATCATACACACTGTTACACACCATCCGTGAGCCAGACGCCAACTGGCCTTGTCACCACCGTGCACAAGAAACACATTCACACAGTCACTGACCGGGCTCACAATGTCGCCAGATTTTATCCTCATTTGTTGAGCAAGCAAATTCACTTCCAGTTCAACCGTGAATGTTTTACTGTATTTACAAAAAAGATCCAAATCTCGAGTTACATGTGGTGGAATAAAACGGACGACTTAACAGAAGATGAACATTTCTGTTTTAAATGCTTTATTATCCGGAGGGGAGTGTTTGTTTGGGATATTTTATTTACTGATATTCACCACATAATAGAAACCAAGAGAAGTGCTACTGTCAAAATGAATTATTCTTGTTGAATGTGGCAGTTTATTCTTGAACGTAGTAGTTTGACGTGATAATATTAACTCGGTTCTGTTTATTTTAAGACTGTCAGATGGAGGCGAAAGCACTAAGATGTGAGTAGATTATTCTAATTATTCTGTCAATCTGTTACTTTTCAGTGTTCACTGGAGGTATAAATGGAGCGTATTCCTCCGTCCTGCCAACGTTTTTACCACATAGCCGGTAAATAATAATTTGTTGGAGTGGCACGATAAGACATTTGCATAAAATCGGCGCAAAACGTTGGAGCTGGTTTAAGTGGACCATCAAAATCCTGCGAGTGAATTCGCGCTGTGTGTCTTTCCTCGGAGAAGCTCCAGCTTCTGACACACGGCTCTGAAAGGGAGGATGCAGCAGAGCCAGCAACACATTACATAATCACACTGATGGAGAAGATACACAGCAAATATTTAGCTTCGCATAGCTCTGCTTCATCCGCTCTATTTTTGCCCGTCTCGGTGAACATGGCATCACACCAACGCGGATGATTTTCGCACTGTGATGCCTTTATTAAAGCTCCGCTAAGGAGCTGCTGAGAACACGGTCATGAGATCGCATCTGTGAAAATCCCCCACAGTGAATGCGTGCATGCATGAGCTAGACTTGCATGTTCTCAGATGCACCGTGAGCTGTGTCATGTCAAGTCATATGCCTGGATGCTACAGAGCTGCTTCTGATAGACTAAAGAGTTGCTGTTGTGTTGTTGCCTATCTCTCTTTTCGAATACCTTTCTGAAACCCAGAGTTGACTCCAGGACCACAGTTGCTTTTCGCAAGAGGGGAAAAAAATTTGCAGTTCTTCCCGCTCCCCTCCCAATCTCTTTTGGTTTCATCGCCTATATTTGTATTAATTCCCCTGTTTTATTGCCTCAAGCCTAAACTTCATTACGTATGAGTTTCATGAGGACTGGCTTTTGCTCTCGTGTACTGAATAATTAACCGTTATGCTTTCTAAAGAAATGGCATTTGCATTTTGCCTTATGTGTAATTATGTATAGAAATGATATAATCTTAGGGTGTTTGGTTCAGTGTTTCAGTTAATTAAAAAAATTTATATATGAAAAAAACTAGCTGTAGACCAACTGATCTGCATGATTCATGACAGGTTTGTAGCTCTTTGGTTTCTTTTGTGCTTTTGCCACACGCTCATTCATCTGACTTATTGAACCAGTGTGGCACCTGAAAGGTGGTCCAACACTAAAAAATACTGAGATTAAAAAAAAAAACAACCTAGTGTCCCAGTTTAAAATTTGCTCCACTCTGTTACCGTTTACCTCCCGTCCACGGATTATTCTTTGACTTAAACGACACCGTTTACCTGCCGATCATTTTAAGGATAAAACCGTTGTCTGCGCCGTGCAGCAGTTGTTAAATCTCGTCTCAGACCTGTTGCTCGAACCGGACCTCCTGGATTGTGTTTCGTCTACTCGTGATCGTGCCGTCGCCGCCTTACGTTGGCTGTTTTTGGCTTCAACACTGGGTCTGGGGGGGGGGGGGGGGGACACACAAGAGACTGCTGTTTGCATTGTATTTCCCACCAACAGTCGGTCCCAACACTTGTTTCGTTTAATCACAAGCACACTCTGTTCCTAAGCAGTTTCGTGCTTGGGGACAGAGTAACGGTGGCTGATCTGAAAACAGACATGCGAATGTTGTTGTAAAACATGGATGAACTGTGTTGTTTGTCAGAAAAGGCTCGTGGGCTGTTTTGGGACAAAGTATTTTATTAACGTTTTGTGTTCACATGTAAAAACTGCATTTTTACACCCTCGCAAAAGGTAAAACTGTGCTAGGGGAAGGACGGGCCTGTGATCCAAAATGGCCAACATGTGTAGAGAAAAGGCAGAGGTCTTTGCGCGTCCTGCGAGAAAGCTGGAGACGCTACCGAGGCAGAGAGGAAGGCACGAAGGCAGGGGGGAAAAATAAAAACAGAGGAATCAGATAAAAAGTTAAACAGGGTGAAAGAAAAGGACGGAATAGAGGAGAAGTCCACTCTGACCAAGTAGGCAAAAAGAGAGAGGGGGGGAGAGAGAGAACAAGGCAGAGAGACATCCAGAGAAACTGAGAAGCGGAGAGGGAGGGGGAAAGGAGGAGGGAGGGAGGAGGGGAGGGAGGGAGGAGGGGGGAGGAATGTGCTGACACGGCGTTTCTTGTCTGAACTCCCTCAAATTAATAATCAGCAGCGGTTTAGCCGAGCCGTGCCAGGAACAGGAGCCTACTGCCAAGCCCTGGCCAGGCCGGGCCCTCCCTACTCCCAGTGTTACCCCCACTCCTCGCCCCTACCCCCGCCTCCTCCTCCCCCCCACCCCTACCCCAGCACACAGCCCCGGTCTGGAGCCGAATAGGAGGCTCTGCCTGTCCTCGCCGGGCCGGGCCTGGCACACTGCCACAGGGCTTTTGCTTGTTCAGGAGTTTTGATTAAATCCTTTATTGTGCTCCACTCACGCAAAGAGCTAAGGCGAAACACCGAGCAGGACGAAGTGGAGGGGAGGACAGAAAGCGAGAGGGGAGAAAAGAAAAGGGGGGGGAAAAAAAGGGAGGGAGGGAGGGAAATGGGATCCCTCTTTTTTTCTCTCCTGCTTTCTCCTTTCCTCTTTCTCTCCAACTGAAAAGATGTTTGATTTAGTCTGTGGGGAGTTGTAAAGTAGATAAAGTTTTTTTTTCTTGCCATCCACAGCCTGTTTTTTTTTTTTTTTTTTTTTTGGCCCTTTTATTTTCACTTGTGAATAAAACCTCGATTGAATAAATAATCCCGGTTTTATATCTCATCATCTCAATCTTTTCCCCTTTGTTCCAGTTCATTTCAGGAGTTAATTTTTATCCACCGCAAATACAGACTCTCACATTTCCAAGTGTTTTCGTGAAACAGACGTGCTTGTGAAATAGATACTGAAGTCAAAGTTTTTATGGTGTTCCTCCCAGCTTTTATAGATACTCTCAACACTGCAGTGCTCGCTCTGTATCTCCAACTGCTCCTAGTTAACAGTGGGGCTTGTCAGTGCGGCAGTGTAACTGAGATTTGTGTTATTGTTTCAGCTGTTTCTCTGCCAGACCTGAGCGAGCAGTTCACACCACCAGAGACGGCTCCCCCGGCCCTCGTCGACCTGATCCAAGCCATAGAGAAGAGAGGTATATCCATGTCAGCCAGCCAACGTATTCATCTGCTGTCTGTCCCCCTCTCGCTTTCGCGCCGTCTGCTCCTGCTCTCACGCCAGACGTATAGAGCGTCTGTAGTGACTTGATATACATTTTCTGCGCCGGGCTCTAATGGCGCCTTTAGTCGGAGAGGTTCTCGCTGCTTTCACTCAGAGTTCTGCACAGTGGGTCTGATTCACACCGTGTTATTAACAAATAGACCTCGGTGGGACTCCATTCACAGTTTTTTTTGCTGTCTTCCATTTTTCACTCGCTCTTTCTTTAATTCATTCAGAAACCCTATACACCTAACCCAAAAACATGTAACAAATACTTTGAATGAATCTCCTAGGAGTCTTTCACATGACTTCTTTTTAAGTATTTGTTTGCTGTCGTGTAAGACTGAGAAAAGCCTCAACGGTTTTGTTGATTGTTTCAGTTCGTATGCACTAATAGGCACATGCACCAACAAATACATACAGTAATAGTCTATTAATTGTAATATTCTGACTTTGCACGTGTTGCAGAAAGTAATGCAAAGACATGTGCTGATGTAAGAATAGCACTGCACTGCAAAAAGGGTATTTCAAGAAAACAAAAAACCCATATTTCAAAGAAATGCATCTTATTTTGTTCAGAGACAAGAACTTTGTACTGATTTTAATAACTTTGTGCTTACTTTAAGAATTTTTGACATTATTTTTTCTTAATACAAAATGATATGATTGAATATAAGAATATTTTGCTTCTGTCTAGTAATACTGTTTCTAGTTATGTCCACCACTATATGCACCATCACTGGCTAAAATCACTGATCTGTTAGAGTTTGTCTTTCCGTGGGAAATAACTTTAAAATATCAATGACTCATCGTGCACTCGGAGGCGTACACTGAGTTTGTGTCCAATCAAACATTTTCTCAAACTTTCATGTCCCTCCTCTTCCTCGCGTGTCCTCTCCCTCGGCGGCTCCGCCGGCTTCGGCTCTCACCTCAGACACGTATGGGTGGTGCTGCTCAGGCCATTGGAGCCGACCAATCAGAGCAGACTGGGCTCGTCGGGGGGGAGGTGGCCTCTCCAGCTTCTTAAATATACAAAATCAAGCAGCACTTTGCTAGCTCTTTTATGGGCACTTTAATTTCTTTTACATTAGTGCTTTGTAGGAGAATAGTTTACACCATCGGCACAAACATGTGAAAGAAATGCAATTAAATGTGTTCATTTTGTATTATTTCTCACTTTTCTGATATGAACAAACTGCACAGCAAATCTTCTAATGTACATGTACATTTTTAAATATTGACTAGTAGAAGGTCTGCCTCTGAATGTAAATAATATAAAGTCTCAGGAATATTAAATTACGTCTCAGTGTTGGGTGCACACACTGACTGCATGGTGTGGTTTTCACAACTACCTGAGAGACTGGCTCGTCTCTAGGAATGGCCTCCTAGATGCAAACTGTCTAGACGTAGCATTTCTTAGAGGATAGTTTTTTTTTTTTCAAGCCTGGGAAATGAGGGATATGATTGTATCATGAAATTTGTTCTTCAAGGACATTTTCACGAGATGTGGTGTTTGTAATCACAGCATTATTTAAAAAAAAAACTCTTGTTTTTGCCTTGGGGTTTTCTTCATTTATACAGCATGAACAGGCTTGAGGGTTTTGTCTAAATGAATCGCACACTTTACACCAAGTAAAGAGTGCACAAAAGAGAAGCACGGGAACATTTCTTGGCTCCGCTATTGTAAATATTGCTGTTAAACTTTTGTATGACCTGATCCCTCCCAGCTGATTGATTCCCTTTGGTCTGCATTTGGATGTGTAACTGGAATGAAAACAACATAAACCTGAAATTTGGTCCTCGATCGTTCCCAATTAAATATCGGCTCGTGTGCTTCGTCGCATCAAACTTGCCAAACGCCGACCGTTATCGTTCAGCAGATAATGAAAATATCGAGTGTGTTTTCTTTCCTGTCGCTTCGTATCATGCATGTTCCACAGCAGTAAATTAAATCACGAGTCGTGCACTTTATTACGCTGAGCTCCTGGCTTCAGTGTGGGACTCGCATGTGCGTTTCATTTTGTCAAACTTTTCTTTTCCTTGAGTTACGTACAGCTGTTCTTCGTGCTCTCTGCCTCGTCTCACCGTGTTCATCTGTCCCCCCCCCCCTCCATGAACGCTCGCTGATCTTTCTCAGGTCTGGACTGCAAGGCGTTGTATCGGACCGCCGGCTCCCCGGGTTCAGACAGCCCCGTCTACAGCCTCAGCTCCGGTGAGTTAAATTTAGCCTGTTGTTTTTGCGAAGCCGTTTGCATTAATCTGTTTTTGCGATCATGTGTCATGCTAAGTTGGATTCCAGAAAGTTATAGTGGGATATATTTGTGTTGTTTTCTCAGCTTGAACATTATTCTTCAGTCAGTCGTGCCCTCCTTCATATTTTTCTTTCATTATTGTGTTCCATTATGTTAATACCAAGTTGGGCAGTAGTTCTTTAAAGTGGGCTCAATGGTAAATATCACCCCTCTCACATGAGTGGGTGAGAATAAGGGTTGCAGCTCATTATAATGTATTTGTTGTTTAGAGATGTTGACACAGTTCCAGTGGGAAAGTATTTTTTTGAGCACAAATAAAAACTTCAAAATCAGCCTCTGCAGCAGAAAGAGTTGATCGGTTGATAGTTTGAGCTGGTAGGATTTTTCATTTTAATACGTCTTTGTGTTGCAGAGGGTGAGATGAGTGAGAGGGATGTAGGTTTTCTGTCTGAGAGCGTCCTGCACTACCTGAGAGACATCCCATCCCCTGTCATCCCTGCCTGTGTCTACCCTCACCTTCACACTGCTGTCACGCAGCAGCAGCAGCAGGTCCTACAGCAGTCAGCAGGTAGGTTACATCTGACAGGGAAGTGCTCGGAGTGTCTCCTTTTATAGACTTGGCACCAATATTTCTAATGCGGTCAGGGATTCATCTTTTATGCATAATTTGACAGTAATGGCCTGTTAATGAACCGCTGGATGATACCGTGCATGGCATCTGGCCGCTCTCCAAAGCAGACGTACAGTTTTTTTTTTTTTTTTTTGTATCGATTTGTTGCCTCCAAGGGAGTTTCCGTTGAAGTTTAATATTACAGTAAGAAAAGCAGTGAGTGTTGTGCAAGTTGACACTAAACAAGAGCAAGTTCATAGTTCACATTTTTAATTTTGAACTAAGTTCATAGGCTCCAAAATAAATAGTTTGTGTTCATTTCATTTCAATCTTTTAATGACCTGCCCATCAATCCAGCTTTACTGTGCACGACTATAGAAAGATCATAGAAAGAGATTAAGGTCAAGAGAAAGCGGTGTCATTATGTTTTATCATTTAACCTGTTATATCGGACAGAAAAAACTGTAAAACTGATGCGAATTGTTGCTTCAAATTTGACAATCATGTGGTGGACGCAGGGACTCGTTTTTTCAGACCTGATGGGCACAGTTTTCAGAAAAATTCAATTTTTTTTTTTTTGTCAGGATCTGTACTGCTTTTTTTCAAATAACTGCAAGTGTTTATGTTTATGTGTATTAGTTGGTTCTGTGGTGCCGATGGCTGCTTCTCCTTCTGTTGCTCCAGCTATGCTGTGTCCCGTAAACTGCATGTTGACTAACAGCTGTCATAAAACCTTTCAAAAAAATTTTTTCCTCAACGGGGAACGTTTTTTATTTCCCTCGTGATTGAGCAAAACTTAACATGTGCACAGTTGACAAAAATATGAACAATAAGATGCTGTTATGTTATGATATGGTCACATTACCATGTGAACATAACATGAAAAAATAAAACTACATGATGTCTGTGAAGAATTAATGTGCCTTGAGAAATTATTTGTTCCTACATTTCTATGAACTGAAACAAACGATCCCTTGAAGTTCGGGGAAAAAATGTATTTATCGGTCTGAAAACCCATGTGATTCTTTGGAAAGTGATCCACAGCCATGAGAAGCACTTATTGGGCTCAACTGTTCAGAAACACTTGTCTTTAAAAGACTATTTAGTGCTAAATGTCTTGTTGTTCCTGACTGCTGTAAATTTCTTGAAAGAAATTAATTTGTGTTGTTTTATGGAAAGGTTTGTGGACTAGACCTTGTACTACGAGGCAAAAGAAAAAGAGGCTGATTAAGATGCAGTTCAGACTAAATGTTAGTGCCAAGCTCTGCTGATGTTGTGTTAGTAGGTTGGATTAGTGATGTCCTTCGTGAAGGAAGCGCACTATGATTAGACTCACTGAGGTGTCAGGCGAGGACGAGGTCTTGAGGCATGTTAGAAATGCTGCAGGATTTGATTTCATACATATATATATATATGGGACATACTTATATTGACCATATGCAATAACAAACATACTCAAGTATTGAAAACACTCCTCTGATTCTCCTTGTTCTGTCAAACTTCGTAATAAAAGCTAAATATTTGTTACGTTTTTGTATCTTGCTCCTCTTCACGTGTGTTTGAACCTCTCTCTTTCAGATGGGGCAGTAGCCGGCAGCCACGACAGAGAGGTGAGCCTGGTGCTCGAGAACTCCACCACCGTCCCTCTCCATCACCGTCTCACCCTGCAGTACCTCCTCACACACCTGGCTAAGGTCACCAAGGCACAGGCCAGCAACGGCCTGGACACACACACACTGGGAAAGGTCTTTGGCCCACTGCTGATACGCACAGGCCCCTCCAGCCCTGGGTAAGGCACCGTTCCTTTGTGGCATTTAAGCAACAAGTATGTACTAAACACATATGAGAGTATCATCTGTTGATTTGCTTATTTTTTTCCCTGCAGGTTGTCTACAGATGAGGATTTCCCTGCCTTGGTTGTTGAGAGGCTGCTGATAGAGAGAACCACAGAGCAAGACCTCACTCCTCCAGGCAAGTCGTTTTATTCTGAACGCCATTCCAGTTTGTGTAAGATGCTTTTGTTGCTTGTGTCTGAGTGTCTTATTTGTGTCTGTGTGTGTTTTTAAAGTTCTCCCAGCAAAACCAGCAAAGTCAAAAATGACACCATTGGCCATGACGGAGACGAGCAGCCTGTTGAACGATGCAGAGTGGTACTGGGGAGAGATTTCCAGGTAATTTAAGAACCATGTTCTCACACTTACTTTAATTTATTTGAACTGTTGAGCAAAAAAATGTCTTCATCAGCCTAAGGTTTGCTCCATAAAGATTTATTCCTTACATACTTACATTTATCAAAATCATTTTATTGCATATTAAATATTGTGCGGAAGTATTTCGATTAAGAGCTTAGCGTTAATAATGTAAATCTTTGGATGCAGAGAGGAGGTGAACGAGAAACTGCGAGACACTCCAGACGGCACCTTTCTGGTTCGAGATGCCTCAAGTAAACTGGAGGGCGAGTACACTCTCACCCTCAGGTAAAGACACGCAAGACATGTGGAAGGACTGTGGATTTACTACAGGACTAAATACCTGAAATCAATACTCACTCCAGCCTGTTCTTTGCTAGTCAACATGTATGACCACATTTCCCGTCACTTGACTCCTGTCTCCCCCTGCAGGAAAGGAGGGAACAACAAGCTCATCAAGATCTATCACAGAGACGGACGCTACGGTTTCTCAGAGCCTCTGAGTTTCCTGTCTGTGGTGGAGCTCATCAATCACTACCGCCATGAGTCCCTGGCCCAGTACAACGCCAAGCTGGACACCAAGCTTCTGTTTCCTATCTCCAAATACCAACAGGTTGGTGACATCCATACATCTTCCATGACAAAGCTGCATTCCTAAACTGTGGCCTCGCTCAAAGACCATCCTTAATGTAAAAGCTCTACGTTGAGCTCAACCAAACTCAGATTTCGGCTGACAAGAGCAGCGTTTCACACTGCATCAATCATGTCGCTGCAGTAGCCTGAGGATTAGAGCAGATCAAGCGAGCAAGTCCTGACAAAATGATCAAACAGGAACCCATTGCTTGCTCTGACAGTAATAAAATAAATAGTGGAACAGCTCATAGTTATTGAAAATGGCATCCTTTATGTACAGTCTGTGATTAGAATGAGCTCCCGAACATAAAGGAAATCGTCTGAGTTCGTCAGCTCTCCAGGGTTCCCAAAAAAAAATCAGTCACAGGAAGAAAAGATAAAACAAAAGTTCAGTCGATACGTGGCATCAACGTGTTTGATCTGCTTAAATCACGTTTGATTTTTTTCTTCCGTGGACCAGTTGGTGAAGGAGAACAGCATAGAGGAGGTGGGAGAACAGCTGAAGGTCTATCATGAGCAGTACCAGGAGAAGAGCCGCGAGTACGACTGTCTGTACGAGGAGTACACACGCACCTCACAGGTACGACTCCTATACACACATATACATACATAAAAACACACAAATAAGCCATGTGCTCACTGTATTATAAGGATATAAACAAACAGGACTTAAGTAAATTAAGACTACACGGAGTAAGAAATACCAGTTCATCACAAGAATCTTTGCAGGATCTGAATGTACAAGTTAGTGTTGGAACTTATTGTGTGAGGTTTACATGAGATTGTAGAGATGTGCTTTAAAATGCCTGGCATGTGTGTTTCCAGCTTCAGATACAACAAAACTTCACAATCCGTGTCTCTCTCAACTACTTTTCCCCAGGAGCTGCAGATGAAGCGCACAGCCATCGAAGCCTTCAATGAGACCATCAAGATCTTTGAGGAGCAGTTTGAGACCCAGGAGCGATACAGCAGAGAGTCTTTGGAGCGGTTCCAGCGTGAGGGCAACGAAAAGGAAATTCAAAAGTACGTTCATGATTAAGATTCTCAATAATCATTCCAGTGAACTGCAGAAAGAAAGAAAGAAAGACGACATAAATTGAAAGAAGTCAGATGCGGTTTGTTTTACTGAACCATAAAACTAAACCAAGCTTCTAAATTTGAGCTGCAGTTTCTCATTTGAAGACGTTTGCTGACGTGAACTTGTAATTTTCTCAAATCAGGATCCAGAGCAACTCGGAGCGTTTGAAGTCTCGAGTGAAGGAGATCCACGACAGCAAGCGTAAGCTGGAGCAGGACCTGAGAGAGCAGGTGTCTGACAACAGAGAGATTGACAAGAAGATGAACAGCCTCAAGCCGGATCTCATGCAGCTTCGCAAGATCAGAGACCAGTACCTGATGTGAGTACAATGAAGTGAAGATGACTTAGTTCACGGCGTGTTTTTTGATTTTATTTTTGCAAACACTCCTCCTGTAATGACATCATGACATCTCTAAACCCTGAGCAAAAGTCGGCATTAAACGTTGTGGTTTTTCAGATGGTTGACTCAGAAGGGAACGAGGCAGAAGAAGATCAACGAGTGGCTCGGCATAAAGAACGACGCTGATGAGTGAGTGTTTGACAACCTGTGATGGCTGGATGCTGCTGTTTGTCTGACAGTATCTGAGGCTCAATGCTCCGTTCACCACATCTGCTGCCTCGTTTCTTTGCCCTCAGCTCGTACTCACTGGAGGAGGACGAGGGCTCACCCCACCACGATGAGTGCACCTGGTACGTGGGTGACATCAAGCGCATCCAGGCCGAGGAAATGCTGAGAGACAAATGTGACGGAACCTTTCTCATCCGTGAGAGCCAATCACAGAAGGGCTCCTACGCCTGCTCTGTAGTGTAAGTTTATCCTTCTCACCTTGTTATCCTTCACAAATCCAGCCAAAAAGTCACAATAGTGATTTCTGTTTTGGGATTTTTGTCAGCAGCGATAGGGGCGGGGCCTACTGTGTACAGGAGGCTTAGATTGACAGGCACACACGTGTCAACACACATTAACATGAGTCATTTTTGCAAGGATATTTAAATGTGTGGGGAAATAGCGCTGTTAGCTGTGCACATATCATAGTCATTAACAAAATGTTTAAGAGACAGTAAACCATTTCATGCCCTATACAAAGATTGTACTTTTTGCACATCTTTGCTGTAACTGGAAGTGGTAGCTCAGCAAGTTCCATCTGAGAGTAAAAAAGAGAAGCGGCTAAAGATGACTTATTAATACATTATCTAATTTGTACATGAACCACAGAGTAAAAACATTTTAATTATAGGTCGACATAATGTCCGTTCTTCTTTCAGTGTGGAGGGTGACACCAAGCACTGCGTCATCTTCAAGACAGCCACGGGTTACGGATTCGCCGAGCCCTACAACCTGTACTCGTCCCTCAAAGACCTGGTGCTCCACTACAAAAACGTCTCTTTGGTCCAACACAACGACCAGCTGAATGTAAACCTAGCCTACCCAGTCCTGGCACGCTCTCAGAACCAGAACCAGCACCCCAGATGAATCATCCACCAGCAGTGTAGGACACCAACCCGGGTGTGGAAACTAAACGTTCACTCGCATACATTCTGAGGAGGGGAAAAAAAATCAAAAAAAAAAACTTCTGGACAATGCTTGTTCATGTTTTCAAAGCGGCAGGTAAAAAAAAAAAAATTATAAACGATAACGTGTTTTTAGCTGGAGACTGGTGCTACTTTGCCACACTGACCCCAGTCCAGCAGGGAGGACTCCTTGCTCACAGCATGGCTTCATAATAAGCACACTACTACTGATAACGAAGCACTGTACAGTCGTCCTGGCTGTTACAGTTGTCAGCCGAGACTGTACAGTGTCAGTTATGGAAAAAAAAAACAAAAAACGGTGTGAAACATTCACAAGAAAACACATTTGATGAGCAGACCTAATGTGTTCGAGAAGACAAAATAAGCACACGTCAATATTTTTTTTTTTTTGTCAAGATCGTGGTCAGGGATGCTCAGATGATTGGAACATGTAGAGGAGGCACTTTTATTTTTTTTTTGCCTTGAACATAAATGTCCATAGACAAAGGCCCGATCTGTCACCCCCAGACTGCCTGCAAACTCTCTGTAGACAAAAGCCTGAGCTGTCATCTGCTGAAAGGACTGGCTTGGCTAAACAAGGCTGTTGGCTTCACACCTAAAGGCGGCTGCGAAACCGCGGAAGAGAGTGTCGTGGCGGGGGGAGGGAAGGGGAGGGGGGGGGGCGTGTTGATATTTTAGGGGTTTTAAGAAGATGGATCCGATTTAAAGCTTGCTTAAGTGCCATAGTAATAGCTTTGAATGACCACAAGCCTGTGTCACAAGAACAAACAAAAACGGGGGGGGGGGGCACGTTGAGTTGAAAGAAGTAGGGAACGAACGTCTGTCGACATAGACAAAGCTACAGCTTTAAAAGTTACACACATATAGGTATATTTTTATGAAATGATCTTTATTTCCAAGCGCTTGGGCTTGTTGCTCTCCCTCAGCGGGTCTTCTCCTTTTGTACTGATGAGGTACAACACACAGTAAACGCTGTGGAACAGGATGTGGCGCATGGTACGTGTTTGGTGTATTGTGAGTAGAGAAATATTTTTAATCACAATACACTAGATGGAGAGGTACGCGGACACATGCGGTTCCACGTGATTCAGGTTTCCTTCGAATGGAAATGGTGGAAAGACTCCTGCGTCGGACGTCTCTTTGTTTTTTAACTTCTTCCTTCCTTTTTTCATCCTCTTTAATACTGTAGCACCTGTAGCCATTGACTTAAGGCACTGTTAGTGCTCCTCTTACGTGTCCTGTTCCTATACGCTACAGACACTTGCAGAGCATCGACCTTCGTGATTATTGTATCTTGGGTACTGTATTTTGCTTCATCTCTAGTTAGACTGTTGTCGTGGTACAGTGTCCTTGCGGATGTTTATCGTCGTTTTTATTTCGTGCAGATTTACCCACGGTACTGCTTCTCCCTCGCGCTTGACTGTTCATTTCACCACGAGCTTGACTGACAGAGCTGTAGAACATTGATGTACAAACAACAACAAAAAGAAAAAAGAAAGCAGTAATATAACTCATGTACAGTATATTTCAGACACACATGCAGTCGGTGTATGTGACTATACGGTTTCATCGCTGTGTTATTTTATGTTTGCAGAATATTTGCTATGCTGTTAGATTCTGCTTCAGGATGCAAGCGTCCAACTAATGTGAGCCAAATGAAGGATGACTTTTCATGTAGCAAGAAGAAAAAAAAAAGAAAACAGATCAGTCCTTTAGCCGCTGAGCGTGGCCTCTGTGGTCTGAGAGATTATCCAGTACATTATGCATGGAGTCCTTCATTTGGGTTGTTGTTTATCTTCTTTTACTTGGACTAGTAGTTGATAATTGTGCTTCTTGTAGTGCATAAACAGTATGGTGTGTAGTCTCACTATGCACAACACAGTCGTATAACGCGTTTTAGATTTACAGGCAGAGTTTCTCCTCCCTCCCCCTGCTCTGTGCTGTGGCAGTGAGTTGCTCCTCTTTTTTTTTTTTTCCTCCATGTCCACGTGGCTTGAGGTAAAGATTGTACCACCTCTCTTCAGTGTCACTTTTCAAAGCACAGGTGTGTAGATGCAGGGTTGCTCAGTTATTACTGTGGGGTCAATGAAAATGTTGCTTTTAAACTTGATTCACGTCGTTGATTTCTCGAGATGAACAAATAGAAATAATAATAATAATAATTTCTTACATTGGCAGACTGAAAATGCCAAAAACTATTTTTGTAGAAGGGTGTGAACCAGTCAAAAGTAATGGATACTAGAGTGTTTTTGGAAAAAAAAAAAGTTTTTAAAGGTTATGCATTTTGGTTTATTTGAATTTTTGTCCCCTTTTTTATTGGGTGAGAGAAATTGATGTTTCATTTCAGTAAAAAAAAATATGCTGTCCGTTAACAGACTGATACCTTTTTGATCCTTTTTGAATTGTGCCATGAAATACACATATATATATTTGTCAATTTAAAACTTAATGTTGGAAGTAGAGTAAGACGTGGTTGTTGTAAAGATGGTAAAGTACCATTTGGTTTTGTTTGACTCAGTTACAGTAACAGTATTAATACCGTTAACCTTCACAGCCATGTATCTACAGTGTTTCTTGATTTTCAGCCGCTCTTTGTAGCCATCGTGTGGTCTATAGATTTACATATTTTCAGTCGTATACTTTTTCACAACAAACTGCAATTGTCCGTTGTCTTGACTCGCAGATATATCTTTTGAATTGGCAAACATCCTATGTTTAATCCGTGGCCGAATTCAGACAGGATCAAAGAATGATTCGTCTCTCGAGAAGACTTCACCTCCCTGTTCACATGCTCCAGTGTGAACACAATCTTCCAGCAAACACAGCGTTTTCTTGAACGCATCACACCTATTTGTGATCGCAATTTTCAGGTAGCAACGTTTTTTTTTTGTTGTTTTTTCCAGTCAGACCAGTCTCGTCTTCAAATGAAACCCAACTTGACCTGAAAAATTTTGAATCGTTTCGATTTGCTGTCAGGATGAATCAGTCGTACTGTACTTTGCACACTTCTTGGCAAGTAAAACGTCCCAAGAATCAAACTAGAGGTGAGAGCGGTGCTCCCGATCAGAGGGCTATCAAAAACATGTGAGCGAGAAAGATTAGAAGTGCCTTTAGTCATTGTGACGAGCTCGTCGTCTCCTCGTTGTCGTTGGGGCGTTGCTCCACAAGATGGTGCCACCGCCACCACACGTCGTGCCCCGTGGATCACACACTTGCCATTTATCAAAAAACAAAAGGGTAGCTGGCAAACGAGCATAATTATTGTGTGCATCTGTGTGTGTGTGTGTGTGTGTGTGTGTGTGTTAGAGGAAATCTGCGCATGTTCTAGATAAGAGTGACAGATTTTAGCTGTTTCTCGTTGTTGTTGTTACATTTACAGTTGTTACATATTCCTTCTTTCTACGGTGGAGGCTGTACAGTAGCTTGGTGCTCTCTCAAGCTAGCTTTCTTTGGTGGTGTTTTATTATTTTTTTTTTTTGGTATGTTTTTTGACTACAACTCAGTTAAGATAGAAATGTGAACAATACACACATCCCAGACCAGTTGTTTGAAGCTAAATTGATAAGCTCCCAAGTTAATGCATGCAGCATTTCTCAGTGTTTTTGTATTAAGTTAGTTCCTTGGTGATCGGGGGGGGGTCTGGTTGAGTCATCCACCACTGCTGACACATCCATTATCCAGTTTGTTGGACCAACACTTTTTTTTGTGACTGCACTTTTTTTTTTTCTCTCTCTCTCTCTGTTCCGCACACTCGAAGCAGTGTGTCGCCCAACAACAATAAACTAACACACAGCGGTGACGCTCGGTTTGTCAATAGTGTTCTTAGCTGGTAGTTTTTCATACAGTATATCAGGAGTGATTGATACTTCCTTCGTGGTATCCGAGTGTACAGTATACAGTGTATGCTTTTGTTGTTTTTGCAGTCGACGGCTGTCTTGTAAATCTGATGCTTTTGACTGATTGCAATGTTTTTTGTTTTTTTTTAATTATAAAGGTAGTTTTAATTGATGGGCTGTTTAAACTCGTAGTGCTTCTCAAACTGACTTTAAAGAGAGCTGCAGGTTCATTACCCAGATAAATGACCCAATCTGTCCAGAGTAACAGGAAGACTTTTTTGTTTTTTGACTTACTCCTGGTGAAATTTACAAAAGCTGATAGTAGTGTCAGCGGATCTACTTCCTGTTTTTACCGTGGCTTTGTGTATTATCTTATTCCGCTTATCTCTTGTACTCTGGTGCTGGCACAGATTTGAAGAACAAATGTCTAAACCTCAGCAAGAAAGTGAAACTACCCGCATGGTTACACACGGTTCCACATAGAGTAAATGCGAACTGTGTTGGGGGTTTTTTTTGGGGAAGAAAAAAAAAGTGTGCCAATGGAGTGAAAATAGTTTATCTCAGATTGGGTCACAAACCAAGTGGTTCTGCTTCCATTTAAGCGATTTGCTCAACTGTTTAGTTGCTTTGAGAGAAAAAAAAAAAACCTAAAGAGATCTGAATGGATTCCTGCTTCACTTGTTAAGGTGAACGTTTTTTGCAGTGTATTTTAAACACTCTCATCAGCCATATATGCCATGTTACTCAGACGTTAAGGAAGCACGGCTTGTAGCAAAGAAACCCGGTCGCACAGTGAGACGGGCGTGAAAAGGGGCAGAAGATGAAGACTTTATTGCGCTTTGAATTTAGGGTCGAAACCCTTGAACTCGAAGCTTTCATCCTGCCCGTCCTTTAGATATGCATCTTCTTCTTTTAGCGCGTGACAAATTCAAGGAATCCGATATTTTGTCACCGTTCTTTGGTACACTGTAAACGACACATCTTGAGGCGGCCTCACGCGTGAAGCACACCTATCACTGACGACGAAGAAACGCGTATATCTTGACGTCCGTTGCGGTCTGAGGCACGAGAGACGTACTAGAGAATAAATATTTTCAGATATATACTTAGATATCTATATTTTTGGATGATTTCGTTCTGATTTGGGCCGCGTTTGAAACCAATCAGAAGGAGGCTTTGATGTGAACGCGACCTTTTTAGACTTGCTCCACGGCTGCTTTGCGCCCGAGCGGTTACTGAAAGCGTTTTTACTAATCGGCCGCAGCGAGCGTCGCCGCCGTCGCCGACCCCCGTGGTCTCCGCTCGCGGGCGTACATGTAATGTACGCAGCGTGATCACCGGGGGGCGTTCAGAGGACGGAGCGAGCTCGTGTACATGTGTTAATATTTACAGAGCTGAGTCTATATGTTGAATGCAGTCTTGGCTGCTTTTGCATTTATTAAATATTAGAGTTGTTTTGTTTTGTTTTGTTTTGTTTGTTTGTTTTCTTTGAACGTGAGAATCTGTCTTGTCATTTGAAAGGTTCCGTGTGTCTTCGTGAGTAGAGGCAGTGTTAAAAGTTGCACCACAAAAGATACACTTGATGCTGCCGCAGAGATCGGACACTGATGCTGTAACAGAGTGAACCATCTTACCACTGTATCTCATTTTGGTACATCTCTGTGGTCGCTGAAGGAGTTTTATTTTTTGTTTTTGTTTTGTTCGTTTTACCTGGACTTAAAACTCAAAGACAGAAAAAATATATATTAATAGAGGTGAAGGTACACAGTTTAACGGTTCATGATCACTCCTTTACGCAGATCTTTGTACGTATAACAATGATGGCATTAGAAAGTGATCTTTTATGGTGCCTGAGTATATGTCTTTTTGTTTTTGTTTTTTTTGTTTAATTTGGCTTTTTTAAAAAGCTGATAGATTTTGTCTGTCCAAGTGTTTATTGTTTTTCTGTTTGTTTATATCTGTTAATGATAACCTT
Organism: Mugil cephalus; assembly: GCF_022458985.1. Taxonomy (NCBI): domain Eukaryota; kingdom Metazoa; phylum Chordata; class Actinopteri; order Mugiliformes; family Mugilidae; genus Mugil; species Mugil cephalus. The sequence goes on along the minus strand of NC_061776.1, from coordinate 19,717,322 downwards.
ACAGAGCCTATAAAGAAAAAAATAAGCTAGCTTGAAACATTTTTCCTCCATACAGAAAAAAAAACAAATACAAATGTTTACAATATGTAATTAACCAAATAGTAAATACGCGTATGAGAATCTATCTGTCTGTCCCTCAAAGTGGCCGCGATGGATTGATTTTATATTTCTTTATTTCCTCTGTCGTTTTAAACTTGAAGATGTTATGACTGCTTGTTTTTCCTGTTTCAGTTTGTTCCTTTTTTTTTTTTTTTTTTTTTTACTTGTGAGAACAGTGCTCCCTCGAATTTCAAAACAATAACTCAACGATAGAGCGGGTTCATTTGTCCGTAACTCGTCCGGTACTCATCGGCCTTCGTCACTCTATTACCTGCTGACTACTTCATCTTACACTGAGCCTTGTATGTGCTGAATCCTGACTTGAGACTTCCCTGTTGAATCCTTTGCTGTTTATATTGTTATGCACAGTATGGTAGATTCCACTAAGACTCTGCCTGGCGTTTCTCCAGTGAGGACTCGGCTCGAAGAATTTATCGGGGGGTGATACCCCCGCGTGTTGTGAATAACAGTAAAACAAAAAAAAAAAAAAAACACGCCACTTGGTGAACATACTTGAGTACAGTTTGAGTACATAAACAGAAATTCAGGAATAATATCAAGAGGCATCCTATTCTTGATTTTGCACTACACAGCAAATGATAATTACACAAAAAGCTGAATCGATCCGTTGGCGGACTAAGTTTAAGACCAAATTTAGCCAATAGGGTCTCAGCTTCCATGTAAAATATGACGAAGTTAACGGCTGCACTTTCATTTCCCCCCTTTTTGTTCTGTCTTTATCCAGTCACGCCCACCGTCACTTCTCTGTCTGAAGGTTCGCCGTCTGCAATCAGATGCGCGCGTTGTAGTATTTCTCGCTGGTGTACAGTAGTTCACATTCACGGTCCGGCTCTCCGCGTTGGAGACGAGATTGGCAGTGGTCCATTTTCAGACTGCCCGGGCAACATTGCAGAGCAGCAACAAATTGGAAAAAAAAAACACACACACATAAAAAAAAAAAAATTTCCTCACATTGTTTCAGCAATCACATGAAACACCCGTGACTCAACAATGCTGTCCCACTAGTTGCCTTGAGTATCACAGGCTTCAGCAACAGATGTGTAACTAATGATTATGCTTCACTATGTTTTCTTTCAAAATCGGTGAATGGCAATAGATGGGGCAGTCATACAAAGCTACTCTACACCAAAGTGCAATTGAACGCAGAGGGAGCACTGTTGTTTCAGCCAGCGGAGACCTGCTGGTTGCAGCATGCCCAACCCCGATGCACGAAGAGATGGTTGTTCTTTTGTGTTATCCTCCCTCCGTTGGCCTGTCTTAACTCAGATGCGACGTTTCTTTCTTTCTTTCTCTCTCATGTACAGCTTGCTTCAGAGTTGTGTTTGTCCTCAGACAGGTACTCTTTGATCTGTACGGTTCTTTCTTTAGGCTGATGCAATGATTTTAAAAGACAATAAAAGGTATATAAAATGACGTGTGCTGCCCTGGTTTGGTCTGACTGCGCTGATCAGTTAATCATTACCTGGTCACACTTTTACATATGTACATACACATGCTGTCCCATAAAGTCGTGACGTAGGTGCCTTGTGGGTATTGTTAGGGTTAAAACATGACGACCTGATTACATTTGTAGTGCTTATTGAGATTTTTATAGCTGCAAAAATAGCTATAGAAAATCTGAATTTCTTAGGAAATTGATGTATGTAACACCCACCTAGACCAGACCAGGAATCCCCACCCCATAACAATGACATGCCTGACACAGACACACACACGCCTCAAAAAAAACACGAAGAACATGGGATGATCCACAGAGGCCCCTCCCCTCAACCCATAGGACCTAAAGACCCATTTCAATCATGTCTACAATAGCAGACATATCAGTATAACAATGTCAGAGTCTCTCTAGAGCCTTTCTCTAGTAGATATACTCCTAGATATATAACAGGAGGGTCCTCTTCAGATATGCAGAGCTAATTCCAACAAAAATTCATTGTTACAGTAGGAGATTTTCAGTAATAAAGTAAATTCAAGTGACTGGAGAGGTTTTTATTGTAGTAATTCCCAGTGCATATGACTTTCCTGCCTTCCAAAGGCCACAAAGAAGAGTTTCACTCAGCAGGTTGTAGATTTCTGTGTCTCATATAACCTCCGAGCAAAGAGACACAGGTGGCTTAGGAATCATGTTCAGCTAACACTAAAGCCAAATGCTCTTTTTCCAAGGTTGTGTTTGCGTGCGCGTCACAAGACGCTTTCACTCAGCATAACAAGAGACTCCTGCTTACACAGGAAGAACGATGGATCTCATCAAAACATCATCATTATTATATGAAGGGAAAATTCCCGTTGCAGTAAACCAATTATGAATACTTTCTTTCTGCAAAGAGCTCCCCATAAATCCTGCGCACTGGTCCTTAGAGTAATTTGTACACATTACTTCTGTTGACTTACACAGAAATTTCACTGGGCAGGAGAAAACAAACATTTCCTCATTAGCACTAACTGAACCTGTCTTTATTCCACTGAAATGTGGTGAAGTCTGCGGTGTAACCAGAGTAACCAGGGGATCTCATGTTCAAAGGTTTGTTCATGCAGCGATGAATCAGAAATTAAAATACAGTTCACTTCCAATATACAATGATCTAGACACTGACAGCCAAAACAGAATTGCAATGTCTGGGGGAAAAAAAATATTATTTAGATTTAACCTTTAGACTTCAAACCAAAGCACAGGCAAGCAGACGGGACGCTGCATGAATCATGCAGAGTCATTGTCTGTTTTGAGTAGAGCGCGGACCAATCATGTGAGAATCACCAGGTAAAAGCTTTCATAACGTTCAAGGGTCTATGATGTTTTTCTGCATGGGTGTTACTTACTGACCCTGTTTGAGCAAGACATGTTCACTGAGGAGCTGAGCTGAAACACACATCTGGTTTATAATTAGAGTCAGATGTTGCACCCAAGTCATGTTTAGAGGACTGTCTCAAAAAACAAACAACAAAAAGAGTAACAAACTGAACTGATCAGACGAGTTAATGACTGACAAAAATAGTTCCTGGAAAGTAAAACGTTTTAATCCCTACAAAATAATAAATAAAATGTATCACTTATTTCTATTTTTCACAGTGGCAATTTTTGCACTGCCTGATATTTGTTATTAACATAAAATATTCATGTGGAAAACTAACGAAATAATTGCAAACTGAATGAACCTAAAGGGCAAAAAAAAAAAAAAAAAAAAAAAAAACTCGCAGCGTACCTACGCATAGATCTCATGATTTGTATGTTGACTCATATCCGAGTTCAAAACTCAGTCTGCAGCAGCTAGCACTCAACCTCGCTTGGGTCATCGGCCCCTGCTAGCAACAAGTGACGCAGATGGATTATTTTTGCCGCTAGCCAATCACATTACACGAAGCCTTCACGAGGAAGCTCCGTGTGTGTATTTAAAGTGGCTCTGTACCAATGCTCGGTACGCCAGTTTGTAGGTCGGTGTGGAGTTGTTGTTGAGTTTGTTTTTCGGCGTGAAAGTAAAGAATTTCCCTCGAAGATGAAGGCTCTTCTGCTTCTCGTTTTGACCGTGTGGTTAAACACTCAGTCCGGCAGCTGCTCTCCGTCCTCTTCGTGCTCCTACCCTCCATCAAAGTGGTGCTCATCCATGGACTCAGCCATTGAATGCGGGGTAAGGTCACCGGCAACTGCTTTTTTCAACACAGTACATCGGATTCTTATCACAGAATTACTCTTTGTGAGCAGCTGGCGTCCACGAAAAGTATACGAGACCTCAGTTATAGTTAGCGATAGTTAGTTCATTGTAGTTTTAATGTGGTGCACCTACTTTCATTACTAACTCACATCCGGAAACCATAGCAACAACAGTTAGCCGGACACCCCTGTGGTTAATTGTAGCTTTTACTTTATTACAGGTGAATAAACAGACTACAAACTTACAAACTTTTTTTTTTGTGAAAAATGATTTCCCTAATGCTCTCCGACGTGTTGTCTCAATTGAAGGTGGTCTCTTTTCAAAGCTAAGTGGAGCCACTAATCACAGGCTCCTCTTTTATCGTCGACGTTTAGCTAATTAAGACAAGTTGTTGCTATTAAACAGTTACAGCAAACGTCGTGTCCAGACCCAAAGTACCAGTCATGAATCTCACTGAGGAACTGGACTGAATATTTATAGCAGGTGTACGACTGTGGGAAAATATGAGGAAGTAAAACCCCTGATAATTTTACTATTACTGCCAGTCTAGCGTTCACCACAAGCCTTTTTTTACAGTTTTTGTACCAGTTTAAAGGTCAAATTTGAAGTCGCAAACAATACAACATTGCTACTGGTAGCTGCAGTAACTTAGCACAACTGCTGTAATAAACTGCAAAGTTGTGACAGGTGTATACTCTCGATGTGTATGTGCCATTCAAATACAGTGCAAGGCTGTTTGAACCACCCTGTTTTAACACCTGCACTGATGAAGACAATTAAACCTCAAATCACAGAAATGAATTTACCTCACACCTCACCCCGCTTGCTCTGAAGTCAGCTCTCCGAGGAGGCGGGGACGCGACTTGCAGACACGGTCGCTGGCATCACGGAGATGTTGACCTCTATGCTTTGTCCCCTCTTGTAGGTTGTGAAGCAGTGCCTGATGTCTAACTTCACCAGGGCTCACCAGAAGGACGGTGCAGTCGAGGTGGTACTTTACTACGAGAGTCTGTGTCCCGGATGCAGGTTGTTTCTCACTGAGGTGCTTTTCCCCACCTGGCTCATGCTGAATGACATCATGTCTGTCGGTCTGGTGCCCTATGGCAATGCACAGGTAAGCAGTGAACCAAGCGCCTTTACAATACGCAGGGATCGTTGACTTTGATACGTACGGACATATTTGAAATAAACGTGATTCACAAGGGGATGTCACGAAGTTAATTATTCAAAGGTATGTTATGACCTCGATTGAGTAAATGATTTATCCCACCCCAGGAAAAGCCCGATGGAAAGAAGTATACGTACGAGTGCCAGCATGGACCGCAGGAGTGTTTGGGGAACATGATTGAGGTAATGCTACATTCCCAACAAACAAACAAAGATGGGTGAAATGGCTAAGTGATCTGATGCTTTAATTATGATTTGGAGCCACGAAACAATCTCAGATTGATACAAGAAATAATATTTGTCTTTCGAGGAATGTGTAGTGGATTCTTGAAAGCTGGGCGTTGTGTGCTGTAATGAATCACAGAACTGCTCAGCATTATCATAATTAATTAATGAATCAATTGTCCCGTTCTTCTCAGACCTGTATAATGAACATGAGCCAACTGGCTTTCCCGATCATCTTCTGCATGGAGTCTTCCCCCGATGTCATCAATAATGCCAAGACCGTAAGAAAGTCTCAGTCAAAGTAATTTGACTGATGTTTTCAGTGATGTTTTCCATCTTTTCAGTCAGCGTCACTTCTTCGACTAAAGTCACCGTGTGTGCATTTCCTTACGTGGTTGTTCGTAGTGCGCAGGCGTCTACGACCCTAAGTTGGACTGGGGCAAAGTCATGAGCTGCGTCAACGGGGATCTGGGAAATCAGCTCATGCATCAGAATGCACTGGACACCAAAGCCTTGAGTCCCGCACACCAATACGTTCCCTGGGTGACCGTTAATGGAGTAAGTCTTCAGTTACGCATAAACACTGTGGGAAACAAACATGACAGAGACAGTCAGAAACTATAAGACACCCGACTAAAGAATAGAATAATCAGTCTGACTTGTTGTTGATGTTGTCTTTTGAAATAAGTGATGTTCTAATTACAGTGATCAGTCCACATTAATGCTTATATCCGTTAGTGAAAGTGAGCCATGATGCATCTGAAGCTACTGCTTGATGCGACTCCAAAGCTTAACGCTTCATGCTGCTGTCTGTTTGCCAGACAAGTTGAGACAAGAAGCATGATAACAACTTGAAAGTGAAATATGCTTCACAGCATTTCTGTAAGAATAAAAGAGAAAAACACAACACATCATGTCAAATAGCAGGGACTGTTTTCAGGTCCACCTAACATTTCAACATCACTGTCTTACATTTCATCTTTACGTGCAGCCAAAGTAGTGATTGCCATATTTCAGTGGAAACTGGCGCACCTGACATTTATGTCAATGCGTTTGCCAGAACATGTGGCTGTCGTAGCAGCTCTAACTTTTATGCATTTGCAGGAGCACACAGAAGAGCTGCAGGACAAAGCCGTGTCTTCTCTCTTCATGCTGGTCTGCAACCTGTACAAGGTAGGATTTAGTTAGGCAGTTCAGTCCCTGACTGTGTTTTCCACCTTTTAAGCTGTATAAACTCGATCTCTTAACTTAAAAATGTTGTTGTTTCAGGGTCCCAAGACTAAGGCCTGCGGAGGGAGCCAGAAATACTTTAAGAGTTACTGCCCCAATGAGTGAAGGAACAACACTGCACATGCTTGTACGCAAGCACTGGTCCAGGTGTGGCCACTAAACAAGAAACACTTAAGAATATCGTCAAATACATTCTTACTTTTACATCTGTGATTTTGCACTCTGTTTCTAAAAGGGAAGAACTTGATTATGTCACCTTATAAATCACGCAATATAAATGAAATTCAATTTTCTAAAAAAAAAAAAAGTGTGTCTTTCTTCAAATGTTGTCCACTGAAATCATAAGTGGGATTTGTAGGAGTTTAGTATTTGCACTCAAACAAAAGCACTCTCCTTACTGCCCTATAGATGGCACCATACCTTTGGAATAGTCATTCCACTCATGGGACTGCGTGATCCGCTGCTGTCAGAGCATAAAAGGAAACAAAACTGGTTACAGATACAGTTCATGGAGGCAGGAGAAAACACTGTTAGTGTCACCCTGTCTGACGACGGCTTTTTACATCGTCCGTATTTGATTTAATGTTGAATATAATGTCTAATTCAAAAAAAAAAAGGAATATTATCTATACACAGTGTTTAGCTCAGTGAGTTGCCCACCGGCCCCATGTGCTGAGGCTACAGTCCTCGCTGCAGGTGGCCCTGTTTCGAGTCCCGCACTGTGCGTCCTTTCCTGCATGTCTCTTCCCCCCTCTCTTCATTTCCTGTCCTTCTTCACTTGACTTTCAAATAAAGGCTAAAATGCCCAAAAAATATACTTAAAAAAAAAAAAAAGAAACTATACACAAGGTTAGCGCTAACAAGCAAACCTGAGCTCATACCTGAGTGACTCATGACTCGCAGCTGACATTATGCCGTGTTTTGTATTTGGTTTCTAGTGTATGAGGGTGTACGTCAGAAGGATCAGGGTCATTAAACTTCCTATGACGATTATACAGAATGTGAAATCCAGACACGGAAACAATAAGAAACTCAAAACTGTGTGAATGTCGTAAAAAAGCGACATGGAGAGAATGTAGCTTGATCAAAAACAGAGTCTGGCTGGCCTAACCAGAAGGTCTGGATGCATGAAGTCCACACAGATCCTGGGGCCAGATAGACATACATGAATAATGGCCTGTCATGCAAGCGGCTCTACCACCTCCATCTCACTACCAGCTAACATCTACAGGCTCCATATGCTTTATGTGTCCGGCTCGGCGGATTCATTCTCCACATTTTCTAAAGTCTTCGCTGCTTTTGGGCTGAATGCGGTAATAGTTCAAAAAAAAAAGAAGGAAGAAACGCATCAGTGTTAAGCAGTGAACCACAAACAGAACTTAAAATGCGTCGTGTTTATTATTAAATAATGACAGCTGACGGGTTTTTTTTTTTTTTTGTCGAAGAGGCGGGGAAATGGTTGTTGGTACTTACTGAGTGACAGCCCAAGGAAGTATTGGTGCCACAGACAACTTCATATCTGATCTTAAATGTGGTTCCAGTAGCCTCCTCTTTGGCATTTCCTTCCCAGTTGTCTCGTTCCCATGATACAGTGGCTGAAAGCATGAGGAGAAATAACTCATCAAAATTTTTCAACTTCACAGAGGTAAGGGTCATTCATTGAACTTTAACAAATAGAAAATGTCGGTGTAATTTGTGGCCTAGGCAAATATTTATTTATTTCTGTCTAAACTCACAAACGGTTCAGTGCTTTCAAATTGACCATTAAACCAAAACTATTGTGTTCCATTTGAACTGATGTAAATATACTCTGGTGTGTGGTTATGCTCTTTTTCACACTGTCAAGCAGTTGTAGAGAACATTAATGGACTCGTGTTGTAGTAAACAACTGCAGTAGAATAATGCCCTGGGTAGGAAATGGCAACGTCAGCAAGTTTTATTATTAATCCAGTTCATGATATTGGAAATGGATGCAGCGTCCTCTGCCTGGGTCCGACGTGATCAACAATAAAACCTCCGGAGTGTTTTGACAATCATTTGTGGAAAGGTGAAACTCCCAAGCAGATGGAGAGATAGAGTCACGGGATGCGGCAGAAAACAAGGACTCTTATCTGTTTCCCCTCAACACTGACGCTGAAAGAGAGATGCCCTGAGAGCTAAATCCAAAAGACTGTCTCCATGTAAGAGCCGTCTGTTGTGTCCAAGGTAGTAGTGTGTTGGTCTCAGGACTTGAAATCAGATAAATGTTCCAAAAATAATGTCCAAGTGGGCTTTGGCGATGCTCATCACATTATCAACAGCATCACAAAACCAGCCCTGTGTTCAGCTTACCTTCATATCTCCGCTGTTCATTTTTTCTACATTAAAGAAATATGACAGTGACAATTCTATATTATTACTTGATGCTTATTCTATAAACTCAATTGTTATTCGTCTTTCAACTTCTTAGATTTCTTTTTTCTTTTTGATCTCAAGAAAGTTTTGTTTCCGTATAATACATCAAGAATTAAATTACCTCTGGACATTTAAATCTGGCAACAAGCTGCACATTGGTGGATCAAGTGCCAAACTCTTTGTTGATGTTTTATTTCATTGACGCCGAGCTGCAAAATGTTGTGACAGGCAGTTGACGTCGTTGCCACCGGTCAGGTTCGCCAGTATCTGTATATCACTGCTGTCGCAAGGTTAAAGATGAACCAGCACTTTTGAACCACGCATTTCCAACTCAAAGCATGGCACAGGGTGACTTCTTAAAATAAGCCGTCGCAAGTTGAGAAACCAGTTCCAAGAAGTAATCTCCTATTATACATGTGCTGTGCAAGCCCGTCCTCCAAAGATGTGAAGATAGTGTGAAATGAAACACACCTTCTCTGAGTGTAGTCGGTAATTCACCGTAAATGTAGCTTCTGGACTTGTCCTTCTTTACCTCCATGATTACACACGTAAGATCTTGTGAACTAGTCCAAAGGCTGAAATGGCTGACATGTTTAATTAACTGCTCCGCACTTTGTTTTTCCTTCTTTCTTTTTTTTTCATGCCACCCAGAGGGAGTGGGACTCCTTGGAGCAGGCCCCTAGCGTTGAGATTCTCCAGGAACCCGATGCCCGATGGACTGTGAAGAGGCTCTTCTCAGGCAACCTGCAGCTGCCCAGGCTTTCCTGCAGACCCTCCCCGCAGGACAGACCCGAGGATGGCCCCCTGTGTAGTCCCCCACCCAGCCCTCTATACAACCCCGCGGCCAGAAGCTTCAAACCATCCAGGAGCCTGGGGTCTCTGACCAGCTGCATCTCCAGAGTCTTGTGAGTTGGTAATACATCTGTCATGTGCTTTATATTTTTCACCAAATCTTTGAACTGACTTTATCGACACGGTTTGACCTAGCAATGGCCACTTCAAAAGGGTGCAGGAATAATAATCTAGGATTGTTTATTATATACGCTCAAAATATTAGGTACACTAGTCCTGGATTAAATCCCATTCATGAATAGTTCATGTTCAGTTTATGTTGAAAAAGGGTTGGAAAGGTAGTATGACGTATGAAAATATTATGATTTGGGAGGATGTCATCAGTGGTGCTGTTAAACTGGACTGAATTCAATCCCCATCTATTTCTGTTATTTAACCTAGCCCAGTGACTAAAAAGGCGTTCTCAAAGTAATAGAAACGTGTATCTGTAATTGCAATTGAATTCAGTAGTACTACCACAGCCTCAGCCACAATGAAAACACAGCTCAGGTGGATCTAAGGTTTTGTCCAGGACTGTTATATCAGTATTCATTTTGTTTTCGCTGATGTACCTAGCATCAGTAAAACACCTTGGCTTTGTGAAAATGTTTTAATTTCCTCCTATTCTCTAATCCTCTGGACACCTTTTTAGGATTAGCGATCTAAATTAAATGAGCTTAATCAATAACCAACCTATGTGACTTCAGCGTGTTCGACTCTTGTGAGTCAACGCACATCAATACATAATAAACAAAATAACTATTCAGTCCCTTTTTCCAACTTCCTCTGTAAATATTCATGAGTATTCAGCTGGATTCATTTTCTTGTTATCCAACTGCTTGATTTAGGTACAAATCTGCTTCTCGAGCATATGATTCAGCAAAGTGTCCTGCTCAAGGCACCGCTCTCTGCTCTGTCACACTGCTGAACAATTAACACTATAAAAGATCAGACAAACAGGGCCCTCATGATTATGTCCACAACAACATTCAAGCTGCAGTTCCAAATATATCTTTTTGCCTTTCTAGACTGTGTGTACTCGTTACCTTTCTCTTTTCAAGTGTTGAAGAAATGCAGACTGACTTGTTTGATTACATACGCAGCTGTAGTGGAGGTCAGAGGTGCCCGATCAGGCTTTATGATAAAAACACAACTACATTTGGATATATTAATCTGTAATAAAAATAGGAAGAGATTTATATTTATATCAATACGTAGTGCGTGTCAGTGCTTTTTTGTCAACGTGTGCGTCAAACACATTAGTGCATTCAATGTGCCAGGGCCAAAGGGATGGAAAATAATGTACTGTGATGATTAAGTTTTATTTATTTCATGCATGTTTATACATTAGCAGGTATAAAGCAACGCAGCTATAGCCAAGACGACTGTGATGTTGAATGGCTAAAAAGTTTCATTGTATTCCTACGTTGGGAAGAGGGCCATGTGCTCTTCTGTTTACAAGTTAGTAGTGCAGTTTTGATAGGGTGCCAGAGAAATTGTTTATGGAGAAGCATTAAAGGCACAGGATGTTTAAACTTGGCAATGCCGAGTTGAAAAATTTTATCAAATTTTTAACTTAAAATACAGGTTGTAGGAATCAAGGCGTAATAATGGCAGAAATTAGTCTTTGTGCGTGTTTGTGTGTAATCACTTTAAACTATAATTTACTGGTTCACCAGAATACAATGAGTTCTTCAGGTCAGAGCCTGAATGTCTGGCTGGTTTTAGTGTCCGTCGTACGTTTTCCTAAAATGTTTGTGTGATGTGGAGAGCAGTATTTAATCAGTTGCATTCTTCAGCCTCACCACTAGGTGTCACTGAATCTTACATGCAGGTCCTTTAAAGTTGGAGACCAGGGGGACATTCCCTTACACTTCGTAATATGTCTGAGAAGATTCTTAGTCATCCAGGTGTCACTGTGTAGCCCCACAAAAGACTGAAAAGGTAAAGACATTTTTGCCACGCAACTTAAGTAGCTTCTAGTCGAGAGACTGGTGGGGAGTTTGGGTTTAAATAGGAACATCCGTAGGTGCTGCTCATCAGAATCTCGTATGACTAGTGTCGGTTAAAAACCAGATAGATGTTTTTTTTTTTTTTTTTAATATGGAACTTTGGTAACAATGTTGGTTTGCTTGTTTGTTGGAACTAGAAGTATCAAAATGGTCTATGGTGGAGAAACGATGGAACCTAAGAAAAGTTTCTGATGCCGCAGATAATGAAGAAACCCATTCAGAGGAAGGATTACAGTTGCAGTACTTCTATTACTTTCTTTTAGTAATGAACTCTATGTAAATATTGCCTAATCTCTCTAGAATGAAGACAAGATAAGTGTAGCTAAAAGATGTACACATAGCAGTTTGACCACATACAGCTTTGAAGCAATACAAACTATTAGGCAATGTTCTTACATGGTTGAATTGAGGAATACAGTGTTGATAGTGTGTTCCTGTGGCGTGCTGTTCCATACTTATACAGAAGAACTACTTTTTCGTAATTCTCCTTTGCAAAATTGACACTTTTACACATCTGTGTGGAATCCAGCTCTCGTAAACCCAGATGTTTCTTACTCCGTACGTTTTCTGTGAATGGTTTACACATTAGTCTGGCGTGAGCCTTTACGCAGGTGTCTGACTCGCACACGTCTTGCTGGGATTGCTCCCCAGATTTGCGATCAGAGAACAGCTGTGGTTTAAAAACCTGGAATTATGACGTCCCTCATGGAGGACAAGGGCTGGGAGCATACTTCACCCACACCAGATGGGAAGTCCACATGGACTAGTCGGAGCCAGTGAGTCAGTGTGATGTTGTGTGCGAGCCCTTGTTTGTTCTCTCTGTCTGTTTTGCTGTTGATCGAACCTAGTGGAAAATCTCAGATGTATTAAAGACGTCACTAAATGTGAATAGGGCTTCCCAGAGGAGTGTGGGGACATAGTCCCTCGTCAGTCATCAGAGAAGCAGTCTCATGGATATCTCAGCGTCCTTTAGACCAAAGCCCTGACCACGAGCCACTTTTCAAAACATATGAACACACATTAGGTTGTCATTAGTGCTGCTAGAGAGGGGTACTTGCCAATAAGAAAGGTGGAGAATTATCACACTGTTGTTTTAAGAGTAACCCACTTGACACAGCATTAGTGATCTCGTTCCTTGAAAAGTGAAACATTGTGTAACATATCAGTGGATGCTATCTCACAGTGGCAAACCACTAGAACTGTGCCCTGATGAACTTGAGCATCCCTACTTCAGGACCTGTAGGAGTTCCACTACAGATAATGCTCTGTCCTGGCCTCCCTGAATCTAACCGGGGACTGGGCAGCCTTCACCTCTGCCTCTGGCGTCCACATGACTGGAAACATGATGAGCTTCAGGGCTGGGACTGGTTTGGGTGCAGGATTATCTTCAGATGAGATGCAGCTAAGAAAGAGGGTAGCTTAACTGCCTGGGAATTGGAGCTATGTAAAATAAAAGTCTTAAAGATTTTAAAATAGATCAAACTGCTTCATACTTGGCTTTTAAGTTACAAGGTGAAGATACATGGAATAACATTTGTATTCATTTAGAAATGTTTTTGTAACCTTTTATATCTATATATATTCACTAGCTAGCTGGCTAACTATAGTGCTGGACAAGTAGCGCACAGAGACTGAACTACAGCAGAGCAACAGGCTCAAAGAAGTTAAAGCACTTAGAGGTGACATTTCCCTCTGTGTGCTTATTGCTGCACTTACAATTACAGAAAGACACTAAGGACAGATTTAATGTCAATTATTATGACTATTAAAGACACTCAAAAGAGAATAAGATACATATTAGATGCGTTGAACTGCTCAATCCATTAACTGTTGACACCTGTCCAGTTTCGTGTAAGGGATGAGTCACGAAAGAAAGAACAAAGTAAACAAGTATTTGAGTCTACAATAACAAGTTTACATTTGTATGACAGCTAATTTCTGTGCTGGAGCCACGGGTACACAATCTGCAACAAGCTTTTCAACCGTGTTACGTCGTTTCCGACTCCCACAACCAGCTGTTAGTCATAGGTTTAGTCCTGTGTCAGATGTTCCAGCTCCCTAGGTTATTGCAGTTACTGCAGACAGCACCGGTGTTCAGCTGTGTGTCCTTGATCACAGGAGGAACTTTTCTCACTCTGGTGATAAATAAAGAGACTGGGCTCGGGGTGAAGATGATGTTGCCTCTGGTCACAGATAGAGAGCGCCATCGTGACAGCACCCATGCTCTCTATAGCTTTTATCTACCTCCGCTTTTTATAGTCAGAGGCCCTTCATGTGACTTTTCCTGGTGTGCTCAGAGCATGTGAAAGGCAAAGAAGCTGCCTCTGAGGAAATAGGCGTCTTCACAACAAACAGCACCTCAGGGACAGGAGGGAAAAGCCTGAATATGCAAAGCTGGACTGAGTGTAAAAAAGGTGAAAGCTGCAGTTGGAGTTGGAGAGAGGAAGGTGAGCTGGAGGGCTGAGCCAGACGGCAGCCTAATGTTTATATGTCGGAGGAACTTGGAGAGGAAGTAATTATGCAGCACAGTTTGAAGTTGATGAACAATATGTTCCTTAAGATTACGAGTGAGGGAAGGGGGGAGGCAGAGGGTTGGAAAGAGGGAGAGAGAAGCAGAAGGAGGTGATCTGTCATGCTTCCCCTCCCTGTAAATCAGACGTCCATATTTAGTTGGAAAGAGGGAAGGCCTAGCAGTAATGTAAACAAAGCCTGGGGGAGGGATGGAGGCAGGGAGAGTACATCAACGCTAATGTTTGAGTCTATTGCTCTGCCCGGCAGTCAACATGGTTTTCAGGAAGAGACAAGACAGACAAGAGCGAAGATGATCTGATGACTTTAAGTGAAGGCTGCAAGTCTCACAGAAGAGCTGTTGTTTGATGCTTTTGGGATTGTAAAGCAGTTTATTTGAGAGCATTACAGGTTTTTGGAGCTACCATGAGCAAGCCTTGGTTTTGCTTAAATACAAAAAAGCACGGACTGGACTTGAGGCACTAGCAGCACCTGGAGTTGGAAAATCCAGACACACAACCACGTGACAAAAAAAAAAAAAGTGTTTAAACCAGAGAGAAGCTGATAAAAGGCCTCCTCACTTGCCAGAGGCAGAGCGAGCGAAGGGATCATCTACCTGTCCGCTGACCGGCATCTGTTCATCATGAGCGACTTGTGCACCGAGAGCTCAGAGGAAGAGCAGTCTGAAGTCGATGAGACGCCCCAGGAACAGATGTGGACCCGGCTGCCGTTGATCCAGCTCTTGCCCAGGTCCAAAAGCGGTTCAGCGGCAGGATCCCCGAAGGTCTCACCCAGGGACTCCCCGCGTGGATCTCCTCGCAACTCCCCGCTGCTCTTCAGAAAGCTTATGATGAACCGCAGCATCAACCTCCAGAGGCGTCGCTTCACCCTGGCCCACACGCCCAGGTAGAGTCTGTAGCTCAGGGCCAAGATGGTCCATCACCAGAGCTCTGAGCTTCATTGATCGCACCAAATTACTCTCATCCAGGCATCTCGCTTTTGCACTTGTGCTGTGAAGGATGAAAAGTTCAGATGGAGGTAACGTTGGTATTGGATTAGCTGCAAAACCACCTAAGTGTGTTAACTAAAAAGATTTTCCCATTATTTTATATGCAAACATATTGCCAAATGCTCAATATTTTTAAGATAATGTTAGACCTCATGACGAACTCGCAAACCTCCAGTGGGTTTGTTATGTAGTATCACGAGTATTGGTATTTCCACTGCATACATTAATACCTCCAGCTCTTCACAGATTTCTTCAGCTATTAACCGGCAGCTGTCTATTGTCACTTTTTCTCTCGGTCGTCTTTTTCTTGCCTGTGTTTGTAGTGCTTTAATGTTTCCACTGATCTGTAGAAGATGGTTCTCAAGGCTCAAAATTACTCCACTTAGCTGCAGATGTTGATGTATTTTGGGTGTATTTTGGGTGTATTTTTGTGCAGGTAACAGTCTTCGACACAACAAGAACGAATGCCCGTAAGCCTATGTTAAGAAATAGATATTAACCACAAGATGCACATTTCAGTCATGTGCATTGTGCACTAGCAAAATAAAATGAGCCGCTTTTGTTGTGAGGAAATTTAGTCAACTTATACTGCGATAGTGTGAGAGTTCTCCTATAAATGACTGAGCAGGATTGGGCCTTCTTTTTCTTCATTTTTGACTTTTATGTATTCAAGTTAATTTACAGGGTACTTCTAGTAACTACAAGTCTATTTTTTACTAAATTGGTTTTCTAAACCCGTAGTCATTTGTAGTGCCTAATGCCCTACAGGCTTTGTCTACCTTTTGTTTTCCAACTGAGTGGCATCATCTCAGTAAACACAGCTAAGCGTTATCCCTTCTGTCACCAGATCTGCAGTTTGTTGTTCCACTTACTTGCTAAGTAGTGGTCTGTCAGCAGCGATATATATTCTTTTTCAATAGACGCAGGGCAATGATACGCACCTGGACATTTCCTGCTGTGCCTCAAACACTTTAAATGTTCTCATCCGTTATAGTGGCCATGACTTGTTTGTAAAGCAGTTTTGTTATCAGCCTGCTGTGCTCTGATGCCTGTTGATAGCTTCACTTTTATGGGCCAATATTGCATCATACCTGGCTTATGATGCCAATGCAAATTTACCTTTACTTGGTTAACAATGTTAAGACAAGAGTCGTGTGTTCAAATAAAATATGTTTGGCATTCGGTCCTTGAGAAAAAAAAAATAATTAAAAAAGTCCATTATTTGTTCGCTGTTCCCTGTAGATGTTTTCAAAAAGAAGAACCTGTTGTGGAAAACTGCACTGTCAGCAGCACTGTAAAACCAATTCTTATGTACACGCCTCCTATTACTTCGGCTGTGTTTCCCGTCACCATATACAAACGCAGATGTTGACGCTATGCAAATTTCAGCTGTTATAAGGTTTGGCTCTGTTCTTGCAGATATGTAAGGATCACACCCCCCTCGGTGAAATAAAATCTCAAGCTCTAGCTAGGTAAGGTAAAACCTTGCCTTACTTTTATTGGCAAGAGCTGAGTATTAAACATTCCTAAAGAAGCCAGTGTCTTGTAGAAACCCTGAAAAGTGTTTACAAGTCCATTCACCGTTATAAACACGTAGCGTTTAATGGTCTTGGATCTCTTTTCCTGGGTTTACTGTAACCCTTCAGCCAAACTGTTTCATTAATTTCAGTGTGTCTGCTGAAAATCTAAATATTAGAGGGCAAGAGTCCAGTTAAGGGGATTTCAAAGTTCAATCTGGAAAGTCAGATCCTTGCAGGAGAGCATAGATATTCAACATGTCAGCTTTTATATTACACAGCTCTGAGGTCAGGCCATTGAGGAAGTTTCCCTCTGCAGGGTATGTGCAGTGTCCCATAATGTCAGAGAGGAAATAAATGGATGGAGATGAGTTATTGCAGGATGACTGGCAAGAAGGAGGAATTAAACAAACCGGGGGTCCAGCGGAAAATAAATGTCGCAGGCAGCTCAAATATAGAACATAGCCGCAAAGTTATTTTCACTAAGTGTCTAAGTTGATTAAGCCCCTTTTTCCACTCCAGAGACACCACGTCAAATGGATATTTTGGTGAAAAAAACGTTAAATCAAAATTGTTTTTGCAAGCCAGCTCAGGCATGAGTGTCAGATTTGATAAAAAACAGCGAAGGCTGGCCGAGAAGCTGATAAAACACATGCTTCGTTTTCACTTTATTGAAAATGAATGATACTCCTGGACTCTCTTAAAATAATTTGAATATTGTGTAGAACTCCTATGTAGAAAATCACATGTTGCCCGGCTACATCGTTGGTGAACTAAATTCATGTGGTGCGCGCCCGGAGCAGTAACCTCAGATCAGCAGTTCTATTGCCACACAAGTTACTTATGTTATAGGTTACGTTCATGACCGTTTCACATCCTGTGTGAGGACTAACATACGCTTCTCCTGTCCTCCACTAGAGGCTGCTATGATGTGAAATCAACACAGGAAGCGTTTCTGTTTCTGTGACGGGTCAGAGCAGAGGAAAGGCACTCTCTGTGGGGACTCAAATATTTTGGGAAGATTAAAAATGGTTTAAGGGGTTATCGTGGCCTGATCCTGCTGAAGAATACTGCCACTGGATCAGTGAATTTAGACGTGTTTTGTTTTATTTTGCCCTTCCTACCTTTGACGGAAATGGCAGAAATGAGGATTACAAAGAGTAATCCCAGGGAAGGTTTGACAGCAATGTTTGTTTAATTTGTCAACCCAAAATAATTCATCTGTGAGGGTCCCGTGAGATTACAAGTTTCCATCAAATAATACGACATGCATTTTCCGGTCACACAGATAAACAGCGTTACGTAAACTTTTACACGCCATGCAAAGATTCCTCTGATAAAGCGGAAAGCAGGTGTATTGGTGATGCTGCTATTTAGGGAGGTCGACTGGGCCGCCACCGCTGTCTGTCTACTGCTGGGACAAGTCAAAAGGTTGTTTCACAGCAGGTTCCACACGGACCACTGAGCTTCATGGATATCACGTAATATCCCCAAGCATGTGGTAACAGCTCCATCGACAAATTAGAAATAAAAAAAAATTCTTTTTCATGTTTGGTGGTGCCAGTTATTTGTTTGTGGCACCACGGAGGATGTTGCGTGAATCCGATGGATTACACCGTGACATGAGGGCAGAACTCGATATTTAAGAAGAGAAATTGAGTCAGTTTTAAAAAGCGCGCACATACAATATTGAAATATTGACTGATGAGCACATTATTGTCGCTGGAGGCACGGAGGCAGGTCGGTTTACACGAAAAAGAAGCGCGCTACCAGAAAAAAAGCAGCTTGTGCGTATACTTCTCTAATGTGGCGCGGTGTAACTACTTCTCTTTGTTCTCTTTCTACCACCCTTACCAATAGTTCACTTTCTCATGCGATGGCCGTCGTTCCCTGCGCTCTCTCTTTCTCTCCGCCGCTCTCTCAACCGCCCGGCACCCCACCCCTTCTCTCTCCCTCCACAATCTCTCTCTCTCTCACTCTCTCTGTCTCTCACTCTCAGGGGAGATAGTGTTGTTGTTTGTTGTTTTAAGCCCGAGTTTGGTCCCACCACTCTCAGGAGAGACGAGAAGAGAGAGCAGAAGTCTGTTATGGCCCACTGACAGGGACTACATGGGACGTCCCACTCCAGGGAGCATCTGATGGGATTGTAACACTCTTTCCAGCTCATTTTTTCCCACTAAGGTTGACTCGGCTCAGTCTTTTGGTGCTGTAGCACAGAGGCAAACCTGTGTGCAAACGGACATCTTTGAGGCCTGATTTTTAAAGGCAGAAAATACCTGGCGGCGCGCGGTCGAGGAATTCAGCTTTGTCAGTTTGCATTTGGAAGAATTCGAGCTCGCCGGTTCCCATTTAGGAGTACGGAGAGAGGGGGAAAGAGAAAAAAAAAAATACCCAAGAGAAGCGTTTATCTTGGCACGTCCGTGGTGAGCTGAAAGGAGAACGAGTGAGGAATTAGTCCCAGATGAGCACTGAGAGCTGACACCATCCTCAATTTCACTTAACGTGATCGGCCTCATATTTCCTCTGTCAGTGAGAATATGCTAACTCACTCTATGACAGGTCTTTAACAGCCAAGACTCTTTGCCTTTTTAGGCTGTTTACACCCGTACACACACACACACAGATACACACACACACACTAATCTGAACCTGTGTTATTTCTATTTTTCCACCAAAAAAAAAAAAAAAGAAAGAAATGGACATATCTTCCAAACTGCCTGGACTAAAAACTGAAGCGCAAATTGAATTTGCAGTTTAAGGCTCTTTGGTTCATTGATTCTGCACTGGAATGGAAGTGAACCACATCTACTTATGAAGTTTTATCTAATAAACACCGAAGGACGCTCAGCAGCCCCGGCTCTACTTTCGCTCTTGCTCCAGGTGCAGCTCATGAGGCTCTTGCTTTTTGCTGTTTTGCATCTTAATGCTGTTTTGCATTTGTCATCCTTGGGTCTGGTTTTCCTGTAACATCCCGTCGCAGGAACCTGTCTCCTGGCGCCATAACTTACCACAGACAGCGTGCAGAAACTCGGACAGCTTCTCTTTGTGATACGTGAGAACATGGGGGTTTTGTCCACGGCGCAGAAGTTCACTTTCTTTCTCCTTCGCTGCCCGAAGGCACTTTTTGTTACGGTTCTCTGAACTCAGCCTCGACCGCTTTCGAAACCTGCCGATAAGATGATGAACAAAGACTCCCGCTTCTCGAGGAAGACGCACGGCAACTTCTCCACCCGCAGGCACTCGTGTATCGGGTACGTATCTGGTTGTGTGTCCGGAGTGTTCTCGTCTTGATTAGCGGCAGCAGAAGAACACGTGTTTGCAGATGTGAGGGAGTTATTGGCGAGCTGATTTCGCTTGCCTCTGTACCTTTTAGAGGGCGTGAAATGCAATTGATGGGGAACTGTTTGTCCCGGTGTTTAGGTGATGCATCTGTTGTTCGTGTTTTGTGGCCGTGATGTTTAAAATTCCAGTCGGAGAATATGATTTAGATTATTTAAAATAAATATAAAAATAATTATAATAACAATCTGCATCCCAATTCAAACAAATACCTTATTAATAAAACACACAGTCCGCA
Source organism: Mugil cephalus (assembly GCF_022458985.1). Lineage (NCBI taxonomy): Eukaryota > Metazoa > Chordata > Actinopteri > Mugiliformes > Mugilidae > Mugil > Mugil cephalus. The sequence continues at coordinate 19,697,085 of NC_061776.1, read as the reverse complement.
CCTAATGTGGACGACCAGCACAAGTGACTGGAAGTGTGCCGGGCTGAGGCCGGTGGGTGTTGCTGTCGGGGTGCTGTGGCCTTGGGTGGCATTGTGGATCAATCCGCTGATGTCCCTCTTGGGGTTTATGGATGCGAGCCAAGCTGCGTAGTCTGTGCTCTGCAAAGTATGATCATCATGTGGTCCAGAACACTGTTTGTGTTTCATAAGAGGGCCGATGAAACGTCGGCATGCTCTGGAAAATGTACACGAGAGCGGCAGGTGCTGTAGGTGTTTCTTTTCGTTTTGTTTTAGGGAACAAAACGGGGAAGGGGATAAAACAAGATGAACCGACTTCCAAGCGGTGAATCACTCTGGCATGGTCCGCTGTCTTCACGCCGATCGGGCCGAGCCGATTGGCGTAATCATAGTTGTAATATGATACAACTGTGCAATCACCAGCTTGGAGTCGGGAAACAAAAACACAAAATCTGCCACAGTGGTCATGAGATCCTCGCACGGAACATAAGTTTTTGCACACATTAAAAACAGAGACTCAATACATGAAATGCACACGTATAGTTATACACAGGAACCTGGGGGGGCCTGTATGACTTAATTCGTATTGTGAAGGGCTTTCCCACTAATTGAGATAAATCAGTAAAATGAGCTCTTAATGCCACACAGACCCGTGAAGAATAACCTTCTTCTTCTTCTTCTTCTTCTTCTCCTTCTTCTTCTTCTTCTTCTTCTTCTTCTTCTTCTCCTCCCTCGCACCCAAAAGGGAAAAAAAAAAAAAAAAAATCTGACTTGTTTCAAGATTTTTTTTCACTGTAATGTGTGGTGTGGCAAACTATTCTGAACTCTGGGCATAAGGCATGTGCCTCGCGAGTGTCATCCGAACTCCTCCAGCCGTGAGCCTGTTTGGATCATATGAGGAGATCAAAGCAGGAGATTTTAGACCACAGCCAGAAATACCAAAGTGCAAAAGGGAACAGAACAAGCCTCTATTCTCTTATTACCTGATTACATGGAGCTTCCTGGATGGAAAATAAAAAAAAAAAGAAATTAAAAAATAAAATAAAACTCAGGACTGAAGTGGGGCCACTGTTTCAGATCTGAGTTTCAGATCAAAGGAGAGCGCTGTAAAGATAATGCTTCATTTATTGCGTGATAGCACTGATGGAGCATTGTGACTGTAGTAGTAGTATTTATATCAGCTTCGGCAGGAGTTAAAAATTTTTTTTGGAAAAGTATTTCCCCTGGCTTCATGCTACACAAACACACACACACACACACAGCCTGAGACAAGGCAGTCTTTGTCATCTGAATGTTTCCATCACAATAGCGACAGCTCTTATCCCCACTTGTGCTAGCAGTACCAGGACACTATTCATTCTACCCTGCACCCCCCTCCCTCCACTCATTGTGACGCTCTCAGCAAAAACAGAAACACTTCTTTTTTTCTTTTTTTTTATGGCTTCCCTGGCAGCGTGATACATTTAAACAACGCCGTGCCCTCAGACGCTATCGTGAAAAGATAGTTGAGTGTCAGTTTGAGAAAATACCATTTAACTTAAGAGGAGAGTGAGCGCGAGAGAGAGAGAGAGAGAGAGAGAGGGACAACGCGACGACTGGAGGAAGAGATAATTGAGACAAACGTGGGGGAAAGGCTCAGATGAGAGGGTGTTGAAGAAGAGATACGGGGCACCGGGGCCGAGATAGCGCTGCTTTTAGCACCGAGATAATGAGGAGAGGTGCGGGGTTGGACAGAAAACAGAGGGGCATTCTGGGCACAGGCACACAAGAGAGGCGGAAAGTGATTGTGACCGACGCAAAAATTGTGAAAAAACAAAGAAAGTGTCAAGTGAGGCCGCCCGACTAAAGGGCAACAGTGTCAATGTCAGAGGTCCTAATATAGCTTCCTGTGCCCCTCCACCTCCCCCCCAAAAAACACACACACAGATTAGTCAATAGGGCCTGTGTGAGGCTGTGGCAGGCGGGCTGCTGTGTGCGTCACTGCTGTACTCCATATTTTCAGCATGACTGATTTCCCCAATCGCCTCCAGAGCCTCATCGATTCTTGAGCAGCAGCAGCAGCAGCAGCAGCCTGGGACAGCGCTAACGCAGCTGAAATTTCAAACAAGCAGCTCCACTGTGTTCAACGTCAGCCACGATGTGAGAGCGCGTAAAAGGCGCCTTTTCTTCATCCCAACGCACAGAGAGACTATAGCGGCAAATGACGGCACCTCTACGTCCTGAACAGGGTGGTCACAGTAAATCTCTAAAGGGATGTTTAGTTCAAATGAAACTGAAGTGTTGACGAAAGTGTACATTTAAAAATGCCGTCTCTTATGTTTCCGACCTGAGTTGAGGATGTGTAGGTCTGTAGCTGCATCGGGACGAATGCGCGACAGCCACTAGAGGGGGAAACCGACTAAGTTATGCTCAGATGCCATTAGAGTGCAGTGACCTCCTGCAGACCGAGCAGGATCTGCGGCTGGTGATGGTTCAGTAGATTGTAATGATTTTATGCTCTCGTCTTGTTTCACTAATTAGACGTTTATTTCCTTGTTGTAGTGTAAGATTATGTGTTTGAAATTATGTAGTCAGGTTGTCAGAGATTACATTTACATTATTACGTGTGACAGAATTAACAAATATTTTCCCTAATTTGTATCTTAAAGACACGAAAGCTTACACAGTACTATAACTTTCTTTCCATTTCTCCTCATCGGCCAGATATTGTCCTTTCTTTCGCCACATTCCAGTTCCTGCTACTTCTGTGTGAGCTGCATATACGGCGCCTTCTAACTCATCTGTCCACTCGAATTTTCCTTCGTCTTTCTTCGTTCTTCTCATTTTGCAGGTTTTAGGATAGAGGGCGTTTTATATTGCTGCTAAACTAATCCGAGAGACATTTTTTTTTTGTTTTTTTTTATTGCCTCTGACCCAAAGCCATCTGTCTCCAGCCCCCTATTACCTTCTTTGGGATGAAGTGGTGAGAACTAATGGATGGATGGATGTTTTTTTCGTCATTCATTTTTACAGTTGTATTAAGTGTCTTGTAAAATAACAAATGGGTACATAAAATCCCTTTCGGGTGTATATATGTAATTTTTCATTGCGTGACGGCAGGATTTAGACTTTTAGATGTGTGGGGCGTTTATATCCTAGTTTAATTTATGCTTACGATTCAGATTTATGCTTTTTTTTCTGTGGCTCATTTCTCCTACAGACACATGCTGAATGAGTGGCCTCATTTAACATGTGCTTTGTGCGCCCGTCCATGACTCTGTACGTATATGAGCATTTGGCTTACACATGTGTTCCCTTTCTGGGTTCTCTCTGTGTGCGTATGGCCGCGACTGTGTGCGTTTGCATGTGTGCGTACAAGTCTGTCATCCACCCAGTCCCTAACTCAGTCTAGCCCCAAACCAGGTCGTCATGCTAGCAGATGGCAGCCTAATGAATCATGAGACGACACACTAGCCTTTACTACAGTACACGGTGTAACATGACGTCGGCATCACAGAGACTCCGAGAGTTAAATATAGGCCACAAGCACCTGGTGCTGCTCCTTTGATACATATACATACTGTCAGATGGGATACGTGAGGGGTTCTACTATAAGGAGTAATTAGCTGTATCATTTGGTTATGTTTTCTCTGTTGTTATCAACACCTCACACCAACAGTTGCTGGGTGGATTTAAAGTATTTCTAATGGAGATGTTGTATATTCCCTTGTCACACTTGTTGCTGTTTGAGTTAGAAAAGGGTCTGTTTTTTCCTTTTAAAGGAACCTGCCATTTATGTGAATAATTCTCCTTGGAGATCCTGAAATGTGCCACACTGAAGTGTATGTTAGTGAGTGTTTGCGTATCCGTCTGCAACTGTTTTACTAGACTACACCAATAATGGCATAAGTCTGTAATTTGTAACTCTCTTGTAAGCATGGCGCTTCTTTTGTTAGGAGAAATGTGGTTTCTTCAACATGCCTTCAACTCACACTTAATATTAACAATAGTTATTTAATATTTTAATGAGATTTAAAAATCTATTTCTGCTCATACAGCTACCTCCTCAAATAGTAGACCGTAGGTCTTTAACAGGGGGTCCGTGACCCCTAGGGGATCCGCAGAGGTACTGCAGGGGGGTCGCAAAATCTTTGGTTGATTATACATTTTTATATATATATATATATATATATATTCCCCACACAAATTTAAAAATTAATATTTGAACCTGTGTATTATTTGATAAGCTTAATATTGAATGCCAAATTATAATATTAATAATGTATATATATATATATATATTTATATATATATATATATATATATATGAATAGCACTAGGAATGTTTAATATAGAACACATATAGGAGGTAGGGGGTCCCTACTTAGTCTCCCCATCAGTTTGTGGTCCTTGGCCTGAGAAACGTTGAAGACCCCTGTATTTGACCATTACACTTTGAAGTTTATGTGCAGTAGCGGAGAAATTTCCAGATGTGGCATTGTTTTGGACTGCAGACAGGTTTGGTGTATATTGAGCATTTGTTGACCCACGTGAGAACATTTTATTATGTGGTTTTCCGAAAATGTCTCCGGATAACGTCAATATTTAATTTTCTCGTGTTGTCTGGCATTAAGATCGGAAACATAATATCTTGACAACAAGATGGTGGGAATTAACGAGTGTCAGCTAGTGTTACAAACAAACCACAAAGAGACAGTTTATTCACTGTCAGCCAACCACTGTGACGGACAGCGCATCAGGATGACTTCAAAACAGCTTGTTACCCAGGAATGCTAACCATGCCTTCATGTAGCCAGCACATGATGTCATGAGGCCCCTTTGCAAAATAATGGACTATTAAACCCACAACTGAGGGGTCAGCCGCAATTTATTATTCTTCCTTGTCTTATTAGTTTTTCAGATTACCTTGTGGCATCGTTATCGTCCAGCACTCCGGAGCGCGACTGTCTTAAGGCGATACGCGATGACACTGAGCAGAACCAAACATTTAACGTCTGTCTCCTTTCAAACATCCTCTCTCTTCCACCACGATGACGCAGACACACTGTGAAATCCTCTGGTATCCTGCCAAACAATGAGTGTGTGTGTGTCAGTGCATGTCCACGCTTTATAACAAAGAATAACCCTCTTGAACTGTGTTTTTTAAGCGCTTACAATTCTTCTAACCGCACATAAAAACCGTTTTCGTGTCACGAAAAGTGTCAAAAGTGCAGGCTCCTGTCAAGATTAATTCAAAACGCTCCCTCATCCGTGTCTGGACTCTGTTCATCTCGCTGGGGATAATTTCATCCATTTTATGAAGCCAAAGTCAGATTGCATGTTGATATTTGTACAGCGAGGATTTAAAACAGATAAGTGAACACAATGCGAGGAAACTAAACAAACTCACAGCAGACTGCACAGTGAAAGCATTTTGTCTTTCAGGTTTGACTGTCTTTGTCAAGTGATGATACACCTGATCATGATGTTGTTCCCTCAAAATCATTCCCGCTGAACCGAAATGACTACTATTTTAAATTACCAAAGTCGTGTGATTGCATTCATATACAGTTACTGTTCCTAATCCAGTGTGCAGAAAGGCATAATATACAGCAGTACTGTACGTCTGTTCAGTTTGTGGTCGTGATTGACCTTTTTTTTGTGGTTACCTCTTCTAATTTCCTTGAATAGACACAAAAAAAACTTTTTTATTATTGTACAGGATTATGTTAAATGCTTTGGCAGAGCGAGCAGCGCAATTATAATTAGTCTGTATGTTCCAACCTAAGTAAAGTTTAAAAATGTAACCATACCATATGAAAAAATCTTTTTTACATGCAGTCATGAGAGTTTTTATTTGTGCAGTGTCTAATTCGACAGGTTGTCTTGTGATTCATTTCGAACTCACTGACGTCTAGAAAGAGATCTGGCTATTAAAGACCTGCAGCCTATTGAGCCTATACTCTATTACTGCTTTCTTTCCATTCTCACCTATTGTCTCTCTCCCTAACGTTTGTGAAATCCATGGTGATGAGGCGCTGCTATTGATTGATTTGCCAATCTAATTGAACCACATCATTCTGCAGAATGTAGCTCCGAGTCCATTTATGGAAAAGTGTTTTGTGTGGAACTACTAGCTGGATAGCGATTGACTATTCGTCAAGCCCTGCTATGCCTGTCAAGCTTTCCATTCCCGCAGGTCACATAACAGTGAAGGCGGCGGCACATTTTCTGCTCAAAATGGTTGCACTTTAAAATAATGACTTTTTCGTTTTAGGCAATGGAGACAGAGTCAGACAAAACATGTTCTGATTCGTAGCCAGCAATTATGCTAAACTGAAAGTTGATTCCAGATGCTACGAAGTGCGTTATCACATTATGCATGAAGTGGTGGAAAACGCTGTTATTGGTGACTTTTTAATTTGTCCCAGTTACTTGTTTTAACATGAGAATCTGGTAATAGTGTAGATTGTAAAAGGAGACTTTGAAAGTTATTCTAATTGTACTCTAATTTTACTGAAAAGATAACAAATGTCAAGCCTTTGATTTCACATCAGCATGTGAGCTGACTTGAATCATACATTTTCACGTTTAATGTTACATTACTGGGGACAAGCTGATAAATTTAGAAAGCATAGTGCTGCCTTGGCTAGCATTGGATCGGGTGGCTCAAGTGTAAAAATTCAATGGAGGGTGTGCATTGATGTCACTGCCGCCTGGGTTAACGCCCCCCTGGGTGACAAAAACATGGTGAAATGTAGCAGTAAACACAACGAGACCGGGGAAAATGTGGATTATCAGATCAAACTAAGTGCAATTAAGGGCAATACAATACTGTAGCATCTGACTGGACGTTAAAAGGATGACGAGGAGTGATCATAAATATTCGGTTTATTGTTATTTTATTGTTGGAACTGAAATAGTTACTGTCGGCCGTAACTACGTCAAAACAACAGCATCCACAAACTTATCTGACAGCCCTCCAGAACGTAACTTGAGAAGTAACTGAAGGCATGACTTCATCAAGAAATGCAGCATGAATCAATATTACCTGACACTTAATGTGAACCACAACACCAGGTTTCTGTGCCTGGATTCCAGTTGTTTCTTAGTAATGCAACGATCCATTTACTTCTCTTTTCTTTGGCAGTCGGGAGCCTGTAACAATATATCTCCGACTGCTTTTCAAATCTGTTGCTTCAGTCAGTCGCAAAACAGCTCTTCACTTTTTTTTATTATTCATTTTACGGTTTAGACACTATTAAAGCCTATGATTCAAACTAATGTGGCTCAATTTTCACGTTTTCCCACTCAGTGGCCGTAACGTCCTCTTGCTGTGACGTCACGTGCGTACCCTCTATACCGTGAGGAGCGCGTCAGAGCTGCTAACGCTAGCATAAATTCTAATGGTGTGTTCACACAACAAGAAAAGGCAGCGATACAAAGCTACAAACTGACATCCTACACTTGCTGCTGCATGACAGACATTACGTGCTACAGATTAAAGCCGTCTGCCACCGGTCATCTCTCCAACTTTGACTCGCTCACAGTGGAGCCGGTCACGCTTGGGCGTTGTGTTACGTTGTTTGTGGTGTTGTGAACATTGCATGACAGCTTCCACACATAGGGATCTAGGACACGGTGTATATTCTTGTTGTTTTTTTATGTAATCTGGTAGTTGTCCTCATTGACTTTGGAAGTAGCTCAGGTAACAGTTAGCTGGATATAACGACTGACTTAGTCCTGTGCCCCTGTGTTCTTGTTTATTTTATAAAAGTATCTAACGCTGGCATACTGCAGGCCCTCCAAGTGTTTCTACAATTAATTTATTCAAATGCTTTTGAATGTTTATGTGCTGCATGTATGCTTTATCCAGGTGCATGTGTGAATTAATCTTGTTCCTTCTGCTGCTGCTTTCTCCTTCTCCCTTCTCATTCCCTTCTTTTTCCGTCTCTCTCTGTCGGTGCAGATAAGTGGAAGGATCCCCCCATATGAACGGAGTTATGCTCAAGGTTTTTTTTTTTGAAGGGGAGTTTTTCCTTGCCAGCTTGGCCTTGCAGTAACATTTGAAGTGTTATTCACGCCATATAAATAAAATTCAATTGAATATGCTAACAACTGAAGCTGAGCAAATGAACACGGCCTCAGATTAAATGCTTTAGTCGATATTCTTTCGGTCACGTCTGCATTGACGAAAGTCTTATCTTGAGTTACCTATGGCTGGATAGTCGACTGCTTTGGGGAAAGGCTTAAAAAGATTTTTAAAACTGGTATTCAACACTGAATATGATTTCAAAGTCACGACCACTCCCCTACTTCCAACTCAAAGGTGCATTTTGTCAGACGTCTTAATGAAATCTTTCGAAGCTCTCTTCGTTTCGGCCTGAAAAATCATCATCCAGACTTTATCTGTCTCTAGACTCATGGCGCCCGTCTCATTTGCCTGATCCTTTGTCAAATATGTCCGTTTAAGTCTTCTTAAGAAACACGCAGAAGGTCGCACAGCTATGGTTTCGTGTTTACTTTCCACATTTCTGGTCTTCAAAAATACACTGCCCCTGGCCATGGGTGACCTTCATGCTCGCACCTAAGCCATGTGCGTGAGTGCATTATGTATACAAGTAGGTGTGTGTGTGTGTGTGTGTGCCTGCGTGTGTGTGTGTTCGTGTTCTTCGTTCTCAGCAAGCTGTGTCCCAAGAGCTACTTAGTGTAATACCTTATCATACTCATCCTGTCATCAATCTCTTTACCGAAGACAGACAAGAGCTATCCGCGGACGCACACACTCACAGACATGTGAACACGCACTCCATCTGGAAAGGATAATGGTGCTGTGCCCAAAAAGAGAGTGCGGTCTTGTGAGTGTGTCAGGATTTTGTGTGAGAGACAGGGAGGGAGCAAAGGAAGGGGTTAAAGTGGCTAAAACATTTGGGGAGGGCAGGAACCAGGCTGGCTCTGATCCCACCCCTTTTCTCAGCTCTGACCTCACTCTGAAACTTGTTCCTCTTGGTGCGCGCACGCGCGCGCACACACTTGCCGAGCCACATGCCTGCACACGCGCACGCGCTTGGTTACGCTGACACACACACACACAAACAAACACACACACACTCTCGAATAGCTTCTGATCTGAGAAGCTATAGAGATCTGTGCACATGCTGTGGGGCTCTCAGAGAAGAAAACCCCCAAAAATAAAAAAAATAAATAAAAAAAAAGACGCGCACATGCAGAGGACAGGGCTGCGGTGACAGGCTGGAGCAGGAGAGCAAGTCTCTCCAGGGACAGGAAAAGGTCTCTGTTTGCTCTGTGATTAAAGGTGTAGCAGCCACAAGGGATAGGAGGAAGCCGAGAGAGAGAGAGAGAAACAGAAGAAGAGTGAGAGGGAGGGAGAGGGAGAGAGTAGACTGACAGAAAGGAAGAGGGGGGAAGAGGGCAACGGTGCCGCGCCGCATTTAGACCCGGAGCAAAGACGAGATGTGCACGGGGGACCGATTAATGGAGCTCTGCTGAGACTGATGAAAAGCCTTTTCTGCACCCTGCAAGGGAGACAGACAGGCAGCTGGGAGAGAGCAGCTCTGAGGAATTTCGGGTGCTCGGGACGGAGGACGCTCCACTTTTATTCACATCACCCAGACAGAAAAAGCAACAGCCTTCGAGCATCGAGCCAGTCGTCCTGGATCCGCTCTGGAGCCGCCGGTCCTAGAGCTGGTGTCCACTCCTGCCAGAGGTAATGAGAACTCCTGGAAAGCCGTGGAGAGCCGGACAGCCCAACAGAGCGAGACAGACGAGGAAGCGGGCCGGACTGTGCAGGGATGAGAGTGGCCCCAAGCTGAGGAGAACCAGCAAGAGAGGGAGAGCCGCGGAGCCGCAGAGAAGAGGAGGGTGAGGACGAGTTAAAGAGAGTAGGGCTAAAGAAAGATGAGTGTGCCGACGAACTGTGGGTTCTGTTACTCTGTGGAGCGGAGTATCACTGTGCGGAGTGGGAACATATGGGGATCGCCGTGTGCTGTCAACAGGCCTATTGACATCACACAGAAGCGCAGGCGGTAATTAAGAGCAATCTCATTCACTCTCACTCAGTCCCTTTGTCTTCCTTTTCTGCTTCATGTCTCCTTTTATCTCTTTAACACAGACGCACAGACGTATGTGTCACTGCAAAATTATACCGTGCCCCATACAAATTTAGAAGCATGCTTCGGTCGGTGTAGAAAACAAGCATGTTTTATAGCCGTCATTATCTGACATCTCTAGACTGCGCAGAGTTCACCAGCTGCTGTATTTATAGAAACCTTCTTTTGCCCTTATCAGTCGTTTTTATCTTCATCAGCATTTCCCCCCGATGTTTTTTGAACCTTATTTCCTGTTGATCACTTGTAAAGTCTGGTCTTTTGTCAGACTCAGTGACTTTCCATGGTTTATTTTTTTTAATCATCCTGAATACAGTGCTATTCTGAAGAGACCACATAAAAGACAGTAGTGTCTTTTGGGTCGTTTGTATTACACGATTCTGTTGAGTGAGTTGAGAAATTAGTTGACCGGCTATACCAGAGTGTATTAAATGTGACATAGAAATGCAGGCCGTTCAGTGTCTGTAGTAGACAAGTAGCATGTTGAAGTAATACGTGGTACATTTGTTTTCTGCACTAAAAACAAACATCTACTAACTTTCCGTTTGACTGATTGCTCTCCTTGCTCTCTTCTGATTGTTGGTGCAATAACAAAGTCTGTTACATCTTAACAGGCGCTTTACGACTTTTTCCCGTCCCAGTCAGTCAGGACACGTGAAAGCGTAAACACACACACACACACACACACATCCTCCATATCCTGAGAAAATTCTGCTTTCTCACTGCATGATGCACCAGCTTTTTCTCATTACACCATATACAGTGCGTCCTACATGAAGCGGTCGTGCTACTGTCCTTTACTCAAATATTGCGGCAGGAAAAGGCCCCTATATGTCCTGCGGCTTCACTCATAATCTCCAGTGCCAGCAGGGAGGCTGCGAGGGAGGGCTCTGAGATAAAGCTGTGTTTACATTGCAGTCCCCTGTCCTGCTTCTCAGACGGGATCTCTGTTTATCAGATGTAATGCAGAACATTTGTGAGCGAGGATTTGAAAATCCGTCTCTCATTTTAATTTCTCTCAAGACACAGAAAAATGCGATCGACGTTTGCTGGTAAACGAGCAAAAATCTCCTCGGCGGCCAAAAGACGTTACATGATAAGGCTGAAGCGCGGTAATGTCAGACAATCCCTCATCACACCGATGCTCCGATTACTTCCACCGTGAATCCAGAAAGCCGTCCAGGAATTCTGTGCCCCGCTCAATCGCAGCTTTACGAGCGTCGTTGATGAGTTAACGTGCCCGGGCGAGGGCGAGTCTCAGGCCGGGAGGCAGTGAGCGGGGACCTTTAATCAGGCTGAGTTATTGATCTTTGAGGCTACTCTGGTAGTGCTGACGGAAGAGCTGCTGGAGCCAAACTCTCCACCACCATTTTATTTTTCAGTGTTTTTTGATGGTGCTGGTGAGTCCAAGGAGACTTTGGGAATCTATTGATGTGACTTATTCAGCAAGAAAGCACATCAGTTTAATTAAATACTAACCTTTTATTTTTACTTTCATAGTTTTTCTCTCTTGTCCTTGTCCCAGGCATCGGAAATCCACACAAAGTAGACATCCGGGGAGCCAGTGTAGCCCTGAGCTCTTACTGTATATAAAACACGCTCAGAGTGCAGCCTCATTCCAAGAAAAAGACGAATCTGTACGAGGAAAAAAGGACATAAATCTGCAGATTTTGACATGCACCAAGCTCTGTCTCGCGTCCCTTCATTTACGAAGCACTGTTTTCCATCAGCGCAAAGCCCCATTATCTCGAGTTAACCACAGAAGACAACAGCCAGCTCGAAGTGGGCCTTTTCCTTAGATGTATATGTGCTGAGGCTGTGCATGTTTTTACATGTCTGTGAGCGCAGCTGCTACATTTGCTCTTAATGCATGCCATATTGTTTTTGTTTTTTTATTTCTGGATTAGTGGTGACAGTTTATTTTACTGCAGGGAAGTTATTGGTTTCTCCTTTCAGCTTTGGTCTGTGAAGGTAACACCTGCTTTACCTAAAAAAAGCCAGATAAATTCCCGGGACTGGAGGGCTTATTGACTCTAAGGTTTGAGCCCTTCGATTTAAATTTTATGAACTTCAAAGTGGCTCTTAAAGCAGCCTGCGAGGCACGTTCAGCGTGACTATATTCGTCAGGTCAGAACAGCATGAACTTGGATGGGGACGTACCAATACCAGCACCATGAGGGATATCAGGTTTGATTTTGTGCTCAAGTAATTGTCCTCGTAAAACTTCTCCTACGCTGTTCACCACGTGCCGTTTATAGCGACGTCATGTTCACCTCAGGTTTGGTGTAGGTGGTAAAAAAAGCGGAAAAGCAGACTTTATGCTCTGCGCTGTTAATTGGCGAATGAAAATGCATTTAAGTAGCGCAAGCAGTTTAGGTTCAAAATACTTTAAGCCCCCCCAAAAAAGAAGAGCTGAAGGAGTGGAGCTAACACTACCACTGAGATTATAGCTGCCACCATTTTTAATGGATTTGCTCCCATATTCAGTAGCATTTGCAAAAGTTAAAACATGCATGTTAGCAGTCAACACAGGATATGCTAACATGCCGAGCCTGCTGTGCATCGGCAGGTTGGCACTGTCATTGTGAATTGACATTTTGCATGTTACCACGTCGACAGGATCTTGTTCTTGCAATTTCTCTCATTCTCTCAAAACAACACACACACACACACACACACACACACACACACATACACACATGCATCGGTAGACAGAAAAAATAAATTGTAATTCTTGGTCACAATTGAAGCTATTGTCCTCAAAGATATTCGCAGAGTAATCACTAAGATGTACGGTGATGTGAGATTGGAAATTAAATGCTGCTCACTTATCCCCATTAGTTTTACGTCCGCTCTGTTTACACAGGCTATTGATTTACTTTCCCTCAGCCCTGTCTGCAGCTGGCCAAGCTCACAGTGAAGTGGCACTGGCGTGGAGCGTAACGCAGTCATGACAGCGAGAGTGGAAACATTCTAAAGATTATTTCTATATTAACCAATGATGGCAAATACAAGTGCGGGCTTTGTTGGGTGTTGTTTGCGAGTGAGTGTGATTTATGCGCGGAGTAATTTAATATGGACGTAAAGTCTCACAAAGCCGACGGTTTTGGCTGGTTGCGTGTGAGTGAGGTAGAGCCGAGCTTTCGGAAGAGCATTTCTTAGAAACCCGATACTGCCGCTGTCAGTTCAACCTGGGAGAGGAGAAATCTTCATCTGCCTAATTTATCAGAAGTGTGAATGCTGGAGCCTTTCTGATGCTCGACATGCCAGCACCTGTCAAGGAGCTCGTTCTTTTCTCTTTTTTTCTTGTTACTGATTGGTTTACGTGCATAAACTCTTATTTTTGGGTAAGACACGCAACTCTTGTGCCAGAGGTCAGTTACTGTCTGAATTTGTCAGGTCAGTGTGGTCATGATAAATTAGCGTAAGCTTTCAGTCACGGTGCTCATTTGCAGGAAGGATTAAGTTTTAATGTACCATTCACAGAGCATAACTCTCTCAGGTCCTGGCAAAGTCAAACAGGTTTCTCAGCCAAAAAGCATTTTGTCGTAATAAATGTGTCTGAAAGTGTTTCCAAAGCATTTGTGAAATCATCTCTGGCTTCTAATGATGGTCTGGCCCACAGGGAGCGACGGCCCTTCATTTATCTGTGTCACAGATAGGAGTAAGAGGCCCACCAGTGTTGCGAGGCAGGCCTCACACACGGAGACACACACACGCGCTCGTTCATCTCCTCTCACTGGTAGTCGCGCATTAACATATGGTGCAAACACTTTTTAACACAGCCCCTGGTGTTAGGTGGCTGACGCTTGGCTGCGCGACAGACGATTTGAATAGAATCCTCTCCCCCAAAAGTCCCATAACTTTACTATTCAGTGATGAGCTTTCCAGACATGACCAAACAAGAATAATTTTTCACTAGTGTGACAGAGTAGTTGTATGCCTGCGTGTGTGTTTATGTGTCCATGTGAGCTGTTCAGAGCTGCCGTGGCTACAGAAATGGCTTTATGTTCACTTTATGTCCGCAGACGTACTGCGAAATCATTGGTTGATTAGACATTTTTATATATTTTTTAAATTTTCACCCCAAATTTAAATTTCTTTGAATACACATTAACATGAATCCAACATATTTTAGTAAATGGATAAGGGATAGCTCATTTTGCATTGAATGCAAAAAAGTAAAATAAATTACAAATTAAATTACAATAATTAGTTTATTTATAAATAGCACAGGGCCAAGTTTAATATAGAACGCATATAGTAGGAAGGGGGTTCCTACTTAATCTCTCCATCAGTTTATGGGTTTTATAAAGAATATACAAGCATTTGAATACATGCGTAACAGTAATGCATCGCCTTTTAGTTAAATTAAACTCCACATTTTAGTTTATGTGCTTTCACATTGATTTTGAACTTATTTGGTAAAATCTCTGTCTGAAAAAAAGCTAAACAGTTATACCCCGTGTGTGTGAATCAAGCAGCAAAGATAAAGTTTAAAACAGTTTTTTGCTGGACCATTGCCTACCCAACAAAAGCCTAAGCAGGCCAACAATGTACAAGGAACAAATCCAGAAACACAAGGACCAGGATGAAAATAAGAACCATGTGCTGGAAAGTAAAGGCACATGGCACAGAAAGACAATCTGGGAGAACTGGGGGTGTATAGTGCAGTAGTGCGTATAGTGCAGGGTTGTTTGCTGCGGCTGCAGGTGAGACGCAAGAAAGATCAGGGGAATCAGCTGGTTTGAAGATCACAAGGAGCTTGGCTCATAGAGCACAAGAAACAGACCGAACGAATGAGTGAATGAAAGAAAACCCAAGCAACACTACAACAGTTTGATGCACCTATGAAACAAAGCTGTGATAGTCATGGTGAAGTAGATGGACAGAATATAGACAGAGGACTTGGACACAGTATTGCTCCACTTGAAGCTCCTAATCCTGGAATAAATGTCGTATTTTCTAAAATGGTTTTAAGTCAGTTAAACAGACAAATCAATATTTTGTTTAAAACGAGGAAGCAGAGTGAAGGTCACTTATGACAGTAACTTCATTAGAAATCAAAATGAATCTTTCTGAATACATAATCTCAGAACCTTACCTCCAAGTGGAAGATTTTAGCATTGTCATCAATTTCATTTTACAGTTGTTTAACAAAGGTTGTGTAGTGTTTAATTGGTTTGACCTATGAGATATACTGTGTACTTTCATTCTGATACCTTGGTGACTGACCACTGATGTGTCCAACCCTCGTTGAGTAGCGTTCAGTCACCTTGAAGAACACGTCCATGATGTGCTTTCACTCCGTCAGTCAGTCATATAACGATGTCGCCTTCACTAATAACACCTGAACACGTTACATCATTTTCATAGACATACTGTATATAGCTTGAACTTTTCTGAACCTTCTCTTTTCGCATCTTCAGGCACACCACTAATTTCCTAATTTCAATTCTGCTCACACTTCGCCGCCCTTGACAACAACACAAACGAAGACGAAAACACAAAGTGGAGTCCTTGGTGTGTGTTTGTGTGAATGTGTGTGCTGTCAAAAAGATGACTCACTTTATAAATATCCCCTTGTCTCCTGCAGTAGTTCTCAGAAACTCACTCTTTGTCCTTTAAACTGAGTTAAAAGTGCTTCGAGTTTTTGCGAAGACACATTTATTACAGATATAGTATATGTCTTACCCTCGGTACACTTCCAAATTAAACAATGGTGTGCAGTGTAACAGAGTACAGTATGTACAGCGTGTAGGATATCCTCGGCTGTCCTAACTGTCCACGTATTATTTGTTCAGTTTGTCTTCCTGCCAACGAGGTTAATTTTTAAAGTTCACATAGGGGAAGACAAACAGCGATGTCTGGGCCGAAGGAATGCGGCGAAAGATTGGTCCAACTCAGACGGAACAGACACAGAAAAATGCGAGACTTTCTCAACAATTTGATTGCGCTAAAATCGTTGGGATTTTTGGAGCTGATAGAGGTTATGAAAGGTAAACCCAAACTGTAGACTTTTCAGGTAAGAGAGAAAAACACTGCCATCGACTTTAATATTATCAGGCGTTCCTCTTGCTTCAGTGGTGTAGCGGCCCTCGATCTCCCTGATCGTGACTCTGTACCTCCGGTCTGTTCGTACTGTATCGGTTGTGATTGACAGCGAGTCGGTCGTCAGCAGCCACATTCACACTTAACCGTGCCAGAGGTCAGCATCCAAAATTGCAGGCGTCGTGACGGCGTTGTATTGTTTTCCAAAGGAAAGACCTGAGGAAGAGGGCTGAATTGTGGGACAGCGATTACAGCCATCAGAGGAACACTTAGAGTCCGAGACAGTGGGGTTTTCTCCTGGAGGCCAAGGGAAGCGACGCTTCCTCTCTTTTATCGTCTCTGTAACCGTCATTAAATAAAAACGCTCCTTTTAACAGTTTCAGAAATTCTTCTCTGTTGTGTCACTGTGTCGTGTTGTCCGCGAGGAGACCAAGCAGAGGTGGCATCCCTCGGTGAAGAAAACTAGAATGAATCAGGTGAGGCTGCTCTCGTGAGGCCGCTCACCTCTGATTGGCCAGGACCGTGTCAAGGGAAGCCAGCCACTCTTTGGCCTCATCCCAGTCAAAACATAGCCTCTGAATGAAAAAAAACGCAAGACTCGCAAGTTTGCGTTGACATTTTTTCAGCGGAATTAGCAAGTGCAGTGATGGTGGGTGGAGATTTGGAGTAAAAAACGACTTTACAAAACTATTTCTATACTGACATCTTAAGATAAAATCTGACAGCAGGCCAAGGGCTGAACTAGAACTTTGTGCAGAGAAGAAGAAAGGGTTTCCAACTTTGTCTGGCTTTGGCTGGTGGCGCTAAACTTCAGCGGTTATTTTGCTGGCCTTGTCTCCTTTTTCTCCTAAAAAGCATATAGATTGGAGTTTTCGTCTCACTTAGCTTAAAAAAAAACATGCGACGCCACTGGTCTTAGAATACGGCATACATATAATTTGATACATGCGCCATTGTTTCTGTCTGCCACTCAGTTTTTTTTTGTTTTTTTTTGCTTTTGTACATTTGTTCAGACTTCAGAGCGCTTACAGTTCCAGCTCTAGTCGACCATTTGTTCCAACCGTACTTCTACTCTGTCTAGGAAAGTGTAAGTTTCTCTCTTCCTATATCCCACAGACACTTCCTGTCTGCAGTCAACAAGAGAAACAATGCAGCGTTTTTTCACATAACCGGCTCCATACAAACTTGCCCCATTATGCTTGGGGCAGTTTGACTGATAATTCTTCATTCAGCAGTTTCATAAAAAGGTCAGTGGAGTGATTCTGTGTTCCTGCCTTTCTGTTGGGTCAGCTCACATTCTTTACAAACCTGTTTTCACTGCCTGATTCGGAACAATGGACACGCATCTATACGGCAGTTGCGTCACGTGTGTACTCAGCTATCATTTGGGTAGGCTGACATATTGGTTCTGTTTTTGTTGGCTGTGGTGTGGAGTGATATAATGTCTGAAAGGTTATTGTTGGCGTTCTTTCTTAAATAATCGCAGCTCAGGTTCTAATCTCTTTGTTGCATTGAATGCTTTAAGAAGGATCCACAGCATGTACAGTACGCACAATTAGCCGTTTCCTCTATGGGTTTTAACAAGTAGGATTAGTAACGCAGACAGGGAGGGCTGGGAGCGAAATGTTGTCTTCCTTTCATGCATGCGCCCGTGCAAGAGTAATAAATAATAATTCAGTTTTGGGAAAATGTGCGTATTTGCTTTATTGCTCCAAATTCAGTCAGATGCTAGCTTGGCTCTGCCCAGCGCCGCCTCAAAGGTTCACTCATAAACAAACAGTTCCGGCTTGTCAGAGAATAGACACGGGCCTTTCTGAGGGCCTTTATGTTTGTGTGTCTGTGTCAGTCCGCATCCTGCTGGGCATGGCTGCTGCAGTCAGGGAGTGCCATTGCTCTGGGATGGGAATGCCTGGTCTGGTGTAGGTGGGTGTTAGCCCAGCTGTTTCCCAGCAGCTTTTTTTTTTGACGTATTTGGAAGAGCAAACATTGGATCCTGTGTGAACAACTACAGTTGAAGATGGTGTAATTGAACAACACAACAAAATAGCTCACTATTCATGGACTTTACCTACTGCGTGCTCACTGGGCTACTGTCGTTTTGAGCCGATGTTCTTTTTGTCTTTTTGCTGGAAAGCCTGCCATGCAAATCAATCATCTCTTTCTGTTTGTGGATGCATACACTTTGATACTAACAGTTGCTAGATATTTTGTTTGGGTTCATGTCATGTGCTCCTAGGCTGATTTTTCCGTAGCACACGGCCCTGAGTGAATTGTCAGCCGGTGGGAATCTGCACCACTTGAAGCCGATTCTCCTCACAAGTGCAACAATTTATTTTAAAAACTGTGGAGCGCCTTTTAAATCTCTCATAGGCTCCGGAGGCCTTAGAGAGCCCTTTAGATCTCGACTTGATAACACCTCACACTTCACCAGCGAAGAGAATACCAGGCTCTAATGCAAGAGGTTTAAGTACGATGGCTTCCACCTGTCTCGGCGTAAAGAGGCTCTAATCATTGCTACCTAATCTGGAACCTTTGCTTCTATTTTTATGTGCTAAATGTCTACATGACCCATCACAGGGAAGGCAATCAAATGTTTACATGTTCAGATATCTCGAAAACGAGACATCCTACGTGTGTCAGCTGCCTTGTAATCAGATCAATTCCTTTCAGCCGTCGATTACTCCTGAACATAATAAGTCAGTTGTAATTAATGTAATAGACGTGAACGCACACATAGGGCCTCTGTCAGGTGGCTGCGTGGTCAAACAGTGACATGATGTCACGGGAAAGGAGAGGAAGGGCAAAACAAACAAACGGGGTGGCGTCGCCTCTGTGCGAGGGGCCGCTGCTGCATCGGCCCCGGCGAAAAACAACTCAACACAACTTTTATCTTGTGTGGCGCATTCATATTCTGAGAATGTCTCTGTGTAGTTATAATGTGGCCAGATTTACCACCTCCTTGGTTCTCATTGTTCTGTGTGTTGAGCTACAGGGCGTGAATGTCCAGCTGCTGATGTGAACTTTGTGGTCTCCCTAAAGCCCGTCCTAATCCTCGTTTGGCCCTTCAACTTTCATGTGTCATACGTAGGTGAGCCTCGGATATATGCAGCCGAGGTTAAGTTACTTAAACGCACAAGAGTTTGATCTTTTTACCGTCACGTAATAGAAGTGATTTCTGATTATTAAGGAAAATGCGATACTCTCCAGCGTCACTCAGATGAGGTCTGGATTACATGTAATAAACGCTCTCCGCCTTCCTTTAAATGTCTTTCGGATATCTGGCTCAACCGGTCGTGCAAGTCAGCTCTGGTGTAAAGTCTGCCTCTGGCTGTGTCAGAGCAAAGGCATGGGAATGATGAATGAAGGTTCAGATGACAGCTTGCCCTGGTTTACCCGCCTATCTCGCAGCCGCTCTCTCTCCCTCTGCCCCGTTGCTCCTGTATTTTAATGCTCCCCAGATGGGATTGACGTTGCCATGACATGCGGTGACGCAGGCGGGGTGTCGAGTATCAGGGCCACTGACAGCTGGCCATCAATCACACGTCGTACCATCCAGCCAGTTAAATAACAAACAGCGTAACACCTCTCTCTTTACAATCTTTTTTTTTTTTTTTTTTTTGATGTAAAAGTCTCTGCGGTTCTCAGGAATGTTGGCTCCGGCTTTGGTCTGCAGACAACAGTAATTAGATGCGAGCGCATGCGTTTGCGTGCCTTTGAAGCGGACTTGAATGAAGCTCACTCCAAGAATGCAGATGCCGATTTAGGATGGATCTGTTTAACCGTATCAAATACCAAAGACCTGGGTTGATTCAGCTTGCTTGTTAACTTATATATTTGATTTGTCCACATTCTCTGGTTTTGATTCTCAAGTCTGTTGCATAAATTGTGAGGCTGTAATTAAAAAAGAAAAAAAAAGTGGACAGGTAGTTTAAGATTTTGTTCAGTGATTAATTTGATTAATCTGCAATAAAAATAACAGTTGTGTTTTTAAAATGTCCTTACAGAGAAAAAAGTTGAGATAAGAACAAATGCTAAAGTTGGTGCAGGAAAATTTTCTGGGATGTATGAGCTGAATTAGTTTTACAGTAAATCTCTGTTTTCAGTTTTCAGTTGTTCACGCAGTCTTTGTGATGTCCAGTAGAGGGACCCTGTCCTCAGACTGACTGAACGCTCCAGCTCTCCAGAACACCTAGTGCTCACATCGACCATCGCTCACCAGCCGAGTTTATCTGGAGTTTATCACTAAACTACACCCTCCCACGCAACAGGACTATTTTTAAAAAATCCTATGCTGTTTTGTTTATTTATTTATTTTTTTTTCCAGAAAGGAGGGAGATGGTGTCAGGGAAGGAGAGAAAATAGTGGGTGGGTGAGACTGGCTGGCATGTGAAAGACACAAAGACAATAGAGTCATTTTTGACGTCCAGCCGTCCCTTCGGTGGGAGCTTCCTGTCCGGACGGTGTGCGCACCGAGCATGAACCCTGACCTCTGACCTCTTGAAAACACAGAATGCCTCAGTTGACACATTTAATACGTTTGGGGAATTGTTTGGTTAAGGATCATGCACAATGGAGGTGTTCAAAAAGTAGTGGACGATTCTGGTTTCACACCACAAATATGTTCTCTGACACGTCACTCGACAATAAAAACTAGAAACCACATTTTTCTGAATTAATTAAGTTCTAATTAAGTGAAGGGACTTTTGTGATTACATTGTCTTCAGCCCTTCAGTCAGAGCCCAAATTTGAAATCATAGTTTTAGTTACTTGCTGATGTCAGCAGTTACCACGGCAACGGCTGCTCCCAGTTTCCATGCTAATGTGTTTATCGACATCTTAATCCGTATAAACCGAAGAGAAAACATGGTGATTGTACGACTGGATATCGTGTCAGCCAGCGATATTGATACAAACACATAGCGTCGTGACTGTGGACGCCTGAGGTAAACAGTTCGTCGTCTTGAGTAAGTCAGGACTCCGCGTTCGCTTCCCCACGCTGAGCTCACAACAGCTGAGCGAGAGATAGAGAAGAAAACTGGAAGTGAAATCTCGGCGAGGGAAAGGCGTGGGCGATATTTTGATCCGTGGTCTAATTATAGCTCGGCACCGGCTTCAAATAGAAACGTCCCCATAAATATTCATGAATGGAGGGGGGAATGTGCTGCGCCGCCATCGGGAGGAAGAAGTGAGGGGAGGGCTCTGTATTCACCTGAGGCTCTATTTTTAGCCGCGCCGTTGCCACTCTCTGTCTACTCCCCCTGCACGGGAAGGCTAAATTTAGCCGCATAGTGACAGAAGTGTGATGCAGAAACAAAAATAGAAACGAGTTTATGGTCAGAGCACACAGGAACAGCCATTGGTGCAACATTTTACACTTGGCATGAAGAGGGGCACATAGCAAACAGGAGAGATAATGAATGAAGGTTTTACAGATCAGAATGCATGATAGATGTCCTCTGCTTCACTGAGAGCTTTCATTACACGTGTAAAGTCCAGTATGTTGTTTTTTTTTTTTCTTTGACAAAATCGTGATTCATACATTCCTACTACACGCACAAGTTCATGTTTGTATATTTGTGGGTAAACACTCTACTAACGTAATCCACGTGGCTCCGTCACACTGTGTACGCTTAACGACCAGAAAAAAAAAACAAAACAAGAACAGACTGTACATTCTGGTTAGTCCCACTCTCTCTCTCTTTGCCTATTTTACCTCTCGCTCTTACTCTCGCCCACCCCGTCGTCTTGACTCCCCCCCGACTCCGCTCTCTTTCTGTGCGTGGAGCACTCGGCGTCTCTGAATCTGTCACATGAATGGAGTTACATAATAGCCAGTAACGTACCGAAAGGCTTATACGCATGCAGCATCCTAGGGTAGCGGGGGGGGGGCTGAAGGAAGGGAAGGAATTAATGGGATGTTTTCATGAACCCACTGACGTATGTCTTTGGATTTTTTTACTTAAGTTAACTAAAGCTTCGGTGCACCTTTTGGCCGTGCTAGCATCATTTTTTATATATATTTTTGGTCATTTCTGCTTAGTTGCAAATCAAATGCAATCAGCTGTAATTTGTTCATCGGACAATTTCTTATGTGAGTCTGATGTACAGCTGCACAGGGTCATTGTGTTCTCTGCGTGCTCCGGCCTTCAAGCTGGGACTCCCGTCACGTAACGATATTTTGGTGTCGTATTTTTGTTATTTCCTACGTTTTGAGTTCCACGCAGATCTCTGGTAAATCTCTTGTTTTGTTTGCGGACGTTTTTATTTTCGGACACCGGTTCCCCCTCTGTATTTATTTGAAGTGTGTGTCCCGTGTGCATCCGCTCGTCCAGAATCCTCCACGCTCTGCTAATGGTTGTTTGGCCAAAGCGTAGGTTTCTACTCTGGAGTTCCTCAGAGTGTTTAAAAAGGGAGACGTGTTGCCAAATGGAGCTGCAGGCTGACGGAGTCTCTCAGGCTTTGCGTGTCAGCGGAGGGGCTGTGGGAAAGTAGAGATGTGGATCAAGGCAGATACGTGCCCAGACTGCAAAGAAGGGCCTTGCAGTGATTTTATTTTATTTATTTCTCCGTAGTCGAATCCCGTTTGATCAGAAGGAACTCCTCCTCACCTGACTGCTGTGCTATTTTTAGCCCCGCACTCACATGACCTCCGCGTCAATACTCTGATGCTAATTTTACACCCGCTGTTCCCTCACCGTCCTTCAGCGCACATGCAGACCTCCTCTGGGTGACATACACACTCACCTGCATCACATGACGCGCACAGACTTCACGCTTTTAATAAAGAGAATCACATAATCTATGTTGTAACAGTTTCTTCTTTCTATTCATGTTTACGAGTCTGACTGTTCACTTCTACTTCTAGTCTGTCTCTGGTTGGCTTCATTCACTTAAAATCTTCAAAGGCAGCACATAGACAAATCTTAATATTCTCTGCTGTTTCCGTCACATCTTTCTAATTACACATTTAGTGGCAAGTTATTCTAACGATTAGTAAGATACGGCAAGAACCACAGTCTCAGGCACTCAACACCTCTTCATTTTGCTTTCAGTCTAATTTTGTAGGGGTTTTTTTTCTCACCCACCATTGTTGCACAGTTTGGACGGTGGTGCAGATTTTAGCACACTTCCTGGAATATATTACTTTGACACACTATTTATATTTCTCGCACGCTTCACAATGTCACATCTTTTCTTTACCGTGCTTCTAAATTTGTCGTCTCTAGCTCTCATTGTGGTTTTCGCATGTTTAAAATGGTTCACGTCCTGCTGTATTACACCGTTTCCTGATCAAGGGATGAATACAAGATGAATGAATCGATGCGGAACATTGTGGGTTTTTTTTTTTATTCCTTTTGTCAGTTTCTTTGTTTCTGAAAGAACACCTGATCCTTGTCCTCTAAACTTTTGTCTTGTTTTGAGTTCTTGGGAAACACATCTTGTCTCCAGCTGAAGTCTGTAGCCTATCAATCTGTTTATGAATATCACTGTCATATTGAGATTTTCTGCAGCACTGACCGACAGGTAAAATACATCGCTTAAGAGGACCACGTGGCACAAAAAAATCACAAGCTGTCTAGATTTCTTTGATATACACCCAGGGACACATTCATTCAGGACAACATGGCTCCCAGTGGCGTCGTTACGCCTGTTTTAGGGGAGCTGAAGCCGCCCAAAATATTCTTAACCCCCCCTAAATAGTTTGGTGTTGTTTCATTTAAAAAAAAAATATTAAAAAAAAAATAAAATAACCCCGATAAATTCAATATAAAGCGGCCAGCATATCAGCTTAAATAAATAATCATATAACCTGTCATCGAGGACTTAAATGTGATCATAAATCTGTCAGTTTCCCTTCACTTCATACTGTGTGGTAGAGCGAGTCCCTTTAGTTTGTCCTTATCCAATCCACTCATAATGTAAATGAAGTAATTAAGTAATATTTTTTCAGGGCTTTAAACTGCAGCCATTTTAGTGTGTAATCTGCCCGACTTCAAAATATTTGAGAGCAAACAATTATTGTGTGGTGAGTGAAAGTCACGCCTCTATGTTAATAAATAATAATAACAATAAATAAATTCTCAGTCTTTGTTAGCTGTTTGTGAAATGATGTGCTCACACGCTACGTTCGCTCACATCCTGTGCATCTCCTGGGGGGTTGGGGGCTAAGCCTCCCCTGTCCTTAAAGGCCTAGCGACGCCCCTGGTGACTCCTATTCTCATATTCCTACTGTATGAAGAACTAACTATCCAGGGTGGACAGGAGGGGTTTCTTTTATTTCCTTTCCGTGCTGCAACTTCAAACCTGCACACTTTTTAATCCATCAAATGTGTCTAAAGCCGTGTATTAAATTCTGTCTGTGTTTGGCAGTTTCGACGTGGAGAATGGATTGTCAGTGGGGCGCAGCTCCCTGGACCCCCAGGCCAGCCCCGGCTCTGGTCTGGTCCTACAGGCCAACTTCCCTCACAGCCAGCGGCGGGAATCCTTCCTGTACCGCTCTGATTCGGACTTTGACCTGTCACCCAAAGGTCCCTCCAGAAACTCCTCCACGGCCAGTGACCTGTAAGTTCAGCTCAGAAGCTCCTCGAGTCGATAAGGTTTCATTTGTGTCTCTGTTTAAGATTCCGTGTCGTAGAAAAGATGGCTTGTAAGCAAAATGTGATTTTTTATTTTTATTTTCACCCTTCAGACGAATCCAATTAGTATCTTGTCTTTTGTGTGAAATCCATCTGTTAAAATTGCTCGATTCTGGTGTGCCACTATAGGATCATATATGTACGTATATATACATCTGTTTCGTCTCTTTGTCTCTGCCTCTCGCTCCGAGAGGCTCCACCGTCGGAGGATTAGTATGTGCGCTGGTTTACGGGTTGGCTCTCTTACAAGCTGCAGCAAACAGATGCGGTCTCAACTTTTGTTTGCCAATTTGAAACCAGTCTTTTCTGCATTCGCTTTGGATCCCAAATTCTCGAGTTTAGGTGGCGTGCCTCGTCTTTTATAACTTCTAATGCCTCGAAGCTGCTCGGAGCAGAAAATAAAGACAGATAAGAAGAGTCCACGTTGAGAAAGTCTCAGTAGCTCGGAGCCAGTATTAGGACACGATGTGTGTTGCGTGTGAGATCTTCAGTCCTGAAAAGCCCGGCCAGCTGTTTTTCCATCACAAGATGCTTGCAAGTCAAATCTGCTCCTCGGGGACTGCAAACATTTGTTTCATTTTTGTGTTTAACTTATGCCTCCGAGCCAGACAGCCCCCCCTCCCCACCCCCCTCCCCACTTCATACTGTCTAAACATCTTTAGGTTTTGTAAAGTGAGCATAAACAGGTCTCCTCATCAACTCTTGCCTATTTGTTTTTAAAGGGAAGAAAGCTTGAAGCACTGGGAGGTCAACTGGTTGTCGTCTCGGTGAGAAGAACATGATAAAGATGACGTTAGAGAAAAACACTGACTCTGTCCCTAGAAGCCCTCTGCTGCATTCCCTCTAGACGGCTTCACGGTCATTTCCCACCTCTCTCCTGACAATCATGACTAAAAAACCAAGCACCTCACCTGTGACCCCTGTCAGACCCCCTGAAACACCCAGTTCTCTTTTGTTTGTTTTTTGCATGTGACACTTAATCAGAGAGGCAACCGAGTGCAATAACACACCACGTTTTTTTATTTACTTGTGACTATTTACCAGTTCATATTGTGTCACCCACCCTTCCACCTCTCCCAGCCTCCTCACCAACCTTACTGTGCATGTCATATTTATTTCTTGAAACACGGACGAGGATGTCTGAGTGAATGATCACTGACTATGTCCTCTGGCTGTTTTTTGATAGCTGTAACTCCGACTAAGGTGCAGTTTGGTTTCTCTTTGTTAGCTTAACAACGGCATTTTATTAAACACTGACGAAGTGTCGATCTTCATGAATTTATAGATCTCAGCATTTCCCGCTTTTCATGCTTTCGCCCTGTTATTGTTGTTCTCTTCTGGATTGCAGACACACCGAAGACATGATCGTCACGCCGTTTGCACAGGTGAGTCCTCTGAAACCTTTTCCATTCAACCTTAGGAAGTTATTCTGTTTTTCCATCAAATAAATAAATAAAAAAAAAATAATCTAATGGAATGGGCTTCGCTTTTCCACCGGAACAGCCCCTCTGCTCTGTGTTGGCCCAGCGACAGGACCAGGCGTCCCACTGGTGCTGCCCGGCTCTTGCGTGGGATGTGCGTCACGCTCGTGCTCACTTTACACGCGGAGAAAGAAGCATGAATCCAATACTGCTGGATCATGCTGTTTTAAATTTGCATGCTGGCCGATAAGGCTCCTTCGAGGGTCAGGTCTGGCCATCTGATACTCTGTGGGCTTCCTCTGCGCGTTGAGTCAGTGTTTGGCAACGGAGGGAGTGACAGACATGACAAACGAAGAGCGGCGGTGATGCTGTCAGAGCAGGGGAATGCCTCTCTGCAGCACGTCAGAGAGGAGGATGAGAGAGTCAAAGGCTCTTGAATGATCCATATTGAGTGGCCCTTAATCTAGTTCACGGTGGATAAAGCGAAGTTATGAAGGAGTGTTTCAGGCAGCGTATGCGCCTTCCTGACATCACCAACGTTATTTACGTCACATACAATGAGCTTGTGTTGTTCCCGTCTTTACAGGTGCTCGCCAGCCTGAGGACAGTCCGGAGCAACTTTGCCGTCATAACCGGGCAGCAGGATCGCACAGCCAGCAAGTAGGCTGATGAATGAATCTCACGGATGACAGATATCATCGTACTGTATTTACATTATCCGCGTGTCTTTCAATTGCTGACTTCAGAGGTTTTGTCTCCCCAGGACAAGATCCGCAGGCAGCAACCCTCCATCCATGTGCAAGACCAGCCTCGCAGGTCCGTACTGGTGTTAGAATTAAAACACATTAATCAGGATCCAATAATCAACACTAGTCAGAAAAGGTCAGAGACAGCAGATCCATCTCTGTATAGCAAAATGTACCTAAAATATAATATATAATCCACATCTACGGCCTGTTCCCATCTGATTATTCAGCTCTCGAATCTCTTGCATAAATTTCATCATTATCATCATGCAGAAATTAATCACTTTACACATTTCAACATTTATTTGTACTAATCTTATCTCAAAAAGCAAAAGCAGAACATTTCCAACCCATCACATGCTACAGTTTATCAATCCCTTTTGAAGTTTGACAAGGAATCTTGCATCCATCCCATAATGCCTTGCTGTGTTTTGTCTGGTACAGAGGAGCCTCACCAGCAGCTGGCCATAGAGACTCTAGATGAGCTGGACTGGTGTCTGGAGCAGCTGGAGACGCTGAAGACCCGACACTCTGTCAGTGAGATGGCTTCCAACAAGGTGATTCAGCGTAATGCACAGCACTCACATGTTACCAACGGCAGAGTGATGCTCCCAACATACTCGCCTGTCACAGGACGACAGGCTCGTTCAGGCTGATGCGCCGCTCAGGTTAACATTTAATACAGCGAGGTTCAGGACAAGGTTGCAACGCAGTGCGCTTACTCTAATCCGTACAGTGATTCACGTCCCTGAAGGATTTTGTTAGTCATGTTTATCTTGTTGCCATTTTTAAAGTTGTCTAACTCTATCTGATCTCCTTAAACCAGGTATGAATAACATAAGCCTGGTTTGTTAGTCGTCGAATTGAAATGCAATCATGGCACAAATGTTGACCCCCTGATTGTTAAAATTATGAATATGTCCCTTATTAGAACATCTAAACCCCTCGTTCTACCACTATCCATCAGTGTTTTCACTGGATGAAACCTTAATGGTCCAAAATATTTTTTTTTCGTCAATGGACGTCAACCTTTGGTTGCGTCCAGCTGTTTTTTTTTTTTTTTGTTTTGTTTTGTTTTGTTTATTACTCAAATCAGAAAGGTTTTCAAGCACAACTCTTAACCTGGTGATTGTGTGTGTGGACTGTTAAGTGAAGTTGGCCCCATTGCACACAGGGCCCATCATGAAAATAGAATCTCTTGGATGATAGAGGCTTATTCCATGAATGAGCGGGATGGCTTCACGCATGCATTGAGAGACTAGACACGCCCTTCCCCCCACTCATGTGCAGAAAAATGTGAATGAGTGTGAATGTGTGAAGGAGCTAAGGATGAAGCAGCATCCCCCTATGCATCCTTCCTATGCATCGCTTTCCTCACCTCCCCCCACTCCCTTCCTCCCCCCTCCCTCAGACTGCAGCCCAGCTCTCATGTGATTCCACGCTGAGACCGCCCACTCAACATACACGTGCTCTTCATTCACATGTACACACATATATGTTCGTTTCCTCCTATCACATACCGTATGAAACATATACCATTGTACGCATCACACGCTCACGTGGCGGTTGGCTGGAGCTCCGTGGGAGGTGACCCCGCCCTCCTCCATCCCTAAATGCTGCAGATTAGTCAATGGGAAGCTCCAGTAAGTGGCTGAAGAGTTATCCATGCTGGCACTTGAGAACAAAGACATGAGAGGCTGACGTGTTTCTGCGTTGCCGACAGCCACATCGTTTACATTTAGTTAAAGAGATCTTTAATGACTTGATGAGGTGAGATCTTCCCGGACCACTCAATCATAAGTCTGAACAGCGTAGTTTAGAGAAGTTCACTACACACCCAGCTGTCAACAGTCATCACCGCCGATTTGAGATTCAGAAAAAAAAAAAGCAAATATACGGTGACGTCCTGCTCCTTATTGCAATAATGTGACCAGTATTTTCTTTATTTTACTTATGTCTTACATCTTAGAAACATGAGCTGTCAGCAAAATGCACACGTCAAGGTGTTTTTCACTATTCTTCCTCTAACACAGTGACATAATTATTTTCTTTACACTCATACACTTCAAAAAATTAATTTCAATAAAGCAAAAAAATTATGAATGAAATGCATCTTATATTTTTTTCAGAGACAAGAACTTTGTGCTTTTTTTAAGATCTTAAAAAAACCCATTGGCAGATTTTTTTTCTTAATACAAGATGATTAGGTTGAACATAAGAATATTATGCTTCTTTCTAGCAATGCTGTTTTTGCAGTGCACATTAAGCTAAGAGCATCCGCTTTGCTCAGGGTCACAGGAGCGCGTTCGTCATCATGTATCTACATCTTTTGCCGTGCATGGTGTACTGTTCTTTTATTTTTGGCTACATGAATGAACCCCCTATCCTCCCCAACCATTCAGAGCTTTTTCCCCTCGTATCTTCTTCAAACTTGGTGCACATGGTGCATCTCACACCCTCCGCCTCTGACTCTCTGCCCCGCCCACTCTGAGCGTCGCCCAGCCAATGGCGGCCCTCTGTCTCTCCAACCTCTGCCGCAGCAGCGATGGGATTGGGTGCTATTCTTAGGCATTTCTGGAAGGAGGCGGGGAATAGAGTACCTCGTTCTCTCTCTGTTTACACACATAGTGAGCGGGGCAGTAAGTGAGTGAATGAGGGAGAGTCGGGGGGAGCGAGGGAGTGTGGCTTCTCTGCCTTCCATCCTTGCGTCCCGCAGCATTCCCACAGCTATGCTTCCATTCCCTTGTTCTTCCATGGACCTCTGAACAGTCTTTTTCCATCTGTTCAGTACGGACTGATCAAAGCTTCCACAGCAATAACCAGTGGACGGTCTGCTTGCAGTGGATTTTGCTCAGGAAAGCAGGATAGGAGCGCAGTATCCCCCCTGTCTGTTGCTCTGTAGAACAGGCGGGGGACAACCAGAGAGCCCAGCTGTATCACTGCATTTTGTTTTTGCTCCCATGCTTGACTTTGTGCTGAAATGCCAGAAGTGAGTTATGTCATCTCCGCACAGTGGATGTTCATTCAGGTAAGGAGAGGCGAGGGGCGAGCTGAGCGGGAAGGGATGAGGCTGCTCGAGTCTCACATGTTGCTTGCTTTGCGAGTGCGAGAGGACGGCGCACTTTCTCTGAGACTTGACAAGTGTTATATGAGCATGTTCAATGACACCCGCAACCTTTTATCTTTGAGCGATCAACTGTTGGTTTTGTTTGCATACATACACCTGACTTCCAGCTTTGCCTATGCAAAGCAGTGAGTCTGTATTTACCTCTCGTGTCACGATGTTCACCACAGATGTTCAAAATCCATAACGCGTTAAAGCAATAAATGGGAAGTTTAAGGTACAAACAGGACAAATGCCTGCAGCACACATGTGGAATTCCTTGAAAAAGGGGTGCTTTAGGATGTATTGCTGTTGGGGGTTGACAGTTGTTGCAAAAAGTAATTGATTGGATGTGTCCTAGTCTGTCCGCCGTCGAGCAAATAGTGTGTTTGATGAAGCTCATTGATTGTGATGTGTGTTTGTCCTTAGTTCAAGAGGATGCTGAACCGAGAGCTCACCCAGCTGTCAGAAACCAGTCGTTCAGGGAACCAGGTGTCTGAGTTCATCTCTAGCACCTTTCTAGGTAAACGCTTCCTCTTTGTAGATTACTCTACTCTGCATACACACACAGACGTACACGCACACTGCTGCACGTCAGCAGGATGCAACAGAAAGGTATTGTTCAAGCGCAGCGTTTCCAGTGTGATCTCCGAGAGACCGAAGCGCTAACAGCCGCGTGTCTCGCCCCTTCTGACAGAGAAGCAACATGACATGGACATCATGTCTCCCCCCACCAAGGAGAAAGACAAGAAGAAGCGGCCCATGTCTCAGATCAGCGGGGTGAAGAAACCCACCCACAGCCCCAGCCTCGCCCCCTCTACCATCCCTCGATTCGGTGTCAACGCCAGCCAGGAAGGCCTCCTAGCCAAGGTACGAGGACTTGCTGGACACTCCAGCGTTCCCGCAGTTGATTCTGTATGTTCACCCGCATGCGATATGTTGTTTAATATATTTGTTTATGTTCATTCGCCGGCAGGAGCTTGATGACATAAACAGATGGGGTATTGACATCTTTAAGATCTCGGAGTACTCTGGGAATCGTCCACTGACGGTCACCATGTACACCATCTTCCAGGTAACACAACGCGGCGCATAGAGCGCGTCCTTTGTCCTTTATAATGTCAAACATTTGGCGCAGCGAATGCATCCACTAGAGAAGACACAAACAAATGGATGAAAATTTAATCAAATGATTTTCACCGAGTGACCCAGTGTTTTCCGTCTCCATTACTGCCGCAGGAACGAGACCTGCTGAAGTCTTTTAAGATTCCGGCGGACACTTTTATTACCTTCATGATGACTTTGGAGGATCATTACCATTCGGATGTGGCCTATCACAACAACATCCATGCTGCCGACGTGGTCCAGTCCACACATGTGCTGCTGTCCACACCCGCACTGGAGGTAACGGCTCTAATTCACCGTAAAGCGTAGGTCTTCAACAGGGGGTGCGTGACCCCTAGCGGGTCCTTTGACGTAGTGCAGGGGTGGGTCGCAAAACCTTTGGTTGATGAGACATTTTTTATACATATATATTTTTTTATTTTCCCCTGAAAATTTAAAGAGCCTATTCAGTTCCCAGCTGACATCCCATGTTAGTATGTATGTTTATGTGTGGTATGTTAATGGTTACTGCAGTTGCACAGCCACCCTACGGTTACTGCACATGTTTGAAATAAGAAAATGAATATTTGAACACGTGCATTATTCGAATAGCTTAGTACTGACGGCAAAATGATAATGATCATGTATATTTATAAATAGTGCTAGGCTGAGTTTAATATAGAGCACATATAGTAAATAATCTCTCCATTAGTTTGGGGTCCTTGACCTGAAAAATGTCCAAAAGATCCCTGTCGTAGAGAAAAAAAAACATCTTTATTAAATAAATAAATAAACAAAAAGATCTGTATGTGTTCAGTCATGTTGAGTACCTCCACACACATATTGACTGTCTTCTTGTGCTTGTTGTCCAAGGCTGTGTTTACTGATCTGGAGATCCTGGCTGCTCTGTTTGCCAGCGCCATCCATGATGTGGATCACCCTGGAGTTTCTAATCAGTTTCTCATCAACACCAGTGAGTTTTCATAGCTCCACAGGGATTACGTAGATGTGCGTGGGTGTGTTTAATCATGTGGACCAGGTACCTGTAAACCACGTGCCTGTGTATGAACTTTTTTTTTTTTTTTTTGTGTTCAGACTCAGAGCTTGCCCTGATGTACAATGACTCGTCGGTGCTGGAGAATCACCACCTGGCTGTAGGCTTTAAGCTCCTGCAGGAAGACAACTGTGACATCTTTAAGAACCTCAGCAAAAAACAGAGACAGTCGCTGCGCAAAATGGTCATCGACATGGTGAGAGACATCTTAGGTTAAAGGCTGAACGCTCGAGTTTTGTCGTCAGTTCAAATTGTGGATTCTAATAGATCGAATATGACGGATGTTCTCGCAGGTGCTGGCCACAGATATGTCTAAACATATGAACCTATTAGCGGATCTGAAAACCATGGTGGAGACTAAGAAAGTCACCAGCCTTGGAGTCCTGCTCCTGGACAACTATTCAGATCGTATTCAGGTGAGAGCTGTTTTCACACAAAACATGAAGTAAACTGATTATTCTATTGCATGTTTCTTTATTTGACATTCACCTTTGTCACAAGCAGGTTCTTCAGAACATGGTTCACTGTGCGGACCTGAGCAACCCCACCAAACCTCTTGAGCTGTACCGTCAGTGGACAGACCGCATCATGGTGGAGTTTTTCACCCAGGGGGACAGGGAGAGGGACAAGGGCATGGAGATAAGCCCCATGTGTGACAAACACAACGCCTCAATAGAAAAGAACCAGGTACAGAGTAAATTTGCAGTAGTAATACCACTACTCTGAAATGTTATAGTGTTAAATTAGGATGTGGCATCAGTGAAATAAAACAAACGCCACTTCTCACCTCTCTTTTCTAGGTGGGTTTCATTGACTACATTGTTCATCCTCTGTGGGAGACGTGGGCCGACCTGGTCCATCCTGATGCTCAGGAGATCCTGGACACACTGGAGGACAACAGAGAGTGGTACCAGAGCATGATCCCCCACAGCCCCTCACCGCACCCAGAGATCCAGGAGGAAGGAGCCCACGCAGGGGAAGCTTCGGCACCTGGTGGGGGTGGAGGCCCCTCATCGGCGGACAAGTTTCAGTTTGAGCTGACCTTGGAAGAAGAAGGAGAGTCTGATACAGAGAGTCCGCTAGAGGTGGAGGAGGGCTACAGCGGCAGTAAAGGGCCTGATCTGGCTAGAACTGATTCGGGCACTGGATTTGACTCAGCACGGGCAACAACTCGACGGCTTCCCAAAATGCTCAGTAGTGACTCAAGCAGGACGTTTTATGTAGACTCTGATAAGGAAATGGAAGAAGAAAGAGAAACAGACCAAGAAGATGTCTCTGGGGTACCACGCTTCAGACTTGGCACATAGCACCTGTCAAAAGTATGTTTCCTTTTGGCCTTCATTGTTTCATTGTTCTTGATTTCGGTGCCTGGTCCTCTGTCACTCCCCTACCCTAACTCCAAGCAAACGCCACCACCACCACCTCCGGCTTTTTGTGGACAGGGTGACAAGCGAGACTCGGGGTTGGGCGCATGG
This sequence comes from Mugil cephalus, assembly GCF_022458985.1. Taxonomy (NCBI): domain Eukaryota; kingdom Metazoa; phylum Chordata; class Actinopteri; order Mugiliformes; family Mugilidae; genus Mugil; species Mugil cephalus. Next base: position 19,663,371 of record NC_061776.1, on the reverse strand, counting down.
GAGTGCGGGTGGATGTGGAGGGTATGAAGAAGGTTCTGCGGTTTTACACAGCAGTCACTTGCACTGGAGAGACAGATAGACTGAGTCACTGTTCCAGGATGGACAAGAAACCAAGTTTCTGACCCGTCCTTTGTGTTGTGTGTCTTTCATTCAGACAATTTGCGGATAAAGTTCTGCAGAGACAAGAGAAGTTGCAAAAGCTTCCCTTTCTACCAGCCAGCCTAAGGTCTTCTACAACTAAGGACTAAAGTGTCTTCCTCTTTTGGAGTATTTGTGAAGAAAGTGAGGAAGTGATGACGAATGGCCGCGAAAAACACAACAAAGTCTTTTAAGACATCTTGCCAAACTTGCAAATTACAGGGACAATGCTATTATGCCTGCCTTTTTAGTTCTTTGTTTGTTTATTCTGTTGACTTTTATTTACATCCATTTACACACTAAATGAAGATTCAGATCCACAGCAGACTTGAAAGCAGTGTAAGCGAAGTAATGGCAGAGAGGAGATATGCATGATTACATGCAGCAAACTTTACATGTAGCAAATATTTTTGAGTGAATATGTCGTTGTATACAGAGAGTAGCACTGCTTTCTGCTACTGTTGCACAGACCATTTCATTCTGTTCAACAGGCTTTTATTTTGGAGGAAGAGTATGATTATGATGAATGAGCTGGCCCCTCATATTATGTCGATGTTTTCAGTTGTTTCAGATGTGTTATTTCCACAAGCTAAGAACATTGTCGAGCAACTCAACTGAGCCACGGTCAGTATGGTGTTAGGCAGTGTATGAATTACATCCGCAGCAATGTGAGTTGTGCATATGGCGCCTCCCGGTGTCCACAAGTGGAACTGAAGTTCTGGTACTGAGGTAAATCATCTGCAAGATTTTAAGTGCATTTAAAATCTATTTAATGATCAGACTCCCCCAACACTTCAGTTGTTGCTCATTTTTGATTCTTTCATTTCTCTATTTTATTTTTTTAATTTTTGTAATCACATTTTTTTTTTCATTCTATATGTTCGGCACCCATTTTTATCAGTTTGCCTTGAGCACTTTTTTTCAGTTTTGTTCATAGGTAGCCCTCATTGTGGTTTTCAAGGGCTCGAGTCAATGCCACGAACTCACTGGATGCTGTCGACTGAGAAACAGCAACCAGCGCGGACGTCATGCAAAAACTAAATGCTGCAGCACAGCTCCACTCAAATCCACCGTCGTCACTGCACAGCATCCACCCACTGAAATAGTGTTTTTTAGTATCCACTTTCATAAATTTACCGGAGCGATAAGGGCAGTGTATTAGAAGAAGAGGTGTTGCAAAACCGATTTCCTCATCTGCATCGTCGTAACTGTAAAAACCCAAGAGGTTACCAAGAGACAGTTTCCTGTGCCAGAATTTTTCCTCTCTTTCCTCTCATTGATCAATATTTTGCTCTCCACAGGGACACAGTCAATGACAAAACAAGTGCCAAGCAAGCATGACACAACCCGTACTGTAATTTCCATTTTGCCACTGGCTACTTTCCATCAGTGACTGATAAAGTTGGTTGATTGTAGCGCCCTGTGTGCCAATCTGACCTTAGTGTCTCTGTTCCTTTTTTCTAACTCCTGTTGAAACAGTAACTGAAACTGATATTGTCTTAAAACAGTGATGTGTTTCGTGTTGCGTGTGAGTGAATGACTGGGTTGACTTTTTCGAAGTATTTGCTAAGAAAAAACAAAACACCAAAGCACTTTGTACGGTACTTTTACAGTTCTGCACTTCCAGTTCAGCTGACGATGTTTAGTGTGACTGTTTCACTGTTTTTCCGATGGTTGAACTGAATTGCACGGGGCTGGACCACTACAGTTCCTAAAGTGTGTTCCTAAAGGGTGTCAGCAGGATTGAAATCTTTTTTATATATATATATATATATACATATATATATATATACATAACATGACTGTATAAAATGTGGTTTGTTGAAATGCATGACATTGGCTTCAAGATTCAACCAGTGTTACGAGCATATTGAGTAATTACAAAACTTCACCTGTGGAGAAACGTGTTTTAACTGTTTACCGCAAAACAGATTCAGTTTAAACGTATGAGCTTTTTTGTTGTTGTTTGTTTCGTTGAAGCCTTATTTTCAAACTTGGGATGTTTTTTTTTCTGTTTGTTTGTTTTTTCTGGTCACCGACATGCTGGAGTAAAATGTGTGCAATCCTTCTTGTAGCCATAAACAGCACCAGACAGACCAACACTCAAGATGCCTTCAACACTAAGGACTATTTAACAACATCTTAACCAGCACAACATGCAAGGGTTCAGTCTCTGCATGTCACTGACTGTTTGATTTTGTACATTTTCCTCACAGTACTTCGTGTACAATTTATTTATTATTTCTGTATTATCTGTCAGAAACGATGAGACGAATGAGTAGACTTTTTTTTTTTGTCTGAGGTTTAGTTCTTCTGTAGAGGTTAAAGTGTGAGGACAGATTTCAACTATTACTCAATTTTTTCCTTCTCATTTCTGTATGTCTGCAAATAACATCATACATAAGCAAAATACTCACTTTCATGTTTTTCTTGGTATAAAAATAACTTGATGGCAGATTTCACCACTTATTTCCTGTCTTCCTCTGTTTCGGCTGATCCTGTTCAGATGACGTATTCATGAAGGATCTTGCAGTAGCTGAGGCTTTTTTGATTCATAGTGAAGATTAATATAGTCATCGACGGGCGTCCCAGACCAGGATTTCTGTTTGTAGAGGTTTTACGAATATGGGTCATGAACTGAGACTCAGCAGCTTTGACAATCCAAACTCTGTGGCTCTGTTAGCCCTCTCTCCAACTAGAACTGTATGCCTTGCCAATAAAGGAAAAACTCTTCATTCTTTGAAGTCTTGTTCTCTGCTTTCATGAGAAAATGAAATTATGATACATAAGTAAATGTGATAGATATTATCAGTCTAATGAAAACCCAAGCACACGTTAAGCTTTTATATATATATAAAAAAAAACAAAATCTGTTTTCATGATGAATGAAAAATCATTTATTATTGACATGAGTGATTGATCGCTGCTACTACTACACACAACAGCAAGCAGTACAGTGAGACGGTGTGCAGACACTATTGTTCAAACCCATGTAATGTTATTTTAAATGTAGGTTTACAAAAAATACCAGATATGTTGAGAAAAGTTTGAGAAACATGCAATTGAGTAATCTAAATGTACTAAGAAGTAGTGAAGAAGCACGTAGTCAGTACTGTGACAGTACAGAAAGTACTGCATTAAATTATAGTCAAAATGTTATTGTAAATCACTCAGTAGCACTTAGGGTTTTACTGCACCTTGTTTAACTACATGATTAAAAGGCTGGTTACATGTTAACATAGCATTCATTCCTATACTTTAGATTTTATAAGGAATCTAAACGGTGTAGTATCTTAAGTAAGTTATCAAGTTATAGTAAGTTAAGTTTTTTTGTTGTTTGTTTGTTTTCCTCTTTTTCTTGCGTGGTAACAATCGTTTATTATTATTTGGACCGATGCTTCTTGGTCTCATTCATGCTCATCCTCATACGGCGAGTCTGTGGGCGTGTCACTGATGAAGTGTTTCTGCTCGCTGATTGGTCAATCGTCTTGTCAATCATCCTTACACTCTCCAACGGCTTTTGCTGGGGCTGCACGAGCTGCTGCAGGTGCAGAGCTGTTGGGCTAGCCGCTGCAGTGAAGCCGAGGAGACGAAAAACGCACATTTCATGGTAAACAATGAGCTTATTTGTCATTGCGCTGACGCGTTAAGTGTAACAGCAGCAGCAGATATCTTGTGGGTTATTTTCAGGTTGTGTGGTCTTTAATGTAGGTAGAAAAATTAGTTGTAAATAAGCAAGAGTAACCTTCATTTGACATAGCTGGGATGCTTAGCTAGCTCCTGCTGCCACATTCATATACTGGGAAGAAACGGTCGCATTGAAGGTAGAGATGCTGCCTTTCATTTATGCTCACGAAAAACCGAACATTTTCATTTTAACCGTTTGACTATCTTTAAGTTAATAGTCGCTTTGTCTTTATTTTAGGAGAACGGTGTTTTGTAACGATGCGCCTCGTCTTGTGTTTCCCAGCCTTTAACCCAGCTAACCAGACTGGTTAAGGTTCAGGCTCCGCCGGGGATTGGTGATGTGTTTCAGGCCGTTTAAATTGTGTTCAGAAGCAGCCTGGGTGCACTACAATGTTTCCGTTTCTAATTTACACAGCGGCCTGCGAGATAAATTCTAGCCAACCATATGGTCATTCATAATTAGCTGGCCAGCCTAGCGCTCCCCGGAGCTTCCCTGCCCTCCTGGACCTGGACGGGAGAGGATAGATAGTTTAGCTGATGCTTAGCCTGCTAAGCCTTACTACTTCCGTCCTCTTATCTTGTATGGGGTGGAGGCGTGCGTCCCTTATCCGACCTGTATTATTGACATAATGAGGTGGAAACCCTCCAGGCTGAGAGGCTGGCTGTAGTCACACAGCCTCTTGGCGAAACGACCATGTTGTCAGTGAGACTTGGTGGGAACCATATGAAGTGTAGCGTGGCCTCATACAGCAGGCGATAGTTACGGTTTTAACCCCAACACGGATGTTAAAGAAACTGACTAGCATTGACATTCAGATGTTTTGCCTCTTGCAGATGTTTTGCCTCTTGCAGATGTTTTGCCTCTGACTTTTTGTGTTCAATAGTCTAAAAACATCTTGAACATATAGTCTGATCAGCCATAATATTACTGGTTATAATCACTGGTTAAGCGAGTAACCCTGATTATCTCATTGTCATGACTTCTGTCATGATTCTGTTTGAGATGACATACACCAATGAGGCATAACATTATGACCACGTTCCTAATATTGTGGATGTCTTCCTTGTGCCTCCAAAACAGTTGGTCTGTAACAATGTTCACACGGTGGTAAGTGTCAAAGGAACTTCCACACAAATGCTAGTACCTGGTTTTTAATGTTGCAGCTGATTGGTGTGTACCTGTTCTGATGTGCTTCACCATAACTCTTCACAAGCAAATAATGGTCTGTCAGACCCACCTAATTCACACCGGCATACTACTCAATGTTTTTTTGTTGTTTTTGTTTTTTATATGTATTCTTTTAACAACTCAAGTGTTTTCTGTCATTTTGGCAACATGTGATTAACACCTCTATGTTTCCGATATGTGGTTAGACAAAAAAAAAAGGCTGAAATTAGCTTCAGAGGATGTTACTGAGTGATGTCAGAGTTATTTTTAGTTTTCTTTGTGTGTAGTTAACCAAAAATGTCTAATTTAAGAATAGGATTATATACTTTATGGTGAGAACATGTCCATCATTTATCAGTACCAGTCACAAAATGTTTCAGTGAGTAGCAGAGTAATTGTAAATATACTAAGTACTGCCTGGAAGCATCCAATACAATAGCTCTGCTCTAAATTTAGTCTTTATGAAGCTGATGTCATGTTTAGTTTTGGCGCCACCATCAAAGAGGCTTTCAAACACCACTGCTTATATTTGGAACTGTATATTGTTTCTGTTGTTGAATTCACTCCATGTAAATGACAATATCTTATTTCCTCAAGCATCCTCTTTGTAATTGATAGCTGTGTGTTTTCTATTCTTACATAGATGGCGTCTGCAAATGCCACATACGGACAGAAGGAGTCCACGGACCAGAACTTTGATTACATGTTTAAAATCCTCATCATTGGCAACAGCAGTGTAGGAAAGACTTCGTTCCTTTTCCGCTATGCAGACGACTCATTCACACCAGCATTTGTCAGCACGGTGGGCATCGACTTCAAGGTTAAGACTATCTACAGGAATGACAAGAGGATAAAGCTGCAGATCTGGGTGAGGAAAAAAAAATGCCATGAAAGTACACATGTACAGAGGCAGTAGGTACAGATTGTCAAGTAGGTTTCTGTGGATGAAAGGAGAAATGAGGGAACTTATGTAGGAAACACAAAATAAATTACAGCCAACTTTAAGAGCTGAGAAATTAAACACAGTTCAGAGCCATCTATGACGGAAGTGGTAACAGGTGATGTTGCAATCAGTGTTTTCAATCTGACATTATTTTCTTACATAATCAGTGATGCACTGTGTACAGCATAAAACAGGCGTGTAGCTAAAACAATCTCAAAGCCGTGGAGAGCTATGAATCAAGATCTGTTCAAGTGCAGCCTGTTGTTTTCCTATATGTTGTGAGGTTACAATAGATGTCACACCCGTATGGCTGTAGCTGACCGTTATCTTCATTAACAACTTTTCTACTTATTATTTTTTTACGTTCTGTAAAATGTTCACTCTAGTTTCCCAAACTCCAAGGTAACACCTCTAAGTGTTTTATTTTGACTGACTAAACCCCAAAGATATTCAGTTTACAATGATGTAAAACTGAATCTTCATAGTGATGCCAGAGACCGTTCGATGCCTTCAGCAGTGAACCAGCTATCAAAATGTTCGCCAGATAACTTTTAATGATTGACTCATCAGCCGTTTCAGCTACACATTCCAGCAAACCTGCAAACAACTACACCCGATTATTCAGAGTAATGACAAGCTCAGACCTGCATTTCATCGAAATAGCTGTTTTCTGCCCATAACATCTGCGTCTAATGTTGGCCGTCTTATCATGTATCTGTAATGACTACCAGCTGTTAAACTCTTCAGTCCCCCGAATCACTTCATTTACTGTGTAATAACAATACCCTTGAAGCACACTTGACATGCGACGTAAAGCCTGACCCCGGGACCCACTTCTTATTACATGGTACACCCGAAGAATACGTAATGCTCATGGGAGTTAAGATGAATGTTAAAGCTCGGCATTCATCAAGAGGCAAATGCATGATTTAAATTTATTTGCAGGTTCTGGGATTAATGTTAAACTTGTATTCTTTCTTGACAGTAATGCTGTGTGTACTCAAAAATGCATCTCGTGTACAAACTGTGTGTTGATGTGTCTGTGTAGGACACTGCTGGACAGGAGCGCTACAGGACAATCACCACCGCCTACTACAGGGGAGCCATGGGCTTCATCCTCATGTATGACATCACCAATGAGGAGTCCTTCAATGCTGTGCAAGACTGGTGAGGGACAGCTGTGTCTGTGTACGAGGAGGGCTCCTTAATGAGCTGCAGTTTTACTGCCTCTTAATTTCTTTCAGCTTTCCTGCGGTTTATGAGCACAGATTATTCTACATCTGAATTTCTGAGGTCTGGGGCTCAACACGTAATGGTTTCAGTGTAGTCTAATTATCTACAGAGCTTATTTACAAGTAAAAACTGATGCCAGTGCTTTGTTTTACTTAGACATAAATACTGTATTTCAATGATGAACCAGAAAGAAGCACGACATAATACATGTTTACACAGTTTGGCCATTCATTTTACCACTTAAATTTAAACACTCCTATCCTCATTAGCACTTTAAGTAAAGTTCACCTCCCTCTGTGTCTATGGCTGAGGCGCCTTGAGCAACCACTTACCCCCTAAGTTGCGTTAGTCCTCAGAGGCTGCAGCACGCTGCTCTGACTGTGAAATACTGCCTACTGTGTGAAACAATGGATGAGTCAGAATGCAGAGATAATTTCCCCTTGTGAGATCAATACATTATCACAAAAAACTAACTGTATTAAACTTGATTTCTTTGAAGCTTGTCTAGTTGCTTGTGCTATGTGCCTATTACCAGATTAAATTGTCTTCATAATGGAGGACCACTCTTTCTTGTAAATTACACAGCTTTTTTTCTTGCTACATTGACATCCCGTAAAGGAAGCAGGCTTTTCAGTGATGTGCCACTTTCGTTTACTGGCACTGTTATTTCTGAACTGCTTCAACATCGAAAAATTGAGACATAGTACGATTCAGTGATCACCTCCTTTCTGCCGACAGGTCGACCCAGATCAAGACATACTCATGGGACAATGCTCAGGTCCTCTTGGTTGGGAACAAGTGCGACATGGAGGATGAACGAGTGGTGGCTGCAGAGAGGGGCCGGCAGCTGTCAGAACAGCTGGGTAAGTCAGCCGGTCCCAGTGTAAGCTGGATGCTGTGCCTGTTGTGTCACTTTCTCATTACAATGTTTGGGTTATGTTCACATGGTCGAGGTTTGCAAGCAAACATGGTTTATATTTGCTCTTTTCTGTGGTTAAACTATGTTATGAAGTTGATTTTGTTGTTTTTGAAGCTTCTGCTTCAATGTTGTTCAGGCTGAAGTTATTGTAAATAGTTGTAAGTCACAGGCTGTGACGTCAAAGAGACTTAACTAGCAGTATATGGTCAAACATGTCATAAACAGTACTTCACCTTCTAATGCAAATTTGCTTAGATAAAAGTAGATGCTTTATAGATGGGAGGTGTTATTTACTACTGTTCCTGTTAGAACATGTGATGTATATTCATTTTGAAACCACCTGTGAAATGAGGATGACTATCACTGCCTTCAAAGGGAACTTCTGAGCCTGTGGTCAAGGCATGGGTAGTTGTGTAAACAAAATGCTTTGCTTTTAAGAGCTGGCATGTTAGACAGAATATCGCTGCTAGGCACATTTTCACATCTAGAAGTAATAAAGAGACTAAAACTTCATCAAGGTAACTGGATTCCTTAAATCAAGAAAGGAAAGTAATAAAAGGATGAGGTGGTTGGCCTTCTCAACATTTTCCTCACATGTTCCTTATGAAGGAAACTCTTAGGGTGGCAACAAAATATTGTTTTTTCAATCAGTTATTATGGTGATTTTTTTTTTTTGATTTTTTTTTTGGTCAATCATTCTTTTCACTTATTTCTGAGAAGTCAATCAGTCCTTTGGTTGGTTAACCATTAAATAATAGACAGAACTTCCACTATAACTTTATCCATGTGTTTTTCAAGACGTGTGCAAGGTACCGAGTCTCTGTTAAAAGAATTCCTCACGTTTAATGGAGAAATGGAGCCACTATAACTGGAGATGGAAACATTGCAAAGATGTATTCCAAACAAATCCATCTATGACGAGTTGTTGCAGCCCTTAATTTTATACAACTAAATTACAATATGTTAACTCACCATTCACCTCAGACATTTCAGCCAATACTTGTGACCTAGGAACTTATTGGACATTGTGTAATTACCACATTTGTCTGTTCATATTGACCATCGATGCACAGTAAACACAACCCCATCTGAGCCTAGCTTAAGACATAAGGTAGCAAAAGACTCATTTGATAATTGTCTGATTGTAGAATGAAGCGGATAAGTGTGACCAAACCGTGTGTTTGTCTATGTCACGTCTCCTGGCAGGTTTTGAGTACTTTGAAGCGAGTGCTAAAGACAACATTAACGTAAAGCAGACCTTTGAGCGGCTGGTGGACATCATCTGTGAGAGGATGACAGAGAGTCTGGATAACAACGACCCGACCGTCATCGGAGCCAAACAGGGGCCACAGCTCACCGAGCAGCCTCAGAGGTCCCATCAGGATTGTGCTTGTTGAACACATCTACACACACACAAACCCACGCGCACACATGCCGCCCTACAACTTACACAAACACTGCCACACATAGACACACAGGAGTTGGCTGCTCTCGTGTTCCCCCCCTCCTCTCTACACCTCTGTCCACGTGAGCCGGCTCTCCCCAAAGATGTAGTCATTTCAGAAATACCATATCAACGGTTTTATACATTTCAGTTGTAGAGAAATTATGTGATGGTGGCACTTTAGTCAGAGAGGTGGAGAACGTTTAACCATCCCAAGTAATTCACATAATGATCACACACACACACATTATACTTTACTGGATTATAGGAGGCCAGTCAAGGCTCACATCATTCCTTATTGGCGTTTACATTTGGATGAACTCTTAAAGGTTGTGAAGGAGTAATAGGTCTCACTCATACCAAGCATTTGCTCTACTTCTAGACCCACTGAAAATATGTGTGTTGATGTGGATAGAGTTGATGTTTGTTTTTTTTTAATGTTTTTGAGTTTGGTCCGCTGTGGTTTTGAGCATGTGAAATCCTCTTCCCAGTGTTGTGGAGTTTCAACAAGTAATTATGGCCTGAATTTGACGTTCAAACAGGGTTCTTTTTTTAATGTAACACAAAAATAGCAAAAATCATGCATATCTGCTTACTAGTGAAGTAATGTATAATTATTTTGGGGTCTTTCTCATAAATTTAAAAATTGGATGGCAGTTGACACGCCTCAGTAAGGAGCTGCACAGCGTCTGCCTCACTACATTATGATTCTTAGTGTTGTTGTTTTTTTTATTTTTTACATTTTTTTAAGGGATACATGAAGGTAAAAGGGTATGAGATCTATTTAACTACACAAGGAGTGTATAAAAGTCCATAGATGTGCATTTTAAAATGCATATATAATATATATATATATACATATAAAGTTAACATATGAGATAAAAAGATTTGGGGTATTGGATTCCTGCCTGTGCTTTAGTGGGAGGTGCATGTTGTCGATGTTTTTCTGGTTGACTGGTTGGTTATTTGTATGAGCTGCGGTCTGAGTTTAAAGCCCGTCTGTCCAACGGTTTCAGTACTTGGAGGTGCCGAACGGGGTTAAAGATTTCAGATGTTAAGCCCATGGCCCCTTCACATTGTATTAACTTTCATTCACTGCATACAACGTGCAACATGCACTCACTAGAAAGGCATGTGATTCAGTGTGAGCACTGGTGCAGCACAGACCCGCCATCCCCATCATCTTCCAGATGGTCTCTCGTGTCTTGTGGATGATGTTTGCGTCCTTCTTTTTTGGAACAGTTAAGACATTTTCGAGCATGTTAATGGTTAAAATTGTGAGTCTTATTTCTCTCTGATGCTAAGCTGAGGGACATGTCTGCTCGTGTTGTCGGTACCAACCTTCTCTAAGTCATGCATTCACAAATGCGCTGAGGCATGAAAAAATTGTCTCGCCTCCTCAGTTATTTATTTTGTATTATTTATAAGTTAATTTATTTTTAAGATAGTGTTTTTCCTAGCTTATGCGTTGCATTCTGCACTCAACTTTTTAAAGAGATGTTCACTAGTATTCGATCACTCAAACCACCCCCCGACTTTTAAATGAAAGCGTTGTGTGTTTACAGTGTACAAAGTTTAAGAGGCTTCCTCGAAGGGAAAATGAAACATTCCAGTGTAAGAACCTCTTATCGTGTCCACATGGTTTTAGTGTTTGTCTTTTGATATCGGTTATGTAACTTTCTTAGTAGTAGTAAAGGTAGACTCTTCTCAGATCTTTCTCTCAAAACTCAAATACTAGTAACACACAACCCTGCTGAAGGTGTACACATACTGTACTTGGGTGTGTGTGAATGTCCAGTTTGTGTAAAGAGAGTCTGAACAGAGACGAAAAATTTAGATCCAAGAAAAGCACTTGTTAGAAATCTGTGTAGTTGTTGTTTTCCACTAGGTGAAAAAAATAAAGGTAAAAACTGAATACTCTGAACACTTCATTAAAAGGTGAATATTTCCACATTTGTTCATGTTTGTTGATTTTTGTTACTTTTGTTTAATGTGTTTTGCTACAGCTGTAACCTTGCCGATGATCTAGGAACACATTTCAACCCTCTCCTCTTCCCCCCCTGTCATAAATAACCTTTGTAAATAGAAACTTTTTGCCTGTCAGGCATTAGTTGTGTGAATTGTGCTGTAATTGTGTAATGCCAGGTTTACCAAAATGAGGAATCAATAAACTAATTCTGAAAGCTACAGTTTGGTGTAATGGTTATTCCCGAGGGCCAGGGATTTACAAGAAGTGTTCATGTGAATTTTCAGAAATGCTTCAGGGTAACTCAATGTGCCCAGCAGAGGGCATAATACTACAATAATGCCTCGTTTTCTACCCTTAGAGCTGTTTTACCATCTATGGTTTTGTTCAGCTTCTCTACAGCACTTACTACAACACCCGTAGTGTCAACTGTGCAAGAAGATTCATGTCAGGGTTGATGTGCTGAAACTACAGTAAAGCAGCCTCAAGTTTTAATAAGGTACAAAACACATCAGCTTTATAATGTAGTGAATTTAATACAGGTAGAGACTTGTCCATTACACATGGATACATGGGGTTTCTCAGCACGTACAAATACATTCATGGACATTTGGCCACTGAAGAACAACACAGCAGCCATAATGGAAAATACAATGGTTACTGTACACAAAAGCGACGACACATGCAGTGTTCAGTTTTGCAAAACAAAGGGAAATAAGACCATATGTAAAACAAGAAATATAAAATATATATATATTTGTCATTACTAAGTGCTTGTAAACAAGTAAGGCGTTAGATTACTCAGTGGGTGACAGCACTTGGTGACACCCTGGTGTTTGGTTGCACCCTTGTTGAGATTGTCCAGCTTACACGCAGATAAATGCTATCCTCTAGCAGTCCAATGGATAACGGTTTGCTACATGGCTTCCCCACTATTATAGTGTCTGCGCAACACTGCAAGATGTTCATGAACCAAAACAGGCGGCGGTCCATACCTGCTGCTGCTTCACCTTTTTATTTTTCCAGTTAACTGGCAGATCTTATCTAGGCCTGCTGTTTGTACAGTGCAGTCTGTTTTGTTTCTCCATTACTGCCTTTTATCTGGATGGTGCATTTACAATGACCTCGCATTAAAGTGTCTGATAAGGATTTAGGATACAGAACGCAAGTGTTCCTGATAATGCTGGCCTGTATTCTTGAGAACATTAAGAGCTGTATAAACGTCAGTTAAGATCACCTTTCCTGGGACTTTAGTAAGCCTGGACCTGGTTTGGTAAAAGCTGGCATCCGCTGCTCACATGGTTCATCACCTTCTGCTTGAGCTGGGCCACTTGCTCCCTGAGGACGCTGGCCGTGGATGCCAGCTCGGTGTTCTGCGTTTTTAGGGTCTTGACCTTGTCCTCCAGCCTGGAGATCCTCTCCAGTTTTCTCTTGCGACACTTGGAGGCGGCTATCCTGTTTCGCAGCTTCTTCCTCTCCGCCTTGATGCGCTCCTGGTTGTCCATGTCAATGGGAGACAGGGGAGGGCTGTCCCCGAAGCTCTGCATGTCTGGTACGGTCTGGGGCTCGTCTTTCACCCCGCCGACCGACTGGAGTCGTGACAGAGCCGCCGCAGCGGCCGCCTGTTGCTGCGCGCTGGTCAGATGAGACGGAGGCGGCGGGAAGGGAATGGTGTCCGTGGAGTAGTTGATGGTGGTGGCTCCGAGCGGGCTGGCCGCATAGCCGTTCAAAGTAGTGTACACCGGAAGGTCTGACGCCTGAAGCCCGGCCGAGACGGCTGCGTTGGACGATCCGAGGAGCTCCAGTCTATCCACGGAGACGCACCCCGCCTCGCTCAGCTGGTTCTGCTTGTGAAGATCCTCCAGCGCCTTGACAAAGCCCTCCGCGAATTCCTGTTCGTCGCTGGCCGACTTCGGGTAGAGGAACTGGGAGGTCGGGTTGGTGGTCGTGACCAGACCGTTGGACTGGATGATAAGGCGCTCCAGGTCCGGAGAGGTTAGTTTCAAGAGTCCCAAGTCGGGGGAGTTGAGAAGTCCGTCTGTGTCCCGGAGCGGGTTTGATTTGAGCTCGGAGTTCTGGTCGTCCAGGTTCAGATTAATTTCCTTCTTCATCATCGTGCTCTGGGAGTAGATGCTGGAAACCCTCGGAGTATTCACCACGGCGCCTTGGTAGAGGGTTGTTTCCATTCTACACCCTCATATGAGGGAGTGTTGAGCGTTACGCATTAACAAGTATTGAACAGACACATCCGAACATGAGGAAAACAGCTGATCCTTATTTTAAATGATCCCGTTTCTTTGTCCGCTTCTCGTGTTAGCCTGCCGCTCACTCTCTCAGTCGACCACTTGAGCTATTATGCCTGAGGGTCTCTGTTGTGTCCCTCTTGCGCGCGTATGATATTGTCTTTTCCCGATGGCACGACTGCTATGCGCAGCGCCAGACCTCTCTCGCTTTCTAGCCCTAAAAATTCCATTATGTCACTCCAGAGCGCGGAGATTGGCCCAAAATGACGTTGGTTTCCGGTTCAATTTGAATAAGGGGCAGAGCCGGTCTTTATTGCCATGGAGACTTTAGGTAAACTACAAACAGTGCAATGCATTGTGGTTTGATGTCATAGCATAAAAAAGCTCAGGGTCGCCAAAAGAGAGCAGAGACTGGGCGGGGAAGGTGTAAGAGGCGAGGGCCAAGGAAAGGAAGAACAGAGGAACAGGCTTTACAGAAAATGTTCTTTCAACTCAGCCTAAAGCAGGCTTTAAAACAACACAATGCAACCGAACGGAGTAGGACACAATAAAGCTGTACCACGTTGCACTGGCTCAAGTTCAAACCGTTCACCACACTGTAGTTATAGCACCCCTCCCTCCAGCTCTTTAAGGACAGGTAACATTCAGCGCTCACACAAACAACACTAAGAGAGACTCTTAAAATGTGATGTCTCAGCGTGTCCTGGGGGGGTGTTCGGCTTGAGCCGAGCGAGAACTAGAAAAGGGAAGGAAACAGTGGCAGCAGAATGAGGAAATCAGTCTGTACTGTGATTGAAAGTAGCTCGTGGAAAGGGTAATGTCTTGACACGTCCATCAGTGGCTTCTGAAGCACAAACACTCTTGTGTCTCCACAGTTTTAACGGCCTGTGGCTGCTGGATGCTCCTTTATGTGCTCCACAAATAGGTGGAGCGATATTATTCATCACGGTAATGAAACACAAAGCCTTAAGATTTCATTAAGATTTTTTTTTTTCATTTTGACAAAACGGACAGTATGTATAAATTCATTCGTATTTATCAGAATCCGTGCACTTCAAATCAAAGACGCAGGGACACGGAACAGAAATGAGCTTCATAAATAGCAATGTAAAAGAGAAAGCACTAAGCCGGGCCCTGTGATGGAAACTACAGTGTCAAATTATTATTCCACCCATACACAGTGAGGACGTCAGCAGGCCGTCTGCATCAGCACCACAGAGCAGAGAGGGCATCATCAGTTTCCATGGCAACACTGACACACTAGTGACGCAGGCAAGACACACACAGAGAGAGAAACAGAGAAAGGTGAACGGGTTGAGGGAGGAGAAGGGAGGGGGGACAGGGGGGGCTGTTAGCAACTGCAGTGCAGGTTGTGTAGGTGGCTGCTGGAGGTGTGGAGTGTGTGCTGTGATTCAGAGGCAGAAATCTGTGTTGATTCTGTAACCTCCAAACCACAAACATGAATGAGATAGGTTGTTTGAGACATTAACTTAATAATGCTCTCCAGAAAAAAAAAAAGAGGAGCATGTGTGGAGAGTATGTTTTCTTCTCTGTGCCAGTCACATTGGGTGCAGTGTCCAGAATGTGTGAGTCATTTCGCAACACAGGGGTGTGGACCGCGCCGAGAATGAAAAAAGGAAAAAAAAAAAAACGAGCTGTTCCAGCAGGCGATATTAGATTAGCTGTGACTTCATGACAATAAACCGAGAAGGTTTGTCCTCGTCTACGCTCAGGTACTGGAGCGTGTCAGAGGCGGCGTGAGATACGCTTTGTCCACCTTCGCACAGAGAACTATCCGTTGATTATAGCTCTCTTGGGAGAGGCTCAGTGGGCACTCCTGTTCAGCTACGCCCTGTGTCACCCTCATGCCGATACAGTGCGCACATTCAAAGGTGGGAGCTGCCTAGTAAAACCAGCGAGCTGCTTCACTCGAGCAGCTGGTTGGGGTTGAACGTTAACTCACGGGCTGTCTCGGCAGCTCACACTGAGAGAAGGGTTGTTTACACTCACTTTAGTGGCCCATCTGAGTATGAATCTGGGAATGCGATTTCGGTTAGCGGTACACTTGTGGCTTAAATTCACTCTGTTTCATCAAAACACACATCATTATTGCTGAAAATGATTATTTTTCTTTCCCCACTGCCTCGGATTTATAAAGAAATATTTGTTTAATAATACAAAAGAAAGAAAGAATGGATTTTTCCACTTTTCTTATTTATTTCTATTCTGATGAACTGCCGTGGATGGATGCATGCCTGGGCAGCAGATGGCAGTATAACAACTACACACTTGATGTGTCGTTTCCTTTCGGCTGTGAAGCAGAAGAAGACGGCAGCCGAGAGCGGAGAGGGATCCTTGTTTGGGATATCTGACCACCTTCTCATTCATCAATAACAGCGCCACTCATAACAACCGATCATCAACCATGGCCGATAAGACGAAAGTAGTAGTAACAGGTGAGAGGTTTTAAATGCTCAGAGGACTGAAGGGAGACAAACGTGTGTGAAAAGTATTTCTATGTTGTCATTCCAGGGCTATTCATTTTTTTTTTTAATTATTATTATTTATTCATATCCGTGCTGCACAATTAACATGGATTTAAATGTTGCTATTTCATTGTATATATGTAATGGCACGACTTTCAAAAATATAGAGAATAATGTCATGAGAGAAGATAAACCCGGAGAAGGAAATCATTCTATGTGTCTTCTGTGTCAGGTACTGTTCAAGTACAATTAATGTTTAACTCCATGTAACCTTTAGACTGTGGATGAAGAGTCTCCTTTATACATCCCTGTCCACCCTTCCCGTGAAAGATAAGCACCCTCGCTGACTGTGTTATTTACCTTGCTGCGTTGTGTGTCATTGCCGCCCTTGACAGTTCCCATCCATCACTCTTTTGTCCCACAGGGTTTGAGCCCTTCGGTGAGCACACAGTAAACTCCAGCTGGACTGCAGTACAGGTAATCTGTAATCAGCGTGTGCAAATTGAACAAAGCCGTTATATGTGCAACATGTAAATATGGTTCACCAGTAACTAGTGTTTGGAAATGGTTTGTGCGCTATGCACTCGAAGTGGAATTTCTCCTCCACTGATCAAAGGCTGCTGTTTCATTTTAAAACCCCTCCAGAGTGCGTGCTCAACTTCCATATAAATGTTTTGCTTGCTCACAGGAGCTAAAGCGAATAGGACTGGGTGAGGCAGTTGATCTGTATGTGTGCGAGGTCCCCGTTGAATACCAGGCTGTTCAGAGGCTGCTGCCTGCTCTGTGGGAAGAGCACCAGCCACAGGTAATACTGAAACCCACAGTACTGTGCTTTATTATGTCAGTGAGATGCAGCTAAAAGCCACAAGCTCGTCCCCCAAAATCACCCCAGCTGACCTTGGTCATCTCTGCGCTTTGTCGTCTTGTGAGCAGGTGGTGATCCATGTTGGAGTTTCAGGGTTAGCCACCACACTCACTCTGGAGCAGTGCGCCCACAACAATGGCTACAAACGTCTAGATAACTGCAGCTTCTGCCCGGCCTCCCAGTGTTGCGTGGAGGACGGCCCGGAGTGTATAAAATCAGTCCTGGACATGGATACAGTCTGCAAAAAAGTGAATGACTCCAACATTGGGATTGCGGTGTCCGTGTCCAAGGATGCAGGAAGGTTAGTGACATATTTATGAGTGTATTAATGCACACATTGGACTTTTGACCTGTCACCGTAGTAAAAGCACAGGTGTAACTGTTATTATTAACTTGCTTAACTGGTCCTCAGCCGGCATCACTTTAAACTGTGTAACTGTGGAATACCCTATTAACTTGTCTTTAAACCTCTACTGTATAGTCAAATACAAAATAGAATCGCAGTAGATGAAAAGTAAATGGATCGATATTTGAAAAAGATACAATATTTAGGACACATCTGGCCCTTGACTTCTGTCTGTAAGTATAAGTAATAATAAAGACATACCTAACCTTTCGTCCATGCTTCCTTGCAGATACCTGTGTGATTACACCTACTACATGTCTCTGTACCTGGGTCAGGGCCACTCTGCCTTCGTCCATGTGCCTCCACTTGGAAAACCCTACAGCAGCCAGGACCTGGGCAGAGGCCTTCAGGCGGTCATACAGGAAATGCTGACACAGCTGGAGGGACATCCCGCTGAGGAAGAGCACAAACATGGCGAGCACTGCAATTACAAGCATTAACACCAGCATCACCACCAATTACTGACTTACAACTTGCGTCGACTCAAGTCATTGGAGGCAGGAGGCGATGACTTAGAGTGGACCATTAACTCGAGAGAATAACGTTGTGACTTTCTGATTTGTTGTCTCTTTGAAGTCTGTCTTAACTGGGTGCTTTTAAAAAGCTTCAAATATGCTGGTCTGTTTTAGACTACCTTGGCTACAACATCTGTTTAATGTAGTCTACGATGTCTGATGTGTTTCTGTTGTGCATGAGTAGTTGGCATCGGTGAGTGTTTGTCGTGTCCGATCTTCAGTACGACTATGAAAAGAGATGTGAGCACAACAGCATTATTAATGTTGTGTTTTGTAAAAAGGGGACTATATGAATACACGACGTATAGTTTAACTACAAGTTATATGCGGTGACACAGCGTGCAAACTTTCACGCTAACTTGCAGTTTAAAAGCCCTGACATTCCCCTGCTGCCTCTGAGCCTTCCTGTCGATGATTTCTGTTTTGCTCCGTCCTCTGAACGCTCTTGATGGGATTTGGATGATATCTTAAAAGTAGTAAATTATTCCTTATGTGGCTTGTATTTACCCCACAGGGAAATTGGTGACTTCTGAATCATGGAAGATTTGCCTATCTCAGGGAATATGTTGCACATACAATCAGTATTGAGTAACTTGATCAATTTGATGTGTTCTATGTATGAGTAGCTTTGCAAAGCAAAGCAATCTTAACACCATGCTTAATTAAAGCACTTCACACAGGCTTGATTTTATTTGTCATTGTTAGTCTGAAGTACTTGGTCACATGAAATTCTGCAGGCTATCTGATGTTTTGATATTTTTTATTATAAAGAAAAAGTCGGCACCGGAAAAAATAAATCACACACTCTTATATTTCCTTGGACCGTCTTTAGCTTTGATTACAGTAGCACTCCCTGTGGTATTGTTTCAATAAGAAGCTTCTGCAGTGTCACAAGATTTATTTACACCCGTCCGTTGCATTCATTTTTCTCCGAGATCTTGTATTGATGATGACAGAGTGTGACTACTGCACAAAGACGTGATTGTCATCATGGAATATACCCGTGACATCTGGAAAGAAAAAAATCCATTGATGGAATAACCTGGCCATTCAGTATATCCAGGTAGTCAGCTGACCTCATTCTTTGGGCATAATGTTGCTGAACCTGGATCAGAGCAACTGCCCCCCTCAGGCTGGTACAGTAGACACTAGGCATTATGGGTGCATCGCTTCATCTGCCCTGATGTCCCATCACTCTGGAACAGGGTCAATCTGGACTCATCAGATGATGGTTCCTCACTATCCTCACGGTTTTTAATAATGTGTTGCACATCTATTAACCCAATTTTAGTTGTTTCTCCTTAGATGTTGACACCTGAAAGATAACTGCTGCAGTAATAATCCAGTAGGAGACATGTACCTGTTTCCTTAGTTAAATCCAGGCAGTGTATAACATGGTGATATTTCAAAATGAAACTCTTAGCAGCTATTGTAATTACTGGTAGTGTATATAGAAGTAACTTACCTCCTCTGGTAGGTAGGTTTTAGCAATGACTGAGAAGAGGATGATGATGGATGGCACTGTGAACGATCACTCTGTGTCACGTTGCACGGCAAGGAGAGTCGGTATCGCTTCACTAGCTACCTACTAAATCTAAGAAACAGGGATTGTAAAAAGGGGAAGATAATTTCAATGTAAGACTTGCTACTATGTTTTTCTAGAGATTCTAATTAAGATAAGGCAGCTGGCAGATGCTAAGTCTGCAATCTGTCCCGAGTCTCTGGAATGTGCTCTGGAAACTTTCCACCGATTGTCATGTGGCTGTTACAATAAATTCCTTGAGACTTTATTCACTTTCGGATTCCCTTCCGAGTTACGGTAAAACGGTTACGGTCTTACTGTGACCTGTTGAACTTGTTCTAAACCTGATTGCTGATGAATGAGAACAAATAAGGCTCAGGTTCAAATGAAATCAAACTTAATTGTTGTTGCAGTTCTTACAATATTGCACAATTTGTCCTGGCTATGGGAGTAACATATTTTAGTCTCATTTAAAAGGAAAGCACTGGGAGGGTTTTAGTAAATACATCTACAAGTGCTTCTTACGGGAATTGCTGGACAACTGAATGACGTACGGTAGATATTTCTGAACATCGTTTATATTGGCTTCAGAAAACACATAGCAGTGTATACAGTAAAACACACTTTAGTGCGTGGTCGGAAAAATACCTCAAGTCTGTTCCAAAGGTTTGCTGTAGTGGGGTGTTTATTGGACAATGGTCGATGTTTGTTGAACACTACAACCCGATTGGTTCACTCACCAGAGTTAGCGCACGATTTGCCTGTGAAAATATGTGATCACACCCCAGCTTGCACGACATTTCATTAAACTTTACAGAATAACTTAAACAAAAGAAATGGGGAACTCTACAGTTTCTGAGCCGCTCTTTCTCTTTCAGTTTCTTTCCAGGATGTAGATGCTTATCTCTCATCCTCATCCTCAAACATGTGTAAACATTTAAGGTCATGGCTGTTCTTACAATCATTAGCGGCGGCTCAACTACTGGTAGGACCAGTCTTATCTGGTCACTACTCATTAATATATATATATATATATTATATATAATATATATATATATATATATTTTTTTTTTTTTTTCATTTTAATCTTGGGTCAACAGGTAGTAGACACAGTCCTGATGTCCCTCTCCCCTGGTCCTCCTGTCAACTAAATGTGAGACAGAAACAGGATCAGGTTGGAGTATTCATGTGTTAAGATCCGCCCATTTACTGCATAATAGGTTTTTAATAAAACACCTTTGTGAGCAAATAAGCAGTGGATTGTCCCTCTTGTGTTCCACTATGTCTTCTTGCCTCCTTCCCTTCAGGTGACTTCCTGGTAGGGAGTGAGGAGAGGGACCGAGCGAGCGGGGGAGTGGAGACGAACGGAACGGTGCCACCGCCGAGGCTCCATCCACCTCTACCTCTATTAGCACCAGGGGCTGGCATTTTCGCGTCGCTACCTCGCTTCTTTTATCCCACATCTCCCCCGGAATAGCTGCCGTTCGTGGGATATTGCCGCGATATCGTTGACAGGCAGCCCGTTTGAAACCATGAGTGTCGAGGCGTACGGGCCGAGCTCGCAGACTCTAACCTTCCTGGACACGGAGGAAGCGGAGCTGCTGGGAGCGGACACCCAGGGCTCCGAGTACGACTTCACCGACTTCACCCTGCCGAGCCAGACCCAGACCCAGACCCAGGGCCAGACCCAGAGCCAGCTAGACAGCCAGGTTCGTGTGGTCATTTTCCTCGCATCCTCCTGTGTTGACAAAATTAGCCAAGGCTAGCTAGCAGCATCGATTCCCATGCTTTTATCAAGCTAATTGGCTAGCATGCTAACTAGCATGTCTAGAGTCAGATTATTATTGATTTATGCATCGGTAGAGCCACCAGTTAGGTTTGTCTGTGTGGCAGAGCAGCTTGACAGGCCTTTATTTATCCTTACTAGCACTTACATGGACTACATATATACACTGACAACATTCACACAGCAAAGTGGATACAATTGCTCTGATGCGCTGATAATTCAGTCAAGTAACCAGTTAAATGTGATCTTTGTTTAACCGTCTGCATGTCCAGGTTGAGACAAACTGTGATCCCGTCGGTTTGCATTGTCCTACATGTCTTACTTCCCTGTGTCCGTCTCCTCCTCAGGTCAATGGTCCTGACGGTGTGCTGCAGAATGGAGACGACCCTGTGGTGAAGGCCAGTCAGCTGCTGGCTGAGCTGAACTTTGAGGAGGATGAGGAGGACACCTACTACACCAAGGACCTCCCCGTGCATGCCTGCAGGTAAAGAACCAGCCTATAATGACTGGTGCGCTGTCATTTTTTCGTGATGATTTTGTTTCACTATTTTTTTTTCCTTGCATGTCACCTCTCTCTTAGTTTTTGGTGTCATCTTCTGTCCACCTGTTACTTTGTCAGCTTCTACAAGCTTAATATAAAGTGTAACTTGTACAGTGTTTGATGTGCGTACACCGTTGCTGTAGATGAATATAAAGATGCTTTAGGTTATGCAGTAGGCAGTCCTGCAGCAATATTTGAAATCAATGCGTCCAAAATCAGGTTGTCACTCCATCCTTCGTATATGTCACACGGTCTGTGCTGTCATGCCTTATATACTTTGAGTTCTCTTTTTAATTACGACCTTTCCTTTAGTTACTGTGGGATTCACGACCCAGCCTGCGTGGTCTACTGCAACACCAGCAAGAAGTGGTTTTGTAATGGCCGCGGAAACACATCTGGCAGGTGAGACTGAAGGACTTACCAGCCTGTTATTGACCCTGCCTCGTGGTGTACTTATCTAAATGAGCCTGGGGAGAATCATTTTACAGGTAAAGCAGGAGCGCGGTGACTGTGATAACAACTTTATGTTGTGTTCAGAAACCTCTGTGGAAAGAAGAGACTCATTTGTCTTTAAACTTTGGACGTAAATCACTGTAATGTTTGTCCAGTAACGTTCAGAAAACATCGGCGAGATGGGACAATGCCACATCTGGTTCTGTGTGTTCAGCCGTTTGAGTAAACACATGTGCTGACAAAGGCTGCATCATGTTGTGTCAGTGTATCTGATGGCTGCATTGTTTTTTTGGGAGTCATCATGTTTCATAATTTCCCTCCATCTCGTTTTATTAGCATCTGGCTAAACTAACAGACGTGGTGATCTAACATGTTACGACTTCTCCGCAGCGTGCAATAAGCCCCCTTACTGCACACAGGAGTGCAGTCTTTTGCATCGCCCCTTGCTGATGTCGGCCTTAATTGTGATTCTCTTCACTGTAGCCACATCGTAAACCACCTGGTGAGGGCAAAGTCCAAGGAGGTGACCCTGCATAAAGACGGTCCTCTGGGGGAAACCGTTTTGGAGTGCTACAACTGTGGCTGTCGCAACGTCTTCTTGCTGGGATTCATCCCCGCCAAAGCAGACTCTGTTGTGGTGTTACTGTGCAGGTAAGGGCGCTGTTCATCCCGAATTCCCTGACAATGGGATCAATACAAGAAGAATACACCAAGTGTATTTGACGTTTCTTTCTTTTTTTCCTTTGGTTGTATCGTAGGCAGCCATGTGCCAGCCAGAGTAGCTTGAAAGACATCAACTGGGACAGCTCACAGTGGCAGCCCCTCATCCAGGACCGCTGCTTCCTCTCTTGGCTGGTCAAAATCCCTTCAGAGCAGGAGCAGCTCCGGGCCCGTCAGATCACCGCGCAGCAGATCAACAAGCTGGAGGAGCTCTGGAAGGTACGTTCAGCTCAACTGTCCTATGTAAATAATCCAAACCACAGAGATTAAATTTAAATTTGGGTCCAGCTATATCTGTATATTTAGCCAGATATATTCATACAGCTGGTTGTGATGCAAATTACTTAACTGAGTTGTTCACGCTGCCTGTTTCATGTCCGTGTTTCTATTTTTTTTCTAGTTTTGTTATAGACAAGCTTGATGCACCTGCCAGTGTGTGTCTTAGAATAATTAACTAATGCTAACGCTCTTTAGCTAATATATACTTAACTCACAATAACCGTGGTATTAACTGTGAGGCTCCTGTCTCTTCTTCTCTTGTAAATGGAAAGAAATACAGTTTGCGTAGCAGTGTACTCATTTCGGCTTAATGCTTAAAGTGCAAACATTGCGTTAAAATTAGAAACTAATGAGAAAACGACCCTACCCTACACTTACATATTTTTCGCTTAAGATACTTAGACTGTAGTTGTTTACTTATAACGATGTCTCTGTTGTATTTAAGTGAAGCATCTTTTATTAAAATCTATTTTTGCTTCGCTATCCCTGCTTTAATTATTCCATTAATCATGCGGGATCTTGTTTGTTGGGCTGCAGGAAAACCCCACTGCCACCTTGGAGGACCTGGAGAAGCCCGGAGTAGACGAGGAGCCTCAGCACGTCCTGCTTCGCTACGAGGACGCCTACCAGTACCAGAACATCTTCGGTCCCCTTGTGAAGCTGGAAGCTGACTATGATAAAAAACTCAAAGAGTCACAGGTGAACAACAGCTTCTTAATAATGAAAGGCTTTTGTTTACTATTTTACACTGTGAAGTTAAACTGTTACTTGAATAGTGACCGATTGGTCTTCAGCAGATCAAATAATGAATCATTATAGTTTCCGCTGTTGTTTAATTTAGTTTATTTTCTCAAGCTGGAAATACTTTTTCTATCCTTTAGAACTTTAATTTTCACCAATGTGTTTTACTTCTCTCACTCTGTTATTGTTACTCCGCTTTGTAAAGCGTCTTGAGACAGTTTGTATTGTTATTGGCGCTATATAAATAAAAATTGAATTGAAATTGAATTGAACTTCTCAACAGACACAAGACAACATCACAGTCAGATGGGACTTGGGGCTCAACAAGAAGAGGATTGCTTATTTTACCCTTCCCAAGACAGACTCTGGTATTTATTTGTAGTTTAACTTAACGTTTAACGCTGTAATTTTCTCTCCAAATTTGTATCATTGTCAAAACACATTTGTCTGAGGCTTTACCTTTATACTAATATTTTGTGTTGCTCTGCTTTGTTCTAGATATGAGACTGATGCAGGGAGATGAAATTTGCCTCAGGTACAAAGGAGACCTGGCTCCTCCATGGAAAGGCATTGGACACGTCATCAAAGTCCCAGATAGTATCCTCATCCTGG
This sequence comes from Mugil cephalus, assembly GCF_022458985.1. Taxonomy (NCBI): domain Eukaryota; kingdom Metazoa; phylum Chordata; class Actinopteri; order Mugiliformes; family Mugilidae; genus Mugil; species Mugil cephalus. Next base: position 19,638,704 of record NC_061776.1, on the reverse strand, counting down.
TGTTAATAGACATACCTTACCTTACCATTTGTGATGATTACACATTTTATCTGTAATTTGCACATTTATCACTTGGCAAAGTGAAATCTGGATATTTAGTAACACCTAGTGGCAGCGGTAGGGACTACAATAATATAAACACACTTGTCTTTGCCTCCACAGTTTACTTTAAACCTAAAACCAGTCGCCAATGATTCACTGATGCTCAGCTGTGGTTTTGATTAAGAGAAACAAACTATAGGGAGGGTCGTATGTTTTTATGAACACATTCTGTCCCAGCATTTACCATGAATGTTTAACAGTAGTTAACGGGTTGTGCCATTCCTTGACCTTCTGTCTCAGACTATGGTGATGAGATCGCCATAGAGCTCAGGAGCAGTGCTGGGGCTCCAGTGGAGATCCCTCACAACTTTCAGGTTGACTTTGTATGGAAGTCCACTTCCTTTGACAGGTATTCATAAAACACACGCCATTAGCTTTTGATGTAATCAAAGTAAGCGAGGCCTGTAACCAGACTTTTTCTGTACCAGTGATAAGACGTGTGTTTTTTTATTGAAAATGTCATTGTCTGTTTGTGTTTGTCCATTTTCCAGGATGCAAAGTGCCCTGAAGACATTTGCTGTGGATGAGACTTCGGTCTCTGGTTATATTTACCACAAACTGTTGGGACATGAGGTGGAGGATGTAGTCATCAAGTGCCAGCTCCCCAAACGCTTCACCGCTCAAGGTTTACCTGACCTCAACCACTCCCAGGTGAGTTTAGAGTGTGGACTATAAAAATGACAACAATTAAAACTTAAACTAAATTTATTTTACCTTTCACCTGGCTTTTGAGGTTTTGTCATGTCGGATGTCACATGAAAATGGTCTGTTGCATTGCAGGTGTACGCTGTGAAGACTGTGCTGCAACGGCCCCTCAGTTTGATCCAGGGTCCTCCTGGAACAGGGAAGACGGTCACCTCTGCCACCATTGTGTACCACCTGGCTAGACAGGGCAATGGGTAAGAAACTCTACTTCTGTGTAGTCGTTTTTTCTTACACTGCGTTTATAATCAACAGTTAATTTTAGTCCTTCATCTACGCTGTGTTAAACTGATCCACAAGTTTTTACTAACTTGATTAGCAGACTGTGTTATGGAGAATGGCTCATCTGTATGTTAAGGCCCTAAGACAGTAATGTAACTTTCACACCTCCAGGCCAGTGCTGGTTTGTGCTCCCAGTAACATTGCTGTCGACCAGCTGACTGAGAAGATCCACCAGACGGGGCTCAAGGTGGTGAGGCTGTGTGCTAAGAGCAGGGAAGCCATAGACTCACCTGTGTCCTTCCTGGCTCTGCACAACCAGACCCGTAACATGGACAGGTAACTTGATATGATGTGTCTGGAGTTAACTCGTGCTTGCTTCCTCCTGAAAGAATTATGAACGCTAGGGGAATTAACTAACTAGCTCAAGTTATGGCTCATAACAAAACTTCAAAGTGGCCGAAAATGACAATAGGATCCAAGGCTTATTGAGCTTTGCTTCACGCCTGCAGTATGCCAGAGCTGCAGAAGCTCCAGCAGCTGAAGGATGAGACTGGAGAGTTGTCCTCTTCGGACGAGAAGCGCTACAGAGCTCTGAGACGCACGGCTGAGAGGGAGCTGCTCATGGTACGTCAACTGAATTTACTATGTGTTGTTCAAAGCTCAGATTGTTAGCCTGCAAACGTAGACTGTAGTTGGCTGACATCAACATGCGTCATTGTTTTTCTTTGTCTTCCCCAGAATGCTGATGTGATCTGCTGCACATGCGTCGGAGCAGGAGACCCTCGTCTCGCCAAGATGCAGTTCAGATCAATCCTGATTGATGAGAGCACTCAGGCCACTGAACCTGAGTGCATGGTTCCTGTTGTCCTGGGGGCCAAGCAGGTGGGAGATTCAAGAGTGAAAATTCAGCCTTAATGTCGACTGTTTGCTTAAACTGAAAGTTAAACTACGCCTAATCTTGTTTTTGTCCATAGTTGATTCTGGTGGGGGATCACTGCCAGCTGGGACCAGTGGTGATGTGTAAGAAAGCGGCTAAAGCAGGACTGTCTCAGTCTCTGTTTGAGCGTCTTGTAGTTTTGGGGATCCGGCCGATCCGTCTGCAGGTCCAGTACCGCATGCACCCGGCCCTCAGCGCCTTCCCCTCCAACATCTTCTACGAGGGCTCCCTGCAGAACGGAGTCACTGCCGGTGAGATGAAAAGACACTTTGCAGTCAGATTTTGTGATCATGGGTTATTTGCTAACCCTTTGTAGCCATTAGTAGTGTTGTAGATCATCGCGCTCCTCCTGAGTCACGTATGTCTGTTCCTTCTCCAGCTGACCGTGTGAAGAAAGGCTTTGACTTCCAGTGGCCACAACCTGACAAGCCCATGTTCTTTTATGTCACCCAAGGCCAAGAGGAAATTGCTAGCTCTGGAACATCATATCTGAACAGGTCTCACACTCTTACCATTTCAGTCACTTACAAAGAAATGTTCCTGAAAATGGCAAATCATTGAAAGTTAACCGACTTGTTTTGCATTCTTCTGCGTCACTTTGAACATTTGGTTTCTGTGTTTTGTTAAATTGCGTCGCTGTCATTCAGGACTGAGGCAGCCAATGTGGAGAAAATAACCACGAGGTTGCTAAAGGCTGGAGCTAAACCTGATCAGATTGGCATCATCACCCCTTACGAGGGACAGAGGTCCTACCTGGTCCAGTACATGCAGTTCAGCGGCTCCCTCCACACCAAGCTCTACCAGGTACAGCATCATGTTTATTTACAATTCAAGTTACACCTTTTGCATAAAAGCAATGAACCACCTGAAGGTTGAAAGAACTACAAAACATTTGTAATATCATTATAATATTGTTAAATCCCAGAGTAAATAGTATATTTTGTGAGAGATTCACCAAAAAACAATTTCTCAAATAGAATATCCTAAACAAATGAATCCTCGATTAAACTGTTTTTCATACTGTGTGCAGGAGGTGGAAATAGCCAGCGTGGATGCTTTCCAAGGCAGAGAGAAAGACTTCATCATCTTGTCATGTGTGAGGGCCAATGAGCACCAGGGCATCGGCTTCCTCAATGATCCCAGACGTCTTAACGTGGCACTCACCAGGGCCAGGTAAAACGACGCCTCTACGCTGTGCACAAAATCTTGAACATTTGCCCGGTGCTGATAGTAGACTAATTATCCTCCTTGTGGTAACGTTTAACAATAATCCTCTGCCGTGGTCTCGTAGGTACGGCGTGATCATTGTGGGAAATCCCAAAGCCCTGTCCAAGCAGCCTCTGTGGAACCACCTGTTGAATTACTACAAGGAGCAGAAGGTCCTGGTTGAAGGTCCCCTGAACAACCTGAGGGAGAGCCTCATGCAGTTTAGTAAACCTCGCAAGCTGGTCAACACCATCAATCCCGTGAGTTTAACGTGTGCATCACATACGCACTACATAATGCTGAAATAAGGACTTTTTAACTGGGTCATGAGTATTTATTTCCCGTGGGACTTGAAAAATGGGAGTTTCAAATTTACACCTACACACAGGATGAGGAATTCATGAGAAAAAAAACAACAAAAACTGAATGATACAAGAGTGGACACGCAAGATTTAATGAGCCATGTCCTAGACGACTAAAAAAAGCATTGTTGTTTTGTTTGGTTTTGCAGGGCGGTCGATTCATGAGCACCGCCATGTATGATGCCAGGGAGGCCCTCATCCCCGGGTCAGTTTATGATCGCAGCAGCAACGGTGAGTGATTCCTCACCCAGCACACACCTTTCTCTTCAATACAACTGTTTATTTTTTTCAACCATCATAGCATAACGTGCTTTTTTTTTTTCCCTCTACAGGGCGTACGTCCAACATGTATTTCCAGACCCACGACCAGATCGGTATGATTGGCACGGGCTCCGGTCCCATGTCCTCCATGAACCTCCCCATCCCCTTCAACCTCGTCATGCCTCCTATACCTCCGCCCGGGTACTTGGGACAGGCGAACGGCCCCTCTGCGGGTGAGAAACGTCACGCTAACAGAAACACGTTTTTCGGTTTGTGAAACGCGCGGCTGAGTTGTAATACCGGACATCGTTTTCATGCAGGTCGTGGCGGAGGTATGAAGGGCAAGTCGGGCAGCGGAGGAGGCGGGGGGACCAGAGGTGGACGTCAGAGGAACCGCGGCATGGGGAACAGTGGCGGGAATGGAGCGGACCGCGGGGGCCACATGACCGGCAGCCAGGCCAGCCAGGACCAGAGCTCTCAGCCGTTCTCCCAGGGGCCTCTGACGCAGGGCTACATCAACATGAGCCAGCCGTCTCAGATGAGCCAGCCAGGCCTCTCCCAGCCCGAACTCTCCCAGGTTTGTTTACGTTATGAGTAATAAGTAGCTCAGTGACTGTTATAATTGGGGTTTTGATTTCCATTTAGCTGAGTGCTCAGTGACAAATTAAACACAAGTTCATTTGGGGATGCTCGCTGCACTCAATCAAAGCATGTTGGAGAACTTTGTGACCGACTGTGTGATGCTGAGATCAGCGCTCTGTGGTACTATAGCATCTGTTGCAGGACCCTCGTTGCTAATATTAGCTCTTCATGACGCTGGCTGCATTTTTGTGGTTCTGGTTATGAATGTGTTCAGGAGCTGATGGTTTTATGTGATTTTCTGTACAGTTTATTCCAACGGTTTGTCCAGGTTTCCTGTTTGAAGACTTTTTTTGCGCAGAAGTACTAATTCATTCTCTGTCTGGAAAGTAATGAAAGAATAACTGTTGACTGGTCTCTTTCATTTTTTGTTTGTCTCTTTATAGGACAGTTACCTAGGAGACGAGTTCAAGTCCCAGATTGATGTGGCTTTGTCCCAGGACTCCACCTACCAGGGGGAGCGGGCCTACCAACATGGTGGTGTGACTGGACTGTCCCAGTACTAGACTGTAAGAAGTTCCACTGTGGGTCAAGATGACTCACCAAAATGAAAGAAATAGTTGAGGAAAAATATGATCTTCCGTTAATTAGACGATAAGATTGACAGCAGTCACGTGTCAGCAGATAGTGTGGTTCACTTGTAACCGCTTTGGTGTTTTTTATGAATAAAACAAGCATCATTGTAAGTGTAGCTTTTGTTACCATTGGATGCTAGGCTAGCCGTTCTCTGCTAAGCTAACTGCTTGCTAGCCAGGAAGGGAGTTAGCTCTTTCCAAGTAAAAGTATATGTTTTAAAACATGTTTATTAATCTTAACACTTACATCCATGTGTGTTTGTATTTATCTTGCAGCTTGCTGGAAAGGAGCTAGCCCTGTGTGGAGCTTAGTTCATTGGTATTTTAATCTGGGTAATAACAAAAAAGAACAAACATGGATACCCGTTTTCCACTGCTACAACCGAAGCACCACTGTGTGAAAGTAACAGGAGAGAGACCGTGAGAAACCAACCAATCACAAGAGTGAGAGCAAAAATGGGAGTAGAGCTGAACAGGAAGAGAGCAAGACGGAGGGAGTGGGAGGCTGGTGGAGGAGAGAAGGCGCTGCTGCTCACGCGCGAAGTCGTGGCGAAGGAGAAGGCTGTCGTCCTTGGAGCATCGCAGCTGGAGAGGCGAGACCTTCGACGGGTCGATAAGGGGGAAAGATCTGAGCAAATTCTGGAGGGAGGGAAAGGGGGCGACTGTGTCATCTTGTCCCTCGCGTGCCCCTGAACCCTCTGGGGTCTCCAGGCGGTATGGTTGAGAACCTTGCTCCAGCAGCTGAGAAAGGTGGAGAAAAGGTGTCTCACGCAAAAGTCCTCCAAGCAAAACTCAACAGGACGTCTTCTGTGACTTGGAGAGAGAACGAAAATAAACAGAGGCACAACTCTTGAAGCAGTTGATATGGCAACTTTTTTAAACTCAAAGCTTGAATCGAGGCTCTGCATCTGATCACGACTAAGCATCCAGGAGAAATGTCCGGCATTTCAAGTGAACTCAAAAGTGCTTGCTGTGCTGTGCCGCGCCTCAGCGAGCTTCTCGCAGAAAACTGAGGATCACACAGTCACGGGTCACTTGCTTTTCTTTCTCAGCTTTGAGTTGGAAAGTTTTCTAAATTAAGGCTGTTTTCATTGAGGTTTTTAGTGACGTAAGCTAGTGTAGTTGGCCGTCTTTCAAGGCAGGTCTTTCTCTAGGTGGTCTGCAATGAACAAGTGGTGGAATTAGCTCTTAAAACTACAAAAAGAAAAACATTGTTGTCTCCAGATCTGCAGAAAGTGAGACAATGTTGTTTTTTTGTTCTTTTATGTCTCTTTTTAGTCGTGCAAAAGGATGAGTGAAAGCACCATAACCAGCTTACATGTGAATGAAGCCTTCATTCTTTTCTGCTGACCCCAAAAGCCACTGAAGCTGGCAGATAGAAACCATCTGGAGCACATGTAGCTGAACGCTGCTAATAAGCCAAATGAAGAGGGTATAGTTCACCCTGAAGTCACATGTGACATGCAGACGGAGCATTTATAATCAGGATAAACGCCTGATGGTCACAATAAAGTGAGAGATGAGTTTATGAGAGGAGTGGTGAGTTTTCATACTTGTTGAGGAGTACTTGGCTACTCATTAAGAAGGACGATGGAAACTCCTCTAAGGCCCCATCTAAGTACAACCTTTCACCTTGTTGGATTCTGGTGAAAGTTATTGATATGTGGAAATGTTTCTAGTTAGAGTTCATGTCCTGGGTGTTAAATCTGGCATAGAGACACCTCAAAGTCAACTACATGGTAACCCAAATGTATGTAAGTAGGGCTTAGTTCTTTTTCTTTCTCTAGTTTTTCTTGTCCTAAGGTCTAGATAGGCTTTTAGAAAAATAGAAAACTGTCAGTGCATTTATGTTGGGGGCTCGTTTTAAATAGTCTTACTGAACACTAGAAATCTTTGTGTCAGCCTTGCTCATGTCACATTAGTGACTAGTTTGCATGTGACTTGTGTCGGTGTGTCTCACAAAGCGCTGCTTTTATTTAATTTGTGTGTTCGATCCCTAATCCTGAAAAGCACCACCTCACCTTTGACCTACAGCTTCCTAGGATGAGTTGTAACGCTGTTGACACGGAGCACTTGATGAACATATTCTCTACTAAGTTATTTCTATGTTTTGAATCTCACACTAATAAATTATCCCACACGTTAAATTAATATTTATTCCCCCCTTTCTGTATATTACAGATTTTCCCTTTAAATTATTGTCATGATTTCTAGCTAGAAGCGTCGGTTCATAAGCATACAAACATTAACACTTTAACTCACACGTATAGTTTTGCACGTCTCATGACTCGAGGGTAACTTTTTGAGTTGTTTTCCTTCTCTGTACTTGCACCATGGTGATGATCTTATTTGGTTTGTCACTGTTAAAAAACTGAAAATGAAGATGTTTTGTGTTTGCCACGAGGCTGCACCGCCTTGGTTTTTCTGCCCGCTGACTGATGTTGGTAGTTAGACAAAAAAAAACTGTGCTCACTAATGTTCTCCTGTTAATAATCCTGGAAAATTAAAGTTTGCTTCTTTTTGCTCATTGCACATGATTTCGGCGTCTTATTTCTCAGCTTCTCTGCAGGTGGAGTGTGTGGTTGTCTCTTAAATATGCGTGTTGTAATGATAAAAATAATAACTTTGCATCAGCTGTAGGCCTAAATCTTTAAATTTTTCCAGGTCATGGATTTTCTCTCAGGGAGGGAATGCATTTAGCCTTAAACCTGGCAACCCCCCAAGCAGACCTATGAGGTCCGGTTTGCAGTACGCACACATGCAGGCTCATTGGCTGCAGCCGCGCAGGTTGACACAGTTTCCCTGCCTCACCGATCCACACAGCTGGAAGCTCGGACCCTGCGGAGCCAGCAGGTGGTACTCTACCGCCGGCTCTCTGACTGCGAGCAGCCGGGCAGCTGGATGAAGAGCTGGGAACTGGGGAGGAGAGCGGAAAGGTTGCTGCCACCGGCGCAAGACTCGAAAGAGAGGAGGGGGGACAACTGTGGTCGCTTTCTGCTCTTGACAACCCGGACAAAGATGCTCTCGGATCGGTCCGCGGTCACTCCAGTCCTCGAGGTCAGCGGCTCTGCCTCATCCGGGCTGTGACTCTCCGCTCGGTGGACGACTCCGGTGATCGGGACAGCTCGCAGGCTGCAGCAGGGGCTTGTGTGTGGCGCCCTGCGGTGAAACCGTTCCCCCCCTGGAGAATAAAGCAGGAAGGAAGAAAGCATCTGGAGGCTCAGACGGAAAGACAGAGGAGTCGGAGGCAGCGGCGGATCCAGCGAGGAAATATTATTAGATAACAGACTTTAGTAGGGTTTACACCGACATGGGGTAAGTCTCACTCTTCTCCCATGGCACGCCAAGTGAAAGAAAGAAAAACTGTAAAAACCCGAGGGAAACTACTCTGTGAACGTTGTGCTTCTTGTGAGTTATGTTTTCACCGCGAGAATATACTTGTTGGTTTAACAGCTTTAACCTTTTCATTCATTGTAGAAAAGAAGTCAGCTTTTAAGATGTATCCTCACCACAGAGAAAGGTAAGAACATTTTCTGTCTCTTTTCTTTCTTTCTTTTTTTTAAATTTTTTTACTTGTGACCTTCGGATGCCCAACACTCCAGCCTGAATCAAATAACTTAAGGTTTTAATTTGAAAGTTTCCTCTGTCTGAAAATAGCCAGTTAGAGTAGTGGTTTAAAGCTGTAGTCATGCTGCACAGATTCAAACAAGGTTCATCAGTCCTCTGTGCTGTGCAGCACATCTGGAGCGATGTTCTACCTTCTCTTTCTTGCACTAACACAGCATCTGCAGAACCTCTCCAGGATCTCTTCAGGCTTTATGAATCTCTTAAATTAAGGCAATCATCTCATAATGTTTTTTCCCGTGCGTGCCCCCGGGGTCAGTATATTATTTGGAACATAATTCGCAGTAATGACTGTGCTCAAGATGCTCTTATTGCGGTTGTACCAAAAGATTGGGGAATGAGCGGTGGTACAGAGGAGGGCAGGCGTTAGTGTGAGAAGCTGCTAATTTCTTTCACAGTATCAGAGATGTTCTAATCATCCATTTACCTCTTATTATTATTTCTCTCTTTCTTTTAGCACCAGCAAAACCGGAATGTTTCCACTAAATTGACGAAATAATAGAAAAGTCTTTGCGTTAATTCAGATGTTTAACATCTGTGTGTGTACAGGATGTAAATAGATGAGGGCGGCAGGAGAAACCAGATTAAGCAGATTATGGGTGTTGTAGATTGTGGGAGGAATTAGCGAGGTACATCTTTGGTCACTGTGCTTAGATGCTTAGAGACCCCCACTAAGTAGGACATGTCCATCTGCTGGGATGAAGGTCAAGTAACTGTTTGCGCTGCTGTGCAGTTAACAGCACACACACGCACGCACACACAGATTTGTGTCACCAGAATGTGTCTCAACTACTGTGTTCACACACAGGAAGCAGCACGTGTTGACACACACTTGCAGCCAGAGCTCCAGACTGTTTGACTACCGGTCGATCGGGTTCGGAGAGCTCCATTTTTCTCGGGTGGAGACCAGATATCCAAACACATCACCTCGGACGAGGTCAACACATGGCAGCGATGGGGACAATGGTTTATTTTTTGGGTGGACCCTCTGCCCTTTTTCATTGTCCTAACATCTGGACGTCCAAGGCAAATAAACCTCAGCTTCTCAGCTGACGACAGTAGTATCCTTTTGAGTTTCGGACGGCTGGGATAGAAAGAGCCGAGCAACAGGAAGACACGTTTCAGAATTGTCCCCTGCTTTGGCATTTTGTGCCTCAAAGAATGAGTAAGATGATAAGATAAGATAAGCCTTTATTCATCCGACAGTTGGGAAATTCTCATTGTTAATAGGAGCAGACACATTCGGCAATCACACAGGCACACAGTGCACACATGGGTGGACTAAAGAATAAAATAAAATAATTACCTTGTCTTAAAGCAAATGCTTAAATTACAAAACTTTATACCAGACCATCTTCACCAGTTGAATCATATCAGAAAAAAAACTGAAAGCCTCAGTCTTCAGTCTAAAAGGACAGTCCGCTCACCAGCATGCTGTCCCCGTCTAGATCAGTGCATCAGTAGTTGAGGAAGCTGAGCGGCAGATCCACTGATACCACCAGGATTACTCAGAGATGAGAAGAATGACATCACGTGCTGTTATCAGGCTGGAATGTGGCCGAAACGCTTCTGTTCATGTCAGTATCTCCAGTCAGTGCTAGAAATGTTGTGCAAGTCCACTAAACATTAACCCTAAACCCTCTAAACCGTGATAACCTGAGAAAGAAACACACACACACACACACACACACACACACACACACACACACACACACACACACACACACACACACACACACACACCCAGACCGTTACTGGATTTGTGTTTCACTAATAGGGTCAGATATAAATGTACAATGACTGGCCAAAATAATCCGGTTCTTCTGGGAATATCCACGGCAATTTACTACCCTGCACCAAAGTAGAAGTGTCCTGGTTTTTAGCATTTCATTCTTTAACTTGGCCCCTCTTTCTGCAAACACTGCTATGAGATGGGCGGCGGAGATTAGAGTGGAAGAACGTGGACGGAGTTAAAGAGACCTTCAGCGGCGTGGCTGCTCACGCCACATGGCAGTGACTTTGTTGCTTTGATATATTTACCTCGTATCCAGGATACATGTCTGCGCAGTCTGCCAGGAGCAGATCAGAGCGTGGAGGGTGAACGGCTCTGGAGAGGGTTTACAGAGCTCTAGTCCTCATCAGTTGCCAGCTAACCGTGTACAGTCGGCGAATGACGCAGGAAAAAGTGTGGGAGAAAGCCAAAGGATGATTCTACATCTGACCTTAGATGGCAGAGCGGCGGACAGACATGTCCCATTATGAAAATAAGCAAAAGAGAAAGGATTTTCAAGCCAAATAGTTTGATAATGGGCTTTAATGGAAGATGTTCTAAAGGTTTAAATGCTCATCTCAGGAGTAAAAATACATTTTAGCGTATGCAAAAAGCTTTCTCTTTTGTTTCTGTCTTGTTGTTTTCACTTCCTTCTAAAGCTAAAGGCCTTCCCAACGGGGAGGGATTTTCCCTTTGTATAGGAACATATTCTCACAGCTTCTCATCATCCTCATGCCTGTGTTCCCTCCTCCAGGGAGCAGCCGATCTTCAGCGCCCGGGCCCATGTTTTCCAGATTGACCCAACCACCAAGAGGAACTGGATACCTGCCAGCAAGCATGCCGTCACGGTGTCCTTCTTCTACGACGCTAACCGCAACGTGTACCGCATCATCAGCGTGGGCGGGACCAAGGTGAGAGCACAGAAAGTGGCGGTTAAAGACAAAATTGCGACGGTTACAAAACTTGTTTGTCTTTCCATAAGGAATCTATTAACGATCAAACACTTACTTACTGCAAAGACGCATTTTGCTGCTTGATTACAGTGATGCTGATGGGGTTGGCATCAAACTGGGCTTTGCAGCATTTGCAACAAAGGCACAGAGGACTAACAATTGACGACAAACAGCAGCTTCAAATTGATTTTCCTCTTCACCGACCACACTCCTACCACAAAGCCTGTACGGAGTGAATCTCGACAAATCAACAACCAGAGCCTCTATCTTTCGGGCCGGTGGATTTAGATTACGAGTAAAAGGCCACATCACCCGCGGGGGGGTGGGGAGAGTGGATGGGGGGGTTGGGGGGTCTATCTGATCTCTTCTTAGCACCTCTGGTGTGACCCACATTTCTGCCTACCCAGAAAGCACCGCGGGGCGGCAGTTGGTCGTTCAGCAGCCCAATCCTGCCAGGACCTGTGTCTGGCTCCACGGTAATCTTCACTGCTGCTGCTGCCACCGTCTAACATGTTATGTCAAACGTGTCACAGCAGAAACGCGGACAGTTGAGTTCATGTAATCATTTGTTGGACTGGCTGAGAGAAGAAGGAAAAAGCTTCTTCCTAAGCTGCCGTTGCCCTGCAATCCTGGGATTTTAAATCGGTTCCATTATCGTAACGCCGAAGATGACGTAAAGGGTTTATAAATAGGTCCGCTTGAATATTTTTTTTTTCCCTCATTTGTCAAGGGGGGGAAAGAGGTCGCTTCCCTCAGAATGAGGTGATGAACCTGGTGGATGAGCTGTGATTGTGCATTGGCTGCTTCTGTTTTGAATTTACTTTGGACAATGAGAAGCTTGTGACTGTCGGAGGTCTGTCTGTTCAACACGGGCATTTTCTGAAGCAGAATTATATCTCAACTGGCCTCGAACATCTGGAGGCCATTAACCGGCGTAAAGAGGCGCCGCTAATGTTACAACAGCCTTTTCTGCAAAAAATATGAAACATTTGATCAGTTTACAAGGTAACACTTTGTTCTGTAGTGACACAAGTGCACGAATAGAAGCATGATCTCCAAAGAGAAAGAGTCATGCAAGTGTCTCTTTGTGCTCCCCAGTAGTATGTAGGCACTAAATCACAGGTGTCAAACATACGGCCCGCAGGCCAAAACTGGCCTACTAGAGTGTCTAATCTGGTCCATTGGATGAATTTGTACAGGCTGCTACCACTAAATGGTAACAGCGGCAAGTTAACTTAACTGCCAGTTTGGTATTCACTGAATCGCAGTAAAAAGAAACTGTTTTATCAGTATGTGAGTCAACTAAAGGCAGTCTGTTCAATACTTGCATATTTCATTCAATTCCCAAACTCTCAAGCCCGTGGTGCCTTCAGGGGCATCAGGGTATCATTAAAGTCAGAGGGGACTATGAATTTCAAGAGCAGCCGTGCCTTTAATTTACACGGCACTGACATTTTTGGTTATTCATCCAGTTAACCTTAAAAAAAAAAACTTCAGCATCAGAAATGTCAAGCCTGATATTTATTACTTCTATATATACTTTTCTTTGCCAATGTCCAATCATTAAATGTATCAATAAAAATAAAAAAACTTGCAGCCTGTACAAAATACCCGCGTCTAAAGGAACGTGAAGGCTAATATAAAATAACACCAACATTTAGTTTGTTCTGGACATGTGCCTTTTCCCTGAAGCATCTGTAAGCGTGACCTTTGTCATCTCTGCATCTGTAGGCAATTATCAACTGCACCGTTACACCCAGCATGACATTTACTAAGACGTCCCAGAAGTTTGGTCAGTGGGCTGACAGCAGGGCCAACACTGTCTACGGTCTGGGGTTTGCCACAGAGCAGCAACTGCATCAGGTAAACTAAAGCACTTCAATCCCGAACTGTTCCAGAGCTGAACTGACTCGTCCTCTTTTTTAAAAAAAGTTTTCAGACAAGTTTAAGGAGGTGAAAGATGCAGCTCGTCTGGCGCGAGAAAAGTCGCAGGACAAAGAACTGGCCAACACTGCGCTCACTATCGCTGCTCCTCAGGTGAGCTCCGCCCTGCGAGAGCGGCTGTGATTGAATCAAAGGAGGGATGGAGAGAGGAGAGAGAAAAGCGAAAGAAACATGAGCTGGGTCACTTGTCTCGGAGGGAAGTGAAAGCGAGGAAAACTAGGGCGGTGGTAAAATTATCCTGTGCTGCTCAGCAGTACTACGCATTCACATCTTCTATCCTCGGCTACCCAGAATCCTCTGACTGAAACAGGGTAATGATGAAAATGTAGTCAGCTCAGAGGCTTTCTAATCAATAGAGAATAATCAGCCATCAGTTACATCTGCTTGGCCATGAGGAACATGCCAATTTCCTTTTTAATTCTACGGCTGAACAGATTCCAAGTGGTGTCCCTCACTCCACCTCTTTATCGATTTAACGAATACGTTGGAAAAGCCTGAGCTCCAGAAAATTGCCAAGTGCGTCAATTAATTGCACTTCCTAAGTGGCAGTGCACCGCATAACAGCTTTCTGCTAAGCAAGTCTGTGATTGTAATATTCTGAGAAGGTCATTATGTACTGCGTGCTTCACGATGACATGTTTTTTTTTGTCTGTTTCTCCACCTCATGGATCTCCTCTGTAGTTCTCACAGGTGAGTCTTTTCATGGTTTAACTTCAATAAATATGGATACAGATAGAACAAGCCCCTGTATTTTTAATGACTTTATATTTGCTCTGAATGAGCCTTCGTGTCGGCTAAGCTCTTATTTTATCATCCAAAGCAGACACAAAAGCTATTTTAGTGTTACTGCATACCGCATACACTCATCAGGCATAACATTACGACCACCCTCCTAATACTGTGTAGGTCTCCCTTATGCCTCCAGAGCAGTTGTGACTCATCAGAGAATGGACATGGTCCCTCTGAGGGTGTCCTGTGGTGTCTGGAAACAGGATGTTGTTATTGGGGGGCCTTTGGGTCCTAAGGGTTGAGGTTGAGGGGCCTCAGGAGGTTCCTGGTCTGGTCTAGGTCGGTGCTACATGTCACATCCACACAAATGCCAGGTCCAAAAGTTTCCCAGCAGAATATTGCATGGTCACAAGATGGTCAATGTCACTGCCGTCTCCTCTCAGCGGTCATAATGTTATGCCAGATTATTGAATCAGGCAGGCGAGTCCATCAAGACCGGAGAAAGCATAGAGCAAGTTCTTCTTATTTAAGTTCCGGTGTATAGCTTTACTTGAACACCGAGCAGTCGACACAATCTTTACCGGACGTGAACGGTATTTTCACTTTTAAAAGCCTTTCTCTTCATCCGCTCTCCTGTTTGACAGAATCCACTTAGTGTCAAGATTGTGTTTCATTATAATGCTGTCTGATTGTTATTATGAGAGTCCACTTACTGATGTGTTCCTCAGGACCTCTCGGATGAACTTCAGTCTCCACCGGTGATGTGTGTGAATGGCCCAGAGGACAAGCTCTTCCGTAGCCAGAGCGCCGACATCACCCTGGCTTCTGAGAAGGAGCGCATTAAAAAGATGCTCTCTGAAGGGTAAATGAGTTACGCACACACACGCGCACAGTCTGAAATGAAGCCCAGCAGGTCAGACACACATTATCCCTTTTCTGAATCCAGTTTCCTTTTCTCTTCAAACATTTAACTTCCTGTGATAAGAACACTATTGGGAAATATTATTTTTTTGTGTTGTCATTAAGAATCTGGTTTCGGTTTGGTAATTGTGTGTGTGTGTGTGTCCGTTACAAATGTTGCATGATCAATCCATAGTTTCTCTCCATCACATACAAGACATTCAGGTTGAAATTTCACTTCTCACCCCAGAGACAACAGTTTGATTTTGAAATAAATTGTAGCATGAGCTCGATTTCCTCAAAAGATGCCTGACATTTCAGCCAAACCTCATGGTCTTTCTCAGTGGATGGAGCTGCTCTGTTGCCATCGAGATTGTTCGACAATTTTCGTCACATGACCTAGTGTGGATGGTCACCTGACACTGGGTCTCCATGACAACTGAGCAAACTCCTAATGAAAACTTCAATCAATTTTTTCATAAACTGACCTTGTGCTAAGATTGATTTGGTTAAATGCACGAATTCTTTTACAGGAAAAATGCTTGTTTGCTTTCTTGCAGAGATTTTGATAAACTGATTGATTCTGCTGTCATGCCTGGTAGTTTTTTAGCTTAGCTTTGCATAAAGATTAGATATATAAGTACCTGGGTCTGCAGCTGGATCACAAACTGGACCGGGTCAGCTAAAATAGGCTCAGTATGCAAGAAAGATCAGAGCCGTCTCTCTTTCCTCAGGAGGCTAAGGTTGTTTAATATCTGCCACAAGCTGTTGGACATGTTTTACCGGACTATTGTTGCCAGCGCCCTCTTCTACGCTGTGTTGAACTGGGGAGACGGGCTCTGTGGTCAGGGCAGAGCTGGAGTCATACATCAGCAAGTGCAATGCAAAGTGTTGGATGCAGTGGTGTAAAGCACAAAGCCACTGGACTCTAGAGGAGAGGAGATGTTCTCTGGAGCAACCAGTCATGCGTCTCCATGATGGACCAATCTGGGTTTGGTAGTTACCAGGAGAACGGTACATCATTGAAAGCACTGTGCCAAGTGTTAAGTTTGGTGGAGGGGGGATTATGGTGTGGGGTTGTTTTTCAGGAGCTGGGCTTGATCCTTGATTTCCAGTGAAAGTAACTCTGAATGCTTCAGCATACCAAGAGATTTTGGACAATTCCATGTTCCCAACTTTGTGGGACCAGTTTGAGGATGGCCCCTTCCTGTTTAAAAGCATGGTCCATGAAGACTTGGATGAGTGGGTTTGGTGTGGAAGAACTTGACTGATCTGCACAGAGTCCTGACCTCAACCTGATAGAACGTCTTTAGGATGAATTAGATGAAGACTATGAGCCAGGTCTTCTTGTCCAACATCAGTGTCTAACCTCACAAATGGGCTTTTGGAAGTATGGTCAAAAATTGCCATAAACAGACCTAAACCTTGGGGGGAAAGCCTTCCCAGAAGAGATGAAGCTGTTTTATTAAACCCTACATCATAAACCCTGTGGCGTCATATTAAATCCTATGGATTAATAATGGGATATCACTTAAGTTCATATGCATTTAAATGCAGGTTAGCGAATACTTTTGCGTTGAATTTAACTTTATGAAGCTGTTGCACATCTCAAGTGATCCACTGGACTGTGCTTCTGGTTTCACTTGACCAGGTAAACCATTACCTGAGTATTAGCATGGTTTTCATTTCTGGAGTTAATTAAAGTTGGACATCACCGGATGTCTTGAACTCTCTAGAAAGCGAAGAGGCCACTGTCGAGGTGTTGACTCATGCATAACATCAAATAGAGCTTCGCCCCATTCAGTCCTTTGAGCCACCCACAATGCTTTTATACCCTACAGTCCAATTATTACGACAGAAAGCTGCTCTTGAATCGTTGCCATGGTAAACTGTTGCCAGGTGACAACCTCAAGCTTTTGAGATTTGGAAGGACAGAGTGAAGGCAAATGATCAAAGATGAGGAGAGAAAATGACTGATGTTGTCTACTGGCTGCAAACATGGACTGAGTTGTCTTATATGTTAGTGGAGTGTAGGTAGGTGTAGGTGCACCCATAAATTGTGTAGAGACTGGTTATATTAGTGTGTTTTACTGTGAATAGATAGAAGATAGATAAACGTGGAAGTGTCAGTGGGTTGGGTTCTGGCCTTTATTGTAATTATTTGTGACAGTCATCTTGGTCAGTTCCTTGTAATAAAAGATCTTAGGGTTCATGATACCCCTCCATTAGGACGTGCTTCAGCCTTTCAGCTTCGTCTTCTCAAAATCTAATGACTGTATCTTTGGTTTCTTTACAAGACCCGTGAAATGACCTTCACTGCAGGCTGCAGCCAGTCATATAGCCTCTTTAACTCCTCTGTAGTGGGTTTGTGATTGTGTTAACCAGGCCATCAGCGTTTCATCATGTTCCAAAGCCTTGGCAGCTGTACAGTTGGCTGCAACTATAGTATTCAGCCTGGTATTGCAATGCTTAGTGCAAGACGCCGTTCTAACAGTGAACTGAAGTGTTTTTAAATCAAGTGAACAAAAGACAATCATGTGATATTTTCATCTAAACTTGTTTAACACAACTGGTTCCCACTCTGTAAGTAAAGAGTTAGTTACCAGTGAAATCAAGTACTGTAGATTGTTGTAGAATCCAAACCTACAAAGTTTCTAACTGAAATATTGTGGTTTACAAAGACAAAGTTGACTCCACATAATGAAGTTGGTCACAAAAACACGTTGTTGTATCTCCTTAGCAAGAGATAAAAAATCATGTTGTTA
Organism: Mugil cephalus; assembly: GCF_022458985.1. Lineage (NCBI taxonomy): Eukaryota > Metazoa > Chordata > Actinopteri > Mugiliformes > Mugilidae > Mugil > Mugil cephalus. Next base: position 19,621,012 of record NC_061776.1, on the reverse strand, counting down.
TTTTTTTCAAGGTGTCTTTTCAGCCTCTCTGTTAGTTAAGGTCTAATTGCTTCACTAATACTGAATGAAATAGTAGATGAGTTTGAAGTTTAAAGGCCTGGGATCCGGATCATTCTGTCTCATCAGCAGGATTGCATCAAGTTGTCGAGTGCTCATCCTTTCTGAACATTTTAAGCTCCTCTTGCCTTTGTAGTTCATACCACAGTGAGTTATGTTTATGTATGTTTGTGTCGTTTAGGTCTATTTGCGAGATGAACCTGGAGGCTGAGCTCTTCACTCTGCAGGACAGCAACTCCAAGTTGGTGGCTGCTTTGCATGAGGCTAATGCTAATGTGGAGCAGTGGAAGAAGCAGCTGTCAGCATATCAGGAGGAGACTGAAAGGCTCAGAGAGCAGGTGAGCCTCCACTGCTTTAACACTGACTCTCAGAGGGCAGGGAGAGGATGATCTGTTTTAGTGTACTCATCCTGAGCACTGACTCAGCCATTATCACATTATCAGCGGGAAAGAAATGTGTACATCATTCGATTTCATAAACTCCCACTTCTATGTTTACTAGTGATAAAATATAATGCTTTCAAATAACCATATAGGTTGTTTGGCCAGGGAGTTCCCTTTTAGGTGACTTTAAAAGCAAAAACGTTGCTGTGTACAGCATCTTTCGTATGTCGTTCATATGTGTGCATGATCTATAAATGTACTTTATGTATATATGATATATATATATATATATATATATATATATATATATATATATATATATATATATATATATATATATGATCCTGGATTTCTGGATAACGAGGAAACAGAACCCCCAAGATGGAGAGATTCACTGGTACATGAACACACTGTTAAACATAGAAGTACCATCACATTGTTTCTCTGACCGAAGGTCTGGTTATTAAAAGCTATAACCGGCCCAAAGAAGCATTAGAAGCTGCACCATGAGTCAAACACTGTACTAAGTAGTTGTTTTCTCTCGGAGCCCTCCACATACCCATACAGTGGGTCTGTATTAATCTGCAGCATAGAAGCCTATGGTTAAGGTCACACCTCATTATAGATTCTGGAGCTGTGTAGCTCCAGAAGAGACACGGCTAAATTAAAGCTTTCTACAAACAAGAACAAGGTGAGTCTGATGAGACTCAGCCCGTCACTCCGTTCTTCTTTTCAGCTATGACCACGATGCATGTCTCTCATTTCTGAGTGGGGTCGTGCTGGTTTTGGTTGGTCGCCTTTTCACTTAATTTCTTGGTTGAGAAAAAAAAAAAGGTCTGGCCGGTAAAACACTTCATCATTCTTTGACCTGACTTGTGTTGGAGTGTTTTTCCCTCCAAAGCTTTAATCAAGGTGTGGGTGAAGCGGTTCACTACGCGCACGGCAATGTCACTTTTGACCACATGGGAGTTCGCTCTAAACACCTTGAGCCTCAGGAGAGTTTTTCCACTTGAATTACTTTTCAGTTTCCAGTGGATGCAGATGTCTCTGCACTCTCTCTCCCCACTCATCAATAAAATGTATTTTCACCGTTACTGCTAACCGATTCCTCGGGGAACAACCTCGCCTCAGGCTGACAATTACAAACCTCTCTGATTCAATGCTTTAATGTCTTGATCCTTTTCCATTATAGTCCAGTCTTGCAGCATCGATCAATGCTCTTTAATTCTCTGGCACTCGTCTGGTATTTCAACAAGAAACACTTTTCTCTATTTTGATCCACGACAACAAATGAATTCATATAAAAGTGAGAGAAACCCTGTCTCCTTTGGACCAGGCTGGTTGCCTGTGTCTGAGGAAGGGGACCAGGTGGCTGAAAATGGTTCATGTCTCTGAGGGGGTGTGAGAGGGAGAGGGGTTTGTAGGACAGCAATATCCTACTTTCGATGTCCCAGTTAGGAAAAAATGAAAAATCACCAGAGGGAGCTGGCATCCACTCGCTTGTCTTTTTTTTTTTTTTTTTTCTTCTGCTGCTCCTCATAGTCTTAGCCATACACGGTTTAAAATAATCCATCCTGTCGAGAGGTGGTGGTGGTGGAGGAGGTGGAGGAGGAGGAGGGAGGGGTCTTTAGAGGTGTCCTTTGTGTGTTTTTTTTCTGAATCATTGGGAACAAATGACTATGCAGTGCGGATGTAAATCCTGATAGTGTCTCTTACTACAATCTAGGTCTTATGGATGAAGTAGCAATTTACAGGTTGAAGGTAAAAATGTGATTAAAAGAAAGTGAGGTTGATGTTTGTAAGAAACTGAATCCTGTTAAGAAATCAGCTGTTTGGCTTTGGTTACTGTCGAGTAGGTTTGTCTATAAAGGGCCAGGTTATTTTTAGTCTACTGGAGCTTTGTGCCCCACTTTGGTTCAGACTGCAATATTTTAATTGTCAACTGTTGACAATTGATTATTATTTATATAGATATTCCAGATGTTGATATAATCAGTTGTAATTCTTCCATCTAAAGCCTAATTTATGGTGCTGAACCAGGAACTTCAGCAGTACTCTGGGTTAGATGCTAATCAATCACAGCAGACATTTTGACTCATCACAGTACGGAAGCACATGGATTAATGATGTCTTTCTTATCTTAGGTGTACCAGTAATCCATGACAGTTCCTGTTTTCACATAGGACTCATGAGCCCGTGGTTACCACATGGGAACAAAGAACACAGAACACTGCTGCGAGGCAACTTTCAGCTTCTCTAACCCACAAAGGCTAACAAGTTAGCATGCTAATGACTGGGTGACTTACTTTCAGAAATGTTAAGGCATACTGATACTTAGGGAATGTCAACATTTTCCTTAAAGATGTTCCAAAATAACAGAGAAAATACTATTTGACTAAATTACAATAAATTATGTAACCATCCACTTCCTCCATTTCTGAAAACATTAGCAAACAGGTCACAACTTGTGACCTCCAAACATTTCCACTTACACGTGAACACAATAAATAAAAGTCTCCTAGTCAAGATGTGACAAGGGTCTATTAAATGTTAACAAGTCATCAAACTACATTGGATGAAATCAGACAATTAACATGATGATGTTAGCATTATCATTAGGGGCTTGTTAGCAAGCTGATTTTGGCATTTAACAAAAAGCCCTGCTGTGTTAGAGCTAGTGGTATGATTCTAGGCTATTAATTTATCTATTTTACTCTATTAACACAAAGGTTTACAGGAGTTTATATATATATGTATATATGTTCTACATCACATACAACATTATTAGTAGCAACATTTATGACCTCAGTCACTTTAAGTTTCAACACTGAAACTGAATAGAGACGTTTCTGTTTAACTATGTATAAAATTCCTGTTTGGGTCTTAATATTCAGGAACTTGTGCTAATGATGACAGTGTTAGTCCGAATTATTTTTTAATTTGAGAATGAAAGCTCTACTAGTGCTCGACGCTCTTCTTCTATACCATGTTTTCTGGCTCTCTTTCATTCATTTACACCACCTAATGGAGGAAAGATGGTTGGGGGTCACAGGGTCTGTGTACTCACATGGCTTTGCACCTTCGTGTGTGTGTTCATGAAGTTTTGACTTTGTTAGTGGCCGTGATACATGAAAAAGAATCCCAAATGGGACGAATGTGCAAAACTCTGTGTGTAACTCCTTTCTATGTACTAGACAATATTTAATTAATTGTGTAATTAAAGGTGGCGGAACTTGAGGCTCATGGGGGGCAAGGACCCAGTGACCTGCTGAAGGACGAGTTGACCCAGTCCTTGGAGGAACTGGAGGCCCTGCTGAAAGCCAAAGATGAGGTTAGATTATGTTTCCTTTGACCATCAGCCGTGTTCAACAAAGATGTTGAATGATTAAACTCTAGGATCAATATACAGATGCACGACATATTAAAATCAGACGGGTGTGCTCCATTCCTTTGCAGGAAATTCACATTTTGCAAAGCAAGAAAGCCGAGTACCATGCGATGGAACATGAGCGGGACGAAGCCATTCACAGATTACGGGTAGGAAACACGTTATTACAATGACCTGTTATGCTTTAATTATTAATTGGCACAATTAATCAATAAAAGCCTTCCTTTGAATGTAGGAGATGGAAATGCGAAATTCAGAGTTGGAGCGTCGGATCCAGAACACGGAGCAGAACCTGAATAACTCTCTGGAGGATCGGGATCGCATGGATACTGAGATCCAGAGGGCCATAGAAATTCTGGACATCAAGATCTTTGACCTTAACGACCTCCGCCAGAGCCTTGTTAAACTTATCGACAAATAGGAAGGAAGCAAAACGCAACCTGTGAGCGCAACGGAACGCATGGCGAGGCTAAATTTGCCATGGCAGCAAGCAGTACGGAAAACAAGATGGAGCTGGTCCCTGTCCTCTTCAAGCACAAGACCCACCTCAGCTGCACGATGGTCACTCCATGTCTGTGTTGCAGAAGCGGCTGTGCTGCATTCAACAACATATCCTGTAGGTTTTGGCCTTAGCAGCTGCATTCTCATGGTAGCGCTTGTCCCATCTAGCATTCAGTGCTTCATGTCGCTTTACAAGGGTAACATTCAATGCAATAACCAACTTTAAGGTAAGTGCTTAACAATGCCAGACATTATTATTAAGAACTGGTGCTTGTCGTTTTTTCATAAGTATGACTTTTGTACCCAAAATGGCGATGCTTTGTCAAAGTGGATGATACGAGGCCTTGTTTTTTCACCTTTACAACTAAATGCGGTGACGGAAAAGAAGAGAAATGGGAAATGCACAAAATAACGTCTTAGCGTTTTGCCTCTTATTAAAGCCTGCGTATAAAATAATTCCTGAATTAGCACTTAATAAGGTTTGATCTGTGCCGTGATAAGCTTGACGTCTTGTAGTTACCCTTCTGTAATGTAGCAGCTATAATGTTGTGGACGAACTTTAGTTGAATATTTCCACAGGAATAAGCAATGATACATATTTACAGTGAAACAGTATGCTAATAGTGTTTATAATTAAGATAATTCATGGATGCACAACTTGAAGAGTAGATCTGAATATTGACACCAAAGATCACTGAGTGAATAATAAGGTCTTTCAGGAGTTTGTTGAATCTTTATTTAAGCTTTTAGGAAAACGTTAGTAAGTTACAGTGAAGATTTAAGTACATGTTAATAAATATGATGTATTAAGCGATTAAATCTAGGATATGTAAGAGTTTTACAAATGCTATGAATCAGCTCTGCTACAGCTAAGATCATAGGAAATGAAACTGATGACTTAGTCTTACTGATACATTTGAGTGACATTTGGACTGGCGCAGTCCGAATGAATCACTCTGGGGTCATCTCTTATCAAACCACTTAATAACGTGTTTGTTTTTATTTGTGATGCATTCAAGGAAACTTAAGGGACATGTTTTGCCTTCGGTTAATTTTCGAGCATGTCACCTTTGGCTGCGGGTCGTGTTCCACAGGCCTCGAGAGCGCGGCTGTAACAAAGCAAATTAACTGAAAAACTACAGAATGTCTACTTTTTATCTCACAGACTGTAATATTGTTTGACATGCTCTCTAATGCTGTATGATTTTCTTTTCAAGCCTTACTGTTCTTGGAAGGTCATGTCGGCTCTGGTTCTCAGACTCAGAGCTGTGGTCATGGTGGTTTGGAAATAAAGGCAAAGTACAAGGTTGTTCTGCTGCTGTGTTTCTTCCCTCCTGTAGACCAGCTCGTTAATCAGTGATATTTTCCTTAAGTAGGAATACCACACTTTCAAAATTCAAGAAAATACAATTTACATATTTCAAAATAAGGTGCAATCACATCAGAAACCTATCGCAACTGATCTATCAATGTATGTAGTCTTAAAAAAGTAAGTTCAAATAGTAAATGGAAGTGTTATTAGCAAAATCTGCTTAAACGTAGTAAATGTGGTCTTCATTAGACACCAAAAGGTTTATATCATCATATTATTAATGATGCATTAACATTTAAGATGATATTAAATATTGTAGCTGAGGCTGAGCTAATTTTACTTATTTTATAAGTTCAGCTCAACTGGCTTTATTTACTGTATAGCAAGTTGGTGCATTTCATGTTATTCATTGCAATCTAATGCAAAGTAACTCTTGCTATCGGTTAAATGTGCGGTATATTATTTCCCCTCAACACATAGTAGAAAGTAGCATTAAATTAAAACACTTAAATAAAGTACAAGTACTATATTTCATAAAATGTAAAGTGAAAGTTGGAAATGTTTAAGTAAAATACAAGCACATCAGATATTTTATGTGTGTATAAATTCATCTTTAGGAGTAATCTTCATTGACGGCTACTGGTCGCCACCTCTCTGAGCATGAGTTAATTCTCTCTAAAGTAAGCCTGTGCCTGGTTTGCATACTATACATACTTGCAGCAGACCATCTTCTCACAGTTTTACTTTCGAGCCAGCTGTTTCAGAGATGGCTCAATGGTGCCCCCTCTCTGACCCAGGACAAGGTGGAGAGAAGACCGATGAAGAAGAGAATCTGACAAAAACTAAGAAACTGAATAATCATGACATCTCAGCAGTAACATGAATTACAATGCCACTGTGGTAGTTTAACACACCTTTCTGGATGTTACAGTCTGACACGGCATTTTCCAGCAAAGATGAGCTCTGGAGGGATACACTACAAAAATGCAGAAAAGAAAGAAGAAAATTAGTCACTGTTACATATGTGAGGTGCAAAAGTAAGTAAAGTATTTGGTCACCCCTTTGTGTAGCACGAACACTAAATGAGAATACTGCTATGAGTGACTTTTAGAAGAAAAAAACAAATAAAAGATGTATTCGGAAATTGGGTTACACAAAGTCAAAACTTGCCTTTACTAACTAACTTTACCATTCACTCGTAGGTTGTCAAAATAAGTAATCGATGAGCCCATTTCTCATACCGACCATCAAGGTAATCCTGGCCCCAACGACACGTCGGCATTTAATGGGGTTAGGCCCTGTGTAAATAGCAGGCGCAAAATACTAAATGAAAAACAACAGCACACATAAAGTCAAAAACCATCGTCCCTGGGTGGGCTCGAACCACCAACCTTTCGGTTAACAGCCGAACGCGCTAACCGATTGCGCCACAGAGACAACGTTATACAATTTTCCTATAGATCAAATAATAATGCTGAATTCGCGACGTATTGTTACCATTGTAGTTTTGTTGAGTCCAGTTATTTGATGAACCGCTATCAAAGCTACAAGAACAGAACAAATTATAGGTTGGGCCTATAGGTTGGGCCAGCGCCTCTAGCTAATGAATACACTATCTTTTAACTAGCTTTTAACTCACCTCTAAGGTGAATTGACCTACTTAACCAGCACATTTCTTATTATTTGCGATATTTACTCACTATTTAATCAAATAAGCCTTGTTGTATTACCTGCACGGCGTGATTTTTAAAACATTGACGGTGTAGTCACGCAGCCCTCAAGTGTTGGGTTGATAGCAGCCACCAGAGGGCGATATGGTACTACAGAGTCTCAGTGATGACAAGCGACGAAGACGCTAAACGCACACATTTTAAAAACAAAATGAAACCACTTGAGTAAAGGTGATGAAAACATGCAGTACTTTTATCATCCCATCTGACTATATGTCTGTGGCGAATAATTAACTGTACCGTAATTACTGTACAAACTGTAATCATAGAACAATAAATACATGAGTCGAACAAGTTAGTTTTTACGAAAGATTAAATGAAATTTATTTCCAACATTTTACTGTCAGCTGCACGTATGTAACAATTTCTCTGTTTTACAGTATTAAAAGAACGATCTTCTGTCTACGTTGAACAGTAGTATACACGCAACTTTAGTTTGTATATAGCAAACATATGGTTTGTGGACTTGCCACATATAAAACAACTGTGAAAACTACAGTGAAAATCGACAAGAACTGAACGTTTTCCCAATCATTCTATAGTTTCACATTAAAAGTGCAGATAAAAACTGCTGATATGTCGACTTTTAAAGACGTCGGTAGTACACATATTGCCCTGTGTAGCAGAGTGGCGCAGCGGAAGCGTGCTGGGCCCATAACCCAGAGGTCGATGGATCGAAACCATCCTCTGCTAAACGTTTTCTTCAATTAGAATAACCACACCTTTACTTCTTTAATTCCACTCTCAGCTAAAAGTGAAACACAACGGGATGAGCATACAGGAACCGGTGGGAGGAGCCTACAACATCAGATTGAACCATACATATTCAAGGTTAAGACGATGCCTCTTTGAGACAGCTAAACTGGAACATTATGAACATTACCAAAAAAAACCTTTACTGAGCTTTACGCATTCTGTCTGCTACAGAGGACCTGTGGTTGGTCAGGTTATTGAGGACACAGCTGTTGGTCAGCATAGATAGTTTGGAGTTCAGACTGTCTTTACTTTTCTCCCAGTAACAATCTCCTCCTTGATCCATATTTTCTTCTCCTTCTTTATCCTCCTCTTGATCTTCAACTTCACTCTCTTCATCACTGCGTTCATCTTTTTCCAGCTGAAGGGAAAAGCAGATAAATTAATGAATTAATTAAGAAGATCTAATCCTCCAAGATCTAATTTTCCCAGAGCTCTGCTCTAAAGGTCTGACTAGCACATGCTCGGTGCACAATAGGGTTGTGAATCTATGAACAGGTGAATTAGTGGCTAATTGTAAAGTGTGTGGGATGAAATGGTACATTTAAGTGGCAGTTCTCACCTTGCCTTTAAGAAACTTATAGACCATACGTAATATTAAGCCTGCCCAGAAGATGTGAAGGCCCTGCAGCACCATGAGCAGGACATTAAAAAAGTAGTAGCCGGCAAAAGGTTGAAACACCTCCATGGACAGTACCAGGGTGGTGTGAATGATTCTGTAAGTAAGCAAACAATTGAAGTCAGGTTACAAATTATAAGACTTAAAAGACGCATAAAGGATTTAGTTTATTCACAAACAAAGAAGGAAAACCGTCTCTTACTTGCTGGGGAAAATCACCAACCGAGTCACAAGGAAGACCACGGCAAACACAACAAAGAGTGTGTCACATGTTTTTCTCCAGCCGGTGCCGTAGTTGAACATCTTGGCGGACTGCACAATCATTTAACAGTGAAACCAACAGGAAAATAAATAACAAGATCAGCTCAGATGAGTCTGATTGTTATGTCTTAATGAGTGCACAGATCTAACACAGTTTAAATTTGGAAGTGTGCTTTAATCCCCTCTGCTCATGAACAATGATTTCTGTTGTACAGGTAAACAAAGGTCAGCTCTCTACTCCTGATCACTGTGATTTTAGAGATCAGGAGTAAAGTCACAGGATCCTGCAGGCCAATACAGAGAACAGTCTGAACCTCTGACTACAGTTAACATTCGGTCTTTAGTCGGGCTACACACAAGTAGAAAAGTAACTGGACGGGGCATAAAGCTCGCTCTGAATGGACGGCTACAGTGGCACCTGCTGTTTCCCAGCAAGGTTACAAGAAAGCTGTAAGACGGTATTTGCCTGCACATGTGTGAAAATCCACCTCCTTTATCGTGTTTGTGCAGTACGAAAGAAATAGTTCACGCGTTACCTCTAGAAGGATGTCGGAGGAGTCATGGAGCAGCATGACCAAGGTGCCGATGCGAATGTAGTTAGCACAGTAGGAGAAACTGAGCAGGAAGATGGTGGCCAAATGGTGGATCACTTGTTCTTTAAAATCCTGGCAAATGAGACACATAAAATATCTGACCAGTAGAATAAAATAACCTACACATGTCAGCAGAGCAGCTCAGATTCCTGCTCTTTTAGTCACTCATTAACCATGCGTGGTTGAAGTGAGGTGAGTGAAGCATGAAATACGACCACGGCGACGCAGGCAGAATCCTAATGCCTTCACTTCAACACGTCTCTTAGAAAAGTTCCACTACAAGGCAGTCACGAGGAAATCTGCTGCGTAACATTGTTCAGCGAAGGAATGCCCTCACCTTCCTCTTCACGTCCACAGAAATCCGCAGGAGCAGAGAGCCGTAAAATCCCAACTCCAGCATGTAGTACCAATAGTGAGCTCTCTCCATGGGCTGAGGAGGAAACATTATTTATAAGTAATTCTAATACAAATGGTAATTGAAGAATATGTCAAGTGAGGCTTGTCTGGAAAGGAGGTAATTTGAAACAACTGACGCATTTGAAGATTGCGGCTTCGTCAGCTTCGTGACACTGTTACAAGAAAGAAAATTAACCTAAAAAAAGGTTGTCATGGTTGTGTGTAGTGAGGTTCCTCATATAGCTGCAGCAGCCTTGGTCGTATGATGTATGTGACCTGTTGTAGTGCTGCAGACAAAGTGTAACGCCCATAACGACGAATCGAAACCATCCTCTGCTAAGACATCACTTATACAAAAATAATTGATCCACATTACGGTCTGTTGGTCTCTTAGCTGTTCGCAGGAAATGTCCTGTCTTCACTTAGTGGATATTTTAAAAGGGGCCTGACAGAAGGTGCACACAAAATCATGTCAGCACCAAAAATAATAAACTGAGGAAACAACTACCATCCTATCTGAGATCATAAATAATGGTTAGTTTCAGTCTTAAATAGTGTTTTTGAGCAAATACACAGTAAAATCCTAGGTGGCTTATATGTAGAGTTAAACATTAACGGAGCAAAAGAGACACAGAGAAATATTGTGGCTCACTGTGGTTTTTAAGTAAGTCAAGCCAAGTATCAGAATTCAAATGGTAAAGCTGAACACTGAAAATATTTAAATTACTTTCTTCTTAACCTCACCATTCCTGATCATGTCCCTCAAGTTTCAGCTCCCTTAGATTTATATTTTGCCAGTGATGAGTAACTTTAATGTAAAGTTAGTCAGGGTATTTGCGAAAGAGGAAATTCATTTACAGTTCCTCTTCAAAACGAATTGAATCTCTTTCCTTCAAACTCACATCTCATCTATAAAATGTCTACAGAGAAATTAGACTTTGCTCATTGTGGTGACTGCATATGTGTGAATGTAGTCTGTTTTCAACAAAAGTTCAGTTTCGAGAAAAGAAGCAAAAGACTGTTATAGTTGTGGTTGTTCTTTCACCTGAACGGGATACTGCCTCCAGCATTCCCTGTGGTCCCAGAACCAGGGTCTCTGTAGAGAGAAGGATAAGATGAACTGAAGTAGTTCAACGCTTTGATATACGGTACATAACAAACAAAAGGTATTTTTAATGACAGTAGCAGTTTTCTGTAAAATCTGTGTGACTTATACTCACATCAATCAAGCAGGACAATCCAGCCATAAAGGCTGTGAGGTAGAAAAAGAACCTCCAACTGCAAAATAACACATGAGACCAGAAGTGTTGACTAGACAAAATGACTGCATTTTATATATATTATAAAAAAAAGTCTGGAAAAGAGGTAAGTCTGGAAAGTTTAGCTAAGCTCTGAGGAGTTTTTTTTTTCCAGTGCAGCCTGTTGACTTTGCCCTGAGTGGTGAAGAAAGTGCACTTGAGGGAAGTCATCTGCAACTTGAATGGCTTGTGGAGAGACGGCACTTACGCGGCTTCACCAAACTTCTTGGTCTGAGAGGGCCTGTCTTGGTTCCTGCGCAGTCTGAACCAGGTCTCGATCTGCCTCTGGGTTTTACCGCACAGCAGCGTCAAGCCAACAATCTCACTCTGAAACGACATCAGCACAGGAGAGAAAAGGATGAGACGAGGAGGGCTTAAAGCAGAAAGTCACGTTTGAAGACACAAATAAAAGGGCCGACATAAAAGAGGTAACGAGCAAAAGGAGAACTATAAGATTCAGATGGCAGACGTACAAACCTCTGTCTGAAACCAAAAAATGTCACTACACCCCAGTGGCATTTTCAATGTCTCCTTAAACAGGTTTAAAACAAACAGCTCCACTCAGATTTCTACAAGAGAGTAAAATAATGATTTATATAACCCAGCTGTGTTAATGCATCTGCGTTACAACATAAAGACAGGAAAATCTTTTCTGGAGGCATTTCTAGTTTACCCAAAGCTGGGGGAGAGAAATAAGTGCTGGAGACTTGTGAACATGTGGTGGTGTGTTTCCCTCTAGGCTGGAGTTTCCAGGAACAAGGATGTGTTACTATGACAATGTCCACGTTCTTCCTCCTCTCCGATCCCACCAACGACAAACAAGAGGAAGTAAAAGCCTTACATCAACAATTGAGAAGCTTGAAAACCTATGAATGTCAAAGTGTCCTTTTCAGTGTGCACAGACGGTAAAAAGCAAATAAGACACATTTTAAGATTACTTGAAGAAAAATGGGCTGATCCATAATATTTTTTTCTAGTGTTTTTTTTTGTGTTTTTTTAGTGTTTTAGTGTATCATTTGTAGATGTTTTTGTGAACTAGAGGAGAAACATCTCTTTGGGGGAAGTGCTAACAGCTCAAAGACATTTGAGATAGTAGGCCGTCTCAGTCTGCCAAAGTATTTGCATCTGTGGCCGACAAATACTCAGCTGATTAACACCAGACCAGTCTTTTCAGACTCACCTGCGTTGGCTGCCGGCTCCTCTGGGTGTAAAACGACTCCAGCTTCGGGGAGGGGGCAGCAGTCACCTGCGATCTATTCTTCACCCCCAGACATCTGCCCATGGGTGGGGCAAAAAACCTGGGGACGGGGAGAACAAAGGGCAGCTTGAGATAGTCATGGCTGCTAGCCCGGAGATGTTGACAGTCAGCTCGTAGCATTTGAAAATGAATAATTTTCACAGGACAGCAGCGCTGATAATACAATGAGTTTGATTCGTCTAATAGAACGCGATGTAACCAAAGAGAAACACACACGGTGTGATTGACGTTTCTCGTTACGCACTTTTAACAAATCTACACATTTCACCTGACTCTTCTAACCACAACTGGACTGCATTTATAGATCTTAAACATTAAATCCCCTCTGTCTTTCTTTCGTTTCATTCCAGTCCCCAAAGCCTCTTTTTCATGGCAATAACAATGCGTGCTCTGCTCTGCTCTCCGAAAACACCTGCTCACGGTCCCACAGCTCATATCCCCTTACAAAGTCATGTACAACACTGGACACGTGGTCATATTCAGGAAACACTGCCTGTCATTTTGGAATCAGGTCACATATATAATGCCCTTTTTTTTTTTCCAATGATGGTTCGTTTATTAAACCAGGCTGTAGTTATTGTGTTAAGGTTCAGGTAGGATGATGTGTTTAATTGCACGCTCCACTGCAGAAAAGAAAATGACCCTGCGCCGCCCCAAACGCTCACTCACCCATATCTTACAGAACAATGTCTAACAATGGGCTAACTTGTGCCCTACCTCTCAAACAAGAAGCGCAGGGCGACAAAGCCCAGAGCGAGCGGCAGAGCTATGAGCAGGTCCTGGGGTCGTGGTCGGTCAGAGTCCGCCAGCTGCTCCATGTCTGTCCAGGTCACACCTGGAGGAAGCCAGTAGTCCTGCCTCCATAGGTCCGGCAGCAGATCCATTTTTCTATAGGCGGACAATCATTGAAGAAGAAGAAGAAGAAGAAGAAGAAGAAGAAGAGGAAGAAGAGGTGGAGATTATGTTTAAAACGAAGGTTACTAACAAGTAGGATTCAGTCTGAGGCGTTGTGGTACCAGGGTTGGTAAACAACAAGTACAATGAGACCTCTGAGGCCTGTGTATGTGTGTGTATGTGTGTGTGTGTGTGTTTCTGTAAGCAGGTATGGCGTCAGGAGACACGGTATATCACAAACATCTAGCATGGGTCGTTGCTGGCTATAAGCGAGTGTTCATTCTGCCTGCTTTTGAAAAGAATATCCTTTTGTGCTTTTAAACATTAAATTATGGAAATAACACGTTTAACCTTGTGAACTTTTATAGGTTGAGCTCAAGAATCTCAGTAATAAGAATTGTTGGGGGAGTGACAGAGACCAGATCATATTTCTTACCCCTTAAATATTTAATTCATAAAACTGTAAAAGACACATTAAACAGCCATGTAGTTCACAAAGAAAAAAAAATCAAGAGGGGAGCCTTTATATGCTAATAAGTACCCGTATACAAAGCATAAAGTGCTATAAAGTCTGTAGAATGATTAATAAATATTGCACATCTTGTTTACCAAAAGCAGACTTCTAAACAAAGTGTAGTGCAGCTGGAAGTACAGTATCCTGCAATAATATCCTGTGGTGGAAGACACAGGGGTAAAAACATACCTGCAGCAGAAACGACGAACGGGTCGATCGACCAATCAGTCGAATAAAATCGACTCCAGCTACGATCTGAGATTTAGCCTCAGATTTGGTGTCAGCCCTGTGTGGCCGAGGATGCGCCCCTGAGCCGCTGTATCCTGACGACGACACCAGAAACAGAAGAAGAAACGCTCCGCTCGGTCATCACGGCACAAGCGTCAAGTTAGGCAGACTGACGGGAAACAGAGGGACAGCCTTCAAAGTAATGGCGACGTTTTTTAAAAAAAAAAAAAAAAATATTTGAGGTAAATATTTGAGTCAGCTGACGCGGTCATCGAACAAAACTTTGACTGACAACCCTCAGTGCTCATATAGACACCACACACACATGTGAGTAGCTACATGTGTAGTTTGTTTCATAGGATCTCTTACTGCCTCTTATTATTTACGTACAGTATGTGATGAGAAGTGATGTGTGTGAGTATAGTTTCAAAACTATTCTCAAAATACTGTTTTCTATAATTAGCATGTTGTCAAATATATTTCCTTAGTCAAGAATTTGCCATCAATAAAAAACTAAAATTACAGTGTATTGGTTTATATGTGGTATAATCCGTTGTATGTACTGTATACAGTCAAAAGTTCTCATTGAACTGACTGACTGGTAGTGTATGAACAAAGCATGTCCAGTCCCTAGGTGTCTTAACATACTTGAAGCTGATTCTGAGCAGGTGTACTTTTATTCTGAAAAACTTTGGGTATCCTCACTCTCTCTGGAGGATGCGGTTCAGTGGTTGTGAAGCTTAAAAAACACCAGGGGCGTCTCCTGCTCAGAGAACCCCCGCAGCTCAGAGAGGCACCCGCAGACTGTGAAGTGGGATTTTTTTGTTTGTTTTTGTTTGTTTACTTTGACGTTTTATTGGTTTGTAGGTTTGAAACCAGTGTAATGCTTAACGTTAAGCAGCAAGATGCAAATTTTATATTTATCCTAAACAAACAGCAACAATCCAACCTTACTGCACATTTTCATGTTATAGATAGTTAATTATTTATTGATCATGTTATATCTTGTTACATTTCCTTATACTGTTAAAGTTGTAAATATAAAATACTGGACATGTCTTTGTCAGGAAAAAGAAACAAACAAGCGTTTTATTGTGTGTCCATGCGCTTCATGGCAGGTTGTACTCATGTGTTACTACTCTCTAAAAGCTGCTGAGGAGCAACAATCCAGCACACTTCACAACCCTTCAGAGTTTAAAGGTAAACTCTCTGAGTGCATGCACGGCCCGGTGGTCAACGTAACTTTATCCTGAACAAACAGCGTGATGCTGTGAGACAAACTGTGATGGCGCACAACCGCCTTGGAGGCCCTCACTCCTCCACAAACCCCACACAACCGCGCACACACTGCAGTCCTCCCCACACCATCACCCAACTCTGCCAACAACACTCAGGCTGCTTATCTCCCAAGATAAGCAGGTGATGGCTGTACTGTTATGCAGATGAGATAATCTTTTTTTGTTGTTGTTCTCGTTGTGCAGATCAGTTGGGACAACAGCTGTGTTATGTCTCGAGCACAGGCGTATTAGTCACTCGTGTGTATGCAACTTAAAGGACCTTTGTGTGTACTGGCAGAAGGTAAAGGGAGAGGGTGTTTGTGTACATTTTGCCGACCAGTATTATTTGCATGTGTCTGGGTGTGGGCGTTGCTTCGCCTCTGAGTGTGTGTGGTGCTGACATGATTCTGTCAGAAGTTCTACAGAAGTTGCATTGTTGGGTCCATTTTGAGGACACAAATCAGATGCTGATATTGTGAATATTTACACCCACATGTTGCGTTAAGTTCGGTTTAGGTGTAAAATATCGAATGAGGAAATGCATGTAAATCAATGTAACATAGCCTGAAGTGATAGAAACACCCACGTGTGTGTGTGTGTGTGTGTGTGTGTGTGTGTGTGTGTGTGTGTGTGTGTGTGCGTGTGTGTGTGCATGTTAGTGCATGTTAGTGTGTTTCTGTGCTTGTCTATGGTTTACACTAAACAGAAAGTTAGTTCATATTCAAGAAGATAGTTTTACATACACAAACAGGCTGAAAAGAGAGATGAGGCGACACATATGAAAATTATGGTTATTTGTGTCAGCTGGGACACTGACAGGTTTTTTTTTGTTGTTGTTGTTGTTTTTTTTTCCTGTGGTCTGGGCTTCATTTGAATATCTCTGTGCGCTTGTGCCTGTGTGCTTACAGTGGGATGGGGGTTGGAGGGAACTGAATGCCTTTGTTGTCTTGTCAAGGAAGTAAATTGTCAGAGCGCACTGGAGCAAAATATGTCCTGGTAAATGCTGGACTAATGAGGTCCAACCATCAGCTGGACCCTAATGAACACTGGGGGGCTGCTTTGACTGCACTCTTTGTGCTGTGTTGGTCACCACACATGACCCTTGTCTCCGCACTGAAACGTTTCTTTCTGACAGTGGAAACATTACAGTTAAGGTGCCTATGGCCTTCGTAGTAGTCATGTGCTTCATAAATACTTATATGTCTATGTTCACACTCCAGATTTAGCAACTAAGCCCTGCGAACATGCTCACAGTGACAACGTTAACATGCTGGTATTTAAGGAAGTACAATGTGTACCATGTTCTTAGTTCAGTGCATGAGCATGCTAGCATTATTAACTAATCTATGCACCATATAGAAACTACTACATGAAAGGTTAAGAGGTCATCACTCCATGGAATATGGATGTCACCATATTTAATGAGACGCAGTAAATCTCATGACTGTATTAGAGGAAGATTGAGGAGGTCATTGTCATCCTAAGATTCAGCCTCTGGCCACCATAATTCTCTGTACACCGTTTAATGGCCGTATTGCAGTGGTTATTGAAAGATTTTATTCTGGACTCTGCATATCTGCAGCTGCAGAGTTCAAAATGTGTGTTGACATTTCTATTTTAGTTTATACTCTGCTTTGCAAAACTGACTTTTCATGCAGTAATTCGGCCTTTTGAATGAGGAACTGAATGCTTATGCAAAGATAAAGGAAAGCAGCCATAGACTGTCCCATTGTTCACTCACCAGTCAGTCATAACGTCTCTCAAACTCACACATTTAGTGCCTTTTATTATTATTTTTTCTTCTTAGAGGTGGATTGAATGACAGATACATGCATCCCCATGGTAAAGAAGCACTTATTGTTGTTCTCAAAATATCCAGAAGAGGTCACAGCAAACCACATGAGTACGTTCCTAAGAGGGAGATCCTTCTCAAACTCAGGCTGTTTGGAAATCTGAAAGCTGAACAGTTTAATTCTGGGAGAGAAACCCTCACGAAATTGCATCCAGCCCATTCATTTCAGAACTGTACACCTGAATCGGTATTATTTGTAACTAATGGGAAGAAATACAACTCTCTTTGACACAAGAGACTTATGTCAATCTAAAGTGAATTACAGTAAACACTCAAAACAGTCTTATTGTGGAAGATGATCCCCCCGCTGATAGCACAATGTGCTCTCATGTATGCTCCCTGTCTCTGCTCCAAAACAAGCAGAGAACTGTGATGAGGGTTTAAATCACTGTACATGGGGATATATTTCCTCTGCGTGGGGGGGGGGGGGGGGGGGGGGGGGGGGGGGGGTGATGTGACTCTGAGAGGGCCGACCCTCGTGAATTAACTGGCTGTGTCTGTTTACGGGCTCCCGATTGATTATTCGATTGATTTCATTCGCTCTAAATCTAGCTAACATTGATTTTAGCGCAGCAGTGAGAACCGCCTTTGCTCAAGTAAAAGTTTATGTACAGTGTATGCGTTTGTGGCAGCCAGGCTATCAGGCTATGCGTTTGTATTTGTTTGTTGTGTGTACATGTTCTGTAGGTAAGTGCATGAATAACATTTTATAGGCGCAGGATGAGGCAAAAATTTTATTTTGTTAAAAAAAAAATCTGAATGCCACTTGAAAAGAATCACTAGGAAAATATATATATATATATTTTTTCACAAGCAATTGTCTACATCCAGGAAGTGGGCCCATGTAACACAATTTGTAATTTATTAAACAGTCATTGTTGCTAAAGAAACAAATAAACCAGCAAAATCTCAGTACTAAACTTTGTTTATGAAGAAGCTTTCAGATCACAACTTTAAAAGCCTTTGCTATATAATAAGGGCAGGAACAATATTAGAAAACAAGTGGAAAAAGGAGCAGAAACATCATTAGTATGAAACTGATATTAGATTTTCTCCCTCAGGCACTATTGAGCAGATTTGGCTGGTGCACTAGATGGGGACTAAAGGCAAAAAGGATTAAAGGGAGGAAATTGATGCACATGCATTTCATAATCATAATTTTATATGACACATATTCAGTCTGCGCTCTGACCCTCGACGCTGAGCCTCCTAAGCCTCTTAAAGGGAGGCTGACATGAACGAGCAAAACCCCCACAAGATAGGCTTTATTAACTGTTATGCACTACAAGTTCAGCTTTTATAATAGAATGAGATCAGAATTCAGGGCACAGAAATGTTACAAATGAGAGATAAACGACAAATTATCAGGAGGAATTGCAAATGCCTCAGATTATAGAAGCTTTGATTAATTCCAACAATTTTACCTGAGGATCATCTGAGAGGTGGGGCAAATCCCCCACAACACCCAGCGTGACTTCTAATAAAAAAATCAATTTGTAACAAGTTTTCAGTGTCAGATACACTGTGACATCTTTCATCTTAGTTTTTTGGTTTAGCTGCACTTCCAAAACCAAAGAAAGAAAAGAAAACTCAACAATAAAACATTTTAATCTTATCTCCGTGTCTACAGTTTCCAGTCTCGTCTCTAAACCTTGAGAGAGTCAGTTATGTGTAAGTGACTTCCATCTCTGCCATAAACTCATTTGATTTATTATTATTTTTTATTCAATCAGGACGTCTCTACCAGCAGCTCTGTTCCCTAATCCTGGGAGTCCTGGGATTTGTAAAAATATTATAGAGTTAGAAAATGACATGATGAACTTGAGTCACAACGTAATGCAGCGACTCTTCCTGTAGTGTTTGTTATTGGACGCGTCATACACACCATGAGACCACCACTATTACATTAATTACTGCAAAATGGACAGGGGCTTCTGGTGCATCTGTTTTTTCTCTCTGCTATGCTGCATGTCCTTCCTGTACAGTTTAACACTTTCCTGTTGTTATCTTGCAGTGCACTTCCCTTTACGACAATTATGCTCTAAAATGTTCAAGTGTCTTTCATTTTCAGGACATGAAACTTTTAGCAGGGCATGGGGTGAAAGTCACCAATCAAAAGTCTCTGGTCACACCTTTGGAATCGCCATAGACCACCGTCCACAGTCACCTCTCGTCTTCACACCAGCGCATAATCGAACTGTCCTCTGTCCAGCCCCTCCTTATGGTCCGTCCACGATGACGCCGGCATGCTGCTGTACGGATCCAACAGGATACGGACACAGCGAACCACGAGAAAGAGCAGCAGCAGCACAAGGAGGCCGACGAAACACAGGGCCGTTCCCTGCTCGGGGTGACCCACCATGGGCTGCAGCACTGTCGGGCCCCTGGGGAACCCAGGCGGAGAAGGAGAGGAGAGCTCATAGTCCACGACCCAGTAGTTTGTGTCGCTCATCTTTGACGTGGGGAGGGGGCTGTTTTGCAGGTTGTGTGACTTTTTTTATGCAGTCAGAAGCACAGAGGAGCGCTGCGCCTCTGCAAAGTCATCTTCATTATTGAGAGTAAAATCTGGCAGCTGATTAACTGGACTGCATTGTTTCCCACAAGACACAAAGCAAACATTAAAAAAAAAAAAAAAACACTGCACAAATCAGTAGTGCAAATTAATAAGCCCTCTGGTAAACAGAGCAGCAAGCTGAGGCATGCTCACTGAGGCATGCTCACTGAGGTTTAATTAGATTGAACTGGTTGGTCTTCCTGTAGCTCTTGACCCTCTCACACTCATTTGTTCTCTAGAGAACTAAACGGCACAAAAAGAGAGGTCACTACTTGACTGCTCCTGGTTTATGAGCACCAAATTACCTGTCAATAATTTACGTGTCATCCAATAGCAGCCCACGGGAGGCCTTTATTGTAATTACAAAGCGAAGAATAAATCTCAATCGAGTGGCTGAAGATGTTTCACGGATCAATCAAAGTGCTCGCAGGCTGTAAATGATCCATGTTGTGGGGCCTGACAGAACATCTTTGATTTACTAAAAATAGATTTGATTTTCATGTGTCCGTCTTCAATGTGAGTCAACACAGACCTTTTCATTTAGAAATGCGCTCCCCGGGACACCTGAGGGGACAAAAGAAAAAAAGGAAAAGATAAGATGAAACCTGAGAGAGATTCCAGCATGAATAGATGAAAACGCCTGATTGATTCAGAGGATTCAGGGCTGGACAGAGACCTTTGAACATTTCAAGGGCTATAGATTTTTACAGGTATTTTAAGGGGTTTCTCGATTCCAAGCCGTCCTCCTGCCAGCACACATCAAGGGGGGAAAACAGGCACACTTCAAAACTGATATGAAACATCCTGTCCCCTAATGTTTCTAGTGAATAAAATAAATGAAACAAGGCTGAAGCATGGCTCCTCCACTGAAGTCAGATACAGCACAGTGTGAAAACAATCCTTGTACTCAGTAACACTCTCTGTTGCCTCTTTAATGGGCTGTGGAGTGGAGTGACATTTCCTGTGGTAGGTGCACTCCTCAGTCAGCAGATTTTATTCCAGGATGCTCTGTCTCCCTCTGATCCCTGCAAAGACACGTTGATAGCTCCCCTGCTCTCCGGATGATGGGTCTAAAGGGCCAAGTGAAGCTTTAATAGGGGACTTGAAGACATAATGAAAGAAACTGCCTGCCTCGGCATCAATTATCAAATGGCCTGTGGTTTCCTCAGGCCTGGACAGTTCAGATAGCTATATGTGGAGAAAGAAGCTAAGAGAACAAGACAGAGTCAATAGTCAATAGGGAGCCATCAAGTGGGCATAACGTTTACACAACAGGACACGGACAGAGGTCAGAATCAGTTAGCGTGAACCACTTAGGACAAAGAAGCTAACGGCAACAGGAAAATAACAATAAAAAACAAAAACAGTAATTCTGCTTTTCATGAAAATAAATCTTTAACATTTTAGGATTGATTTTGGATTGAAAATCACCCCAAGACTTTTTCTTTTCCTGCTGAATCCTATTGAGGATGAACTGAAAATTATGCAAAATAACATTTTTGCCAATCATTGCAACACTGATTTATGACATAATGTACATCAGTAGTGGAGAAATGCATTCATCAGGATTCAACTTCAGTTCAGTTCAAATATCACAGACTGAAGCAAGCAAAGTAAATGTGAGGGTCTGTTGTAGGTCTGTGGCTTTGAGTGGTGGCCAAAGGAGCCTCTGTCTGTTTTTAGGTCGTTCTCTGCAGGTAACCCAAAGTCGTAATGATTTACTGGACCTAGAAACCCCACCGTTAACAAAGGACACTCGGATAAACAAAATAAATACAGCCTAAAAGAATATAAAACAATGAGCAACATCAATTTTATCGCTCATCGATCTTTTCACACAAAATTCACATTTATACAAAACGGAAACAGTGAAAACAGACTATGACTGTACTGGACTCTGATGTGAAGAAATAACAACATTGAAAAAGCTTAAAAAGTGGATTAATGAAAGCACAGAGCAGCCCTGTCAACGAAGTCTGACAACAGAGCACATGCAGAGACATATGACTTTCCTCGTGGCTGTAATACCAGTAATACCTCACATTCATACCTGTGGATTATGTCAAGGACTTCTGCAATTACAACTAAAGTGAAACCTAAAAGTTAAGGTTCCAGGCTGGCAAATAGGAAACTAGAAATAGCTCTTCACTCACAATATCAATATACATATATATACCGCATGTTACCACCACACTCCTCTTATTCACATCATTTCTGACCTTTCTGTGACAGAAATACTGCTCTAACAGAAAAGAGAGAAAGGAAGATTTTACTTTTTGCTACACTCTACTCAGCTTACTCTCAGGTTATAACAGGTTGGATCACCCCTCTTAAAACACTGTTAATGTAAGTTTGATACAGGGGATAGTAGTAGTCACATACACATTCACAAAGTTACATTCTTCCATACCAGCCATAATAACCACGGTCTCTTCTGCATATAAAAGTTCACAAACACAACGACCATTATCATTGCAATGACAAACTGGAGGGCGACCAGATTATATTAAGACTTACTTAGTTGTGACAGATGTGGCCGTTTAATCTGAATCCCAGTGTCATGATGGTCGTGTCGGCTGCAGCAGCTGTTCAGCACCGTGGACAGCTCCGGGCTTCCTCACCCCGTATGCAGAGCTTCAGGTCTGGACTCATCCTGCAGCGTCTGATCTGCTTGGTCAGGGGCTTTAAGGTCTCCTCACTTCTCCTCCGCCCCACTTCCCCGACTCCCTCCCTCCCTGCCCACTTACGACTGCCCCTGAATAGACTACACACATAAAATGATCTTTTTGTTTGTGTGAGAAAAGCACCGTGAGACATGCGTGACTTTTCCATTATGTAAGAGGACTGTGTGTGGAATGGACAGAAAATATACAGCAGATAGAAACCCAATGACTGTTTATCCGTTTTA
The DNA here is from genome assembly GCF_022458985.1 of Mugil cephalus. Taxonomy (NCBI): domain Eukaryota; kingdom Metazoa; phylum Chordata; class Actinopteri; order Mugiliformes; family Mugilidae; genus Mugil; species Mugil cephalus. The sequence continues at coordinate 19,598,236 of NC_061776.1, read as the reverse complement.
CTGTGATTTACTCACAAAGTGATATGACAGAAGGTGTAAGAAAAAAAATCTAACAACATAAAATCCATTCCTCTGCATATTCTCATTTACTTTTCTTTTTGTTAGATTTATTAGTACAAATGTGAGACAATCTTGCAAATACATTTTAATAAAACCAAAAACTACTTAAATTCAAACAACCTGTTTGGACGTAAAACATCAAATAAATAAAATAAAATATAATCAGACCCATAAGAAACTTTGTGCTGTCTTTGTATAATGTTGTGGGGACTGTATTGCAACAACATTTCTTGTTCTGGTTTAAAGTATAGAGTACATACCAAAATAATTACTTGTGAGCCCCTTGACAACCAATCACGTTTGCTGTGCTGAACATACTTTTAGTGATTCGAGTCAATTTAAGCATAAAAAATACCCACCAGGCCCATCCACAGACCCTTATAAATTTAAAGGCCCCTTTCCTCACAGGTTTGTGTCCAACTAATGCACCTAATTTAGGGTTGAAAACATGCTTTTCCCATACAAATATTATGATGATGTTTTTGGACATCCAGGTAAATCCTAATGATAGTTTATCCCTTTAACTTTAAATAAATAAAAATATGCATTCTTTGTTAATGTGGTGTAGATTTTCTTTGAGAATATTAAACTGTACAAATTGGTCCGATTACAATTTAAAAATCCAAGTTTTGCTGAGCTGCAAGAAATTACATGAGCAGAAGAGGTGGCACTACCTGCTGTGGCTATAAGCTCCAGATAAGCTCCAGATTCTCACTGAGCGAAGTAATTAATTGACACAATTAAAACTCCACAAACACCGGGACAGATTGTAGTCATTACACATCCAGTCCTCCCCTGCCGGTGGCCACATGGGCTCTCCCCTGTAGGTTTAATTAATAGTCAAGTAACACTGCCCTGAAGGGGTTCATAATCTAATAACATCAAGCAGTGCTCAAGCAGGCCGCTCACTGTGCTCGTAATTGGTAAGAAGTTACGAAATCCAAATTTTCCGTGGTTGCTTTTATTGTGGGTATATGGTACAAAGACCCATGAGTCTGGTTTGAGGTGGGAAGACCCTCATCTCAACTGGGGATCAAACTAAAGCTGATATTACACAGATAGGAAATAGATCATATAGTATAAGTACATGTAAAGGTTTCCATTAAAGGGATTAAATAACGTTGAAAGTGTTGGGGAAATTACATCATTAGATAAAACTACTTCTAACTAGAATAAGCACAAATGCAAATATATAAACAAGCTGCATGAGTCTAGTGACATTTAAATACTGAATAACATTTTATGTAATGGTGTAGTAGACGTTGGCAGCCTTTTTAGTATGTAGGTTAAAGCACAGCTTGGTGAATACATGCTAGTGTGTCTCTGTAAGAGTCATTGTTTACAGTATGTTCACTGCCTCCAAGATCCTTTCAGCTGTATTTTTTTGTGCATTCAGTCCTATTCATTGATGTACAATGAGTGTACTGGTTGCTCAGGGGTATTTTTACACATGGATGCTCTCACTATGTCCTGTGATGTAAAGGGTTTCCAACATCTGAAAGTACGCTGCAGAAACTTGATGCTACCATTAACTGGCAGTCATTGATTCAGTTTTTGAAGCTTAAGGTTTACGGGCGTCCACTCTTCAAGTGCAGCCTAGAAAAGCTTGTAGGCTTTGGAGGACTGAGAGAGGTTAGTTAGTATGAAGTTATTCATCATAACAGACAGCTGTGGGATAAGGTCCCCTATATATGGGACCTGTGTGTGAATCTACAGGCATGTGTTATTTAAAGCCTGATCTATCATCCCTGTACTACCTAATCCATAAGTTTATCAACCGCAGTCAATGGTCGGATCCATGGGCTATCTATCAAGCATGTCAGGTTTTAAAATGAGAAAACAAAAGACACACACACACACACACACACACACACACACACACACACACACACACACACACACACACACACACACACACACACACCGCGAACAGCTTAATTTTCCTTTGTGAGCACAAACACACGATGTGTTCAGAGCAAGACTGGACAAAGCAAATCATAACACACCACTCTTTATTCAGCAGGCCGCCGCATGACTGGACAGGAGTATAAAAACTCATGAATATATTTTTCTTTGGTCAACTCAAAAAACAAAAAGTGTACGGACGTGTATATGCACTATAGACAGTTTCTTATAATCATGGGGAAATGTGGCAGCAAGTGAGTCACTTTTCAAGCCTTTTCTTAAACCGTGTACCGGATACCGTTTCCCAGTTTAACAGCCGGATCTGTTTTCATTTAGTGTAAACAACTTAGAAATGTATTCGAATTTATCTTTATTCTAAATAACTACAAAGATTAATTTATAAATTTGATAATAATGGCTTAACTTGATGCCGCTCTTACAGCTTAATGGCTGGCACATATATGACTTCATCTACAGTAAATATTAAAGAAACATGACTAAATCTGCAAAACCATATAAACAGAGACATGTGTCACACATTGGGCTTTACAAGCAGTGAAAAGCTTCTCCTGATGGTGGTGCCAGACAAAACGCTTAGTGATCAATGAAACAGAAAGACTTGAGCTTTTGGCAAATGATATTTAAAAATGGAAAAAAAAAAAAAAAAAATGTACATACACATTTGTTGGGAACCATAAATATCTATACGGACAAAATGACACTGTCAGCTTTAAACTGTGCTGCTCCTGGTACGTTTCATTGTTGCCCCTAGAAGTGACACAAATACAGCCGCAGAATGTTTCTTCTTAACGCACGAGAATACACAGAGAACTTGTGGCCATCCAGACATTCATCCAGAGCTCAGCTGAATAAACCTGAAGCAGCATTATCGTACAGTCATAACGTGTTCAATCTTCACTGATGTGGGAAGAGGTCCACGTCGTCACTCAGTATGAATGTCAATAATAACAACAGCACAACAATACAATTGGTGCAACACTCATTCAAGTTTTCATCTTGACAAGTTACCACAAACGTAAACCAAACAGTTCAATAAGACAAAAAGATGAAAGTTGTGCAAATGATCCTCAAACACTGAAGCTGCTCTGATGAAGGATAGTTGGATGTGGTCCCATGTCGGCTTATTCAGAAGTAATATTCTGCATTGGACACGAGGTATGAAGTTATATAAATATGTAGATGTGATCCTAATTCTGAACACACTGCAACGTGAGGCAACGCATGCTCTATTTCAAAATGCACAGCGAAGAAACATAAGCATAAACCGTCTCTTTTCACAACAGCAGATATGACAGGACGGAGTTGAACAAACAAATCTTGACATCCTATGTTTGACGTTTAAATCTTCACCTTATTTTTCATTTGTTTAGCTTTTGATGGGTTTGAGATGTAAAAAACCATCAAACAAGACAGAAACCACCACAGCTGAATGTTAAAGTCAGAGAATTCAGTTCATCTGATCATAAGTTCTGTCCGATAAAAGTCTCCACGGCTCCTGTTTAAACTTGGGGTCATTTTGAAAGTAGTTGTCTCATCGAGGAGAAATCAAGGCCTAAAATGAAGCATGCCTTAAAGCCAGTCTGCTTTGACTGCCTCAGGTACGTTGGCTGCTGCTCGTTGTACGCTGTTAATGGTGTGTGACACATGTCTAATTGAAAAAAGACGGCTATTTTTTACAGTGCTTATGTTAATGTGACCTGAAGGAAAATTTTAATCATCAAGTCTTTTTTTCTCTTTCTCTTTTTTAACACCTGTAACAACTAATAATGATTGTGTTTTGGTCTCTGAGTACAAGTGACCTTTTGTTAATACTGAACCTGAATACATCCTGTTTTAGCACAGAGACTTCTGCTCCCACTGTGTACACGGCTTCACGCCAGTGTCTACATTTTCGGCTTCCCAGCATTTGACAAAGGTGGGGGCAAGAATTAATCCTGGTTAAGGCTCTGAAACACACAGGTGATATCTGACTTTTTTCCATTGGGATTTTGTAGCATTTTGACAAACAATACTTATGGATGGACCACAGGATGGAAAATGCGGGCTCCTACTGGCGTGTTCCAGGTGAATGTTTAGATATTATATTCCCACACCAATCAGCCCAAACACTGAGCCAACTAGTGTGAGAGACTAAACACGTAACTGGAAGCAAAGATTCAAGTGAATACGTTATATCTGAATGTATACTTTTCTGCCGGAGGGTGGTCATATATGTACACGTGCACATAAATCCTCTGGGTTCCGATGGGAAAAGGGAGCATGTGCAAATAGTTTCTGGCATGGCAGCAGAGTTTCACTCTGCCCTCATAAGTTAATATATATACGATGTGCAGGTATTCCAGGTACATCTCGGTATTTTCTGCATTCAGTTTTTGTGTCCCAGGTGAACCTTTGCACCTGTGTTCCTCCTCCTCCTCCTCCTCCTCCTCCTCTTAGAGGACCTGCTCAGTGCTGGAGGCAGAGATGTCCAGGAGTCTCCATGCTGCGTTGGGGTTCAGCTCTTCCTGGTCACGACACAACGCCCAAACATACATCATCCTCATAACCTTCTCCTGTTGAAGGGAGAGAAGAGCACAGGGTCAGTTCTGGAGAGACAGTATAGAGAGGCTGGAGGGCTCTTCTAGACTTAAGTTCATATTACAGAACTAAAGCAACCAACAACCTGGATGAAATATGTTAATATCTTAGAGACGTTTAACATTGTCAGTAGATTTTAAACCTTAGTGGATTAGATAAGTCAAAATCAAACCTGTCAACGTCAAAAACAAAGACTGGTGCAAACGTGACTTGCTGCTGATTTCACTCAGTTTACTTCTCTGATTGTATCTATTAGATTCACTATTCTGGTGATACAGCCGTGAGTTGACTGACCGGGTCTCCCTCGACAATATCTCCTTTGGGGCCACGGATCACCATGACGACCTGAGCCTGGAAGGTGATGATCAGCACGGGACCCTGGTCCATCATCTTACCCATGGCAAGCTAACAGGGGGAGACAACAACCAAGCAGATGACATGAGAAAAAATAAATAAGTTGTTTGTCACATTCTGCAGCAACAGGATTTAAAAGTAAAGAAAAAGTAAAGAACAAAGAGAGAAAAACAAAGAAGATAAAAGAGTTGCTATTTTGGGAATCCGTTGTAATACAGCGTAACACCAGGTGGATGATGGTTAATGTGAAGGAGTGAAAAAACTTACATCTATGTTATCAATGTCCAGGATTTTAGACTGGAAGAGAAGTCCCAGAGCTCTGGCCTGTTGGATAGGATGAGCCAGCTGACTGTACGTCTGAAGACAGATGTATGAAAAGTTACACTTAACACACTGTTCACCTGTCAGTCGACTGATCAACATATTAGTTCTTTATGATGGTTCCTATTTCTGAAAAGTTATGAAAACAAATTAGACAGAAAGACATGGAAACTGACGTAACGTGCCTAAAATCATGTGGAACGCAAATACACAATCTACAGTATAAAAAGGCAAATGTGCAGTTTCTGTATTCACATGAGTGACTTACATGTTGTGATCTGACAACTGTTTCATTTTTACGTGTTTTACAGCCAAAAACACCTGATTGCAGTATGTTTAGAAATCATTCCTGGAGTATGACCAGGGCTCAACAACTGACTAGGTGATGAGGTCGAGGTGATTTTGTGAAACTTACAGCTTCATAGCACCAGTCCTTCAACACATCCAGCTCTCCACGGATCATAGCCTGCAGAAAGGACGGAGACCCAGAGTCAGTGGTGGTTCACGACATCACACAGCTATTTCATAAGAACTCATTCCATAAGTTTAGACTTACACAATAATAAGTCAATGCCAGCTTTTTGAGTAGTCCAAATCACAACAGATTTTTGTCTATTAAATATCATGTGATTGGGACATCCGCGGTTTAGCTCCTGGATGTCCTTTACATTTCATGTGAGAGCTTAACCTGGTCAACTCTAACTGGACAAGTCAAAACTTAATTTACTGAATATGATCTATGCTGGAGCTCAGTGGTTAATGAGGTGAGGCCTTCATCGGTAACTCTGTTATTAGCCTCCTCTGTAAATGATTGCTCAGGTATTGAGCAGAGAGAAGAGCGTGAAAGAGGAAACAGTCGTTTACCTCCAGTATGTTAGGAATGATATCTTTCTCGCACTGTTTAAGAAAAGAGTCTTTGTCAAAGTTGGGGTCTGCCTTCACAATCTCTGTCAGGACTTCTGACATTTCGGTTTTAGAGAAAAGACCACCTGGAAACAAACAATAAACAACATCAGCAGCAGCAACAAAGAGATGCCACACAGTATGAGGGGTGGAATATGTTATGTTTTAACATATTCCATATAAGGAAACATGATTCCAAGTTTTCCTTCTTTCCTTCCAGCACTTCGGACATGATAATCACATAGAAGGAGGTGGCGGTCACAAATAGCTGCTTAATCAAAAGTTGGCTATGGTGGAGCTTTACCTAGAAAGTCAGTGACTCTGTCAGTCACAAGTCTGGATGCTCTGATGAGGGAATTGTCACTTTCGTCATACTTCATCTTCATCTCAAAGAATCCTGCCAGAAATGAAAGGGAAAATGCTTGAGGATACATTATTTGAATATAGTATTTCTACTTATAGTAGAAATTAGCGAATAAATCCAACAATTACACACTGAATCACTGAATACTTTTTTTAAGCAGACAACTGTAAGCGATCTGCTGCCACCTACTGCCTTTAAGGGCAACTACACATACTGTGGGTGGTTTATTGTGTACTTTCGACACCACAGTGTCTCAGCTAACGAAGCCAGAGGATTTACTTACTGTTGAAGACAATGTTATTGTCCTTGAAGTCCTTCCACTGCTGGTACCACTTTGAATCCTTGTGGAGAACAACACCCATATCCTCTCTGTGTCACAAAAAAAGCAAGAACACCACACATCATTTAAGAGGTGTACAAAGAAGAAGATAAGATAGAAGATAATCTTTTAAGACAGATGTGGTGAGAGTGCCAGCAGAGTTTACTCACTCATTAGCCTCAAACACTCTGGTGTCGCTCTCTGCTCCTTTAGATGAGAAGTCACTCCTCTTCCTCAGCTGAGAAGGAGCCCGGTAAGGCCCAGCGTCACCAACATCGATCTCTTTCTTCATAGTTTCCACACCCTGCAGAGTGGACAGCGATACTTTAATAGAGACGTAGTTAAGTTTAAGATCAAAGTGGACAGGACAATGGCATGTTTTAAAACTCCAAATCAGTTCAAATATATATTAGCTAACACTTTTTAACAAAAAATACTACAGTGCTACAATTTTACACCAACGCCAACTACAATGTAAAGATGAAGGTCACTTTATAAGATGCTCTTCCAGAGAAGCTGTTGAATGAAAGTATTTCCTCTGACCTGTGAGATGACCTTGAACGCATTGGTCTTGCCCAGTTTTTCTCCTCCTTTGGAGACGGACTCGGCAGAGTGCATGGCCGTCCTGGTCGCCTCTTCCACTCCTTCCTTGATCTTCTTCCCGATGTCAGTGCGAGTCACGCCCTCAAGGCCCTTTAGTGAAAATACTTTTGTCTTTAGTTTTCACAACTAAACACTGATATTTTTGACAACACTGCAACATCGATCAAGTGCGCTTTTATACATTATGTATTAAGAGAAACCATACAAGGTTGTTCAGCGTCTGTTTTCCTGCACACTTACCTCCTTCACGGTCTCTGATAGGGAGCCCAAAGTCTTCTTTAACACCTCTGAGGTCTTCACTGTTTCAGCCTCTATAGATTTCTAACGACGGAAAAAAAAAAACATCTCCACCATTCAAACTCATAATGATTCAAACTCCAAGAACAGTGAACTAAAATAATGATATAATAATGTAACATAATAACTGAGTCTAGTAATCCCATAATGTGTCCTTACATATTTCTTGCGGGCCTGCTGGAGGGCATCGGACTCCTCAAGCCTCTTGGCCTCCTCTCTGAACTTCTTTATGTTTTCCTTCATCTCCTGATTCTTATTCAGCTCCTGACGAAGGTTATCAACAAACTCTCCCAGAAATCCTTTCCGCCCTGAAGCATATCGCACCTGAAGAGAGACACAGAGAGTAGGAGCTTGATTGGGCAGACAGATGCATTGGCGAAAACTACGTTAAAGACAAACAATTGAGAAATACAATCAAACAAGTAAAACCAACCTCCAACTTAAGTCATGTAAGATCTTTAAAGTTACACAAACAGCTGATCATTTTTCATCATAATCATCAGTCACCTGAAGGTGAATGGGAGTGTGTACCTGCACAGCTGCAGCTGGACTCCTGTGTAATCTGTAAGCATCTGCTCTCCATACAGAGGAGACCAGAGGCCGGGACCAGAGGGCGAAGGCATTTCGGCCAATTAGCTGCAAAAGAGAGACAGTGTTAGACTGATGTTTCAGCACTGGAGAGATAAACAGCATTCCTCCATGAGACATCTCTCTCTCTCTCTCTTTTTTTTTTTATCCTGGAAGAGACCCAGAGATCTGCATTGGTTCTTCACTTTAGGCTCATAGGACCAAGATTGTGCTTAAAATGCGACAAAACATTGTCACATATCTTTATCTAAATAGGTAATACATTTGAAGTGTGGAAACCAACTGATGAGTTCAATTTAAAGATGTATTGCAATTGCAAACGTTTTGACAATTCTATACCTCATAGTTTTAGATATTAGTTACAAGTGTTTGTGCTGCTTATTTGTCTGCACATCTCTACTATTTCACCTCTATTATCTGGTTTCAGCTCTTGGTCTGTTTCATATAGTGTATCCTCTAACAGTACTGTAGAGGCACCATCCTTCCCAACTGCTGTTCTAGTATGTAATTAGAGTATTTGTACTGAAATGACAGCTGTCAGGTCACACAACATGATTAAATGCAATCAAATGGTCACACTTGTCGTTAAAACGTTGATATTTTATAATACATAGTCGCTGACAATGTACTCCACAGACTAGGTAAAACTAGGAGTTGATTTTAGCATTTGACAATGACACTAAAATGCAGAGAACATCTGGTGTACGTGTGATGCAACACGGCCTTTTATAACAGACATCTCGTGCTGTATCTGCATAAAAACATCCTAAAAACACCCTAAAATCATAACTGGAACAGAGTAGACTAATCACATGGCTAAGAGGACTAGTTCCCTTCACCAAATTAACTGGCGGAGAATAGAGAGCTGTAATGAAGGACATGAATGGTTGTCTAACCTCGTAGCACCGACACACGGAGGCTGCCATCTTGGTCTTCAAATGCGCCGAGAAGCACGTGCATCCTCACCGCAGAGGCTCGACCAATAGGAGAAGAGACGGTCATTAAGAGGCGGGGCGGAGGACCCGCCCCAAACCTACAGACCTGCTTTTATAACGACCCACTGGTTTGCTTAAAGAGAAAATAGAGCACTTGGAAACTTGAATAATATTAATAATAGTTTTTCATTGACACAATAGAATTATTTTAATATATATATATATTTTATATATCGAAATTGATTTAATTTGAATGCAGCTATGACTGATGAGTGTTCCAGTGTGCCACAATAATTATCAATTAAGAATATGGAGTCTTTTGACTTACTCATTGTTATTATTATTATTATTATTATTATTATTATTATTATTATTATTATTATTATTATTCAAAAGCACACATTTCAGGTTTTGACTGAAAACACAATCAGTCTGACAGAGCTAATATGTGCTTTGGGTTTGTGGTTACTTCCTGTTCATGGAGCATTTATTGGAGTATTTTTATCATCTGTGTCATATTTATGAAATATTTTTACGAAGGTCAGGCTCATTAGAACGTTTTAAAAAATTAAACATAAACCAATACACTTTATGTGACTTTTTATGTATCATATAAACAAGTTCTGACATATTTTCTTATGGGAAATATCCACTCCGTCTTCTTTTGTGTAATTACACACATTTGCTAATGAATTATAAAGAATTTGCTTCATTGTCAGAATATTTCAGTGGCTCTATCTTTATTATTGTTTTATGATGTATCCTTTATTAATTATAATGTTTCTTTATCATAATTTATTTTGAATATTTTTTTTTTCATTTCCACTCACATAAAACTACGTATAATCCAGATAATAAAGGTAAAAATAGATGTGACAGGTTAATAAAAGCAAACTCATCAAACAAACCACAATACAGAAGGAGAAAACAATAAACGAAAACAAAGGACAGCTAAGTTAACCTAATTGACATAATGTGTAACAGAAAAAACATACAAGAATTAAATGACATCATGAATTGGTTTCTACTAAAGAACGACATATCTCCACCCAAACTGCTCTGCAATATTTATTAATATAATATGGCCTTGGGTTCATTGCTACCTGATAAAGCTGAAGTTGTATTTTTGCTGTGAATGTTCTAATAATAACACACATACCCTGTCAGTCATCAAAAGATGTGACCCTAGTCTAAGGCTTCCTGAGCTTGTTTTCATTCAGGCCGTGTGTATGTGACTGTGAATGGTAGGTATCTGCTGGCATGTCAGTAGAGGGCGCCCCCGTCAGGCAGATATGTGAACCGCAGGGACTCCTCCCCTCCCTCTGCAGAGTTTCGGAGCTCTCCCTTTCTGCGGCCAGCTCGCCTTGACAGCTAACACTGGCGCAGAGTCTGAGCTCAAATCTTTACCATATTTCTTCTGGCAAATAGCGAAAATTTATACCCTGAATTTCCACGCATCCTCTTCCGGAGACAAGCGTTGGAGCGGCCTCGTCTAGAATGGGGAACCGAGACGATGAATACGATTTCTTGTTCAAAGGTAACAAAAAAAAAAAAAAAAAAAAAAAAAAGATGACTGCATTCCCCTTTACATAGGCTCACACCGACAAAGCTATGCTTTATTCATGCCTGTAAATCTATTGTTGTGCCATTTTCGCTGAGCAGTTGTGTGGCTTTTCAAAGGAGACATTTTTTTCTTTTTTTTTTATGAGAAACTGCCCGGATGATAGTCGGTTGCTGTTATTACAACATAATGCTGTCATTGTAACATTGCAACGCCTGCAGCTATATTTGTTGGTAAAGGATGTAACACCCTGACAGGGCTAAGCCTTTTTATTGTGATTATTTTTTAAAGTTTAATCATAGAGCAGGGTGAACAGTTTCCTCATTCACTGAATAACAGTTGATGTTTTCTCCTCTTTCTGATTAAAGGCCTCTAAGCCTCTATCTGTGCTGATCAATAAGATGAAGAGGTAGGCTACCCGGCCAGTTACTACTGACACTGCAAATGCAGCAGCTCGTAACTTCATGTTTATTGTGACAATCAATGGGCCTGGGAGATTGTCACTGAAGTCTGGAGCAGTACCAGACTCAGGTCCATGTTTATCTTTACTTGGATCCAGAAAGCCTCCCTTTGATCCTGATATCAGCTCCTGTGGCACATTAACATCCCGGGCCTGTAGAAGCCAAAAGGCCATTTAGATGTAACAAAGTATCCTCTGTGGGATGAATAGGGCATCTGCCGGAGGCGAGGGCTCTCTCTCTCCCTCCCTCCATCTCTCTCTTGTCTCTCTCTGCCCCGAGCCATCGTCTGTGTGCCCGGCCTGAAACAGGAAGGGCAAGGCGGCCTGAAACTGTCGATTCAGGTTTTGATGAAGCCTGTTATCAGCTTCCTGCAGCCCGGGCCGGCGTGATGTCGACGGGGACAAAGTTCGGCCCTGTTTCCTTTTGTCGAGGGAAGAAGGAAAACAAAAAGACTCCACCTCTGCTGCTGTTCACGGCACGGCGGCTCCCTCGGTCCAGTCCTGACTCAGTCTGAGCCTAATCAATCACTTTCCTTCACTGACTGATTCACCACAGCTTCAAACAAAACACGAACAACAGGGCCTGTTAATAATCCATTGAAGCCCAGTGACTTTGTGCTTATGGCATCTGCATTTATTTCTATGCACGTGTGACATTCCTGTTCCTACCTGTTGAGTGTTGAGTTCTAAATGAGGACTGAACACATTAAGATAAGATTAAAGCTTCACTATCTGAGTGCCATCAGGAAAATTCCAGCTGTTCATTTATAAGTGTCTAACCATGACTAATCTCTTGATCTGTGAGTGATCCAGTGTATACAATCTGTTACAAGTGTGATATAAAAACCGAAACTCATTACTACTCATTACTCCCAACTAAACGTCTCTCATAAGCATATAGTGCTTTTATTACTGTCTTTATTACTTGTTATGTAGGATAGGGTATGTATAGTTGCTTTTTGACTCACTCCCACTTTACAAACTGTTACCAAATGCTCCTCAGACTCTACTCATAATGGAAAAAATGACATTTCATTGACTGCATAATAGTACTTTGGCTTGAGGTATTTCAAACACCTTAGAGTTACATCATAAGGTTCTGTTGACTTAAGGTTTGCACTCCTACTTTTGCACTCCCACTTCTTCCATTACACATAACACGACAAACCATTGCCTCACCGCCTCCTATTTGTCTTTGCAGTTGTGTTAATTGGGGACTCGGGCGTAGGGAAGAGCAACCTGCTCTCTCGGTTCACGCGAAATGAGTTCAACCTCGAGAGCAAGAGCACCATCGGGGTGGAGTTTGCCACGCGCAGCATTCAGGTGGACGGCAAGACGATAAAGGCTCAGATCTGGGATACAGCGGGACAGGAGCGCTACAGAGCCATCACCTCAGCGTGAGTCTGTCCTTGTGTTGTGCAGATACTTCTGCATGTTACCCAACACCCCCTCAGTGTGGGGAAGTGCTTCAGCGGCGCAGTCACAACTGACACTCTATCCTCCAGACCAGAGCGAGACACGTAGTCGAGTTTAAAGAAGTGGATGCAAACACTGCTCGCTTAACAGTCAGATCTTCTCGAGCAAGGAAATGGTCCCGCTTAATGCCATAAAAACATAAGAGAATTTGATAAACTGCACGTGTAATTGTGCTTGTCGGTTCTGCAAGTCTAAAAATGAAGGTACTTGTGAAGGCATCTTCCCTACAAGGGACATTTTGTCGCTTTTGGCCATCTTCATTAGCTGGAGGAATTTATACATTTTCCTTTTTTTTTACGACCATTTAAAACACCTCTTCAAATTTAACTTAATGATGTTCAAGTCAGAGTAAGCGAGAAGAAAATGAGGACTTGCTGACAGTCCTTCCACTTCTACTAAGACGGAATAGATCTGAGATTTCACTGGTGAAATGTGTCTTTGCTCTCCAGGTACTACAGAGGAGCTGTGGGGGCGCTGCTAGTATACGACATAGCCAAACACCTGACCTATGAGAATGTGGAGCGCTGGCTGAAGGAGCTAAGGGATCATGCCGACAACAACATCGTCATCATGCTGGTTGGCAACAAGAGCGACCTGCGCCACCTCAGGGCCGTGCCTACAGACGAAGCCCGGGCCTTTGCAGGTACGGGAATTTACAAAAAGCACATTTAAACAGAAGTTTAAATTTTGGACTCCTTTTGGGGCCTGAGTTTAGAGCTTTTGTATAAAGTTACGTACAGGCATTTCTCTAGTGTGTTTACTGTTTTATAACATTTTAATACATTATATCATGGACACATCCTTTATGGATAAACTGATTACCCTTCCCAAACATTTCAGTCATGGTAGATTGGGCTTTAGTTGGAGGATGATAGCTAACAGCAAATGTATTTTCATTTTATTATAGCAAACTACTTTTGTTATGTGAAGATCAAAAAATTATTGGCCTTTCTTTTTCTTTTTTTTTTACATCATTCTGTGACCAACTGATCTGATTTCATGCTGCACAACATGGGCGTGTGAACACACAGACGAGGGAATGAGAAGCCTGTCGCCTGCAGCTCTTCATATAATAGATCACTGTGACTTCTGTCTCGCTCTATTACTCCCTGCAACACTTCTAACCCTAACCCAAAAAATGCCAATGATGACTGTTAAAGGCTCAATTTACTGACTTTCATTTGTTGTGACTCTTTAATAATCCAAGTCAACTTGTGTTTTGCCAGTTAAATGCTTTCAATGCGAAGCTGCAGCAGCAGGGTCATGTTTGGTTTTCATTTGTATCCATTCCATCCAACTTTCGAGACAGTATATCATACCAGGTATCTGTTCATAGACAAAATATTAACAGGGACCCATCACTGCATTGTGTTATGGAACGTCACCACAGACACTAATGACAGTATACACAGTAAAATTTGCAATACTTGCGTAAGTGGGGCACAGCCTCACTCACCAGAGTATTACCTCATTTGGAAATAGATTGTGTCAGATATTTATGAAAGAGAAAAACCCTTGAGACTGCCATTTTGCACAGGTTTGAATGAAAAAAAATGAATGAAAAATGGCCTTTAATGCACACATGGTGCACTTGGAAAGACAGAAACTGGAATTTCGCTATCTTAAAGGAGTCAGTAGTTGCGAGGACTGCATTTGCACCTTGATACAAATGTCAACTTGTATCACACAAAACCAAAGTGACTGCAGAACAGAGTTATTTTAGTAAGAGACTGTAATAATAAACGGTGCGCTTTTATCACTGACGAATTTATACCTTTCTTTCTTACTCCACAGAGAAGAACAATCTGTCATTCATAGAAACTTCGGCCTTGGACTCGACAAATGTTGAAGAAGCCTTCAAGAATATTCTAACAGGTAAACTTGTGAGCAGAGGCGCTATGTCAGACCTGAGGGCATAAATTAAAAGTCTGTTTTAAAATTACTGACATCAACGGAGGACAGCTATGAGCAGCTGCACTAGTAACCTTTGTGTAGCTTCCTCTTACTATGGGAAGTTCTGTTTAGTTTACAACAGTGTTAATTTTTTACAGAAGTATCAACCCGTGTAATGTCGTAGCCCTATTTTCACCTCTGGTTTTCAGTCTTTGTGGGCGTTTTTCTTCTTAACTGCTATTCCAGTGTAGCAACGTGCCAAGTGAGTGGGATGATTTTTCAGTTTTAGCCATCTCACTTGGTTGGAAAGGTCATCTTTTAAGGCAGAAGCAAGAACAAGCAAGAACTCTTTCAGTAAAAATAGCTGATCTGTTTTCCTTTCACTTTTCACAAACAGAAATATACCGCATCGTATCGCAGAAACAGATTGCCGAGCGGTCCGCCCACGACGAGTCCCCGGGAAACAACGTGGTGGACATCAGCGTGCCACCGACCACGGACGGCCAGAGGGGGAGCAAGCTGCAATGCTGTCAGAACCTGTAACTCCTGGAAGCTGTCTCTCCTCCCCTGGGTCAATTATTAGTTGAAATCAGTGTTGATATGCTTCCATGTGCCCAGAGTGCAGTGTTTTAGATCAGTGGAGTCAGTTCCATTATAATCCACGAACGATCAAAGAAGAGAAAGAATTGATTTCAAATTGTAATCCGACCCAGGTACAGTCTGCTACAGTTTAGTGCAAAAACAGGACGGATGGTACCACGTGAGCAGCTACCACAGTTAACCATGATAGTGTAGCAGAACAGCCTTGCCTCAGACCTTGTAAGCCTAGACCTTTCCCCGGTAGACAGCCGTTACCACACACTGGAGACCTGGGTTTCTAATCCCGCCTGTTTCAGTCGTACCAGCAGTCCTGTTTTTGGGCTTCTCTCCTCCCCGTTCAGTCATCATCTCAAAAGTGGTTGTGACGCTGCTGACGCTTATTTCATTTTGTGTAAAATATATTGTTTCGTTTTGATAGCTTGTCTGCTCACATACATTATATTAATGCCATGAAATTAAATTTTACAGTATTATTTTGCATCGTCCTTTTTTTTTTTTAGCATCACACACTAAAGGACATCCTGTATCAGTAGTTTGTTGCTGGGACTTCAGGTAAAGGTTGTGCTTCTTAGCATGCTGTCAATTTTTTTTTTAGTGCAGTGGCTCCCGGCCTAAGTGTTGAGCCCGTCCAAAAGGTCACAGGATAACAAAATGAATGGCTTACGAAAGAACAACATTTATGTTCCTTATGTGGACACTCGATAGAATCTTTGGCATTTTCCTTTGTAAACAGAGAGTAAATGTATCTTTCTGTCCCCATACAGCTATTTAAATTAAACAATGTGGAAGGTTAAGTGGTGGAACCACTAACAATACACTGAAATGTGACAAATAGCCCAACTAGACAATACTTCATTGCAAATCATTTATGTGTGGAAGGTAACTAGAAGTTACTTATGCAAAATAAGTGTAGTGTACTTTTGTCCTGAATGGTAGTGGAGTAGATTTATAAGTTAGTGTATTATGTACATACTCAGGCTACATCTACATCTAAAATCACCTCAGTAAGAGTGTAGTAACCGTCTATCACTGGTCATATTCATAGTGTACTCTGATCCTCCTAAGTTCTTAGAGCAAAAAAAAAAAAGGAAAAGCATGGCATTCACAAAAGAGGATCATAAGATCTCAGTGTATGAGTCTCACAGCGAGTGATCATTAGAGAGGTTTCCACCGCCTACATAATGATCATTAGGAGCTTCACCAAGCAAATCACATTTCACATTAGGAGTCCAGGAGTCCCTCATATTTTATTGCACAATAACCCAACTTTCCAGGAGATGCAGCAGGAAGACTACCATAACACAAAATACTTTGTTTAGCATGTGCTGCATACATCAATTGACACCTCAAAACACAGTTTTCTTTATACTTCACCAAGCACCAGCCTGCTGTCACATATCCGTATTTTCACATAGGTCATAAGTCTGTAATCTCCGAACACTGTATCTCCTCTTTTTAAAATTGCATCTCTTGTGATGTAAGACATTACTACTGGTCATTGCTAGGCAGCTCAGTCGATGAATGGTGCATTTACAAGTGGAGCAGGGCTGTTTGCTAATGCACTGTTATGACAACAGAAGAAACATCGTCCAATTATAGAATGTAAACACTTTTGACCACCTTCAATACTTTACCCATGTACATTACTGCACGCCCGTTTAACGGTTAGTGTTGTCTGGGCCAGTGATGATTTTAGTATACGGGACAACTGTGATAAATACATGGTTCCTCAGCTGCTGCCCAAACAGAGAAGTGATTTGATTTTCACTCTTCAGACAGCAATGACAAAGCTTTACCAGGATTAAAAAGGGTTCAGATTATAGACAAGGACACTGGTATGAGCAACGGTCACCCTCTACTTATCGAAGGAGAAGAAAAAAAAAAAAAAAAAAAAGTATCCACAGAAAGACTTTGTCAATCGTGTTTTTAGATTATTACCCTCCGCAGGGCTGTTGTCAACCCATTGTTCAAACACAGTTAAATACATTGTGAAGGATGACGGGGGAATTATAGGTAGTGAGTATGTTTCCTATTATACTGTAGTAGCATGCTCAATCAGTTATATCCTGCTACATTAGCTTGTGTCTTAGTATTTCATAAGTTTGTGTCACTGACGTTGAGTCAGGCTGGTCAGTCCATTGTCCATGTGTTCTGTCGTTCACATCCCAGCACTGGCTGTCCCGTGACAACGTTCATCAACAATGACTCCGGAATGAGTTCTTCCCGTAACCACTTCTTATGGTTGGCCAATACCGAAGAATTTACATCAAGTGCTTCAACAAAAAAAAAAAAAGAAAGAAAGAAAAGAAAGTAGCTCTCTCTCCTCTCAGAATGGTCCATACGAAGTGCAAAAGTTCATTAATATGATTAATTTTGTTTTTAGAGAGCGCTTCACTTTAAATATTCCTCTTGCCAAAGCTCTGCACTCATACGATCGTCTCATCAGTCATTTTCTTGGTCGACTTGGTCGGCACAGAGCGTTGGGTGGTGTGCGCTCCCTTCATGTCGGGCATGAGCAGGCGCACTTTCTGATTGGTCCTCCTCCACTCTGAGTACAACTGACAGTGATACCGAAAGGACACCTGAGATTGAATGAAATCAAAGTGGGGGGGGGGGGGGAGACGGAGGTGGCGAGGGAGCAAAAGACAGACGTTAATGAAACTGACACAAAGACATCTGAGACACAGTTGTACGGATGTAGCGCAGGAATTATCAGCAAGGGCTGCATGGCAGGTCCTCAAACCCTGTGACTCTTTGTCATTTTTAATGACACTTTTTCCTGAAGATTAAAGGATTATGTTTCCAAACAAGCTTTTTGACTCGCAGCATGGCCTATTTGGAAGAATATGACCCAGATAAATAAGTCTAGTAAAGGAAATGTGCAAAGCAAAGTCAGCTATGCATGTATGTGCAGGCATGTGGTTTCTATCCAACATTTGAACAAATGATTGCTCTGTGCCAGAGACTGACAAGCTGCACATGTCATCACGTCTCTCACTGCTTGACTTTAACAATGTTACTCAAGGTCATAGCCAGAAAAAAAAACAGTATCATTATTTCTACAATAATAAAGTGAAGAAAATAAATTTGTGAGTCTGGTTGTTTTTACTCTAATTTTTACACATTCATATTAAAAAGTAGTGAGTAGTGTGCTCATTACTCTGCTGGCTAGCACCTGTGCAGCACCCAGTGAGTGATTTGGGGGTCAAGTGCTTGCTTAAGAAATGTCAACAATGGCTGCAGAGTCCTTACAGCTGCAAATCAGCTTCTGTATCCATTAGTGCACCTCTGACCTCATTGTGGGAAAAAGCCAAAAGGGAGAAACAGAATCTCTAGGGTCACTAGGGTTTGTTCCGCACAGTTACAAAGCAATAACTTGGAAATGCAGTTTACCAGTGTCCAGAGGATGTAGATAGTGAAGAGGGCGATGGTGAGGGCAATGAGGCCAACAGCCTCGAGTCTGCTCTTCAGCTGCAAGTGGTCCTGGGCTCCCCTCAGACACAGCCACCCAGAGATAGCTGCCAGGGGCGTGATGAGAAGGAAGCAGGCCATGTCGCACAGCAGCGTGCGCTTCTCACTGCGAGGGCCTGGGTCCTTCAGCCACTGAAAGAGCAAAATAAAGAAATCTTATTGATGGTTGTGTCTCAGTTTAATGATGACTATTAGAGCAAACTCTGCAGACTTGAAGGTGCGAGCTACCTGCATTAACTTATTGATAATTCTGCTGTAAAAATAGTCTCAAGGGTGAGAGCTCTTCACGCAAGGTCAGACTCGTCAATATAATAATATGAGCAACTAATATGCTGAAGATGCTACTTATAGGTGCACACTCTGCACAGCTTACAATTGATTTAACAGACTGTTGCACTGATAATATCAGCACAAGGCTGGAGAATCAATTATCTTCCTCACTTTAAGCAAATTTATGTTGCTCATTTCTATCTCTTAACATAATATCAAGAAAAACAGGAAGTGTATTAACGCTCCTAAAAACCTCTCTGACCTGTGTGAGTGGTTGTGGTCGCCGTTCAATAGTGAACTCTGTGTGGCAAAGTTCACAGTAGCTGGTGTTGGAGGAGGACAGCCACTTCTCCAAGCAGCTCTTGTGCACTTTGCCAAGTGTACCAGTGCAGTCGCAGGGCGAGAGCAGAGTCTCCCCCCCAGCTCCCTCATGACAGATCCGACACATGCCCACATCACTGTGCAGAAAGACAGAACAGCGATGGAGATGATCAGTCAAATTCATTTTGGTTACAGCATATTCAGCGGTGGCCCCGTGTGCATTTCTCGTTCTTTTACCTCTGCAAGCTAACCGCTTTGACAACGGTGGAGAGTGGGCGGCCATCTTTAGCCGTAACCTTGGCAATGTACTGGGCCTGCGTAGTGGAGTCAGACTCCTCTGAATCCTTGGAGGCATCAGATTCAGCGTTCCCAGAATAATCACAAAGAGAGCCAGGTAGGTGGCAGCACCCGGGCGACGACATGGCTCATCTGAGGGTAACAGCGAAAAGAGGATGCGATCCAAAACTTGAGGTCCTACTCTCGTCCTCTCTCCTCCTCCGTCCACCTACAGAGCGATTGCTTGGTGGATGCTGTAAAGTAAACAAACAAGACACAAAGCATGTGTGACTTCAACTTCATAAGTACAACAAGCAAGCAGTCATGCAAGCCTCAAGATGCAAGATTATGCATCTCAGTGATGCCATGTTGATAAAACAGAGGATGACAGCCTATTAAGCTGCAAAAAGCTGGAGATAATGCACAATTCTGCTGCACAGCAATAAAAATCACAACATTCTTAATCACTAGTCCAAATTTAAAATTCACAATTTTCTGAAAAAAAAAAAAACTGAAAATGCTTAAAGACTCCATCTAGAACTTTTTAACTGGAGCCAAGAGTAGAATGTATTTTTACTCTGTGTAACAAAATCTTAATGATTAAGGGAGACGTGTCCGGCTCCACTAAAAGCAGGAATGCACCACACTGCAGAGAAAATGTTTGATTTTCAGGTAGACATTGGTGACACTGGGGGAGTGTGCACCTACCTGTCCCTGCAACATTATTCCCCAAATACGTGTGCTGTCCGCAGCGCAGGCTTTCACTATTACCTCAAATAGGACGCATTCAAATACAACAGTGTGCAAACGTACTGGTGCATTCAAAGCAAAATAAACCATGCAAGCCAATGTCACTGCATTACAGCGTAACGTCAGTAAACAAGGTATCACCTCTTTACATAAAGAGATCACACCGACTGCACGGACAGCATAGATTGACGTTGGCTACTCTTCTTATTCGACCATGGGGTAAAAATGAACCCCTGGCGTTAACATTTATGGCGATGTGTACATGATTGGCACAGAAGCGTTGATGTGTAACGGCCGATTAGGGCTAAATATGTCTGAATACAAGAACAGTAGGCACATAACTAGGACGATCAACAAGACGATATATAATGTCAATGCCGAAAGTATTAGAAACGAAATGTACGTTCGCGTAAATTTACTCACCCAACGGCCTCCCTTTTCTTTTCTCGCCTCGGCCTCGGCCCTGCGCTGGACAGACACAAGCTAGCTGTGCTAACTGGACAGTCCTAGCTACAAACTATGACATTGACATCTAAACAAAAGATGACGATACGGGGGGATACGAAAGACGACCATATGCGCTGTATCCTCTCCATGACTGGCAGCGTATCTCCCGCGGGCGTTTGTGTCAGAAAGGGCGAAGAGAAAGAGCTATTTCTGTCAAGACTGCCAGGCGCAGCTAACGCGGCTAATTGGCTAGCAACGGGCAAGCCTTCCCTCAGCTGTGCACTGGTCACGTGACACGATGCTGCCTTCATGGTTATTAGTAGTAATATTATGATCATAAACATTTTACACGCGGTAATCGATTAACTCGTCTTCTACACCCACTTATTCTCTTGATTAGAAGATTAGTAAATGTAGATAGTTGTTAACATAGAATGTATTCGTTGAGATTTTTGTGAACGTGTTATTTTACGGACGTCAGTAAACACGGGAGGCCTGTAAAAAGGATGATGACGTTGGTGTAAATAATTACTCTTCTCACTTGGCAAAATATGAACATAACTCATTTCAAAAGCGTAAAGTAACTTTAAACCATGTTTGATAGATTGGCACGTAAACATTTTTATGTAAAATTAGAATAACTCCAAACGTTTTGGTGATACAAACAATGCCTCAGCCCGTTTGCAACAGTAATTTACGAGGAGGTCATAAAGCGACTCAATAACAAACAAATATGAGCTCTTGGCTCTTGCGTGTATATTAATTTAAATGTCCCAGTTTCTTCTTCACGCGTAAATTTTTTAGCGAGTTAGAGACCGTTATCTCTCGGGTTAGTGAAACCTCAGCAGGAAGTTATACTACAAATAAAACCGCTAGGTGGTAGCATTTTGTTTCAACCCTCACAGTGTTTCCTGGTCCACTTGATAGTTGCTCTTGATACAAAGGTGAGGTCCAGACCTACAGTCGATGGTCCAGACAAGTCCAAAGGCGTTCAAAATGACTTCTATTTATCTACAGTATCTACAGTGCATGTGTACAGTGAAAACGTACGATAACCGTCCAAATGTTTAATACTAGTATGAAGTGTGTGGTACAAGTAAGTAGGCTACATTTGCTGTCAACACATCTGTGCAAAGAACAGCAGTTGAAAGTTGTAAATGAAACACTGGTGCATTTACTGCTATACTAATTAAAAAAATAAACAGCTTAACATTTACTCAGACTCAGACTCATACAGTACTGAGGAAAAGGTTCAGAAATATTTTTAGGCCAACTTTATTTACTTGTTTAATTTTTTTAAAATACTTAAATTTCATGTTACAATCCTACTCAATCACACTTAGTAGTCAAGTTGTGTACTGTTATTCGATTTACATTTAAATTCGATACATCAGTTAAACCAGACTTTTGCTCTGTGTACCCGATCGAACTGGAAGCTTGTTTTGATGAGCTGGGTCAATAATTGTTTTTAACGTTTCCCTTTTTAGCATCAACGACCCAAAAGTCAACTCAGTGACATTGAGAGGCAGGTAAAGCAAACATTTTGAAAAGTCCACTCGACCTAGATCAGGAGCAGCTAAAGCAACCGTCAGGCAGGTCTCGCTCCATTTCTCTGGGCCCTTTCAATCACTCTCGGACCAAAAGTAGGCATTTTGTTACTAGATGTACAAAATGACAATGATTAGATGCTAGATGCACAAAATGACAATGACCATGATACTGCTATCAAAATGTAGGCCCTCATAAATTCCTAAAATTGTCTTTGGTGTAATCTCAAAAAATAACATCTGTGTGTAATTTTTAACCTTTAGACAAACAGTATCTATTTCTGTCATATGACCCTGCCTAACCCTGCGCCCCCCTGTCTCATCCTTTTCATTCCCTTTGAACTCAAACACTGATAAAGAAAGGGTCCACTCGCACTGAGTGTGATTTCTGCACATTTCAGAGAGCAGGGATTGCCAGTCACTCTGAGCATGTCTCTCATTAGTCCTCCCACCCATCCGTTTGGCCAAAGTCCAGTGCAAATCATGAGATGCTACCTCTCTGCATGTGTGGGATATCATGAGACATGCGTTAGTGGACTTTAACATGGCCCAACACAGAGATGCACTCACAACTCATTTAAACGACGTAGTCTGGATATTGGGGCAGTTCATAGAGGGTAGCCATGATTTGAAATTGTATGTGTTATGTGTAACAGTACAATTCAGATGGGTGAGTTTTTCAGTTTTTGGAATTGCTACAGACTCATGATCCTTTTCTGCAGTCACAAAGAAAACATTTTTTCTGAGACAATGTTGAACCTTTTTGGACGACAGAGCAGTGAAAATGTCCTTGTCACAATAGTAACACTCGTGTTTCACCTCATCGTGAGTGTGCATCAACTGCTGCAGGCATTTAGTTTGTGCACGCCACAATGCTTTTCCTTCTCTTCATCTGCCAGGTCAAACACAAAAAGGTGCTTGTTGAATGTCTTAGTAAGAAGGACATACCGTAACTCTTAGAGACTAGACATATAGGTAATTAAGTTTTGAAGAGGGCCTTTGGCACACATGCTACACAGTCTATATATTTATCATCAGCATCACAGGGAGAAATGAGAAGAGAGTGACAGAGACGGACAGATTGCATAACTTATTAACAGCCTTTCGCTTTCAATAACAGAGTAATTAAGTTGCAGCACTTGCATCTCGTGACCGTTTGAACTGCAGGAGTTCACATGAGTAGTAAGCAGTAATTCGGTTACTCTCATTAACCCGTTGCGCTCTTGATCTTATGAGGACACTTGACTGTGCTGCCTTTATAGCACAAAAGGCTTATCTGAATAACTGCACTTCATGTAGTTTGAGTATTTGGTGAAATATCTGCCAACCATTCGCCACCCTGCAGTGTTTAAGTATGAGACATTGATCTGGATGTTCTGTGACTTTCAGCAGTGCAGACAGACCTTGGGATTTCTATAAATAACTAACAGCTAATTCAATTATTTCCTAAGGTTTATGTCCATCAGTTTGGGTCCATTTGCATGAGTGCTGATAATGGTATTGACTTGTGCCATCTCTTATTTCTTATACACTTCAGTAGAGTTCAGTGACACACTGGGATTTCATGACATTTTCCAGTGCAGTTCCCTGTGTTTGTTCATACGAGTGTTTTGGATGTTTTGGACTTTTGCCCTGTGCTGGCCATATGAATTTAAAGATACAAAGAGACCTGCAGCAAAAAGAAAAACATGAGCATCTTTAAACATTTGTTACATACAATAGTGAAGGTACTGTAAGTAATGCAGATTTTACCGATCAAAACTAAGCTCTATGAATTACATGAAGGTGCTGATGAATGGATCTGCACGAGCAAGTGTTTTTCGTTTGTATTGGTTTCATATAATATGTGATGACTAACTGAATCGAGAGCAATGACTGTGAAAAGAAAAATAATTTGTGCAAGCAGAATAGCTGACATGGTAATTACAAACAGCTTGTTACATTCATATTTTGTTTAAAAATCTAAATCTGAGGGCACCCTTTATACTGCTTAAGGGTAAGAGGCACACACCCACTTTCACCTGACGCCGAATCAACCCATCACTATCCATCGAAGACCTCTGTGTCATGAGATGCATATGACCTTGCTAATGTAGGACATAACATTGTTGGTTTTAATGCTGCAAATGTGAACAGTGAAACCACGCACATGACTCCAACTTCTCATAGTGTGCACCCAATTAAGAAGCGGTGTGGATTCGTTCAGCTCCTTTATTGAATCACAAATGGGCTCTTATGAGTGCAATCATCTGACCAGGTCTGAGAACAAAAAAAAAGAATCCAGGCATAGTTAGGATTGTCTGGATGGGGAAAAGAATCCAGCAGCATATACAATGTTACTGAAACAAGCCACAAAACATCATTTTGTCACAGTATACTGTAGATGGACTAGGCAGTTACCAAGTGAATTTATATTTGTAATTTTTGTAAATCCTTTCATTTGCAAGTTTTTACCAATTTCAACGCCTTAAACGGGACAACATGCTAAAAGCTGACTTCAAACTAGATTTGTGTCTAAGACGCTGGGTATGCTGAACCTTATTTGATTTCGATACCTGTTGAGAAAAACATCAATGTCCTTCAGTGACTGCCCTTTCATTGAACCTACAAATAGTTTTGCATTTGCATTTTAAGAGTTTTAACTACAGGATACAAGCGGTACCCTGTATGTTTCTGTTATGTAACAAAAACATATTTTCAATCGTCGTGTAAGGCAGGCTTTGAGATCCCACACTCGTATGAGATGGGAGAATGGTGGGCTTGTAATAATGTCACAAATCATGCTTGCGGGTAAACACCTTATAAGAGAAATGTTTCACAATTTTCAGCGAATGAATTTGACAGCAGTTTTATGGTGTAAAATTCGACGCACACGCCACATTATTTTGTACAGTGAAGGTCGAAGCTCAAAGAAAAGGAATATCCAAAACCGTGCATTATACGAATACACTAAAACATGTTAAAAGGGTATCAACCTACATGTAGGATGAACGCACCCAGAATGAAGACGGATGCACTGAGAAATGTCATGAAAATCCAGTGTGCCATCGAGTGTGCCATCGAGTGCCATGAAATGTCATGACCATCCAGTGTGCCATCGCTATTAAAGTATAGAAGAAATAAGAGTCAGTGCCACTATCACCTGTCATGCAAATGGGCCCAAATTGATAGACATATGCCTGAGGAAACTGTCAAGTTTACTGGGAGATAGCATAGGAATACTACAGCCTTTTGTGTTTTCATTAGTTGAATGTTTTACCTTTACACGGTAGGTGTTTTTATGTTGGTTTTTAAGGATTTCAGTGGGACAGCTATAACGAAAGAATACAAATATCTCCAAACACTTCAAGATCGAACCTTAACAGGCTTGAAGGGCTGCATTTATAAACATAGCTCGTCCAGTGAAGCTCTGATCTCTGATTCATTCAAATGGGGAACATGTGAACAGTGCATGATCAGGGCGGAAACGAAGTGACGTCCCTGGCTGCCTGACCAATAGCGGCGCCCCTTCCCAGCCTATGGTTGTACAGTAAATACTATGAGCTCTGTCTCCTTCCTTTGCGCTGCAGCATTGCGATCAATCAAGGAAAGATAATCAAGTCAAAGCCGCGAGCGTGCCATAAAACCGCTTGTTGGACCTGAGATTTCCTACTGCCAACATTCTCTCCGCCGAGATCGGATCTCTCCGGTGTTACAGAGGACATCTGTGTCAAAGGGGAACCTGGGCAAGCTGAGAGAGACAGAGGGGGTTTGTCGGCCCACTGCAGTCTGAATCACCAGAGTCTCTCCCCGCCGCTGGTTCAGCCATCGACGTCGTTTATCCACCGACGAGCGCATCCTCTGCAGAAATCAAAGAGAAGGAAGGGTTGGGAGCCGAGGCCGTGTTTGAACCTCTGCCGCAGCCCGAGACGAGCTGCTTGGCAGGGCATGCTAAATAATGAGCCAAAGGGACACACTGGTTCATTTGTTTGCTGGAGGGTAAGTCACTCAGTTATTTTTTATTTATATATGTAATATATACGTGGGGCTTGCTTTCAAATGTCGAGTCAAAAAAATTAGAAATAGCAATCATCGTCTAGTTTATCTAGCTAACTAGCTTAAAAGGACCGTTTTTGTGCACGTTTGTCACGTAAGAAGCTATAAACAGTTGCGCAAAACCTCCGAATAACCCTTCAGAATAAAACAAGCGATGCGAAAGTATTACCATTCAGATATCAGAGATTACGTCCCAGTTTGAGTGTGATTTCAGCGATACCACTGAGTATGTCTCCTTATATTAATGTATTTTAATTCGTACTGATATCGGCGGTTTCTACTCGCGGTACGCATTTATTTTGATGGCGTCTGACGTTCATTTCCGCTGCTCTCTGGATGACTTGTGGCCATGTAAATTCAGATGCTTGTTAGTGCATTCATGAATCATGTTCAGATGTTAGATGTTGGTATTACAGCTAATATAACACACGTTGCGTAGGTGAATCATGAGAAACATGATTTATTATCCTACAGAGAAGCCATCTGTTAGTATTTGTAAAATAGTTTTTCTGTGTTGAACAACTGCCCAAACCCTGCAAAACCATGCTTGAGCTAGTAAAATTCAACTGATCTGCTGCTTTTGCTGATCTGCTGCTTTTGCAAACAGGCCTAACAAGTTGTTCATCAAAGACAATGTAAACACAAACATACAATTTAATAGTTTATTGGCCCGCTGTGTCTGCCTTGAATTTAATGCATTGTTTCTCTGTGTCTGATACCTTTCCTTTTATCCTCAGCACCTAAACTATTGCCATTCAAATGGTAATCTCGTCACACCGCAGTTCCCCTGTTATCTCTCTCGTCAGGGATTTAAAAAAACGGATAAACTTTCAAGGCATATTGCTATCTTGAATGGGCAGAATCTTATTTGGTTTTCCCCAAAACAGCTTAAAAACAAAAAACAGAGTCAGAGGCCTCAGCGTAGTGCTGCCTCCCACAGCAGAGACACACAGGAGTAAGCATAGCCCAGAAAGTAGGCCAAGGGTCACCACTGCCTGCGAGCATGAATGTGGGTCGGTCTTTTGAAAGGTAAATATAGCTGTTAGTGATTGCAGCAAGAAGACTTCACTCTCGGGATGTCAGCATGTACCATAGGAGGTTAGTAGCTAGTACGCAAAATCTTATGATTTGCCACTATCATAGCTAAATAGCACTCCCCAGTGTAATGGCTTGATTGTGAAGGTTTGTGAGTCGAAGTGGAAAGAGTTTGCTGAAAGCAAGATATTCATGTATCGCCCGGTAATTGACAATGAACTATAGTAGCATTTATTGAGATGGGTGGATCATGTTTTCAGACAGTCACGTTGATTGGAAGTGGATGGATTAATGTTCACATTAAGGTTCACGTTACCTCAGGTCTCTTGTGAGGAGTCACGATTTTCTTCTTTTTCTCAGTGTCTTGAGTTCAGTGATTAGCTAAACAACAGTCTTGATAGCACATTCTCGCCTTCTCAAGTGGCAAAAGTCTGCAAAGTGTTACAGTCACACCAACCTGTAGTTAGTTTCCTCTGAACTCGTCATGAAACCTGTTGTTAGTTTTCCCTTCTTGGATATCACAACACCAGGTCATGGTGTGTGGATGTGCCCCTGCTTAAAGATAATTCTGGAGCCGAAGGGAATAACATATTATGTTACTAGTGATTAGTATTTGAGGATAGTTTAAAAATAAGACTGGCAGCTGTGATAACATGGTTTCTCAGTATTTTCACAACCATAGTCAGACCTCTTATACTTACAGTCCCATAGCAAACGTTTGCTGAACATGCTCCACATCCTGTCTGTCTTGCCATATCCTGTGTTTCTGAAACCTCTCTCCTCATCTTCATTATTCCTTCCCTAGATGTGGTGGTACGGTTGGTGCTATTTTGACCTGTCCTCTTGAAGTGGTAAAGACCAGACTACAGTCTTCTTCCATCACCCTGTACATCTCTGAAGTCCAGCTCAGCACTGTCAATGGGGCCAGCGTTGCGCGTGTTGCACCACCAGGGCCTCTGCACTGTCTCAAGTAAGGACAATCATAATAACTGCTCATTTTGCTAACTTAATGTTGCTTTATTGAGATGTGTTCAAAAGGGAAGATTCGTTTCTGCTTACTACAGGGACAGAGGGCAGTGTGTTTAGAGCAAATCTTAATTTGATTGTAACAAATGCATCGATCTGGGAAATATACACCAATCAGCCACAACATTAAGACCACTTACAGGAGAAGTAAACAACATTGACCATCTTGTGACAATTTTATGTTCTGCTGGGAAACTTTTGGACCTGATGTTACTTAGCCATGAATCATCCACCTACACCAGACACCCCACCCATCCCCAGCAGAATGCAGCCCAACACAGGCACCCATACAAAAACGTAAATAACATGAGAAACATCACAAGGTGTTGACTTGGTCTCCAAATTCACTAGATCCCAAACTGATCAAGTGTCTGTGGGATGATCCACAAAGGGCCCTCCCCTCAACCCGTAGGACCCAAAGACCCCCCGCTAACAACATTATATTGTTACCACAGGACACCCTCAGAAGGCCCATGTCCATATCTCTGATGAGTCACAACTGTTTTGGATGCACAAGGGAGACCTTCACATTATTATATTAATAACAACATATTATCATGATGTTATGCCTGATCAGTGTGTATTAAATGGTGTGCCTGTGTTAAAGCGTGGAGGTTTCAAAGGATTTTTTGGTATTACGACTTCAGCAGTATCTTTTCCAGATGCAAGTATTAACTTATCAAAGTGTGCATTTATATACAGATTTGATTACAATTTTATTTGCTCAAATAAAAGAAAACTGATGCAAATCTGCAGCACAAATTGGGGCAAAACTATTTTAATCCCTCTATCCAAGATATGATGCCTGCACCGTGTTTGTTGTGACAGTAAACATTCATGTCTTCACACTTGGCAAATCCATAGTTATAGTGAAACAGATTTGTGTGCGTGAACCGCTTTCTGTCTCTGCGATCGTACTGCGAGTTTGGAATGAATCTCAGGTTACGCTTCTTAATAAGGAATATACGGTGTGGTCAAGACCAGACTGCATTTCTTCTATCAGTCTGTACACCTTTAGAGAATAGTCATTATTATTATTATTTTTTTTTTACTGTAAAGGTCATTTGTAAAAGACCTAAAATAGTTCTTAAAATGGCACAACAGCACTGATAGTGAATTGAGTAAGCATTTGGCCTTTTGTGCAACCCACCTGGGTACGTGCTGAGCCGACTGGAAGCTGGCAGGCTAACGATAACTGGACATATTGTTTGCAGGAAAGCTGAACCTAACCTTTCGAGTAGGTTTCGGGGAATCCCGATGAATTTT
Source organism: Mugil cephalus (assembly GCF_022458985.1). NCBI lineage: Eukaryota > Metazoa > Chordata > Actinopteri > Mugiliformes > Mugilidae > Mugil > Mugil cephalus. The sequence continues at coordinate 19,568,555 of NC_061776.1, read as the reverse complement.
AATGCACCACTTATTTCAGCTGTAGAGTGCAGCCAGATCTGCAGAGAAAACACTTGAGCAACGTAACAGAGAAACAGTTCGTGTTTGATTATCATTGCCATTGATGGACAAAGTGAATAATGTAGGACTCATTTTGACCTTCCAGCTGTTGGCCTCCAAATATCTACAAGGTACACAGTGCCAGAAATACACAATAATTTGTTCCCCTTATTGCAAAACTATATTTAATTCCCCTTCTGGGTAACTTGATAGGAAGTGAGAAAGTAGGGGAATTCAACTCTGGTTCTGTTGTTTGATTCTGGAATCTACTGGAAGCTGGTCTCTGTGGATGCACGTAATAATCGTCGATTACTGAAGGATTAACAGTATTCAAGTAAATATTGAGCAAAGCTTCACTATCGGGCTCTGCTGTCGTCCTCTAGGCGAGCTACTTCCATGACTGTCACAGAGCATGTCACACAGCGTTAGACACATTGCATAATGCACAAGCTGCTGTGTGTGGAATTTTCCACTGCCCCCAATGCTTGCATTAATAATGTTTTTGCAAACTAAGAATCTCAAATGACTAATCTTAAAATACCTTTTAATGCAAACCCCAGATTTGGCAGGATATGCAGATAAAATACTAACCTTGTGTTTTTTTCATAAATAACCCTCATATGTGTATATGCAGTGGTTGTTTTTAAATAGTGAGTTTTTTTCCTGTTTTCTTAGTCAAATTAAAACTAAACTGAGTTTAGGATTTAAATTTGCGAGCGTGCAGTTATTCTGGTCATTGTTTTGCCCTCAACATTGGGCTTTTGTTGACATAAAACCGACTTCTCGTGTTGTCGTTGATACAATCAGCCACTAGCAGAAATGGGACACCACTATTACACGGAGTATGGCAAGAAAAGAGTGGGGAAAAAAAGTCTAAAGTGGGTCAACATGCGGTGAGGTGCAGTCCAGGATCCATTTCATTGCAGCTTATGTTAACAAATGATTTGAATTCTCTGACTGCAGAAAACGCTTTCTCTCTAAGCTCTGTGCGTCATCTAGTCAACTTTAGACACTTACTTATCACATTCTGTGAATCACTTTTGAGTTAAGTATTACTAAAACTGCAACCAGGGCAGAAAGCCACAAACATTATGTATTGTTTTTAAATAGCACAGGAGCCAGTATCGTGCAGTTTTCATCAACCTTAAACAGCCATTTGTTTATATGGCCTAAAGAACTTTTCAACCACTTTGTAAGCCTCATATTTACCTTTTCCAGGATGACTTCTTTTCTTTGACTGTACTTTGTATCACAGCATCAGTGAAAACGTGAAGCAACTGGAGGTGAGCTATAAGCTCCTTCATAAATGGGTTACTGGGTTAGATTGGGGACAGATGAACACTCATTGAACTTGGATGACAACAGGAAAACCCGCACGATAGCGCCACCATAAACGCCATCGGAGCGAACGCACCTGTCGTTTAATTTATTTTGGGCTCAGTGTTGAATGTCAGACTGTGTTCAGTGTCATTGTGCCCTGGCAGTATCCCCAGGAATTTCTGACTTACTTGGTCCATCTACTTCGGGCTACGTTATTGCCTATAAAATTAGCTACGAAGAAAGAGTAATAAAAGTCTACTGTGCTGCGTGGGCCCTGCAACTTCATTTCTGTTTCCCATGGAACTACCCCATAAACATCGCTAATCACACTGCAGGCAACCATTTTTTTTTGTTGAGAGAACATATTATTCTCAACACTGTGACTACAAAAAATGCTGCTCTTTACCTGGTGCGTAAGTCAAAATGCAGAGAAAGGGGTTTTGAAACTAAGAACCGTGGTAATCGTCCAATGTAACTCTTGACGTGAAAGCTAGAAGAAGTTAGAAATATTTTTGTTAAGAAGTTTTAATAAACTTAAAGCCTGCTGAATCTACCAGATCTTTGGTAGATTCATAATTGTGAGTGAACATGAGCAGCGTTCCTGACGAGTTCTTCACCAGTCAGTCAGGTGATAACATGTGGTATGTTTTAAGGAGGTATTGTTTAGAGAGGTGGCCTGGTCGTTGTAGGGCCACTGGTTCAGAGTCCCTCTACAACTGTGGCTAAAGGCTGTTATGTACTCCGACAAGTTTGTTCTCACTCATCGGGCTGCGAGAACAAAATGATCTCATGTTCTCGCTGCTTTTTCTCAACGCATGAAACGGGCAGAACTTTTTTCTCATGTCACATGCGGCGACTCTTCAGTGATTGGTCAGAAATGGGAGTGGGAAAAGTGGCCTTAGGAGCGAGAATTCATTTATGTATGTAACAAACTTAAAGCTCCATTGAGGAAGGCACCTAACCCTTAAAACGGCCCCATGTGTGCTCACTTGGATACATTTAAATGCAGAGAACAAATTCCTTGTATATGTGTATGTATATATCCCTACCCAATAAAAGCCGGTACATTACAGAGTATTTTATTCTTCCTTTTTATTCCAATTGATTGACCATTTTCTTTGCATCTGCTATTTTTGCAGGTTAATTATAGAGAGGGAGGGACCCCGCTCACTCTTCAGAGGACTGGGTCCAAACCTTGTAGGCGTGGCACCTTCCAGGTATGTAAACCTATTCTATACATTGAGCTGGGTGTGTTGCATGGCTGCTCCTGATTACCTTGACCCTCGTGATGTCTTAAGCAACAGCCTACACGTGTACAGAAACGTCACGTGGTGTGGAGGAAAAGAAAAAAGGCATCTTGCCCATTGTAACCAAAACAGCAGACTAGGTCATCGCAATCTGAAACGGATTCAGTTCAGTCAGAACAATCTTATCAGCTGTGCCGCGGCCTGCATTTGCTTCACGCGTTACATCGAACCCGGTGCCACATTTTTGCTGAGGAATGTCTTTGTCACTAGATCCACTTAGGTTGATATTCGTGTTGACTCAGGTCAGGTCTTATGTCATCAGAAATTATCACAGGCCATAAACACGCAGACGAATGTTCAATGTAAATCTGTGCTTTTTAAATCTGAGTGGAAATGAGTGGGGTCCTTGATTCTTAGCTTATCGGAGCAGGGTTACGTCACAGCTTGTTCTCAGTCGATCTGAATCAGAATGAAATAGCTGCAGCAGACGCTGGTCAGCTGTGACACATTCATCATGTGACAGTTGCTGTTGATATCGTCACAATGGAGGTTCTGTTTTGAGGTAGTCGCGTTTGTTTCTAATCCTCCTGCCTGAGTTGTGCTGCTCTCCTTAGCTACTGCTGTTTCACATGACCAAGGACATTTTTCTCCTGTTTGTTTGTTGTGACGTCTGAGCCACAATTTTCCACAATCTTCTCTGTTCTCAGAGCTCCGACCAATGGGTCACTGTTAATTCAGAAATCTTTCGGGCCATTGTATAAGTTGTCTGATCAGACTGTCAGAGGGGTGAAACATGCCCTTGAGATTGTGTGTGTGCGTGTGTTAGTCTTATGGTCGAGCTGTATGGTAATGGAGTTGGCGTGCGGATGTGCTATAGGAGGATATTGTTACATAAGGGGTGAACCTGATGATCTCCTAGTCTTATGTGCGGTTTAATGGAGCATTTTAACCATAATCCTTCACAATATTAAGCTTTATATCACCTTTTAAAATAATTGAATTATTAAAACAAAGACGTTTTTTTAGTTCCACTGCTACATAATGTGAGGAATGCATGATACACTGGTTTTTACATAATTTTATTTGGTTTTATTTCATCGTTTTGGTCTTGTTATTTATGATATTTACATAATGCTAACAAAATAGCATAAGAAAAGTGCACGCAGGAATTGGCACATAGGATGAAATGCCAGTGTATTTATAGACTGGATAAAAACTGCTTCTTACCAAATTAGGGAGTCATGAGCAGTCAAATTCATCACTACAGTTCAGTACAGGTGTATCGCAGCAAGGCATGCAACCTTTCCAGACATGCATATTCGGAACATTTCCAGGCATGCATATATACAAATGAGGTCTTGGTTGCTGGGCCACAGAGTTATTCTTTCCTGTTATAATTAGGAAACCGCACTCTGCTACTGGAAAACAACAGCAGAAAAAAAAAAAAAAAACATCTTGATGAGAGCATGCTCTGCTAGGCATGCTGCTGGCAGTCATTAGCAGCGCACACACAAGTCATGCGAGGGCAGCGTGCACCACCAACTCCATTCGTCTCATATGAGAGTTGCAGATCCCCTCGGATAAATTCATCTGCATAGCGGCGCGCGTGCAGTTCCAGCTCCAGTTCAGAATGAGGGCGGTGAGACAGGAAGTCGCTGGATTTAATTCCACTCGTTGAATAAATCCTATGATTTTATTGAGTGAAGAGCAGCTTGAAACATGGGAGATAAATCTGCCGCTAAAGCATGACGCCCACCCACGCAGACAGATGAACTGCTCTGAGTGGTTTCCTTTTACGTGGCATATTAGCCGGGCCTAGCTCCGTCTCATTTCCCACTGTGCAGTTTAGGCAAAATTACATTTTAATGCAGCTGAAGTAGCGGTTTTATCTTTAATGTGTTTAACTTGCGGTCACGTTTCGCATTTAATCCCTAAATGCATCATCATGTGTCATTTTTTTTCTTCTTTCTTGACTGTTTTAGCTGACGTTTTCCCCTCTTTTCCTTTGTTGTGGTGTTTTTTGGCTGCAGAGCGATCTACTTTGCGGCGTATTCAACAGCCAAGGAGAAGCTGAATGGAGTGCTGGAGCCAGACTCCACCCAGGTGCACATGGTGTCTGCTGGGCTGGCAGGTAATGATGGCTCCTTCTCCCCCATCCTTCTGTCTGTCTGTCTGTCTGTCTGTCTGTCTGTCTGTCTGTCGGTCACTGTGTCCGTTGGCTTTATCTGTGTCTGTCTGTTTTATCCGTCTGTTTTCTCTATATTCCTGTCTGTCTGTCAGTCTGCCTGGGCAGTGTATCTCACTGATGGGTTTTATTGATCTCTCTCTCTCTCTATATATATCTATATCTATAAATACATGCTAAAAATAGTTAATTTTGTTTTCATTAGATAGTTCTTCATTTTCTCTACCTTCTCATAATTTATTCTCTCAATTACCCCAGACACTACCCATCCCCTAGACCTGAAGCATGCTAAAGCTAGCTAATGATATCTGTCATGCGTAGGCTAGCTGTTTCATGTATAGAAATAACAAATATAAACAAGAAGATTTATCAGAAAGCACAATTTAAGACTCTCGGGATCAAGATGACCTTGATTGTCGACCCATGTGTACTCTGAAACCTAGCCACGAGACATGCTGCAAATACTGTACTTACTGCAGTATTTCAAAGAATTTATCTCCCTATTTGCCTTTATTTACATACCTTATCTTTATTACTAACTCTCAGATGCTTTTCTCCAAACATTGCCTTTCTGTAGATACACTAATCAGCTCCGATAAGTCGCACTTAAGTCTGTCCGTGGTGGCCTTGACAGTCCACAGATAGTCAAGGAGGCAAATCCTCATATCACCACTGTGATAGGAGGCACTAAACTCAGAGGAGCATCAACACACAGACAACCATAGGCTCCACTGCCCCGTTGCTGCCATTTGTGCAGCGAACGCTCTGTATGTATTCTCGGCTGCTCCACGAGACGCTAAAACGTGAAGGTCCTCAGAGTTTAGGTTGTGCTTTCCTCTTCTCCCAGCCCCATTGTACCCCCATGTCGTCCATTATTATTATTTTCCCTCATTTCCCTTCTTTCCTCTTTTTTTTTGTATTCTTTCATTATGAGGCCTCTCCAGTAAATGGTTTAACATCCCAGTTGTTACTTAAACAGTGTGGTGTGGGCCCCCCTTCTTTGCTCTGTGTGTATAGAGAAGAAAACACGGCCCCCAAAGGTCAACCGGGGCCCCAGGCACTCGGGCGGACACGTCAGGTAGCACCCCATTTCTTTACACTGGTATGATGAAAAACCAAGGTGATATTTATCAATATTTAAACAGTTCATAATGGTTATTCATTTGTAATGATATTACCATTTCTTACGGCAACATGTTTGCTGCTGGTTTGTGGTGTTAGGCTCTCATGATTTTTTTATTTTTATTTTATTTTTATTATTATTGCTTAGTGTCGACACACACCTCCCCTCTCCCCTTAGCTTGTTCTATCACTATAGCAAAGGTAAGGCAATGACACACAATTTGTTTTGCTGTCAGCACAAAAGAAATGCTAACCTTGTCACCGTCACAGAAGGTTGCACTTGGTGTGTTTCATTGTCGTCATCCATCAACACCATTAGTGCTTCTTTTCAAGGGGAACCAGCAACAATCAAGACTGGTGCTATTTCCACGCCACTATTGCCTCTTGTCCTTTTGTTAAATTAGTTGAGTTTAGTGGAAGTTTAACCCTGTCGGTGCTCAAATATTTATTTGAGCGTGGACGCACTGAAGGCAGAGGCGGGTTATTGATGCCGGTGGGCAAACCAAAACACAGCATAATGCTACTTTAGTTACGTTTTCGGTCACTGAGATTGGTGTTGTTTCATCGTGTGTCACACATTCCTTCATCAGCACCGCAGTTACGTACAACTTTCTACATAAAACAGCCTGAGCTCATTAGTTACTGTTGGAAAGTAACTGATTAACAGATGAACTGCACAGTTTAACTATAGTCTCCCCAAGATGATCAACACTGACCAGTTTATACCATTAACTTTAGACCTAAGATTGTGGCGTCAGTACTAAAAACACCAGTAACTATACAGCTAATGTTTATGCTGAAGCTCGCTCCGAGTAATGAGTCACTGCCTTTTACGACCTCCCCACTCGGAGAACGAGTCCCACTCCTTCACTTAGACTTGTTTTCCCTCGCAGTAGTTAATCTAAAGCATGATACAGAATCTAGGTCAAACTACTCTGTATAAGTTTCACAGGAATTGTGGGACTGTGCTGTAGGATCACAGCTTGTAGCAACATGTCAAAATGCAAATGCTGCTCTTTACGGTTTCAGCTCAGAGCAGGAACGAAGCCTGTACAGTATCTGGATGGGCTTCGTGCATCAAGACGGCTACAAGTGCTCTCATTACCAACTAAGGTTACCTCTTGTGCCTCTTGTGCTACTTGCATTTGCAGCACTAGATAGAGAAATACATTTTGTAAACGAGTTTGTTTTCTCTTGAAGCAAATGTCCACGTCCTTATTTATGGACACCGTTTATCCTGTTAATCTAATTTTGAAAATAGAATAATTTAGGATTAAATGAATAAGAAAGAAGTTTTAGAAACGCTTAAATTGCTGACTAAACAGGCCCTTCCACTGCACTTTGCACGATTATGAACCATCATTTTAACCATAATTATTCACAGTATAGTGGCGCAAAAGCAGCTGTTCAAAAGAACTTGTCTTGTATATTTAGAAATTCATTCCTCCACCTTATTGTTTCATTTCATTTCATCATCACCAATCTCTTCATCTCTTTCACACAAAACGGCAAGGTTAGCATTTCCTCCTGCCTCGTTTTTATCTCCAGACTTAGTTCATTGGGGGATCTCCCTCTATCTCTAATATGTGGGACATGAATAGATACCAGTGGCACAATGATTATGAAGAATACATCCTCAGTTTTATCTGCCTTTGTATCAGTTCTTGTGTTTTTCCTCGCTCTCGTGAGACAGAGCTGGGGTTTTTGGATTAGGTTGCCTACTTTACACAAGAGGGAACAAAGTGAAAGTTAAAAGTTTAAAATCCAGACAATTTAAGCACATAAGTGTAAATTAGATGGGATGAGACCCCATCTAATTTACAGAGCCGGGGGTTGTAGTTTGGGGAAAGATGGAGGGGGTGGGGTCAGTCCTTCCCCTCCATCTCTTCTCCATCTACTTGATGGGGCGGGCGGTTGGTCGGGTTTGGGGGTGGATGTGACTGCTGCTTGTGTGTGACTGTGGTACAGAAAAGCCTGTGTCTATTTTAGGGCTTTACTGTAAAGCTTTCACCCCTGCGTGATTGGGTGGGACACCCCCGCCATCTGAGCCCCCCATATCTGCAGGCTACTAGCTGCAGCGGGGAGGAGCTGGAGGAGCTTTGCCCCTCCCTCGTGAGTACACGCCATAGACGCTACTTCATTCTACTTCCCTCTTTTTTTCTTCTTCCTCTTTTCGTTCTTCTCTTCTTCTCTCCAAGAGCCCTGTGTAATCCTTTCTTTTTCACGCAGTTGCCTTAACATAGGTCTGTTGCAGTGATACCCTAGATGTGACTGAGGTCTCTTGGTAGACTTGCCCTGGTGTTAGCTGTTTTGTGCTAATGGCCATGTTTTATTTGATTCTCTATGGCACATGATTTTACCAGAGACTTTTAAAGAGGCTTTGTGTGATTTTTGTAATGATACAAAGTGCATATTAATAAGCTTTGTATGAGTCACGGCAGGTTTTACATTACTGTGTATTATTCTAATACACAAACGCAATGTAAAAAGGTACTACCTGCATTAATGAGCACACCTACACAGTATTTTGTATATATATACTTAATGCTTTGTCAGGGACATAACTGTTTATAGGTCCCTGTTTCCAGTTAATTGTCTGTGTGAAGACAGACACTCAGTGAAACATGGGTACTCACAGCTATTAGGTCATAAAGTCCCGAACTTAATTCCCTCCTGGAGACTTCACACTTTAGTTAATAATTGAACACACTGTTACGCTTGCCTGCGCAAGCACCATACGTTCTAGACCTACAGCTGCTCCGTAGTTTCTGACCAGTTCACCGCTGGTTCATCTAATGCCATGTAATTAGAATAAAGACTAACATGTCAGCATGTGTGCTGATTAGTCCAACCGTCACAGAAAGAGGCGTTTGATGCTAGGGCTTCTATTGTGACTTGAATTTGTGCAGTGGCATTTGTAAAAATGGCCTGTAGTTTATGTGTGTGTATTTCAAAAACAAATGTAAAGACTTAAAAAAAAAAAAGATGAGCTCATTTCGTAACTGGATCTTCATTAGAATCCCAGTATCTCTCATTAGCATTTAAAAGAGCCAGACTTAGGGCCTGAAATGAATTCGCTGCTTGGCCTCGTTTCCTGGCGTTTACACTAGCATTAGACATTTTACAAGATGATGAAATAGATTCATAAGTTAAGCAGCCGTAGCTTAAAGCTGCTGGCGTCATGCGCTGCTGTTAGCTAAGAGACTTCACTTCAGGCGGAGAGTTGTTAGGTTTACATGCACCCAAGCAGCATTTCACATGGAGAGGATCAATGTGTGCACGCGGAGGAGCATGTTTCTGCCTGTAACTCAGTGAGGGATGCTTCAAATTTGGATTTAATTAATAAACACGTCGTCTCAATAATTCTGTCACTTTGTGTAAGAATTGAAATTGGACAAAGAAATTAAAGTTAAGCCAGTTGATCCTGTTGCGTGAAGTGCTTTCTCACTGTTCTTGTGCAGTATAGAAATATTAATATTAAGCTAATTTGAATGTGTTCTTCCGAACGTCTCTGCCTCTGTCTGAACCTCTCACCTCTTCTGAATTTCCAGGGTTCACCGCGATCACGGCCACCAATCCCATCTGGCTGATCAAGACCCGCCTGCAGCTGGACGCCAGGTGAGGGACTTTAAACTAGTGGAGACGAGTCTAGAAGCCGTAGTGAGGCGTGTTTACATGGCTTCTTGTGACGGTAATGAGAATGAAACGACACTGTTACTGGATTCTGATTAAAAGTCTCTGTTTGGTGGCAGGAACCGAGGAGAGAGGCGTATGAATGCCTTTGAGTGCGTGCGGCGGGTGTACCAGATGGACGGCCTGCGAGGTTTCTACAGAGGCATGTCAGCCTCCTATGCTGGCATCTCTGAGACCGTTATCCATTTTGTCATCTACGAAAGCATCAAACGCAAACTGCTGGAGTCCAAGGCCCACGCCAGCATGGACGATGAGGAGGAGAGCGTCAAGGACGCCTCAGACTTTGTGGGCATGATGCTCGCGGCGGCCACCTCCAAGACGTGCGCCACCTCCATCGCCTACCCTCATGGTAACCTCCCGTCCCAGTCGCCTTCATTCATTTCCGTCCAATTTGATCTTGCTTTTCGTTTTAACAGTTCTCTTTCTTTACTCTCAAATCGCAGAGGTGATCCGCACGCGGCTACGAGAAGAAGGGAGCAAGTACCGCTCCTTCTTCCAGACTCTGTTGACAGTGCCCAAGGAGGAGGGATACCGGGCGCTTTACCGCGGCCTCACCACCCACCTCGTTAGACAGATCCCCAACACTGCCATCATGATGTGCACCTACGAGGTGGTGGTCTACCTGCTCGGCCGTTAGCCCGCCGGGAACTTCTCCTTTCTCTTTGATGAAGGAGACGGTTGGCAAATGACTGAGAAGGATGCCCGCTGGCTTGGAGCAATGGGTATGAAAAGTCAAAATGAAGACCAAAGGAAAACCCCAAGATACTATGATAGTGGACCAGAATACGACAAATGGACAAAAACAAACAAACAAAAAAAAAAAAGATGAAGGAGTGACAGCTTTTTGGTACCATATCAGCACCACGCCCTACAGTTCACTTTGTCGGGCTGCGGGACAGAAATAAGAGGTTGCCACATTTCACAGAAGGGGTCATGTGCCTGGAGGAAGGAACAAAAGTGTAAGACTTTAAGCAATGACCTTAACAGAGGGGGGTGAGTTAGCATCATTGGCTTAAAGTTTAGAATGAAAAAGAACTGATTTTACCCTTTTATCAATACTGTGGGAGGAGAATGCTTGTAGGCAACTGAACTTGAGTACAGATGAAAATTAAACGTGGGTCAATTTTAATAATCGGATACTCTCTACCTGGCACTGTTGTCAGTATTAGCCCGCACATGCTTCAGTGCTGTGAGACTACTGCACGTTTGTACTGACTAGAAGTTTAAAAAAAATGTTCTTTTAACGTGGAACGTCGGAAGGAAGTTGCATTTTTAGGACTTTTTAAGTCACCACCCACCTTTGCACTACAAAAAGAGTGTCCTGAAGCATTCTCCTCTGAGCACCGCAGGCGGCGGCCTGAAGCTCGGCAGTGAACTCTCCGGCCAAATACAATGAAACACAGCAAATGAACTTGATGATCGGTCACTCAAGCACACGCCCCAGACACTAGCCACTGTTCATTACATTAAAAAAAAAAAAAAAAACCTAACCATATTCCTCCGGCGACGTGGTTAGGCTGAAGTCGGCCTTTAGTGTTTGATGACACTGTTAAAACTGAAGATGTGAATCTAAGATGTGAAGTGTGTGACTGTCCAAAAGGTACCAAGTATCTTCTAACAGAGCGATGCTACTTGAATATAACGCACGGGAGAGTGTTGGAGTGGGAGAAGATTGAAGGAGTTTTATCTCGCAATTGGGCTGTTTGTGTGTGAGAGTGACTGTACGTGTGCGTGTTCAACGATGTGAATGGTCTGTATTCAAGAATTTGTGTGCGTGCGTGTGTGCGTAGTCATGTGTGCCTGCATGTATAATAAATATCTACTCCAGATTTCCCTCCACTAACTATTAATCTTGCAAGACACTGTGGTTTGGAGCGCGGAGAAGCTCCCGTGCGGTGCTGGGAGCTGTCCTTCCCGCTCCCATGCTGCTTGTTTTCCTTCCAGTGGCTTCCAACTGACCTGATAACATGCACTTTTGTGGCCTTTTGGGGGCTTGTGCTTTGCATTTTCTTGTGTGGACAGTTTAAACTTGTACAGTGTAAAAGAACAAAAAGTATTACTGTATATCAAAATGGTATTTTGCGCAACTGTTCTTACAGCAGATATATTGTACAGTTTAGAGTTCTCAGTAGCTGTGAGGGATGTCCAAATGTTTGTATATAATATAGATACTGTATATGCATATCTGTTTTTTTTTTTGTTTTCTTTTTCTTTAAACCCATTTATGATCATGGTCTGTAGTTTGCATCTGCAAATGATTGTTTTTGTGCAATTCTCTTTCCGTTTGTGTGTTGCTGTAAGCTGCCATGCAAACATGTGCTAATATAAACGCATTGAAGACGTAGGTTAGTCGTTTTACCATGTTCATAACAAAAAAAAAAAAGTGTTTCGCATCATTTGGGGTGTTTACATCGTTTTTTTTTTCCATGCCTGATTCATTTTAGTTCTCCCAGCAACTTGTTCTGAATCTTACGAGAGAGGTGTTTAAATGAGAGAGTTCATGAACTGGAATCATCTTTCTGTGACACTGTAAACATTATCACGGCCACTTAGAAAATGTCACAAGTCCTGAAATTGTTAAGGCGATCTTTTATTGTAGACGGGTTATGGGAAGAAAATGTAAATGTGTCCCTTGAATGTCTGCAAAGTTTCGGTGAAAATTTGGCATACATTTTGCAGCCAGGCGTAAAATTTCCCTTGAAAACATTTATGCTTTTAATTATCCAATAACGAGACATCATCCTTACGTGACATTAAAAACGTGTGCGATTTCAACTGACGCGCATAAAGGCTGTTTCCATGTTCAAAAAATCGCATGTATTGGTACATGATGTTCTTGAACGCTCTCATTTCCCCCGCGGTATTATTTTTGAGAGGCCAACTGATGTGTTGTAGCTTGTTATAGTTGATTGATTTTTTTCAGTCTCCATTGACGCGTCGCTAACCCAACCTGCTGCTGTGCAAAAAAAAAAAAAAAAAAAAAAAAAATATGCTGACTCATTTTAAAATTTATGTTTTCCTGGAAAACACTAATAGCTTCTTATGTTTTGCTCTGTTGCAGTAATAACTGAGGTCCGAATAACCCAAATGTGACATGAACAGGCAACTGGACAATGAGGAAAAAGAAATCTCACTTTATAGAGTCTATATATGTATTTTTTACCTCTCATTTCCGTGTCAGTATGCAATTCAGTGTCTTTACCCTGTAAACTTGGGAAGGATGCAGCTTGATGCAGGCCTCAGTGAAACCGTCTCAGTCATTAATGTGTTTGTTTTGTTTCTTTTTTTTTTTTAAACACAAAAGTAAATAAACTATTTGCAACTAAAATTGAATCAGCTTTTTGTATTTATTTATTGCCACTGTTGCAGAAATATGTTGTGCTTGTTGATGTGAGAGCTACAGAGAGGCTACACGGTTGTTAGGAAGTTAGGGTAAAAAATTCTTACTTTGAATGACATGTTAAATCATTTCTCATTCTTTCTAAGGTATCATTTATATAATTTACCTATTCCTAATGAATAATGAATGAATCTATCATATGTATTTTATATTAACAGCCCAAAGTACAGCAAAGGAAAAGGGATATGAATAAATATTTGATTTAAATCATCTCCAATAATATGAGTCAGTGTTATTATGGAAATGTTCAAGAATCTAATTATATGAGGCTTTAAGATTAATGTCATGAATTGGTTGCATTTACCTCTTGACACCGCAAGGGGGAGCCAAATTCCTTCTTAAAGAATTGCGAGCACAAGTTGTATTCACATAATTCCCATGATTTTGGTTGTACGTCATAGAGAAGCCGTAAACCCTTAGTCCCCATGTGAATAAGTAAACAATCATTTATTATTTCTCTATTTTGAGCAGGCTAATGCTCTCAGCAGAAATGATCGATAAATGCGGACACATTAATATTGGGACAATCTATCATCATACATGATGCAGTGACTGGAAGTACAGCCATATTAAGAATGGCCATAACACATTAGTTTGTATTGATTTTGTAGTGCAGCAGTTCGCAAAATTCGTACATGGCCTCTACCCCTAGTGGATGTAAATCAATCAGCTCTTCTCTATTTACACAAAACGGCGTGATGTGCAGATGTCAACATGCAGCCACCTCACTGCCTCTCGCGGTTATACATCTCAATTGACTTCCAATTAGCAGCCCGCTGATTAGTTTAGTAATAAACATTCAGATGGAAACCACAATCCAAGATGTACACAAGAACACAACACTTACAGCATGAGGCGTGACGATACCTTCACTTGCTGTCGGAATTATTTTGTATTAGCAAATTTGTAGAGAGTAGGGGAAAAGATCACTTTTGGGAATGGCAATGAGTTTTTGGTGAACTTGCCAAAATTTCACAAGTGGCCTACGCACAATCTGAAATATATCTGGGGGGAAAAATGTGAGTGCCCTCAACTGAACATCATATACAGTTGGCCAATTTTGCCATTTAATAAGCACGTAAATAGCTTGAAGTAGTACACGTGTCTCCCCAATGTCTTCATGGGTTGCAGTAGCTGCGTGTAGACATATTAAAATAAGTTACACATCCAGCTGTGTCAGGGAACAGTCAGTTGACCTTTGATATATAACCAAGAGCACATAAAGAAAGTGTAGTCCACAGACCAAACATTAATTTGAAAGATCACGTTTCAAAAGTAAGAACTTAATAAATAGTATAACACACTACTAATAAAAGATTAGACCATAAAACACAAAAAAGTTCATCATGTACAATAAAAAGATTTACAGTCGAGTTAAATAGAAATGTTGTCAGCTAAATAACAACATAATAAGAAGTTTAAGAATGGTCGTAGTATAAGAAACAAGAAATATATGTCGTTATTAAGATTCATATTTTTGATCAGTGGTAATTATAGTTATATAGCAATCATTTTTGCACCTTTTTATGAATAGGCGCCATGGGGAGGCAAAGTATACGAGCACCAGTGAAGGCACCAACAGATCATGAACCAATCACATCAGGGCAGAATGCTGCGTTGTGGCGGACGCGACCAATCAGCGTTCGCTCTGCGGAGTAAATGGACACTCAGCGTCGGGTCCCTGGCTGCCTGGATGTGTCGAGCCGCTGTTTACTGCAACAAAGAAGCCGTCAGCTACATCGCTGCAACACTTGTAACAGCGCCGGAATAACGTTGTTGTCAACAACGGAAAAGAAGAGGAGAGGCCCCGGTTCTCCTGGCCCCGCCGAGAGCTCCTCGGAGAAAAGTAGCGTTTGGAGACGAGTTGACTTTGTGTTCGGTGAGTGTCTCTTGTGTTTACACCGGATGAGCAGCCCGCAGGAATTGGATCTGCGGGTTGTTGTGTAGTCAGTGGCAGCAGACAGGAGAGCATGGTGCTGTGTTTTCTAGCACGGAAATAAAAATAGTTTCTCCAGTCCACTTTCAAACTCTAGTAGATTTCTTTTTTTTTTTCTTTTTTCTTTTTATACCTGTCACACCGTTGTTACTTTGTAGGTAGCTGCTAAAATCGTGGCGTGGTAAAGTTTCTACAGCTTGCATCAGAAATACTTTTATATTCAGACTCATTACCTGAATATGTGTGTGCATTTTGACATTTCTGTGCTTGTCCCACGTATGACACCTCATCTGTCACGTAAAAGTACAGGGATGGAAAGGTTGACTGAATAATAACTGTATTTCTACAGCGATGACTGTATATGTGTGTGAGTGAGTGAGAAGTTATTTTTTTTAAACTGGCTATTGTTTCAGAGTGATTCAGTTCTAATGACCGACATTGAAAAAAAAAAAAAAACTAAAAAACAAAAACCAAAACAGGAAGGATCTTCTTGCTGAGACTTGTAGGTGTTGCTCTCTCTAGTTGTAGTTTCTGTTCTGGAGGATGATCAGTTCTCTGTCTGGCTACACCTTGACATTTACTAAACCCAGATGGGTTGGGTGACAAGGACACGGAAGATGGAGAGCAGATGGTAAGAGCAGGGAGGGGAGGAGAAAAAGGTAGATGGAGGTGGAGTATGAGAGGAATGGGAACCAGACGGGAGCAGACGCACCTGTGTTTTACTGCCATAATAGGCAAAAAAAAAAAAAAAGTGTTTGTGTGTGTAGTGATGTGTGTTGATTTATGACCTGTCGAAATAAGGGAAGGGGGTGGAGTGGAAGGGGCGAGATGGAAGGATAGAGAGATGGAGTAGGAGGAGGGGACGGAGCATTGTAATGGTGACAGGGGGTCATTTATCTGTCTGCTGGATCTGACCAGCCAGTCACTACGGGAGACCAGGCTGTTCCCCAGCATCTCTATTCACCGCCTGCGTCTCTTTTGTTCGCCCTCATCCTCTGGCAGTGTGTCCCGTTTCTTCTGCCTTCACAGCTCTTCCCGTAACGTCCACCTCCAGAATTACTGTCCCCGACTCCCGCCTGCTGTCCCTTCCTGCTCCTTCAGCCCGACAGACACTTCATCTTTGCAGAGAACACACTTTGGCTGCTCTCAACTTCACCATATTAGACACTTCGGCTGTCTGTTAGACGGGGGGCCCGGATACATCACATCATTTGTTTTTTTCAGAGGAAGGCCCTGCTAGCCGCCAGCTGCTGTCAGATTAACAGCTATTAATCTGGCGGCGAGGTGGGCTACCCCGATGAGCACGGAAAACGCGGACACACCTCGGTGTGCGCTTATTTGTGGCAAGCCACATCGACATCGCGGTATTGTCACACATCGTTCAGGAGTTCAGCAGTTGAGGTGCCACGAAATGAAGTTGCACTTTTGGGACCATGAATCTCACACAAGGATGTAATGTAAAGTCTATACTCCCCCAGTGGCCCTCTGGGTTTAGACTTGAAATTTAGATTTCTAATTCTTTAAGCAGATGTACTCCATTTCAGAAAACTGATAACTCTTTATTTTTTTTTTTTTTAGCCCTGTTGTGCATCCTTTAAATTTTTATCTCTCCTGCTTTGCTCATTCATCCCTCTACCCCCTAATCTGTTCCCTTTCCGTCTTTATTTCCTTCTTTCCTCCTCCTATTTTTTAAATCTCCCCTTTATCCATCCAGAGGGACTAATAAGCTGTGTTATGAGTCAGTCTGAGGAGAGAGGCAGATGGGATTCAGCCCGTAGCCCAGATAAGGATTTCTAACTCAGCTGCGCCTTATCACGCTCTGTCACTGCTCTTTAAACTAAACAGATACTGACTGGCATTATGTATGGAGTGGTAAAACTCTCCGGATTCAAATATTGGATATTCTGTCTGAATCCCGTCGGAGTAATCCTCGTTCCTAAGGGTGCCAGTAATGTCAGAGCACTAATTTAGATGCAGTGATGCAGAAGTGGGAAGACTTTTAGGGCAAATCGCTAAACCTGCACCAGCCTAGGAGTTGACTCAGTCATATTTCCCATCAATTAATCAGCAACTTGGCCACTGCAGAGAATGTTAAATCGGATTTTCGGTCCATTTTTGCCGCTTGTTGGACATATTGCTCATCTACATTCTGCTCAGCGCCCAGTATGTCACTGTGCCGCTCATTCACTGACACTCATAGTGCTATTTGGTGACAAGACGGAAAGCATTTTGCAGTCAGTGTGAGCTGCTTTCCATCAGCCATCATTATTTTTAATTACTTTATTTCCACAACCGTCCCACTGTGTTTGTTGTGTACCACAGCAGAGTGCCACAGGAAGCGGCCTCTTACAGGAAGCAGACTCAAAGATGTGAACCTGTGAAGCCTCAAATTAGACTAAATCAATGTGAAAAATAGATCACAGCGCAGAATACAAATAGCCGTGCTCTCGATGCCCGCAGTCACATTTCTGGCAAGTGCGGGCATAATGTCACACTGGTGTTTTGCGTGTCTGACAGTTGGCAGTTTTATGCAAAAATGTGGGCACCCCTGCTAATTTTGACTGTATTTTTAGTCACCTGCTTTAACACTTAAGATCTGAATATTCGGCTGCGCATAACAAAAAGTTTCCGGTATTTGAATTACCGCAACTCACAGATGGACAAAATTCAAAGTGTGCCTGAACACTGGGAAGTTGCACTTTCTGAGAAGCTGCCATTACGGTAATTATGACGCACCGCTGCTGTGGGCTACAGGTCAGCGAGGGACGCAAGACCAGGGACACCCAGGAAGAGAGAGTTGTTTGGAGGAATGTGTTGTTAAAAAACGAAGTTAGTTATATCCTTGATATGTCATGAAGGTCTTCCAGACAAAAGCACAACTTCCCAGTCAATAGGGCAAACGACTGTGCATTACGGTAATTCAAAAAACGTGTGCTTTAACGTATACGTCCAGGCTTTAAAGGGTTAAAGCGGTTTACAGAAGACCCATGTCCATTCTCTGGTGAGCCATAACTGTTTTATTAGGAAGGCGGTCATAATGTTATGCCTGATCGGTGTAAAGTGACTTTTGGTGGGCGGGTGTCAAGTTCTGAATTAATCTCAGCTTTGAGACAAGGCGATGACTAACAGGAGCGACTGATACAGTTGATTGATATACGACACAGAGTTCCAGATGGAAACACCTTTGGTTCCTATACAACCAGATTCACCACGCTGCTAGGAAGCTTGGAGCGAGATGCTGCGACATCATCGTTGATGCCGGCTTTGTCTGTACAGTAGCAATATTTTTATGTTCAGCCTGGAAACATTTAGGGTGGAGAATTATTAAATACTAGGATGAAGCCATGTTACTGTGGACGGGGCTTAACATTTGAGTACAGGCCCTCCTAGGGAAGGTGTACCTCCA
Source organism: Mugil cephalus (assembly GCF_022458985.1). NCBI lineage: Eukaryota > Metazoa > Chordata > Actinopteri > Mugiliformes > Mugilidae > Mugil > Mugil cephalus. The sequence continues at coordinate 19,550,207 of NC_061776.1, read as the reverse complement.
GACGGCAGAAGTTGAAACTCAGCATACAGAGGGTGATGTGTCTGATGTCTGTCTGTTTGTATTATGCACTGGCAGATGGAGTGGGAATAGATGTACGTTCACCAGCCTTTTGTTAAGTCAGCAATAGACTGCTAAGCTTACAAAAAAGCTTGAAGACGCACTCAGACACACACACACACACACACACACACACACACACACACACACACACACACACACACACACACACAGCCTCCGTCATATACTTCAACAATCAGATGTCACTCAAGAAAAACTGCACTCTCATGCGCCGCTGCACTCCAAAGTCAATGACATTAGCTGCTGCAGTGAGAAACAAACAGGAAGATGATGTGTACCTCTTGCCCTTGACAGGTGCTTAGTGTTTAAATGTAGTGTACAGCCACTATGTGTGCACACACTCAATTGTGTGCGTGTGTGTGTGTGTGCGGAAGTTTTTTTTGGCCCGTCGATGGACTGTTGACTCACTGAGGCCATTACAGTGACAGGATAACTTGAGTAAAGATGCACTTTACAGCAAATGGGCATATTTCCTCCTGGTTCCTGTCAGTGCAATGAATGGCAGAGATGAATTTAGCTTGTCACACATTCCCTAAAACCAGTGGTTGCGTGCACTGCTCCTGGTGTTTTAGCTTGCTCATCGGTTTATCAGGGTGAGGACGAGACTGCCTGTCATCTTGTTGTCATCCTGTGTGATATGCGTCAGTTTGTTTAGGAGAGATTGCGGCAGCGAGGCCGTTAATCAAAGGCCTCCTCTCAGGGAACGCGGCCTGACAAGCCAGCAGTTGGAGCCCTTGGGGAGACAACAGGGAACATGAAATCATTAGTGTTGTGATAAACCGACCTTGGTCCCACTTAACGCCGGGTCCTCATAAACCCCGTCATCTTAGCTCATTTCACCTCATCCTGCACCGTCTCGTAACGCATCGTTTGGCTTCCCGTCGCTCTCAATCCTCTTGTCTGACGCCTTGTCGGGTCTGATCGGAAGTTTGCTCTATCTTTTAGTTTCTGGAGAGTAAATAGGGCTGCATGGAGGAGAGTAGCGGTGAGCTCATTTGCATATAAATGACAGCAGTGTCTGAGATGCCATGCTCTTGCTCATTTGTCAGTTTAAGGTGATTCTGTGTCCTTGTGTTTGTGTCTCCTCGGTACTGAAATGTTTCTTTTTATGGTCCATGTTTATCAGTTCAGCATCATTGTGTGTCTGTGTTGGGACAATCAGCTCTAGATCGGTGACTTCATTCTACAGCCTGCCTGTGATTTCATGGCTTCCATGATACAATCTTATACCTTTTCCAGGAGGATAAAATCAATTGAGTCATCCTGGAATGTAAAACACGCATCTGCTTGTTTTGGCTAGAGCGGGAAAAAAAACAACGCTTCAGTTATTTGTGGCAAAAATGCAGTGGAGTGACACCATACTACTTACTCACGTCTGCTTGGATGCGAGGCGATACTTTGTTTTGCTAATAAGGAAACAAAGGTTCCTGTCAGAGACTTAAAGTGCCTGGATGTGTTCTCACATATCGTCTCACACTCGGTTTGTAACAGGAATCTGTTCTGGCTTTTCTGAAAGTTTACTTAAAAAGACAAGAATAGACCAAACACTATATTCACACTAATACTAGACGTGGTATCAGATTTGTCTCCGGCGTCAAAGGAATGGGATGAGCCCGGTGATAAAATACTTGTGGCGAACCCAACCAAAGACAAGTTGTTCTTTTTTTTTTTTAATTTCAACAGAGCCGTCATGCTGAGCAAAATAACAGAACTATCTGAAGTAGGGGGTCGACAGACTATCAGCCTGGCTGATTATCAGACGTTGTATTGGTAATTTCTTTGTCTTATTAGTTTATTTTATTTTAATCCTGATAAAATAAACATTTTTTAAGTTACATTTTCTTGTTATTGAAACAGATAAGAGGCAGACATGTGCAGTTGTGACTAGGCCTGTCACAATAATCAGTAATTAATCAATTAATCGCAATTAATCAATTAATCGCACGATAAATGAAAATGACTCGATCATTTTGATCGATCCCTCTCAGACCTCGATATATTGCCACACGCACACATGTTTGTTTTCCCTGTTTCTCTCTACCAAAGAGGCTGGATGACAGTAGTGTTCACTCTGTGCATTGGACTCAGTCATTGACTGTATGTATTATGGACAAACCCATCGTGACGTCACTGATTGGATTCTGAACGCCTAAGTGGGCTGTGGCCATGTTGGATGAGTTTTACTCCACCCACACATGGATATTCCAAATATGGACGTGGGGGGTCGTGTCAGACATTGAGACCCGCCCACCTAACTCTCCGCTACCTCTTAGCTCAGGCTACCGCCTGTCACTCGAAGCGGGAATGCCCTTAATTATGCAGACTTTTTAACCTTAGTGAAAAAATAAACAAATGAGTTGGAAAAAAAAATCTAACTATTGAGACCAAGACCAATTTTGTATGATTCACCATGGCACAAGTGTAGACTGAAAGCAGGCTAGAAGCAGACAGTGAGCAGACAGCTGACTAAAATATCAAAGGACAATCTTTTAAAGAACATCCCTGCATGAATCCAATGAGACGAGTTGAAGGTCGAGTCTTTCTGTCGGCCTCTGCACGTATTTGGGTTTTCACACGGCCCTGCTCGCCATATTCTAAGGCAAATGGAATTTGTTTTCCAAGTCATCTCAAAAACACACCCCACCGTAACTAACTTTGACTTGCTGGAGTGTTGAGTCCAAGAAATTTCTGTCCACACCTATCAAGAAGAATTGCCTCTTCTGCTTCCATGAATAACATCATTTAAATATTCAGTGGACGGCGATTTGTTATTAGCTTGTGCACTTACGAGTAGCTTATGAGTATTCAGAGTTGAAGTTAGCTCTCCATATCAAATTGAGACACTCTTAATGCAGTAAATACAAAAAAACTAAAACAAAAAAAACACACAAAGCAATGGAAATACAGAAATTATCCACAATGGAGACCAGAATCTTCGAACTATTCGTCCTTGTGTGAGTGTTAGCGAGTCATATGACTGGACGGCACCATTGATATTATCTGTTAATACAATGGGACGGCCTGTTTTTAGAAAGTGTTTGGGCACTTCCTTCACTTTCTCTCGCTTTCTCCCTTTGTCTCTCTCCGTCTATTTTCTGTCCATAATTACAGAGCTCATGAAAGCGTTTAGAGTCTCATGAATATTTAGGTCTTGGAGGGGAAGTGTCAGGGGAGACCCATGTGTGGCCGGTCTGCCCTAATTATGGAGATGGGCCTCCGCGTGCTCACATACATTTAAAATAAAGGAGGAAAGCCAGAAAATGATCAAAAGCTCCAAATTTAAGCTTGAACAAAGTCTTCATTATACCTTAAACAAATGTGTGTATATATACGGTTATTTATATACTCACACCCACACACAGCAGCACTAATAGCGCAGCTGGTTGTGGATTGCCGCTGGTTCTTTCTGTTCCCTGTATCCTTTAACAATGAGCTAATGATGGCCTGGCAGGCTAGTCGGTGTATGTCTTTGTGTTTTATGTTTGTGTATTTTCAATTGTCTTGGGACTGGAATATATATATATATATATTTTTCTGTCGTGTCATGCTATGTCAAGGCAGGGATGAACAGGAGTGTGACTCATGGAGTGTCCATTGGTGATGAACAACACTAGGTCCAGGGGTGACAGGGGGAGAGAGTAATGTTTTCTGGCAGAAGGAAGCTTGAGAGGAGCGAAGAGATGTATGAGCAGAAAGCACAGGGGAGAAAAAAAACGCAATTAGAGCTAAATGCAAGAAAAGAATCGAAGGTAGAAAATTGGAGGAATTAATAAAACGTGGGTGAGAAAGACGGGGAGAGAGGAAACGAGAGCTCGGAGGACTGAAGGAGGCAAGAGGAAGTAAATGGGCGTGCGAGAGAGAGAGCGAGAGAGCGAAGAAAGGTGAAAAGAAGGTGAGAAGGAAGCGAAAGGGAGCGATGTGGAGGTGCGAGGAAAAGAGGTTTGCATTTCGAGGAAGGATGGTGAGGGACGGAGGTGGCTGGTGAGAAGAGAGGAGTGGAGGTGCGAGGAGATGTGGGAAAAATATGAGAGACTTAAGCAGCATATGAGCAGGATAAGAGAGGAGGGAGTACAGTAGAGTACAGTGTGTCGCTGCAGATGGTGATGTGTCTGTGGAGGTGAGAAGCTGGGGTGGCAAATTTAAACGCATGCACATGTTTAGGCCCATAAGTTATATAAAAAGAAATGGCTTGATGATGGAAACGATGCATCGCTACAGTCAGGTACACATGTACACAGCCGTGTGTGAATGTATGAAGTGGTCGACTCGGCTGCTATTCACATTCATTACCGTGGCATCAAACCTAACAGCTAGCTAGCCTCAGATTCTGGATCAGTGAATTACATAGATGTGAGTAGTGAGCTGTCGAGCCACCATCCATGGTGCCTCTTGGCAAATACAATATGATCCCACTCTCGGAAATCTGGTCACAACACATGAGTCACGTCACTCTCACGCTCATGAAGTCATTCTGTGTGACCCTCTGTGCATTGAAGGGAAGCATCTGTTGCGTTTCTGCAGCTTTGCGGCCGACTCCCATGTGTATGTTTTTTAAATAGGTAGCCTGGCTTTTCTGACTTGTTACCGCAGCTTGGTGTTGCACATAGCACACCTCTCCCAAGCTCAACAAAGTCACAAGTGTACATGTCATAAACTGGCTTATCCCTGTTATAGTAGCTTTGGACATGCTGTTAATGTTTGTCTTTTGAAAGATGTCAGTGTGCATACTCTTGATGACTCTGTTAAATAATGTTCTTTAGGAATGCACTCCTGTTTCACTAAGACGAGATAAAAATTTAAGCTACTGCAGAAAACTAACAATTCTGCAAATTGTGGCTTTAGTAGGGCTTCATGGACACAACAATGAAATTGATTGAAATAGAAACGGGTCCATACAAGATGCAAATTACATTTTGCTGTACAGCTGAGCATAATTGATCATAATGATCAAAATATATGGTGAAAATCAAGATAATAAATCAACAGTGCTTTTTTTTTTGTTTTTTAAGCTATGGTTAAGCTAAAAACGGCAAAACAGCCCTGATAACATGAATAAATTTCAATTAGGAGAGACTTATTGCAAAATAATCTGTAAAGTCTGAGCAGAAAAACTTACAAAGAGCGTGTGTTTGGCATTCAGAGCCTCCAGTGACGTTGACATTTTATGGGGGTAGACACAGCCACAAGTTGTTAAAAAAAAAAGAAATAAATCTGGACAAAGGTGCCGGCACGGGAGTGAGGAACAAGGTTCGGGTGGAGGCGATGGTGAGCAGGGCTCCGATGAGCTCAGTGAAAGGACTCATAAACGCTGATGAAGCTGGAGGTGAGTGGGGTGGAGGAGCACTGACCGAAATGACAGCTGACAACACAGATTTGAAGTTTGATAGGAACGAGATGACGGGTCAGGGCAATTTGTTGAAATGAAGAGTGTGAACGTCCTCATTCGGCTGGCTGAACAGGAAAAGGGGAAAAAAAAAAAGCTGGAATCTGTTGGAATCTGTTAGAGTATCCTGTTTCTAGAGGCAGCATCATAACATGAGAGACCAGCTCATTTCCCTGACACCGGGACTAAAGCACCAGGGCTAAAACTGTCGCTTTTAAAGATCTGGCCGGAGTCGGAGGTTCTGCCTTCCAGCTGTCTGAGCTCCGTGGTCACGACAGGAGATGGGGCTCATCCCGGCGCCGCCGTGTGCGAGCTTTCGTCGGGCCACTTCGCAGCCCTCTGAGCGGAAACCAGACCACCACCACCACATGTTGTGAGGTCACGCTGCCACACAGACAGTGATGCACACGCGGTTGTGATTATGAGCCACAGCCAGACTCTCAAAGAAACGCAAACACACGTGTCAGCGCCACTTATCACAGGCCACAGTCTGATGAGGCGTGTCACCAGTCTGAGAGGAGCGGAGCCCCCTCTGAAAATGTGCTTGTATTTGACAGAGAAATGGTTAGCAGTTAGTAATCACTTTATCACATACAGTATAATGTCATTCAGCATCTGTGTGCTCATGAATATGTATGTATTTGTCTCTGTTTAGCTCCCAGTGGAAGGAAGGAAAAGGTGGTGGAAATAATGCATTTATTTATACGTCTTTTATGTTTATTTATGTGTGCTGTATATTAGCTGAGGACCGAAATGAATACACCATTGCAGTCTGTCACAACACCTTGAGAGGGTTTTCCCTAAGTCTTGTATCTCACTGAGTTATTATTTTTGTTCCAACCGGTGGATACACGTGAACCCAGAGAGGGAAAAGCTGTAGTTACAATGACATAATCAACCAGCGCACGTCAAATATCCGCTTCCCGTTTCCCCCCTCGCTGCACTTTCACTCGTTGCTCAAGTTCAAATAGAATGGAAATTGGTGCATTCTCGTAATATATTGAGAAAACAAGCCCTGCAGTGGGCTTTGATTGTCGCAGTGTGTGCAGAACAGCAGTCAAAACCTGATGTAATTAGTTTCTCTTTTTACCTGTGGCCTACCTGCAGTTTATTTCTTCCCACATAAGCTAGATGTAAGTAATTTCGAGACCAAGGTAAATTGCTTTCAAGTGGAAGAAGTATCTTAATGCACAAAAATAGACCGCCGTAGTTTTCTTCTATAACAGAGCTTTATTGTCATTATTAGCCACGACCGTTAATCTTAACAGCATCATTATATTTCAATTTGGAGTTTTTTTTGTCTGTTTTTCAAGCTTTTTGCTGAGAAGCTTTGACCAAAAACACGGTCAAAAGCAATGAGAGTAAACCAGTACAACAAATCCAAAAACATTGGGACACAAAAAAAAAAAGACATGAGGGGCACTTCAGAGTTAAGCGATAATTCTCTACGTGCTCCTTACTATTATCAACCCTCTCCAAACAAGAGGTGGTCAGTACATAAACAGTCATTATTCAAGAGCAACAACAGAAAGCAGCTGGTCTGTACCTCTACTTGGATCATTCCAGGGCATTTCTAAGAGAGTTTTGCTGGACTTTTCAGACTTATACCATAAGGCTTATAAATATATATATATATATATATTTAAACAGAGCCCTGCGATAGGCTGGCGACTTGTCCAGGGTGTACCCCGCCTCTCTCGCCCGGTGCCAGCTCGGATAGGCTCCAGCAACCCCCGCGACCCTAGTGCAGGATTAAGCGGTATGGAAGAGGAGATGAGATGAGATATATTTAAATAGGGCTCTTTAAATAAAGCTGTATTAAGGAGTAATGGAAAGGTCCTGAGCATGACGTTGCTCTCTGGTGGACAAACAGTGTTATTGATATGGTGTTTCTGAATTAGTTCAGCCATATCTTTAGATCTTAGTCTTGGCAACTTTGACATATGCACCAATGTCCTGCACCTTTTCGACTGCCTCACATCTGTGTAAGTAGAATTATACCTCAGACTCTGTTAGAGGAAGAAGAAGTGGTTCTCAAGTTACCGTAGACTGAACTTAATACACCGTATACTGATGTCTGGTGTTTGAAATAAGATTCTAACCCAATGACATAAATATAGTATAAAGTACTCTGTGATTCTTTTATTGTAATGGAGTTCTTAAACCGTATAAAACTGTGGAAGTTACCACTTTGTTTTGATGGACTGCAAGACTCATCCTTCTCTCTTCATTTACTACACAAACAACCTCTCTCCATTTCTCTGCGCATGCAGCGTATTTGTCTGTTGTTTGTCTTGCTGCGACACCAGAATTGGTTCTAAATTGGCTTCTCCCTCATATATTATAAGCTGTGACTTTCACGCGGGGCCTGTTTTGCCTTTGCATTGGATTCTGCTGTCAGGATTATTTCCAGCATCGTCCCGCAGTCGTTCACCTTCTCACCTAGAAAAGAGGGCTTCAGTGTGATATTTGCACCCAGCCTTTTTTTTTTTTTTTAAACGGCCTTTGAGCACGCGCCAAACTCTATTTCAGTGTAAGTGTCCTGGAACTCTTAGCGAACCCAGCTACTATGTCATCCTGTCAACACTTTGTGCTTTACTACAGAAATTATTCTGTGTCAAACAATGTGTGTCTGCATGCGCAGGTGAGACGGAAATTGAAAAAGGTGAGAAAAGAGGACGAAGAAAACAAAAAACTCGTGCTGAGGTTATCAGAGTTGATGAGGACTGGGCAGAAGCAGAATATAAAATGGGTACAAAGATAATAATGTGGACTGGCAGCCAGGGACACAGAGAGTTGCGAAGCAGCTGTTTTTCATCATGTCTTTCGTGGCTTCAAACCGGCGCTTTCATTTAGACGCCAACTACTGTATTTGTGGCAGCATAAGGGGTTGCAGCGTGACGGCAAGACTTCACTCTGCATCAGCCTCCTGGCTTTTCTTCATCTGTAACGGATCTGAGCGATCGTCTTGAATTAGTCAAAGAAACAGGAGGTGGCAGTGAAACTGGAGAATCTGTACGTCTGCCTGTGTGTGTGTGTGTGTGTGTGTGTGTGTTTGTATGCGAGACGAGCAAAAAACTGTGTGTGTACTGATGGCTAAAACAGTTAAGCCAATTAATTCACAGCTCTCTATCCATCATCCGTTGTCTCTAATGGCTCATCCTCAGAGGGTCATGGGGGCCCTGGACAGTGTGTTGCCAGTGTATCACAGGGCTTACACACAGAGACAGACAACCATTCACACTCACACCTACAGACAATTTAGAATAAACAACTAATCTAACATGCATGGGTTGTGGGAGGAAACCAGAGAAAATCCACACAGGCACAGGGAGAAAGTGCAAACTCGGCATAGAAAGGCCCCTCTGTGTTTTTTTTCTTCAAAGGCCATTAGTAAACTGGATAACTGAGCTGAAAATAATCTTTCCTTACAGTGTAACATGAATCGATCTGACTCTCTGCTCACCTTAGAACATTAACAGTCTTACAGTCTCTAATCCCTTATGAGCCATAAAGTCTAAATCCCACCAGACAATATCCATTAGTGAGCAACTGAATGGTCGCAAATTCAAGGGCATGAAGACATGTTTCATGTTTGGCAAATGTACTGTTTGATTGTTAGCTGAATACATGAACTGTCATGATGTGACATGCTGGGGTATCCTGCGCTTGACGTGAGGAAATGGTCCAATATATTTCCAGCAGAGGACAGTTTTTCCCCTTATTTTAAATTTTTTTTTTCCAGAGGAAAACCTTGCAGCCATCACATAATCGGAAATTCCTGCTGTAATGTGTCTTTTTTTTATACAGGAGTGTTGCCCTAGGGAAATATTTGGTCCTGTCAAGGCTGAAGGAGAGCAGGAAAAATGACAGGGAGATGGAGCGATGAGGAGATATGGAAACGATGGAGTCCGCGATAGGAAGCTCATTATTCTGTGCCTATATTTGGCTCTCCATATCTTTCTCTCATATTCCAACACTTAGACTGGAGACATCCTTGTGTAGGCCTACATCCTACTGAAATCTGTCGCCTGTATGCTTGTCTGTGTGTGTGTGTGTGCGCGCGCGCCTCCTCTGTACTTCTGTGGTTGTCATGGCAACATTAGATCGTCTGGCATATAAGGGTGTTTTCAGTGGGGTTGATGTATAATAAGCCGTGGCCTTTTTGTTTTCAGAAGGAGATATTCATCAGTTTGACCTTTTGCCCTCACCGGATCAGCGGTGTGAATGTCTGAGGCTCTCTCAGAGTTCTGCTCGGTGCTGTTGTCTTTGCGGCTCTCCTCTCATCACAGTGAGGTCTGCCTTCATTTGACTTGCCGACACAAAAGTAAACTATGACTCGGAGCTTTAAGTGTTTGAATGTTTACCGACGCTCTCCCGCGGGAGAGAGCCCCTTGCTTGCACACAGTCAACAAATGCCTCATAATCCAAAAAATAATATATTAGAATCTCTTAAAATCTGGACTATTTATTCCGGATAAATCTTATTAACTTCAGGTTTTATTGACCTATTTATTAATTGCATACCGACTGACGAGATGACGAGAAGACGTGATACCACTCTGTGATAGCAGCTCTTACTTTACTAATACTTTACTACTGTTTCCTCGAACACAAGCAGTCAGACAGGTTTTAAATAAGAACTGCTGAATATTTTTTTTACTGTCTGGATGTGATGCTTGTCCTGTACTTGAACTGCTTCACTTCTCATATATACTCATATATAGTTTTCCTGGAAGCATTACGCATCATATTGGTTTGAAAGTAACTGTAAAGGTAAGAGAATGACGCACTGAGTACTGAGTGCTGGAGAGGTAAATAGAGATGGACAGATAGAGGGACAGAGAGTAAGACCTGTGGAGAGTTTCTTATCTCGGAGTAAAGGAGCGCTTCCTGGCTGACGTCTTTGAGGTGTTGCTTCGATATATTCACATAGTCGCCCTTGCACCATTCCTGCAGCATAGCGCCCCCACAGCATGATGCCGTCACCCTCATGCCTCATGATTTGGATGAATAATCACAGTTGGACATTTTTACAACTAAGTGCATACTCATCTCAGACGTGAGCAATCAGATGCACCGTTCAAATGGATATTGTTAAATCAGGAACACTTCAGATTAAAATGAATGTTTACATTTAAAGTGATTGGATTCTGAAAGTTAAAGATAATATCTGTCATATCATGCTTTTGGTTTGAATGCAAAAGAGTGGGACAGACGCTGAATGAGTCACAAAGTGACAAAGAGTGAGAGGTGAAGATGGAGACAGAGAGACGAGACAATGAGTGACACCTGCAGAGAGCTGCTAATCTCAAAGTAAAGGGGATTATTGCAGCAGCCTGGTGCTCTCTCCCCGGCAGCCTGCAGGGAGTGGAGCTGCTGTAAATTGCTGCGGCTTGAGAAAATGCTGTTGTGTTGTCCAGGAGGACTCGACCTGATATCAGGCAGCTTTGCTCTTTAACCGGTCTGTCATCACCCACTGTTTTGAATGTGTCACTATGTGTAAGCATTCATTACATTCAGTAGCTTGCCAGAGAGCTCTTAAGGTGGTGAAGCAAAGTCTGTATGATGTGTATTTGCTGGGATACACATCTGCTCTGCTCTGAAGGAAATTTAATGGAGTATTCATAAAGTTCCCTTAATCACAGGTATTTTTTGAAAACATTGCATTACCTCTCAAGTGTCCTCTGTCATTGGAGAGAAATAGCAAATGTATAAAGCCTTAGAAATCACTGCTATGATTTAAACCTGCCTCCCGGTGTGATCGTGAACAATTGCCGTCAGTCTGTAGTTGTTGAGTAAAGGGACCTCTCTGGGTGTTGGCAGCGTGTTGTCACACTGTATACTAACAGAACAGAGGTCTACACGTCACCCTTTGTAACAAGGTTAATATCATATTTTGTAAATGTCTGTCTTTGCTCAGTGTGACGTGTCGTAAATGGAAAATGTGAAAGTAGGGATTTGATGGAAATGTTCATTGCTGCTCTGAGCCATTTTATCACCGAAAGAAATGTAGTTTCTGAATGCGATGAATGAAAGGGTAGTAAAGCAAATGTTGGGTGTTTTGTAATACAGAGGAGCGCGTATGAGTCTCAAATTGCTGAGCGTATCATCTGTGCGTCTGATTTATTGATGGCTGTTGGCAGCATAGATCACATATTTGGCTGACCTTTCACCTCTGACCCTGGCCTCCACACTTCCAAGTTGGATAAAGACGTGGCGATGTAGACACTGGGTGAGGTGCACTGTGAGCTGGATCTCTGCAGGATTTAGAAAGTTCGCTGTGCAATAGCTGTGGACTCCCTGCACCTATTGTTCTCAAATTAATGAATAAATGAAAAACAATTAACTCTTTTCCCAGATGGTAACTGCAGATTTTGTCACACAGAAGTACCTTTCCAAAGCTTGACATGAAATGAACTGCCTTGAAAAAACAAATAAAAGTACCTTTCCCCTGTTTATCTGCTCGGTAGCTGTGTCTGTATTTGTCAAGATAATGTATCAGTGTCTCCATAGATGACCTCTATCTCAGTTTTTTTTTTTTTTTTATCAGATTTGTCTACATGACCTGGTTTCTTGTTTTCGAAACAACGGTTGATTCCTAAGAAAAATGGCGAGTGCAAATATTTCACTCCGATTTCACAATAATCATATCTGTGTGCAACTAGAAGGCAGCGAGGTGCTGTGAGGTGCACACTAACCGATGTGTGTTGACTACTGCGATACTGCATTGCTGGAGCCATGTGTCTGTGTTATTAGTTAGAAGTTAAAAGAAAGTCGAGAATACCGTCAAAAAACAGGTGAGAGTTTACCTTGGTGAGACAGCAGTTTGATGTTTTAGACACAACTCTACCTTTATTTAAACTGTGAAGGACAGTAATGTTCAGAGCAACCTGAGCCCATGCTGATGTATAATGCAGCCTTTAGGTGACGTGTGTTACTTCCGACCAGTAAAAGAGATTTATTGATATTACTAATACCAATTGGTTTACTGATTACCAAGTACACATTTTATCTTTTGTTCCTCTGATATCATATCTGGACATTGTGGCCCTTTCACACATTGTTCATGTCAGACACATTCCCATTAGAAATAGACTTTAATGATCCACAAGTAAAATGAATTGATCGTAGTAGCTTAATTGTCACAAAAAGAAGAGCTGTTATACGGCCGGATAGAATATGGAATAAAAGAAGTTTAGGTGAGACGTGACGTCTGGATAGAGCATGCAGGAGGCAGGACATGGTGCTGACCTTTACTCCTCTCATCTTCTCTCCTGCAGTTTTGAATATATCACTTAGCTATTGATTTTTTTTTTATCCCTCCGGTTTTGCCCCAGACTCATGATGGAATCAACACACTTGCCTCGTCGCTGTGAATTCTCAGTACAACACCTGCTGCGTTATTCACACGCGGCCTCAGATGGACATTACACCGACTTTGTAGCAGGCAGCCTCCTGAATTTAAATGTGTGTAACGTCTCGGCCGACTCGTTCAGACGGGCCTGTTCTAAACGACTCCTCTGGGTGCTGTCTTAAAAGAGTTCAGGGTTGCAGTGCATGTGCGTGTTTTGTTGAACACTGTGTTTAAGCATAATGTTACCCCCAAACCTCAGCTGCCAGTGTCCGCGCTGATCTGTATCTGCAGTGTAATCAGAGGACTGTCTTGAATCTGTTGGGATTCGCCGCACATGCTGTCCACAGCCATTTAATTGAAGGATTTGGCCTTTATGAGACATTTAATTGACAAATGATACAGGGCTGTCGTTAGAGTCTGCGATCAGATATTGAATTTTTGTGCCTTTTCTCGCTCTCCGCGCGAGGGGAAACAGCCGCCTATCACAAACCAATCTTCGCGTGCTACGTATGTGCATATGTTAATGATTTAGGGCCTCTGAGGGACACTGAGGGGAGGACTTGGCACGTGGCAATGAGGGGTCAGCCGTGACAGACGCAGACGAGCAGCTGTTAAAGGAAAGGAAGGAGGGAGGGAGCGCACGGGGGAGGAATAGGGGAGAGTATAAAAAGAGGAGTGGCAAGGGAGGTGCCGGATTGATGAATGGCTGAGCAGAGATGGAGACTTGGAGCACACAAAGGGGTTAAAATGAAGGGCTGGAAGAAGGGAGTGGATGGCAGAGAAGAGAAAGAGGGAGATACATAAATTTAAGATTTAAAACATCTTTTTCATAGTTTTGGGGTTTCATACACATTAGGCCGTCAATTATATAGTCGGAAAGAGATATTTTAAGTGCGCTGGATATATTTATAAATGCTCATCTGGTGTAAACAGGAAATGCAGACGTATGATTGCCCTGTAATCTTGGCCCTCTTACTGCCACGTGAAATACTTTACACTTTTTCCTGATGTTAATTTTTCAGACATTGCAATAGCAAGCAATCCTCCAGGCACTTTGAAATGCAGCCTGTAAAAATTCCATTTTATGTTGGCTACAGAAGCTGAATAAGAGCATAAACTACAATCATTAACAAAACAACCTGACATGCCCTTGGACAGAGCGAGCTGCGAAGGACAGACAGAGTCGCCGGCAGAGACAGCGCGGCTAAAGAGCCTGAAAGAGAGACTGCTGCTGCTTGAGTGCTGCACACAGCGAGACTGCGACTCATTAAGTGAGCTTTTCTATGGTGAAACAAGACATGGAAAGGTTGTGTTTTAATGGAGAGAGGGGGAGAGACGGAGAAGGGGAGCGAAAGCAGCAGATCGCTGTCTCTGCCTCCCGCTGCCTCCATTTACCATCATTGATTGTGTAGCCGGGCTGAATTAATGCCTACCTGCTGTACTCAGACGCTCGGGCATCTGTATTGATGTGCGGAAGAGGGGAAGGAGTGGAGCGCCGGTGTATCTCAGTGGCGCTTTCTTCTGTGTTCGCAGTATGACAGTTGAATGTTGGCGCTCTCCTGCTTCTGGTCCTAATAAATGTCCTCAGAGGCAGAGAAAGATACGCACCAACCTCTGAGATGGGAGCAACATGCCACATATTGCACCTTTTAAACAGCTCTAGGAAAGTTTAAATTTTAGTAGGGCGGTTTCAGTCTGGAGACGCCCTGTTCAGAGTTCATTAGGCCAGTGAAATAATTTAAGGCCTGTTCTGATCTGACCAGCTTTAGGTACGTGCGTTCTTGCCTGGCATGAACTTGGGTCTCCAGATCCGATCTCAGTTTTGCGCTCTGTATGCAAATAAACCCAGACATCATCTGAGGCACAGCTGCTGTCGCTGATGGATCTCTGCCGCTGCTCCTGAACCGAGCACAGCGCTGTTTTTATGTGTGCGGGTCACGACTTGGTCACACACATTAAGTTTCTATTTATTGATCTTCGTGATCTGACGCTGTAATCTCTGGTAACAAAGGTAAATAAAGACATCGGTAATGAGGGAAATACATACACTATCCACACATCACCAGCTACAATGGCAGGGTAGTTTAAATTTTATTTCTAGTGAACAAACATCTCTTGCTGTGTTTTTATCCTTTTCAGGCAATTATTTCTAATAGTGGTTGTGTGTGTGTTTTTTTTTTATCTGAATAAATGATGCAAAGCTCTGCTGACTCACACAGACCACCTTCAAACCTGGTCAGAGATCAGATCTCTCAAAAGCGATCTCATAATAATGGGAATAATTGGATGCTGTTCCCTTAACGCCGTTTCCTTCAAGCAACATTCAATAAATAAATCTTTAGAAGCTCCTTTAGCCCTGTACAACACAAACTATACATGAGAGTTTATAGTTACTAACTTGGGCTCCCAGCGGAGCGTAGGCCATTGATAGTGTGGTTTATACGCTGCTCTGTTGCTTGATTTCTTGTGCATATTTAAATCCACGCGTGCTGACAAAAGCTGATTGTTTGAGCACAAAATGAGCCAGTGCGTGCTCCGTCATTCCACTTTTATCATTGTCTCGCCCAACCTGGCCGCGCTGCCGTTGCTCTTTCTGTTGGCCATCTGTACACAGTCTACAATTTTCTTTCTTTCGCTCTTCTGCACTTTCGTCCCCTCCCTCTAACCGTCTTCACCCTTCACCCCCAGGCCTTCCCCTTTTTCTCTCATTTCCTATTTCCTTACTCCTGGTCCCCACTTCCACCCATCCACCCATCCGTCCATCCATCCATCCACCGTCCATCCCAGCTTTCTCCGTCACTCCCTCTCCCCTGGGCGATGTGGACAGTTGGATGGCTTTGTGTTTGACACGTGTGTTGGCAGGGCACACACACATGCACACACACTTCCAGTTTCTATTGTCAATAAGATGCTCAGCTGTGAGGCCCCTAGCCCTAATTCCCTGTGTGTAAGATGAGGATAGGGCCCCCATTGTCCTGCAGATTAGCTCCCACACACACACACACACACACACACACACATGTGTCCCCAGACCGCATGGGGTCCCTTAAGTGTTGATGTGCCCTGAGGCAGAAAATCAGGGGGCAATTTACGGCAGGGTCCAGTAGAGAAGATGGGGGATGAAACACAGATTGGAGCTTCAGCATGAAACTGTATCTTTGGTTCTTCATTAAGGGTGAGTCTGAAGTGAGTGAGTCTGAAGCCCTTTATTGTTAAAAAACAAAACAAAAAAACACTTTTTATTCTGGCAATCTACACAATGCTCTAAACGGAGACAGTAACGGAAATACAGCGAATTACAGGAAAAAAATAAACAGTATTAGACATCCTCTGGTTGATCCTGTTTCTTATAAGAGGATAAGTAGTATTTAAGTTATTAAACTCTTCTGTAGCTGAATAAAAAGATACTACATAAATCTTAAACACCTAATGTTACTCTATCAGCTGACATGCGTTCTCAAGAGGGATTTTGCATGAGGTGCGGTACTGCTGTGATGCCAAACAACACAATCAATTTCAGTGATCACTGATTTGAAGCAAATCCTCCAAAAACCAACACCTGGAAAAGCTTCTAATCCAGAGGAGTTAAGGGGCTGAGTTAGAGGGTCTGTATTTTATATGCAAATGAAAGTGTAAATTAGTAGCAGTGAAATAATGAAACAAACATTAACCCCGTCCTGTGGCACGCTGTCATTAAAGTGTGGCATCACCAGGTTGTGTCTCTTGGCCATATTATGAAAACATACAGTCGCCTTGCAGGACCTGGAGGGAACGACACTTAATTGGTTTTTGTGGACGAATTGTTTGATTTCTCCAGCATCCAGGATTAGAAAACAGGGGTGACAGGATTACAGCAATTAAGCAAATGAGAATTTCGCCTTATTTCATGTACAGACAACAGCCCGAAAGTAATTTACAAGCAAGGCGTCACTTTTTAAGTGTATCCCCATTTCCCAGAGAAAATTGCCAGAGACATATTTCCTCAAACCACAGCAGCGTGTCTTAACTGAAAAGCCCTTTGCCACATTTCTAACCTCCCTTCGAACCTGTGCGTGTTACCTTAATACTACAGTGAACGTTTATATTCAAAACCATTGACCTGCATCGGCCGGTGTCTGGACTAACGGCGTGTCAGGTAGTAGGCTGAGGTTTGTGTGTGCGCATGTGTGAGCTGTGTGTGTCCGTGTGAGTGTGGGTCAAAGTTGATGTGTCGTCTCACCCATAGGTCTGCTTCATGTGAGCCGTGGCCGCCAGCGTGTGTTTGCACAGATCTGCACGTTTCCTCTCAGTCTGAGTGAGGCCAGTGGATTGGCTCGGACACAGATATTCTTTGTGTGTGTCAGTCTGTGTGTGCTTCTGAACATTTGTGCGTAACAGCTTTGAACTTCAGTCAAAGACATGTGTATCTAGACTTTCTTTAATTCCCAAGTTAAATATAAATAAAAATTAAGACTGGCCAGTAGCCAGTTACCTTAGTTTAGTCCTACGACTGGAAATTACTAGTCTGGCTCTGTGAAATGACACGATTAACATAATGTCAAAGCTTATTAATTAACATAATACGTTTAAGCCAAATGACAACTTGTTTGTGCACTAATCTATTTATTGTCTTTGTTTCCTGCCAAATTGCAGAGACTCAAGAATTATTGCTCCCGCTGAAGAAACAGTCCAAAATACAGATTATAATTTTAATGTTGAATCTAACAAGCAGGTTCCCAGAAGCCAGTCAGCTACTGTGAGCTAACCACTGTAGTTTCATGTTTAATGGACAGGTATGAGAGTAGATCTCTTTCCAGAAAAACAAATCCGTAGTCCTGCAAAATGTCGTACTGTCCCTTTAAGAGTGTGATGTATGCTGTTGTATGTGTGTGGTAGATCATAATTAAATGCATCCTCATTGTTATGATCATCTATTGATTGTGGACGTCTGGGAACAAAAGACAGACGAGCCGTGATTTACGTTCCCACAGCGCTCCCTTTTACTGTATCTCATGTTTCCGTGTCTGGGCCGACGTGCGACGGGATGATATGGTAATGATATGGCGGCAGATGTGGAGTTGTCAGGAATCTGGTTCCCTGGTGGTCACAGAAGTCCTGGGAAAAGGAAGTTCATGCAGGAAGCGAGCTGGCTGCGGCGCAGCCCTCGCGACTGTAGACATGTCTCAACACTTGCGTCGATGTCAGTGAATGTGTGCGCGAGCGTTTGACTTTTTTTGGTAAATGTCACGTGATGTAGGTAGAGAAGAATCCGGGGGCTTCACGTAGGTGTGATTTCCTCTTTGTGGATGTGCTCATCCGAAAGCTCTCCGCGCTTCCCCGTCTCCGGCTGACTGATGTAGCTGCGGGAAGGAGCTGATAAATGAACTTAGTCATCACGTCACCTCAGAGCCAAGTTATGCAGTAATGTGCAGTTATGGGCAGACGTACAATGTGACGAACGGAAAGAACAGACAGCACGAAGAGCAACGGAGCAGAACAAAAAGGGAGCGGGCCATCACCCAGACAACACTGAGCACTGAATATGTTAATTGCAGACATTTGAAGAGGACGAAAAAAGCACTTTGTGCCCTCCAACAATAATGTAAACACTATGATGGCGGCTATTCTTTGTAATTATCTCTTGATTTTTGGACCTTTCTCCGCGTGTTCAGCCTTTTAATAGAGTGTTTTTCTTTTGTGGTATTTTGATATTTGTTAACTGTGGTTCACATGACTGGCCATTTTTACCTCAACGCCTCAAATATGCACATGCTCCACTCATGCAGACTATGTGGCACGTGTAGGGTGTTGGTGTGTGACTCTAGCCAATGGGGGGGGGGGTTGGCTCTGTGTGAGCTCTTTGTAAGAAGGGGGGAGTCAGAAAGGGGAGAGTGGGAGGTGAACCGGGTGTTTCTCTCAGCTGCCTCCTGGTCTGGTTGCTGTTGGTAACTTTGCTTGATGAGATCAGAGGGGATCGGCTTTCAGGCCTTCGCGGCTCTCTCCCTCTCACTCTCTCTGCGGCTCCCTCTCCCTTCCTCCTTCCCTCCCTCCCTCCCTCCCTCTCTCTCCCCCGAAGTGGAACTGAAACTGGAGTGGGGCTGAAAAGTCTGTTCAGAGCTGCTGGTTGTCACAGGAGAACGTCGTGACGGCGCTTCCTTGGAAACACTCGGAGTCGGAGCACAAGTGAGTTGGTGGAAGGTGGGTGGGTGAGGAGGAAGTGATAGCCTCAGGAGAGGTAAGCTCTAGGGAGCGAAAAGAGGGAGGGGACAAGGGAGGGAGCGAGGGAGGAGGAGGGAGAGGAGGTGGACAGCTCAGTAAGGAAAGAGGGAGTCTCTCTCTGTCTGTCTCATTCAGACTTGCCGGCTACTGGTCTCCTCTGCCTCCGGTCTTCTCGGGTTCTCTCACTGTCGCCGGCTGCCTGGAGGAGTTCAGCTGTTTGTTTGTTTGTGTTTTTATTTTAGTTTTTTTTTGGGGGGGTTGCCTCTCGGATTTGAACATGGACTCGGGCTGAACGTGCGGTGACAAGTGAGAAGAGTCGCGTGAGATCCCGTGTGAGCAGCTTGATCTGACGCGTGTACTACAAGGTGTAGCGAACATTTCACTTAAAGAGATTGTTGCTATTTCTGGTGTGTGTGTGTGTGTGTGTGTATTTGCGGAGGAAATGGAGTAGCCCTACAGCTGTATGGGATGGCACTGGTCTTTGTGACAGTGATGTACAAGGTGTGCCTGAGGGTGAAAAGTAGCTGCATGTATGATTTGTCTTGTCTTTATGTTTACATTAGCCAAGACCTGTCTATGCACTGTCTACGCACTACTGCTTCTACTGCCTCTACTGCCCTGCCTCTAGTGCTGTTGTTCACCTTTTGATGATACACAACATTTTTTCTTCTTTGGCTGCTACCTTCCACTGAGCCTCTCCTCCTCCTCCCCCTCTCTTTCTCCCCCTACTTGCTCATCTTCTGTCGCCTTTAATTTTCCTAATGGTCTCAAGGCCTCGCCTGACCAGCTGGGATACCCCTGTGTGTGTGTGTGTGTGTGTGTGTGTGTGTGTGTGTGTGTGTGTGTGTCTGCTTTTGTTCAGTACGGATAGTTGGGAGTCCTAGGATAAGCTACCCATGGATCCCCCCCCCTCCTCCTCCCCGCTCGCATACAATAATAGGATAGACCCTGCTTTCTATTTTTAAACACGCCGTTTGTCTATATGTCACAAACACCTCTAATCTGACTGCCTGATCCTCTCCGTCTGCAGTAGCTTCTCTCACAGCGTCGTGTTTAGTCTTCGGATCGGGGTGGGAGGGCGCATTTGTGTGGTCCATCCTGGGACAGAGAGATAGCAGCTCTCCTCTCTGACTTTATCCTTTTGTTTTGTCAGCTGCTGACCTCTGTTTCTCTCTCTCCGTCTCCTCCATTGTCAGTGTTCCCTTTCGCTCTCTTTATTCCAGTCGGATCCATACAGCGCTCCTCCGTCACAGGCTCCTTTCAGCTCGTACCTCCGTTTGGTCAGCCTCACTCTTTTAGCAGCTGCCTTTTAATTTTCTTCTCCCTCTGAATATTAATTTTCTGACTTTCCTTGACTGCAATGTGAGAACGGCGGGGAGTTTTTTTTTAGTGTCGCGCTGTTTGTGTGCGACCGAGTGTGCGCGCAGGCTTGTGTGAACGTACTTCTCCCAGTCAAATGTCCTGGCACGGCTCCATGTGTTCCACTTTGCACTGAACAATTCTGGTTAACACCGTGGGGAGGGGAGATAGACAAAAATGCTCCAGTCATAAAATGTGTCTGTCAGTGTGTTTCCATTACTTGAAGATTAGCAGTAAGCACTTGGTTCCTTGCTTCCCGAGTCCAAATCTCTGATGTAGTGTGCGGTGATATAAAGCTTATGGAAACCTTGGTGTGTTGGTCCAACATTTTTGTCTGCACCGAACTACTGAATGAATTTACATGGTATGTTGTTTGGACGCTCATGTTCATCATCATCATGTTAATATTTAAATTTGTCCGTTGTTTAACTTATTACTGCCAGAGCAATGTGGAAAAATTAGCTGCCATCCGTCAGTAGGTTGAGCAGTGCTTAAATGAAGGCTCAGAATAGTTTCTTTTGTTTTCAACTTCAGCAAAAAAAAAAAAAAAAATCTACCAGTTTATAATTAATAAACTGAGTTTACCTCTAAGCACTGCGATGTCTTGCAGGTGTGTAAAACCAACCTTGAAACCAAATTTGTGCCACAAGGGGTGTTTTAGACGTCTTTTAGACGAGTGTTTTAGACGTCTTTTATACGAGTTTTTTTTTTTTTTTTTTAATCCTTGGCTTATGTTTGGATCGTGTGGGTGTGACGTGTTTCATCAAACTTATGCAAGTGGTTTGTATGTTAAAAGAGTGAAGCAGCAAGGGTGCGTCACATCCAGGCAGACTTTGATTCGGTTTCATTACTTGCTGGGGTTGTGAATCTGCCACCTGAATGTACCACTGTAGGGAGCTTTATTGATGGCATCGCCAAGGCCTTCTGCGTTCATACATACGTGTGTGTGTATCTATATGTGTGAGAAAGATGAATAGACTTCGCATAGCTGTCGAAAGGAGTGCTCAGTCATTGTAGCACTAATGGTCTCCCCTTAGGGCGACATGGATTTTATGGAGTAATGTCAGAAAAGTGTAAGAACTTACCAGACGGTCTGTGAGTGCGCGTTTGAGTTCATACATCTTCTGTATTTCCACCTTCATGAATGCACTTTTGTTTGTGTTGTATTTTTTTTTTTTAGGCGACAGTTCAGTTTCAGTTCCCACCAGCAATTCAGTTCAGCATTTAAGAGAACGAGTGAGGGAGTTTTAGAAGAGAAGGGATTTTTGTTGTTTCGGGAGAAGTGCAGATTAACGTGAACGTAGGAGGAAGATGTGGGAGAGAGCGCGATGGTGACGACGACTGGAGTTAATTTGCAAAGAATTCCGGCAAAGATGGAAGAAAGGAGGCGGTGGGATGTAGAAATTCTTTAAAAATGAATGCGTCAGTGAAATTTCACCAAAGTCGACCATCAACTCTCACAGCACATACATGAATTCATCTCTGTGAGGGGTTTGTGACTGACAGCTCGCGTCTGTGCTAGCGTGCAGCTACGTGTGAATTTGCCTGGGTCTTGTGTTTTGCAGAGTGTGCTTTCTGCAGCTGAGTGCATTGATTGCACTTTTACCTGGCATTTTGGCCTGTAGCATTGCATGGTGTCTTACAGTGTCATTCACAGACAGTGGGTTAGTAGGGAAAGAAAGTTAAGCAAGAATAAGAAAAAAAAAAGTGGAAAAGTTGATAAATGTATGAATGGCAAAGAGAAAAAAACACAAATATGGACTGTCCCCTACAACTGCCTAATAAGTCCACCGATGTCTTTATGAGAACGCTGCTTCTTCTCATCAGCTGGAAGATAAGTATAAAGTCCCAGTCTGGAGTCTGTATTTTTCTTGTTAGGAGGCAGACGGTACAGTTTATGTCTCACTCTGGCGTTTTCATCCACACTGGGATTCCTTTAGTAGGAATGAATG
Source organism: Mugil cephalus (assembly GCF_022458985.1). Lineage (NCBI taxonomy): Eukaryota > Metazoa > Chordata > Actinopteri > Mugiliformes > Mugilidae > Mugil > Mugil cephalus. The sequence goes on along the minus strand of NC_061776.1, from coordinate 19,527,880 downwards.
CTGCCAATGAAGAGAGGGTGGTAGTTTGTTTGATATAGTGGGTACAGCTGTTGCCATGAAGAGATGCTGTATAATACAAATGTGCGCTTGTGTTTGTCTGTGTGCGTTTGTAAGCTCAGTTTTTGCGCACCGTTTTGCCCAGATGTCCTCCCGAGAGTGGAGAGTGGAAGAAGTGACCGCTTTGTGATTCATTCATGTCAGACGTCATAAGAGTTAGGCAGAGTAACTTTTAGCAGGACATTAAAAGTTCAGATGAGGTCGGAGTGGGTTTGAATCAGTTGCGCAACGGTAGTATTAAGTGATACGGCACTAGTTTTGACCTATGAAGAATTGTCTTTGACTTAAATGGCAAAACAAGAACACAGGGCTGAGTAAAACTACAATGTCTCCGTCATAATGAGACACATGAAATCAGTTTGGCCTTTGCCTGCTTTCAAGCTTCACCGTGTTTCATGATAAATGAAGTTGTGCTGCTCTCCGTAATGAATTTCAGGCTTCACCAACTTATCAGTTAGCGTCCATTTTTTAAATTAAAACATTGCTAATTCTGCTTTTCAGTCAAAAGTCACAACTAGACTGAGTTCATAAACCCCTGATAGATGTAGGGGATAAACATGTAGTTTTGCTCACTATTTCAAAAGTAAAAACAGCACAATTTCTTTTGCAATGAGTGGAACTTACTCATGAACATGCAGCTGATTGTGTTTACAAAATGAATGTCTCAGTAGTGTTCTTCGTAAATCATTGAATTTGACTGGAATTAAGTTTGGCTTTGTTGCGTGGCATAACATGTTTGCTCTAAATCGATAACAACGTCTTAAAAGGATATGCATTTCGGAGACTGGAGACAAACACAAATGACTGATGGGCATCAATCTCCTCATAGCCATTCATGGTAAGAGATTGAATAAATATAGTTCTCAAATGTCAAACATCGGACTGCGTGTGCAGTATACATTTACAGCCATGTGCGGTAGTGGTGAGGCACAACAGCTGTTTGCGCTGCTGTCACTGTCTGCAGGTGGCTGGGATACAGCTTTGGAGAAGCTTACTTAAGAGGGAAGACACAAACACAGACACATGTGTACGCTCATTCATGAACTGACATAGAATCAGCCAGGCTGAATTACTTTTAATATATTAGTCATTCCCTTCTGGCCTTATGGCTCTCCGCTCGTCCTCGATTGACCGTCTGAGACGCACGCAAATTATTAGACACGCACAAGAAATACTGCTGTATTTAACATTACGTGCAAAACTTGGTTTATGATAATCATAAGGTCATATTTAAACGGGATGCTTTGAATCCTGCAGAGAACTTGACACGATTTCTGTGGAAAAGCCATTTCTGGTCTGTTCTCAGAGGGTGGTGCAGTGTGAATGAGTGGTTTCCCTGCAGTTTCCTATCATGGTGTGTGAGCTGGTGTGTGTGTGTGACTTCAAAGCCTGTCTGCCCAGTCAGAGCTTTCTGGACAGTTTTAAACGAAAACACAGTCAGCGTGAGACACACACGCGAACGCACACACACACACACACATTCTCCGATACAACGTTACACACTTACATATGCACACAACTCCCTCAAAAGCGTTGTGGTGACTGGAGCTTGTTAGTAGTACAGCAGGGGAGGCCAGATGAAGCCGGCCTACACACCAGGTGCACACTATGGTCTGCTGCCCTTTATCTGACTTCTTATCTCAGGCTTTTCCACAGTGCCTTGAGTCTACTTTCCGCTTGCTTCTTTTTTGTCTCATATTCGCAGAAACGTTTTGCTGAACTTGAATTTTTCTTTGTCTCCGTCTCGTCCCTCCTGTCCCGCTTCTTTGTATTCCAGCAAAACCTTTGGCAATAAAAGAATAGTTTTATATGTGTGCCAATTAAAACTGACTCATTCTTCTTTGCAGCCCTTAACCGTACTGTCACCTGTTTCGTGGTTAAGTGTGCGCCTGTTTGGCAACTCGGGAGCTGCCCTCCACTCCGTACCTGTCTAACCCAGCTGATTGTACAGAGGAAAGGAGTGGGACTGAGTGCAGTCTAATCTGAAAGATTTAGTTGTGAAAGAAGAGCAAGATGGAGGGAGAGAGGCGGGGAGGGAGAGTAAACAACAGATGGTGGAAGCATGTTGCTGGTATTCGCAACAGCAGACGCTGTGCCAGCCCACCACTAGCCTCTTGCGAGGTTACTACGCAACGGTGACCGTGACGACATGGGGTCGCAGGTCTAGTGCCTCCTTGATGACAGCCCATAATGCCAGATTGTCATCCACATGCTGGGCCAGACTGGGCCAGCTGAGACACTCATACAAACACACTGAGAGTTTGTACAGTGTTGAGTAGTGTTTTCTTTGGCTGAAGTTTGGCAGGGATGACTCCGGAGTCTTTCGTACAGCGTCCACCCTTAACCCACCTGCCAGCCGCGATGACACACACTGAGGCAGCTGTCTGTGGCGTGTCTCTGTGTGTGTGTGTGTGTGTGTGTGTGTGTGTGTGTGTGTGTGTGTGTGTGTGTGTGTCCGAGCGCTGACTCCTCTCATGCTGAGGAGTGAACTGGCTAGTGGCACACATTGGCTGTCATGGCTGCCAGCTGCCATGATCTCATTCACAGTGAACCAAAAAAAAAAAGTCCTCACTGTCTGACTCTTTCAAGTGCTGGATGAAAATCAAGATTTCATTTTTAGATTTCGCGTTCGAAATAGGTTAAAGTCAGGGTAAGTCAGAGAGAATGCAGAATGTCCTTACAAAAATAAATTGTTGTGTGTGTGTGGGTGAATGAAGGGCATTAAAGTTTCACACAAAATTACACCATGACCTCAGTCTGTGGTGTGTCTGCTTTCGTTGGAATATTCATGCTCGTGTTATTAGTGTACAAACTGTATATTTAATATCAGTACTGTTCAAAATACTGTATTTTTGAGTAATACTAACAATGTAAGTAGTTATTCCACATAAGCCATTAAAGCATTTCCCTGTAAAGTAACTATAAATTATGGTGTTGTCAACTAGAAAGAGGCTTAACCTTCCGTTGTCGTAACATTTATGTTTCAACATGTTTGTGTACAGCGCAGTGTTGATGTGTAAATAAGATGTGCATCGCTACTCCTGATTTGTGAAATGCTCTTACCAGAAGCAGAAGAAGTGTCAGTTCTGCATACGCATAAAAAAAAGTATGCTTTGTGGGTTGTGGCAGGTGGGGTAAACACAAGAACCAGACATGCAGAGTTGTGTGATCCACTTCCTCGTCTGCCCATACTGTGACTGACTCTTTTCCTGTAAAGGAAGCACCAGCTGCTGTTCCTGGAAGAGATCACTCTGTCAGTTTAACCACACAGAACTGTCTGTATATGTGTGTACGTGTGATCATCTTTGTTCCGGCTCTGTGTGCTAAAATCATAGCATGTATGCTCATGATCGGTCATTAGCAGCTAACATTCCAACGGATATTATGTGACTGAGTTTACTAATTAAATTAAAAGCAATAGCACAGTCAGAGCGAAATAAATGGTAAAATAAACAAGGTACAAAAGTATAATGATCATAAGTGGAACACAAAGAGTCTGTTCACGGTCTGTTCTTTGCAAACACAGTGTCATCTATTCATCAAATAAACTAAAATAAAACTGGAAGTAAATTAAACTGAAACTGACCAAGATCTAAACTAAAACTCTAACACCCACGGGGGAAACTCATAAATTACGTCAAAACAAAAAACAATGCCACAAATCAAGTTGCCTGTTTCTACTCTGTCAAACAGAGGATTAGAAATAAATTATTACCTGGTGCTTAAGTTTTCCTTTCGCTGATATTTTTTGCTGACTCAAGCAATACTCATTAAAATTACATTATCCTAAATGAGAGTGTACCCGGTTCAGATCTGGGATATGTTGCACAACTGGGGAATGTTTGGAGGGTTGCACGTATGCGCCGGTGTTGCCGCATAAGACTGCTGGGGGGGCTGTAGGATGAGTCAGAGGAAATGTGTATTTGTGCCAGGGTGCGTGTGTGTTCATCCTGTTCATTGTTTATTCCTATGAAAACAAAGCCATACGACATCTGTGAAACAAGAAGTTTTGCCACCAGCACGCAGCCCTTTCGGTTCTCCTCTTAAGCGTGGGCGCTCTCGCAATGCAAGTAGCTCACACATCATTTTTAACGCTGTCTTTCCTGTCCTTTTCTCAACAGGAGTGGCAGCAGCTCTTGTCTTTCTGAAGAAATTTGTGGCATGAAACCAGATCATCGTTCATTTATTACCTCCTCCTTCGCCTCCCTTCACCACTCTCCAGTTAGGGACTCTTACCTTGGCTCCACCGCATTGATGAGGTAACGTCAAGCTCATCACAGCGCAGAATCCACCTGCACAGACATCCACCTTTCTGTCAACCCTTCCATCGCAGCCATGGGCCAGAAGATCTCTGGTGGCATTAAGTCGGTAGATGGTCGCGGGGAAAGCGGCAGCTCCCCGTCCTACCGGCCCACGGCTCATCGTCGGCAGCACCCGGAATTGAGGGGCCCGGATTTCTCCAAGCCTCCCAGGTTGGATCTCCTGCTAGATATGCCGTGCGCAGGACCGGAGACCATGCTCCGTCACGCGTGGAACCCCGATGACCGCTCCCTCAACATCTTCATCAAAGAGGAGGATAAACTGACGTTTCACCGTCACCCGGTCGCTCAGAGCACGGACTGCATCCGAGGGCGAGTTGGGTACACACGGGGTCTCCATGTGTGGAGGATCCACTGGCCTGCGAGGCAGCGAGGCACCCACGCTGTGGTTGGCGTTGCAACCTCGGAAGCTCCTCTTCATTCTGTTGGGTACACAGCGTTAGTGGGGTCAGACTGTGAGTCCTGGGGCTGGGATCTAGGACGCAATAGGCTCTACCATGACAGTAAGAACCGAGCCCACAGCACGCTGCCTTCTTATCCTTGTTTCCTGGAGCCAGAAGAGTCGTTCACGCTGCCGGACTCTTTGCTAGTGATTCTGGACATGGATGAGGGGACACTGAGCTTCATGGTGGATGGACAGTATTTAGGAGTTGCATTTAGAGGGCTGAAAGGAAAGAAGCTGTATCCCATTGTCAGTGCTGTATGGGGACATTGTGAGATCTCCATGAAGTACATCAACGGCTTGGATCGTAAGTAATCACATTCCGATGACATATTATAACACATTATGAACGTAATTCAGCATGCTGGGATTTCATCAAATCCTTTGATAAATGTGGGTGTGTTTTCATATTTAAGGCGAGGAAAAGCACCATTTTTCTTCTCTTAATTGAAAAAAATGTATCACCTCTAAATCATTTTGCAAAACGTTTCTGTTGATAGAAGAATACGAAACTAACTAAGCTAGTCTGGTTGGGACGTGTCACCATGAATCTTGGGTTGTGGTAAGATTTACAATGTGTTGTGTAACTCTGGAAATACAGAGGTTGCGGATTTGACACACTTTCTTTTGCAGCATACGGCGTGAAAGTTCTCGGTGTGAAAGTTAGTTCAAGTTCAGTTACAAGACAGAAATCACATATTCTGCAACACTGATTTCACAACACGGGTGCAAAGCAGCAGCATTTTTGAGGTGTTAAGAAGCAGTGTGTAGGACTTAGGGATCTATTAGCAGAAATGTAATATAATATTCAAAATTATGTTTCTGTTGGTGTTACAGTCTTGTGTTTGCTTATAGATGACCAGGACTGGGAATTTATTTTTTCTGTTTAGTTTAGTTGTTAACGGCAGACAGATTCAAACATCGATGAGGGACATTAGCACCCCAGTAGAACAGAAGATGATGGTTATCTTACATCTGTTTTGAGCTGACTGCTTTGTAGAGCCCCATAAACTGATTGTGATGCTCGTTTCCTGTTCAGTTTGGACCGTTTCAGTGATCAATGATTACTGTGGTCGCTTTCAAGGTTTTGTTTTGAACCAAATACTTCCTGGTTGTGTCAGCACAGTGATTCTCAAGAACTGTATATTACTATATCAGCTACAGTAAGTACATTTCTGTGGAAAAGTTGGACGTTAGTTTAGAGTTTAGTTTGTTTTCAGGACATCTCACTGTCTGCTCGTGACTGTTATGAGACATGGTCTCTCCCTCCCATTGCAGTCTAAACAGTGACTCTTTGAACAGCTTGTTAAAACAACACTTAGACAAACATCTTGGATACGTACACAGATGCAGACACACCTGCCAGTAAAGGAAAGTGTGTGTTATGAAAACATGCTCATGATGTGACTCTGGCTGTCTCCCTCCCTCTTAGTTTGCAGAACCCTGTGGTTCTTATTTGATATCCTAACAGGGTGTGTTTTTGTCTGTTAATCCTGCAGAAACCCATCTCTCTTTGTAGTTTGATACGTCTGATTTCTCTTTGCCCAATCTTCTCAAATTTCTTTTTGAAATACTCCTTAGAAGTTCTCAACCCTCATGGGACACCATGACATCAAAAGCCGCAACCCAGTTCTAAATTGGATGTTGTTGTCCTGAAATTGCAGCTGGCCAAATAGAATATGATCAGAATAATGAACAAAAAAAAAAACTTTTTTAAGAACTTTTTAAAGAATTTCTCATCTCTTAGCTTGCCTAAATGCATTTGAATGTCTTCTTACAGTCCATAGTTTGCAACTAGTTTACTTCAATGGAGCCAGTCACTCTGTGTGACGAGACATCTTGGAGAATATGGAGGATATAGAGTCTTTTAAAGTGCTTACTTCTATAAGCTATAGGCTTCATGCTGTGAAATGAGGTTTAACTGTAGGAAATGCTCAAAGCTTAACTCAGGGGAGAGATGGTTGAAATGCTCATGCTGATGTGTCTACCAGTGAAAGAGAAGATAAGAGGAGGGAAATGAAAAAGATGCATGTTTGTGGTCAGAATAGAAAAGACTCGAAGTCTGATGAGAACAACCAAGCGGTATCTTCTGAGGCTGAAAAATAAAGCTGAAGTGCGATAGTTCCTCCAATGGCCACTTGAGGTCAGATCCAAAAGTGAAAAAAAACGTTTGGTCCTACAAGAAACGAGAGCAAAGGGGCGTTAGTTAACGTACATTTACTGGAAAATCTGCTTATCGTGACTGTTAACTGTACCACAGTACGTCGAAGGCTGTTCAGTTGTACCTTCTCATGGGAGTCATGATGGACTCCACCCTCTCCTATCAGTCTCATATCAAATCTGTCAAAAAGGCCGCTTTCTACCACTTGAGGAATATCTCTCAGACTACGTTGGCTACACACATTCATCTTTTCTCGTCTGCACTACTCAAATGGAGTTCCCAGCAAAACCCTGGACAAGCTCCAGCACGTGCAGAACTCAGCTGCCAGGGTTCTCACTCACACTAAGTATTGGCACCGTATCACCCTCACCCGTCTTCACTGGCTCCCCGTCAAATATCGGATTTTCTATGGAGTCTTCCTCCCCATCTACAAATCCCATCATGCACTTGCCCTCAGCTACCTGTCCGACCTTCTTCACCAATACACTCCATCTCGGAACTTGTGGCCCCTTTGACATGGGTCTGCTGTCCCCCTTTGGGTAATTTGAAAGGCGCTATAGAAATTCAAATTCTTCTTCACAGTTAGCCGCTGTTCGCTAGCCCACCAAGTACTACAGTCAAGTAGCATTATGTCCGCCAAGTATTTAGAAATGTCTTTATTGCCAAAGGGGACCTCCTTTTGTCCTGGGTTCATCTCGGGTACCAATAGATGGACTGATGTGGCTTTGGAGCCGTGCGCTACCTAACGCTACTGATACGATGAACAGCTGCCATGGTAGCAGGAACTCATTCGGCATCCCCCGCCCACCAAAGTGCCACTCATTCTACACTTCTTTGGCCATTTTTGAAATAGCCACAAAGTTAGGTGGAGTCTGGTACTGGCAAGATGGTGGCAGCCAGAGACTCCACAATGTGCTTCAAAACCTATGAGTGATGTCACTGAGGGTTTCTCTGTTTGTATATACACAACTGAAAACGGTACAGTGAAATAATCTTCACATTTTAGCTTAACGTCGATTGTACTGACTATACACTAAGTAGCAGGCTACTTTCATTTAAACTTGTTTTTGTTCTTCTCTATTATCTAAAGAGATACTTTATTAGTCAGCCAGGCACAACCACATTCATAGCATGCAGAGAGATGGACACAAAGGCTTTATTGCGAAAGGGTTAATGGAGGGGAAATCCACTTGAGCCACCAAATCTAAAACAATACTTTTGGTTTCTTATTCCATTTAAACAGTCATTTGCTGAAAGGTCTTTTTATGTTATTAGAGGTTCAATCACTCCTTTGAATTTGCTGCAAAAGCTCTGGTGAGCGTAATGTCTGTAGATGTTAGTCAAAAGGTGAAGTAAATAGCCTCAGGGGTGCTTTCTTTGATGCGGAGTGGGCGAACAGGGTGTGATTACAGACTGTGTGGCAGCTTGGTTCAATATCAGTTTTGGACTGAAACGGTTCGTCTGCCCCGCAGATGACTCAAACAGTGGGAATGAAGTCATAATTGCAGTCTGTCTGTGAGGGGATGAGTGTGTGTGAATGGCAAACCCCGACTGTGTGGTCAGCTGAAGAAAACACACTGTATCACATTTAGCTGTTTTTATAGTAATGGACTAGTGTGTCCTATGTACGCGAGTCTATGCGCAGACAAATGTAACTTATAAACACAAGCGTGTATATGTGTGTGGTCATGAACGAATCCTCCAGGTACTTTGGTAATGACTTTATCTAACAGGGCTTCATACAAGAAGTGACGATTGGATTGTTTGTGAATTATTGATGTGAGAGGAAGCAACATGACTGGGGTGTATTAAAAAGAGATTTATAGACCCACCGGATCCTCGTCACACTGTTTGTTTTTTTTTTATCACTCCAGCTCAGCCCTGTTGCACCATGATCATCATTTTGCTCCACCTTAGATCATTGCTCCCATTCCTGCAGTAACACAACACACCAGCGAGGCATAAAGCCAACAGCACTTGGTGGTTTTTGTAAGATCACACACAGCAATCAGGGACGGATAAGTATGTGTAATAAGCACCAGTGCAAATAAATGCTGAGAGAGGTTGAAGCTGCATTATCCTGTAAACGTGCTATAAATTATTCATCCTTCCAGCACTCTTACTTCAAAGGATTTTCTCTTCCTCTATCTCCTTGTGAGCTCATCTCTGTCTGCCAGATATAGTATATTTCACTTAATTGATGCTGCGTTACATAAAATACACCTGTACCTAATTTAATTTGTTATACTGAAGTATGCATACCTAATGTGTGTTTGTATATGTGTGTGTTTTTCACACACACTTCTGTATTTTCTCCTTCTATAATTGTACCAATTAGAGATGCTTTGATTCGCTACAGTGAAAGCTGTCGTAGCTTTAGCCCTGATACGTGCCACTTCCTCTCTTTTTTTCCTCTTTCCTCTTGTACTCAAGCACATTGTGTCAAATACCACTGCAGAATTTAGTTCGACACGGCTTGCCTTATCCACCACTTTACAAACCACCCAGAATATAACTTCATTCTTGAATAATGAGACACCGCTGCTGGGAGCATATCAGAGTTATCAGGTAAAAACCATCAGATTTCTTGGATTGGTTTTGATCTCCGTTACATGGTCAATTTATTTCCTGTTGGTGAGATGAAAAAGCTGAAAAGTTGAACATTGAACAGCTGTGATATGATTCACCAGTAGAAGCCAGTATCAGCCACAGACACTTGACTGGCCCATTCGTCATTGCCTCATAGACTGTGAGGGAAGCAAAGAGAGGAGAAAACATTATTGAACAGAAAAGCTGGGTTAAAAACAAGGAAAGACAAACAAGCAGGACGTGGAGAAGAGTGACGAAATGGAGGAGAAACCGGCAGAGTTGAAACATCTGCAAAGACAGGAAGTGAAGTTTTATCTGGAGTAGGATGTGAACCCAACACAAAGGCAGTGAGAGGGAGGGATTAAACGATACGGAGAGCACGTTAGAGGAACGCTTGTGTGGGACAGTGATGTGATTGAGGCAGCATGACTGACACTCAGCTGATCACTTTTGTAAGGATTGACATATAAGTTTCAAAATTGCATTGCAACACATGCACTTCTACCCTACTAGTCCAGACTTTTGACTGATGTGTACGCTGGCACTGTTTTTCCTGCAAGGTGTGAAGAATGGCAAGAAATGTGGTAGACAAAGCAGACAAACACTATGAGATATATATGGCCAAAACAAGCACTAACACTCGGTTTTCTCTGGCAGGGATTAATTCATAGTTAAAAACACAAACGCGGGGTTATTCAAGCATCACATTCCAACAGATCTGCCAGCAAGAAGTGACCCACTTTTTTCTCCCATAAGCCGGCCTGACACTTTGACCTTCCTCCCATTCCTCTTCTGTTTAGTCTGCATCACATGAGCTTACATGCTCCAGGTCAGACCTAAGCCAGCTGCTGCTGCTGCATGTACACACATATTCACCAAAACTACAGAACAGAAGATCCATTCCAGTCAACTTAGTTTACATGAAGGTCACGCCAGCCTGACATACCAAGAAAGTGAGCTGCTATTTATCAGCTCTTTGGAAGATGTCACCCTTCTTCTTGATAGGAATTTGGGTGTAAGTGTTGTTTCACAAAAGATCACAAGAGAAAAAATAATCCTCCACTGCCTCTTGTCGTATTAAGTCAAGCAGATAATTCGAGTTTTGTCTACAGAGGTTCTGAGTTAGTCTATCAGACTTGTGTAGCGTCTGAAAGCATGTGAAACTTTCAAAACTAGTTTTCCAAAAGGGTTATCTTACAAATGCAGCACATAAAATACAGACTATCTGTATGTTGACGGCATGAAAGACAGTGGTTGGTTTGGGTGAACTGGTCCTACTAGCTCACAAGTAATGGCTTCTGTGTTACTGCACATATTTCCATCATATTTTTAAATCACATATCCTCCTGTTTGTTGCAGTGACTCAGCTGCCATAGTGCCAGTCTGGCACCAGTGCTCAGAGTTATACACTAACTGCTGGCTGTGTGATATTTGGGTCAGTGGGTTAGTGATTTAGCTTAACTTAGCTGCTAGCCTCAGGCAAAATTGCTTTTTACACCTCCCTGATTTGTAACTGTCTCACATGTGCACACTCCTCTCTCTTTGGCTGCTTTCTTTCCCTCTGAAGTGTTGGCTCCTGTGCATATCATTGAGTAACTTCTAAGATGTGTTTTTTTTTTCCCTTGTCAGGAAAGTATCTTTTCACAGCTGCAGCTTGTACGCTTGTGTTGCTTTCATTGTTTTTTTATGCCACGGTGCCTTTTTTAGTTAACTCCTCAAAAGAACCCAGAACGTAAAACGTTAATTTGTCCTCTCCTTAGAACTTCGGAGATTCTGGGGGATGAAAGACTACGATAAGATACGATGTGATACAATACGATACGATACGATACGATATGATATATGTGCTACTAGCATGTAGCATGACCCAGACTGAAGCAGCCTGAGGCATAATGTTTTAAATTTCCAACTGTTTTTGGCCTGCCATCCTTTGTTAATTGCCAGCTAATCAACTTGCCGCCTTCCTCTTTTTTGGGGTTTTATTGGCATTTGGCAAAACCCGCATGAAGGTGCAAGACTGCTGCCACCCACCTGCGCAGCTGATGTTGGTTATATGCTGTGACTCCAGATTCTACAAGTGTAGGTGTAATATGTTGTAGTAAAATGGTAGCGGTAGCGGTTGCATCATGGGTGTTTCATGACCACAGTAAAAGATTGAATAGCGGTACCACTCACTGTTTAGACACAGCAAGGAAAAGTTTAGATATTGTGTTTTTCTTTTGCAGCCAAACCCAGATTTCGAGACCCCTCTCATTTAATGTAGTTAATTTAAATTTCTGTGCATAATCAATCCAAAATAGATGGAACATTTTGTGTTTGCACCTGCATTATAAATTACATGGCACATTTTAGATGCTAATTGTCTTAATTCCATGTTGGCTAGAAGCCTGGCCGTGCACTTATGTTCCTTGACTTCACTCCTCTTGACTTATCGCGCCTGTGTTCAAATGTTCTCAAACTACCCAACAAGATTAAATGACATAGGAACAGTTCAGATTTAGGTTTTATATTGCCTCATTTTTCCTCCTTCTTCTTCTTCCGCTTTGAGACCTAAACACCCTCAGCTCTAGCAGGGAACCGTGGTGTCATTTCAGTGAGCTCACAATCAAATATTTAACAGCAGAGATGAGTTGAAGAGAGGGAAAAGGAGAAGGAAAAACATAAAAAATAAAAGGAGACAGAGAAAGAAAAAAAGGACCGGGGGTGCTGGTGACATGTAAAAGAACAAAGACACAGAAAACAGAAAAAACATGTATAATACAAAAGGTATGAGAAAAGAAGACAGTGATTTTCATATGCTTTCAGGAAAAATGGCGTAGAGGGTAAAACTGAAGGCTCAGGGGTGAGTAAGGAGAAGAAGAGGCCAAAATGGAGACTGTGAAAAGATAAATAAAATATATGGGCAAAGAGACGGAGGCAGCAGTGAGATGTGGGAATAAACGGCATTCATAGTGACAGCTGGAATGAAGAGTGGCAGAGACAGGCTGGTAAGACAAAGGCAGAGGCAGAGAAATCAGGGATGATGAGAGGTGTAAAGACAGAATGAGGGGCAAATTTAAAGTCATGTCAGGCCACTGGTGTCAAGTCTGTGAAGGTCACATAAACTGATAAATGATAGATGAATGAAGGAGCGTGTTTCAGACTCAGAAACTGTGTTAATGAAGAGCTGGAGGACAAAACTGATCAGTAAAGTGAATTAATGATTCTGCTCATATTCAAAGGCAAAGAGAATATATTCTCTGTGTTATTTTAAAACGTTAAAATGTAAAGCTCAAGCAAATAGTTTATTAACTATTAACTAAACTAAACTAACAGCCTGCAGCAGAACTCGCTGCTATGTGATACTCTGCTTAGGCACAGCTGTGTTTTGAGCCAACAGCTAACATGCTAACATTGACAGCAACAACCAGAATAATTAGTATTCATCAACTGACTAACATGACCAGTTACAGAGCCACATCTTCTCTGTGTAGCAGCGCAGTTCTTGGTCTTCTTCAGCAGAATAACCGCAACTTCAGAGTCCACTTTCATTCAAGCGCTTCCGAGAAAAATTGAAGTAACCTTTTCCGAGCTTAAGGTAGCCGACTTAAAATAGCTAAAGACCTGCTGTTGCAGTAAGTGGTGCCTTGGCCAGAGTAGATCATACAATTTTAATTTACAGTCTGGCGTCCTGGAATGATGGTTACAAGGTTCGCTGCTGACCTGGTTCACTCCTGAACTTTACACCATATTCCTAGACTGATGTTTAGCCATGCTCTAGATGAAATGGACTGTTTTAACATATCACATTCGGAAGTTATTTGTCTGCTTATAATGCCGCATGAACTCAAGCTGCTATATTCTGATAATCCTTTATTTAAGTTTTGACTTGATCAGACCAATTTCCTAAAGACTAGAGTCACTGCAGGACTCCAGAAATGTGCTGTGTATCTCCAGTGATGGTGTGGCCACTGGCTGTTATGTGTCTTTGCTCTGATTTTGCTTCTGTTGTTTTGTGTTTTTACTCACTGCCTCCACCACATTAATGGGCTTTTATTGTTCCCAGCACCCTGAGGCCAGAGTCATGTACACCTGCTCTCGCTAATGAGCGCTGTAACAAGTGCTTGACTTTCATTTTGTTTTCCCCTGTAAAGGACATAATGTCCACAACAAATGAATAAACATTAGCAACTTCCAAATGTAACTTTTACTCTATCTAGGAAACCAGTGCTTTCCTTATTCATAAGACGAATAGAAACAGAAATACAGTAGCTGTCTCTATAGCAGCCTGACTGCCAACACCTTCACCTTAGGTCCTAAATGATTAAAAGCATGGTGTTGATGGTGTACAAAGCGGTTACATTATACAAAGAACTTTATTGTCTGGTTCACTAATAAACTAGGCAGCCTCTTTTGAGTGAAGGAAAGGTCTCAGCGTAAAGGAATAATCAATTAAATTAAGATATGCATAATTTGTGCAGTTCTTTAGCTTCATTCAGATCTCAGCACCAAGTTTTAATTTGTCAGATATAGGAGTTGAGTGTAAAAACACTGTTACTTTTTATATTATATGCAGAAAAAAACAGTCGTCTTTGTATGTTAAATAAGCACAGTAACTCTGCCTTGTGTGTGCAGTGTGGTTAGTGTGACCCGCAGCAGCTTTTTAGCCGTTGCAGTTTGAGATATGGCATATTAAGGCCCAGACGCACCAAACCTACATCAAAGAACTCCCAGCAGTGGAGGCTGGCTATGGCGTCTCCTCACGTCTACAGTGTCTGGATCAAAAATTTCCACTTGAACTCTCTGTTAAGACTACAGCCAATGACCTGAAATGAAGGGATTTCCTTTTTAATGATGAACACAGACTACAACTACTTGTTCTCATTTTCAAACAAGAACAATGTCCTCTTGACAAGTTGTTCACTTAATTTCTTCTCCTCCTCTGCACTGGTTCATTTAGAACATCCAATAATAGGAATGAACAGTGAATCGCAGTGACCTGTCCCTTAGACAGCGGTCCAACTTGTGCTAACATCGCGTGACACTGTGGAAAAAGAAGAGCCATCACGGACCTTAAACATAAAGGTCTTTACAACCACAACGCCCACTAGACAGACTTTATACTTAGCACAAGCACATCATTTCTCACTGCTAATTTAGAACTTGTTTTCTTCTAGTGTGCCAGCTATTTGTTGTTTCTTAGCTAACTGGCTTAACGATTGTCTAGCGATTATTTTACCCTACATTTAGAATTCTTGTTGTTGCGCAACATTTTAAATGTTTCTACATTGCATGATTCTTTAGCTAACCTCATCATTTCCATTTAGTCTCTAACACATTGCAGTTCACATTAATGCAATTGTACTAAACCTGCGCTACAGAAAGATTGATGAGATGATAGAAAGCTATAAACAGGTAGAGAGATGCAATGCCACAGTAGGAGACATTGATTGTGATACCCTGAATGCTGGTGGTTTTCAGGGAGGAGGTAGCCTACATAGGAAGCTGAACTGTTAGCATTTCCCAAATGTGCTGCTAGTATATTTGTTAAAAACCCTGCTATTGCTTGCAATGGTTTTGTGTAAAAACTGAGTGACTCCGATGCTGAGAAGATGAGAGGCCGACTGAATTACTGCAGAAAGAAAACCACAGTGATTTCACACCTGATTATCTCCCTATTTATCCAGCCTCTCTGTCAGGACCGATCCATTTCCACTCATCTGCTCCATCCCATGTGTGTTTACGTGTGTGTGCGTGTCGCACAGTCATCTTCGCTGTGTTCAGACCTTACCTCTTTTTTTAAACCAGGTCAATCTCTGTGAGACTCATTTAATTGCAATTAATGTCGAGAAAACTGCCCATTACAGCACTGAAGCACCTTTCGGCAGACCGTTTTTGCTTTGCAGTCAGTTACGAAGCACAACACCAGCAGGCAGAGATTCAAAGAAATGCATGGGAGAAAGAAAGGCTTTTGAGCTGAAATCGGTTTTGAAAGCTCAGCAGTTGCTTTTTACAAACCCATAAATCCCTTGTTTAGTGCTGCCACAGACAAGACTGTGATTGTGAGCCTCGCTATTCCCAGACACAAGTGCCTTCTTTGGAAGAGGGTTTTATAGGGACAGAAGAGGGAGAGGAGTATTATCTTCCCCCGTCTGAAACACGCTAAAAAAACGAAAACATTGTGGCGTGCAGTGTTTTTCACTGGAGAATAATGCATTTCACAAAGGAGAAGTTTGAAAAAAGATTCTGACGCTTCGGTGTTTGGTGACCATTGATTCAGAACATCATTGTTTTCATTTATTAAATCTGCCACCAACGAACACTCACGGACCCACAGGTCCAGTATTATTAGCAGGTCCATCCAATCACGCTGCAGCTTTGTAATGAACGAGAGCAAGATAATCCTCCACAATCTTCATCTCCTTCACTCTTTGTTCAGGAAGCTGTAGGCTCGGCCTCTAATCAACGCTTCAATTTGGCCTCCTGACATTACCAATTTACTGGCAGGCTGGATTCCTTTGTGCGCTCTCGTGTTTTCAGTTCTATTTAAAGGTCTCTTGGCCCACTCTCCTCCTCTCTTTTGGTATTCTTCTCGCTGCTGAATTAAACCCATTCCCTTTATTCAACTGTTCATTTGTTCATTCACTTATTTTACAGATTTTTTGTGGCACTGCCAAATCAGATTTGTGCTTCCAGTTTTGTAAAGGAGCACTTTGTTGTTGCGCTAGGAGTTGAGTTAAATGCACCTGAGTGCTTTGAGAGCTTGTAGTCTATTAACATTGCTCCCTGTCTTGGCTGTTGTTTTCCTCTCGAAGGATAAAGACCAGAGAACCAGAGTCTATGAACTCACTCTGTTCCTGTTAAAAGCGAATTGCGTTTTTTCCAAGACAAACCTCGGTTTAGTGATAAGAATCATGTCATGACTGCTCATCATGTGAAAGGGTTGATCCTGTCTTTGGCAACGAAGCAGAGGCGTGATGTAAGTCTTTCATGTTAACGTCCAGGAAAACCCTTCTTTTCACATTTTTAATCCTGGAGAGAAGACAGAGCTTGTTTGGCCTTAGTCAGCAATTTCCTCATTCGCACTGACGCAGTTTCCCACCTTCACACATGGGTAGTCCTCTTTTGTTTGGAGCTGAGCAGCTTTACTGGACCTGTTTAGGATAGTATGTCCTGTCTCTCTCCCTTTTTATTCTGTCTAAGAAGCGACATTAGTCACTTTTTCAGAATTCCCCTGTTAGTAAACAGCAGGTTACTCATAGACATGTTAACACACAATTACTGGCAACATGCTTACTTGTACATTAGTAATATGCTGCACATCCACTGTCCGATTTTCCCCCATTCACAAGCCTGTTTGTTGCCTATTTTAACTGTATTCTGCATCACTCAGCACCGGATTTCCCACGTGATAAATAAAGTAACTATCTAATCTAAAAGACATGTGTTAAATGCATTAAAGGTATATTATTTCTATTTTAACACACTTGAGTAGCGGATGATTTTAACGCAGATTTTTATTGGCGTTTCATAGAAATCAACTTTGTTAACCCGCACGTTAGATTTCATTGAGATAATTTGCAATTCATCACAAACCTCAAAGACATTTTTGTTTGCTAAAGGCCAATGTTTTGTTGGCTTTGAAACACCAAAGACATCTTCAACAATAACCTTGTGTTATACATGGGAGTGTGCCGGCAATTCTGCTTGGTCCTAGACAGACAATTGGTGGAGAAAACAACTGTGTTGAGTTCCCATATGATGAGAGTGAAGGTGACATGTCCAGGCCTAAATGTCATTACTGACTTGTATGACTTTTATATGAGAAATAAATGTGATACAGATACTTAAAGAACACTTACAGTCGTTTCACCCTCTCTACTTACTATATATTTTTTTGACTACTATTGAATTTGTCTGTTATTCAGTAGCTCAATCTCTCTCTCTCTTTCTTTATTTATTTGTTTTTTTAATAGTTTATATAGGATTATTCTTTTAATATAGTTGCACTGCAAACCGAGCGGGGACAAAGGTAATAAAAGTCCTGTGAAGCATTTATTTGAGGATATTGTTTTACCATCTGGCGCCATTCCCTTTAGTGGTGTCCACTCTTTTTTCCAGTGTTATGATCTCCTGTAGAATCCATCTCTGCCTGTGTTTCTAGTGTCATGTTTCCTTCTCGTGTGTGTTTTTTGTCACTTGTTTTTCTGCCTACACTCTTTCTCCCCACTGTGCTGCCTTGTCTTCCTCTGCTGTCCTCTGTTTCATCTGTCACACTTTGTAGTTATCCATCACTTTATATCTGTATCTAATTCACATTGCCCCTGCATCACCTCAACTTCATCTGGGCTCAGCCCCTGTGCAGCTACTGTAGCTTGATCTCTTGGCTGGTACATCTGTCGTGTGGTCTGACCCCGCACTACTAGAAGTGAAGACTGTTACGCACTTACACATGCACTGCCTGGCCAAAAAAAACTAAGGGATTTAACTAAGCAAATAGTACGAGTCTCCTATTGGATAATTACTGCATGTGTATTTATTTATTTAACCCCAACTAATGCAGTGTTCTCATATTATTTGCGTTACATTGTTTCAGAAATGGCTCCTGTGTAATTCAGATGTTGCAGTAATAGTATAAACTAGTATAACCTTAAGGTCTATAAACTTGTAAATCTGTCTCATTCGCCTTCATAGAAGAACTGATTATGACAAATACTTGATCAGTGTTCATCAATCTTGTGTGTGATGGATGCCTGTAATGTATTAAGGACATATTTGCTGAGTGCACCAGAGCTGGATATGCAGAGGAAGTCACCTTGTGTTAAATCATTATTGGCAGAGGGTATGAAGCTGCAATGCAGATCATTTCACTTGGACGTCTTTAAATCAGATAGTGAATGACTTGTTTATGAGCCTGAAGGTAGGGGAAAGAGAGTGAGTAAGTGGAGATGTGTCAAGACGGTGTGTAATGTTGTGGTGTATTTTCGTGTAGACTCGCATAAACTACTGCAGTATCTGCCATGAAATTAAATACACAAGGCAGCGCTCATTGTCTCTTGAGTGCAGACAATTGGAGGCTTACTGAACAGCACATAGTCGGATCAAACAGAGCAGTTAGAAGGAAGAGAGTATCTCATATTTATTTGTCTTGTGTGCGCACACAAGTTCATGCCCGTGGGTCACAGTCACATGACTGGTGGTAATGCACCAAGAAATGAAGCGATGCGTCAGCAAAAGCTGGAAGAGGGATGACGGCTTGACTGTAAACCTCGATCTCAGCAGTACCGAAAATCAAAGTGTTAAAAGAGGAGAACACATTTGGTATAAATAAATTATATTTTCCAGTTTGGATTAACATAGGATCATCCTGTGACCAGTCTTTGTGCCACTAGTTACATGTTGAAGCTATAAATAGAGTTTGTATCAAACGCAACTTCCCTGAGCAATGATTTTTTTAATACCAATAGTAGTACAATCTGTGTTTCCCAATAACTGTGGTCTTCCGTCTTGTGATTACACTACAACATTCAGAAACCGCTGAAAACACAACATGTGCGTATGCAAAGTACACCAGATAAATATCAACAACATCTTCATGAACACATTTCAGATTGATTGATCAGTGTGCTCAGTACTAGTTAACCTCTTCACTAATACTATTACTGCTCTGATAGTCACATCCTGTTTGTATGTTATCCCGGTGGCTTTAAAAAAAATGTAGGTAAAGGTGAAGCCCTTTATTTTGTCATTATACCGGTACATATGTACAACGAAATTACACTGGGTTAGTCGTGAGTCATTGTGGCTGAGCACGCCATTGTGGGCCAACCTCACACGTCACCTAGCAACCACGATTTGACACTTTTTTTTTTTTACACTTTTTACCTTAGGTGCAGCAAACCCTATTCCAAAGAGTAGCACCTACATTGACATAAATTAATCAGGCAACATCAGAAACTTGGAGTCCGTTCCTCAACCGAAAGTATTGGACAGTTGTGTTGAGAATCTAAAGACACCAATCAGTTTTTCATGTTGGAAATTTAAATGATGTCTTAGACATTGTTAGCTGGACAGCAGCAGCTAAATAAACTGATGAGTTTTTCATTCATTCATGATTTTGCAGAGATATGCAGAAACATAGAGAGGAATGGCCTGAGGTAAGAAAGCTGACACCGGTAGACTACAGTTTCACTAGACCGTGTCGATTGTCTCCTTCATCTGGTGCTTTCAAAGAGAAAATCACACTGGTGCGTCCTGCTGCTGCCGCCACTGTTGCTCTGAGAAGAGAACATTTTTTTGCACTCAAGAAATGTTTAGTGCCGAAAGTTAAAAATATTTCAGCTTTTAGCTCAGGAATGCTGAACATAAAATGGGTTGTCAGTCGTTTCATAGCAACAGCGGTAGCCATGACGAGAGCTTCCCCCGAGCAGATGTTGCAATGCCAGATAAAAAAAAGTAAGAGAAGCACACACAAAATCTGAGAAGTAACAAACATTTTAATTGATTCTTTAACATGGAAAATGTTCACTGATTTAAATGGTTTAATGGCTTTTTGTGTTAAATTTGTTAAATTATTCAGGGGGGGGGGGGTTGCATAACTCAGCTCTGAGAAAACCTCTAGCAAAATAACTTTGCCATAAAATGTGTAGAGACATGCCTGCAGACTTTGTTCCCAACTGAAAATACTTGCAAATCAATTCATTGATAACTAGATAGAAAAAGTCTAGCTGAGAAAAACTGACGGCTGAAATCATTATCTGGGTTGGTGGTAAGTTCCAATCAAACTATCGGCGTCTTGTGTCCTGAAGTGAAAAATGTCTTGTTTCACAGCAGCTTCTCCATTCCAATGAAAAAAAGTTGGAGGGAAATCAAATGTAATGTATGCACTTGTTCTCCAATGATGGCCACTAATTAATGCTGTTTTTGAAATGCTTGCTTTGCTTCAACTTTAGAAACTACCAACCCGGACAGTTCACTTCTTTTAGCTACTCTATAGTTTAAACAACACAGGGATTCAGAGATTTGATCTGCATTCAAAACAGGCTTTTCCGTCTCTGCCTGATGTCCCAGGCCAAGAGTGATCTAGCTGGTTACATCTAGACTGACCTTGCATGGCATCATGACTGTGAGCCAGAGATGAGGATTAACGGTCTGTGTCAGTCGAGGAGAGACGACAACTCCCTAAAGCCAACTGACAATTGGTTCAGATGAAATGAAATGGGTGGCAGACGACTCGTTCGTCAGCCCTGGCTAAGAGCCTGCAGTGAACTGGGGCCAAATTAATCTGATATATAAATTAAAATTTCAGAATAGAAAAGAATAATAATGACTATTTCAGTGCTGTGCAGGGATTTTTCTTTATTACTATTTTCTTTTTTTGCTGCCTCCCGCAACAAAGAAAACAGGAGTTTAATTACTTTTGTGTTAGATTGTTGCACATTCTCAGGATTATTAAGTTCCCAGAGTTTGGAAATGTGCTGTATGTAATTAGGCAGAATGCTGAGGTCTGAGATCTATTATTTTGGAAGAAAAAAACACAATACATGAATAATGCTTCAGTCCCTTTGTTTTCCTTGAATGTGAAATTTTTGAAAATGTGCATAATCACTTCTTGTAGAGAGAAGATTGAGACTTCTATTGTGTCTATGCTAAAGCTGCCAAGTATAAAGGTGACTAGGTAAAAGGGACATGATTTCATGGTACGAAAAAATAGATGAGTGTCACAGGTGGAGTGTCTTGTCTATGATCTGTCTATTTAGTCGAGTCTCCTGATTGGCTGACCTTCATTCCCTATCACTCCAGTCTTTTCCACCTGTCCTCCTCACTACCCTTGGTGCTAAGCTCCACTCCTCTCTTCATCTTCCTCTCTGTTTATCTTCCTCCTCGTTCCCTGGCTCTTCCTTCAGTCTTCGTCTCCAACCTCTGCTCCTGTTCTGGCTCTCCTTTAACTTTTGTCTCGGCTGTCTCTTGATTTTTCCTTGCACCTCCCTCATCAGTGTCTGCCTCCAGCCAAGCTTTTAGCTGCTGCTCTTTGTGACTCCATTCCTCCTCCGGCCTTTGGTGCATGTGAAAGTCGAAGTGTCATCTTCTATTCTCCTGCAGCACGTGTTTCATTTTATTCAGCAGCTCTCTCTCGCCTGCTTCTCCTTCCCTTCTCCCATTTGTCTAACCTCCTCTACTTCCCGTCCCCTTGTCATTTTTCTTCCACCAAAGTCCCTTCTTGTTTCCTTCCACCTCCATTCACCTCCTCCTTGAATCCTTCTCGCTTGCCAGTGACAGCTGCCTTGTTATCAAACTCGTCGTAGCGATGGCAACACGCCTACATCAGCCAAGACATGGTGGGGCTTCCTCTACACTGCGCCCTCTTCCCTTCAACAAAAGTGAACAACACAATTATGTGTTTCCAGACTGCAGAGGTGAAGACCTCCATCCTTCTCTCCGCTGTCGTCCTCTGAGCCTCAGTGGTCCAGCGGAGGACTTACTAACAGAACTCTATGAGGTCTTTCTGTATTCCACAAAGTCACGGCGCTCTCAACAGCTCAATTTTCTCCTTTTGATAAACAGACACCTCAGATGAACCCCGACCTTCCAGTCAAGTGACGTCCGTCACTGACGGCAGTAGCAGCTGTACCAGCCCCGCCTCGTCTCGTGTCAAAAATCTGACCTCGGCCCAGCAGGGTTTTAGCAGTGGAGCTTTTGTGTGTCCATCTGGGACCGAGGCTGGTACAAGGAGAGGAGCTTTAGATCTGGAGGCCCGGCTGTCTTTGGCTTGAATACTGTTGAGCGTACCATTTAGTATACTCGTTACTGATCCGTCAATTACCGAAGTCGAGAAACATTATGACTGTGTTGAGAGTAGGAAGTGAATCACACCCGCCCACGAGCAAGTTCAGTATGTCTTACACCTCACACAAGTCATATCCATCTCATTATCTCATAGAAATTTACTACAAATGTACTTTTCTTTTTTCTTCCCTTCTCTGTTTTTCACAGAAGATGATTCACTGCCATGAGCGTTGCTTTAATGAGAAAACATTTAACTACAGAACAATTTAGGGTTTGTTCTGATTGAATTCTACTACAGCGAGGATCTCTGAACATAGATTTACAGGAGACATAAGATATATCCTTAAGTCTTGTTTGTCTCTGTGGCTGCACCCTCGGTGACTATTTGATGATTTACAGTAGCTGAAACACCTCTGGAACGTAAAACTATCAAACGTTTTAGTTTGTTAGTTAGTACTTCAGTGATGGAGGATGCATCAGCAGTACAATGGAGGTGTCAGCGTCACATCAGTTAACAGAAAAAAAGGTTCCCAGCACATCGAGATACTGTAGAAGCTACAGCAGCTGATATTCAGCGCTCTGTAAATCTCTCTCTCGGTTTCAGGGCTCACATGTTTGGTCCGTCTGCAGCCTTAATCTGAGCCCACGCACCTCACAGATTATAGTTTACTCTGTGAATGCGTGCCTGTGTTTTGACACTGGCGTGCCTTCAGATGACAGTGTGTGCCCTTTTGCGCCTGTTTGTGTCATTTATAAAGGCTGCACGGAGCTCTAAGTTTTGCTACCGCTTCTCTAGCATCTCTAGCATGCATTGTGCTTAACACAAGGCATTTTACTTTAAAGACAAGCTCTACTTATTTAAGGTTCCAGTACGTTTGTGTGTGGTTGCTGTAGTATCCAACAGCTTAGGTGGAAGAGGAGATAAACATTAGTGTTTATGATACATAGCGTACAGCCGCATTGTACTCGCTGTGAAGCTCTTCTACTGCTTCCTGTACATCAGCTGATTCCTAATTTAAAACCAGGAAGGTGGAGTATTACACTCCAATGTAAAGTTACACCTTTCTGTCTCGTTACTCCGGTTCCTCTTACCTCACTCTGTTTTTTGTTCCTACCCCTCTTCTTCTCCTGCTTCAGTGTGTCTGTGTGTGTGTGTGTTCACGTGTGCACGTCAACACACACTCTGACCTGACAGGTAAAGCCGACACAGGATCAGCCGGGTTCCTGTCTCATTCCGTCTCCAACTGGTTGCTGGCTGAAGCCCACCTGCACACGTGTGACGGCTCATGCTTAAGTGTGTTAATGCACTCGTGACTGTGTGTGTGTGTGTGTGTGTTATATTCCCTTTTCTTACACGTAATCTGTGATGCTGCAGTAGCAAAGTTTTCCTATGTCTCTTCCAACTTTCTCCTTTGCAATAGTTTTTTCTTCTTTCATGTTTTCTTTGTCAGCTTCTACATCACCTGGTTTGTTTTGATCTCTCTGTCTTTGTCCTTTTATCCAACACACACAGACACACACACACACACATCCACACACGGTGACCTTTCCTGGTTGTTCACATAATTAGGTTACCTTGTCTAATGAGGCATTTTCTGAGTTTTTACAGATTTTTTACCTGCTCATGTGCTAATAATAATAATAATAATGAGGACCATATGAAATAAGATGTGTAAGACCAGCATTTTCTCTCTGATTGGTCAACTGCAGTAGTTCGAGCTGGAATCGTCCATACGTGATCTAAATGAGGCCAATGGGAGACCAAACTGAAACTGTAACTTGCCGGTCAATAAACCAAAAAAACAATCCGCTAAAACCGATTAGAAGGCTACAGATAGACTGTAGTAGCTATGCAGCATTTTGTAATAACCCCATTTTGGTCGTTCTCTATATATGTTTTTTATGTTTCAGTCTTGATTTATCTGAGTAATGTATAAGTCTTGATCAGGGCAGCTTTAAGCCACCACTTTTCCTTGCTCATTACACCTCAACATTTGGATGATCACACGTTTTCTGATGTCTTTGCTCATGTCAGTATATTTTAAATACACACCAATAAAGTGCCACAGTGTGTGTGCACTGTGTAGTAACACACACAGATGACTGACTTTTAACTGACGCAATCCGTAAATTATGCCAGTTTTCCTCTAATATTGACATTTTTACGAACAAAGTCTTCCACTTCACAGTTTATTACTGTCAACGATATCTGAGGGTCAGAAAGACCGACCGCTCTCTCTCATATTTACCACCCTCTCTCTTTTTGTTCATCCTCTCCTCTCATCTCATGACCCCCCTCACATCTTCTCTGCTTCATCTCCTCTGCTCTTTTCTCCCGTTCTTCACCCCTGTCCTCCTCCCCCTGCTCCCTTTATATTTCCACCTCTCTTTCACATCTGTCCTCCTCCTCTTTCTCTTATCTCTTTGCCTCTCATCCCTGAGGAGACGGTGCACAGTGGATTTACAGTAATGCAGCATGGTAAAGAGAGAACAGGGCTTTAAAAAGAAACACCAGCCTGGCTTGTATTACCACCAACTCCGCTCCACTAGCCAGCTCTGCCCACAGTGCCTATCTTTCTGTGTGACACTAATGTGGCCAGTAAGATATGAGTCATACCACAGGATCTGCGATCTGCACAAACAATTTAAGCCAAATATCTCAAGATGGAGTTTGCACAGGGAGGATTTGAAAAAGAAAAAAGGATTTTCACACTCCTCACTTCTAAATCCGTGTGGGACGGACTTAAAACAACTTTGTTTGTAGCCATTAGCCCTCCCACCCTGTGGCTGGATCCTTTTTTTAGTACAAAAGAGCTTCTAACAAATCCTCCATGGATTGTAGCAACAGTACTGCATTAGTTCTGCTCCGTGGCTGCTTCAGTGTGTCTTAAAGTGTGATTGTGGTAAAAACTGCTGGTGTTTCACAATGAGCTAAGGAAGAGGATACAGGACACCACCGGAGGTGAATTAGTTATGGATAACGCAAACTTCCCTCCGTAGCCATGAAGGACGTCGGAGTCTGGCCGAGTTTAACATCTAGCGTTTTCAAAAAGGAGGACACTGAGCTCAGAGAGTAAAGATACAACTCCTGCTCACCTCTACTTTTCCTTTGTACAAGTTTATACAGCTTCGCTCTCTGTTGCGGCAGGAGTACCTTAAACTCACCTTCTCATTCCTGGTTAGGTTTATATTTTTCACATGAAGCATTAAAATGTTGTCTTAACTGCACTGCTGGCATCTCGCCATGTGTTGGTGTTTTGAAAGTCAGTGAACGCCACTGGCAAAAAGACCTGGTCTAATTGCAACACCAACACTTTGCTGGTCTGGAACTAAGAGCCACTTACATTAAAGCCTGGGGGAAGCTTATTGTAATCAACAAGACCCGATAGATTCTGAAGAAGGATTAGAACCAGAGCTCCAGGAACTAAAATCAAAGCCACAGTGCCATCTCCTTGCAACATGGCTCTCGACATATTCTGAATAAACCAGGGAGCGTTACGAACACAGAGGATCATTTATGTCCCATCTCCCAGTGACGAGACTCAACCACAGATAGACTTTCATTTCTAATTTTTATCTAATTTGAACCAACCCCGGCACCGGCACAGCCCTGAACTACCACCTGGCTCACATTGTCAGAAGGGGTTGAGGTTGATATTGTTCAGCACATATGCACCAGGACTATAAACTTAAAGGCAAAGTTATTTATTTTTTTTTTTTGGCCTAATTTTGTCCAAATTCAACAATAGCGTTTCAGCACGTTGTAATTGTTGTTGTTATTACAGGACACTTGACTTCTGCTTTATGGAGTGTTGCTGTTTTGTGTGTTCCTATTGGTTACTGTATATACGTCATGTGTGTTCACATCCCATTGCTAGTTAATAACCGTGCTGAAGTAACATTTGTTTGAAGGAGGGGGTGGAACTATGGCGCCTTAACAAGATTTTTTAAATTAAACTCTAAATTAAAAAGGTATCTGATCTACTTAAGTTTAAAAGACATAAAGTTTCAAGGCTTTGGATGCAAAATCAAAACAACTCTTCATCTGACGAGATTAAAGCCTTTGGTAATAATAAAGCAGCTTTGTAACAGAAGATTCATCCAGTTTTGTATCAATATGACAATTAAAGCCCTGTCACAAAAGTGTTGAAGCATCTACCTAATTAGCTGCGTATTCTTGTAAAGTTTTTTTTTTTTTCTAATTTCAGTCAGCCATCGTGACAGAGGACATGCTTCTCAAATTGAGGATACATACAAACACTTTCTTCACTGCATGAGAGAGACATGAAAATCTCAAAACATTTTATTTGACTCTGGTATGAGCCCTGTTTGCTGTTACATTAGTTCTGTTGTCTGGTGTCGTGGCTTCTAAAATTTTATTATTATTATCATGATATGTGATGATGCTTCAGGAAAGGCTTGTTTTGTACAATATATAGACATAACATTTGGATTTTTTTGGTACATGTTTTAGTATTTGGTGCAGCAAACCCAATTTCGTGTGTAGTAACAAAGAAAAGTCCAATACCCAGCCTTACTCGAACCTCCGTTGGGTTTATTTGCCCTTGACCAAGCTCAAAGCCTATTTCATTCTGTTTGTTTACTTCACACCATTTCAGTTTTTCTGATGTTCCTCAATTTAGAGACGTGCGCATGTATTGGTCCGTTTGATTTCCTGTATGTGTGACCTTGCATTTGTTTGTTCTCTTTGTGTCCGTTTCTCTACCTGTCAACAGCTTTGTGGATTTCCTTTGAGTAAATGTTTGTTCCTTTTGCGTGTTTCATGTTAACAGAGAAAACACATTGGGGCTGGTCAATGGCAGGACGTCAGATTTGGGGTGAAAGAGCACGTGATACATTATTGAGCTGTTGGCTATTTTAACCTTTATCCATATTTCACCTGTGTTGTCGCGTGAAAACCTCACAACTGACATGTTCTTCATTTTCATATCATATTGACTTTAATTAAAGGATTAAAGGATTACACGCTCCTTCAACCTCTGGGGCTTAGAAGGCGCTTCCAAAACTGACGGGATAATGATAAAAGATGCTTTGTCATCGAGCTAAACACAGGCCTGATTTTCTGTCTCTTACTGACATTTTGAGATAAAGCGGCTTTCACACAACAGATCAAGCACTGTGACCTTGGAGCGCATGAAGAGGAAAAAGGATCAAATGTAGAGTCGAAAGAGGGGCAGGCGAAAAAGCAGGCAGAGCGGGGTTCTTCCGCGCTGACGGACGAGCATCGCTGGAGGAAACAGGAGATAGGTGTACTGTTACAGACGAGATGAAGCTGTGGAAAGAGAGGGAGGACGACTTAAGGGAGAGAAGAAGAAAAGGATCATGTTTTGCTTAGAGCTCTGTTCTCTCTGTAGCTCGTGTGTTTGTCATCTCCAGGCTGTATGGTTAAAGCAGTTTGAAACATGGCACAACTCGGACTGAACTTAAATGTCATGGTTTTTTTTTTCTTTTCTTCTTCTTCTTTCACTGGCGTACTTGCTGCCAACAGTGTGGTTTTGACAAGAAACGTGAAAGTTCAACAGGAAAGAGGAACCGCTTACGCTTACTGAACCCTCCAGGAACGAACGGTGCTGGGCTATGCAGCGATTATTTTCCGGAGTGGCTGAACTGCATTATTTACACTTTTGCATTTATCATTTGTTGCACAGTAGCTTAGAATGCGTTTTCCTGCACAGTCTCTAGAGAAACAGCAGTGTTACCAACTCCATGAAATTACTCTTTTTATTATCAGCATTAAACCCACTGAGCAAAATAACACCGAGAGACACTGGAAGAGTCGTACGTATTACATAACAAATTACACGTGTCTTAATGATGGCCGCATTCTTCTAATGAAACTAATTGGATTAGTGGGACACTAATAGAACTGGGAGAGCATTAAGTCCACCTGTAATTTTTCTCTACTGTGACAAGTCAAAATGTACATCACGGTAGCGTTAGAAACAGTGAGCAATTCCTTGTGAATGAGGCACTGTCTTGTAATTTGTAATCTGGATCGTCATCATCTCCTAAAGGTAAAGGAAAAAATAGTTGGGAGTTAGGTGGAGTGGGGCTGCAACCACCGCACTGAGCTTCAAAACCACTCTTCAGAAATCCTGTGATGACCTGGAGGGTTAGTCAATCCTTATGTTGTGCAGCACAGAAGTTGATGACACCTTACCTTTAACACAGGCCCTTAAATGTCACACAACCGGCGCCCTGGGAAACGCTCGACAAACTTAGATGTTGCTCTGCCAAATATATCCAGAAACATTTTTGCTGTCATTTGAACTGAACTTACACAAAGACAAACTTTGACTTTTTCTTCCTTCCTCTGACTTTCTCTCTCTCGTTTTTCTTTAAACGTAGCCTCCATCCGTCTGTCAGGCTTTATTTAGCTGCTGGTCGTCCTCTCAGGTCGTTTTTTTTGCTTCCGTCATAAACGAGATGCTGCTGTTGCCATCTTCACCCTCTCTCCCATTATCATTTTGAACAGACAATAAATCCTGCTCTCCACTGCTGCACACCGCATCTCATTACGGGCTCCTTGTCACATTGTGTACCCCCGTTACTTCTTGTTCCCACCGCAGCAGACCCGGGCTCTCAGTTCCTATACATATGAAATGTCTAACTCTCTAATGTGTTGCCCAGTTGCCTTCATCAGTAAACATCTCTCTGAAAGAAGACAGGGTGAAATTTATCCTATTTTCCAACAGGGGTCTTTTGGCTTTGATCTCGTAGTTCATCAAATCTGAAGGCGCTCTAAACCTTTCATTTACCCTTAACACATAAAACATCTTTTTTTCATCTGGGTATATTAATTTAACGGGAAGAACAAGTGATTGAATTCAGCCGTTATACTGAAGAAAGGTTAAGAGCATTACTGGTAATGATCAGTTTCACATGTAACAGAACCACACATTAATATATATAGATATTTATTCATCTAGTCATGATATTCGCTCCTGCTGCATTTGTGAAGCGTAATTCTTCTTAATGCACTGAATGCGTAATGATGCAGAGGCAAACGACTTACTGCCGATTATCCACAGCTATTAGCTCCCCTTACCACTTGAGGATCAAACCTGATGGAGAATGTGTCATTAAGAAAGGAATCTCACCATTAATACACTAAAATGTTCCTACAGAGGTTGTTAAGCCCAACTAATTACTGGTAAAATGCGGCACGAGGTCATTATACACAACTCCTAGGGCAGC
Organism: Mugil cephalus; assembly: GCF_022458985.1. NCBI lineage: Eukaryota > Metazoa > Chordata > Actinopteri > Mugiliformes > Mugilidae > Mugil > Mugil cephalus. The sequence continues at coordinate 19,498,329 of NC_061776.1, read as the reverse complement.
TGAGGATTAATGCAAAGATTTTTTTTCCAATTTGTAGGAAATAGCTGCTACAGGACTACTTACAGCTAGAATAATATTATGAACACACACCTCAGGACTAGCTCTCGTTTAACTCAGCTTCAGTGCATTTTCAGACTGAAACATGTGTATTGTGTATTGAGCGTAAGCTATAAGTAAAAATGTCTCTTTCTGTCCATCAAGGGGGCAGAAAATCTGTTTTTGCAGGTTTTAATCTTTTATAAATACATTAGATGATTAGGTTTCATTTTAACGTTTTTAATAATGCACCACAAATATGGGCCCAGTGGAACTTTTCCTTCCTGATGTTATCTGGCAGACTCTCTGAGTTCCCGCTGAAGTAGACTCCTCCTCGAGGTGCTGTGTTCCTGCCTATTATTTCAGAAACGGAGGCTAATTAAACCTCCGTTCTGGCCGTCAAAAGTTAACGACACAACTAGCTTCACTCTACTTTTCTTTTGTATTACTTTAAGAGTGTTTTTCTCCAGCGGGGGAAGAAAGAGACGCACAGAGTTGATAGTGTCTAACTCCCTCCTCGTGGCAACCGCAGTCCTGTCAGCTGAGATTGTCTCTGCATAACAGCCACTGCACTAAAGAGCCTACAAGGCCGCTCAGATGAATTGAATTTGGTGTAGATTTGCGCCCCGTAATACGCGCACGCACGCGGCCACAAACACACATGCTCACAGTGATTCAAGCGGCGTTTTAGCCACAGCAACCTCAAATTGGTGTTTTCTGAGCCAGTGCTCTGCGGTTTAAGAAGACCCGTACACTGAAGCTGCTTTTCTCAGTAAATCAGCTGAACAAATGAGCATTTCTCCGGAGAGCTGCTAATGAGCCAACTGTGTGCGAACTAAAATGAGGCTTGTTGTGTTTGTGTGTTGATGCGTAGACAGTCATGTGTAGCAGCTACGTATGGAGCCGAGTTCGGGTCTTTCAACGCTGCATTGTGTTTCGGCGGATGCGTGCCTAACGTTTGTTTCCACTCTGAACGCTGTGAAGGCACAGTTATGGAGGGAGCAGATTTGCCTCGCTGTTCTGTTAAAGAAAAGACGGCATTAGCCAATCGAAAGCAGGTGTCAGTAAACACTCATCGTCTCTCTCTGGTCATCAGCCAGTGAAGCGGTAAAGCCAGCTTAGCATCACTGTTTAATCGTCAGCTCTATATTTGGAGCCGTTAATGAGAGCCTGCTGGGTTCTTTAGGAGCTTTCAAACTGTAAATACATTAACATCCAACAAATCCAACAGAGTGCGCTTTGTTAGTCATTTCGTATGTCAGTCAGTAAACGTAACAGACAGTCAGTTACTTTCCAGTCGCAGTAGAAGAGAGAAATAAAGTAAATGTCTAAAATGTTAAGTTTCACTAATAGTCAATAAGAAGTGATTAAGCATCCTGCAAACCAACCAGTCCATGTGGTCCCATGTGGTCCCATGTGGTCCCATGTGGTCATCTAAATCAAATCAGTTGGGTTGATAGTTAGATAGAAGTTGGACAAATGTTCATCAGGGCTTAGGGTTAACATGTGCTTGTTATTGTTGGTTCAAACCAGAGAGAAAGTAAAGATTTAATAAATAGCTAACTTATTTGGCAATAAGGCACAACTGTGACATCATCATACTGTATATGAGATGGTCCTGGAAACCACCATGTCTACAAAGCGGAGGAGGGGTGAAAAGTGGACTGTGAAGAGGTCAACCTGGGTCCTGGGTGGAGGAGTGAACATATTTATAGACTTACGGCAAAGACATGTTTGGGTGATCCGTTTCTTGACAAAATGTTAATGGTTAAGCTGGAAACTCCCGTGATTAGTCGATTGGGGAAGCAGGAAAAGACAGAGATAGTCTTCCTGGTAGATGTGTTTTTTTTTGACAGTGTTTAGAAGCAACTTAAACCAGCATAAATTATAACTAAACATCCTTCAGCTAATTCATTTATAATTATTAATTGCAGCTTTAATGTGTCGTCCTTGTGTGAATCACTTGTCTGCAGAACCACCGTATCAGGTGGTGCAGTCATTGTACAACACTAATCATCCAGTTATATAATAATAATAATAATAATAACAATAATAATCAGTGTGATGGGAGCAGCTCTCATAACTGAGAGTGATACTGAGGTGAAGCCAGCAGACCAACACTGTTGTCATGTAGGAGCGTACAAGTGAAGGACTGTGGTCTCTGACTGGATAAGTGTTAATGTGACACACACATCCAAAGCGCTGTGTGTGTAGAGGCCATCGTAGAAAGCTATATTCCATCCTGTTGGTTTAACCTTGAACACACAGAGGCGGGTGGTAAAGGACGGGCAGCGTTACAACAGGTGATGGCAGTGTGTTTTTACTCTGGAAGAACAGCAGGGACAGACAGAGTGAAAAACTGTGGCTCTGATTTAACGACACTTCAGATCCTGCTGAAGCAATTCACACCTCATAAGCTTTCACTCCATCTCCATCAAATGAATCCATCTATGAATGTACACTTGATTGGATCGTCATTTTTTTGTTTTCGTCTATTCTTGTTTTAGTTCTTCCACGTGAAGGACGTGAATTGTCATTCTGGAGCCATATATCTGTATCAATAGGCATGCTGGGGGTAGGGTGCCATTGTGATGGTGGGAGTACTTTTGCATGCACAGTGCAGTTCAGTAATCCACATGTACGTCCAGTATGTGCCTGAATATGGGATTTCTCAGGAGAGGGGATCCGAGGTGGGTTAGGAGTTTATTCCCCTCCCTCCCCTGGCCTCAGTGTGCAGAGTAATTGGACCAATTAGATTTGGTCATTATTGTAACTTACTCATACTGATTATATTATGGAAAATCCATGTGGAGGAAGGCCAAGTTGTTAACGCTCTATCGGAGCAGAAGAACAAATAGTTCATAATTGTGATTAAATTGTCTGTTGACTGACTGTGTAAATACCTGGCTTCACATGATCTAAAACCGAATCCACCAATCCAGAGGGCAGTCTCATTTCAATGGTATCATATTCGTATAGTACCTTCTCTCCCTAAGAGGCAAGAGTTGTGTCTTGCTTTGTGGGTTGATGACTTAGAAATCTTGGCCAGATCTGGTGAGACGTTCAGTAAAATAGGTTGATACCTGATAGTTAAATGTTCAGATGGTCCCTGGTCAGTGAAACTTGTCTTATTAGTCTCATTTTGCATTAGCTGCATTTTCTCTCTACCTGTCGGCCCATATTCGGCTATAACCTGTGTAGACTTCGGTGCTGAGGTTTTAAAGCGTGACCTATGAAACCGTGCACCTTTAAGTTATTTTTATTACACAGGCTCGTTTGATCGAAGCGCTGGACAGTCTCCAAACCTATAAGCTTAAATGATTTTGTAATGAGTGCTGAAAGAGAATTCTTAAATAAGCCCTCAAGAGTCTAGAGAACTCTAAATTTGTTAAAATGCACATTAAAATGAATCCAACATATTTTAGTAAAGGATAAGGCATAGCTTAATATTGAATGCATTATAATAATAATATATTTATAAAAAGCACTAGGCCGAGCACATATATAACACATATAGTAGTTAGGGACCTCTGATCTAGACTCACCAAACGGTCTGTTTCTTCCTAAAACTCATATTACGTTTGTTGGCGTCACAATGAAGCTCCATCATAAACAATTTCACAATGAATGCAGAGACATTTGTTAGACAACAACCGATCTATCATTTAAGCCATAACAAAATCAGCCTAAATTACCTCATGTAACTACAACCATTAAATATTTCAAGGTTTAGCTGATTATTAGAAATTTAAGAATTTAAAAACTGAATCCAAAAAATATCAGAACATTCTTAAGAAATACCACTTTGCATCTTCCCACAGGCCAAGTTTGAGACTTGAAAATATCTAATTTAATCCAGACAGTTTGCATCCTGCCTCCTCCTCCTCCTCCTCCTCCTCCTCCTCCTCCTCCTCCTCCTCTGAGGCCGGTGTGTCCTGCAGCTCAGACCGCAGCCTGCAGTATCCGTTACCTCCTTGACCCTGATGTGAAGATGGAGGTCAGGAACAGCCTGTGCCAAATAACAACGTAACCGGCACAAACAAAATAGAGATGTGGCCTGCCTCTCCACTCCTAATGCAACTCATGATGTATTTATAATCCAGCAGGATAGAAAGTGAGGGTGACAAACATGTCCCTGTTTCTGTGCATTTCGTGAATGTATGTGCTGTTAGGAGCAGGTGTCACTGGAGGCACGTGTCTGTGAGGAGTAAATATTTAAATGTGGCCTTGTTTGTCTCATTCACTCATGCGTAGCAACTATTATACATGCTATGTATTATGCATGTGTAAAAGGCCAGGGTGCAGGCATAAACGCAAACATACTCATACACGATCATTCAAGTGTCCACTTCTGAGCAAGGCACAGGTCTCCCTCTGATGTGTTTCACTCAAAGATGTCTGTCTTTTTCCTCCCTTTCCTCAGCTGAGCCTCTTCCTCTGATGGACCTGTGTCGGCGCGCCGCCCGGCTGGCGCTGGGTCGGGACCGGCTTCAGGAGATCGAGACCCTCCCTCTGCCTCAGTCCCTCAAAAATTACCTCCAGTACCAGTGACTGACACCAGCAGACACAACTGGGAATGCAAGGAAAAAAGACCATGGGAAAGAATACAGATGGACGGAGGAAAGAATTAATTTATGTTTGGAAGAGGGAATGATTGATGGAAGAGTGACTGGGAGCAATGTGGCTCCTGACGGAGGGATCCGTAGGCGGGGGATGCGCCGAGAGGAGTTCAGACTTTCGAACTACGAATAAGACAGCACCAGCTTCTTTTGGATTCTTCAGCTGCTTCTCCATTCATTTTCGGACTCGAAATAAATTATTGATGGTGGTGTCCCATCGGCATCTCACTCATAAGGAATGGAAGCCCATGCTCTGTGTGGCGAGGTGGGGGAAAGAGGCGGTGGTAAGGCGACCACCGCCACCTAGTGACCAGAATAAGAGCAGCGCAGAGAAAGCACACTAATCCCATCCACAGAGGCCTTTCTGACATACGCTCAGTGACCATATCATTGCTGGTGGATACCGTGGTGTGTATTCACGAGCTCCACTGGCACAGATAACAGGCTGCAGAGTCTAGGCGTCCAAGAGGGTTTTAGCACTAACTTTGTTTTTATCTGACTGACTCGCGGCCCGACCAAAAGCTCACACTGCATTCAGAGAAGAGCAAAACATGGCTGTAAGCTGTATGTAAAGTTTACTACAGTATGGGGAGCGCATCTATCAGGTTTATGCAGACATTGACTGAAACCGAAGCCCCTTTCAGACATGTAACATTATTACCTTCATCCGTCCCGTGTTTGATTTGTGCACTCTCACATTTAAATTCACAGTCTAACCATGAAATATTTAAAATTTGCATTTCCATTAAGTCTTAATTAATGAACGCCGTCAGTGTGAGAGTAACTCATCATCTTCAGCGTGTTCTAGTTTATTGCAAATTTCAGTCTACTCATGGTGTCACAGTACTGCTCGTGTAGTATCTCAGAACTGCATGTCTTTTAAAACTTATATTCCATGCTCACTTGGATAATTGATAATTAGATCTTTTTGGAACTTTTAGAACTTTAAAAGTATGAATGGGGGGCGGGGCCGAAGTAAACCTTGTGGGCGTAGTTTTATTAGATGTAACTGACGATAACCCGGAACAATCGACTCATATGTTTCACCTCTGTGGTATCGCCAATACAGACGTGTGAATAAACTGTTTTGTTCTTGGAACAAAATATCAGTTAATCAGAAATGATGCCAAGCATGCTGCTGTGGTTAATGTGATTCAGTGGAAACATTACTATGTCTGACTTTCGTGTCTGAAAGGGGCTTTACTGAAGAACCACATAAGTCATAGACCGGCTGCTTAAAGTTTCACTGTAATGGACACTAAATCATGTATTATGATGGCACGTCACAACCGTAGTATTTCGTACTGAGCTGTGTCTGAGAGCTGTAGGTCGTGGCCTGCCGTGTAGCTAGTGCTAACATGCTGTTGACATGAAGAGATACCTGCTGTTGTTTGTAGCACCCTGCTGTAGCTCCCCGGTAGCAGACACTACCTGCCTGCTCTCCGCACAACTGTCTTAATGACAACGGACTAACAGGACCAGAGCAGACCTAGAACGCAGACCGTAGCGGGATGTAGGAACTTTACTGTAGCAGCACGGCAGAAGTTGTTGGCTCAGAATAGGATGCAGATGACCAATGCACAATGACACACACACACGACATGCACACTGAAGACCAATCATGTTTTTCTTTCCTGAAAAAATTAAAGGCTTGAGTCACTTTTTTTTTTTTACTTCTGAGTTTGTATCTTCCATTATTATTATTATTATTGTTGTTATTATTATTATTGTAAGTGTGGGGTCTGATTCTGACGATGGTAGGACCATGATGATGTTTATTTATCACAAGCTACTTCTATGTTTGTTTCGTTATCTGATCGTTGATGGTTACATTCAGGTAAATCTAATACAAAGATGCTGGTGATGAAGGAAGAGAGAAATGTGTCTTCAATGCTGCTCTTATAATTATTATTATTATTATTATTTACAATGGTGGCGTTCTTACCTCCTTTCTATCAGTTAGGATGAAGAGAAAACGACCATTTCAGAAAAGTAGTAGAATGTATGGACGGACGGTTCAGATGTCAACAGGTATGAAATGTGAATAAAAGCCAAGTGAATTTGAAAATGTTTCTTTGCATTTGTTCAGCTTCACCCACTTCTTCTCGTAAATTAGGGCTACTAAATGATGGATTATGTTTGGGATCGCTCGCTAAATTATACATGTAGAAGTCATCCAAAATACAGCTGACACTGAAACATTTAAAGCTGCAGTGAAAAGAGCCCGGCGCGTTTGCGAGTGGCTCAGACAGTTTGATCTTTAACAGTGTCTCGGGGAGCACTTAATCTGCCGAGGGAGGCCTTGGCAGGGAGGATGGGACCGTAAAGTATTTGGCCGTAAGTTCTCGCTATTGTCAAGTGTGCAGTTTCCACTTCGGAAAGTAAACAGATAATGCCCCTACTCATCAGCTCCTGCAGCTGTAAATACAGATCACACTCAGCCAGAGAGATAGCAATGCTCTAAATGTCTGACACTGACATTAGTGAGGGCTTGGTGTGTCTGCAGGCTTCGTATTTCCACTGCACGGTGTGAGATTACTCTCCTTAGAACATTACCGGGTCCAGCTCCTGGCATGCACGGGAATGTGGATTGTGGATCAATAGCAGACGGACAGTGTAATCATGCTCCTACCTCGTGATCCAACAGGATCTGAAGAGTTTCCTTAACAACACACACACTCTCCACTTCAGAAGCATTCAGATCATCAAGAGCTTTATCTATTTTCCAATTTCACAGACTGCCATCAGTGCTGGTGCCAGCCGCTGGAGCTAGACTTTGATCAAGCTCCACAAGAGACGATGACAACACAGATCTTTTTGAAAGGGCAGGACAGATTTAAGGACGTGAAATTTACTTGATGTGGGAAAAAAAAAATAGAAAAAAAATAAAAAAGCGGGGAGGACCGAGAATGGAGCGTGAGTCAGGTTATAAAAGTAAAACTCATGAGATCAGTTCACAGATCTCATTACACCTACAATGAGACACATTTTACCGAAATCTGAAACTTTTTTTTTTTCAATGTAATTGCATGTAAATGCAAGGTGTAAACACAAAGTTTTTTTGTTAGAGGCCGTTAGAATGTAGATGACGTTGGCGCACCACCTGATTTTTTGTCAAAATAACCACAAATAATTTCTGACACAAAGCAGAGGTGCGACAGTTGTCCTCAACATGACACATCTTTTCTGTCTGCCACTGTCACCGCACATCTTTTTTTTTCTTTTTTTTTAAAGCAGTTACAAATTAAGAACACAAATAGCATTTCCTTGAAATGAGCTCAGTCTCACATCTTCACTCAGAGCAGCTAGATATTGAAGAGACTCACACTTTTGTTTTTAGAAACAGATGGTAGTGATATCAAGTCTGGCTGAATCCTATTTGACGACATTTATTCATGGTTTATAGATTACAAGCTTCTTCGTGTGAGCGTTTTTACAAATAAGACCACAGAATTTGACCAAGTTTCCTATAGCACAGAAAAATTTCAAACCAAAACCAAAGACCATCTTCATAGGTGACATTTATCTGTGGAAATGGTCACAGGTCTCACCATCAGTGTCCTAATGAAGATGGATGGATCAATGTATATAATGTTCTATCACGTTTCTATGTGGGTCTGAACGCACGCAGATTTTATGTTTTTAAGGTTTAGTGACCGCCCATGTAACAGTATTTGTCCCCAATATAAAAATACACAAATACAAGTACAGCATTCAGAAGTCAGAAATGTATTATAAATACAATACACACTTAAATATGAAGAGTATGGCAAAAAGATTAAAAAAAATAAAAATCACACACTGAAGAAGAACTTATAGCTTTAGAACATACATTAACGGTTTGATCTAAATTCTAAGATATTTCTGTAGAAATGTAAAGTCAAACATGTACAATACTGAACTACTTGTGAACTACTTGTAACTTAGAGCGTTGGAGAATAAAACATCTGGACATGATCTTAGAGGAATATCCCATCCTCTGCATCTCATCTATATTCATTTTATTACACACATTTAACCCTGACGCCCACTAACACAGAAAAGCAGAAGCAAAGCTACAGTTGCTTTCTATTCTGGGACTGTGACAGGAAAGCAGAGGTGTGAAAAGGGCACACAAGATAACACAACATGACACAACACGACGCACATATCCCTCCTGGGATGTTTCGTCTGCTTCAGAGAAGGAATAAAGTCCACAACAAAACAAAGGAAATATTCTGAACCGTTTAGAGAAATAGCCGAATAATCTGCAGCAATTATTCGTCAGTGCTGTGCTTTTCTGTCATCAGCTTTGACATTCACTGGCCTAATGTGCCGAGAGAAACCAACATTATCTGTTGCCAAAGTGACTGAGCGAGCCAATGCACTCGTCAGATAAAACTGTTGTGACTGTGACCATCTGGGACTGCATGGGCTGTTTTGGCTGCAATACTTTCAGGATAATCATACAAAAGCTGAATAAATAAAAATACTGACGGACAAAGAAACTCCATTTGTCTGAAGAACATGGAGAGTCCCACAGTGCTGCAGGAAATAATAATTTAGCAGAAGCATGCAGAGCTATCTTTGAAATAAGAACTGGGAGCCCACACAAACACACTTCAGCTTCCGGGATCCTACAACTGAGCAGCAGACAGAGCAGTAGTGCAGGAGATGTGTTCAGCATGCACAGTTGAGATGGAGATGGAAATAAACAGATAAAATCAACAAAACAATTCACATAACAAGTCCTGATAACAGGCTTCCTGTTGTTGCTATGGCGTGTAACATACAGGCTGATTGGCATGTGTGCTTCCAAGTGCAAACGTGTGATTTTCTTTCGCATGCACAAGTCTGTGAATGCACTGTTCTCCATAAACAGAGTTTAACACACACTTGTGCACCACCGAGTGCAACTACTGGAACAGTTCCTTTCAACCATGTTGAGTTACGTTTTTTGTGTGTTTGTTGTTGTTGTTAATTAATATTTCATGGTGATCATTAATCATTAATCATGGTGTTACATATACGGAAAAGAAATATATAGTATGTAGTATAATTTTAGTATATTATAAAAACCCAAGATGTGAACTAAAAGTCAGAATATGATTCTCATATCTTTTTGTTTTCATCCTTCCTTTGTTGTTATGTAGTAATTGTTGGTTGCTGTTTTTTCATGTATTCAAATATGCCTTCTTCTTCAAAGCTTAATGAAAATGAGCAGGGTTGGTTGCATGAGCTGGGAAGTTAATGAAGAGAGGGGGTGGCGTTAGAGAGAACAAAGCAGTGCAACAGTGTTTCATGGTAGTTAGTGTCTAAAGCAAAAATAAGATGCTCACACCACGGCACAGCCCTGCAAGAAAGTGAACACTGGATCCTCTGCTGTCTCTCCCTCTTCATAAAGCAGTCATTTTCTGACATCACTCTCAATGTCACTTGAGCGGGAGTGTTGTTTTCCTACTGTCATATACGTATCTCACTGACAATGAAATCAAACTTTCAAAGTCATGGGTCTAAGCCTCAGTTCAGTATCTCTAACCTTTTAAATAGACCCAAAATATAGACTGGAGGTAGAACCAAAACCAAAGACCATAAATCATTACATTAATCCTTATTTAGGGCTAACGCTCGTGGCTAATGTTGGCTAAGCTAATGTTTCAGGGGTGTCCGAGCATTAGTTACATTTATGTTACCCTCCACAGTGGTTCCACTTACCTCTTGTAATATCTTTGTTGGAGAGGCTTCACTTGATAAAGACAGACCAGACTTCGTCCCCTCTGTGTCCTCCTTCGGTCAAATTGTCCATCCACTGAGTGAGAGTGCAGGGGTCGGTGAATGTAGTCCCATCAGTCAGAGTCAACTTTTTTAAAGTAACTCTCACGGTCTCTGGTTAGTGAGTGTCTAAAATATGCATTTCTCTCATCCATTCTTTCCAAAACATTGAATTATGCCAACCGCCGTTCACAGGTCGCCGTTGCGATGTTTTGCATCCAGTTAAGCCCCGCCCCTCACAAGTGGTTGCATTGTTTACAAACCGTGAAGGGGTCTATACACTTAGGTAGGCTTCCTACCCTGGCGTGGAGTGATGCCGTAGGAAAATGGCTACTATGAGAACATGATATATTGGTTACAAACTGCTTAAACACTGCAGCCTGAAAACAGCATAATAAGAAGAAAGAAAATACAAAACATTTAAGAGGAGTTTCGTTTAGGGAGTTTCTGCATATTAAATGCTTAACACATACAAACCCTATATTTTATGAACATAGAGCCTTTTTCAAGCCATCTTGTGTGAATAAACTAATCAGTCATTTGTGTCACTGTTTTAGCTCTGACCAACTTGACTAGTAATGAAGCAATTACATGTTACTGAATAGAAGCACAGTGATTTGAGAAAGCCGCTCTGAGATTAAAAAAAAAAAAAAAAGTGCAGAGTTTTGTGGAGAATACCTGTCAGCCTGGGTAACCCAGTATTACAATGAAACAGTTACTTTAATGCGCTGCTCAGGAAACAGGGGATATGTTTCCATCAGTGAAGCCAGCGCAGAATTGACAGCAAGTACTGAATATGAGAGAAAAGATCCAGCATGAATTTAATCACTCTAACCACTTAGAAACCTGTGAGGTATGAGGGACGCTGCTGAAAAACAGCATGTGTACTCAGCAAGTCTCTTTTAGACAAAGAGAATATGAAAATAAGTATGTAAGATCCAGTCAAAGGTTAAGTCAGAATTCTACAAGCTAAGAAAAACGCATTTCTCCAACTAAAAAGTTGAACAAGTCAATAGCAATTAATTACATTCTCGCCCCACTGAGGTCCATTACAGCGTTATTGAACATGTGGTGCTCATCAGTTAAAAAGGCACATTAAGCTACTAATTAGCAGTCTGTATTTCTCCATCCTCAGGGAGCCGATGAGCGTGGAAATGAACACTCAGCACTATTGTGTGCAGGAGGCCAAAGCGGAGCTGCAGCTCTTCATCTGCACAAGATCTGAACATTTAAAAGATTAACTGAGATGAAGGTCAATTAAAAGCTTAGTGGTATCAACTGAAATGCTACATGGACTTATTTTCTTACAGGACGTCAAATTAAGTATCAGTATGATGTGTCAGACACAAAAGAGACAACTGCAAGAGTTAAATATAGTTTTAGTTTAACACGTCTATTACACCAAAAACATTCAATCAAGTGTCATAATTACAGTATATAACAACACACAGCCTTTGAAAATATATAAGATCTCAATGAGACAGAAATTATTCTGGATTTCTGTACTGATACACACTGGGTAAGATATGCTAAAAGTTTGTCGCAGTGAGTCAAAGTAGTACTCCGTAGTCTGTTAACCCCCATGTGCCTGTACACATGTCTGTGAACGTCAGCGCATGCTCCTGATGAGACGACGGATGCTGTCCTGGGGTGTCTCTTCCTAGATCTGGACCAGGACGTCACTGATCTCCTGGGCAGTCAGGATGTCGTTGTCAAGAATGTAGAGGTGCATGATGGGTAATCCCAGACCATCGCTGACCCACCACTACACCGGTCATCCTGAAAGATGTTACAGGCAGCCTAACGTTGTCAGCGACTTCTCTAGACCTTTATCTTCCTGTCACATGTTCTCAGAGTGAAGCTGCTCTCATCTTTCACACCTTGTGTGAAAAGTGGTGGACCTGCCTATTCTGGTGTCCTCTGGTAAATGCCAGTAGAGCTCCACGGGGCCGGGCAGAGAGCATGAGGTTCAGCAGAAGATGTCGAGTCCTCAGGCCACCCCCATGAAGAGTGTTTCTGATTGTTTGGTAAGAGACATTCACACTAGTGGTCCGCTGGAGGTCATTTAAGACTTTGTAATGACCTTCTACGGCCCTGTCCAGCTCTCCTAGAGTAACTAGCTGTCCCCTGGAATCTCCTCCACGCTCTTGAGACTGAGCTGGGAGACACAACAAACCTTCTGGTAATGTCATGAGTTGACGTGCCATCCTGGAGGAGTTGGACAACCTCTGTAGGGTCCAGGGATCACTGACCCTAGTCAAATGCAAAACTAGTGAAAGAAAAGATGAGGAAGAAGGAAATGTCAGTGGTCTTCACCTCTAAAACCCATTTCTGTTTTGGGGATCATCTCATTGTTGCCCCTCTATAGTTCATCTGTTGTTAATCTCATTAACACCAAACCAGCAGAGACTGATTGACAACTCCCTCTGCTACTTAACTGACCACATCAACGAGTTTAATAGACTTGATTCCACACTAAATTATATTAAAAAGTGTTCATTTCATTTTTTTTTTTTTTGTTGTTAGCAGCGTATATACTCTATATGTGAGTATTATCTGCAGTAACACCGAAGAATAAAGCATGAAGCCGGTTTAAGAGAGAAATAATAAAAAAATAAAGTTTAGTGGATAAAGATGTTTGTGTTTTCTTTCACAGCATCAGTTAAATCTTCCACCAGCAGGGGCACTAACTCTCCACATTTGAGTCATGAAGCCTACAGAGAAGCTAAAACTTATGGAAGTCATTGTCTCTTCTGAATCCACTCGTGTCAGTTTTTTTTAAACAACACTTATTACCTATAATACTTCATCGTGTGTTTAACTGAGCTTTCATATGTTAACTAGCTGTAGTGGTTTCCCACCTTTATACACCTTCACACTTTGCTGCGCCATTTGTTCCTGTTAAACCTGTCATCTCTCTCCAGGAAGCTCTCTGGGAAGTTTTGTATAATTTTGGGAGGATTTTTGAACAATTTGTTGTCATCCATCATCCAAATTCATGCTTTAGGCACAAACATCACTTTACAAAATATTGCATCATTGAACGCCACGTCTCAGTGTCTCCGCATGTCTCTTTATTACAACATTCAGCATTTTCTAACCCAATAAAGTTACGTATACATATTGCATGAGTTTAGATGAACATTTCTGACGCTGTGTCTGGATGTTTATTCAACCAAAACTAAAAATACAATCACAACTTAATGTAAATTTTTGTGAAAAAATAATGTATAACCACGTTTACTGGAGCATAACCTTTTTTTTTGTGCCTTGAAGCTATTTAATATTTAGAAGAAAGATATTCTATTACGAGTTATTGCACAATTCTGCCTGTACTGCAGTGAGACGATTTTCCACCTTCTTTTCTTGGATTGCGGCACACTGTGTGAAGGGTTTCACAAGAAAAAAAAAGGCAACTCTCCTTTTAGTTTTATTGGTATAAAATGTTGTGTGAGTCGGGTGCTATTCAGTGTCAGGGGAAAAAAAAGAAACAAAAAAATGGTTTAAATGTCCTAACTGTAATATTGAAAAATGTCCACATACTTTTTTAATGTGGGGGTTCATATTTGTGCAGCTCTTGTTTGATTGGTCCTAGACCCCTGTGCTGACTAATCAACAAAGCATGTATACATCCTTGAGATTACGCCACAGAGCAGTTTTGTTTCTCTTAATCTTTTTTTCTTCAGGTTTGTTTTGGGACTTTTGTCTTTCTCACACACACACACACTCATGTTTCCTCTGCAGATTGGAGGAGAGGTCAAATGCTAATAAGCAGCACTGTCTGACCTCTGACGTGCCTGCTGGCACCTTTTTTTGTGCTTTCTGTCAGAGGTGTTGCTGAGCTCTAAAAGATGCACGCTTAATCGTGTGCTTGGATTAAAAGGTGGCTTTGAATATTAATTTTTCATACACCGCAGAAGAAAGGTCGCCGTGTATCAGGCCAAGTAATGCACTGAGCAAATGCAGAACGCAGAGGCTTCCGGCGCTAATGTGTGAATTCAGGCCGCTCGCCAACATTAACAATGGAGGCTTATTAATTATGTAATTTACCAGCCTCTCAGTATGCCAACACACACACACACACACGCGCGCACACACACACACACACACACACACACACACACACACAGGAGTGTGCATCAGGAGTGCAGAACAGAAACAGAAAGGAGCCGAGTAGAGTCTAAAACAAGTCTTTATTGGTCAATATACAGAAAGCAGTGGGATGACCACTAAAGAGAGAGAAATCCCAACCATTTCATTTACAAAAAGAAAAAGAAACCGATATATAAAATAACTGTCTTAAACATTTTTACAGGGTTTATTTTTTATATGTAAAAGAATCTCTTTTAATGGTTCAGAAGCATAAGATGACAGAGAGGGATGAGGGAAACGAGGCAGTTCTTTCACAATGATGACATCACGATCACAGGTGCTTAAAGGCCAACGGGCGGGGCACGGGGGGGTACGGGGTGGAGGAGGTGAACAGGAGAGAGCTCAGAGAGTCGGTAATGCAGATGAGCAGAAAGGGGAATGCCACAGTTTCTTTCAGCTCACCTTAATGTGCACAAACTCTTGGAATTTAATTTAGTCTGAGCAGAGTTACATCATTTGTGACAGCAAGAGAAAACCTAGAACCAAAGTAAGTTCCCACTTCTTCCTGTGAAGAATTTAAAAAGGGTGCTTAAAGGGGCACTCCAACGATTTTACACATGCATGTCACGTTCCTCTACACGTGGAAGGCTACTGAGTCAATAAAAACAGGTATTTTACATACTAAATGTGTCGTAGTCTTTGCTCGAACTGAAGACAATCTGTTTTACAAACGTAAGGCGTGGAGTTCAGAAACACCTGACAGCGTTTTCACACCAACGCACAAACTCATGAACAAGATAGGAGAGGAAAGAGTCTTTACTGTGTACTGTATGTCAGTGCTGATTGCACTGCACCGCAAGTCTATGTGACCAGAATTAACACAGCATGTTTTAGGGTTAGATGTTAATTATTTAGAGACAGTTAAGACGTGAGTCCTGTGACACCGACACCTGAACATATGCTTGTCAGGTGAGATGTGGCTGACCTGGCAGATGGAGAATGACCTGTTCTAGACGAGTTATCTCAGGACGTCTCAGCATCAGTTTTTTTTTAAATCTGTCTTTTATAAGCTCTTAGCCGTTGAAATACTGAATCTAAATCGCTGGAGTACCCCTGGTTCTGTCTTTTATACTGGGCCCATAATTGCATAGAGCTCCCTTTACTGCAGATATTGACTGGAAAACATTAGATTGGTAGCATACAGTAACATCACTGCATCATTTCATCTGCTGATAAAAGAAAGACATCTACGTCTAAACAGCAAAGGCTACATTAGGCCACAGTATGGATAGATAAGGGACACAGACAGATGCGAACAAACAGGCGTTTCGAAAGCCTTCTGCTCTTTGTCTCTAACTGTACTTCACCTCCGATCAGCTTCCACAATCAGCCTCAGAGCTGACAGAAAAGTGATCAGCTAAGCTTTACAACACTTCAGAGAGAGCAAAAGAGGAAAATATTCAATGTTTAATATTTCTGCTTTGTACTGAGACTGAACCAGGACAAACATAGAATGCAGATGGTTTAATGTCAGAACAGGACTACAGCACTGTGATGCATTGGAAGAAACTCAAGATTTATCAAAACACAGACTACAATGACAGAAAAGTGTTTGGTTGGAGTTAAAGATGAGAAAAGAGGACGCACACTGAGTGACAGTACAGCTATGTCATACCTACTATTTAGGCCAAGGGACAAGTACTCAAAATGGTTATGGATACATTAAGTGGATGTGTACTGTGTATATGGATGTATGTGCATAACCACACATATATCTGTTTAAAAATAAACACAAAAGCAATCTGAGGACGTGTGTATTAAGCATATGGATGAAACATTGTGTTTGTATCAGCGTTCTGGTTCATGGTCGTTTGAGAGATTGGGAAATATTTTTCTGTGTCTGCACACATAACGAATGAGCTCGTGTGATATATTCTGCCCTGCTTCATCCCTTGTGATGCAAATTATAATAATCTACACACAGACAATGTTTTTTCGTTGTTTTTTTGCAGGGTTGTGGGAATGTGTGCGTGTTTGACTTTGTCCAGCAGAGGGAGATGTTTCATTTAAAATGACAACAGGAAGATTGTGTATTCTCCAGCAAGTCATTTTATCAGAGATTTTAATTGTGTGTGTGCGGACCTGTGCTGAGCATGAAGGAAGTCTGCATGGTGTGTGTACATGTGTGTGTGCGTTAGTAAGTGTATGTGTGTGTGAGTAACAGGGAAGGAGAGAGGGAGGGGACCATGTGTGTGTGTAGATATGTGGTTGTGTGCACGCTCAGTATGTTATGGAGGAACTGTCCCACACGAGTTTTCCCTTCTGCTTCCTCTGCATCACCTCCGCTCCACCTTCATCATCTTCAGCATCTTCCTCTTCATCGCTGTTATCTGACTCGTCGCACACCATTCCTGCTGCCAGCTCTTCATCCTCGTCCTCCTCATCCTCCTCGTCCTCCTCACGTTCTTCGTCTCGTATCTCTCCACTCCCTGCCTGGGATCCTCTTACACCCTACAAATCAAACACCGATCAAGACACGGCTGCGTAAATATTTAGATTATTAACCAGAGTATAAACTATCTTTATTGTCCACTGAGCTTCTCATCATAATGTCTGAAATTTTAAGTACCAACAAGATGTCTTTACCTCCATGGGATTGACAGTGATGGTGAGTGCAGAGTTATCCCAGTCCCCGTCAGGGTCTTTGACCTCGTCCTCGTCCTCTCTGGACCCCTCCTGGTGCGTGGCGTGGATCCTGTAGACGCCGATCACTACGATCACCACCAGGGCGGCGATGCAGACCACGATGACTACTGTGGCTGCTGGAGGGGCAGCACCTAAAGAAGAAGGGTTAACGCTATTATACATATATATATGTCATGAGTACAGATCTCTGAGTTAAATGAAACAGAACAACTAATATTAGTGTTTCTTGATATACACGATTTCCCTCCTGTATATTTTTTCTCAAAGTGAAAGTTCTCAATAAATATGTTACTGTTTATGTCATTTAGAAAACACATTAAGTGTCACTTGGAATGTTGCAGTTTAGTTTAGACAATAATTCAATAATTTCAGTATCAGTGTATTCAGCTAGTTTAAGTAGTTTAATTTAAAAAGAAACCGAGGGACATTCTTCATGCAGCTGTTGTACAGTAGATAGATAGATAGATAGATAGATAGATAGATAGATAGATAGATAGATAGATAGATAGATAGATAGATAGATAGATAGATAGATAGATAGATAGATAGATAGATAGATAGATAGATAGATAGATCAAGGCCATGCCATCACCTCCAGGACTTCTTGTTCTTCTTTACACTGAAGATAGTTCTTAATTACCTTGGCTGTATATTTGGGGTCTTTGTCCTGCTGCAGAATAAATCTGGGGCCAATCATACACCTCCATGATGGATAAGCATCTGCCTATATTTCCCAGCATTGAGGACACCATTAATCCATTAATCCTGACCAAATCCCTGACTCCATTTGCAGAAATGCAGCCCCAAACTTGCAAGGAACCTCCACCATGCTTCACTGTTGCCTGCAGACACTCATTATTGTAGCGCTCTCCAGCCCTTCGGTGAACAAACTGCCTCCTGCTACATCCAAATAATTCAAATTTTGACTCATGAGTGCAGAGCGTCTCCAGACAGTAGATGGCTGTAGCTGGGCACCACTGGTTTCTGCCACTTCTCAGCTGATGGCACTGCAGCACATCTTCTGACTTCAAAGGGAAACACACTAAGTTTCCTTGGCCGACCACTGCGTCTACAATTCTCAACGTCGCCCGTCTCTTTGTGCTTTTTCAAAAGAGCTCGAACAGCACATCGTGAAACACCAGTCTGCTTTGAAATATTTGCCTGGGACAGACCCTGCTGATGCAGTATAATTACCTCAGGTCTTGTTGCTGTGCTCAGTCTTGCCATAGTGTATTACCTGTTAACATGAAACTGTCTTACACAACCTCACCTTGGCAGCAGAGTTTGTCTGTTCCTCACCCAGTTTCAAGCCTCCTACACACACAGCTATTTTTGTTTCCATTAATGACCGTGTTTCAACCTACATATGACATTGATGAGCATTTGCACCTGTTTGGTATTCTTGGTTGATCATGCACTCGACCTCAATCCTACAAAATCCCTGACTTTTTGCAAGTGTACCAATAAGAATGATGCTGCTTTCAAGGCAAAGGGTAGTAACACTCAATATTGATCTGATTTAGATATTTCTTAGTTTACGGCACTTTTTCCTACGCCTGTGTCTTACCTGACCCGTGTGAGTTGAGAGTGTGGATCATGAGTGGGTGATGGACGGGCCTCATGTACTGCGGTTGGGCAGCCATATGGTTGACATGCTCCACGGGCGCCGAGTGGTGAAGAACACCGACCTAGAGAGGCGCAGCAGTGAGCCAAAGTTTGTGAAAACTGTGTGGCACAACAGTCAAGACAACGCGGAGAAACACGGAGAAGAGAGTTAGCAGATGCAATTACTCATAAAAAACATCAAGCACAAACCTCCAGATTGAACTCGTTGCTGGTGTAACGCCCGTTGAGTTCAGAGCAGGTGAGTCTGAACTTTCTCTCGCTCAGAGTGGCAGGTCGCCAGTTCCTGTAGCGCAACTGCCTCAGCGCCTGCTCATAGTGGGCCATGGAGTCCACACCTAACACAGAAAACATACTGCAGTCTAACACATGTTGTGTGTGTCAGCATGTTAGCGCAATAAATAAACCTGCAATCGAGACACGATTCAATGTCATGGTCCTCTCCATATTTCTCACTGTAGAGTGAAAGTTTACTTTAAATTAAAGAGTGAAGCATTTTAGGAGATTAAGATTGCAGAAGGTGGCTCCATCAGGTTTTGTATTTCCTGTGTCTTTCTGCAAAGTGTTACCGTATATTGATATTCCGGAGGTGGAGTTGGTGGCATCAAGGTGTTTTCCCAACAGAGCGCTGTGATGAATCTCCAGACTCTCTCTCTCGGAATTCAGTTCCTCCCCAATTACCAGCACATCACAGTAGTCCAGGTTGTGCATCACCTCCGTCACACCTGGCCGACGGGCTACACACACACACACACACAGACACAGGAAACTACATGTGTGATTTCAAATGATGAGAGGCCAAATATCCTGCGCGAAATGCTTCTGGAAAGAGCCATTAGCGGGAAAAACAAAAATGAAAAAAACAAATTAAATTAAACGGAAGTTTTTCAAACGGCTGAGAGCGTCTACGGCGACGCGGCGCCGTCTCGCCACTCACATCCGCCGAAGCCATCGCCCTTCATCACCGTGCTGGTGATGCGGAGTTCTTTGAAGGGTGCCACACCCAGTGGGCCCCGAAGGTCAGCGGCAGGCCTGATGAGTCGATTAGATCCTGTAATGGTGATTCTCGGTTCGCTGGGCGGCAGCACCATCACTACTGCCTTGATGTCTGGGATGGAGAGACACGTGTCCTCTCCAAAACACCTAACACACACACAAACAGATGAACAGAGGAGAGGTTACAGGATGGCACGGGACCAATATTACTGACTCAGAGCTCATTTGTCTCAGTTCAACTGTGCTGGTGTTCACATTCGGTGTTGCAAATAATGATCACAAAATACTAATAATAATCGTACATTTGATGTTATTGAACAATGCGTTTTTTTCTGGATAAATATTGCTGCACTGCAACTTGCAGGAACAAAGAACGACACAGAGCGCGTGAAATCTTAAAGTAATCCTCTGTAAGATCAAATATCCATGACTAAATAAGCAGCAGGTTTCAGTTCAGATTTTTTTTAATCGCAACAATTAACTGATTCATCATGACTGGGTGTATCGTTTAATCCAATCTGACTGATAAAGGGACGTCAACAAACGGTTAAATCCTTTTTGGCGCATGATTATATCAGAGATCACCTTTTACCAAAGTAATCAGCTGCTAAACTGGTAAGAAAAGCCCAAAGAAAAACACAAATGCACAGAAGAAGCTAATTGAACGGAAAATTGTGTTTTCATGTTTAAGTGTTACACTGCTTTCATTTTATCTTCATAACACAGCAGGACACACGCAACCAACAAACTGTAATGAGAATCTGATTAAAAAATGAGTAAACTTTGATTACTTCACAGAAGTAACTTTCGAACCGAGCGTGCTCATTTCAAACCAGTGAGAACCACGCAGAGAAAATGAGAAACGCAGAGCTGACAATAACACAAACAAATAGAAAACTGTGTATTAATGTGGCTCTCGCTCTAAGCAAGGAGCAGATAATTATGAAAATAGGCTTTCAGGATGTTTAAGTTGAAGCTTGTTTGTCCAATCAATTTCCTGTAAGCCGTCATAATTGATTACCACTTCTGAGGTTTGTTAGAGTGCCAGAACAGACTGGAGATAAACAGTGGAAAAAACAAGGCGAGTACAGACAAGTCTCTAATGCTCCTCTTACCTCCTCATGAGACAGACCACTCGCTTTAAAACATATACACAGCCTCACTAATTCAAAGGAGTTTGTTGCACATTTTCCTCTAAAAACATCAAATCCAAACAAATCTGCGCTATAAAACCAGGTTCATACTCTCCCTGAAACCTTTAGCCACGATACTATCTGTGCTTCGATAGGTTAATTCTTTTATGTAGTTATTGTATACAGTATATGCCATATGTAAAGGTTATAGTTAGGTTTAGAAAAATAAAGATACGGCCTCTTTTCACCATACAGATGTAAAGCTCTGAGATGAAAAATGAATCATTCGTGAGTGAGCAGGGATGTCAGCTTTCAAGGCCTCAGAGTAAGCCGGGCTTCTTTGAAATGTACATTAACATGAAGTATAAATACCGAGGTAGCGCTTATCACTGGACTACTCACACGGCTGGTCAGGATTTGCAGACAGGAGAAGCGTTAAAACCGCACAACACCTGAAGGAATTTAAAAAATAATAACGCGCAGTTGTAAATGCTTTATCTTCAGCGTCAGGCAGCCTCTATTGTTGCCTCAGCAAGCGCGCCTCTAAGCCGATCCAACCTACCGCAGCTCAGCAAACGAACAGGTGTCGGATGTGTGTGGAGACAAGACATGGGCATAAAGCATATGCTGCAAGACGTGAATAAGCGAAGGAGTAAACAAGGTCTCGAGCTGCACACAAACGCGCGCTTCATGACACGGAGATCCAATCACAGCATGATACTCTCTCTCTGCGCTGCAGCTTAGTGCTCTGAAGAGGAACTGGTCACACATGAGACCTTGAGGGGAAAGATTGGCACTAGAAGGTCATAATAGCTTATAGTAAATCCAAATACTAAATACTATTTTGCACCAAGAATGTTCAGTTTCTCTGCAAGATGCATGATATTGTCACACAAAAGAGTTTTTCAAATGTGTACTAGCTACATCTTTTCTCACCATGTCTACAGTTACTAGTGTATAGTACGTACACACACACACTGTACACATCAGTATACAGGGAAACCACGTATTCTAAGTAATGCAGTGAGAGGTAATGAATGGATTAGGCTATTAGAGGTCCATTACATCTTAAAATACTAATGAATACTGTAAGTGGTGTTTTTGGCCTGATGGTGGTGCTAGAGAAATGCCAGTGGCTCGCTGCACGTCTGTAACGCCAGTCCATTCCTTCACCTGAATGTCTACAGGAACTGTCAAGAAAATGTTTTTATTTCAATAAAGACAACCGCAGCGTTTGTAGATTTCTGATGTCTTGCTCTGAACAAGTGGTAGTGGAAGGAGAGGCGGGCTGAGTGGCTGACATAATTCTGAGATCATGAGCTCCCGGTGAACAAAGTCAATTCAATCAAGTCAAATCAAATCCAGAGACGAGAGCACAGAAGAACAGACCGAGAACAAGCTAGAGAACAAAAGGAAGGAATAGAACACGTCCTTTGTACGCACCAGCAGACTTAACGTCTTTCAAAGACAGCTGGTCTCTTCAGTGGTGTTTATAGCTTTCACACTAATCATCCGTCTTGTGCCGTCTCACAGGGTTCTCGACGTAACACACATATAGCCTTTCTTTAAGGCTTTAACCTCTTTGGCCATGAGTAGCCTCTGTGGCCCTCCTGGATCTACAGTATGCTACTGTTTATATGCACAGATTCACATTATTGTTCTGGAGGTGGTCGCATGGAGCAGAATACTGCAAACCAAGTACTACCAAGGTGCGTGCAGTTAAGAGTCAAACCCTTAGTCTGCAAAGAAATGATCCATTATTATTCAGAGCAGTGCTCTACAGCTATAACAAACAACAAAAAAAAGGAGGAAATCAAACACTGAAATCAACGAGTCACGACACATTAAATATGCAGCTGTTCAGAACATCAAACAGGTCCCCATATATCCCCATGACCTGCTCAGTGCATAAAGCAAAGCAGATACTGAATTCTCTCATGTCGGCTAATGCATAGTGAAGCTTACTCCTACGTTATCTGCATAACCGCTGTAAAGCATGACAAACAGACAACCTCGATCGGGGTAAATTTGTAGGTAAAACCACAAGCTATGTGACCAAACACACACACATGATATAATACGTCATAAAACTAAATGCACTTTTGAAAGATTTTGAAAAAATAAAAAAAAATATCTGTTGAAACAAGCAACAGACAGGTATTTAAAGAAGTGCAGCTGAATGTCTTCCCTGTTTTATACCATACTTAATGTATGGTGCCAACCTGGACAGTCCTGGCAACAAACCAGAAGCTCCTCGGTCGGTTACTTCTTTGAGCAACGTGATATAAACATGACAAAAACAGAAAGTCTAGACTTTCTCTGGCAGGAGACAGATAAGCAAAGGGCTCTGACATTTTCCCTACCGCAAGATGCGAAACTCCCAGCTGTTCCAGCAGATCGGCTCAGTGTGCGCGAGGAGGGCTGGTGTGAGCATGTGCAAATAACTGAATGCAAAGATGGGCGTCTGTTGTGTGCTTTGTCTGTGCGCTGTGCACTCAACTCACTGCACGGTGGTGGCGATGTGCAGTCGTCGGAGGCCCGCCGTGGGGAACTGGCGAGAGTTGATGTAGGAGACCTTGGTCATGGCTGTGTTGATGCTGTCGGCATCCTCTCCTTCCACCACCAGCACGGACTGGGCAGGGTTGAAATGGAACTGGACGGACACACAGACGCATTCAGAGTCAGGTTGTGGTGGTTAGGTTGTGACTCATTGACATGATTTAGGGTCATATTATACCGGAGCATAATATGTTTTTTCCCATTTTACAGAAATGCGCAGGTAGTAAGTGGCTGCTGTAGAAGCAACAGACGGCTGAAAGTTGTCTCGGTAACCGTGTCTCCACGCACCTTTATGTCCTTTGCGAGGCTTTCAAGGGAGTTAATATCAAGGCCTTCTTTGCAGGCCTGCAAACACGAGATAACCTTCTGGGTTTCGATGCGGCCCGGTCGAATAGTGAGACCTGACAGGCTGCCATGGAAATACTGAGTGAACCTCGGGGTCGCTACCTCACCACCTTGAAGGGAAAAAGAGATGAGGAAATAGTTTAAGTACAGAGGTGGGGACTATCCAAAGTGGAAAAAAAGAAAGGTTTAGGTGGACCAACGGCCAGAAAAAGGCAACAACATGTAAAGCACAAATATTAAGCACATAGAGAATGGTGAAAGAAACATCTACTTCCTAGAAGACCAATGTCAAGCAAAGGACAAAGAATGTAGGTCCTCTTTTGGATCATTTTCTGACAGCTCTACTCTGTGATTTCCATCAAATCATATAGGGTTTACTTGAGGTAAATCATGTTCTGAGTGAGCCACTTACGTCGGCTATGGTTTTTAAGGTATGGCAAAAAAAAAAAAAAAAAACTAGGGAAGGCTGACAACTCTCCTAAAAGAAATGCTGATGATAATAATTTATCTACACCAATTTTTACTCTCTAAGTATGGAGCAGTAACATATAGTATGATCCCAACGAATATTTCCTCAAATTCCTCCCTCACCTACATGTTACACACTACTCCTTTAAATCCTAGTTCAGGCAGTGACTGTAGGACTTTTAGTCAAAAGATTTGACAGTTATCTCTTTCATTTATGTTAAACACTCCAGCACACTCCATCTGTATGTAATTTATGTGTTTGACATTAATCTCTGCTTTATTCCTATAAAATCAGATCTGTGTATCTGTGTTACTGACCTAAAGGAGACTTACAATAATGTTGTCTCTTACTAACCAACATTAAAATCAACCTATATTAAGAGGCCATGCAAATAAATAAATAAATAAATAAATAAATAGAACCTGTACAGAAGCTTTGACTTTCCCCCTATTATTATAGACTGCACACAACTTCTTCAGCACTACTGAACATTGACTCAGTAGTGACTGGTTGTTTAAGGTTAGCTGCACTGTACAGGGAGGATCGGGGAATTGTAGACAGAGGCAGCAGATGTTATTCTGACACCGACAGCCTGCACAGTGCTGGAGGCGTCAACTCTCTC
Organism: Mugil cephalus; assembly: GCF_022458985.1. NCBI lineage: Eukaryota > Metazoa > Chordata > Actinopteri > Mugiliformes > Mugilidae > Mugil > Mugil cephalus. The sequence goes on along the minus strand of NC_061776.1, from coordinate 19,473,378 downwards.
AGGTCTGTCCATGTGAACCATACAGGACAGTATACATGTATAGTCGAGAGAGGAGAAAAAGTGAGGAAACAGCTCCTATATAAAAACTGCATCACATATTGAGCTATTTATAACCAGACAGTACCTGTCGATACCTGTAGAGTAGAACAAGAAAGGCTGTTAATGAGTCCAGCTCCGTCTCTGGCTGAGGACGATTCTTAAACTCCTTCATTAACACCATGTAGCCATTACCTTGATGGGTCTCCCATCAAACTCAGAGTCAAACAAATATGTCAATACAAAAATGTGTCCATCAAACTAATGACACAGAGGGAGCTGTGTACTTCCTGAAACAAACAGGTGGAATGGCAGGGCTGCACAGCATGACTTTTGTTATCCAGATTTCTCCAGAGGTAAAACTTTGACCGAAAAAAATTATGAGGTCACACTCTCACATTCTTCCCATTTGACTTTTCTGTGATGTATATTTTATACCCAGATCACATCCATAGATTCCACATTTTGAAAAGCAGCTTCTGGTCGAGCTTTGTCGGTGTGACACTACAACTACTACTATGTTAAAGGTGAAATCATATATACTTTTTACCCCAATAGCTTGATAGTGACAGTCTCATCTCATGGAAAACTAAAGATGATAATAATCTGTATCTATTAAAACTGTGCATTTGTTTGCAAATATGTCACTCCCCTCGTGCGCATGGTGCCGCTGTGTACTTCTGCATAAGTGTATTATTCTCATCACAAGTGAATTCTTCTTCTTCTTCCATATTTCTCTTTGTCCAGGCTCTCAGGGCAGGAAGGTCGAATGCTGTGTATTTGAGATGAGGTGTGTGTAGGGGGCAGAGGGTAAGGCAGTCCTAATTAACCTGTCCACCATGTCCCTTCTCTGTGTCATTCTGTGTTATTCTGCCCTTTCTTCTCCTTCCTCATCTCCCACAAATGCACCGTCAAAAAGTTGCAAGACAAGGTGTTAGTGGTTCAGTGAGTGAGTGTGAGCAGATATTCTTGTGAAATTTCACAGTTTGGCATTAATAAAGCATCTATCTATCTATCTATCTATCTATCTATCTATCTATCTATCTATCTATCTATCTATCTATCTATCTATCTATCTATCTATCTATCTATCTATCTATCTATCTATGCATGTTAAGACATGCATTCATGATTTTACACACTGAAAATGAATGAATGAATGTAAAGTAAATGGAGGAATACTACAGGACTACTGTGTCACGTTGTGCAACAGATCTTGCACAGGTATTGGTATAAATAATTTATGTGTGTGGGCAAATCGATAATAGTCAAAAATGATTTTTAATTGTCACGCTGATTTGAAGAATAAAAATAAATAAATAAATGTTTCAACATTCATCACAGTAGCTTTGTCATTTATAAATGAGTGCTGGGGAAATTAGGATTTTATTGGGAACATCTGTGGATGGTGAACTCATCAACCAGACACTCCCCTGCAATTAGAAGATGTTGTTCAGATTAACCCGGCAGTGTCCTGATTTGCCGCACTTAATGGTTTTCTATCTTTCTTTTTGTTCCTGACTGCCATCGCTGTGACACCTCACATTTAAACTGTTAGCACATGTGCCTTTGCAAGTCAAAGAGAGAAAAGACGATGAATAATTCTCTGTACTTGTAGCTGTGATCGTCCGTATACCCGTGTGACTGTTCTTTGTATGTTGCACTGTGTTAAAAGCATCTTCAGGAGTAGCATGCGTTGCCTTTGGTTTTTGACTGGCGTCCCCCACGTACTGCGCGATCACTGCTGACTAACCTGCTACTTAAGTATCTGAAAACTCTGAGAGCTGCTTTGAAAGTTCACACCCACTACCTTGTTGCAAATGAAATGAGACGGTCTAACTGAAGAACTGCTTATTACTACAGAAAACAGCACAAAAAGCAGCAACAACCGAAGCATTTTCTTGTTAACCTTGTAGGGAAACAACGCGTCTCGTTTTTGCTCCCAGGGCGGCGAAAAATACAGTGCGAATGCCTTTTATTCCACATGTCTCATCATTATGTTGTTGGTTGTGGGGAAAAGAGGATGGAGAAATGGGAGACTCTGAAAGGCAATCTTGCTCGCTAATGGCCTGCAAAGTTATCAGTTGCGGCTTAGTGAAGCTTAAAGCGGCTTCATTGGGATGTAATAGCTGGCAAAGTTGTCCTCCATTCACTCTGGCTAATCCTTCCTTCAGGGCTTTCTCTCACAATCAGAGATTCATGGAAAGAGGCAGCAGAAGGAGGCTGCATGGAGCAAGGAAGAAAAGGATGACGACAAAAGAAAATTGCAATCAGGCACAGGATGAAAAGAAATTAAATATGCAACCAAAATACCATCGGGGTGGAAGCGTTGGAGGACGCTGTTGTTGAGCGTGAGTTGGGAAAAGCTGCTGAACCGATCGGTGCCGTCTCACTCTGCCCTCCTATGAAGCACTTTTATGTAATTATTCAAGTAATAAAGATGGCAGCGGGGAAGCTCTTATTCATTGCAGTGTGACCACAATTCGCCGCCGTTCCCTACCTCTGGAACAGGCATTCAGAATTTCCTGGTTGATATAAACTCGGCTTGCGGCTCCCCGTTTCAAAGGAGAACCGTCTCGCAGCCCTGAAGCATAAATTTGAATCTTTTTATTTATTCTAACAGTGAGTCTCCAGCTTCCTATCCCACTCTCTGTTTGGGATTCATATGTAATTTTCTACATCTTTTGAATGCCGTACGTCTTTGCTGTTGCAGTTTCTCCACGCTCGCCGCGTGTCACCACGGTTGCATAACAATATCTGCCGCTGACAGATGCACCTGCAATCTGTGGACGGAGCGTTTAATCTCTTGGAACTTAACTCTGCAAAAAAAATTACAACACGTTTCAGTGCGAGGTAATGAATTTTTGGAGATGTACCGTTGTTAATAGTATTCCTGCCTCTGTGTGGCGTTGTACAGAAGTACAGATCAATATACGCCCTTTTTGGCGGTTTTGCTTTAAATGCTTTGAGATGACATATTCAGCGCAGCAAATTGAGTGCAAAATACAAAACAAAAATACTACTTTTTTTAAAAAAAAAAATTAAGAACTCCACTTGTGAGAGAGAACAAAACATAAAATCAGATGGCTGAATAAACTGAATTTGACATATACATACTGTATAGGGTCCCAGAAGAAAGGGTGGGAAAGCAAAGCACCAGAACATCTCTCTTTCCTTATTCCTTTCCTTCCCTTTTTTTTTTCTTTTACAGGCATACTAAAACAGTTTTAACTGTCACATGCAGCCATAAACCAATTAAATAACCCCTGTGTTTTTAATAATAAAGTAATAAAGATGATGTTTCGTCTCTACTGATGTGGCTCCTTATGTAATTTTATGTGTAGTAAATAAATAAACACTAACCTCGAGCTGAAAAGGCTGCTGCGTATAAAAGGACTGACAGATTATAGCGTAGCTGTAAACAATCTTAACAACACAGTATCTGTTCCCTGCCCCCTGCTTTCAGCCTCTGTAACACTGAAGTCAGACAAGGTCAAACTACTCTATGAATGTTTATTTTGAGACAGAGAGACAGACAGACAGACAGACAGGACGACCAATCGACTGACCACTGGCGTTGTTAGACCTACATTTTACAATTAATTTGTTGTGAGCAAAAGTCATGGCATTATGATGATAAGTTATTGTTACTATTGGAAGCTGTCGTTATTGTTGTAACGAGAAATATGACATGATATTAATAATAATAATAAATGCTCAGTCTTTATTAGCTGTTGGTGAATTTTTGTGCTTACGTGCTATGTTCGCTTACATCTCCTGGGGGCTAAGCCTCCCCTGTCCTTAAAACCTAGTGACGCCCCTGAGACAGACAGACGGAAAGACAAACGGACGGACAGAGACAGGGCTGTATTCGCTCACACTGACCTTGCCAGCATGCTCCCACAGTCAACTGCGTGTCAATCTTTGAGGAATGGATTGGCCAGTCATCTGTCACCAGGTAGGGCTCGTAGGTCACGCCGTCCACAAACAGAGTCACGGCAGGAAATTCCACGTTGATTACGTAATAGTGCCATTCCTTGTCACAGATCTGCAAAGCGAAGGGGGAAATGGCCGTATTATTAAGCTAAAAAAAAAAAAAATTTTTGATTTGCACACACAAACAGGGGCGCTTTAAGAACGCATTCCGCAGGCAATTTCTTAAGGGTCTTGTCTCTTTTCTGTGGAGGATGATATTTTTAGGGCCGCCGTCTCCAAGAGGAGGATGTTTACTCCGATCATGTAGAGCTAAACCGACGGCACATCCTCCAACGCTCCCAGTCTTTCTACCTTGAATAAATGAGAAGCAGCAAATTCCTCTCTGCTCTCCTGAATCATTTGCTCCTTGTTGTCAAATAGCTACCGAGGGCTCAGTCTAATGAGTGGTTCATTAAGGGCACACGATGAGTGACAAACACAGCTGTGCCGCGCAACTTATCAACCATCACAAACATTCTCGGTTCATACTTGGTGAACTTGTGAAGGCACATTCTGTTCTCTGGCTGTCCTCCACCTCCATCCATGATGTCTAAGTGAACCTGACGTTTCTGGCTGAGGCCTCTCTGTGTTGAGGTTCCTGCAATATTTTAACTGGAGAGTTGAAATTGGTTTCATGTGTGAATGTGAGTGATGCCAGGTTCACGTCATATGTGGAACAGGTTCCCATCTTTGGGGTTTGTGAGCAATCACGTCATCAGGCGACTCAAGATCTTAGCAGTCAGCCGTGTTGTGCGACTTCTTACAGCAGATTCAGGCTGTTTCAAAGAGTTACAACCAACAAAACAATATAGACAGACACAACCATACGATATAAATCTTCAAAGCCCTAGAAAAACATATGTCCACATCATTAGTGGTTCCTGTAACACTTAAAATGATTCATGGAGTTAGTAAAAGTGTAAATGTGCTTTATAATGACTTGATAACTTCATTTAACACGTTGGTCTAAATGAAAATAAAAAAAGTAGTCTTAACTCAATAATACATGAATTTTCACACAACTCACGCAACTTAAAATTTATTCTGACTTAAATGAGTTATTGTACTAAAAAAAAATTAAGGTAAGAATTTGCATGAACAGTTTTGAAGAATGAGAACGAAAGGAAAAGAAATAAGTTAGAATAACTCCAAGGAGCAATTTGCTGCTTTCTCAGATAAAGTATTAGTGTTGGCCTAACTAGAAAAGTCTTGTGGCATGTCCTCAATACTAGCTTAAGCTGAAATAACTTCCATGCAAATTGTTACATCTATTTTCCACGTTGAGCCAGCACATCATATTTTTAGGAAGTGTAACGCTCGTTCAATATATAGTACACGAGGGAAAACTGATGATAACAACATGAAGTGAACAAAGCGCGTTTCTCTGTATGTATTATATTCCACTGGGTGGGAAAGATGATCACGTTTCCGAACAGCAAAGAACCGTCCAAAACCGTGATTACGGAGTAGGTCCTCTGTCCTGCAATAAGTGTGTTTTCCGGCAGGAGAAACAAGATTAAAACAACACGTTTGAACTGTTGCTTACTTTCGCATCACAACAGTGAACACGGCAAAATCACTAATCAGAATGAATGTGATGACTTCATTCGTGAAATGGGTTCAGAAAAATCACAGCTGCAATTAGTGCAACATGCTGTGAAACGGCAGCATCACACTGGCCTCACAATCACGCGTCAGGTCTCTGTATCAAGGCCAATAAGAACGCATTCGCAACTGACAGCGCTCTTCCTTTGAAAGGTATGCAAAGGCATTTAGTAATAAATAATCCTGTCATGGCCATGGCATCATCTATTTTTCACTAATCTGTCTGCGACGAAGGATTTAACTGAATTAACAATAGATTTATTTGCACCAGAGTGGAGCATATTTGGTCTTTATTTATTTTTGTTATTTTTTGGAACTGTCCGAGAAACAAAGAAGGAAAAGACTCTACATTCGAATCGCTTTTCATTTTGGTAGATTTCTCATTAAGGCACACTGTTCTCACGCACGCACGCACACAATGGCACTTTATTCAAGTTGTGTTGTGAACTGATGGAGCTGAAACCTGTGCTGGAGCAACCAGGAATCTCTGGGGATGTTCAATTTAGAAAGTGGAGGCTGACCGTACTGTATATGAGCAAGAAGAGACAGGAATTCCCATAGGATCCCCAGATCGAAACTTTTCCTGCCCAGTATGTCAGTAGTTTTATTTGGATTGTTCCCCTTTATGCAGAGCCAAGTTAGGTTTGGGTTGTTCTTTGGTGTTATTCTTTCCTCTAGCGCACATATATTGAAATATCCAGAGATGTACATCCTTTGTTATTAACAATGACAGTGCATTTTAGTTCCATCATCTCACTTTTAGGATATGAATGGGCCCTTGAGCAGACAAACAGAATGAATTGCTACTTCCATTTAGCCGCTGGCTGGCTGGCTGGCTGCCTGCAGAGGTGAGTGCAAAGTTACATGTCTCTCCAATTATCTGCTCTGTTTATGCAGGTGACTGTCTCCCTCTTTTACTGCACTTAATATTCCCAAAGCTGTGATTATGGGGAGTTTATGAAAGCATGACGAGATAATAGTTCGACAGCTCCACAATGCATTTCACGAGAAGGGCACCAGACAAAATTCTGACAACAGCGAACAACACAAAATTAGTCTCAAAGAGAAAAGGCACAAAACCACACAGGGAGATGGTTGAGTCTGTATTTAGGGGTAAATGTTAACCCTATCATGATCATTTACTCATAATGACAATGTAAGCATGCTGCTTAGCAAACAAAATGTTTAGTGTTTTCTTCCTCTTGGTGTGGCTGCTAAATGAATGACAACTAATGAAAATTTTATCTCATGGAGAAATATTATGGTGTTACTAAAGTCAGAGTATAAGAAGAATTTGGCCCATCCTCCGAAGACATGCTGGACTGTTTATTGGTTATTTTTAAGTGTGTTAACAGACTATAGATGGATTAGATTAGATCAATAGATTGACCTAAACTCACCACCAGTCATTTAGAACCAAAGAAAGCTGTAGTAAGAAACGGAGAAATCTCTTCAAGTAAACTTCAAGTCCAGTCTTTGTAGCTTAGATCTTGGATATACAAAGACCTGGATGACTTATTTTGAAGACGTGTTTTTGTTGCTCATGTTTTCTACTTTCTTTTTGATCACGGTCCCTGAGGTGAGTTCCTAAGATCCTCATTGTCATGGAGCCGCACTCATGAGAGGATTGTTGACGAGTGCCTGGTGTGTTCAGTCAGCCTCGCTGGGGCAGGTAGACCCAGTGGATTAAGGAACAGGAGGAGGTTGCCAAGGAGTGGAGTCATGTTTGTTTTGTTTTTGTTTTTTAAAAGTTGCAGTCTGAGTGACATCAGTGTGGTCTTTGGGGACAAAAGTTAGATATTGCTCATAATGTTTAGGTGAACTGAAGCACTGTTCCTCCTTTTTGGAGGACATTGTAAGAAACTATGTCATGAGTTCTGCCACCTGAAAGAGTGGCTGCATGTCGCCAGTCGCTAACCTTTTTAGGTTCATCTCAGTGTGTTAAAAGTTATTTTTTGCCTGACTTGTTGTTTTTTTCTGTGCCTTGAACCAGTCAAAATGGGTTTTGGTCGTTTTTGCCTTTTTATTTTGTTTTTTTCTGGACTTTTTTTTTTTCGTTTTTGTCTGTGTCGTTGGTTGTAGAGTTCGGTGGAGCAGCCGTTGGTGTGTTCCTGCGATCAGCTGCTAGTGCTGTCCGTGTCCTCTGAGCTGCCCGGAGTGAGGCCTGAGATTTCCGCTGAATTTCAGGAGAAGTGGTGGAGATGTCTTTGGCAGCAGGATGGATGGACAGTGTGCGCTTGATGGCACCCAGAGGGAGTGTGTCATGAGAAGTGCTTTGGAGACCTGGTTCATAGGACCATGGTACATCTGTGCCCGGCTTCAGGACTCTTCGGCGGCTCCGTTGGCGTTTGCATCCCTCCCTCAGCGACAAGGAAACACCATGAGATGACATGATCCATGCCGATGTTGCTATGCAACTGGACATACAACCACATTACCTTGAACACTGTTTTGCCAACGACTTTTGTACATTTGGTCATAATGCCAATTCTGTAATTTTTTTAATTTTAACTGTTTTTTGTTTTTTTTTTTGTTTTTTGATAATACTTTTTTTTTTACTTTAATTTATTCTCATTTTATTTTATCTTTCTTGTGGTTTTTATGAGTGTTTACTTTTCGTAATTTCCCTTGTGGATCATTAAAGTCTGTCGAAGTCTAAGTCAATGAAATATTAAGTGGTGTGGAGTGGGTGTTGAACAGAAGCTCAGAAACAAAGAATGTCCTCTTCTTTATGTTAGTTTGTATGCACAGTGATTGCATTTGTGACACAAGTCCAGTTGGCTTATTTAAAAGCTCTTTGGATAAGAGACTTTATTAGACTTGCAGTCAATTTAACACAAAGGAATCTCTCAAAATGTCAAGCTCACTGAAGGACAGAAAATTAATTGAAATACTTTTTGTAGAGTCACTCTGATACAGATCAACTTTATTTAGGAGCTGGATCGCGGATCAACACGCAGGAAATAAACACAGTAACTAAGAAGAATTGACTCCTGGATCCAATCCAAACACTAAATTTGTTCGCGTTCAACTTCAGAAGCCGTACCGTCATATTTACAAATGCTCACACACACATCATTAGATACCTTTCTGCTGCCGAGACATGTTTGTACACACGTTGCTTGTCTGAGGGCACATTAGTCAGAGCCTGAGAGTAGTTCTGCTCCGCATCAGTGTAACCAGACAATGAATGCTAAAACACTGTAATGAGCTGGTCCCCAGGCACGCTGCGGACCTGCTTAGAATGAACGCAACAATCAGAGCAGTCCCACAACGGAAACAGAGAGAGAGGTGGAGAATAAGAAGGAGACAAACAAAGGCTGAGGCCTGTGCACATTTTGTTCCACGTTGGACGTCTACTCAAGCTAAATTGCTGAATATTAACACCAATGACACGTCCGCACAGGTGATTTTAATAATTTAGCCCAGCTAGACCTCTTGTGCACTCTCATCGCCCTCTTAGTTTTGTTGCACATTTCAAAGTATTGGATAACATTAGATCTAGGTGAGTCACTTTGAGGGGTTTTTGCACAGTCTGGCCCACTGTCATGGTTTAATGGGACACTGCATACGACAAAGGCATCAAACAACAGGGTTTTTAGGAAGGAAGGTGCAGAAGGAGGCATTTTACACATGCATAAGTTTAAAAATGAAGGACAAAGATTTTTTATTGGCTTGTTAAAAGAACAGATATTATGCTCTCAGACATTTTTTTTTATTTTTTATAAAATGGCAAGTGGTACATCTCCAGTCAAAGCATACGAAGTATACAATCTCTTTCCTCATGTGTTCTCTAAGATCACAGTTTTGTTTTTAAGTGGATTTAACAGAATGAATGACTGACCGTCTGTGATCGCTCCTTTATATCTGTGCACTCCTGATGAAGGTTTGTCCGTCAGATGCCTGTGACTAAACCCCACCGTACTGAGCCAGATTCTCTTTGTTGAGTGTATTCCCATGCAATAGCGGCGTTTTATTGCCGAGGATAAAACACCAGAGATAAGCCCCGTCTATCTTGTGGAAATCTGCGTCGGCTTATTTTCAAGAGGCTATTACGTCTTATATAACAGCGCAAAGGAAGGAAGATCTTAAGAGCCACTTGGACCTAGGAAATATTACACAACCTGGGCGTCTGAATGTGGGTTTTCACCCAGAGTCCCTGGCGAAAACAATTCAACGGGTACGACAGGGAGAGCAGAGTCACACACCTTTTATTTTATTGAGCCAAACAGACGTTGTTTGACTAGTGAACCAGAACGGGTTTCTGTGCACCTCGCCGAGGAGAACTCTAAACCAAAAATAGTCCCTTACCTCACAGGCAGTATTAGTGCATTTTAAATCTGCTGACATGAACAGAATAATGAGGACATTCCGCCAGCTGCTGAGAAGCCTTTAATAAGGTCAAATTTATTTTGATGCACCTGAGAGGCTTGTGATGCAGCGAGGCGTCCTTAGATGGCTGCAAAATACAGTGTGACGGTCTGTTTCTAGGCACAGACATCACCTTTCAGGAATCCCAGCTCCAACCACGAATCTTTGCTTTGAGTATTTCTGATAAGGATGTTGCGTTACGCAATGACTGGTGCATAACTTACTCTTCCACACACGATGGCAACACCGCTTTGCCGCTCTCCTCTCCAAACACTGATTGCTTACTTTCTGTGAATATTGCGCTCGCAAGATAATTTTAGAAAAACGCGTGGCTTTGCCTTCAGGTGCCACTACCCTCCTTTCCTCTTCTTCCACCTCTCATCCGTTCTGTTTCATGCCCTATTGTCTGAACTAATTTCTTCTTCTTTTTTTTTTCCCTTCCCATGCTATCTCCACCTCCAACTCATCGCGCCCTCCCGGCTTCCACCCTCCCTCTCTTTCCCTCGCCATCGCCTTTGTTCCTCGTTCCAGCAGTTTTGATGCCAGACTATTATGCGTCATTGTGAGAATGACAAGGATAGGAAATAAAAGGCGCAAGGGAACACAAAGGAGAAGGGGAAAGAGCTTTGCTAACGCACTCGGCAGCAGATGCATGAAAATGCATATTGTTGTAAACAAGCCATTTTCTGTGTTTAAATGTAATCAAGATGTCATGTACAAGTGTTGTAGTAGAACTATGTTCCTACTAAAAAAGAAATAAGTGAGAGGCAAGTTTTGTACCAATTAAAAAGAAATGTATACTTATCCAAAAACTGCATTTATGTCTGTTATTAGGTTCAAAATATGTGGTTAAGGGGTAGCTAAGATCTGATTAATGTTAATGACAGCTGAAAAAAAAACATAGAGAGGAGGATGTCAAGCTTTAAGTGGGATTAAGTGAAATCAATGTCAGGCAATTAAAATTGATGCTTTTTGGCAGAATGTCTTCCTGTGTTTATCTGTCTCTCGGTGAATTATTATGTTCTACACCGTGGTCAACGTAAAAAGCTTTTTAGTCTAAGGAAGGGGGAGCAGTTTTAGAAATGAGGTAAAGAGACAGACACGTGGAGAGACGGAGACGGAGTCGGAGAACAATAGGGAAGAAACTATTTGTCTGTACATTAGTATGCTGACTAAATATGTCTATGGAGTGCACTCAGCATGTCTGCTAAGTGCACAATAAGAAGCATTAAGTAGCCTCCTCTAACACGCAAACACGCACACACACACACACACACACACACACACACACACACACACACACACACACACACACACACACACAAACACCACCCCCCCTCAGCCTCAGGTCTCAACACATGCAGAGTGCAAAGACATTTACATTTAGCGAGGCTGCTGCGGCTGCTGCTGCTCTAAATAGGAGTAACGCGGGAAGCACCTAAAGCAGACAAAGTCCAGCTGAGCCCTCGGATGAAGGCGTCTGAAAAGTGGATGCTCGAAATGAAATAAACACACAGTGGAAATGCACACGCCAGAGGCGACGCTCGGCATATTCTGTCTTGCTCTCCGCTTTCTTCTGTTGTGCTTTCACAGAAAACGCCGTGCGCCTGACTTGTGTTCCGTTGCCAACTCGTGCTCGTTTATCCCAAAGCGCGCCGCATGCTGAGTTCTCGCAATTGAATGACTTGCAAAATGAGATCGAATGGCATTAACACTGAAAGGGGGGAATAAACGCGGCGAACAAAGAAAGCACGAGGTGCGCTGAGAGCGATTATGGGTTGTCTCCTACAGAAAGGAGAAGTTTGTCGTGTCGAGGAGATTTATCTAAAACGCCTGTTTCACCTCCAAAGTGAACAAACACTTCTCTTCTGTATTATTCTGCTTTAACCTTTAAAAATACGATCTCATGTGCACTGCTACATTTTGACCTGCAGGCTTTAAATTACACTGAAACATTTATCAGTTCGTGTCTCATCTGTAAAAAGCAAAAACCAAATCATTCTCTGCATATGCGCGTCAATGTGTCACGGTATCTTCCACGAACAAGGAGTGAGGCAATGCGTTCACCGACCAACATCAGCACCTACGCCGTCCAATTAATCTCTGGAGGAACAAAGAGAGGCGTCTAATCAACACGGGGCAGACAACAAGCCGCGGCACAACCGGCACGGTAGTAGCAGCCAGATAAGGTACATAATTGTAGGTGCTTTACAGAGAAGCAATGAGAGTAATTTTGTTCCACTCCAGCCTTCAGTGCCTATTATTGAACTCCGACATAAAGGATAAATGACAGGCTGCTCTGCAAACCTTTTGCGCGGCGTAATTGGTGGAATGGGAACATTTCGGAGCGAGTCACAATACACGATCTGCCACCTTCACCCGTCAATGGCACAGCCATCGTGAATTGATGTGAAACAACCTTTTATTTTTTATTTTATTTATTCATTTTTTTTTTTATGCCAAGCCTCAGCTGAGAAAAACACTGGGTATCTGTTTCACCTCTCGTCGCTCTGCGAACTTACACATTATTTAAAATAGTCTATTCATCTGGTGGGAGTGAAAGGTTTGAATCAATGCCAGGGAATACACACATTCGGTCTTTATGCTGAGAAAATGAACAAACTGTAGCTGTACAGAAAGGGTGAAACAAGGAAAAAATTACTTTTCTCCTCCCCATCTGCCCCTCTGCTTTGTGACTACATTTCTGGCACAATCTGACCATCTTTAGCTTACAGGACGAGTGAACACAACGTGAACCCTGATCTGAATGGGACTTTGTGACCACGATTGAATATCCTCAGGACAGCTGGATTGTACTGATAGACTCTCTGGAGTAAGAGAGAGTGAACAATGTGGAAAGGGGAGTGATTCATCCACTAGTCCATTACTGAGGCTGAAAAAAGACGCAGCAAACAGGCATCCTGTGTGCGCGTGCGGCCGTGCCCACGTATACGCTCCCAAATAAGTCGGAGCTCGTGGACCCCTGTATAAAGGTATCCGTCAGACCTGACATTCCTTCAGAGTGTTCGATCGGCGCGGAAAATGGACGCGTCTTTCTCGCCGACGCTTTCTTTGCCAGCTTTCTTTTATCCCACTCTTTTATGCCCCTCCTCTCTTGGGGCGAGAATTGCAAAATCAATAGAGCTAAATGGAGTTGCCGCCGAAGCCATCGAGTGTCCTTTCTAAGTGCTGGAGGAACAAGGACAGTAAGAAGCAGCTGTGACACCCCACAGTCACCTCTTCCCCTTCTTTTCCAAACGTCTCTACAACTCTTGTCCTCATTTTGACCACAAGCCAGTACAGCAGCCCTCTGTGTCGTCTATATGCGCTCAGTTAATACTGAATATTAACATGAACATGTTATTGATATGTTATAAACTGAAGTGCAGTAGGTTCTTGTCATGTTGACATAGAACTTGTTTTGGTTTCGAGTACATGCCACAGCTCTGCATTATTATTTGGTGGAACTAAACTGTAGTGGTCTGAAAACATTTGCACATGTGTGTTTTCCTAGATTTCCATTAACACAGTAACATTAGCCCCCTGAAACCAGCTCATCTAAGAGGAATGCAGCCGCTTTAATGTGCTCTGTTTATGACATGTTTGAAGCTTGGGGGTTGAACGTCACCGGCCATTCACTAGTAATATCAATAGTGCTTTTATAAGTGATATAAAAGTGGTTATGTTAATGGATTTTTTTAATTATAGCTGAACCGCAAACCGTGGTTTCATTAAGAGTCATCTAGGCAACATTGCAATAATAATGTTTGGTTCAGTTCAAAGTTTCATAGTCAGACACTGTGGTACATTAACTTTCACTTCCCCCTAAGTGAAGGGGTCTTATCTCATCTCAAATTCACTTGAGTATGTACAACTGACAGTGAATGCATCAGTGTCGTTGACTGTCCACTCTGCTGTAAATTCATCCTGTTACTCTTCAAGCAGTGGTAGAACCACCACACCAAAAAAAAAAAAAAACACTGTACCACCCTGGGGTCAATATGACTCCAGCAATTTAAACCTCCAGAAAATGATAATGATTACAACTGTTACCCAAGTACTTCCTAAGTAGCTCTTTAAATAACACAACCCAAAAAACTGTTTCTGTTTATCTGTGTGTGAGATCAAACTGTGGATTGGCCTCGAGCGACGTCCAAACATTTTCCAGTTTTATTTTAAAAGAGAAGCCTTAACTTAGAAGCATTAACTTCTATTTATTGATTAATACTTTTTCAGGTTATTATTATAATATCTTATGTGTATTTTACAGGTGTTATGTTTTATCTTTTAATATACAGGAAGCAGTGTTTTCTGTTAAGCTAATTGAAGGGGGTGGGATTTAATAAGGGAATGATTCTCCTTTTTGAGCATATAACATTACATGTAAGATGCTGTATCATTTTAGGGAAAAAAATGCTCCTTTAGGTTGCTATTGTATCATTATTATCATTGTTACTATCGTTAAAATTGAATTTTTTTTTCTGTTGAACTGGGCTGTGCCTATCAAAATAAACAGTAAACAACAACCCTCTTATACACCCAGAACACCTGTTATAGGACTATGCAGATGCAGATCACCATAGAATTTCACAGATTAACCTTAAATTGGAAAGAGATATGTTTGATTGCCTCTGTATCGTTCCTATCAACTGCATGTTCTTCTTCTCTATAACATTTGGTATGAGAAACTATTTCTGTCAATAATAACATATATTATATCCGGGGCCAGTGTCCGTGTCAGCATCCCAATATTTCTCAGTGATAGTGTTGTGAAGAGCTCAACAGTGTATCTGTATCTGTTGGGGCTGGAACCATTTTGACGACATTAGCAGTGATAAGTGTGGACTGTGTTCAAGTAGGGAGCTGGACCATAACGTCTTTCCATTTTTTGGAAGGTAGTGTGTTTACTGTTGGTTGAGAGACAACAGGATTGTTAACACTGAGTGTCTTATTCTCATCAGAGGAGGATGCCTCATTATCAGGATCCTCCTCAACAACGTCCTCTGTCGCTTCTCAAACGGAGAGAGAGCAGAAAGATCTGAGCAAACAGAGCATCAAGACAAATTCTGAATATTCAGAAGGCCGTCCAAGCTTTTATATTTTTACTGTAGATATCTTCATGCCTCCACAGCATGTTAGGTTAGGGCCCTTTTGAAGATTAGAACATTGCATCTTATAGTGACCTCAATATCATCCAAAACAACCATAACAAATGGGTGTAAAATGTTATTTCTTAAATGTTTAAAGAGCCTTCGGTCAAATTGAACCAAAAAGCACTGATGCGTGCAACATGTGAGAAGGACATAGAAAACATGTCATTGTTTTAATTTTATCCAGTCGTCCCCATTAGATAAGGAAACGTTATAACATATGAACATATGAAGCAAAGAATAAAGTTAGTCATATATTTAGAGAGGTCAACATTGAATGGGGTCAAATGGACCCCGAAGATAAAAGAAGAGTCAAATAAGTTCACCAGCTAGTCTCTACCAGTGTCGCTCTGCTGTTTGGACCAGAACAGGTAGCACACTACGAGAGAGCTGAACCAAAATGTTGTAGGTGCGGGTAGGTCAGCTGAGCAATGAGCTGAAACTCACTACAAGTCCCTGAAAATCTGAGGCGAGCAGCAGGCTCAGGTGGTTATTATTGTATTTGTAGAGGGCAGAGGGCTTTTTTCAAATACTCCGCTGTTGTTGACGTGAAATACTGTGTTCTGCTTCAGGGCAAACATTGGGTTTATATTTCAGTTCTTCAGATTGAAAGACCATAGGTTTTCTTTCTAAACTCCCTATTTTGCGCCAAGGTTTGAAAATAACACAGACAAAAATCTGCTGTAAAATTGAAAAAAAAAAAAAAAAGAGGGTGAATTTCTCCTCTGCCAGTGGTCACTAATGCAATCCAGTTGCAAGACATGTTCCCAGCATGTTTTCTAACAGGATTTGCTAAAGCGCTTGATTTCTACCTGCAGGTAAAACATACAGTCAGCGAGCTAACCGATGGTTAAGTGCTCGGCCAGACATTTAACAAAGAAATATTACTTAAGTGTAGGAAATTGGATTGAAAAGTAGTACGTAAGAATCGCAGAGCAGCTTTTTCTCCATTCTGTTCATTTAAGCACTCCTCTCATTAACCTTGAGTATTTCAGACCAGTTTCCATTTATATTTAATGAGAGTCTCTGCACAAGTGATTTGTACTGGTGAGTAAGATCATCAGAGAATCTCTTTGACTGAACTGCATGTTAGCTCTGTGGTCCTTTCAAGCTCCATCCAAAGGAGCAAATAGGATCCCCACTACCTGTGAACTGTATGGATGTGTAGGACAGAATGAGAGAGATAATAAGATAATAAGGAGGATGAGAAAAAAAAGTGAGGCTGAAATAGAACCGTCTCGAGGTTGTTTGCTAAGAAAACCTGGCAGTCTGCTACTTGCCCTTCTCTGTGTCATATCCGCCTCAGATGGCCTCAGGAGAAAAAAGACAGTGGACTGAGGAGAGCACTTTTCAATCTACCTTTGACCGAGAGCAAACTTGGCAGGAAGGTATGCAGGAGAAGAGCGGATTTTGTTGAACCTGTGACCTGCAACAAACAGCTCTCTTGGCTAAAACAAACAGACCAGCGTCAGCAGAGATAATACCAAGAAAACACACTCTGCTGTTTGAATGAACGTGAGGTACCTCTTGGTGCTAATGATAATAATAATAAATATAATAAAATGTTGATGTAAATTTAAATGCCAAACTAAATACTGATCAACACAGTCATATGCTAGCGGAGCTATGAAAAGACCAGATATAAATCTGAGTTTCTGCTTAGTGAGCAGAAACCCACGAGAGCTTGTGTTAATTATGAGGCATTTACTAATAATCAGAATGAGGTGGATATACAGTATTCTGCATCCCAAGGGTAAACAATTAGATTAGAATCGCATCCACTACCTATTATTACAGCCCTGAGCTGGGGAGAGAGTTCATTGGCTTATCTTCGAAATCATTTAGACTCGGGGGATTGTATGTTCTTTTTATTTTCTTTACTCGCTGAGAGCCTGAAGAGCTAGAGTGACCAGGCACCTTTTAACTGGATGATTCTCATTCAAGGTTTCGTATTACTGAGGTGTCCCGGACTGTCCCTTTTAAACTTCACAGCTCCACAGCCATCAGTCTGACCTGGATTGCAATACCCTCGGAGACAAGAGGTAAAAAACCGGTGTCACTTTGGGGTCTTCAATAAAACCTGCCCGCAGTGCATCTTATGTACGGCCGCTGAAAAACCCACATCATTCAGTGACGGAGAAAATCTTTCATTTGACGCACTCAAAGGTTCTCCACAGGGCTGAACACAAACTCACCTCAAATTAGTCCAACAGCTCTCCAGAAACATGACAGGTATTAGAAATGTGCTGCAGGATGAGTTATTACCCATGACTAAAAAGACTTTACACCTTTGGTCCGTGCTTCTCTGTGTGTGTGTGCGTGTGTATATGTGTGTGTACACGAGATAATGGCTCTTATCTCCTGCAGAGGGCAGGAGGAAGCGATAGAGGCCCTCCGGTAATTAGAATGGAAAGCTTCTCCCTTCACTAGACAAATAACGATAGCCCCTCACCGTCGATGGAAAATCACCTCGAATCTATGCTAAGCACAGACAAGCTCGCACACGTAGTGTACACACACACACACACGCACACACACGCCCCTCACCTGCTCCAGTTTCCAGTGGAACTCAGCAGGTCTGAAAGTGTCGATCTGTGTGAAGTCTCTTCTGAGCAGGAACACCAGGCGGCAGTTGTGAACGTACAGCGAGTAGTGGTGACGGTTCATCTCTGCAAAAGGGAGATCATACACATGCACGGTTAAATGTGAAGACAGATCTAAATCTAAATCATCCAGTGTCTCAATTAACACTGTTAGGACTTTCAGTGATGAATTCAAGGACGACGAATGTTGTCATTATGTCTGCCTTTGAAAGGTGTTGGTTTGTGTCTATAGGTAGAATCAAATTTCTTTCTTGTAAAGGAAAACGACTGTTAAAACATAAGACTATTCAGTTTGTAACAATAATAAAGCTTTTACAAGTTTCAAAGCACACCCGGCACATCTAAAGCGGGCAGTTGCATCAAATTTTCCTACATTTCACTTATTGCAGCCTGAAACCTCATTATCACTTTCTCAAAATATAATTTACACCTTACTTGGTGGAATTGATATGAGTTTGGCCACATGCTGTCAGTCTATTTTATGGCTTTTATTTTGACGGATAGTGGTGGAGACAGACAGGAAGTGGTGTTAAGGTAACGGCATGAGAAAGGTTATGATTTGGCTCTTACATGTAGAGTATCGCCAAGCGCAACCAGAGGAATGATGGGACACAATACATGAGTCAGTACTGGGCCACGTTATTGATCGGCGTTGCTGAGCTGTCCCTCATCCTGAGACATTCTGGACCATTCACATTAAGCTAAAACATTGCAAATGAAGAGAAAGGGCTTTAAAGGATCCTGGTGGACTAAAATGAACTAACCTACAGTTTTGCATTACAAGGTAAGACTACACATTTCCTAAGCTAATAAGCCATCTGTGAGACCATTGTGAGGGTGTGCAATGTGCAGATGGCTCATTTAATTACACAGTTCAGACAACTCAGTTCAGACCGGCAGTAAGGAAAAACTTTTGAGTTACCATTGCAGGCTTCAGTCTCTAACATTATTTTGATTTAGTATGTTTTGTAATATGCAGGACAATGTATAAAATGTTGAAGTGTTATAAGTGTACTGTATATGCTGTACATACAATGACATCTGTGTAACTTTGCATCTTAACAATGAGCATGTGTGAAATTATTTCTCACCCGTCTTGTCAGAGTTGCACAGTAAAGTTTCCTTCTCAGCTCTGAGTCCTGGACTCGGCCCATGTTTCATCCACGTTGCCACGGTAAACTGGTCTGTCAGGTTTTGGGGCACCACATGATCTGGAACGTTCGCAGCCTGCCGGCCGTCAAATCTGTAAATGAGGTCGCTGTCGCGGCCGCTGTCAGTCAGCAGAGACGCTGTCCAGTTCGTGGAAGGGCTGGGGGCAGGGAGGAGGTCGGTACTGCCTGATGCTGCACCTGGATGTGCCAATCAGAATATAACGCTGTCAGCGCAGCTCCAGAGAGAGGCAACCTGCAGGAAAAGAGCTCCCGGAAACCAGCATACACTATGTCTACTTCTTTATTTCCACTGTCAATATGTAATTATTTCAAATTAGACTCGTATGGGCCCTGAGGATTTCATTCACTCATATCCTCACATTTTGGCAATTTAAAAATGTGTCTAGAGAACAAAACACTGATTTAAAGGGATCATGATCCACAATAGCCAGAACATCTTGGCTGTAAATCCTCTGCTTTATGTGCTTTAATTCAGATCTCTGTCTGGTCAAAAGGATGCGACACAACATTTTAAATGTATTTTCTTTTTCAGAGTAGTTTAAATACTTCAAATGTTTTTAACAAACAAACTAATCCAATTTCCCTTTCCTCTTTTTGGCATTAATCAGGAAACTATTAGATTTGATGACAGAACAACGCTTGACATAAACCCTATATGTATGACTTTAAATCAGATGCAATAATATCACACATTATTAGCGTGTGGGATGGAGTTTAGAAATTTAATTAAAAATAAGGAAAATAACTTCCGGATTAAAGTGGCACAGTGGAAATGAGCTTATTAATATGCTGAGAGGGTTAAGACGCCCAGAGGTGAGTTCTTCAATGAGTTGAAATGATACAGGTCTATCATTATTATGAATACCCTTTGGTCTTTCATTGTCCTCTGTTCTTAAATAGTGTCTCACTATTTCAAAGACGCACTCTCATTTCTCGCTTCAAATTATTCTAATTTCTCCGCCTTTACTCACCGCAGAGTTTCTGCAGAGATTTTTCAGAGTAGGTCTCACGGTCACAGCCCTTCCCGATGTGATTGGTCTGCAGCTCGACCATCACCCTCACGTTGGACAAGGGGCCGCCACAGGTTTCCAAGTGCATCTTGGGAAACAGCTGCTTGCTCCCAGTCCCAGGCTCATAGTCCACCCGTTTGTTCCAACCTTTAAAGAAAGAGACAAGTAAATCATAAATCACGTTGGTAGTAAATGTTAAAAGGACATTTGAGTGCTCTGCATCAACATGTCACTTTTCATCTAAATCGACTCCTGAGCCATGGCAACAGACACTCTCTACATCACAGGTGTCAAATATACAGCCTACAGCCCAAAAGTGGCCCGCCAGATGGTCTAATCTGGCCCACAGCTTGAATTTGAAAAGTGTGGAAAATACATAGAGGACTGCAGTTGTTCAATCAAAATAACTGCTACTCTGGCTAGGCTAGGTAGCTGGTGTCTTTTAGCATTTTACTTCCGATCTTGACAGAGGGGAGAAGTGTTGGTTGAAGTGTAGTTGCATGTCCCATCACTTCTTACCTACTGCTGTTGGCTAGGCCAGTTAGCTGGTGTCTTCTTGTTGGTTGCTAGTTGGTATCTAACTGCTTTTTTCGGTTGGACTAGGCTTATAAATGTGTTTTGCCTCGGATCATGGCACAAGGGATCTTATCCTGTGTATTAATGAATATTCCTAATTTGTCCACAATTTCAGAAAGAGAAGTGGACCGAACACTTTTTTTTTTTAAAGGATTGTTTATTAAATGAAACATACTCCTAATTAGCTCCTTATTCTTTGCAATAAAAACTAATGGAAAAAGTCTGGAGTTGTCATTATTTCTAGGTTATTATTCTGTTATGTTACTGGTCCGGCACTCTTGATTTCAAGTTGCACTATATGTGGCCTCAAACTGAAATGAGTTTGACACCCCTGCTCTACATAAATAAACAAACAAACCAAGATGTCAGTTTGAATGTGAGAAATGTGGTTTGAGTGAAGTATGACAACATAATTGTCTCTCAGCTTTCGTGATAGTCAGCTGCCTCTCAGATTCTATTTCTTTTTTGCTGCCAGGATTTTTAGGCCCCATGAAAAAAAAATTACTTTGGGCCCCACCCCCTCATTGTAAAGGCTGAAGGGTTGGTCTGTGTACCGTTTGTTCATTTGAATTTCAATTCAGTCTGTAAAATTAATAAAATGGACATATCCATATTTTTTACTGTTGTGAAACTTTTCTAAATTTTGAGGGGACCATATATGGTAATTTGCCCTTATTCGGTAAAACTAAGTCCAAGAAGTTTATGTATAAGAAAAACAAGAAAATCACATAGAAGGTGAAAGTAATAAGTATTGTTTGCCATTAAAACTTAACTTTTTGTAGAATTTTGTAGAATTATGTAGAATACTTGTAAACATGCACATTATAACGACACTGTTTACACATGTACAAATATAGACATTAGGCCACTGCATGTGGTACTGAATGAAGCAGTAATGCTCAGCGTTCATGTAGAGGTGGACCCTGTACGCACTGCAGATCACATTTTACCCCCTGATAATGTCGCCTGAACCTCTTAAATGACATCAGGTTGAACTTAGACCCTGGTCTCCATGGCCCAGTAGTCTTGAATAGCAGGGAGTTCAGCAATTCCTATACAAATGAGGATGACCATTTGAATCCCTGTGTGTTGTGTACAAATAGATTTGATACATGATATGTCTAATTACTTCAGGGCCACAGTGCCTCATGAAGTACAGTAAAGGGATTTCAATGTAGTCAACTGAATATTGTAAACAGCTATCAAAGTTTTGTTTGACAGTGAAACCTGAATATTGATTTTCTGGTCTGAATTGAAATTCAAATGAGTGAAAGGTACCCTAACTGTAGTCTGTAGCTAGCTAGCTTACTTCATTATGAACAACAGGTTAATTTCTCACAAACTATAGAGGGTACCCACTTTTCTTGCAGAAGAACTGGCTCACTTCTCTCTATCCTTTCAATGTTTCCTCTTTTAAAAAAATGATTTTCCTTACTGGGCGTAATTGTCACCTATGTAGCCATAGTAATAATTTATTATGTCTACAGACCTACCTGACCTACCTGTGCAACCAATGCGCTAAGGCCGGACCAAACCATCTCATGCAGAATCACAGGGGTGGTTGGTCAATATTACTTACCTTTTGATTAGCAACCTTTTGATTTTATAATTTTCTCTCTCTCGTTTTTTATCCATCTTTTGGGGCCCCTGTCAGTCAGGGGCCATTGGAATTGTCATGACTTTTCACCCAAAATATGGCACCACTCTAGGTGTTATACTTTTATTACCTGGGTGTTATGTTTATATTTTGCATGAGAATCTCTGAATGGAGGTGTTAAAACTGATTTACAACCTGAATATGTGTACGGATGCGTGAGTGTGTGGGCGTGTGGGAGGACACCTAGCAGCTCTTGCCAAGCCCACATATTGCTGATGTCTCCTGAGTCAAATCACAGAGAGAGAAACAGATTGTGATTAGGTAAGCCAGGAGAAGTGAGAGGTGAGGTGGAGCCTCCATTAATGCCGCAGAGACATGTTCAAAAGGCAGCTGCAGATACACAGCTGACCTTTGTGCAAAGACAATAAATAAGGTTACGTGCACAGAGGACAGAGGCTTGAATGCATCAGTGCATCATGTTTTATTCAAGCATTCAAGCTTCTATGGGTTAATGGTTTTACATTAAGCTGCATGTGAGTTAATGGTTTCGCAGTATGTTTTTTTTATGAGGCAGATTAGAAAGAATAATGCAACATTGATGAGGTTACTAGGAGGACATAACACTGATACCATCTGGATCACAAATATATATATATATATATTTTTTTTTTTTCTCTATGAGCAAAACAAAAACATTTCCAGATCCATCAGATATTTTTGCTGTCAGTAATTTCATGTTCAGTAAATCAGAATGGCTCGGAAAAAAAATAATAAATTCCCCTCTATTCTGAAAGTAATTTCTTTCATAATGAGCTTTAGATTAAAGCAGATATGTCGGTGTCTGACTGTATTACAATTTCTTTCTGTGTCTGCTCTATTTATTGATGTGGTCACTGAGATATCACTCAGAAAAAGTCCCTAATACAACTTGCATTGACATCATTTTAAAATGGGATGTTTTTGCACCAAAGGATCTTGTGAGTAATATCAACCTTATAAATAAATGTTTAATTTTTGGCGCTACATGACACTAGTATATTTAAAGCAGCTCAAACAAACACACACACACACGCCGATACTACGATTTTATCCAAATTAAGGATTTTAAAAAACCAATGCAACTTTGTGATCCATACCATCTCCCAGTGATTCTTTTTAACTCCATGTTTTGTACCAATACTTAGAGCAGTATAGCTGAAAATCAGATTGAGTGCCACAGCAGCATTGGGAAACCTCCCCAGGTTAGGTTAAATTGTATTTCTACCAACTGGCTGAAGCAATTCCCAGGTTAGAGTTAATCATTCAGGCAATTTCCACTGGGAATCAAACAGTTCCAGTTTGATTTAGTCCCTTAAATCTTTTCGCTCCCCAGGTGCCATTTTCTCAGAGAAAAGCTGATAAAAATGTTGATACCGGTTATTTCTCCACACAAAGCAGTGGCGCTTTGCTCACTGTAGGGAGTGCTCGGCAGGCTTCATCCTCAACATGTTTCTCCACACAGGATAAAAAGATGCTACTGCCCCGGCCACTTGATATTTAGATGTTTAGAACTGCAACCTGAAAGAAGCCTGAGAGGAGGACAGTTGGCGCAAACTTATTCAATCTACACTGCAGAAAGATCTGTATCCACTGTGGTATCCACTTTGCAAAAATGCAAAATTGGGTTCTATGCTAATGCCAAGCATTTAGAATAATCATATGATTTACAATATCATTGAAGAATCTATTTCTATGGCTGAGGGGTAAAGCATTGATGGTGAACTACAATGTCCCCTCTCATCTCTCTTCTCATTTTTCCTGTCACTGCTTTACTACAGCACGTTAGAAAAATTACGTCCCTGCAGGTGTTTTGTTTACTACGTTTGGCTGTCATTATTTTGTCATTTTATCTTCTAGCTTAATAAGAATATTTAAATTGATTATAGGAATAAATCTAAACTGTATAAAACAGCGCCAGTATCTCTCCTTTTTAAAAAACAACAAAAAAAAAGCATGTTCTCATAGACAATAAAGCCACATATTCAGATGCATATGGACCAGCTGCTCAATTATCTCCATCTGCTGTAGATCTGTCATTATTTTAAACGGGTATAAGAAAAGCCATCATCTCTTTCCATCACTGTGACTTTCTTTCTTTCTTTCTTTCTTCCCTTCCTTCCCCATCGAATTTCCGGTTCATTCTGCCCCTTTCTCCTCTTATCTTCCTCTGTCTCCTTCTTTCATTCCTATGTGAGCTCGACTCTTGAGATGCTGTCAGTGCTGACAGGTGAGGCTGCGAGAGAGATGGGCTGATGCGAATGCCAAGCTGCTGTCATGTTAAAGGAGGAAAACGCACACACACACACACACACACACACGCACGCACACAGTCACACTCTCCAGCCAACTTTCCCTCTGGAGGTTTTTGTCAGGTCGTCTTATTTCCTCGAGAGATGTTTATTTTAAAATGAGATAGAAAGGATATTCCCAAAAGCTGCCCAATTCAGGCCCATTTCAGCTTTGATTCCATTGCTTCCACTTGAGCCGCACCTACTGTATATCATCGTCAATACGTCTACTCCTGTCAGTACATGAGGGCACCATGAAAATGTACAGCGTGAGTGGCTGCTTCTCGATCTCGAACCTTGCCATCCAGGTTTGCAGACGGGCTTGACTTCAATATGCACCACCACATCCTCCTTCGCCCTCTTCTGACCACAGTCGAAGGCGGTCACCATAATCTTGTAGCTCTGCTGTTTGTCGTAGCTCAGCCGCTCCGTGTTTCGGATGTTACCTGAGGGGAACAAAAATACACGCAAAGTGATTAACAACGCCTCTTAAAGTGAGAATCACTCTCCGCTGATCAATGTGTTAAACTTCACCTTCCAAGAAAAAAACAAAACAAAACAAAAAAAAATACTTGTAGTTGTTGAAGACTGTTAATGAAAATTCAAGATCCAGTGACCTTGAATTGCGTGTGACAATGGAGGCCTCTCCTCCAGCAGTCTATGTAAAAGGACAGGGATGGATCTTCACCTGTCACCAGGGAAACAGCATCAGACGAGAGTGAGAGAGAAGAGGTGCTACAGATCTGTGGATTTACTCAAACTTGCAAACGAGGTTATGGACTGAGGTCACTGTTTTATCTTTAACCCACTGCCAGCTAAGGTTGCATTTAATGCCACGCTGGTAATTTGTCTTTGTGGATGACCTGCAGCATGAACACTGTCCGTAAAATTTTGAATGCTGTCTTTGAATGTTAATTTTTGGTTTTTAATTTAGTTCTTTACTTGAGTTTGGAATTTGAGTTTCACTGAGGGGAGAAAAGTATGTGGAATTAAATTATTTAACGTTGGCTCTCATGTTGTTATCAAAGAGCTGAATAAATCTGAGCATATAGACGATAACTACTACAAGTAAGCTACTGCTGCCTCTGAAGGAGTTTACCGAGGAAAATGTACAGAGCACCTTAAATGCAGGAATAGGAGTCCTGAAGCGCTTGACAGTTTTATGTGTAAACAAAAAAACGCTGTGTGAGACTTGGTTCCAGTAAACTCAAAAATTTTACTTATCTTATTTTTTTTTTTTTCTACTGCTATGACAAATTGCATCCAGACCTGTGAGGACAACTGAAGCTATTTTTGCTTGCATCCGCAGGCTTGGCTGCATGAAAGGCTGTCACTCTGCTGTCGGAGAAGAGAGGAGGGGAGCGGAGAAGGAAATCAGTTCGGGGAACAGCGGCACAGAAAAAAAAGAGCGCAGCTGAATTGTCAGGGGAAGAAAGGCGAGGAGGTCAGGGTCAGGCAGTTTCTACAAAAAATCTCCTGGTGACTACTTGATCTGCGGCTGGTGGGAACAGTAGCACGACAGGAACTGGATATGAACCCTTTGCAGCTATTCAACAACGGGGAAAACTTGAGGTTATATTTCATTTTGACAGGATCCACCCTCTTCTTGGTTCATTAGCAGGCAGCCTCTGACATAATCTTCTCTATATCTACTGTAAGACACTCGCCTGAAGTTTAATCTTCTGACAGTTAAAGGGACACGTCAACAATTTTGCACACAGTTTCCTTCTATTCACTTCAAATCAGTCTCAGATCAGTTTCAGGATGTCCAGGTTCTGTAGCCATCATTGACTTATACAGACACATCTGTTACATTCAAGCCCTTGCTAACACGCAATACTGATTTAACTCAGCATTTTGACAACGTATGTTACACAATAGACCAGAGTTTTAAATCTGGTGTCTATGGCAACTTCTCTCCGCTGGCAGGATTCAAGGATTCAAATGTGTCATTCACAGCCACACAGAAGCATGAGATGGGACAAAATGATGCACTCAAGCCTCAGATTATTTCCATTACTTAACTACAAGTGGGAGCTGTGGAGTGGTGGTTAGAGATGCAGCTCGGCCCTGAGCAAGCACCTAACCTCCCATTTGCTCCCTGGGCGCGGCCCACCCGAGGCTGCAGCCCACTGCTCCAACTGTACACACTACTGTGTGAACAAATGGATGGGTCAAAATGAAGAGATGGAATTTCTCCATGAGGAATCAATAAGGGAATAAAATAATGTATTTTATTTTATAGTATATAGATACTAAATAAAAACAGTATAGATAAAGAATAAAATTAAGTGACAAATAAAAGTGATTACTGTGATTGGCCTGGCAGAGCTGAAAATGGAAGCCACTGTAACAGTGAAGACAAAGACGGTTACAGCAGCTGGGGGCATGTGGAGGAAAAACAAGAGCTACAAATGGATCTGAGGTTCTATGAATCGATAATGTGAAACGGATCCCGGGAAGCTTCCAAGATAAAACAGGAAGCTTTTAGAGGGAGGGATTCATATGAAAAAAAATAAAGACCACAGTGGTCTTCCACAGACAAACGTGGATTGCCATTGATGATTTTTTTTTTCTTGTAGGAGATAAATAATAAGAGATTATAGACTGTGTGTACATTTGTTAGTGTAATTAAAAATTAAAAACAAGACAAAAATTCCATACTGCAGCTTTAAATTAGAAAAGCCTGTGTCACAAAATGTAACAAAAAGACGTGGCGTCTAAAAGACATGGAAATTAGGAAAGCAGTGTGGTCTAATTAAAGACGCTACTGTGCTGCATTGCATGAGGCAGCTGTTTATTATCGAGCATTTTTGGAGCTTAACTCGTAAGGATATCTTGACTTTTGCTGCGCTGACTTCGACCACCTGTACCCCAGGTGACTGAGGTTTGCCCCATCCTCTTACAAGGAGATAAGAGGCTCAGCCCTAGCGCAAGTATTAAACAGGATTACACGGATGCCATGCCTCAGTGTCACACTTTCATACACGTACCGTTTATCTAGCACCATCTACAACTCATTATCAACAGGAGATGATTCAACATGTGGCCTGAAGCCTGGCATTCAAACAGCAGGTGCTCAATGTATCTGACAATTAAACTTCAAACACGTATCTACAAAGGCCTTCCAGAGTGAACACACAACAGACGTGACTGGAATTAGTATGTAGTATGTGTTTGGAACACGTGTAGAGAGAATTACCATAGTGAGACCCATCACCCCAGAGACCAGTGGTTAGAGAAACTGGGAATACAAACCATGTTCACTCCATCTCAATGAGACAACACGACGATAATTACAAAAGTTCAGTCAATGAACACTGTCTGGATCAGCAGTAGTTACTATCGTCTTAACAAGATAGTCATTAAATTAGCTGCTCCACATTGTACCACCCCGTGGCAAATATGAAGAGTATATAGAATAAATTACCCACTTGGCACTCTGAATTGCCAGTGGGACTACACAGGCTGCATACTCGCATATTACAAAAGAATATCAATATCAATATGATTTACTGTGCTTGCGGACAAGAACGACACTTCTTTGAACTAATTTGAAGTAGGCTGGATGTGGACGTGTCGAGCAGTTAAGCAATAAGTGTAGTCAAATCACAGCGACGAGGAAGTTTGGTTCTTTTGAGCACAATCTGTCTGTAGAATCTGTGCTAACACCCACATCTGAACCCTGGACTGATACAAGCAGAACTGAACTGACCTCAAATGTTTCTCAATTAACTGTCGGTTGTAATTTGATGGTAAACTCAGAGAAACCTCAGAGAATAAGACCAGGAAGTTCAAATGAAATCCCGATTATACAAAATCATAAACACAACATGACCTCGAGAGAGGGTTGGATACAGTAAAGCAGGGGTCTTTCAAGCCAAGGACCCCTTAACTGATGGCGAGATTAAGTGAGGACCCCCTACCTACTATATGTGCTCTATATTTAACACAGCCTAGTGCTATTGATGAATGTACATTATTGTTATAATTTTGCATTCAGTATTAAGCTATTCAAATAATACACAAGTTCAAATATTCACTTTTTTATTTCAAACAAGTGCAACAATAGGGTGGCTGTCTAACTGCTGTAAACATAAACACACCTAACTGGTGTATGTATAAATGATTGACAGTTAAAGAAAATAATTGACAGACTTTAATCAGAGCTAAATGTAGTAGGGACAGTGAATCACCAGCCATGTTGGCCTCAGTAGTTGACTGATGGGAGCGAGCTGCACTGTTTGCTTCTCTTCTGCTAATATTGCAGCGTGCTTCTGGGATTTCACCTGGGGACTGAATAGGCTCTCGGCCAATTGTGGAGAACCTGACAGAGCGTGTAATATGCAGACTTGTGATTGGCTCAGACGCGATAGGGACAGGAAGCTGAGATTGACAGGTCTCCGCTAGTGCGGCGCTGTGTGTGAAACGGTGCGCTGCTGAGACAGCTCCTATATCGCTGAATGAATGAAGTGCTGACTGGAAGATAAAGTCTTCTGCCTCCATTAATCCCTTTACTAAAATATGTTGGATTCATGTTAATGTATATTTAAAGAAATTTAAATTGTGGGGGAAATTTTTTTTAGAAATGTATGAAAAATGTCTAATCAACCAAAGATTTTGCCACCCCCCGTGCAGTACCTCTGCAGACCCCGTAGGTGTCGCAGATCCCCTGTTGAAGACCTTTGCAGTAAAGAAAGTGAAGTGTGAGCAAACAAACACACACAAAGCTCTTCACAGTCTCCCTTCAGTTTGGATTACGCTGCACACCGATCAGCACAGTGTTGATGTGGAGATGGTTTAAATCCCAAAGGTGAAGCATTATATAGGCAGATGTGCTCAGAATAGCACTTAACCACAAATAAAAACAGGAAAACTTTAAAAAGAATAATAAAGGAACTGTTGGGTTGATCTCTGTTGGGTAACTTTTGAGCTATTATGGAGTGATGAAAAGTTTCTTCATGGAGCACGATCGTCTGCTGGCTGTTTCCTGTTTGAACTGTATTTCACTACTGTCTTCACCTTCATCTGTTTTTGTGTCTATCAACAAAAAGTCTCAAACCTCCACTGATGACAAACAAGCAAATCTGACTTATTTCAAAATCTTCCTCTGTAGCATTTTTCCTTCTTTACACACAGTTGGCCTCCATTAAGTGTTGCATTTTCAAAGTTGTTCTCCGGCTCTCTCATGCCTTGTCACGTCTATCTTTAGCAGAGCCTTGGTCGTGTTCACACAAGGTTCAACTGGCTGAGATCATAGGAAGAACATGCACAGCTGAGGAGCGACTCTCGCCTTTCATCAAGACATTAAACATTCTGTTTGTGCGAGGCAGGAACAGCACAGCTACAGACTATTGAGTGCCTTAGAGATGAACTACATACAAGTACGGCTCCAAATGTTTTTCACACAAATGGTTCACTGAGTGATTGTTCTGCAAATATGACTGAAGCCTAAAACTGACTCTTGTTTGTGATAGCTGAAACTACAAAAACACCAGTTTCACTGCAAAACACAAAAACTTTTTGGTTTATAAAATTAAACTGTAACGTTAATTACTTAGGTGCTTAAATTTGTGTTTCTGTTCGCTTTAAACACTTCTCATGCATTTGGCTTCAAGGTTCATCCTCAAACTCGGACACAGCAGATGAATAATACAACCTTACATCAAGGTCCGTTCAACAGCTTTCCTGTTTTGTTTTGCTTTCTGACAAATGGTTAAAAGTCGAGTGCAGTTTTTCATGCCTTTCATTTATTTTATGTCTTAAGCTATGAAAAATGAATTTATTTAATAAATTATATTCATTTCTGAGCTTGCCCAGAAGGGGTTTTGCTTTAGCTTGTGCTTATACCGTGAACTTCTCATGGCCTACAATTTTGTGTATGTGTGACAAGAATAATGGCCGTTCAGTATAATTACATTAAATAAAAGTTCCCCATGAATAAAGCCTCCAGGCGCACAAAACGTCCCCTCGGTTTGTCACTCCAGTCTCTCTCTCTCTCTCTCTCTCTCTCAGACATACACGTCACTCCTAATCACATCAGAATGCGAATACGGATCACCAGAATACGACCCACATTCACATACACTCACCATTGCGGTCTATGGCAAATGGCGTCCCCGCAGTGACAATTTCATAGTTGCAGATCTGGCTGTACTGCGGTGAACAGTCCTGGTCCCAGGCTTCCACCTAAAAGAAGCAACATCCAGGTCCAAGTTCTTCTTCAGCTCACAGAAACATTCATAATAAGACGTAGCAGAGATGAACTTTAAAAAGTTAATTACCTGTAAAATGCTGTCGTAGATCTTCCCTTCGGTTACTGACGCCTTGTACAGCGACTCCCGGAACAAAGGGGAGAACTCGTTGACGTCATCCACCTGGATGTGAACCACCGCCCTGGTTGGAGGAAGAAAGAAAATGAAGAGAGATGAAGGAAGGAGGGACCACAGTTGAAGCCAAAGGACGCGAGGGCGCAAAGAAAGTGGATTGCAAATAAGTGATGAAGAAAAGGAAACATGGTTATTTGGGAAAAGGAGCATTAGATGGAGGGAGCGAGGGAGAGAAGAGAAGAGAGAGAGGGAGAAAGTGATTGGTGACTGAAGACTGTAATTAATTAAGACCTAATTTACTGTCAACGTAAAATACATTGGATGGTTGAATGAGAGATGTGTTTACGAAGAAAATGGATTTACGCTGCTGGTCGAAAGTTTGAACACACTTTCAATTTTTAACTTTTTCAATGCACAGGGTCCTGCTGGAGTTTCTGCCAACTAATCTCAACCATATATTTAATGTACAGGCCTGTCTGTGGACACGGACTCCTCCTCAACTGCAGGTCTTGCAAAGTTAGACTTCATGGACGTGAGTCAATTTATTGTATAGTGTTTGTGTACATTCTACATGCTGTTTTTTTTCTTCTTTATGGGTTGGAGGATGCAGTCCCATAAAGGATGTTTGCCTCATGGATATCTCCAGAGACAGTTGGTAACAAGCATGACAACTGATGTGTTTTTCCTGGAGTTGCTGGAGCTCTGCGAGTGTTCAGCCTCCTCCAGCTCACTTTGTGAGGCGTCACTGTGACATGACACAGACTACGAGTTGTCAGCCCCGAGGAGTTCTGCAGAGTATGTTTCTTCTCAGCAGCATAAATGCCACAACAATTAAGGCTCACCTGTTGAAAACGTATGAACTTTATGATGAGGAGCAGGTCGACCAGCTCCTCTGTCCACAAAGTCTCTGTGACGGCGACTTATAGACGGGGCGCTGCAAACCTGCTTTTTTCTTCACACACTGAATTCTGCAACAGCTGCCTCCTCAGATACAGGCCGCGCTGGCTAACTCTATCACTGACTACTAAAGACTGTGCTCTGGTTAAGGAGGCTGATGGATTTTGTCATGGTTGGTCACCACCTTTGTGCCGCTGTGTTTTTCTGTGCCTTTTCACCACCGCCTAGACACTCAGTAAACAGACACAGCAGCAGACACCTTATTAAGCAAGAATCTAACTTGAGTTTTAACCACACATGAATTTAATTTTCATTATTTAATTTAATTTTATTCGAAATTTTAATTTTATTGATCTCATCAGAGAATGGACATGGACCTTCTGAGGGTGTCCTGTGAGGACTGGAAACAGGATGTTGTTAGTGGGGGCTGGGGCTGCGTGATAAATCATTAAAAAATTGCGATCTCATTCCCATGTACACGTGGTATTATTTCGAAACACAACGATTCTTCAGGATTTTTATTTCACGAGCGGCATCACAAACAAATGCTCCCATTTCATCCCGGATTTTTTCAAGCGCCCCTAAAGGCAGCACTGCCGCTAACTCCTTCCTCGACCTATGGTAACAACAACATGTATGGTTTACAACACGTGATTCCGTCAGTGGAGGAAGCCGGTCTGCAGTTGAGTGTGTGGAAACAGTGAGGGAGAGAAGCAGAGAGGAGTCAGTGGTAAAGAGAGTTAAATGGATGGAGAATTGTGATCTTAATTCTAAGCAAAACAAACTGTGATTCACACATTTTCCAGAAACGTGCAGCTCTAGTGGGGGCCTTTGGGTCCTGCGGGTTGAGGGGAGGGGCCTCCGTGGATCATCCCACAGATACCTGATCAGTATAGGATCTAATGGATGGAATGCCTAATCTGGTCAAGCTGGGTGGTACATGTCTAAGTAACATCCACATGAAGGTCAGGTATTGTCACAAGATGTTCAGTGTTATTCACTTCCCCTATCAGTGGTTTTAATGTTGTGGCTGATCGGTGTTTTCAGAGCAGCAAGGAATTTCAGGGTTGTCAGTAGTAACCATGAGCATTGCCTGAACTGGCAGCTGTTCATCCGAGACACCAATTCCCACAGTTCCTGTGCTGCCGTTTATACACCTCTAATTTTTTATCTCTGCTTTTTTGATCTTCCATCCTTCGTTGTCTGATGCAAACACACCCAGTCTCATCTGTTGGGAAAGAATTAACAAGGCATGCTGATAATATTTGTGCACTAAAGTACATAAATGAGGCTTTGACGCAGATATATCATGAAGTTTTCTTCACCGGTGACCTTCGCTGACAAGCAGCTCACTGTGTATCTGAGGAAGCACATCTGGCTAATTAATGACATTAGCTTAATGAGGCCTGTTTGGAATGTCATACCGTGATAATGTCTCCCTCTCCCTCACGCACACGCACAAACACGCGCACTCTGTGTGCCATTCCTCACCCACTAAAGAAATTCCTCACAGATTCCTGAACAGAAAAAAAAAATCTCTCTTCTGTGCTTTGGTATCAAGCAGCAGCTGCAGTTTATTTTAAAAGCATCTTGTGTCTGACTGAAGGACCAGCAGATTTGATTTGCTGCTGCCCATGCCCGTCTGTCTGTCTGTCTGTCTGTCTAATTCACATAGAAAACCTCATTCACACACACTGTACAATGCACTATATTGATTATGACCATTATGAAGGCATATCCTCAGACACATCTCCGAGTCTTCGATGTTGAATGTGCACTACTGGAGGATGAGAAAAAAAAATAGAAACTATTTATCATTTAAAATAGGATAAATATTCAAGCGATCACACATTAATAATTTGTTAGATTACTTTGCGTTTATTTACATGGCTCTGATTCAGACCGCTGCTCCACTTTGATGATCAAGTTTTCCTCTGTGTTCACATGTTGTCATTATTTTTGAACTTTGCATGACTTATTTTCCTTTCTAACTTGGAAAATAATACACATTTGTGCGCTACCGCCCCATAAATCAGGGTCACCGCCGCACGAATGAGTCATGCTAAGATAAATAATAATTATCACTCCTGCGTGTGAGAGCTTTGACACACCCTTTTTACAGCTCTGAACGTTCAGACAGTCTAAAGAACCCCAGACTACAGGTTTGAAATGCTGGTGAAATGTTGGTCACAATATCTGTGGACCATGTTTTTTGATGTTTTATAAACCATGCAGTTAATTGATTCATTTAGATGGAGGATTAATGAGAATTATTGCTAGACGTAACCCAGGTTAAAACCAACGGTTGTTTTTTAGGGAGTGACAATGTCTGAGAGTCAAATGAAACACAGACACAAACAAGAGCTTGACTTACTTGTGCGATTTCTTCCAGTCAGCCCCGTTGGGCCCGGCCCCACAGTCGTATGCCTGGATGATGAAGGTGTACTCTTTCTGGCTCTCACAGTCCACGGGGCTGCTGGCCCTCAGGACTCCTTCTCCTGATGTGCGATTCAGCACCACAGCCTCAAACGGAGCATCCTGACCATAGATCTTAAAGGCACAAATCTCCCCTAAAAAGAAAAAGGAAAGAGCCCCATTACCTGATCCCATCTGCAGCATTTTATCAAACTTCTTTGTGGTTCGCACATTTCCTCATTAAAACACATTTAGCACTTGTGGTGCATTATAGTAGGCACACTTATAGATAGCACAGATGTCATTGCATAAACACAACTCAGAGTTATTCACACTTGCTGCTAATGATTTGATGTGGAGCCAGTATAAGCGAGTTCAAAGTGCAGAGGCAGCACGAGAGAGAAAAAGGCTGATATTCAGCCACGGATCGAAATGTGGGAGGTGGAGGAGGAAGAGTGTGTTGTTGGTGAGGAGAAGGAGGAGAAGGACAAGGAAGAGGCGCAAAGGTACTTAGAGTATGCAGCATCTAAACCGTCTTACTGAGGACTGCAGCATGTTGCAGATCTCTGCACATCTACCTGTGGTAGCGGTTTGCTGTCGTGTGAGGGTATAGTGTCAAAAAAGATGCCAAACAATTGGAAATGTTGGCTTCTCTCGTTCACCTTTGTTCTTTGTGCTGCTTTCCCCAAAGGGTTAAACACACTTCCAGAAAGTGTGACTTCAGGTTCTCACAATTTCCAATACAAACTGGAAAGAGTAAACTGGAAAGAGAAACACAGCACTCAATACCATGTGCTCTCTTTTTAAAATTGATCTCTTTCACCATAAGAGTTATATCTTAGTGTCAAATAAACACTCAGTTTGTAGCAGATGATTTTTGTTGTTTTTGGACCCCTAGAGGTTAGTAGATTCAAACTAATGTTGCCACATGATATAACTTTGCATTTTTCTGGTCTTCTGGTGTATAAAGCCTCCACAGTTTAAAATGTGTGTGAGGTAACCCTGGGGTGGCCCCTGGTGTGTCTGGGAAGCACAAACAAAGACTACCCCAGACCTAGTTAGTCAGAATGTCAGTCTCTTTGGTAGAGAGGAAACCAGGGTAGTTCAAGAAAAGTTCAGTTGGGAATGAGATATGAGATCATGTGATATCGTGTCACTGACCTACAGTGTTTCTATCACACAAACTGTTCTTTGTTATTATGCGGGTATTTTGGATGAGCTGCCATGAGGTATTATATGTGAACATACCCACTGTGTTAACATCAGCAGCTACAGGTGCTTGTGTGCGTTGTGTGTGTGACCTTTAGTGTTGTACGATAGTTAGACCAATTGTGGTGGATCACTTTTCAATGTCGCTAGCTGGGTGAAGCCTGTAGCTGAGTGTGGTACTGTCCCACAATAGTTTCCACTTGCGGTAGGTCACTCTTGGTTTAAGCTTCAAAGAATTTGTAAATTTCATAACTTATATGTGACGCTTTGGCTGTGGTGACGGCAGGTCACGTTGCTGAGATCACTTGTTAGTGATCACTGTTGGTTTGGAGTGTCATCTCATTTTTTTTATACAATAAAAAACAAACGTGCAACTCTGTCATATGTCTCCATGTTGTGTTGCGGTTGTTGAAAAATGAGTGGACAGGTGCAAAAAAGTATCAAAATAAATATATATTTATTACCACAAAGTGCTAAATTATGCAATTTATGTTCAGAGATTAGTATATTAGAGTCGTACTGTCGTCGTACTTCATTTTTTTGTGTGTATAAAACAGGGAGAAACTCTAAGTAGCTACTGTCTGTACTTGTTCGTGCTTATTCGTTGTTTATACGTTGTACCCAGCTATTGTTTGCTTTCCAGTTCAAGCCAACCATTCGACCAATCGTCACCTCCTCATAACCCAGGGCTGACACTCTGTTGACCTGCTGGAGGACTGAACATCAGCACATCTCCACAGCCTCCAGTTCGGTTGAATTTATTCTTCTCTGTGTTTCCTTTAGGTCGAAATGTCTTCAGCCTTGAGTTTTTTCCTTTTCTGAAGTTGTGTGTAATGAGGACACAGCAGTTTTTTTTTATTATTACTATTCTAACTGATATGCCACTGAAAATGTTTGATTTTGAGGCAGGAGTTTTCTGAATGCCGTTTGAAACTTTGGTTGTACAAAAAGAGTGGAAGGGACCAAGAAATAATAATAATAATGATCACATCCTGTTGGGGAGAGAGGCATGGTTTCAAATTCAAAGGAAAACTGAAAAAGCCACGTTTGAAAATAATTTTTAGCCGATTTTTTTTTTTTCGAGGAAAATGACCAATCAATAACAGCGCTAACTGATCTTCACCCTAGTGAAACAAAAACACAGAAAACTTCAGAGGCGTAATGGCCTCGAATACGTCTGTCCCCAAATGGAGTGAAAATTGTGCTCAGCAAGCGGCTCATCAGTGAAGACACAAATTGAAGACTCTGGGTTCTTAATGTGGAAGCAGTCGGCACAATAACGATCAGAGCTGGTCCTCGCTAATTTCAGGTCCACGTTGTGAGAATGAAGAAGTTATTAAAAAGACTCCAGCATGGGAAAACATCCCCAATAACTACACCTTTTTTTCCGTTCACTTAATCTTCTCTCATGACACTGCTGATAACCATTTTATTTCGCTTAATTTGTTTCTGCCCTTTGGCCCCAGTCTTTTCCTCAAACCCTGCACCAGCTACCCAACAGTCACGGAGGAATCCGACTGTGGGCAGCGAAGTTAAAACTACGCACTGCTGGCGTTTCCTGTACAGTACGGCTATCGCTTCAAATATCAGCCTGTTTCTTGTGTTTGGACGCGTAGATCTTTGCTAGTGTGAGCTGCTCACAAAAACAAAACAAAAAAAAAAACGCAGTGTACAGCTCCTGGGGTGTCATTAACAGGAAAATAATGTCCGATACATGTCAGACTGTGCCAGCTCAACAAAAGATGAAATCTTCCCTGTCCACAGAGCGTTCTACAATGCTCACTCTATGTATCATTTTGTGTGTTTCTGTGTGCAGATGCGGTTGTGGCTCTGGGATCATCTGTGGACTTCATCCCCCTTCACAAGTGTTCATTGCAGGGATTTGGGGAAATCTTCTTGGAGAGGGAACAAAAAGCTGCAGAGCACTGACCCTGTGGTTGCTGTCGTCTCCCGGAGCTCAGAAGGACACAACGGGAACAAAACACTAACTTTGCTGTGGGAAGTCTTTGCTCGAATCCTATTGTCAAACACAATATTCCCTCATACACATGCTTCTATACCGCGCCTTTTCACCCATCTTCATATTCCACTCTCATTCACGCAGTCTTTCAGTTATCGTATCTGTCTGACCTTCTTTTAACCTGATTCCACTTTCTAAGTCTACTTCTTGGTGAAAGAATGGTGAACGATGCCGCCGCGTGGTTTGATTCCTAGTCAAGTGCGTGCCCCCCCTCCACCCCTTGGACGTGCACAGAAATGAAAATATTTCCAGTCTGGCGGTGTGTAATGTCATTGTATAGAAAAATAAGAATAAACACAGCAGGTGGTGTGGAAGAAGGCTTGATGATCCTGCCAGCATAAGCACAAATTCACACACACGTCAAACCGTGAGATTATATACTGCTGCAGGCAGCCCATATGCATAAAGCTTTAACTTATGGTGGGGAGCAGAAAAAGGTGCTTCCACTTAACAGTCTGGGGGTTGCATGCAAATTTTTTTCCGCTCCATCTGTTGTGGGAAATGCATTTTCCTGGATTACATTCCACACAAGAGTGGAGGAAAGATGAGCAATAGAAGAGGAGAGAGAGAGAGAGAGAGAGGGAGCGATGTACACTATATGTAAATGGTGTAAATGGTAATACGAGAGATTTCAGGGGAATTTCTAATATGTCAGCAAATGAACACTTTTTGCACACCAGTACACACATTCTTTCCTGCCACTTACTTTGCTCCTCACCAGAGGGAACACCCTGCTGCGGCGAAGGGATGAAATTAACTCTAATCTTTTGGCCTATACGTCACGAGGGAATGGGGTGGTTTTTCAAAGTAAATATCAAAATGGACAGATATTCGCTTCGGGGAGTTGGCCTGTTGCCATGGCAGAGCGAAGCGGAAGAGTCAGCGAAAAATGGCTCGATAATAACAATCATCTAAAATAGATGGCACTCACCAGAAAGCTTGAGCGGCATAAACTGCATTGAGTGAAAATGCCAAGCTGTCGGGGAACATGTATTTCACGGGGTGTTAAATTGCCAATATAATGAAAAAGGACAAGATGGATACAATTAATGGGAAAACGATTTCCACCACAGCCACGGGGAGCGAAAACAAATTTGTGTATTCCTCCTGTAAGTAACACAACTTGACACGGCATTTAATTTCTTCCACGTTTTATTTCAATCTGTTGGATACAACAGTTGCTTACATTTTGTTTTTAATCTCCAAAGGTGCTGCATGGTGGCGGAAAATGTTGAATCTGATTTCAAGGCCAAATAGCTGCATAGGCTCGATCTGTCTGGCAAACTGCGGAAGGTGCTTTGGATCCTGACAGATCATCATTAGTCATGTCAACTGTCTACATTTTTGATTCGTCAAGGTGGACATCCTAAATAAAATCTATTCAACTTTAAACATACACTTCAAGACAAAAGTAGAAGGTGTGTCCAAACTTTGGACTGGTAGTGCATGTCTACATATATTTTAGGGATCACTTTATTTGACTTTCAGTGCTTTAAATAAAACCCATTGAAACTATTTTGCCTCTGTTTACTTAATAGTAATATAGTCTGCGAAGACAGCAAATGAAAGACTAAAATGTAAAAAATACAAAGGGAAAAACACAAACACTGTTTGAATGTTTCATGAAAGCAAAAATAAGCATATATGGTGCAGAAAAAATCCATTCAATTCAAATCTTCTCCGTCAGCTGTAGGTTTTCGAGTGATTTCAAGAGCACGAACAGCTTGCTCAAGCAGTTTGGATTAAAGATGAAATAATTGTACATCTGCAGAATAAAAAAGAAAAATGTCAAGGTTTCCAATAATGTGACCTGGGGTCACATACGTGGAAACAGACCCAGAAATGAAGCCCTGGGTTTGTATTCGGAGGCAACACTTCACCAACCTGTGCTGCATTTGTTGAGCATCCCTCTCCTTTGGATGTCATCACAATGTGACGCGTTTCACCTCACCCTGTGACTGTGCAAAAAATGTAAGGAGTGATTTTGTAAGTACTGAAAGCCTCGTATGAACCCACTTTTTCAGTCAAGCCTCGGCAGAGAATTCAATCATGTTAATTGCACTTCTTAATCAGATACTGTTGTGACTCCATCTGGTGCCCGTTTGTGCGACTCTGCGCGGAGCACAAAAGCGTCGGTATCTAGATTCAACAGTGTTTTTTTTTTTGTGTGAGAGGGAGATAGTGTGTGTGCACGGTGGGAGGAAGCTGCAAGACCTTGATTAAAGTGAGTTTAAGCAGAGTATCAGGCGGCTTTAAGCCTTGATTCCTTCTCCTGCCTTCAGCACTGAGCTCACAGTCGCTCATGTTCCTCTAGTTTAATTAGTGGCGGGATTACACTTCATCCCACGACTGACCCATAGATAACCTCGAACTAAACTCAAACACACAACCACAGTTACTTACTTGATATTGTGCTCATGCTTATGAGGTGCATTATGCACAGTGAGCTCCAACAATACACAGTGTAGATGGATAAGGGAAGCATTCTGAAGGCTTTGTTAAAGTCTAATATATCCTAATAAGAATGTATTATCTCAATTTGTGTTTTGCTCTGTATATTTTACCTCATGAGGCGGCCAACAGTGCATTAAAATGACAAAACCCCTTTGAGAATAAGGTGTTTGTAGTTTTTGCGTCTGCAGCTCATCTGCAACAATCGGATTTGCAGCTCTGAAGTCTAGTAATCCTTAATGACAAGTTAGTGGATGTGTTGATATTTTTTTAATTTTTTTGGACTTACAGGAAAAATTTTCATTGTTGCACCAGCCTCACACTGACAAGCTCTGTTTTTATGAATGGCACTTTCCCATCGTTGGAGTAACTGTTTTGCAGTTTGCTGCACAGATGAGACACTCTGTCTTTAGGTAATGCAGTTCAGCGTCACTACACACAAACTCCTCTACCCGTACTACACAGTTTAGGTTTTGCGAGAGCGGTGCTCAGAGAGTAGAATACAAAGGAGAGAAGGAAGAGGATGAAAACAAATGAAGGTTCGTGGCCTTCCAAAAGGCCTTTCCCCTGCCGGCTTTAGGGGGATCTTCTCTGTATTTTCCCTCAGAAGTTTTTGGTGAGGACATGCTGAGGACACTAAAGCAGCAGGCAGTTAAGTGGAGGATAAGTTGTCAAATGTTAGCGGCGGCTCTGGAGATTTTTGCCACTGCCTGACATACAGCTTTTTAAAGCTACCTTCAAAGCTACCGTCTACTGCTTCACATCGAAGGAAAGGGCATCACTGCCAGGGGGAGAAAGTTCACTCTTTAGAAAGAAACGGAGGCTTACGCATCGCAAGATGTCGCACATGTATCACATTCAGGAGCGGCCGTCTGCTACACATCACAGGATGTGAATGATACACATGCTTCATTCTGTACATCATTTAAAACCGTTCAGATATTACTGTGTAGATACTGTAGAAAATGGCACCACTTAGCTCTAGTATTGCCTTTGCACATCTGGTTAGATATTAACTGTATTTGTACTGTATTGTACACTCATAAAAAAAAGCTGATTCCAATTTTATTCTGTCTTTTTGAAGTTCTGACTGAGGGCCCACAACGTCACTTCGTTGAATATAAATGAACGTGCTGTGTGTGGTATTGATTGAAAACCCCTCTTCAACATACATACATACTCACACACAGATTTAAAAAATGATCCAGCATTTTCGAGCTCCTCAGGATTGAGTCATAACAGGATATAATTGTGAAACGTCTTTTAAATGAAAAAACACCAGGATCGATTTCGCCTCCTCATTCCCCTGCAGAAAAGTCTGCAATGAAAAGCCGTACTTTAAAGAGTTACCGATATCAATGAATCTCTTCAGAGGCTGTTCGGCTCTCTGAAATGCAGTAAAACGGATAGTATTCACACAATGTGCAGTTTGCCTGTGTGCATGGGGGAATGGCTTCGTTGGACAGTGCGGCCACTTTAACTCTTGAGTCAGTTAAAGAAAGAGATGCAGGAGCGATCCATCAGGGTCTCCTTTAGATAGTTGTCCACTTCCTAATTGCGTCTGGGAGATTGTCGCACCATCCACTTGACCTCAGGGTGACAGACTAACAGCTCACAGAGATGGGGGGGTGCGCGCGCACACACACACACACACACACACACACAAGGAAAACACACGTTTAAGTTATCTATTCACCCAGCACCGCTGATGCCTCGGACAAGACAATATGGGAATGGGGAGAATTCATTATCAAAGACAATACACATTCCTTCTGCTGGGGGCTTTGGTGGACTGCGATGCAATTAGTGTTAATTGCAGCCTCTGATGTTGTGGGATTGGAATTCATCAGATGAACTGTGATTGTCAGAGTAGCCCGTTAATTGAACTACGTGAAGTTGTACTTGCGTGACTTCAATGCTGAAGAGGAGAGGTCTGAAAAGCATTTCGGATGAAGTGCTTAGAGGTGTTAAACGCTGAAGTCTGAAACCTTTGACTGAAAGCCAGTGGGTTCCTGGTTGACATTCACTACATCGAGGTGCTTTACCAAAAGCTGCTCTTGCAAAATATGTAAACAGGAAAAGCTAAATGAGGCAGGGAGTTGTTTATCAAGTTAAGCGTAAAATTACTCAGATTCTGTCAGAGTGTGACAGACCACGAACGGAGCTTAGTTGTTCATTTTGGTAGTTGCCAGTAAACAAGTTTGACGATACTGTAAGAAAACTGAAACGAATGGACAACAGGAATAGAATATAAAGTTTAAAAAGTGAATGACAGGGGAGGAGATCCTTCAGTGGAGACACAGCTGGAGGAAGGATGAAGAGAGATAAATACAGTATGTGAGGAAACTAATGCAGGTATAAATAGCACTACAGACCTCTTGAGTACCTCACTGTGCTTCTTCTCCTCTGCCTCCTCCTCACCTTCTCCTCCCCATGCACCATCTCCCTTTACTTCCTCTACAGCGGGTTTCACGGCAGAAAGCAATTATTTAGCTTTTAACGTTGCCACTCAGATGCAACACTCAACCTTGCCCTCTTTTACCACTGACACACATCGGGCACATACACCCCCCTCTGTACCTTCTTTCACCTCTTTCCTCAGTCACCTGCCATTAGCAATAGATAATATTATATTAACTTTATTGTCATTACAACTTTATTGCCACAGGTACAAGGAAAAGAAATGGAGTTTAGCATCTAAACAGACGTACAATAAGCAGTAAGTGCATGTAGCATAAATAGTATGGTACAGGTTGGTTTTATAGCATACGGACAATATTTACAGATGGAAACCTATGTAAAGGTTAGGCCACATATACATAGATGGATTTATGTGTTAAATATAAGTAGACTATAAAAAGATAATTTGCAATAACATACAATATTCGGTACACAGTGTTGTCGAAAGAGGTTGTTTAAAGCAGGAGTCCCCAGACTGTACCCTTGGGCCAGACCTTCCTGCCAAACCAACTGGAGTGGCCCACTTAATATCCCAGACAATCCCTCTAAACTTCCCCATTAAAAAAAAAAAAAAAAAATATATATATATATATATATATATATATATATATATCCTATCACATATCCGTATTTAAAGGTTGGCATTCTAATTACATTTTAATATAATATTATTTTATATATTATTAGAAAGATGTTATTTTATTTTATAAAAGTGGATCATCTTCACCCGTCACACAATGATATATTCAGATTTTTTTTTTTTAAAACGACTAGTGACAAATCTAGGGACTTTTTCTGTTGCTCTTGTAGACTTTTGACGACAAAGATGTGAAAGCATGTATGTCTCTTCTAACCCTTCTCAACAAAGTAAGGGTGTGCTGCCTTGCCTCCGCCCACAGGTAATCCCCCCTCCCTCCCTCCCTCCCAGGCGTCAAGATCCGGGTCAGAACAATGGATCTGAGCCCATGTCTGTAAAAAGCTGCAGTTCATTGACTGGCCACTTGAGGCTTGAGTAGGTCTGAACGTCGACGCTATGAGGCTAAGTCGCTAAGTCCGTGCGCTTTCTTTACCTTACAGAGTGCCTCCAATATGGCGACCTCTTGATTGATGATGCACAGTGAAAACCCCCTCTATAATTTGTTACACACTGGTGACTTTATAGTATTATACAGTGAAATAATCCATGTAAAAAGCTCAGGTCTCAGGAGGATATGCTAGCCTGACCCATACAATTTTCTGTTATTGACTGACCCCAGCCTCCCATCACAGTAAGGAAAGTTGATGTGGCCCACACTGAGAAAAGTTTGGGGACCCCTGGCTTAAAGTGTCCAGAACAGTGCCACTATAGGACCATGGGGTCGCCTGTTGACAATTAAATGGCTCTTTCAGATGAGTGCTCTTTCACATGAGTGCTCTCTCACGGACGCAGACATGCAGTACATTTAGGT
Organism: Mugil cephalus; assembly: GCF_022458985.1. Lineage (NCBI taxonomy): Eukaryota > Metazoa > Chordata > Actinopteri > Mugiliformes > Mugilidae > Mugil > Mugil cephalus. Next base: position 19,429,727 of record NC_061776.1, on the reverse strand, counting down.
TGAGTGCTCCTGTCCAGGATGTCACCGCTCTGAACTGAGGTCTAAAAGGGCTTAAAATGAACAGTAAGTTTTCTGTTAGAGGTTCTAACTCATAAAAGATACACGTTCAAGTGAGTCTCTTCCCTGTAGAAATGTAAGTCAGTGTAGGAGATCTTCTATGAACGGAACATGCAAGTACTGTATCATCAGTCAAGCAAGCATCAAACCAATTCTGTTTGCTTCTTTTTCATAAAAAAGGAAAATGTCTACAAGCACACACCACCACCTCCGCAAGGCAGTACTTACAGTGTGTCCTGTTAATCATGCACTTCTTAAACATTCAAGCTGACATCAAAGTTGTCTGGAAGCTCTGATCGATCCAGACTGCATACCTGGTGTGTGAGGTACATGCTGAACCATCTTCGGTTAACGTGCTCGCACACTGCTACTGGCTACATGGAGAGGGGGTCTGGACTGAAGTAACACGGCTGCAAATCCAATAACTGGCAGGAAAAAATGTGCCACGGGTGAAGTGAATAGGCAACACTTTACCCTCAATCCATGGAACTACCCTTAAGCAAAGCATCTAACTCCTCAAACTACTCCCTAGGCCTCATTGTTCTTGTGTGTGAAATACAGATTTATTAAACAGAGACTTCAGGTGAAGCTGTCTAGCACTGAACCAGAGTCAGTAAACTTTATGTCTCTCTGTACAAACACACTATTAGTGGTTTGTGAGATATAACAGACCACATGATGAAACATTATTATTATGATTTATCATTTTGAATGATCAGTTATGAAAATAAGCTAAGGGAAATATTAATTAAGCCGTTTCTCCGACGCCTGCCTGTTCTCCTGTCACCCCTTTCATGCTTGACCTCAACCGTTGATTTTTTTTTTCTTTCCAACCAAATCACACCTCTCCTGAGTGGCGTTCAGCTTATTGGGTTCCTTCCGCAGTTTAGGGCTGCAGGTTGCTACTGAGATAATCGCATAACTTCCAAGTACAGCAGGGGTTCTCCATAAGCCTCTGAGCTGTAAATGTCACAGTGGCTCCAGCCAGTCCCTCTGTGAACCTCTCACTGACATGAGAAGGACTCTGCCTGGCGCTTTGAGGCACACGCTCAGTCGCATGTGTAAGCTTCACTGCACACGAACACGCATTCACACATGCAGCCTTTTTTTTCTTTCTTTCTTTTAAATATGCACGGTTGAATACAAACATCATCATCAAAGCCGTGATGAATTTAGAGGTAAGACGTGAGAAAGTTTGGAAACTATGCGCCAAGTCTTTAAAAAACACATTTTCCTTAGTTTGTGCTGTTGAAGGTGATTTAAAACTGATCTTCAGATGCAAATGATCCCAAAATAAAAGATGGAGTAATAGCTGTGAATAAGAAATGAAACCGGGGTTCATTTATTTTAAAGACAAAGGTGCTTGTTCAGATTTTAGTCCTCTTACATGAATCTGTACAATACAACTAGATTAATCCAACTACAACAGATTAAAGAATTTAGTGACTTCTCTGTGATGAGTACCAGATCTGCAGAAACATATCCATTCACAGCTATTAATGAGAAATGTGACATATTGATTTGAACCCTTTGGCCGAAAAATAAAACCACATTATACTAGGAAAAACAAACCGAACAAAACAAGATTTCTGCAAAACCACAGGCTGTCTGAGCTGTGGTTTTATATTGAGTCATAGCGTCTATGCACAGTGCATAGAAATTCAAACGGATAGCAGACAAGTCATCATCCAATAATGAACTCTAACCAGCCGCCTAATAAAACTGGAATTTACAATATAGGATCCCACGTGTGACACAACACGTTTGCCAGACTCTACGGACTAAATTTAGTGCTTTGGATGCAAGATGAAAGAACATTAACAGAATTTAAAACTGTTTGTTGTTTTTAATTAGCACAGCAACACACAGCATGAATCTTGACTTATATGGCAGACGAGCTCTAAAATAAAGAAACAGATAATGTAATATCATTAGACATATATGAAGTGATTTAGCTTTATTGACCTTTGCATTTAAATGTCAATAAATCTACTTATTTATTGCTTAATCTTTAAGTGTATTTGTTTCGTGTATTTATTCATTTATTGGTTTCTATACAAAGAGAAAATCTCTTTGTCTCTCATCCCAATTTACTTCCACAAACTTGTTTGTTATTGTCTTTTCCTTTCACGTTTCGCTACACATTTATGCTTCATGATGTAAATGAGGCGGGCTGCCACTCAAAAGTTTTGCCTGTTGGTTACAGCTTAATAAAGGATACGGCTGTGTATTGTTATTTGGGGGCCTTGTATGGCATTTTGATGCGCGGTGGAGTCAAGCACTGTGGTGGTAACAATGATCTCGGTGGAAGGGACGCGCCCTTATGAGTAATTTGGACCAAAAGCCAGAAGTCCGATATCGTGTTGTTGCTGTTTGGATCATCATCATCACAAACCAAGTTCTGTCGGCCTCCGTAGGAATTTGACATTTACTCACACTGACAGGTACGCATATCATGTATGAGTTGCTTTGAGACTGGCTGAATGAGGCTTTCTGGATGGGAGCAGGCCACGGAAGAAAAAAAATACTTTGATTAATGCAGAGAAGTAAGCAGCTCTTAGAGTAGTGAACACTATGAGCAACTGTTCAACCAACAGGGAGCCATTTGATTCCATGTTGATGTTAAAAACATAGATCAGTGTTCATCCATCATTTAGCGTCTTCTACTCCGTGTGCCTGTAGAGCTGATGAGTCTTTATGTAGTCTTTGAAATATCTGAACAGACTGTGTCGCCCAAAACCCAGCAGTTAAGCATTTATCCACCTCATTTGTTCCATTCACTTTCTCTCATCTCGCTCATTCGGCCCTTTGTATTTCTCCCCCTTTGATATGAACACTTGGACACGCAATCATTTTCACATTATCTGCTGTAGATGTTTAACTGTAGCATGGGTTAAGGCAAACAAAACATCAATGAAATCTGACAGGTGGCATTTGAGAACCCCGGGAGACCTTTTGCATGCTAATGCACTCTTATTAAAATGACATAACTGAACCATCAGTCAGGCGGGCCAGCAGGGGAGTTGGGCTGTGGGGTAAGACCGCATGCAGCATTCATCAGGAAGGTAAATTCAGAGAAAACATCTTGAGAGAAGGTAATGAGCAGTGTAGTTTTGATATTCTGTGGAGGTTAAGATAACCTAATCTGTCATCTTTCATTGATCTCCGCATGCTAGTTATGTTTGTCATAACAGACGGCAGGCAATAGCTCATGCGTGCGTCGCTGTCATGTTTGATCATTTGTCAGTTCCTCGGCGGCAGTAACTGTGAACGCGTCTTTGTTTTTAGAGAGAACAGCTCTATTCATTTATACAAATTTGCTGCTGTGAATCACAGCATGGAAAAGAACAGCAATAAAGCTGATTTCAATTTTCGTGTGCAAAACTGCCACATCTGTTTTGTCTCTGGTGAATACGGTAACAACAATTATTATGTAGGGTATGTAGAAGAAAAAGCACACAAAGTATATGAGTGCACATCCTGATCATAGAATAGGATTTTAACTATGTCTCATCCCATAAGACATGATTAACAGGTCCTAGGTGATGATCATTATTTCCTTCATTCTCTGTAACTCCTTTAATTACAAATGAAATGAATGATTTCTATACAACATGTATGTAACCCCAGGAAAAATATCAAACATGTTATTTTGCAAATAAATAAAAAAAATAACAGGCTGACTCACCTGCCAACTGTAGGTGGATATTGGAATATTGGATCACGATACGTCATCAAGACATGACTTTGTTTTGCATTATTTCATGGTAGGGACACACCAAACAGGCCTTAAAGAACTAGAGGCAACAGCTCTGATGTCAATTCAGGTCTCCCTTGTCTCATCTCATCTTGTCTTCTACTACCGCTTACCCTCACTAGGGTCGCAGGGGTTGCTGGATCCTATCCCAGCTGTCACTGGACGAGAGAGGCGGCGTACTCCTTGGACAGGCCGCCAGTCTATTGTAGCCTATCACCAATCAACCTGACCTAACAGGTGGGAGGAAACCGGAGCACCCGGAGAGAACCCACGCAGACATGGCAAACTCCACCCAGAAAGGCGAAACCAGACCTTCTCGCTGGGAGGCAACCACCGAGGTGCTGTGCCGGCCAGTCATCTTTGTCTGGGCCAAAAAGTTGCATCTGAAGAAGACTACAGCTGATGCCTCCATGGGGAGCACAGAGATTCTACGCTAAGACTGGGAAACCCGGAAGAGTCACTCACTGTCACCTGGAGCACACCGGAAATACTCAACGAAAATACTCAACGGCAACCCAACTCCATCAAACGGAGAGTCATCAACGTGGTGTGTCATGGTGCTTAGATAAACATGATCTGGTTCTTCACAGACATGTAGGATTCACTTTAAATTACTCACATGGTCAATGATCTCAAACAGAGAATAACTAAATGTACTGTATATAAAACACTGACATTTTACATAGAATCATTTGTTAGTAACCTGGAAAAAACACTAAAACTGCATTCAGAAAAAACACTGGCTCATTTACATTCACATATTCTGCGGCGCATATACTGAGACATATATTCCCTTTTAATTAGACAATATAAAACACATATTTCTATTTTCTGTTGCAGTGTTGCCAGGCTAGGAGGTGGTTTAATTCTAACAGTAAACTCCTTGCGTCCAGATGTTGTCTTGACTTGACTATTTGGTATATTTAGAGATAGACTGTAGTTATGTTAACAATGCACACAGATGCCTTTGCTGACCGTACCAAAGGTCAGTCTCACTAATTAGGCCTTCATAATGAATTTTATGAATTGTGCTAATAACACTCCACCCAAATGTGGTGTGGGTTGACAGAACCCTCACCTCGTAGCGACTAGCCCCAATCGTGATAAAGTTAAATGACACCAAAAGGTCAGCCAAAGGTCTTAGAAGGGCAGGGAGCGGTTGGTATTAGACTGTCCTCATCTGTTTGTACCATGGGAGGTAGCGGAACGTAGATAAAAGAGATTTCCTTGTTCCCTTCTCTACCTCTTTTTTTTATCACTTTGTTCTCACTTACCCACAATTAGCAGAGACAAAGAAATCCTCAGGGGTGGTACACCAGATAAAAACCTGAGGAAGAATACTAATAACCTTAGTGGAAATCATAAATGAGTCTAGCAGCTGCAGTGCTGTACTGTAGAGCTCTGGGCTTTTCTAACACAACTAGAGCTGAGAGCGGACAGAAGGACCTTGACCACACTGAGCGCAGCTTAAATTTGAGTTTATTCTTAACTATTTATCAACATTAGTAAGACTGAGGCATGCTAAATGAGTTTTTGGATGAATCCCTTGAACTATGAAATGCATGAAAAAAAGACTATAAATATTTGGTTGGTCTGCGGTCCAACTGGAAGCAACACACTCAAGGACTTCTGATCCATATTTAATATGATAATCACGATTGTTTCCAGGATCAGCTCCAGATGCTTCATATTTAGATGTGGACCGAGCAACATTTATGATTCGTTTTGACACAATGCTCTTCAAATTTACAGACAGTCTGCCTACACTAATTTGGCTTTTCACTGAACGTTTAACTCTGGATTGAGAATAACTTTTCAAATAAATTTCTTGCTACAGTGTCCTTCCAAGGAGAGAATTGAGTCATTTGCAGCTGGTGCAGAGCCAAGAGAGTGGCTGTAAGTATATGTTAGCTAGAACTCTGACTTAGTTCTGCTCAGCACTTGACTGATGGCACTCGCTGCCCTCTTCCATTATTCTGTCACTCGTTTGAAATTGCCTTTCAAACGTTCTGGCACTTCTGGAAAGTGAGCGTTCCTTCTTTTTTTTTTTTTGTCCGGAGAACAGAAAGGAGGCATGGTGGCAGGTGAAATGGCATAAAAATCCCATTTTACTTGCACAGCTGTCAGATCCTGTAGGACCACTTCAGAGATGATCTGACCCTGCGCCGTGAATGGAATGCCAAGACGGGAGCAAAGTGCGCTGAGCGGGGAAATTAGGGAGGATGTTGGAGAGTCAAAAATGTCCCCAGAAACAAAGAAATTTGACAAAAATTAAAGTTGAATTCCTCCAACAGTTCGCAGCCTTCACAGTACGTCAGGAGCAACCTCCCTTTTTTCTTGTCCTCAGCTCAACCCCTGTGTGTGGGCCTGCTGGTGACATGACGCATCACTCTAAGGCACTATTAATGACCGAGCTCCCCTTTTTTTCCAGTGCTGACACTCATCCATCTACCCTCGGCCATGAGAAATATCACTCCTTCTCTAAATTAGACTCCACTGCATGAGGCATAAAATGGATGGGTTGGAAATTAGGACATTACAATCATTACACTGCCGAAGTTGACCCTTCAGACCTATGTCCAGCAGAGCATACGCAGCCCTAAGGTTATGTGTGAGCGTGAGGCACTTCATTAGAAGTATATTGAGCCACAAGGAAGGAATCTAATTTGTTGAACTAACTAACAACTGAGTAGCAAGGTGCCTTTTGACGGCGTGATGTGAGGCTTCTTAGAGAAGAAAAGTCTGTTTTGTTAAAAAAAAAAATAACATGGACCTTGTTTTCCTGCATTTGAGCTTAAATAGTGACAGAGATAAAAATCTTCACATTACAGCTGTTTTCAAGTTTTGAATGATTTGGATTTCAGTGACAGTTACAACACAGCTGTAGTTGTGGCATCAAATCGTCAGCTCACAAAATGAGCTCTCAGTTTTTATGAGAGCACATAATTTAATCCTGTAGCCCTTATTTGACCTCCCTCTCTCTCAGGTAAACACCGTTCTTAATATTAAAGTCTCTTCAGTGTCACTGAATGAGGTTCATTGTGTCTTTCACTCTACTCAAAAATATGATTCGTTATTTGAAAATGTACGAGAGATTCACTTCTAACGCAGTGAGATAAAAGTAATAAGATGTGTTACCACTGTGCATCTTGATCCTTTACAATCTGCAGGCGTCACACTGAAATTAGTTTTTTGATTACTTATTTAATTAGACTACGGCGGTTTTCTCTCACAAAGGCAATTTCTTTCTGCGAGACATTATATACAGTGCTGTCAATCACACAAAGCAGACATGAAACATTTTAGACTCCCTTATAGGCACATAATATCTATTATCTATAAACACTTGAATGATTCTGATGAACAGTTTATTTCAACTACATAGTTTTATTGGTCTGGACCTTGCTCTGAACCGAGGTTCGACTCATTTTATCTGTGATGTATTTACAGATCCAGTCTTAAACCGTCTGAACTGCTCACAGACTCATCAGTTAATATGTAAAATGTCCGACACCCGGAGCAATCTGGTCTACATGTACTCTGAACAGCTGACGGTGAAGTTAAACATTCATAAACATGGTACATTTTGACTAGCATACTAGATATGTCCATGTCCACTCTAACAAAATGAAAATCATTTCTTTGACCACAGTCTCTGCTGTGTTTATTTCTACGTCAAGTGGTTCATTCATTCCCTGATCTGGCACGGAAATCTAGATAATACTCTTTAATAGTGCTGCACTATTATTATCAACTTTTCAGAATTTAGGAAGAAGAACAATGTCTGTAAAGTTTGTCTGCGGAGGGTGTGACGTAATCCAATTTCAAAAATGTTGAAAGGGTGCTAATGTTATATATAAAACAAAAAAATGTAAATATAAAACATAGGTCTTCAACAGGGGGTCCATGACCCCTAAGGGATCTGCAGAGGTACTGCAGGGGGGATCGCAACATCTTTGGTTGATGAGACATTTTTCATATTTATTTATTTGTTTATTTATTTATTTTATTGTATTAATTTAATAAATAAATGATATGAGATTAAGATGACTGAATAAATGTTTTATTACATATTTCTTGAGGTCCCTAGCCTGAAGCCAGCCCAAGGTTGCACTATTTTAAAGGAGGAATGTAGTTCAGTTTGGAATTAATTTTGCCTGGCAAATATCTGACAAAAAAAAATCTTTGGGTGGGCTTTATGCGGTGATGAAAAGCAGCGTGGCCGTACATGTCGTCTGAGCATTGTGGAGGTTGTTTACAACTAAAATGGCTCTGATTCTGTGTGTGCGAGATATTTTATTTTCTCTTTATCGATGGGAACACGCCGCACAATTAAATCCAAATGGCGTGTTAGCAGACACATATTCTGATAAGAAATGAGTCTGGCTACACCAGACTAAGCGTTCCCCAGGAAACACTAGTCCACCGAGAACAGGGGCTTTATTGTTCAGCAGTTGTGGGGAGGTTTGAATCACAGTCACAGTCATCAATTCTGTGCCTATACACAATACTGTGGTGGTTTGTGCATTTAAATATTTATTTATATGCACTGTAACTTCAATTAACTTCAGTGAGAGAGAACTGTAGTGAGAGAGAGTCTGATGTGTAGGGTAGAGGTTGTGATAAATGAGAAAGGGAAAGGGTTATAGAACAACAGAGGAACTAGTCTGTTACAACAATAGAGAGATGAGGTGAAGTCAGCTCAGTGCAGGGGTCACAAATGATGGAGGACAAAGTTAGTCTGACTGAAGTTAGTCTGACTGATATTGTACACAGGTCGAAAAGCCAGATTATCCCATTTTATGCTCACATGAACAAGGCAAATGGAGTGAGGAAGATATGCAAATTGCTGTCTAATTGGCCTGTCAAGATACTGAAGCCCTGTCAAACCCCTGTCAGACAGAAAGAGAGAGAAAGAGGGAGAGAGGGAGCCGGCGCCAGAGAACACAGAGAATTACTGGATTAGTTTCAGCTGCTATTCTCTGCACATTTCATTAAGTAATTTCAGCTCACACCAGGACCATGGGTCAGCGCTCTATCCTTGAAGTGCAGGTTCTTTCAGCTGTCACTGCGAGAACAGAGAGGCAGCTCATCGCCTGCTCTGCCGCACGCCTCCCGTCTCTCTCCCCACAGAAAACAGAACCGCTGCCAGTAAACAAGCTTTCACTGGCGCTCCTCCTTTGCAGATGGTACAAGGAGGACAGATTTCAATACAGAAAAGGTGGCAGGAAAATACTATGAGAGCAAATATTGAAACTGGAACAAGTCTGTGTGCGCAACAACCTTCCCCGTCCTCTTCCCTTTACCTATTAACTATACCTGCACCGCCACTGACAGACTGAACAAGCGGACCTATCTTCAGACTTTTATGCAGCCTGGTAGATTAGATAGCCCTGGCATAATACACGCAGAAACTGTGAAATGTGACCTTGCTAGGTTCTTGAAAGGCTCCGTTTACAGTGATGATGAAGATTTCTTCAACCCAAGATTAATAGATATTAATATTTGGACAACATGAGAATCTTGCAGAAAGAATAAAATGTTAATGTTAATATTAATTAGATATCAAAACTATATATGATCCATGTATAGTGACAGAAGCATGTAGTCCTAAAAAGGTAATAGCACTTCTTCTTTGTTTGCAACGCTGTTATCAAAGTCTAAAGTCGGCCCATTTTGTCCTATTTCTGTTCTGTAATAACCCTGTTTAGCCGCTTCAACCTTTTTTCATTTTTTTGGTTAAAGACTTCTATTTCTCTGGAAAAAAATGGAAATGATTATATAAATTTTCTCACATTGCTACTGAGAGACTCCATGAAGCTCTTTACATGTTCTATTTAAATATATACATTCTATATCACAGGTCTTAAACAGGGGGTCTGCAGAAGTAGCTCACTGCAGGGAGGTGCACAATCTTTGGTTGATTTGAAAATTTTCATTACATTACATTTCATTACACAATTTTCTCCCACAAATTTAAATTTCTTTAAATACACATTAAAATGAATCCAAAATATTTTAGTAACGGGATAAGTCAGTGCTTCACTCATTCAGCAATACAGGAGCTGTCTCAACAACACACCGTGTCACACAGAGCGCCACACTAGCTGAGTTCTGTCAATCTAAGCCTCCTGTACACCATAGGCCCCGCCCCTACCGCCCCTGCTGTGCCAGTCACAAGGCCGCCAAGGCTGTCAGGTTCCCTGCAATTGGCCGAGGGCCTAGTCAGTCCCCGGGTGAAATCCCAGACGCACGCTCCAATATAAGCAGAAGAGAAGCTAACAATGCAGCTAGCATCCATCAGTCAACTACTGAGGTCAACATGGCTGGTGATTCACTGTCCCTACTACATTTAGCTATGTTTAAAGTCAAAACTTCAGTCTGTCAATTATTTTCTTTAACTGTCAATTACTTATACGTACACCAGCTAGGTATGTTATTGTAAGGTATGTCTACGGCAGTAAAAAAAATGAATATTTGAAATTGCGTATTATTTAAATAGCTTAATATTGAATGCAAAATTATAATAATGTACATTTATCAATGGCTCTAGGCCGGGTTTAATATAGAACACATATAGTAGGTAGGGTGTCCCTACTTATTCTTTACAACAGTTCAGGGGTCCTTGGCCCAAAAAACGTTGTAAGAAAGATTTGTGTCACAAATGCATTGTATCAGAACTAATAAAAGTTGAACAAACTGAAAAATGTGCATTACACGTATGAAATACCTACTCCTTTAATAAACAGCAATATTTAACCTCACAAACACAAAGGACACAAGAAAACCACACACGCTCAGCTCATTACCAGCGGACTCACACAAAGAATTAATAGAGAACTATAGAGAAATTGAAAATCATTGCATCGTCCGAAATGAGAGACAGATCAAGAGCAAAATAGAAAGAATGGGGTATTAGGGTGATAATGGAAGGGACCGGGTCCCTCGCAAAATCAATCAGACGCTAAGAGGTTGTTTGACACTGCGAGCAATTTGACAATTCAGCGATGACAGAGCTCCAGTGGAGCATTACTGGATGTGTAATTACTCTGACCATCTGAAATGGATCCAATTAGCCTGCCTCAGACAAGCATGGCGATTACCAAAATAGAGAGGGTCATGTTTGTCAGGATTTCTAGAAAGTACTTGATACTGATACGGAATGTGCGAGCATGTTTTCTGGGTTCATCGCATATTTGACTTCTGCTGGCTCTGTGGTGCATCGCCTTGTTACAAGTGCTGCATTTTCACACAAGACGAGGATCCAGCCATGTCATAGACGGTAGTGTGTTAAGCAATGAATTCAATAGGAAGGAAGAGAACGTTAAACAGCCCAGTGAAAGACTGAATGGTATAATTAAAGCTTGGCTCTGAAGGGCAGAAAGTGTAATCTTGTATAGCCTGTTGACAACCAGAGGCTAAGCTGGAGGGAAAAAAACGCTATTTACAGAAGCCTGTTTGTATGTACACAAACATGCATCACCTGCAGTGGAAAACATGCGGAAAACATGTCAAGGAGACCAACCACAAGACCACAGGTTTAGTCAGATGCAAGGTGTCGTTCAGTGTACTCTAGATGTTTTCATTACAAATATTTCAATTTCAACGTCTGCATTTGCCTCCTTTAGCACCGGTTACATTTACACACTGCTGTCACCAATTGAAAACAATTGCACAACATTCACTCAAATTTAATTCAATGAAGCATTAACACAAATTCTTTTTTGTGCTATTTAGGAAAATCAGGAAGTGAAGAAAGCAGCAGTAACACACTAAGGAAAGCAAGCAGAATCTGAAGTGCGGTCATGGTAAATAATGTCACCCAGTGCAGGGCAGTTATACACCCTGTAGCATCAAAATTGCCAAAATTTGAAGACAAAGAAGAATGCAAACGGAAACAAATGAGCAGAAAAGCTCTGCCAGGAGCTTCTCTCAACATACTGTCAATATAAAGTTAATCATGAACTGAGAAAGAGCTTTCTGGGTAGCTAGTATGTTGATACGAGTAATAAAAACATGAATAATATCTCTCTGAAGAAGTACATGTAAAACAGATTTTTTTTTTTAAAAGTGCGATTAATTTGATTAACATGCACTAACTATGGGCGTCACACAGTTAATCGTCATTAAATATTATTGCTCTATTGACAGTCCTATTTAAAATACATTTCTGAAATAAAGTCTTTTGCATTTAAATGACAACATCTGCAGGGAGAGCAACTAGCGAGCTTTAACAGACCAGAGGGAAAATCCGCGGGAGCAGGAGAGCAGAATGAATAAAATCTGGCAATAATAAAATCATAAAACACAATATGGCTCTGGTTCGTAATGTAATGTCGCCGACTGAAATTACAAGTTCCAGTGAATCTATGGTTACGTGGAATAGTTTAAATGAAATGATCCGCTGAGCCATTCTCTGGAAAGAAAACATGGGTATAAGGAGATAAGAGCAGCACTAATTATTCCTGTTATAGACCGGACCCACTTCCAAACGGTAAAACATGAATAACTAATAATATAAAAGTGTGCTGGATCCAGGTGATATCCTGTATGATGTAACAACTTATTATAATACTTTTTAATGGAAAATGTTGCACATAATTATGTGGTAATTCTGTGTGGGTTTCTCACAAAGACCACCAACTTTTTTTATAGAAATGTGAATAATTAATAGCGGCTATGCTAACTTAAAAAATTATTTAAACCATTTGATGAGCGCAAGTTTATTGTAAGTTACAGACCTGCTTCACTATGGCCTCACAGCTCTGCAGCCACTGCAGAAGTTTAACTACTACGCACGGCAGTGAAAGAAGAGGACAGAGAAGAGCAGAGTGAGAGTGGCAGGAACAGTGATATGTTCCTCCTCGGGGCAGAGAAACAGACACCTGCCTGGTTTGATCAGACTGTCCCTCCAAAATCCTCGCTTATCCTTTGATGATCCATCACATCAGCACTTTCTGTTCTCTGTCTCTTTTTTACACGCACACACAGGCGCATGAACTCACTGCATATGCCTATTTCCTTTTTTTTTCTGGGGTACGTTTCTCCCTTTCATCTCCTCCTCTCACCTCACCTGCCTTTTTTTTTCCCTAAAAAATCTTTTTTTTCTCTCTGCCTTCCTACTCCGCTTCCTCTGTTTGCCTCACCACTTCTGAAGCGTGTCACAGCTTCTGCTTTGTTGAGCCCTACAGTTTAATTAGCACTTCTGCTTTTGTCACCTTGGTGCAGTATCACTCTCAGGTACTCGCTGTGGGCAGATTCGGATTTGGCAACGGGACGTTGGCTGTGAACCGACTGTGAAGATGCCCGACAGGAACAAAGCCAGAACCATGACCATGATCTGTGGTGAACATTTTACTCTAATGCAATCTTGCCACAGAATTCTCCACCTTATATCTCCCTATTATCCATTTCACTCTTAACATCCAATTTCTCTTTTTCGTTGTGATATCATGCTGTCCTGCTGTTTCTAAGAAGGTGGAAAATACCTTGGTTGACGCACACGTGCAGCACATAAAAGGCTGCTGTTGTCATGTCATTGTATTTTATTGAACAGCAACAAACAATACAGCTATACGAAAAAGGAGAATCAGGTAGAGATTACATCGTGTCTATCCCACCTTACGATATGGAGAAAAAAGTGGAGAAAGCCTTGGAAAGTCACCACTGTTTGTGGTCCAATTTGCAGCTAATGAGGGATTGTCCCAGTAAGAGCTGGAGGAATGTTCAAACCTTTCCCTCATAATTATTTAACTGCCACTCATTGTGCCTTATTAGCAAATCTGGTTTTGGAAATAACGCCTTCTCCCTTTTTTTTAACACTCACAATTGGCTTTGAACTTATGATAATAAGCTCTATATTTTCCAATTCATACTACAGACAATACATGGATTTTAACTAAGTTCTTATTGAAAATAGGTTGAAAGGCACTGGAAAGTAAATAATGTGTTTCGCTTCTTTGCCGTATTGTTTTTTAACAGAATAACAGTGGAATTGGGAAGAAGAAGCGTTTCAAAGCATGGTGTAAATACACTGATCAGCCACATCATTATGACCACTGAGATGAGAAGTAAATAACATGTGTTCAGCTGGAGACCTGGCATCCATGTGGATGTTGCCTAGAAATGTACCACCCACTTGGACGAGACCAGACACCCCCACCCCTGAGGAATGACACTCCTTGATGTATTAGGGCATTAGAAAGGCAATATAAGGAAGGTGGTCATAATGTTATGCTTGATTGGTGCGTATATTAGCATTAGAACGGCAGCGAAAGAGAAGATCAAATATTTATTATTTAAAAACAATATATAACCGAAAGACGCCACGCCGTCCAATCACATCGTGTTTGCATTCAGTGTGAGTAAAACTCATTACGGATATCCTGGCACTCAAATCAACATGATGAATGTCTTTGTTTCCTCATAAAACAATTGAAAAGCTGATTACATTACACTGTATTACACATTTTGAAGTGAAGAAAACATGACCTCAACTGCACGTTGGTGCTGGATGGATTTCTAGTGGTTTAAATACTGGTAAAATTGGGAAGTTTGTACCTACAGAGGACATAGTTTTAAATCTAGTGGAAGAAATGTCATTTGTTCTTCCTAACCTTCAGGCATGTACAATATGCAACATCTTAGGGCCATGAAACACCGTTAGTCAGCCACTTTCAAATGTCGGGCTGCTGGTGAGCAACTGTGTCCTTTTATCCAGACAAAAAGGGATAGTTAAGAATTTTTTTTAAAATGCTTGACATGTTTTGAACGTCACCTGCAGTCTGCTCCAGAGGCATCATCTGGCAGATGTGATGTGTCAATTAAAAGGTGTTTTCCCTGTAGCCGGGACCAACCTGATGGTCCTGACAGATCCACCAGGATGGCCCCGCCATCTGATGGTCTTTGGAGGAGAAATCCCACGTATGAATGCTCCCTCATCCTGATCCATGGTCCGGTCAGCCCGCTTCCTGCTTTCAACGGCCTCTGTGATCCAGCGCTTGAATTTGTTGTTTTGTGACCCGATGATTCTTGCTCCATAATGGCCCATTTTAGATTCAGTTCTTCTGCTATTATATTTGTGTTCTTGTAAGTTGGCCTAAGGTTTCTGCTAGTTTTGCTGGTGAGCCACTGGTCCAACCCCTGTTGCCAGATTTTGAGCTGATTCACCATGTTGAATCGATGCCAGAACAAATCTGTGAGAAAGATCTCCCTGTCTGGCTGTCTAGCTTGGAAAACCTGTGCTAAAGGAAAACTAGACAATGGCAGCCGTCCATAGTCTGTTTGAGGCGACATCACAGTCATTGCCAGTGGTTCTTTGATGTCAAATTGGTGTCTCTGTAACTTTACTAACATAATAGAGGGTGTGCATGTGACGTCACAGCAAGTGAGGTCTCCACGGTTACGGCCACTGAGTGGCAAAAACTGACAGTTGAGCATTGAGATTACTAGTTTGAATCATAGGCTTTAATAGCGCCTAAATTGTAAAATGAATAGCTCTTGTGCAATTGACTGTACCAGATTTGAAAAGCACTCAGAGATATATTTTTACAGATATCTGCCAAAGAAAAGAGAAGTAAATGGATTGCTGCACTAGAAGAAACAACTGGAATCCAGTGGTTCACATTTAGTGTCAGGTAATATTAATTTATGTTGTATTTTTTGTTGAAGTCATACCTTAAGTTTCTTCTTAAGTTACGTTCTGGAGGCCGTCAGATAAGTTTGTGGATGTTGTTTTTTTGGCGTAGTTACGGCCGACAGTAACTATTTCAGTTCCAACAATAAATAATAACAATAAACCAATAAAGAGAATATTTGTGATCACTCTTCGTCATCCACTCGTCGCTACAGTATTATATGGCTAATGTTACGTCTCAGTAAAGCTCTTACCATTAGCATCTTTATTTAGCTACATTTATCATAACTGAAATTACCTAGAAAATAACTTAAACTAACTGAAACTGAGGCCAATCCACCTTTCCAAATAAGCTGGTACTCTAGTACAAAGCTGTTGGAGCTGTGTTGTATAAAGTAACAAAAGGTCATACTTTAGTATAAGTATACTATTTCTCAGTGTTGAAATCAGGTCCATATAAATATCAGGATAACAGATTTCTGGCCACATGTCAACATCCGTGAACCATTTGTTCGTATGGATCATTGTTGAGTCCAGTAGTTCTTACTTTTCTCCTGGTCTTGCCTTATTTGTTGCTACATTTCACTATGATTTTTCCACTAAGGGGGACGTGGCCCCAGGCGACCATAACGTCAGTGCATACCCTCTACAGAAAGATCACCGATTTAAAGACATCAGCTACGCAAATTTACAAATCATATGTGCTGAACAAAACAACAGTGTAACTCTGCACTCAAAGTGCAGTCAATGTAATGGTGAGAATCAACTGTAGCCTATGCAAACACATCGGTATGCACACCCACATGTACACCCCCCCCCCCGCGCTCGCTATCTCTCCCCCACGCCACAAATGGGAGTAATCAAACATGTTTTGTGGTGACCTTCTCTCATTCTCACTGTCCATCTGTCTCCCCCATTCTCTCTCAGCGATGCATTCTTCTCTTACTCTCCAATTCTCCTACTACTTTTGTTCCTTCACCCTGTGTGAGTTCTGCAGAGGAAACAATGTACCACAGGACATTATTCTGGTACCGTGATGGATGGCAAGAATCCTCATCTGTTGACTGTGGCCTTGAGATAAAGAATAAGCAAATGAAACTGCCTACTTGCCTTGCAGCACCCTGGAGTCCACTGCCACCATTTCTCATGCTAATTTGATTGAGAACGCTCCATCAGCACACACTCCCCGACCCACACACCTTTGCTCATGGGAGGTTTTGCAGGGTGGGTGAGGGGGTAGAGGATGGAGGGTGCCATCAAGGCACACTGTAATAACAAATTTATCTCCAGGATGCCTGTCTCAGCGTATAATGTTCAAGTTAGGCCCGTTGTGGGTAGTTTACATCAAAGTGAAATGCGGTGCTGCTGGTGAGGACAGAACCACGGACAGGAAGGAAAGAAAGACGGTGTGTAGATAAAAGGGCGAAGTAGAATAAGGAGAGATGATAAGGCCAAAAGATGAGAGGAGGGATAACAAACAAGCAGGGAGATGTATAAGAGTACAGAAAATAGGAGAGCACTTAACAACCCTGGTCTATGTTCCCACACTGCAATGTATGTGGAGCCAGAAGGATAGCGCACTCCTTTCTGCAGTAAAACAAAACCAGGATTGATGAGAGTGTCTGTAATGTCTAAGTGACTGTCTGTGTATGGGCTCGCTAGGAGCAAAGTGTCCAGATAGCGATGGGGGGAAAAAGGATAGTTGGATTGAGAGAGCAGGAATGTGGCGCTAGGTGGAGAAAAAGACATAAATGAAGGCAGAGATCGAGATAAAAAAAAACAAAAAACAAAAACAGTTCGACTCCAAGAAGGAGGGGGATCGCGCAAAACAGAGGGGGAGCTTTAGCGGTAGACAATTGCGGAGGGAGATAAATTGGGACAGAGCTGCTCTTTTATGGCCATTTTTTTCAGTCTCCTTGGTAGCTATTGTGTGCGTTTCATTCATTAGACTGCATGCAATGAAAAACATTCAGGGAGAGAAATATCGCCAGTCAGCAGCCAGTGCACAGCTCTGCTTTTTCCTCATGGGCAATATTTCACCAGGCTTGACCTTCTCAAGTAAACAAACCTCATGTTAATCATAGAGGGGAAAAAAAACAATTAAAATGAATTTCCTCTTTTGTCTGCTTACTTGTCATGCTGTCACCACACCGGTACTGCATCACCGACATGGTTGCCAGGGAAAGCTATGTGCTGTAAACTACTGTAAGGCAACTGGACTAGACAGACACAATTGCTGTGAGGAGTATCTTCAATGTCTCCACTTGTAATGAATAAAACATGACTGATGTGGCTGCTTTTGCTAAGTATATTCTGTATCTTGTTTCTGAAAACAAATTCCTCCATACTAAGAGGGCCAGTAAATGCTCCGATACTCCAGCACTTCTTAATTTTTCCCTATGGCGTAACTAGATTTTGCCGTCACACCAGGAGTTCTCAAAGGTAGCCTGTATCCTCTCCTGCTAATTCATAATGGAGCTTAAAGAACATTACCATGGTGACACTAATAAGTGTCATTCGCCTTTTTCTGTTCTCACTTGCATTACATAGAGGGACAACAATGTGCTCTCTCAGATGAAGACATGGTTTCACTTTAAACACATTGCCCCAAAAAACTCAGCTAATAGGTACGAGCCTCCTACTGGATAATTACTGCATGGGTGATTATCTTTCAGCTGTCAACAAGTTATTTAACCCCAACTGATGAAATGTAGTAGCTTCTCATTCTTAAACAACCATGTCAAAAGACACATCTGTGAAAAGATGTTAGTCTGTTTGAGAAGGGTCAAATCATTGGCATGTATCAAGCAGAGAAAACATCTGGAGAGACTGAAGCAGAAACTACTGAAATTGGGTTAAGACCTGTCCAACACATTATTAATAACTGGAAGGATGGTGAGGAACCATCGTCTGCCAGGAAGAAATGGGGTCAAAAAAAATCTGATCGCTTAAACCTTTGGTGAAATCAAACAGAAGAAAAACAAGAGTAGAACTCAGGGCTATGTTTAATAGTGAAAGTAAGAGCATTGAGGGAACTCAAGTGATTGGGACTGAAAAGCTGTGTAGTCTTAAGAAAACCACTAATCAGTGAGACTAACTGAGAAAAAAGGCTTCAATTTGCTGGGGAGCATATGAATCAGACTCTGGAGCAATATAATGATGTGGTCTGATGAGTCCAGATTGACCCTGAACCAGAGTGATGGAGCTTCAGGGTAAGAAGAGAGGTGATGAAGTGATGCACCCATCATGCCTAGTGTCTACTGTTCAAACCTGTGGGTTCAGTGCTATGATCTGGGGTTGCTGCAGTTGCTCAGGTCTTGGTTCAGCAACATTATGTCCAAAGAATGAGGTCAGCTGACTACCTGAATATCCTGAATGACCAGGTTATTCCATCAATGTTTTTCTTCCCTGATGTCACGGGCATTTTCCAAGACGACAATGTCAGGATTCATGGGGCTCAAACAGTGAAAGAGTGGTTCAGGGAGCATGAGACATCATTTTCACACATGGATTGGCCTCCACAGAGTCCAGACCTGAACCCCATTGAAAATCTTTGGGCCGAAGGTTTTGTGTAGTGGTCAGACTCTCCCATCACCAATACAAGATCTTTGAGAAAAATGAATGCAACGCTGGATGGAAATAAATCTTGTAACATGGCAGAAGCTTTTTATCGAAACAATACCGCAGCACCAGTTCTCTAATCAAAGCTAAATGCGGTTCCAACAAAAATGTTACTGTGACCCTTTTTTTTTTGTTGGCGACTTTTTTTTTGGCCAGACAGTGTAGTTTACATAATTTATATAGCCTAAGGGAAATGTTGAAAATGAGCATGGTGATTTATATTGCTCTTAATTTGTGTGACACACTACATTTGTAGTGTTGAATACATTAATGATATGAAAATAGGCATTATACACCAATCAGGAGTAACATTATGACCACCCCATCTAAAAGTGTGACTCATCAGAAAATGGACATGGTTTAACACCTTGTGGTGCTGCATCCTGCTGCCATCAAGGAGTGTCATTGCTATGGGGTGGGAGTGCCTGGTCTGGTTATATCAACATGAATGTCAGAACACTGAATTGTCCCAAGATGTTCAATGTCATTCACTTCACCTGTCAGTGGTTTTAATGTTGTGGCTGATTGTTGAATTTTATTCACTGTAGCAAAATAGAATGTGTACATGTAATTATTTTTATCATCCGAACAAAAAATTCACCAACAGTTTAAAAAGAAGAATACTGCTACAAAGGATCATTAAATCCTCCTAAATCCGACTATACATCCGCACTTGCCACAGAATCTGGGTGTAAAAAAAACAACCCAAATGAAATTTTCGTGAGGACAAGTCCTTTAACGTGGATACAATGTATGTCACACAAAGGAAACACTGATAAAGACACAATTATGGCCATTAGATGAAAAATGCACAAAAAAAAGGAAAACAGCGGGGGGAAAAATAGCTGAGTATCACTTTTCCATGGTTGTCAACTCTGGGATTAATAGGAGCCATTTCACTGTAATGAGCTGTTAAGCGTTAGCTGCCAAAAGCCTCTCGTTTGCCTTTGAGTCTGAGAATACTTTGTCTAATTATAACAACTCTCTATGTCCCCCTTCTTCCTGTCACTGATGCACCTGTGTGACGCCTGTCTGGTTTCAGCTCTTGTTAGACAACATAATCAGCACCTGAAACTAACGTCAGGAGACGATGATGCTGTACTATTCCTGTTACAAGTGTCACATGTCAGCTCCCAGTTTAACAGTGATGATAACGGGCAGAGTGACAAACTCACCTGTGTATGTTTTTCATGCACTAACATTATTCCTTATTCAACAAAGTTTTATTAGAGGCAGACACTCGTGCGTGACCACCTTCTAGTGTGTTTATCCAGAAACCCTTGTAAGCTTGAGTGACTCGGTCACCTTTCCTCCGTCCAAATCTCCTAAAACCTTGGCCAGTAGTTTCATATGAAAGCAGAGCGACTCAAAAAAGACTGAGACATTTAACCCTTTAAGACGTGAACATCCGTCTGCGCACAAAAAATGCTCGCAGTATTAGAATTACCGTAACTCACCGATGGACAAAATTCAAAGTGTAGGTGAACACGGGGAAGTTTCCCTTTCTGGAAAAAAGAGCTGCCATTACGGTGATGATGGATGGGGAGCCCCAGGAAGAGAGAGCTGTTTGGAGGAATTTGTTGGTAAAAATGAAGCTAGTTATACCCTTGAGATGTCACAACGGTCTTCCAGACAAAAGCACAACCTCCCAGTGTTCAGACACATTTTAAATATTGTCAATAGGGCAAACCACTGTGAGTTACGATAATTCAAAATTAAAGTGCTTTGACAGATCGCCAGCGATACATTCAGGCATTAAAGGGTTAAGAATGGTTAGCATATGCATGTACTTATTGTTCTTTAATGAATGTAGCAACTCTGCTGTTGCTTTTATCCCTTCTGTCTAGTAAGTTCTATTTGAAGACAGAAAAGCGTTGGATTGCTTTAAGTCATCTATGCAACAGTGAGAGAAAAAAAAGAAAAGTCATCTCATTGTTTTACGCTGCTAACAGTGACAAATGGAATTCAGACTCCATGGCAAACAGTGAGTACAGAGAACAGTTGGATCATCCGTTTTTGTCTTGTGGTGCAAAGTTGCCACAGTTGCCTACACACAGTACTAAAGCATCCCTGTCGAGGCCCTTTGTTTGTGAGCGTGTGTGTGTGTGTCTGTGTCTGTGTGTCTGTTAAAGGTTTGTATTTACCAGCAAAGGGGACCGGGGCATCCTTGTCCAGAGCAACCAGAGGAGGGTCCAGCAGCACCGTGTCCATGTTCTCTGTGATCACACCATGATAAGAGGTTTCTATCCACGGCTTGTGCTTGTTGACTGTGAAGAGAGGAGCAGGAGGAAAAAAAGTCACAAATGTTCTTTCCATTCGGTGCGTGTTTTAGATGTCACCGTAAGAATTGTTACTGTAATTCGCATGCTGCGTTATTCCTATCAGACAAAGCGGAGTCACTTCAAAGGCACTGACAATGACAGAACGGAAAGGAATCAACCATTCGCGTCTGTGTTGAGGTTTTTACAAATGGCAGAGGGACTAATGGAAGTCAGAAGGGTGAATGGTGAGGAAAAATATTGATGTTTGTTGTGTATCATTTATGAGTGCCTTGCCCTAAAAGAACGATTTGTGGTCTCTGACGGAAAAATTGCAGCAAAAGCTTTGAAGCCAGACTTTTCAGTGTCAATAAATGTCGGTTACATTTAAGTCCTTTCCAAACGAGTGCACGCGGTGTTGATTACGATGATCAATGCTAAGTAATTTCTTCATATTGCTCAGTATACGGGACTTCACAGGAAATCTGGGGTCTGTGGTGACATCTTTGTACTGGCACTGCAGCAACTATGCATTTTGCCAGAGCAAGACAGGAAAGCCATGGCAAAAAAAATAGTAATATAGGAGAGAATTGCAAATGCGTTTTAGAAATTCACTGTCTCTTCCAATCTACAAAAAAATAAAATAGAACCTAGGAAGAATCCTCTTGTATCATCCCAGATCACATGCACACTGTGCAACCCTATAAGTACATTAAACTTCAAAATCAATCCAGTGCAGGTCTACATACTCGACAGCTGAATAACTCTGAAATGCATTAAGAAAAGAAAAACCTAACTCCAGGCCTTCCCTTTAAGACTTTCATTTTACAACAGTAAAACCTTGGATTTTCTCACAAAAAAACACGGCTATTTAAGTTTTTAAATAGCTCTGGTGGTGTATAGCTTAGCTTGAGCATTCACTCCGTCACAACAACAACTAAATCCCGATTTCACTTAGATCAACATTATAAAACTAAGCTATAACATAAATCTCTCCTCGGTTCTGTAAAGTCCTTCCAGACATGTTCACGATGTAAAACAAACACGTCTTTGGCTCTGTGCTCGCTCCAATTGGATCATTTTAAAAATACGGATCTCCCGATACCAATCAGGACATCCCGTATTCGCGGGGTAATAAAGAAGAGGACTGATGGTGAGGACAGTTGTGGCTTAGCTTTGGTAATGTCTCTCCTTGTTGGAGAATGCTGATAGGAAAGGCAGGTAGGAAAGTCAAGATTTTGTGTAACTACTCTCACTGCCAGAAGGGGGAGACAAACGTTCTGCACTGTAGCTTTAAACCGATGAAAAAGTGAAACATAAAATGAACTCCCAACTCTGCCTAAAGCTTTGTGTATCCCTACTTTTCATCTACCACCAGCATGCTTTCTGGCAATTCAACAATCATGGTACTTTAGCGATCGGAAAGCCAGAGAGACGGATAAACTGGAGATTAACACAGATCACCAGCACATGATTACAGACACTGTAAATGAAACATCCTCCCACTTCCTTGCAGCGGGACCTCACAAACAGAAACAGGTCAGTGTGCAAGCCACCTGAACAACCATATGTTCAAGTTCACTTTTGTGCATCCACACGTGCACACACCATCTCTGGAGTATGTGTGTCACTCTCCGTAGGGATATGAGATGTCAACCTGACCTTTCAATCCACTGAAGAGGAACGCTTTGTCTCATGCCAATGAGCAGATGACATGTCCAGCTGGCAGTGATTTAAAATGCATCAAACTGTTCCTAAAGCCTTCGCACAGCTTTTCATCTGTTTGGACAAATTTCAGTGGTTTTGTCCTACTATCCCATTTTCTCCCCCGCTTGTGACCAGAAGGAGTTGAGAGAACGGGGTCAAAGTAAAACAGGAAATAGGTCTGAATAAAGGAAACACCCGATTTTAAAGCAACATGTGCTGCGAATGGAAAAATGTAAGCTGAACACGGTCAAATGATTGGGAAATGTTAGCCTCTGAAAAAGGAAGTGCTTTCGAAAAAAGTCATCATGCCTCATGCCTCTGTATTAATTGAATTAGACTACATACATCGATCAGGCATAACATGGCAACTGACAGGAGAAGTAAATAACATTGACCATCTTGTGACAATTTAATGTTATGGTGAGAAACCTTTGGACCTGGCATTCATGTGGACATTTCTTAGACACGTACCACCCACCTAGACCAGACCAGGCACCCCCACCCCATAACAGTTACACTCTTGATGGCAGCAGTCATCCCCAGCAGGATGCAGCCTGACCCACACACTCACACAAAAATGGTTTAGAAAAAACATGAAAGACAGCACAAGGTGTTGACCTGGCGTCAACACCTTGTGTTCACTAGATCACAAACTGATCAAGTGTCTGTGGGCATGTGGAGATAGTTCAGAGTGGATCATAGGAAGTGAAAGAAAACCTCAAAGGAGGACAACATTCATTCACGCTCATTCATTGCAGCACACAGCAAGACTCTGCTGGAAAATGAAGTGGAGCTGGAGGTCTGTCTCCATGTGGCATTTTCTCATCTTTACATCCTTAATATTTTACTTGTAATGGTGGATTCTATGGTCCATTCATCAGGGCATTAAAACATGAACGTCTCCATGCTTTTATGGCGTTTTGTGCATACAGTCTCGTCTTTATCCCTCTAGCTTTCATTGGATTTACTCTTCTGTGTTAGTAAAATTTCCATAAAAAGTAGACGGGAAATGAAGTGAAACAATCTTATAAAGAGACTCTTCAAAACCAAGATAATATTAAACTGGGGTTGTGATGTGACTATAAAACAGACTATAAAAAAAAAACATTATTGAAGTGATTCTTCATTCCTGTGTGCTTCTGGACTTGCCAGTGTAAATACACGTTAATCTATCATGCTCGTGTAGCATTTCATTTACATTTGGAGATGTCTTCAGTAAGCCTAGAAGCAGCCAATAGCTAGCACAGTTTACTCATGGACGACAGGTTCAATTTCTAGCTCAAGGTCTTACATTTGTCCCAAAGAAATTGGGTGATGGTAGACACAGCAGAGCGGTCGAGGTCTAATATAAGAGCTGCTTTGGAGGAAGAGCACACATCGGACCATGGCAATGGGCTATTTCCAAAACGGCTTTTCAAGTACTGTAAAGCTATTAGTGATGTGTTTAAGGTAGTCATCCTTGACATCCTTTTGCTGAGGCAGCGTAATGAAACATAAATGGAGGCAAGCTTGGATTCAAAGAGAGAAAACATGGTCTGTCAATCCTGCTGGAATATTTATACAGACAAGCTGTTGCTAGTGGGCATAATGATGTATCGTGTCCTAGTTTTATCTTAGTTTACCGTGTTAGCATGCTAACATTTGGTACTCAGCACACTCATGATCCGAACACAGACACGTTCAATATCTGTAGTAGTACAGAGTACAGAGTAGTAATAGTGACAGAGGCACAGACCCCAGGAAGGTTAGCGGTCGCCAAGGTGGCAGCTAATGGGGATCCATACAATACACAATAAACAAATTTTCATAGCAGTCAGTTTAGTAGTTGTTAGACAATACTTAAATGCAAACATATCAACTTCGTGGTGGTATTAGAGAAAAACTAAGCAGCTGACCAAAGAAGTATTTATCTTCTGTGAAGTTTTGATTTATTTCAAAATGTATTAACAGTCCATATAATGGCTGTTGAGATAATACCATCTGGTCTAATGTGGTGGGCTGAGCAACTAAAAAGAAGGACACTGCTGCATGGTTAATTTGAACCTCTTTTATTAGATCACAAGTGTCACCGGCTGCAGATAGCACGGCCATTTCTTAAGAAACATGTGCATCCATTACTGCATTACAGCGTCCAACTGCACATCACGCAAGGCTAATTCAGTTTCCTCGAAGACAGAGGCTAAAAGCAGATCTAGTGCAGCACAAATTTGATATGACAGTAATATGGACATAGACATCCAGAAACAAGATAGTGCCTTCCTGTAAATAACATTAGTGCAGACAGGGAATTGTCAACCTGTCTATCCTGCTACTGAAATCAGAATATTCGTCATGGTGTCTTCCCTTGGTATTGAAGCTCATGAAAATATATCAGTGTGGGGGCACAAATGGATCATAATCTGCATTTAATTTAGGTCCCACCTCATGCTTTAAGATGTTACCGAGCTGTGTACAGTTCAGTTTTTTTGTCATGTCATATAAATTTCCCCCTAGTATTATTGTGATGCAGTGGATTGGTCGTCATTCAAAGCACTACAGCAGCAGAACACCATAAGCAATACCATCTAAACTATGAATAACTTAATACAATAAATCACAATTTGAAGGGAAAGTACATATAAAAGCGTACACAAGAACAAAAGAATCGTGGTCAAAATATCCACAAGACCTAAAACGTTAGAATTCAGAGGTTCTGCCATCTTTTCCTCACCAACAACACCAGCCAGGGGAAAGTGGGATGATGCACAGATATGAGAGAGGAGGATGGAAGAAGTGGAATGGAACGATTAAAGGGAGCTAGGAATAGAAACATAAGAGCAAAACAATCCCACACAGTGCATCAACTGTGCAGTCACTTAAAGAGGACAGTGACTAAACCTCAGTGCTATCGACAGGTGAGGTGAAGGAGCAGACTGAGCATGTGCAAATTTACAGTGACCTCTCTGTGCCCTGGTGGAACGAGTGGTAATTAAACATGGGTGAGTGCGCGCACACACACACATTTACAGTATGCGCACATGTGTATACAGAATGGGAAAACCAACAGTGTGAGATAACATGATGGAAAAAAGGGGGAGGGAGAAAGAATGGGTTAACCGGGAGAAAAGAGGCAGGGAGAGGAAGGGAGGATAAGAGGCCACCACACTGGAGGTAGTGGAGTGACGGAGCGGAGATAATAGTGGAAAGGAATCAGAGAGAAAAATGGGGCAATCAAGGGGTAGAAGAGAGGACAGGCGTAGCTGGTGCTTCCTATATGAAGAATAGGCCGCTGCCTATAGGGCCTCACAAATCCTTCAATTTATTCTCCAATTAAAATATTAAATTGAATTCCTATAGGACACATTGCACCTCAGCAGGCATTCATCATAGAATAATGGAACTGGCTCAGGAAGGCTCCATCTCTCTCAGATGTGGAGACAAAACAACACATTAGGACTAACTACTGCTTGCTGGCACCCGAAAGGTCCAAAATAATCACTATCCAATAAGAAACAAAAGGCCATAAAATCAATGATCAGCTAGGACATGATTTTTTTTTTTTTAAGGTAAAAGCTATATATGTATAAAAGAGGTTGGACGTTTAAGTCCATATTAATCACTTTTGGTTTTGTCTGCTCAATTAAATTGCCTGCCACAAAGTTTCTTTCTCACCCTTCATGAACAGAACTATAATAAAAACCAATTACTGGTAACTGACTTCATTTTCCACAAAACCAAGAGCATGATTTACGTTTAATTCCCACACACATAAAGAAAAGACCTAACATGATTTACCTTCAGCTCGACAGGAACAATCAAACTCTCTCCGTATACCTGTATAACCTGTACCACGGTATAAACTAGATCTCTCGTTCTTGGTTTCTCTAATGAGGAAGTTAAAGCAAATCACATTGATCTGGTCTCTTGCAGCATGGTGTCCATTTGAGAAAGTGTTCACAGCGCCGTTAGTTTCACAGTAAAAGTGGTCAGAGAATTAAAAGTCTACCACCTCAGCTGGGAGGCGATAATTGCTTCTATGTGAACAGAGAGTCTCACACTTTTAATAGTAGTTGATGGCAGCTTAATATCTACAAGTTGTAGGAGTTTTAAGTTTACAGCAAAAAAGCATCTATTGGTTGTTCTAGCCACAGACATAATTAGATCATAGTGGGGGTCTGAGACTCCTAGGGGGTCCCTGGAGGTACAATAATAGATCAATAGGCATGTTTACTATAATGTGAAAACCCAAAGAAAATTCTGCATTCAATGGTGTTTTACTGTCCTTCACCTCATTATTTAATCTTAAAAAGCCAAATTCGATATCTGTTTTTCTGTTATGGTTCATTAGAAGTGCACTCACCTCTTGTCACACAGGTGAACTGTTGGCAAAAAAGCCCTGGTAAACACACGCTGTACACAATCTACCTTGGACTAAACATCATGCAAAGTTATCAAGTACCTGACTGACTACACTGAGCAGCCAGTGGTTCATCAGATGGGTGTTGTGCTGGGCCCTTTGGTCGACAATAAAGAGTAGACTACAACATTCAGAACACACAGTGTTGTAGGCGTGCACACCGGTTAAACAGCGCAACCTGTACCCCGACAAAACATGCATCCCTGGCCAGGTTTCTGAAACCATCCTCAAGTCAACTGACAAATAATTCATTCGACCACAGTGGACAGAAACACAACTTCAAATAAACCTTCTCTCTGCTGCGATTGCACACAACAGAACAACTGTTTGAGGTCACGTCGGTCTTCAATCAATGCAGCATTGACCAAAACACATTTTATAGGCTTTACTCCTTCTTTACTTTATATTTACTATCTTGCTTTTGTACTCATGGTTCAAAGCCCAGAACTCTGGGCTTTGAACCATATAGCAAGATTAGTGTGTCATTCATCTGTATTTGGGCTTCAAGGTGGAATAAGACACAATTCACTTTAGGTGAAGTTCAGCAAATATCTTGTCGCAGCCTGTGTTTGTACACAGGCGTAAATCCGTAAGTTAGAAAAAAAAAAAACAAAGAGTGGACTGATCCATCCAATACCATTCCAATGAAAAAGCAGAAGTTATGCTGATGGGATGCTGGCCCTGAGAAACTGTCTCATGCTATGTTCATGTTAGCTCTGCATTATTATAATGCTACAGAGGAGCTTCATTACATAGGCAGTGATGGGCAACCAACATCTACATTATTATTATTATTATTCTATAACTGCAGCATAGAACAGCATGAGGCAGCTTCATTAAATAAATGGAAATAATAACTTTAATTGCTTATTTTCATATATAAGAAAAAAACATTGTTCATTGGTTGATAATTGGCTGATCTTACATCTATTTTTAATGTTCTTATCTATGCGGATCACATATTTATACCAGATCAGAGAAAAATAACACTAAGAGGCAGTGGTGTGCATTCATTCCTGCTCTCAGTCAAAGTCCTAGCCTTAATTTGAATAATAAGAAAATATGATAAGCAAACATGTGGTTATTTCACCGTCTTTACTGGTCTACACCTGTCTACAGCTTCTTAGTATTTTCTAGATATCACATGTCATTATTATTATTATTATTATTATTATTTACATTTCACCTCCCTGAATGACTTTTTTGCCTTTTCCTGTAATTAACAGCTATCTAATTTCACGCTTTGAGATACACAAAGAAAAACATCCCTACCTGGAGGGAGCACTTGCATACAAAATACAGTATTTAGTCCAATATTAAATAATTCACCGGCCATTCATCAGTGCGTCCGGGGAGTAGCACTGACACATACAGTAGCACAAACTTTAAATGCACTCACAGGAGGGACTGAGAAGGGAAACCAACTAGAACAACAGTAATTTGGATTTAGAAACTGCAGCACCCCTGAGAGGCGGAGCACAGAACCATTACATTAGGTCCGTAAGTACAATGAGCATCAACTCTGACTTTTACAGTCCCAGTGCTGAAGTGTAAGGTGCATTTAGCAAGAACAAAGTAATTAGCCATATTGACCACGGCATAAATGCGCTGCACTTTAGGTAGAAGTAGGTCGGAGCTGACCAGTATTTCACTTTCACAACATTAATTCTTCCCTCTTACTCTCCTATAGTCTTTTTTTTACGTTGTTTTTTTATTTCTTAACAGCTAATTAAAGGAGTCATAAACTCTCATCTCAACTAACAACGAGACATAAAACCCACCTACTTGTTCAGACAATTAGTGTACGGAGATTTTGATCTAATTTGTCTCTGCGTCCTGTGATCCCATCAAGACTATTCGGTGGTTTCCGTCCAACGGGAACAACAAACTGTATGTGACAGACAGATGCGCCATAATTGCTTTGCGACACACACAACTCTCCTCCATTTCCCCGGCTAGTGCTGACTGCATCAAAAGCAAACCGAGGCCAGAAACGAAGCCACTGCGTTTAATTGGCATCAAACCTTTTGTACCTAGCCCTGGCAACGTCTACAAGCATCTGAGAAAAACAACGTCGGAGATGCAGAGCTTGGATGCGTCTGTGGAGACGGAGGGCAAATATAAATAATAAGAAATTTATATATAAAGATTTACCTACTTCTGACAGAAGACAGAGAAAACTACATAAGATACGTATAATAAAGGCACAGAGAAGAAGACATGTGGCAGAGTAGGACGTTAATTGTCTGTGGTGGTATGTATATCCTCGCGAGTGCGGGATGAAACTCGGCGGGCTGCTAATTCTGCTGGATCTGATGAGTCTGCAGGATCCTGTGGAGGGTGAATAGGTGGAGTGGTAACAGGAAATAACAACAATTCTGAACTGAAACGAAACTGGTTATCCACAACCAGAGCTGAGAAACACAGTCCGAGACGTATCAGTACATCACGGATTGAAGGCTAACCTTGAGGGCCAAGACACAGGACATTAGAATAAATATAAAAGGGGCGCTATGTATGTCTAGTAACGCACTAGACATTCCCATCCTTCAAACATCACAGCGGGTAACCTTCAACTCAAGAAGGCTTTCGTCTGAAAGGGTCATGGTAACTTCGGATGAAGAGTCTGCGCGTCCATTTAATTCGTGAGAGACAACGGCGTCTCTCTGCCACGTCTCCAGACAATAACTGACAATTTAAAGCAAATATTCCGAATTATTTAACTTCCTGGTTACCTTTTATTTTCTCGGCAGTGGCATTTCCTGACTCCGGAGCTAAAGCGATACCCGGGGAGTCTCAAAATGCCAACTGTGAAGAGCCATTACCGCACTACGCATTCACTATGGGGGGATATTGAGCCTTGCTAAAAGGAACTCAGTCTTCCTGCCATCCAGAATCACACTCAATAATAAACCCGATTTCCTTTTCTCCTTGTTATGAATCATTTGTTGATTTCCAGTACTACAAGACAGGCAGTCAGAGTGCCATAGATAATCAACTACGGTTGACTGATTAGTTTCTGCAGACAAAAACAACAACAACAACAACAAAAAAAAAAGATGATGGAGGGTGCTTCGAGTGACGGCTTATTGTCGATTAGTTTCACCGTGCGGGCCAATGAAGAGGCACAACAGAAGGATTTGAAAGGAGTCCAGTGAAAGTGGAGTGGAGGGAAAGGGACAACAAAGAGAGAACAGAGATGGGGAGGGGGAGGGAAGAGGGAGGAGGTGATATCTCCATTAACAGAGAGCAGCAGGAGACGAGAGGAGACGTGGCGAGGAAAAATGGACGGCGGTGTGACTGACTGGATTGAATAAGAAACAGTTCCACTCTGCACACTCGAGATACATGTGACCATGAGCCACTGAGAGAAGTCGGCAATTTAAACTTACTTCAACGCACTTCAAACGCGACAATCTGTCAAAAAACAAACTCCGAGCGGAAATTCTACACCTAAACTGGCCGTGGTAAACGATTCCCCGTCTGCTCGGGTCTAAACTTTTTTTCAGGGTGGTTCTTTTAAGTCGGAAGGTGTTGAAAATGTGCGGTAATTGACAGTCTGAACATGCTAATGTGTTCTTAGGGACAAGTTACATCCTCCACCATAAAAACACGAATGCGACAACACTACAAATCAGATACACCACTATATCACATAAAAAAGAATGTAACTGTTGAAAATTCCAGTAGCATCATTTAAATCATTTTACTACTGTCAGCTCCTGGTACACGTTGGCAAAACTAATTTGTGATGCACTTTGAATTTCTTTGTTCGCGTTATTTGTGCTGTCGATCGGACGGTATCAGTCGGGGAATTTGGTTTGTAGAAGCACATCAATAACAGCAAATTCAGAAAGTATTTATGGAATATGATGTCTCCCAATGCACCGAGACGATCCAATTTGCGACCAAAGTTTGCACCAGAAAAAGTGTAGCAACACATGTACAGAAGGTTAAGAATGTGATTCAGCTGAAGTGTTTGTCATTCATATATTTGGACCTTGAGTTCAGTTTCGTTTCACTAATATTTCTAATGCACATTCACAGTCTTCAAGTTTGGAAGTGGTATTGTATTGTGGTATGTATTGTACATTTTCTACAATTGAATAAGAAAAGGTTTTAGATATATATTTTGTAATTGTAGGAGGAAGTTCCGTTAGGGTGGTCGGGTGAAGATCCGACAAAAGATAGAGACAACTTCTACCATAGGGTTAGCAGTAACACACTGCACAACAGTCTGTGTTCCTCTGAATATGGTCCAATCATCATCATCATGGCCATGGCCTAAAGAGGGCTGCTGGCCTCAATATAACTTCTAATCGTCTGGACTGTTGCTGTACATTTCAGTGAGAGAGAATTTTATTATTTTGCTGTTTGGTGGAATCCGGCAAAACATTGTCGCAGGAGTAACATTTTGATGTTACTTAGACGTGAACCACCCACCTAGACACTCCTACCCCATAGCAATAACACTCTTGTTGGCTGCATCCAGGATGCAGGATGCAGCCTGACACGGACACACACTCAGAAAAACATGAAGTTGACCTGGCCTCCAAATTCACTAGATCACAGGTTAATGAAGTATCTGTGGGATGATCCACAGACCAATAGGATCCAAAGACCCCCAACACTAACAACATTCAATATTAGGAAGGTAGTCATAATGTTATTCCAATTCCACGCTTTACGCTTGAAGTTGAAATGCATTACGAAAAAATACCTGTTTCTAAGCTTTACTCTGATAATCAAATAGCACTCAGAGATAGATGGTTTTAACTAACTGAATTAACAATTAACAAACTATAGCTATTATTTATATCTACCTACCATATCAAACTAAAATCTTTCTTAAGAGCTCTGTGGTGTACAGGTACCACATCATGAAACATCTACATTGCAAAATTTACTAATGGCTTTGTGACTGCCTTCATTTTCCTGCTGTCAAGTTCTCGGATTCCCGACTCTGCATCGTGGTAGAGATATCTCAGATTTTAAGATAGCTTAGCTACTCCTATATATATTAGTCCACAGTGATGAGGAAAAGAAGGGAAAGAGACGCCGTCATACTTTTGTTAACTGGAGCCTTTTTCTTACATTCACAAAATTCACACAATAATCTCACACACTCTTCAGCAAATACAGTCACTTACATCACGCACACCACAGACAAAGCCATTAATAGTAAAGGGTTTTCTACACAGCATGTTCAAGTTTTTGGTTTTGGTTTAGGATATCGGTGAAACAAATGATCAGGTTTGACTACAGACTCAGTCCAATTACATGTTATGATATTAAAAATGCATAGATTGATCTAAATGATCAAATCGGAGCATCCATAACACAGTGTGACAGTGTTTATTTAGCTCCCTGTTACGGATCACCTTCACAGCAACCACGTCTAACGTTGCCACCACTGATCACTAATCCACTAATCATACATCTAATCAAACATGACTCCACACATGTTCACATGTGTGGAATTAATTCATCTGTTTATATTCCAGTACACTCACTCAGAGGATTCACGAGCTGGCATACAGTTCTTGACTAATAGAAAAGCAAAAGTTAAGAATTACATTTGAATTTGAATGAGTTCCCAGATCGCGATGAAACAATTCCCCTGTAAGGGTGATTAATTTGACAACATTCGAGATGCCAGGTGACAGAAGGATCCCTCCATCCGCCGCTGTCAGGAAACATGTACTCTGGCAGACATCTGTTTGGTTGCTGCCTCTCTTATCCTCTTCGTTGCCATTTACATGTCAGCTGTGTCAGCTGCGAGCCTGACTTTAACCGGCTGAGATGTTCTATCTGTCACTGTCTGCCACGGTAAATCTGTCATCGAATCCCACTTAACTGTGTCCTTCTCATTCTCTCTCGCTGTCACTGATATCACGTTTCAGGTGTGAACTGTCAAGTCTCAGGCTTTTTTTCCAGCAAAGGCAACGGCATCGAGACGAAGGAATACACAACGATATGCTGATCTGCAGTGCCAGGTGAGATCATTAATTACAATTTAGGGTGGCTGTTTCCTAAGATAATTAAAAATTCAAACTGAAATCTGTATTCGAGATTAAAACTGATTTTTAGATAAAAGACGAGGGGCCGCACCTTCCCCCCTGCGGCCCTCAAGTTCAGTTTCCTTTGAACAATCGTTAACATCTACGAGTCCACAAGAGGAAGAATAGATTGAAAAGAGCAGGAGGTGTGTTACATCTGTCCAGATCTCGGATGTCTGATTCAATTACGGCGCAAAACCTGTTCCAAAAGTGCTCTAACAAGAGGAGAGCAGGAAATTACTTTCACTGTTGCGTCCTCAGTAGAACCCATAGAGTGGCACAGTGACTACATCCTGGAGCTGCCGCTTCCTATCTTTGTGAAGAGATGATACAGACAAGGACTCAAATGCACATGATGTAAAAACTTTCTGGTTATTAAAAAAAAAAAAAAAAAGTGATATCCTGCATAAAAGTGAATATCTCCTCAAGCCGCTGATCCCTGTCTATCCTGGAAAAAACGACTGACTTGGTGGGGCAAAAATGCGCAAAGGAATCAAACGTAAAGTCAAATAGATGTTTAAAGGACTTTAAATATAAGGGTGTAACACACGGCTGGAAAATAGTTGCAATTCCATGTATGGTACTGTGGATAAAGAGTGAACATTCGCCCCGGGGAGGTTAAAAGTTGTTGGCAGAGGCACTTTAAAAGCGGAAGAAAAGCTTTAGTCATGGTCGGGAGGGCCCATAAGCCCCTCTAGAAATGCATGAGTGTGAAGAACGGTTACTTTCCCCAGAGGACTCATTTAGTACATACAAATGTGCATGCAAACACACCAACACACAGCAACCCGACAACACTGGCAGAATTAGTGCGGCGCGCACCACTGGGAATGAGGGGTTTAGAGCTTTTAAGTAGAGTTTTAGTACTCTTTTGCAACAGTCTTCTGGTCACAGTGGTGTTAAAGCCAGTGTCTTATTTTGAAAAACAGGATCCAAAAGAAGCCGCATGTAAAAATAAAGTTTCTCTAACTCCAGTGGAATGAAGCCGACGCTGAAAGAGATACTTAACTAGTAAAGGAGCAGTGATTTCTTTAATATTTTCGCTTAAGAAGCCCTTTCTATTAAGCTATAAGATCAGACTACACCCTTCATTAGGTACACAAGTGAAACACAACGCATTCCAATACAAATTAAATCTTCACAAATGTTCTAATGTTCACTTCATGGTGAAACAGCGTCAGACCACTTCAGAAGATGTAGTTCGTTTAGCTTTTAAACTGGATTCAATTAAACCCTGATGTTTTATTTAGCCTAGCCCACTGACTAAAACGGGGTTGTGAAAGTGAACACAATACAATTCAAAGGTACTACAAACAAAGACCTCCAAAATGAGAACACGGCTGAATCAACAGCTCTCTCGGTTATTTCAAACAACGGCTGAATACCTCAACCTTCATGAGGGTGAGACTTAGAGCATTAGCATGTGTTAGCATACATTTGTCTACACTAATGTACCCAATGAAGAGGAATCAGTGAGACTAATTTGTGGATGAAACACACAATCTTTAGCATCAGTGATCAGTGCAGTGTGGAGGGTTGATATATGTTTACTCCTCACGTATGTAATTCACGTCGGTCGTAGCTCTTTTTCACAGCAGCCCTCTGGAATTGTCTCAGCAGGGAGAGCACAGGTGTATTAAGAATGGCTCACTTCCATTAAGCATCACAGTAAGATATGACACTGAAGCAGCGCGCACAAAAGCAGGACTTCGCTTCGGTGTAGACATCATTAATAAACCTTTCCCCGTTGTGACAAGGCAAGATATCTGTTGTGATTCTTCTATCGAAAGCTGTCTTGCATCTTGGGAGTTCAGTAGTTGTAACAGAGTAACACACAATTTGAAACTAATGGCAGCACATTTACTTCCAAAGATGATGAGTGCAACTGCGAGCTGCACCAACACGACAAACATTACGACGACACGTGAAGTGTGACAAGCTGGAATACGGTCAACATCTGTAACTACACAATAAATGTACGAGGTACCCGCAGTACTCACAGTTAGACTGCCCATGTGTACAAGTCAAAAGTATCACAGACATCGTGTCAACTCTCAAAGTTCTATTTGCGTTGCAGCTCATTAAACTAACATAAAACTAAAGCGCGACGCCTGCCAAGCAAAGTGGCTGCAGCGATCGAGTCGTCGGTTTTTCGGTGCATGTGTGTACAGATGGTGGGTCGCGCCTCGGAGCTGGCACAGAGATATCCGTTCGGCGGAGAAGGTGGCCGTGCACAGACATGAATCATATTCCTCGGCCCTAAGTTTAATTACACTAGTGAGAGGATTAGCGAGGGTTTAAGCCTGTAAGTGTTTCCTCTTCACCTCAATCCCACTTGTTTACCGCGCGTCTCATTTCACCGCGGTCGCTGAGATAAAGCCCGTTGATAGCGGGCCTGTGCGGAGCCATTAGTAACGGGATGAAGCACTCACTATTGGAAAACTATTTTCTTAATCTGTTGATAAATATTTCAGCGTTTCCTTCACTCTCTGCCTTCCAATGCTCACCTCCATCTCTCCTTCTACCTGCATGTGCTCCCTGAATCACAAACACACGCTGCCTGGGGGTACACCCAAACCACCATAGCAGAAAGAACCAGGGGTGATGGACTATTGACTGATAGAGTTCAAGCAGTCCATGTAACTCTTGGTGGTTAGCCAGTCATTTCAGCAACAGCCCTGGGCGCTTGCGCTTGCGTGTGTGTCTGAGTGTGCATCTGGATTTGTATGTCTGTTTGGCTTTTCGCTGTAGACTCATGGAGCGCCTCGAGGATTGTGAGAGTGACTGGGAGCATGTATGTCAAGTGAAGATAAACCCAACCCAACATCCAGCAGCGTGGAGGCAGCGGGTTTAAGAAGCACTACGCGCCAGAGAGAACACATTGTCTACCCTGTACACACATAAACCAGAATCAGGATTTAGGAGGATAGGGTGGGGTGCTGCATTCATATATGAGATGGAGTTGGCAAAGCCTACCTGGTTAAAACGGCATGCGTGTGCATTTGAGAAGAGTAGCTGCAGTTAGATGGGAGCAAATAAGCAGAAACGAGACAAAGAAAGTAAGGGGCACTGCAGCGAGAAAAAAAAGTTGAGGAGAACATATCGGGGATTAGCTATAGACCAGTGAATAAATCAACACCACCTCAGGGCAGCAGGGGAAGGGCTTCAATCTCCTCTAGAAACATAAACATGGGAGACATTAAACAACGTACATCTGGATAACACCTGCATCGCTCTGCTCACAACCAGGAACGGCAACTGATCGGGTTATTATATCAAGAGGCCACATGGAAGAAGAGAAAAGAGTCGGATTATAGAAGCCGAGGCTACCACGCTTTGTGTCATGGCGGTAAGAGACTTTCATCTGTTCACACTATCTTAAGAAGGCACACTGATACACTTAATCCATACGACCACATGCTGCTCCTCTGCACCCTCTCCCTTTAGCCATAAGTACAAGCACCGATAAGAGCATACACCATTAAGGCCCTCCGTTCAATAGAGGAAGGCCGCACACACACACACACACACACACACACACACACACACACACACACACACCAACAGAAAGTAGAAGGAAATCCTGAATGCATCCTGTGTATGTCAATAGTAACAGAGTATATGTGTACGGTGCATGTTTAATTTCTTTTCTCAGCAAGTTCGGCCCTTAATGTGTGGATAATGCACTGAGGGTTGCATCAGTCTCTGGAGACATTAAAGATAATCTATGCCCGATCTATTTTGCCAGCATCTACCTATTGAGGTCCTCTGTGGAAATAAAACACTGCATTGTGTTCAGATTGTCATGTTCTCTACGCAAAAGAACTGTGAAAAGGGAATGAATATCTACAGCTGCTGTTGTAGACCAGGGCCCAAATTCTTCCCAGTGGAGAACCAAAATTGGAGCCAGGGGGAAGGTCGTGGGCCAAAATGTTTTGCAGTAGATTAAGTTAAACATGGGTATATATAGCATGTATTTATGAAATAAACACTATCACAAAATACATTTGGAAAATGAACAACACCAGTTATTGTGCTTCACATTTATGTTCAAAAAATGACTGAACATCTCAAGGTTAGAGCTGAAAACGGAGGTATTCTTGTCTAAATGGTTATTATTATTTCTTTTCTTTCCCTCTAACCAGTGTGGCCCAAGTGAAAGGGAGAATGAACATCCCGTTTTTCTTCTCATTCAAATGCGAACAATCTTAATTATTTATTTTATTCTATCCTTCCTTCTTTTTTTCTCCCCTCTCTCTTCCTCTCATTCCCTCTTGAAATAATGGATAACGGATACATGGCCAATAGACATGGATGATGGATATATGGATAACGGACATATGGCCATTGATGGAAGGTAAAAATGCATGGGTAGACCCTTAGCATTTATACACCTGGACCTGGACTACTGTAAATGTCTGAAAAGCTGATTGTACTGTACGACTGCACTTGATAAACAAAAATAAAATAAGTTTCAAAAAAAACTCTGAAATATTTGAAGATCTCTGTGAAGATATCTTCAAATACAAACACATTTAATGCTTATTGCACAAGGTGCACATAGTGGAATCAACCTTGGTAAACAATAATCCCAGGAGCTCAACAGCGCCACCCCACCATCAATGTATCACAATGGTATTCTCTGGTCAGTAGCGGGAGTGCACCAATAAATAATCAATGAGATTCCGGAGGCTGAGTAAAACTAAGTGTTTTCAGCCTTCCTGTGCCTGTACTCTGTCTTATAACAGATACTCTTCTTTCAGAGCCCCAGTAAGGCTGGTCCCCACGGAGGTATGTGTCTCATTTCCCACATGGTAACTTTAAATGGACGATAATAGTACAGCAACAGAGGCACATCATCAGCGGCTCGATTGATGAGCGTTACACAATATCAATCCTTGCTGTGACACACGGGATAGTGGGTGAGAGAGTCAAAATCCAGTCAGAGTTTGAATTAACCTCTACCTCAAGGTGTGAAATGTTCTAAACAACACCTCGGGTAAAGCGAGAATGTTATTTTAACCTTAGGGTTAAAACAATAGGGAGGAAAAAAATAAACTCAAGGTGCACTGAATTTTGTTTTTCTCTCTCTCTAGAGCTTTCAACTGGCAGTCTTTCTCTTTTTGTCATCCAAAGGACTGGCAAAAAAAAAAAAAAAAAAAAAAAGCTTTGGTGATGAAGGCCTGTGAAATACCAAGCTGATGTCAGGTTCCACTGTGTACCGTGGGAAACCTGTCACTGTTGTTTCATCCAATTCGTCGTGTTGAACCAGCGGACGAGAAGATCTAATCTGAACACTTGAATACACAAATGCTGTGTTTTCACAATATCTAGAAAGAAAAAAAAAGTGGACTGATTCAGGAGATGTCCAGTCTGTGACTCCCACCTCATAGCAGCATTTCCAGTGGTCTTAGTGGTGTGTTCAGGTGCAAGTATTTGACTCATCACTGTGTCCCTTTAAGTCTAACACAACTGAATAACATTTAATCGCGAATATTTGACATTTTTTAATTAAAATTCCTTAAGACCGTACAGATACTGATTGCAGTGTGTTAGAGAGCGATAGTAAGGGAGACAAAGGAGAGGCAGGATGGTTGGGCTGAGGACAAGCCAGCTAAGATCTATGGGCTGTCAGTAACACTAATCAGGCTTTCCCCAGCAGTATCCATCTTTGGAGCAGCACCAAAAAGTGGGCACTGACCTGCCGTCAGCCGGCCAACAAAACAGGCTGCCATGGCTACAGAGCCGCTTCGACTTCGACTGTCCGCTCCTAACAATGATAGCAGATTTATTTTTAAAGAGTCACGTGCCATATTGAGCAGCAATGGCTTCCAACTTCTGTTTTTTCCCCTCGCTGTACCTGTATACCACTTGACTGATTGATTTTTATTTTTATGGTGGCTGTTAAACACACAAAGCCACAAGGTATGAGCCCACAGGGAACATGCAGGAGGGTGTATGATCATATGTGTGTGTTAACGATCTAATCGCTGAGGAATGACACCATGTCTGTGAGAGAATAAATATGTAAAATATGTGCACCCACTGACTTGAAGGATAAAAAACATGAAGAAAATGCAGCCGGCAGCAGTTCCTTAGCAATGTCAGGCTAATAGCGCCTGAGCCCTTATTCATTGTTCTTGTCCGGATGTCATGCCAGTTTAAAAAAAATAAATAAATAAAAAATCCTCATGTGCACTTTCAATCCTCCGCAGTTTGCATGTGACTTTGTCAAAGTTGTCCGAATTACATTTGAAAGAATATGTCATTGGAATAAAAAGGCATGAGGGAGGAGGCGTGGGGGCCAAAGTAATCAAGGGAGCTGAAAAGCGTGAAAGTACCATTACTCATAATGCCACATACACATATTACAAGATAAATGACTGCAATCCATTGGCAGCCCTCTAATACTGGATCCAGTAGGGTGGAAAGGAAGAGAAAAACGTTCCCCTTGCTTACCATCTTGCCGTTGTTTTGAATAATTGTTGCACGACTGGAGCGCACATGAAAACACACCATAAATTCAGTTTGAAACAAAGGAGCTGCGACAGAAACACATCAGGCTGTGGATGTTTGAACTGCAGTTCTAGGTTCCTGTGACATTTTATGAAACTACGATCCGACTCGGCTGCAAAGATGCCTACATCCTATGTGATGGATGTCAGTTGTGCTATTTGCTGTAGGAAAGGAGAAGCAACAAGTAGCAGCAAAAAGTTAATCACGTACCAGACTAGACACGATGCCTTCTTCGGCAACTCAAGCACCAGGTATATCTCCCTCTACTTCTAACTTCTAACCATTCGGAGGAGGTCTGGGCAACTTGTGACCACATGCAAAATTCTTCCCGGGTCACATAAAGGACCACCTACTCGACGGCCGTGCTCTTGCATATGCTAATTTAATCTCATACGTTCGCCACTTGGAAAAATGAATATGAGTACACTGTGTTTAATTCATCATAAAAATCATCTTCCACTCTGTATAATTGGATTTCAGGCTTGAGACACATGAGGAGAGTCATTTTACTGCCAGGTGCGAAAACATGCACAGTACTTTAAACTGGCCAGTTGCTTACAATACACTGAGCTGAGCTAAAACAAGACCTTTGCTAACATCTTGCAGAGGGCGCATTCAGATGCCTGCACCATCTAACGAAATGTCCTCATTTTAGAGCACAGCACCTTCTGAGGCAAGCGGACTCAAGGCTTTACGAATTATCTCCTCTGACGTGTAAAGATATGCAGCAAAAATGTAATCTGACCACGGTAAAGGTGAACGATCGGGAGCCTGTGATCAGCGGTGGCGGTAAAAATCTGAAAATATGCTCCGAGGCAACAATGAAAATTGATGTGGCAGGTTAGCATAGAGACTGAGCTGCGGAGGAAGAAAGCGGAGGAAGACGCGCTGTCATTCTACAGCTTGAAAACACCATCGGACCGAGCATGTTGGCGTTCTTCAGCAGCCTCGCTGTCAAAAACTGCACAGTGAAAAACAGCTGCGAAAGTGATGGAGGAGAAAAACAGAAGGGCTTCAATGCTATGAGTGAGAGAACTGTAATCAGGCAAGTGCAGAAAATACCAAGGGATCCATCACATACTGTATGTTTACTGTATACACATGAACTGTTGTCCTGGGAAGAGCCAGTAGAAGTAAAAACCAGTCAGCTCCATCGTTCCCTTGCTCCGTACCTCTGTAAAGACTGATCAGCAGAGAAACTGATTCGTTTAAAGCATCAGTTCATCAATTTTAAACACACTAGAAAAAGTGTGCAGTGTGAGTGGAGTTGTGTATCAGTGTGTTTGTGTCCCTTCCATGTCCTGTACAGTATGTGAACTCCTATGTGTACTGTATGCAGCAACACTCTGCCCAAGATCAATTTCCTCTGAGAGACAACAAAGTGTATCTTAAGCCTTAACCCTTGCGTCACACACTCACACACACACACACAAAACAATCAGCAGCTTCAACTCTTGTGAACCTGTTGCGTGAAAATGCCACTAACGTCACTTACAGTATTTGTCACGGCTTGTATAACAATCGGTTATAAACAACAGCTCCTCTTGACATGGGCGTGTGACACATTCACTCACGTCCCAGTGTGATTTCACTCCCTGGGCATTTTTTCAAAAATTGTTCAGGTGCTCAGAACACAAACGAAAAGCACTGTAAAGGAAGTACTGTAATGGGGGAGTTCATTAGGAAGCCTCTACTCGGAGGGGGTTAAGAGACTCGCAGGTATGAAGCGAATAACAACCGGCTGAATCGGCGCCATATGCGGAAAACAACCTGTGGCAACGCTGAGAAACATTTATGCAGCGTTACATCATGTCTCCTCCCGGGCTCAGACACAATGGTTTCCATTGTGCCACGGCAACGCCTGGGTCAGGGCGACAAATCAAACTCTACCTGTGAAATTATTTTTGTGGCTTCAAA
Source organism: Mugil cephalus (assembly GCF_022458985.1). NCBI lineage: Eukaryota > Metazoa > Chordata > Actinopteri > Mugiliformes > Mugilidae > Mugil > Mugil cephalus. Next base: position 19,387,804 of record NC_061776.1, on the reverse strand, counting down.
GCACGGCATTTCTACCGGAGAAATGTCGTATTGTAAGAAAGAAAAACGCCTCATCGGCTTTGCTCTGTGTAGCTACCTTAATAGTTAAGAGATTTTTAAGAGATTTTCCAGAAGTTAAACCTGAATGGAATCATTGTGTGTCATTGTAGTGTAGTCACTAGTGTGTATGTAGGATGTATATGTAGGATTTGTCAAAAAAGAACGCCAGGCATGAAAGCATTTCACTCTATCCAATTACTTTCTGCTTTTCAAGGATTCAGCCATGGCGCCAAGTGTTGAGTATTTTGAATTAGGAGAGCAGTGGGTATTAAATCACTATGTGCTTAATACCAAATATAAAGTAGTAAAAACCTGCGTGATGGCAACAACTATACGTGAATCTTGATAGACACTAAAATGGTCAGTGTGCACACAGACACAGACACCAAGAAGAGATTTCCTTTTAGCGCTGGAGTACAGGACTTTTACATATAAATGAACATCTGCTACATACAAGCTCTTGCCAAATGAGTACACGCAACGCTGATTGAGCTCGTGAGCGCCAAGAATATCTGTCTGTGTTTTGCACAACGCCGGAGTTTTTAAATCTGCTGTCTGTCGGGACATTTTCATGCTGGTGCACCTGTAACGACGTACTCTATGTGAACCAGTAATCAAGAAGAGACGCTGTAAGGTGGAAAGAAACAAAGCAACTATTTCTGTGAATTCATCATCGTTGGCAGTGAAAAAGAAGCTAGGAAACACCCAAGGAAAGTTTTTGATGCTCCGAGTGAAGAGGAAAGCCGTCCAGCTTAACCGAGGAATGACCGTATTCTGACAATTCCAACACACACAAACACGCTTTTCCATTTAGGGTCTCAAACAGATAAAAAAAAAAAAAAAAACAACTCTTTCTCTCTTAGATTCACACGCCCACGTAATATTTTCAGAAAGGGCAGAGCTTTCAAACTCCACCCCTCAGGCAGGAACGGCCTTGCTTTCCCACCATAATGCATTCTCAGAGTGAGGACGTGATGTTTTCCTGGAAGAGAAAACTGTGGTCTGACATAAACTAACTGACCTGGATGTGCCCATAGCTGTGTTCCAGCCAGATACAGCGCGTTGATTCATCAGTAGTAAAGGAACTATAGCTGCGAGCCCTTTCTTGCACAAAACACATTTTTTCTTTATAACAGAGAAGCAACCGCCGAAATTAGATTTTACTTCATGGTTCTGAGTTTTTTATGACCTTGTTTCACAACACCTTAAAAACCCCGTTATGAAAACCTCAGCTGGGTTAATAGGCAATAAACTGCTCCTTTGTTTACATAGCTGAAAGCATTTGATCGTATTTAAGGCGGATTAGTCCATTTTGCACAATCAGACTCTTTTACCCAGCGGTAGTCAATTCATCCTGTGTTAACCAGCTAACCAGTCACTATGGATTATGGACGAATCAAAATCACACCTCGGTTCAAACTCTTCATCATTTCTGATTGTTGTGGTACAGTTTCACAAAGTTATGCTGACGCCACAACACAGCTGGAGGGCCCATAAAAATTTCATCTCTACCTTCTTCCTCTGAACCAAGACCCCGTTCTCTCCCCCTCTCACTACTTCTCTCCGAACTCAACGAGCTCTAGTGTTGCTGTGTAGCACATATGCGCTCTGCTTTCACCACTTTCTCCCTCCTCAAGCTACGCTTTCAAAGTGAACACAGTGTTTTAAGTCTATCGATCAGCGGGAACTACCCGCATTCCTTTTGACAAGACTTGTCCATCACAGCCATGCTATGTGTTTTATATCTGCTGGAATTGTCAATGGATTCAAAATATTTAATCGCAATCAATCACATAGTTTTCGTAGTTAACATGTGATTAATGCCTACGCCGGCTGTCACTGAGCGAGATGCGGATACGCACTAGACAGGTCACGACACTGTCATATTGTTGTCTAGGCGTCTATGTTTCAATTAATCCAGCTGCTTGACCCGGTGATAACTCACTTTCAGTTTTAAAATTATTAGTGAACTAACTTGATTTAAGTACTTCACTTCAGATTCTGCTTGCTTTCCACATCGATCCTGCTGCAACAGCCGCTTCAGTCTGACCACAGATCATAATATGTGTGTGATAATGGAGATAAAACTAATTTGCTTTAACAACCGTAGTATTTACACACTCATATATTTGCATCTGTATTTTCCAGATGCTCAAAAACAACCAACTAAGAAGATGGACACGGGGTTGCAAGACCCGTTGATAGATTTTTGTTAATGGCTGGCGTTACAGCAATAAATCTCCTCACATCTCCTCTCACTGGTCTGGCGTTTTGATTTCTTCTGTCTATTTAAAATCAAAGTAGAAGAAATTTCCATCTGGTTGTGGGACATTAAGCCAAAGGTGTGTAACAGGCTTTGAATAATAAAAAAAAAAAAAAAAAAATGTAGAGGAAACTGTTACACAGCAGCAGAAATATACGGTTGAGTTAAACTATTTCCTTATGTGACTTCAGGCTTATATTGGTCTTCGAAAATAATTCCATTATTGATGGACTGAAAAATGGAAATGAACATGCGATAGAAATCCCTGGATGTGGCCTTGGTGTTTTCAGCCTTGATACAATACGTGAGAGCAAAAAAGGGCCACGGCGCAGTTTGAAGACCAGTCAATAATCCGATAAGCACAAGGACAGGCGACACAAAGTCAGTGGAAAGCGAGCCTTTCACACAGTGGCAGTGCTCATCACCACAGAGTGCTTTATCCAGAGAAGGTTCAGCACTGGGGGTGGGGTGGGGGGGGGGGTGGGGGGGGGGGGGGGTGAAGCATTTTGAAGTCAGTGTATCTCTTTTGAGCTCCGGACTCTTAGCTCACACAGAGGTATTAACCAGCTCTCAGCAGGCTGCTGCTGGCCACTGACTCCCGTCTCTGATCTCTCCCATCACATTCACTTTATTCTGTGTCAGACAGCGACAGGATCACGTGTCGGACGTAAGAGGAACGACACCGGTGAGATTGTGCTCGTCGCGCGTTGTTATTAAGTGTCAGTAATCACAGGAAAGTCAGATGCAGGCGTTCATCAAGGCACTCACAAATACTCAAGCTTCCAAAATACAACAGAATATTTGAAAACTGCACACCTGACTATGAGACAGTAAAAATGGGACTGGAATAAAAATGAGAAAACCCGTGAACTTTTATTTATATGGAGAATGGCTGATTGATTCTTTGTTTTATGTCACAACCACAGCATGAAAGAGTTATTTTTCCCAAACTGCAGGAGCCACAGTTTAATTATAGGCTATAATTAACAGCTCTTTAACATGCTGTAACAAATAAAATTTAATTGAGCAACTTTTGATTTCAAAAGCTAAAATGACAACTGTATTTAATATTCTTTTTGGGAGCTGGGGAAAAGAAGCAAACCAGAAACCTTGGCAGTTATCTCCTCTCTCCATGCCAGTGTCTGCATATTTATTCATAGTCAACGTTGGCTTGGTGAAAGACGACACACTCTTAGGAACAGACTGTGGCAATAGAGTGGTGAGTCTTTTTCTACATAGACATGCTAAGTAAAGAAACAAAGAGGTTCACAGAACAATCAGCTGGCAAAGAGCATTGTCAGAATCTCACAGTTAAACATACAGTTGTAATCTTATCATCATAAAAGCCTTTACTTAACGACAAAATCTACGAATCCATCTACATCTGGCATCCAGCGGTCGCGTCTTTTCACTCTAGCTTGTCCTTTCAGTGTTGTGCCTTTGTTTTGTTGAAATAAATGTGTTTGTGGCTCCATCTGCGTCACTCAAGAATTGTAATTAAGATTCAATTATTGCAATCCAGTTGGCTCATTTGAAGAAGTGCTTCCCTGCCAATTTACATACTCTCATACGGATAATATATCTGGATTAATATTTCATATGTTGTGCATACACGTTTTGAAAAATTCCCCCAAAGAATGATAATATTTAAACTAAATAAACTAAACTAAATTCAACCTTTCAGTATATTTCTGTTATGTCACTGTGCCGAGATTCACATGTATAATATTGTGATCCATCACCGAACATATTTATGCCAACGTTTAAGAGACAGTCACACAGGTGTTCATAACTGCAATACCACTTACTGCCATAGGCGCCGCCAAAGCTCTCTGTGATTGACACTAAGAATCTTAACACGATAGACTAGACTTAGACATGTTTTTGATGTCATTCAATAATGCTGTCACAGAACAAAATATGGATGCATGAGCAGTTTGTCTCTTTTAAAACAAATTGTCAACAGTAAAACAAAGCAAGTGGCAACAAGCTTGTGCTCATGACTAGTACAATAATATGTTAAACTAAATACCTAGGACGGCAGAGTTATTTATAAAAAATACTGTAATTCTTCTACTTTTTCAAACTTTCAAACTGTAAAGCTTAAATAAAAGACCTTTGTCTGGATGTATCAGAATCACATGGGACTATTTTGAGATACAATAAGGCTCCTTGTTACTTCTGCCTAATCAAACTGCCAGTTAAATGTGTTGTAAGGCATGTTAGAAATAGTCAGCATGGTGGAAAACATAAAAACATAAGGAATATTCTTGGCTCTTTCATTTGGCTGCAATCGGATGCGGAGAAGAGGACTAGTGTGAATCCAAACAAAGTTTCTCCGCCACTATTCATGCTGCTGCTACCACATTGCACATTTCTAGAATTATGCTTGGCCTGCTGATTCATTCAGCACTCCTGACACAGCAGCACGCTGGTAGTGCAGCAGTCATTAGGCCTTTGTGTTGGGAGACACTACACAGCATCGCTGCATGGCAATTGCCTCATAGCCACTTGACGAAGGCACCGGGGTCAGAATGCAAAATAGACACAAATAGGGCTGGAGTTTTATTCACTCAGATTTCTTGTGCTGGTGCAGACATTTAATCTCGAGGTTCTGGTAGTCTGAAGCTGAAAAACTACACAACAACACACAAGTATAATGAGGAACAGCCTTTTTTTTTTATTTATATAGTATTATTTGCAGAGCGTGGCCCCGTGGGTCTGCTGCATATATCTGAGGTCAATGCAGGTATTTCAAAAAAGATGATTCCCTCATTGTTGAACTGCATCTAAAATGCACAGAGAGAGAGAGAGATACAGTCCTTCAGCACCAATGGTCCAATATTATGCGGTGCATCAAGTTCTTAAGTCTGACATCTGTGTTTGTTTTAGTCTCACAGCACAGAGGTCTTAAAATCCATCTCTGACCGACTTCAGTTTATGCTAACGAAGATGCTGCGTGAAGGCTGAAAGCAGACTCAACTTTAAAGAGACTTTCAAGGAAATTAAGGAGGAGGTCTCAGGGCTCTATCACAACACTCTTTGTCCTCCTTAGCTGGTAAACAGGTACATAACAGTTCATGGCAATTAATAAGGTGTCCCTTTGGGCAGAAAGAAAATATTTTCACTGATTAAAAACGCTATGCCATGGGGGGGAAAAAAGAGTGACTCCAGGTCAAACAACAAACAAAACATTCAGCCGAAATGAAGCATTCAAACACGAATGAATGAAAATGAATGAAAACAGTGTGATGAAACGTTTTAGAGTCTGGAAAGAATCGAGGTAGACGGCTAAGGACACATTTGACAGCCAAGGTCAGAGGAAAGTGTTTAAAAGACAAATCATTTAGGAGGAAAACATTTTTTTTGTTTGTGCGGGTCAAACAAACAGAACGGGACGGAAAGAAATAAAGTTAAAAATAGACGGACTACGGAACGAGGCGATCCGAAATGAAACAAACTAATTTTTATTTTCTCCACTTAAGATTCCTCTCTCCCTACTCTGTCGCTGTCCTCCTTTTCTAACCTACCTGGACTGCCCCATCACGCTTTCCCTGGCTTCTGGCTCTTGATTTGAATTTAGACAGGGAACAGTGAGTCGAGTGCAGGGCTGAGGTTTACAGCCTGAGATCTGTCCTCACCACCCTTGGAGGCAGCCAAACAGAGAGAATTTAGATTCCTTTAAGCCGGGTTTCTGGGAAACAGAGAGCGACGTACAGGTGAGATTAGTCTGTTCAGGTGGCCTGGAGGTTTAAGGTACTGACCGTGCATCAAAACGTCACCCGTTCGCCCTACTTGCATTCAGTCTCACACTTCTTCTTCTGAGAAAGCAGATCCCTGTTGTCTGCTTGTGTCTGACACACTGCACCAATAGTCGACTTTGATCCTGTATTTCCAGAGTGTCCTGCACCATTGCCCCTAGTCGGACCCCTACTGCCAACGGATTCACCTGATTCAGCATGTTGAATCAGTGATGGAATGAGTCTCTGGGAGAGATCTTTCTGACTGGCCGAACATGTTAGGGAACCAGTGCCCGAGAAGGAAAATGAACAGGATGAAATTAAACAAAACTGTGTTAAGCTTTTACCTCTTTATCTCATCTGCACATTAGAATCAGTGAGTATTTGCACAACATGCGTGTCTAGAACAAATAAATTGAAGACCAGTTGCCCAGCATGATTCAAGAGAGGCCAGCTGTGAAGGACAGCGTGCAGGTCCTCGTAGCTTCCTGGCCTCTCAGCTCAGAGTAGTTTTTCCAGTTTACCTGAAAAGCTATTTTTCTCTCACACAGGTGCAGAATGTAAGTGCCACAGGGTGAGTCAGCGTTACCGTCCACCTGAGTTGCTGGTAGTTCTTGTTGGTTTGATGTGGCCCTACCTTTCAAAAGGGTCAAGGGCCCATTGACCCTTTTGAAAGACAATTTTGTGAAGAACAAAAGATGACTAGTTGAAAAAAAACACAACATTCAAATATATAAATGTATCATTTTGCTGCACAGAGTGAATCCAACTTTAAAAAGTTGACTCTGACTGATGGGACTACATTCACTGACCCCTACGCTGTCACTCACAGGATGGACGATTTGAACAAAGGAGGACATAGACGCCATTCAATGGGCAGACACTTACACATATCTAACTGAGAAACCCAACATCTACAAGAAAGAAAAGTGTTAGATGCCTACAACAATATATTGAATGGACATGTACAAGACTTGCAATAGAAGACTCTGAATGATGACTTTTGTCCATACGAACACAGAGGAGCTGTCTTTATCAATTGAAACCTTTACAACAAAGATATTACAAGAAGTAAGCTGAACCACTGTGGAGGGTAATGTCGTAAATGCAACACGTAACTAAGTGTAACTGCGTTACCTAGCGGTTAGCATTTGCATTAAAATGTAACAGGAATCCCCTAAATAAGGATTAAGTTAATGTAATTTCAGTCACGATTTAGGCTATAAGGTGATGCAGGCTGAAAGTGATGATGCATTACATATTAATCTGACCTGATAAGAAGTATACGCATTGTTGATTGTCTCACACCAATCCTTTCTTTTAATCACCAAAGTGATAAAACTTTAAGTTCGTGTTTTTGATTTTTCAGTTTTGGCATCCAAAGATACAGCAAGACAACAGTGTTCGCCTCAAGTTTCCCTCAGTTTTGCCTCCAGTTAACACTGTGACGTCACAGTACTACAGTACGTACTGTAGACCATGAAGGGGTCTGTACTGTATATTCTGTAGTAAATAGAACTGTGTCAGTTTTGGTTTAGAACAATGTTTTGCTGAGTGACCTGAGAGAAACACGGCACAGAGAGAGGTAGATTTAGCGAGACCGACTATAAAGAAACGCACTACGGAAAACATATTGAACAATAATGTGTTCTCCAAAGGAAAAAAAATGTAAGTAACAGTTGCTTAGCCATCTTAAGCCAGTCACATTGGGAACAGCATGCTCACGAACCAAAGCTTTTATAATTGAGGGAAAAATAAGATGTTTGCTCTTCTGTGCTTTGGCGACAGAACAAGAAATAAAACATTTTGTTGTCTGTTTGATAGATTACCATCTGCCCACTATTCCCACAGCATGATTCTTCAATCAGACACAACCATAGATCTTTCCAGATAAATCCCCCTCTCTAATACAGTAAGGGGTAGAAGGGGGAGAAGGCACGAGAAAACAAATCTAAAATCTAATTTAACTCACAAACAGTAGAATGTGTACATCAGATTACGATCAAATTGAATTTCCTACTCTTCCTATCTCGAGTTGTCCTTTTTTGTTTCCTACTTCCACTCGTACACAAGCGGACGTCAGTTTTCTGTTTCTTTTCATATTACGAGACATCAGATGTGACAGTCCGTCGCTTCCATCCGCACACACCGAGAGCCCCTTTGTCTTCAAAAATTTTATTTCGCGGGTGGGCCGGAATATTTTCACAGCCATACCTCCGTGATTTCAGGAGACACAAATCCTGAGCAGGTGATATCCCAAGAGATAAATTGACATATTTTTCTGAGGTGGCGGTCTAAGAAAATGTGCTGACCTTTCACAAACTTCCCATCTTTCACGTGTTTTCATCATACTCTTCTGTACTCACTGACACACTCGAGAAGCAGCATAGAATGGTGCGCGGATGAATTATGGTTCGTTGCAGTCACTCAGACTACTTTGAATTGTGTATTTAATGTACGTTAAGTGACATCAATAAAAAAGAAATCGGCCAAGGAAACATACAACTGTGACATCTCGACAAGGGGCACCTAAACCTTTCTATCATGGCTACCCTTGATGAAAATATTACATTATTATCTGAGATTTAAAAAAAAAAAAAAAAAAGAATCTGTGTCAAAAATGTACACACACAGACTGTGAAAGGGCAGGCAAAAGCTCACTTTTCCCTTCACACTGAAAAGGCTCCTTTATTTATTTCTTGGATGAGCAGTTTTTAAAGCTCTACATTCTTGTCAATGTTTCGCCAATGTGTGCATTTCGCAGAATTTTCTAAAATCCTTTTTTTTTTCCTGAGGCAGTTGGGTGTCGCTAACAGGTTCACTCGGCTTTCGAAAGAACACCCTTTTTCTCTTGTCTTTGCATGACCACACCAACATTTCGGAACATGCGACACAAAAAAAGAGCCACTGTGGTGCGCACAAAGGTGCATGCTTTTAAATGCTTTCTAATCTTCCATTACCGGTAAATTTTGGCACAAAGTGGCAAGGAAACAACAGAGAAAACGCTTCTTTAAATTCCTCCCCGCTCACCGTCCGTGTAATGTTGGTTTAGGTCGTGACATTAATTAAATCGCATCCAATCAGGACTGAGGATCTTAGCCCACATTGTTTGCGCGGGTCCTGTGGAGTGATAATGGGTCATGGAGGTCACACTTTATAAGACAGCTACAAGGTTGTGGCCTAACAGCATTTCACTGTCTATAAATGTGTGTGCGTGTGCGTGAATGCACATCCTTTGGAAAACAGAAGCCCTATGACAAAGGACTGGCCTTGAATCTCAACAACCTCAATATTAGGCCCTTAAGATATGGGATTGTAAACCTAAACCCTGGCAGCTTATAGTCTGCCGCTGTGCCCGTAGATTGGTGAAGGAGATGAATAATGACCCCGCATCAGTGAAGCTACACAGCTGGTTCCGTCTATTACATTAGCAGGGAATTTGAGACAGCTGCTTACTTTATTGCGAGTTACTTATTTATCGTCGTCTTCCGCGAATGTGTTTAAAAATAGCGTTAACTTTCAAGGAGCAGTCAGAAGTGTCACGTCTCGGTCAGAGCTCGCGTCGTTTCCCTCTCCCTCCGTTTCCCTCGTTTACCGCTCGTTTCTCCCCTTCTCTCGCTTCCTCCCTCGCTCGTTGAAAAATCACATTAGGGGATCCATTAGGTGAGAAAGGGAGAGAAAACGCAGCTAGCGGACAAACTGTTAACACAGCAAGGTCAGCAGATACCCATCTGACTGTTATCGGGAAAGGTCACAGCCATAATGCTAATGTGCCTTTGCGTGCATTTGTGTGCGGCTTCATGTACATTGAAATGGGGATGGACTTTCAAGGGGAAGGTGGAGGCTAATTCACACACGTACGTTTCTCTCCACATCATTTATCAGTGTTTATTCTTAAAATAAAGCTCTGGTCTCGCTTTGTTTGCAGTATTCCTTGGTTGGGTTCGGATCAAGTGACTCGAACAGCTCGGGGTCATGAGAGGACGATGCTGGAGGGCGGGAACACTAAAACCAGCGGGCTTAAATGAGATTAGACGAACACTTTATTCATGTTGAACCAAGACGAGGAAACTGCAAAACAGCAACCAACCGACTGCACGGACAGGGTACAGACCCAGGATCCGGGTGTGATGCTGGTTAGTCTCTAAACTGGCCATCCCGCAAAACTAGCAAGTTTCCCCATTTAAAGCAAACTTTTAAAGTAGGTCAATTGGAGCGTGTGGGTGGCACTTCAAGGGTTTATTTCTGTTTTGTCTCAGAGGTCTTGCTGTTGTGCCATGAAAATGTACCCCATTAAAAAAAAAAAAAAAAAGCGGCTGTGCTGAGCATCCTATGCGTCGCAGGACACTACTAGTGTGTGTGTACCAGTCTGGATTATGCGATACTTCAGGCTGCACATCTGCTGTGCTCCTGTGCCCGTGGTGTAGTTTTCCTTTCATTCTTCGACACTCATTTGGTCCTCAGCCTCCTTCAGTCTGTTTATTGATCTATTTTCAGGCTCTTGCTCGCTCTCACACTCGTATAGCATCGGCATGGGTGGCAACCCCACCATCTGTCCTCTTCACCCTCCTTCCCCGTTTGGTGCTTGCTAATTTGCCGGTTAATTATAGAAATGCAGGGGATCTGCGCAGCCTCTTCGTAGCGCGGACCGCGTTTATTGTCTTTGGGAAAAGCTGACTCCAATGAAGCGATGAAACGTTTGCCCTATAAACCAGTCAGTCAGCCAGACAGTAAGGAAACGGGTTTAAGTATGTGCAGGTTCATAAGTACCTACGGTGCAGATTCTTTAAGCAGGTCTTTGCAGGTGGTGAGTGGCTCCTGTAAAACTGCTTGGCCAGCTAAATGTGAAATAGGAGCTGTGAAGCTTGTCAGCTCGTCTGTGATGTCCTACAGAGGGCTACAAACACATGCAGCTCGTACTATACTCCCAGAATTTAACGTTTTATAGCATTTTTTTTAATATAAATCTCTGTCTGGCTACTCTGGATGGGAACAAAATGTTTTAAATTCTACAGCTTTATGAGCGAATCTGCATAAAGCAAGTCTGGCTGCAGCTTTAGTTTCAGGGATTTTGTGGAACGTTCTCATTCAGTCTGGTTAAATTAAGAATGATTAAATTCACTTTTGGGCTGCAATGGGTTTTCAGCTCCATCACCTCATCTAATGTGGAACACGAGTTGTAAGATAAACTATTTAAACTTGCTCCATTTCTATGTAAAAATGGGCACTAGTCTTTAACACAGACGTACAGGGCTAATTGCTGAATCACAGGGCGTCCCAGGTAAAACTAGTCCTGTGCGAATAGGGCTTTTGTGTGCTCCAAAAAGGAAAGTGGCAAATAGATATCTGGCAAAGCAACGAAACCACAGGGAAACCGTCTATAAACTACGAATGGACTCTAATACAATTCAGAAATCTTGGTAGGACTGTAGGGAAGCAGATCACAAAGCAATCCCGCGTGCTCTGCTGAGGTTATTTAGACCTTGGGTTGCAGGTGGGACGGCAGATGTCTGGCGACGGAGCTAATCAGACTTCCTGCTTGGTCTAATGGCTGAATAATTGTACCAGACTTAGCTGTGGTCTGATAACGGCCTATCAGCCCAGAGTCGTCTTACAGAGCAGGCTGGGATGGAAAGTAATCCAATAGAGAGAGCTGGCAAATTTTATTAGAGATGATAAAGAATGGATTCATAAGTCTGGTTGAAAATACCGAGAAGCAGAGCTGCAAAGCTCATTGCTCTGAACAAATGGCTCTCATCCTCTGACCTTTCAGATTCAGAGTGAGGCAGAAAGAGGATCTCATTGTGCGTGAGGAAATGTTCCCTTGGGTGAGGAATTATTTTCTCACCCTCAGTCACATATAGACTAGCGTATTCCTATGAATGCAAAGCCAACGGGTTCTCAGTGCACGCATCAATGGATGAAAACATAATTATCATTTTGAATAAAAGGATATTGGAAGTGGCGAGCCAATTTAGAAAATAAAACTCTTAAAACGTATCACAGAAATCTGTTTTCTATCTCCTGTCGTATTTATTGAAAAGATTTTCCCCATCTCCAGCTGACAGAAATGCGATCCATAGTCGCTATATTAGAAAGACGTCCACACATTTACTGTATATGCACACTTTTCACACCAAAATCTCAAAATTCTGCACCTCTAAAGAGACAGATGTTGCAATTACACCGTGCCTACCAGAACAGAAATGATCACTGCTAAAAGCAAATTAAAATCCCCTTACATCAACGCACTGGCTCCTTGATTCAATAAGACATTTCAAATCATCTTAAAAGCATCTTGGTGAGCTTACAGTGCTCGTTTCTGGCACCGCATATCAAATCCTGTCAAGTTGTGTTAACATATTAACAGAAGTACGCGGCGCATTCACCAAAAACTGAAATCAGTCCAGTTGTATTCAGCGTTACACCCACTGTGAGGGCCACATTCTACATAGCCACAAGCAAGAGTATGCTGCATATTATCTTCCTACTCAAAACTAAATGTCAATCCCTCCAATTTCTTCAAGCACTCAGCATCCCCAGCTTGTGTCTTTGGATTTTTTTTTTTTTTTTTTTTTTTTTTTTTACAGTGCATTTTCCCTTCTTTTCATGGTGGCGTGTGACCGCGAGCCGCGCTGCCGCACATCGCAGCGAAAATTCATGCACCGGCTTATCACCGGCTTACATGGTTCCCCCACACTGGGTGAAAAGAATATATGGATATGCAGAGTTTATGCGCAAATGTTTATACGTGGTCGTGTCACACATACAAGACACCCTGTCTTTTTATTTTAATTACATCCAAATGTGTTGCATGCAAACCACACCATTTTTAAAAAGAAATGAGACATTTTTACGTTAGATTTTCGTCCTTTAGTCTATTAAATGTGTTTTACTGCAGAATCCATCATTTGAGCACCTCCTTAAACCTAAAAACGGCTTGTTACCAAAGTATTTTAAAAGTAATATTTGTCAGAAGGTTATTGAGCTTGTGCTTTCTTGTATCTCATCAGCAGTATACGGTGGCTTTTTTTTTTTTCTTTTTTTTTTGTAGCCGGTGGTGAGTCACGCTCCAGCAGAGTTCCGGCCGTAGCTTACTGATGCGCTAAGGCTTACAGTGTTGTTCGTTGACTTCAACGGCCACGGGGAGAGAGCAATGATGCAAGATCAAAAAAGGACAAACCACCCTAAACTCCCCATTTCAAACATTACGGGGAGCCCCTGGATGCAGGTAAGCCAGCTGAGGCGTGCAGAGCTCGACGCGCAGAGGTGAAAGAGATGTCTTTTCCTCCGTAGAGCATAATTCACTTTGGGCTTTTTATTTCACTGCACAACTTCAGAGCAATTTATATTCTTAACTATAATTATCTTGGTAGGTGAGAGCCCAAGCTGCAGTTTCTAGCCTGATATGTCTGTCTGTGTCAACATGCCAAACATTCTGCCTTTGTCTGCCACTTGACTGGCAAAACAACAGATCCCTGCACCTTGGCTTCCAGGTGGTGAGCCCATATGGCACCGGATCCACATTTCTCCTCTGGGCTGCGATACATTCCCAGGCACTCGTGCTCATATAGGCCACCCTGCCATTTCAGGCTCCAGCAGAGGGCCCCGTTGATCATTCCAAAGGTTGCAGTTAATTAGGGGTTTTGAAATTGTTTTTGTCTGGCTCCCTCCTGGGACCAATTTGCCTCCGGAGGCCTTATCAGGAGCTGTTGCTCCCAGTGACAGCGGCTCCTGGGGTCATGTGGGCATCCAGTGCGCCCCTAAAATATCCCCTAAGAACTACGAGAGGACGTGGCTGTCGGGATATTGCAACAGCTACCTGTACCCAGGAAGATATCAGGAAAGATTTAGATAGATCAGTGTTTTCCTTTGCATTTTGTTGTGGATATTCAGAAGACATTAGGTTTTTATGTAATCTAACATTACTCTTGTTAAATCTCAGAGAATACAAGCAGAAATAGAAATTTCAAACGGCACAGGTTTACAGTAGTTCTAGTACAGCAGAGACTGCACATTTGATTTGCAATAAGTTATCTCAGCGGCGTGTCTCGGAATCAATAAAAAGGAAAAAGTCTGCGTTCGTAGGTGGAAGACATAAAGCCCAATCAGTCACAGCAAGGTGCTGTTTGTGGTAAACATCTGTAATAGCGATGCCAAGAGTTATTCATAATACAGGAGTACAATACTGATATGCCTCATTAACATTATTACTGGTAATAGATGTTTTAGTGTGGCAATAAGGAGGTGGACTTGTAGTGCTGTTATAGTTTGGCAGAGGATATTGTGTTGCATTTCGGTGTTATGCTGCAGAGAAGTGGAGAGAGTTTCTCACATTCCCTGTTGGGGTAAAAAAAAAAAGAAAAAGAAAAAAGAAAATGTTATTAAACTCCAGGAGCACAGTATTCACGGAGAATGATGAGTTCAGCGCCGTATCTCTCTACCTGCCTTTGCAGCTCTTCTTCCATCCGCTGATGTTACTCATAAAGGCTAATGTTCCGAGACATTATCTTAAGAGTTGCCATATCACATTCAGTCTATAGCTGCCTCAGGGGCTCAGGGGCTAACTGTGGCCAATGCTCTGCGTGAAAGACAGAGGCAGTGAGTGAGAGAGTGTGTGTGTGTGTGTGTGTGTGTGTGTGTGTGAATGTGTGTGTGTGTGTGTGTGTGTGTGTGTGTGTGAAGATGCACCATTGCAGTCCAAGTAAAGTTATATTTGTCTTCTTCGAGTTCCTAAAGGCTGTTAGATAAAGTGAAAGATCAAAAACACATTTAATGCTGCTTCAACTCTTCATACAACCATTTATAAACATTATATTAAATCAGGCTGCAGTTAATGAATGCTATTTTCTGTCTATAGCTTGTCTTTATTTTATTTTTTTTGCCTCAGGTCTATACTGTATTAGTTCTGGTACTGAACCATAAAATTTGGTACCAATAACTATAATTACACTGAGTGATTATTTCAATGTATTATTTTCCAACTTTTCATCTATGACTGGTAAAGCTCTACAGCTGCTTGTGTCGACAAACTATTTCTTGAAGAATGTCTTCAAGAAGAAGAAGAGTGATCATAGTTGACGCATAATATTAATTGCAAAGAATTTTATTTAATTAGGTTTGCTTTAAGATTGTCACATCTGAAGGTTGCGCATAGTTAACTCGATGTGATATATAATTAGTTGAGACATTTTCTTTTATCATAGATTTGCTTTTCTTACCAAATTGACACTGACAATAACATATAAAATTAAAAAAGTGTTTTTAACTGAACAACACTTTGAATAAATGGAACCTTGAATGGCAGAATGACCCTACACAGTGTAGCAACGGTGTATTTTTTTATTTTTTGTTTTCATACAGCATATGAAAATTAAAAAAAAAGTTTGTAGTCTGTACTACTAGCAAGCAATTCAATAGGTATCAATGCTGAAATATCAATACTTCCGATACCAGGTCTTTATGCTCTAAAATCGATACTCAGATCAAGATATCAATACTTCAGTCATTCGGGGTAATGTAGGAAAACAGTGGAAGGTAACTAAACTATTGAGTTGTGGCAACACAACAAACCTTGTGATCAAACACCTCAGGCTAAACCACAACACAGAATACGAGGCATTTATGATGAGGTTGAGACAAAGTTTTCATTTTACAGTAGTTCTTAAAACAATAATTCATTTTAATGGCCTTATTGTTTTACTTTTTCAGTGCCCGAGATACAATTTTTCACATATTTTGTATGATTGTGTCCTCTGCTTGTTTTTTTTTTTTGTTGTTTTTTTGTATTAGTCAAGTCAACTTTATTGTCAATTCTGTCATGTGCAACACAATACAGGAATGAAATTACCTTCCTCAAAGGCCTGTGGTGCAGCAGCTTAACAACAAATGCAAACGAAATGTGCAAACATTGAGAATATGTAAAATATGTCACGGCCCACGGCAGAGTGAAGCTCAACAGCACGTGTACTTCACCAGCACATTACATTATTTGCCTCATTTGTAAGTTTAGAACTAGTTTGTAAAATACACAAAAACTCAACAAGTTTCCTATGACGTGTCTCACTGTGTCAGTCACGCTTGACTGATATGCTAGCAAGCTAAAGATAGGATAACCTAGCTTAAATATCACCTTGCTTAAGACTTTAACCGAGTCAGTAACGGCACCATGAACGTAACAATAAAGCTACAGTAATATTACGCTGCATGCTACCAGACTAGACAGGACCAGGGCAAATTAGCATAACATACAAACAAAATGTTCATACGCTGCTTGTTCTTCACAAGTTCTGAAAAAGTATTTGAAAATAGTAAAATGTTCTCCCTTAAGCCATTAAAAAAGCAGTTATGTATTTTTTAATTTTTTTTCAAATGAGAAACGTAAAAATTTTATCAGAATTTTTTATATACTGGAATCGGCATCATCCCCTAGTCACAACACAGTGACCAATGCAGGACTTGCCCATACACAACACTGATGACAGTCGTATTTAAACATTCATATAGTGTACACAGCTTAAATCAACAGAAAATGACAGAATTCCTGTGCAGATTGTAAAAGCAAGCAAATGCTTCCATAAACATCTAACATGACTGGCCACACAGTAAACGTGTGTGTGTGTGTGTGTGTGTGTGTGTGTGTGTGCGCACGCATGTTGATAGTCTTTATCCTCTCCGCAACACTGCCAAACTCATTCTGTCTTGTCACACAGCCTACCTGCTATTGTCAGAGCAAAATGTAACAGAAGGTGTGTTGTAGATAAAATACATCGGAGAGGGGAGTCTGAGGGATGAGGAAATAACGGTGCAATAGTGTAGTGTTGCTGTGCCTGTGATTGTAGCTGCAATCCTGAGGGTAAAAAGCAACTCTCAGACACCTGGACTGGCAACTCTACGGGATTTATTGAACAAATTTAAGGCGCGACATCTCTTGTAAACTTTACTGCACATCTTAAAGCATAAATCTCAATCTGGAAAGTCAAATGCAGTTATCTGAGAAGCTGGGCCTGAATACAGACTGACTACTGTTGTTTGATGGTCAGTAAATCACTTACACGGTATATCACACTGTTTGAACAGAACCAGATTTCACATAATCAGATCTGAAACTGAGGTAATTTATAAATGAGAAGTCATTTGATTAAATTAGTCATGTTTGTTCTATTGGACACAGCTACACGCCTCAAGTTCAAACCAAATTTTAGTGAGGGAATTCCTCACTAAGTCTGGAGTCATTTCATTTGTCCTGTAAATATCTGCCAGGCCAATCAAATCATTTGTGTGCGTAATATGAGGTAATGGACAGAACTAGTTATACATGTCACTGGCACGTCGCTGACTTCATTTCGTTGACCAAAATGACTGTTATCGAAGAGGCAAGACGTTAAGATTCTGCTCTCACAACAGTTGTGCGAGATATTTACAATGAAATGAAGCTTTAAACGGCTCAAATTCCGATAACAAATTAAATAGGCTACAACAGGCTAATAAGAACTCAGCTTTCATAGTTGTAAAATCAATATTTCCTGGTGTTTGCCCTCCAAGGTGGCTGAAATAACGCTGGGTTATTGGTGGGACAATATCATATAAGGAAGTAATGCGCTCTCGCAGACGCAGGAATATATCACAGAGGGCATTAAAATATTGTTGTGTCATATATCCAGCACCGCATTCATTTTTATTGGACTACCCAGTGTGTTGCTATAGTCCAGTGTGATGCATTAGGGCTTCTGCTAGACAAATGGAGTGTATGGGTGACTCTGAGTAAACATCCAGCAGATGATAAAGTTCCTGCATGCGGCAGTGATCTATTCCTGGATGGAAACACACTCTGTTTCTGCTGGGACAATGCACACGCAAACATTTGCAAACACACACAGCCCACCACTATTCCTGGACACACGGCCAGACGAGGAGGGGGGGGGGGGGGGGGGTGGCCCGGTCTGGGCTGGAACCACCAGCAGCACAGCTGACTGCGCATGTTGTATGTTTTTACGTGTTATTGCATGTTTTAGGATATTTTGTTGACTCTTAGCTTCATCAATGGATCCTCTGACTTGGTTGTAATGTTACAGTGAGAAATGTGTTTCAGTTACATAAGTGCTAGAAAACAATATAAGGCAACGAAGGAGCACACAGATGTAAAAATATGCAACATGTATGAATGTATACACATACACACACACAGAATGTGCTTGAGCTTTTGTTTCCCTGTCACATGGCACCTGCAGTAGCTCACAGGCCGGGGGGCGCGTTGGCCTAGATAGTGAAGGTGTGCGCATGGCGGAGTAAGACGTTAAAATGGAGCACTGGTTTCTGGGGGAAAATAATTAAAGTTTTAATGAAGGCAGAAAATTTACACTCTAATGAGCAATGACTCCACGCAGTTGGAAAATATTAGATACAAGTGTTTTCAAAGAAAGACATCATATACAGGCGGTAGCACAAATGCAAATACTTTTCTTTCCGCGCCATTTTAATTTGAGTGAATATCCATGGCAATTTTCTATATTTTTAACCTAACCCAGAAGTGAAGATGTACCCGGAAAAATATAGCTGATATATGCCCTTTCAAATGGTGATGTGATTTTGGTGGAAACATTCATCTCCAACAAGTATTTGGTGCCAGTGGAGCAGAACTGAAGATATCCTCATTATTTTTGTAAGAGACAACACGGAGTTATGCAAATTAAAGGTTTGTTGATATTGTGCATAGAGGTGTCGGGGACGGTAAAATCTGAATATACGGTGTGAACTCACACCCGTGAAGGGTTGAAATCTGGCAGTGAATTTCTGAGTCTGCCTAACGAATGCACGTTAAATGCGCCGAAGTTAACCATTAATATTCAGTACGATGGTGTTATTTACGTTTATTTGAAAATCTGTGACACCGACGTGGAAAGTTGCTGCAGCTTTTGTGCTGATCCAAAGTGATGCTGGCGGGAGATATAGGTCACTTGATTAATTAATGATGACAATAAAAGGCAGTCTGCGCTATTATATGCTTTACAACGTGAAAATCTTTTGGGAATCCCGTGGGCCGCATGATTCTAGTGGGATTCCCTCGGGATGAAAAAATTTAAAATTTAAATTTTACTAATCATCAGGTGACGGGGACAAGAGAGGAAAAAATTAACAGGAGCAGGGACCATAATAACAGTAGATTAATAATTACAATAATAATTACTGTTGTAATATGAATTGTGGTTTTTGTGGCAGTGGGATGTGTCCTCAGTGTGTGGTTCCTGGCACTGAAAGGCGCTGCACCTGTCTCTTTAATGTTTTAGTACTCACTGTGCATCGCTGACAGAATTATCACAAAAGATAAAGATAGACAGCGGGGGGGAAAAAAAAATAAAAGGACAAGAGTGTGGAGGAGGTCCTCTGCGGTAATGTTGACAACTATCAGCTTGTCGTCAGGGCATCCAGGGACACTCCAGTCTTAAGTCTATAATGCCAGCCAGGTTCAGCCAAGGTTCCTGAGACATTCATAGGCATCAGGGCCACGTGAGTACAGGTTGCAATGTCAAGAGCAGCCAACTGGTCGCGCCAACGCTGTACAAGTCGAGTCTCCTCAGTAGCATGTGCACAAAAGTGGAAGTGGCACCAAAACAAAAAAAACAAAACAAAAAAAAAAAAATACTGAAATAACGTCGTAAAAGGATTATTCGCAGGACTCAGGAGGAATGTACCAAAAACATGAACTAAAGTATTCGAGGCACTTCCAAAGCCAGCTATTTGCCAAACCCTTCTTTTGAGGCGTGAATTATTAACAAGGGAAGAAATGTGGACGGATCGACTTAAGGAGTGAGGCAGGCCTTAAGAGTGAAGGAATCGAGAAATGTTGCTTGTCAAAGGCATAAAGGAGAAAACTTTCTATTTGGACGCTTTTGTGAATATTTAAAAAAATGTCATGTTACATTATGTTAAAGTTTTTTTTAATTATTCACACACAACTATCCACAATAACAACAACAACAACAAAAAAACTTCTTTGAGTGCTTCATAAATTTTGAGGATGTTTATTTATTTAACTCCAACGTTTCTGTCAACGTCACAACTCGTGAACCTCGGACATCGTGGAAAACTTCCAGGTTGTGAGAGGCTCGTTCACGTGGACTTTGTTCGGGAACACACTGAAAACAAACTTCATTTGAAGGCACCCACAATATCTGAAAACTTTCAGAATGCACTGTATGCCTTACACAATATAACAACATTGTGAAAGGACTTTTCTTCTCAATAAGGAACGTGTGTGAGGAAGAGTCACCATAAGAAAATCCATTCATTTAAAGAAGCTCAGGAGGAATGATTACATCATCTGTGTAAACGTTTCATTTTTCGTTGTAGATCGTTTAATCATGCAGACGGCAACTTGTTTTTTATTTTTTTTTAGTAAACTGTCAGAAATGATAAATGGCTCTGCTCGGCATTCCTGCTGTTTCTTTTATTTATTCTCCCTCTCGTTCTCGCTCCTCAAGCTTTCAATTCTTCTAATTCTGAAGACTTCTTAATTAGACAAACCAGTGTTTTTATTCATTGGCTCTGTGATGAGGAAACGTGAGGACTGCACCGAAGAAGGGACAAGGGTGCTTAATTACATTGACTCCTACAAATTAACTTTTACCAGAACAGATTGTCTGAAAAATTTAGAGAAATTGACTGATGTGCAACTCGTGCCCACTTCCATCCGTGAAGAATTAATTCATTTTATCACACGACTGAATCTAGGTCAGAAAAGTACTCATGCCACAGTTACAATTACTGTAGCAAACATTAATCGACTGAATCGACTAAATATTTCCCAGTTTGGGATTAATAAAGCATCTATCTATCTATCTATCTATCTATCTATCTATCTATCTATCTATCTATCTATCTATCTATCAAATAGCTTGTTTCCTTTTAAAAAAAAAAACAAGGGGCATGGACAATGATATGAGGACGAGATTCGTTCCATAATCGATATCTAATTCATAATCAACATTAAGTGATCAACATTTAAAACGCGTTTTCATGAGTCATCATGTTTCCATCTGAAAAGTTGCTGTGTACGCTGTGAAAACTAGCTCATCTCCAGCTGAGAAGGTTTGATTTATTTTAAACCTCAATTTCATAATTGCAGTGCTGAGAAATGTAAAAAAGAAAAAAGAAAAAAAAAAGCCCTATTATACTGGATAAACTAAAAGGTAATATTACTGAAAGCCACAGGATCATTCAGAGAAAAAAATCAATATGAACACTTTTGCCTTTGCTAACATGACCGAGCAGAAAAGCCGAAGACTTAAAGGTTCTATGTTAATTTGAATAGATCTATGCGGCAAGCAGCCAGAAAAAGAAATAAAAAAACGATTCTTACTCTTTTGCAGTGATTGTCGGAGCTTTGCAGACAGACCGGCTGGACGTCCAATCCCCGACTCCATCAGTAATATCTATTTTGTGTAAGAGTGTTGTATTTTGTGATTACTGACTGAAAGGCGCTGAAGGCAATCTCAACGGCTATCGTCAAACTGAAATGTTTATATACGTTCAATATTCATAATGCCATTAACTGATATGACAAATATGACACAGGCACGCAAGCAGAAATTCTCTCCAAGCTTCTTGAAGAGTCTCCATGCAGAAATCTCTCGTCTCGTGAAGTGGACTGCAGCAAACAAAAAAGTTCAGAGAACGTCTGCCTTTCATGCCGACAACTACATACACGTTCACACAGCAACGGATTTTTCAATGTCATTCTTTCAGCAGCACATTTTAACAAGGGCGCGGAGTGTCACTCTAAAATAAGTACACACACACACACAGTTAATCTAAACCACAAGTCATTCCTCATAGTAGCAGCACAGAAGCCATGAAAGGCGGTTCACACCCTTTCTAACAGTTTTTTTTTTTTTTTTTCAGATGATCTCCCACTTAGGAGAGAGAGCAGATCTTGCTGTGTGAGAAATTAAAAATAAGAATTGAGAAAAAAAAAAAAAAAGAGGAACCTGGTTAGAAATCTGGTTAAAAATTTAGCCAGGGGCTTTGCTGTGTTAGTGCTCTTTTTTGATGCACTCAAATCTGCTGAGAAAAAAAAAAGCTAAAACTAATAATCAGAGAGAAAAACATGAAGATGTGACAACAAGTTCAACAACCAGCAACGGCTCCTTCTTCACCATCATCATCGTGAGTAGAAATGGATGGACGGGTGCATGAGGAATTTATTTATTCATCTTATATGATTATGAAGTAAAAGAAAAAAATCTTCTAGTTTCTATTGGCATGGTGCTTTTATAAAGGAATGAAGAATAACAAGAGATACCATTTGCCTCCTAGCGCTGTAGTTTACTAAAGGTCAACACAAAGCATGATAAAAGAGACTCGTTTCATGGCACATAGGAAGCAGCAGCATGTTGAGATGAAGAGGGATTTTTTTTTTTTTCCATTTGACTTGAGTAAGACTGGAATAAACACATCAAGTGCGGGTTCTAAACCAAAAAGACATCCATCACCAAGATACTAAATGTGACAACCCGCCCCCCACGGCTAAGCCAGGAAGTTACTCAGGATAAAGAAACAGAAAGACAAAAGGAATAGGAAAGCATTTTCAGAAGATTGAAAGATTATTTCTTTTTCTCTCCCTTGCTGTTTGGGTCTGCCGAACTCATTCTTCCAGGAAGTGAAATCAAATCAGAAATCATTCAGTGTATACACTGTATTTTACTCTTATCTCGTGTCAGTACAGGGAAATATCCCATGAAGGAAAAAGAAAGACAAAGAGACGGAGAAAGGTTAGTAGTACGCATCCACATATATCCACACAAAATTGTCCAGATTTTCCGTTTCCATCAAACGCTCCGAGTACAAATTTGACGTGCGAGTCAATCGTTTTCTTCTATGTACTACAGTCAAAGAACAGAAAGAAAAAAAAACAATCTCCCCTTGTATTAACCTCAGTCTGCTATAAATCCATCCAGGTCGCATTTCCCGAGAACATTGCATCAAAGACTCAAGCTCGCCCGGCTAGTGCTACACAGTCAGCGTTTCGCCCGCATACAAAGTGAACCTGAAAACGTCTCGAACGGGAGAGTAGAGTAATTAATGAGCCCTGGGCGAACTCTTATTTTCTTTAAAATGAGAGCAGCAGCTCCAGAAATAGCAGCAGCTTGTTGATGTTACCTCGGTTGACAAGGACGGCCGCAAACTGAGGGTTCCATGCAGCCTTTCGTCAAGGCAATGAATGAAACTAAATTGGTCTGATTTTTAAATAAATGAGCCAGACCTGCTTACTAACACGTAGTAAGACATGTCCACTGTCTTTCTTTGGGTGTATGAACTCCATAAACACATTCTGAAAGCCATCTCTTTAGCACTTTGTTTTTACTTAGCATTACTTAGTACTTGGTACAGGTTTCTCATCCATGATTTAAGGGGGGTTGAGTGCGGATGCTAATATAGGGAGGGGGGCAGTCCTTGCGTATCTTCCTCCTGAGGCAGTAGGGAGAAGATGTGATGGGAGGGATGATCTTTAATAATGATGCCCACCTTCCACAAACAGTAGGCTCCAACTAATTACATTTTTCATTATTGTTGCTGAACACAGTTATTGCTCTAAAGTCACTCCTACTGGAATTCTTATGCATGACGTCTCCCTGTATTGTTGTGATAAACTTTCCTTCCGCTTGTTTATCCGTCCTTCTCACGGTTTGAAAGTCAGACACTGGCTGCTCATCCCTCCCTTGGAGTCGGTGCTCCTCGTCTTCCCCAACTCCTGCTGGCCTGCCTGTGTCTCGCTCAGACTGCCAGGCTGCCTTTGTAGTGTTGTAACTATTACCCATGCGTTACTGAAGTACATGTGTGCACATGCTCAGATTGCACAGTCTGGGCGATTGAACGTGTAACTGCGTGCAGTTTGCAGGAAGGAGTTTCTGAAAGTTCACAGCCAGTTTCCGTTTGGTTTAATAGTGCAGAAAGAAAACAAAAAATCACAAGGTCAGCAAATTGTTTTGGAAATTATGAGTATTAAATGTGACATTAAGAGAATAAACGCTTCACTATTAAAGCAGATAATAATGTGATTGTTTTCAGTAATTATATATACATATGCATAACAAAAGTAATACTTGATTCGCACTTGACTTTCATAGATTGTGATTTAAAAGACTTTTTCACTTTACAACATTTACCACGAGCTGACTTCTATTTCTAGTGTTTTTAATCAATCAGCCGCAGAACCACACGCCGTCTCCCACAGATCACACTTCTAAAGCTTTCACTGGCGCCTCATGTCATTCCAGAACTCAGCTCCTTTAATTCGTTTTTAATTAACTTAAAAAATAAACAGAATTTCAAAGAGCGATCGAGAGACCAGCCAGTAACGCTTAGTGAAAGTCACTTAGTAAACACTTTTTTCCCCCCATTCAGATAAACATGAAGTGCGGCCCAACATCGCAGTAAGCATCAGTGTAAACGTGCCCTTGAGGAATGAATGACAGGTTTGCAAACGAGTATGAGATATAGGAGGTAGACAGAACGACAGAAAGTTACAATCTCTTTATTGTCACAAGACTGAGGCTGTACTCTGGTCACGACTGCAGCAAATATTCATATTTGCGCTATGTGGGCTGCCGCTCGATTCACTGTGGCTTCCTCTACTTTCTGATAATAACATGGACACTTTAAGAGAGAAAAACGCACGACAAAACTATGTGGGCTCGTAATTGACTCATCTGAAAGCTGTCATATCCTTCACCTGAGCATTAGAGAAAACTGGTTCCATTAATGTCTCCTGTTGACCTGATACTCGCAGGGAGAACAGACCAATAGTGTTGAGTTAAATGACTATGATCAAGGTAATCACGGCTGCTTCCTTTTAATGCTAGACAAGCTCCCATGTCAAAATGCTCCATTAACTGTCTGAATTGAAATGGTGCCATTATCGAGTGAAAGTAAAGGCTTTTTTATTTTTTTTATTTTTTTTTTTTTAAGCCAGTGTTTATGGAAGTAATAGCAGTGATGTGACAATGTTTTTTAATTCAGCATCCACTCAAATTATGAGATGAAAGAGGTTTCAGTTTATACCGCCACTGAATTTGATGACTCTCCCGCTGTTTTGCATCACCAAATGCAGCCTGTATTTGAAGACTAAACAGGGGTGAAGCACGGTGAATAGCTAATCAGTTTGTACACACTTAAGGCAAGTGTGCTCCACCTATTAAAAAACTCTGATAAGCTTAGGTCTTTTCATGGTCCTAGCTTGACGAGAAGGCTGTGGCAGACTTCCAAATTTTCTGAAGTGGTGAAGTAGAGCGTGCAGTGGTCTGAAGTGGGCATGATTTAGTCATACAGTTAAACACTGTCCTTTACACGTGGCTTCATTACAGGCTGTACTCCGGACTGGTAGTTTTAATTAGCTGGCATAATCTACACATCACTTTAAAATATAATAAAATTATTATAACATTATTCAATTTTGGGTAATTGTGGTAAAGCCTCCTTCATTCTAAACTGTGGTTAATCTTTCAAGCGTAAAATGTTGGTCAAACACAGATCATTAGTGGTCTGCCTCTAAAAAAAAAAAAAAAAAACTACTGAATACTGTAGCCAGAACACTAGCGAAAGTGTTTTTTTTTGTTTTTTTTTTCGCCAGAACTGGGAGACACTAAGAACGGTAGTCAAATTCTCTCTGTGGTAGAAGCTATAAATAACATCACAGACAACCTAGTTACAGAAATAAGTTACATGTAATTCAAACTAGGACACATAATCTTTTTTTAATATATATATATATATATATATATATATATATATATAATATATATATAATAAATATATATATATAATATATATATATATTATATATATATATTATATATAAATATATATATATATATATATTATATATATATATACATATGAAGGATAACCAAAGACTGATGTGTATTCTTGTTCAAGTTCAAATATGCCATGGTGCTCAGTCTACAGCTCTAGCACAGCATTGGGAAAACACGGAGAACAAACAACAAAACAACAAAAATGGAGAAAATTATGGCAGCATAAGATTAAGATTAACTTAGTTTTAAGTTAACCAAACCTAATGCTACCTAGTTATCTAGACTAAAAGGTTAGAAAAATAGCTACTGTCACAAATACATTGAAACTGATGTGTGCATACACACACGTTATAATGACAATACTAATGCTAAATAACAGTAAAACTAGTTTCATTTCCACTATTTCTGAGTAATCTCACATTTTTAACAGCGGTGGATGAACATGGAGACTGAGGGGAAGGAAAACAAAGCTCTGCGACTAATGAGGAGATCGGGCTACAAAGCATTACACAGGCTCATTTAAGACATTTAAAGTAAGCAGATGCTGGGATATTTAAGTGAGGGCCTTTTACACATTGGCAGACGTTGGCAACAACATTTATGGGCCCGTTAATGGTGAAAATAGGACATTTATTTCAACACCGCACTGTTTGATTCCCTGGTTTCACACGTATCTGCTGTAAGCGCTGGAGATACAGCCAACAAGGAACAAGGTGATGCTTTTTGTCACAACAGAGTGTCACAACAGAACACAACATATGCAAGTGACAAGCCACGCTAGCCAAGAGAAAAACTTGAGGTGTTGATTGCGCTTGTCATGTGTATCAGTAACGCAGTTAAGAGTATAATGAGCTTTACACTGAAAGTCTAAAAAGTAGGATGGCAACTTCATTTGTATCGTCAATTTTCTCAGTTAGTTGAGTTATTCGTTCATTTGATGTAAAAAAAAAATATATATATATATATATTAATAATAATTAATTTATTACATATAATGTATTTTCATAGCACTACTTGTGCAGACTCTCATAGAGAGAAGGATAGGGTATACACCTCCTGCAAAACAGCTGTCCAAGCACAGTATGTCAGGATAAAAATATCCAAATAACGTTCTGCTTTGTTTGCCTCCAAGATTGTGCTGACAGAGCAACACTGCAGACAGGTAATCATATTCCTGGGCACCTAAGGGCACACAGCAGCACACTGACATGCTAATACTTTTCAGTAATGCAGATTGTCAACTCAGTGATTTAGTAGATGATGACTTTGACAGTGCCTCTCCAGTTTAAGCACATGTTTAACAAATGTTGTCAACATGAAGTGGGCATTTTCGTCCGTTTCCTGTTTTTCCTACGATTTTTTTTTTTTTTTTTACACTTCAGCTTCAGGCTGCTCATCATGTGCCGCTGGGGAGGGCTGTTTAATAATGTCTTCTGTGGCTCCAGGAGAAGCTGTCTGATGTTAAAAATAACTCTGATAATATCACCAGGGTTGTTTCAGTTTATGCCTGACATTTCACTATTTAACAGAAAGTCTGAATCGCAAACAAGAAGTGTGCGTTTGAAGGAAACGGGCTTTTAGGTTTCCGATGAAAACTGTTTGATCCACTGTATATTATGTGTTCATTTACTTCTGCCTTACTCTGTTCTTATTCTATGCCCTGTTCTTGTGACTACTTGGACAAAATGATCTCCCTGCAGGATCAATAAAGTGATCTTTAATCTGGAGGCCGAAAGACGAGCTGCATTATGGGAATTGTGGTCCGGTGTTATTTGAGAATGACCCGTGTAGAGACAGATAGACAGAATATGTCCTTGCTTCTTTCTTTTTATTTGTCCATTCTGTCCGTAATGTTACAGAATATCACTTATCTACCTACCTACCTTTGAGTATTTAGCTAAATTTGGGGACTAAGAGCCTTTTGAAGGAACTCTATCCCTCTATACTTCCATCTCAAGGACACGAGGCTCTGCAAATGCAAAAGGCTTTATTACATTTCTGTTCAATGCGATTGGATACAACAACATGGGGCTTTCGAAAAATTCTATCCCAACCTTGCCCAAGCCCCTTTAAGCATTTATGAAGGGAAAAGCATCCTGTCGGGAGCAACCTGGACTGACAAGGTCCACCTTAAAATATCCACTGTAAATTTAACCAGACGTTCTTTAAGATCAAAGTGAACAGTCCACCCGATATGAACTATTTTCAGCTGGTATTAATACGTGCTGCTGATAACGTGAGTAATAATGCCATTGATATGATGAGTATGGGAATGAGATAAGCACCATTTTTTTGTTTTTGTCTCGTTGGATATTGAGGCTGTAAAGAGCAGAATATCCCCGGACTTATTCATACCGTTATCTGTTGGACCATTATTGCTTTCGCTGCTTATGATAAGTGAACACATTTCTAAACAGTTATTGTTGATGGTGGCTGAAAGGTATTTTGGAGCACTTCTTGCCAGAAAAGGGATTTTGGTATCAACAAATGCAAGAGACAAAAGACGATAAGGGCGTAGCTCGAGCCGGCGCTTAAGTGCAAATACTGGAGGGAGCGTTGCCTCCTTTAAAATGGTCGTAAACGTCTGTATTTTTACATGTCAGATAAGTAAAGAAAAGCCAGACAGTTAGAAGAATTAAAGCATGGCCAGATATGGCCAGACTTATTTTTGAGGTAAAATGACGATAATCCTTCCAATATTTATGGGGCGACTGGAAGAGAGCGAGATACTGGTTTTAGCTGCAGCCTTGACAAACACACCACAGAGGTGATCATCAATCAGTTAGACTTCCCAACCACCACACTGTGTGTTAGTACACTTAGTGAACAGTGCACAAGAAGTACACACACTATTAAACTGTGTTCATGTGGGTGCGTGAACAAACAACTGTGAACTCTTTTTAAAATAAGCAATGGGTGTTTCACTGGGATCGGCAAAGACACCGAAAGAGGCTGTGATACAAGGTAAAGGATTGGAAAACGGAAAGGTGCGAGTGAGAGAGGTGAGAGACAAACAGATGGAGAGGCAACCTGACATTTAACATTCGAAACATTTTTAATCAGTCCCTGCAGCTTCGTGTGATACCAGAGGAGCGGAGAGGAAAAACCCGAGAACAAGTAGCTGAAAAACACCAGCCATTTATTAGGGGGGAATTCACACATCACGCTGGCCCCGGCAGAACAGCCGCCGCAACACACCTACAAACCATTTTCAAGAGTCGCACAAAGAAAGAGGGAAAAAAAATAAATAAACACACGGCCAGAGGGCACAAGAGAGACACGAGGCAAGCTGATGTGACCAACTACATCCCGGCTGGCAAAGACAGGTGCTCAGAAATAGCGGCAGCCTCCGCCTCAGATGTGCCCAGCCCTGCCTGCTGTGACATTACCTGCCTACCGCCACATAATCATGATGAATCGCCCTGGGGCTTGCTACCGACCACAGATTGCTCACACTGCCCCACAGTGAGTGGCGATGGCAAACATCGCCGCACCATGCAGCCTCTGTCCCTTTATCTTCTTTCTTTTTCTGTCACGACGCTCTCATTTTTTCATCCCTTTTCTCTTTCCTGCCTCCCTCGCGTTCTCTGCAACGTCTCACTTTTCTCCCGCCCTTCTCCTGTACCCTGAGCCTCGTCCGTCCGTGAGGCCTCGTCTCCTCGTTCGGTCCGTTTCTTTTATTTCCTGATGCCTTCAATTTCTTTGTTAAACTTCAGGGGAGCAGACACCAGAGAAAGAGAGTGCGGGTTCAATACGCAGACGGACACTGAAGGTGACTATGTATGTGGATGGTTATTGAGCTCCCGAAGAATTAGATAAAATAAAATGTCAGCTTGCTTCAATATTAATCAAATGACAAAGGGCCGCGCATCAAACCATATTCCTTCTGCTTTGGTGATAAAATGCAACTCAGAGCTCAACACCCCGCGGTGGCCAGGTGAATTGTAATTCCCGCAAGAAAGACATATTTATGTGAAATCTCATACTGTCGCCAATATTTTCACCATTTCTCAGCATAAAAAATGTGGGTGGCAAGGTCAGTTCGGAGGGGGAACTTGATATATTTGGAGTATTGTACTTCCACAGAGTCATAAGTTAGGAGGCGGAGGGAGGGCATTTTCAGAATTTAATACCAAGCGAAGCCATATTATTGTCTGCAGTTTGTTTTAATCTACCACAGGGATCAGGGTGGGTGAGAACACATTGTTGATCATCACTTCCCTCCTAAAATCAATATCTGATAGTGGGGATGAATTACATATTCTGCAATAACAAAGAGGATAGCATCACCACTTCACTTTTTTTTTCTTGGCTGTAAAATAGACTCCAAAGACACCAAACTCAAGGAGCGTCCCTGTAATATAGCGAAACCAGTCGACAGAACGACTGCGAGTATTTGAAAAATCCAGAAACGCTGTCATGACTTCCCAGGAAGTTATCAGTATTCCCTTTTTTCAATTCTCCTCTCGGCTACTGCCTGAAAGAAACGCTGGAGAGGCACACAGCACCTTGAGAGGTAAACAGTGTAGCTCTTTAATATTGTATGGCGCCTCGTCCTGGTTGCTAACAACGGGAGCCCTTCTGCAGCATCAGCTGCGTAAGGTGGCAGGATGCAAGGGAGAGATGCAAAAGGTCGGGGGTTAACAAGAGAAGTAAGCTGGCCATCTTCTCCCTGATTTGTCTCATTCACAATCATCCGCCTGATCCTTGGTGAAGATGCCATCTTGGACCACGGCGCTGGCAGCTGATCCCCATTACTGGGGACGGCAGCAGCACTATAACGGAGTCTGAGCAGCTGCTAAGAAAGGGTGTCCGTGTCTGTTTAATTGTGTATGAGGGAAGGAAGGAGGGAGGTCGCGCAAGGGCCACAAGAAAAAGGGCAGATGTGGGAGAAGGCACGAAGGAGGAAACAACACACTCATGTCCAATAAAGGCAAACAGCCATTACGCCTCTAATGCGCAAGCTCGCTGGACTTTCATTACCGAAGACAATTTAGCACCGGTTTCTAGACAGTTTATTTAAATAAAGTATAATGGGTGAGTGGTGTGACGTGGAGAGAGGAGAGGAGGGTGAGACTTTATTCATCCCGTGGGAAATTCGGTGTCCAGAAGCCTCATGACATACATACAGATTTGCAAGCTATTTAAGTTAATAATAATATGACTATATAATGCTGTGTAAAAAAATATACAATAGTACTCGTGACATCCACAGTCCAGTTGGCGTTGTATAGTCTTATGGCCTGAGGGACCAACGATCTCCTCGACCTGTCCATGGAGCAGGACAGAAACAGCAGCCTGTCACTGAGCGAGTTGCTCTGTCTGACTCTGGTGTCATGTAGAGGGTGGTGGACATTGTTCATGATGGACCAGAGTTTGTTTAAGGTCCTTGCCTCTGCCACTGATGTCAGCTCTGCTCCTAGCACAGAGACCGCCTTATGTATCTCTTTGTCCAGGAACTATGTGTCCTTCTTCTTAGTGCTGCCTCCCCAGTATAAACAGCACTTATAGGACACAGTAGCATGTGCATGTGAAAATGCAGTGTTTTGCATATTCATACCTACAATACAAATGTTTAACAGGTATTATCTTTCTTTAGATAAGGGTTGTTGCAATCCTCCGTCACCCCCATCGTCTCCGGCTCTTCCATCCTCTGTCCTGCCACCCACTACCCGTCCATCATGCCCTTCCCTGCAGAACATATAGGGCACTTTGCCTCGTGCATCTTTGGCGGACCCATCAGAGACAGTCTCGCTGATTGCAGCAGGCTCAGGCAAATCATCTGATAACTGGTCCGGGGGTTGATACAGCGAACTATCCCACGGGTGCACTGAATATCTTTAAAATCACCGTTGTCCATCTGCTTAAGGGTGTGACGTACAAGTACTGGAGTGAGCGATGCTACGGCCGTCAGATCAAATACGAGGAGCTGCAGAGAACTGAGAACAGAAGCCGGCCGATAACATTCTTAGTAAAATCACCGAAACCTCCGGCTCTGTGGTAGGTGACGACTTTCTCAGAGCCAAGCGGTTACACCGAGTCTCAGAGTCTGGGAAAAGTGAGTGATCAGAGTGGTGAAAATCAGCACGAGATCAAAGCGATGTAACTTTGATGTCTCCTTTTTATTATCTCGATTCATGCAGGTTGTATTTTTTATTACCGGTTTTCTTTAATGTTTTATTACTACCGTCCTTTTGTAATTGTTAAAAGCATGGTTATGTGAGTGAAGTGAAAAGGTTGTTCCAAAGATAATCGAACCATTTGTGTCTCCTATCACAGAAGGTGCTGGGCAGTCTGGAAGTCTAGCGGGTTGCCTGTTGCCTTCATTTATCTAATGTAAAGCATTTTCAGTTGAGGCAGGACGCCTATAGCCTCTTCCTAGGAACAGAGTTCTGGTTAATGGTATTGACAAACTATTCCAGTTTGATTTGGTTGAGTGAATGCTCAATGACAACGAATGATCCTTGTTGACATGCATTGACGTTTCTTCTAAATACACACAGATGAGACGTCTTCAGACCGTGTCCAGAGTTGATGTTATGGACATTCTAGGTCGCGTGTCAGGAACAGACTTCATCAAATTTTCAGAACCTCCTGGATGAGTATAAAATCTCACATTTCTCCCCATCATATGAGACCAAGGCGAGTGTGGTGGAGCGCTTTAAAAGACCTTTTAAGAGCCGAATGTGGAGGTATTTTACCTTTGTAAATTGTGCTGCTGTGTTGAATGGAGAGCAAAGCACGTGTAAAGGTGTCCTACATATACATCACTTACTTCTTTTTGATACTAATATATCCCAGTGCATCAGCAGTGTGATGTCTTACTCTTCCACACACACTTTCATTCTGGTTAATTCATCTGCTGCTCCTCAACCGTCCCTGGGGCTCTAGATTTGCTTTTCAAAAAAAACCCACTGTCTTCTCTAATTTCAATATCTGTCTCCTGTGACATGTGATCAAGTCTAATCATGGCTTCAAAACAGCAGCAATTCCAGCTTTAAAGATGACTGATGACTGATATCAGCGCCGTGTAACACGCTTGTAAATAACTCATTCATCTTTGAAATGTGCTCCAGCTGAAGCTACTGCTTAATAAATGTGAAAAATATTTCAGTAATATGGCCGACGCTGCCAGTGGATCACGTAAATGGGGAAATGAAGGCTGTTAAGCTTTTATTGCCTGTAGATTTTAGCCATACAATAAGAAAAAAGCCGCTTCTGACTACAGTGTTCTGGCAGAAAGTAAATTATTTAGAGCATGTTGCCACAGTAGAGAGGCTGATTATTCAAAGTATTTCCTTGTTTTCAACAATCAAAAGTCATTTATTGCACTCTCCACTGTGATGAGGCAGAATGGTGGTGCCGTCTTTTCAAATGAACACAATAAAGTTATTGTCTGCTTGTAAGGGAAAATTGACTATAATTGCAGAGGAAAAGTGGCACAGCGATATGGGGGTGAGCAATCCACACACAAAGCCTTGGCATTTTAATAGAAATTTAACAGTTTAGCCGTGGGTTAATTGTGACAGGTAGACTGAAGAGGACGTTCCTACTGTAGATATGTCTTCTTGTCGGCTTTTTCGACAAAAAAACAGTCATTTATTTGATCTGACTGCCTTTGTCTCGCAAAAACAATGACGAAAAGTTTGTTTAACACAGAAAGGGCTTTATTTTACTGTCTCACAAACGCACAATACAAATGTATGCTGCTTCTGTCTTATCAGGAAAACTGATTGACTGTTTGAGAGGGAAAGATGGAAACACAGGAGGGGGAATTTATAGACATTTAGCTTTATGAAGCAGCATTATGAGAAATCCATGTCTGCAAGAACCCAGTATCTTTTTTATGAAAAACGACAAACAAATCACTGCAAACACGTACGAGTGTAACATTTTCATACAGCAGTATGAACCCCGTGCGCTGTGTGTCGACTGCAAATAAAGCTCTCTTCTTACCGCCTCTTATTGCCTCAGATAAAGACGTCGTATTTAAAGGCAAGCTTGCGCAAGATTTTGTTCATTACGAAGCACAAAGGCCCACCAGAGCTGTGACAATAAAAGGGTTGTTTCATTTTGCATCCGTGATGACGAATATCAATCGATTAGCAATAATAACTTCAAAAAATGTACATGGGCACCATTATCGGACTGTGCAAAAACAGCGCTGAATTTGCAGAAAAAAAATAATAGGATTTTCTGCTGACAGAAAACAGACTTGTAATAGAAAAGGTTGCGGACCATGAATAAAAATAAACAGAAAATGTCATTACGCCAGAGTAAGTAAAAATTAAAACTTGATGGGAAATGCTGTTATGCTGACACAAGAGTGGTGGGTGGTGAAATGCTGCTCATTGCTTTGGGACAAAGAGAAAGAGCGGAAGACAGAGACAGAGAGAGGGCGAAGTGGAGAAGCAGAAAGTTTGTGTGTAAGTAGAGTTAAAGAAAAGACCAACAGCGCAAAGATTCTGAGACAACAGATCGTAGATCAAAAGCCTTGCAAATGGAAAAGCCACATGCAAAGCTAACGACTATATTACAAATGAGAAACTGGGGTTCTTTTGCAACATATTAAAATTTATGGCTCAGGGAAACATGCAGTTGGTGACTTACAATCACACGACGCATTTTATAGGAATACAATACAAGTAACCCTTATAAAACCTACGACTATATTTCATCTTTTGGGTGAACGTATAAAGAAGGTCCTTGCAGTCCTTGGAGGATAGTTGCTGTTACAGAGACTTGTGCCTCAGAAAAGGCAATATTTGCACTAAAACTTCAGAGTAGATAAATAAGCACGATATGTGGAAAGGAAAATGAAAGCTGAAGAGCAACTGAACAGAGCAACAACAAAGAAAAAGGGAGCCCTTTTTCTTTTTGGACTAAATGCAAATAATAGCTATTCAGGCACCAATGCATTTAGTATGACTATTGACAGATCAGAGGATACAGCCTTTTCCCTCCCTTGTTTCTAGTTTCTAGTGAAAAGCATTTGTGCCCCGATACGTGAAGCAAATACAGTAACCACAAGAAGGGACAGCCTGAGTTGTACAGAGCTGTCAAGGCATTTTGGCCATTAAAATGTTACAGAAACATAAACAACACAACTGATACCTCCTAATCTCTGGTAATTATGGGAACGATGACACTGAAGCGTTACAGTCAAACCTGCAGCTGAATCCACCTCCTCTGGATTACAAATAACAATCAATACTGCTGGATGACACGTTCTTGCACGTGTTCATTAATTCACAATGTCTTCCAAAGTGTGCATACATTGGCAGATAATAATAAGATTTACAATTTACCAGCTTTAATTTTAAATGCAGTGGAATATTTGTTTAAACCTGGATGGCGCATGCTGTAACGAATGCTAAAAATTATAGTTTTGAATTTTCCCATTATGTACACCATTGTTAGCTGTATTGATTTGTATCTTCCCGAATTTATTGCTCCATACGACAAGCAGCCCAAAGTGAAATGAAAGCTCAGTCTACAGGAAGAGTTTCTTATCTGTTTTAAAAATATAACTTCTCTTTAATTAGTTTTATATACCGAGCTGTTAAATTTAAAAGAAAAAAAAGTTAATATTACATTAGGCTCAACAAAAAAGTCTTCCTTTACAGGGAAGATAATAATAACCTATTCTACAGGGGTGCTAATCTAACTAACTATATATTGAGGATAAAGCTGGTGCTAAATTGAAGCGTTTGTAATATTTTTTTCCAATTACATTTAAAACCTTCAAGTTTCAACCAGTGGTGATTTTGGCTTGGAAATTCTGGTGCAATCCAGAAATATTATAATCAATACTCTCATACAAAAAAAAAAAAAAAACAGTGACAGAGGGAACCACAACACCTGACAACAAACAGGCGATGACAAAATTACAGCTGAATAATACCATCACACAAACAATGCCAATCTGACGACACATATTGTCACTGCCACCAAAGGGCAGTGTTCACTATATCAAATACTCAAGATTGATACAATAACATGACAAAAAAAACACAATGCACAGCTCATGGTGTGAATGGTGCACACCCAATACACAGCAATCAATATACAAATTCACCACACACAATATATCATAGCCAAACAGCGATTTCAGTTCCATAGGTTTGTGTACCCGACACACACCCACACACATATAGTCAGTTACACAAATTCCACTATAACTTAGACAATATGTTAACTACATTATCAATTCCGTTTTGATTAAAAATAAATTAGTATCACAAAGCACATTTTTGACAAGTTCCTGGTTAACCAAGTTTTCCTCTGAAACCACTCCTGGTTGAATTACCTAGTTTTGTCTTTTCTCTCTAAATCCTCCAGTTGATGTGGTCCCAAACGTTTTATCTCCAACTTCTGCTCAAGTGGTAAATTCCTAAATCTCACACTAGCAAGATAGTCAACTCGATTCATCAAGCAATGAATAAAAAAAAATGGAATTACCAGTATGATTCCTCACATACGTTAGCTGAGCTAGTGTGACTTGTGCAGTCCCCATCCCTTGTTTCAGATCAGCCAATGAGAAGCGCTCAGGGGCTCTGAACTTCAGTCCCCACTGCCCATCAGTCCACCAGTCAAAAACACTGCAGGCCAGAGCCAACTTGGCGAGGCCCCACCAAGCGGAAACATATACGGTGCATCAAACACAACAAAGTGAATGTCAAATGTGGACATTTCATCAAACTTTATTATGTATTAACTTATGCGCAACAACGTTTTTGATAAAGGAAAACTTATAAAACCTGACAATCCTCCTCTGAACAGCAACGCCCTCTAGTGGGGCTGTTCCCCACCAGCTCCTAATGCAAAGACGCCACTGGTTTCAATACATAACAGGGTGGTCACTTAGTATTTGACTAGTTTAGAAAAGGTTGAGCTAAACCACAGATTACAGGGGTTCATAGAGAAGCTGTCTGCCAAGTAGGCCTGACAGTTTAGCTGAATTGCAGCTAAACTATAGCTAAGCCTGCTACCCAATGAACAATTGAGTGATCATCATTTTATTTGCATCATTACATTGTTATTAGTGTTACTGTGATCTGCATTGTCTTCGCACTGCTGCTCACATTTCCATATTTGTAATTTGCGCAATTAACCAACACAAGTAAATGATTGCACTGCAGGTAAGTTGTTTACATGATTACTGACAGAGATGAAAGCAATTCTGGTGGTGAATTTGTTGTTTTTTTACTTAGATGAATCACATTAAACGAGAACGCAATATCCCTATCTGAAAATCGACTAATTGGTTTGATAATATTTTCCAATCCACATATCATAGTACATTTGACACTATATTTTATTCCCTTCAGTCTACTGCAGAAACAATTATCTGTTAAATATACAGCATTGCCGCTTTCTGTGACATTTCTAGCTAACAGACCACATGTCATTGCAGGTACTGGGCTTGTGACCAAAAATAAATTAATAAATAAATCAGAAACTGTTGCGTAACCCTGTTCATTCAAGTGTTGCTTTCAAAAGAACATACACACATTTTATGAACTGACCCTCAGTGAAATCAGAAATCCCAGGTGACCAATTTTGACCCAATTACACAGGTTCAAAGCAACAATAATAAGAAGGATCGTCATCATTTATTCATCTAGAACTAATTCACGGTGCACTATAGATTAATCACTTAATAATAACAATACTGCACAATTTATCAGCTACCCCAACCTTACATGTGACCCATTCAAAGATTTCAGAATCTCTAGCAACGCCTAGAAACAGCCCTTCAGACAATTGTTATCAATGAACCATCTCCATACAACTTGTAAAATCATCACTACTTCAGTGGGGATTCAATAAGGTAAAATACACATTTATATGCATGACACGAGTTTAACCAATGAAAATGTATTCCTTTGCCATTTTATCATCATCATTTTTCAAGAGAAAATTAAATCAGGAAAACACAGTGACAGACTATTTCTATACTGGCTGTTTGACAAGAATATACAGTGCCGCTTAAAAGAATTTGCACCCCTCTGAATTTTCAACATTTCTGCGGATTTTCACAGAAGACTAAGAGAACACAACTGAAGAAATTAAACAAAAAATATTACGCTTTTGGATTTGTTTATTCAAGAAAATGAATCATGTGTACATATCTGTGAGTAGAAAAAAAGAGTCCACCTATTTAAAAGTGTTTCCAATCAATATAGGGGTTCATCACAGTTTGTACTTCACAGCACATGTTTGTGGGAGCGTATGATGGCACAGACAAAGGCGCTTTCTGAGGAGCTCAGAAAACAAATTATTGTCGACCATTTAAAGAGTCTGGAATCTACAAATCCACAGTCAGACACACAAAGGAACAGCAGGGTGACGTCTAAGCAACTAAAGGCCTCTTTCATATTGGCTAATGCTAATGTTGATGAATCCACCATCAGGAGAACACTGAACAGTCGTGGTGTGCATGGCAGACTAGTAAGGATGAAGACACTGCTCTCCACAAGAAATGTTTCTGCCAGTCTGTGGTTTTCT
Organism: Mugil cephalus; assembly: GCF_022458985.1. Lineage (NCBI taxonomy): Eukaryota > Metazoa > Chordata > Actinopteri > Mugiliformes > Mugilidae > Mugil > Mugil cephalus. The sequence continues at coordinate 19,349,441 of NC_061776.1, read as the reverse complement.
AAACATCATGTGGATAAACCAGAAGTCTATTGGTCAAATGTTTTATGGACAGATGAGACCAAAGTAGAATTATTTGGTTTAAATGAGAATCACTGGCATGATTGTGTGAATCATACCAGTGAAACCTAAAAGAATATATCATGACATCTGTCTGTGAACTGTTATTATCATTATTAGTAGTAGTAGTAGTAGTTTTATTGAATTGGGACAATGCACGTTAATCAACAGTGACGCATTAGTCATCAGTGTAAATGTGACAGATTTAGCACAAATGCTAATTTTCAGCCATAGTCCCAAGGCAGGTACACAACACAGACAGAAAAGACTTCAAAACAACAATCATACAATACAGAATCAGACTCAGACAATGTCACAATAAACCAAAAACAACATAGACAGAAAGTATCGAAACAGACATGGACCAAGAACCAAAGAGTATCTATCAGATTAAGAAAACTATTTAGGCTATGTGAGTACATGTCTGATTTATTTTTTAACCAGTGTCTCAAAAAGTAAGTAGTTGTGGTGGTAACTTGTTCCAGGAATGCGTTTCTCTTACAGAATTTAGTTCTCCGCCTTGGTACATGACAGTCACCTCTGGTTAGAGCTCTCGTTCTTTGTCCTTCAGTGTTTTTTCTCTGGATGAATTCATTCAGTGGTTGGGTTGGGCAAGAGCATTTAAAACTTTGAAAATGAGACAGGCAGCCATAAAGATTTGATAGCTGTGTAGATCACGAATATTATGCTTTTTTAAGACATTACAATAATGAAAGTGAAGAGGTTTTGCGTCTAAAAATTTTTTTTTTTTTAAATTAACTTTAAGAGAAACTGAGCCCTGCAGCAAACAAAATGACGTCAAGAACACAAGTCATTCTACGAAACAACAGTTGATATGAATGTTGTTCAAGGACGTCAAGGAAACCCACCAACATTTTAGAAGTGAAGTGATTCTGTAGTGAAGAACACGCCAAGATGTTTTTCAGCAACCGTAGACAACTGATCAGCGGTTACCAGAGATGTTTATTTTTGGATCACAGCAGATACTAAAAATAAGGGTTCACTTACTTTTGCACCTGAGCTTTACAAATGATTAATTTGAGTCATTGAATGGGCAAATACAAAGGCATAATATTTCTGTCTCATTTATTTGATTGGTTCCTCTATGTTGTACTTTCAGAACGTGAGAAAACCCGCTGAAGTTTTGGGTCATTTTTATGCAGAAATATAGAAAATTCTGAGGGGTGTAAATCCTTTAAAGCAGCTCCACATATGCAGCTCAGACAAGGGTTTCCCTTTAAATTCCCTGTAAGAGAGCATCTTTTCCTGCAACTTAACATTACAAATGTAGCCTGACACACTTGAAATGCCTAATAAGCCTATGTCTAACAAAAAGACACAATATGCAAAAGAGATACAGCAGAGTCACCTCGAAACACAGATATAGTTTGTAACCAAGTAACATAAATGTGAGGACAAGGAGAAGGACAAAACAGGTGATGAGGAAGACACTGACAGAGGTGAAGACATACTGTCCTCGGTGGGGTGGGGTAAAGCTTTACAAGGGAAGGAGAAAATGGAATTTGAAAGTGATCTGAGAGGCAAAACACTGATATTTGAACTGACACACACACGCACACACACACAACCTCATATCTAACATGCTAGCCAGAAGCAGAAAGGAATCCGAGTCAAAGCAAATGACAAAGCCAGAGACAGGGGTGGTGGCGGGGAGATAGTCATACAAGAAGAAAACGGAGGACAGACATGGAGAAACGGAGATAACTCCTCTGACTGATGACTCATGAAAATTAAAACCTTTCTTCTTGGAGACGTGCTTTCATTTTCCCTCCCCGCTGTGATCCCTTTCTTCCTGAGCAGCAATTGTAGCTCCAGGTACGCCAGGTGCACCAGTCTGAGTATGCATGCTGACATGACTGACGGTGTGAGTAAAACCACACAAAGTATTCCTTTCTTGTCTGTTTTTCAGACGCGCACACGCACACGCGCTTTTCGCTCTGGAAGTGTTGTTTGTTTTTAAAAGGATTTGTTTGTTAGTCACACACTGAGTCGCCTTGTAGACGAGGTATCAGAAAACTTAAAAGCATTTCCTTTGGCGTGACTTGCCATAACACCTATGAGGTTGTGCTATGTAGTTCCACTTTGAGCCTACACCGCCAATATCCCACAATCATATTTCATGATGGAAAATACACAGCTCTTTCATGGCCTCCGCGAGGGGGAATCAGAGGCAATAAAAAAAATCGAATATAAAGCCATTTCAAAGCATATAGTGTCGCTTTGGACCGACTATGCAAGAGACCCACGCAAGACAACTTGAAAGGGAGATGAAGGAGATGACTCAATCGAGTTTGGGGTAACATGAAAAGGGCTTTGTGTGTGTGAGTGGGAGTGCGTACGCGCGTCTTTGTGTGTGTGCGTGTGCGTGCGTTCCGTTCCTTATATTTGATTAGAACTAAATGCAAACCACAGTGGTAACACATTTTTATTAGGTGTACAAATACACTGCAGGCTAATAAGTTTGTATTGGAGTTATAATTAAAACAGCGCGCAATGGTGCATGTCTTCATAACTTCGGGCTTTATCATGAGTCACAACAGACCACGGCCTATTGTTTAATAAAGGATTGTTAGGCCTGTGTACACAGAGACGATAACACCACTGACACCAGCTCGCGGGACGCCCGCAGCCTCTCAGCTCGGTCCGTAAGCTGCCGTTAAACACCGACCCACTCGGGCTAACTGTAACCGAGGACGGGCTATTTTCGAAACCGGTGGTTTTGCAGGATCGCCTGGCGACTAAAATTACCTCACTTCAAGAGAAAAGTTTTCACCCACAAACCCAAACAGAAGTTGAGGATCACTCAACCTCTGTCTCATTGCCCTAGGATGTGTTCTTGCAGTGAACAGAGGCAATTTTTCCATGTTTTTACTGTAGTGTCAGCAAGAGCAGGCAAGCTATATTTAAACAACAGAATCGCCAGGCCACAGCACAGAGAACGTGTACTTGAGCAAAAGAGAACACGGTGAAACTCATAAAAATGTACCTACGATGGGAAGATATTAACAAACGTGGTCCTTGCGCTGAATTAAGATCAGCCTCCCACTGGTACCCTGATATATGCTTAAGTAGGACTGAATAATCCACTCTTTTGATGATGCTGGGTCGAGGTTTATAAAGTTTATCTCCATGTCTCATACATTTGTATTCCGAACACATGCAGACATGAAAGTGGACAAATTAAGAATCCTTTGCTCCTTTGCCCTCTTTCTTCTCCCGGTACCGTTTCTCCTCTCTCACTCTCCGTCTCCTGCGCCACCACAGCTATTTACTGTACATGAGTACAGTTCACTGTAGATTGGGTTTTAAACTATAAGGGCGTCAGATTGTGGGAATGTGTGTCACTGCGGTAGTAAGATAACGGAGGGATGAGTGCATGAGGCCGTCCCTCAGAAGTCAGCCCCGCATGCAGTGTTTATCCACCACATATTGAGCAGTGTTGACCAGAAAGCCCCAACGGGGCCATTGGACCAGCTGGTGTAATACTGGCTCACACACACACACACACACAGCCCCAAACACCAGCAACTCCCTCCCTCCCTCACACACACACACACACAGACAAACACGCAGCCAACACACTCATTCGGCACATCATCCTGTGGCAGCACCTTCATTTCACTCCTCTCCTCCACCTTACGCCTCATCAGACATATTATAATTAGCTGTGCTAAGTAATTAACATCCAAATTAGGATGTTCATTTGCATACACGCCCTCATTTGCATATCCTTCTAGCAGCGGCGAGACCTGACATTCCTCCACATGCTGATAAATGCCAGCACAAAACACAGCGGTGCTCACTCTTTTACAATAAATGTCCTCGTGTCACAACTCATGCGCGCGCCGTCGAGACAGAACAAACATAATGTAGTGTCTCCATTAAACACAAATACCGACGGTCGTAAATAAGAAGCCGGCTTACGAAGGTGAGAGAAAGGCTAGAGCAGGAGGTAGAGAAAATCTGTACAGGATGCATATAGAGAGAAATAAATGGGGCTAAGGAGGGGGCCGGTAATAGAGGCACCTGGAATGGAGTGAGAATATGCCACTTTCCAAATGAGAAAAGGCAAAGTATGACAGAAATAAAGATGACTGCCTCTCCTTTTATACATCTCACTTGAGCCGATAAACCTTTGGAATTGAATCCGTGGCTGTGAGGGGAGGGAGAGAGAGAGAGAGAGAGAGAGAGAGAGAGAGAGAGAGAGAGAGAGAGAGAGAGAGAGAGAGAGAGAGGGCGGCAGCTCTGGAAATCAGAACGAAGGCTGTTCAAGCATGGAAAAGAAAGTGAGGAGTCGAACGATGAAACCCTCCTCTCTCCGTCTCCGTCTCTCCGTCTCCCTCTCTCTCTGACATTTGCCCTCTGAATGGCATCAGCTCGACGGAGCAGAACAGCAAAGAGTGATGCAGAGTCAAAGGAAGAAAGAGGGAGGCCGGCAGAAAAGCGCGACTGAGAGAACAGAGGGAAGAAAGGGAGGAGAAAAAGGGCATGAATGACAGTAAAGAGGAAAAGAACGACAGGATGGGCAGAGCACTTCCAGGCAGACATTGTTTCACCAGTCATTGCACAGTAAAGGAAAACCTGACTTGTGCTTCTGTGTTCCACATCACTTTCACGATTTATGTTGCGGCGAGGATAATGCAACAGGACGGCTCCTTTGAAAAGACTCCTATAAATCTGGTCTTGTTTTCAATTTTCCCCTCCCCGTCTCTTTCAGCACCCCTCAGATCCCCTCAGCCTGTGTTCTTCCGTGCTCGTCTTCACTGGTCTGTTTCTCCACTTCTTATGTAAAGGCATTCAGCAGAATCCCTTTGTGTCATGCACACGTTGTGTTCTGAGCTCATGAAACTTGTAAATATGAAATCTGCACGTGAACTCTGTGTGCACCTAGTACAACAAGGCGACGAGCGCTCGGAGACCTTGATCTATTCTTCTTCAAACGGCCGCGCTTCACAATGACTCACAATGACTTATCAGATGTTAGGGAATCACATGACGCCGTATGTTACTGACTCAGGCGCGTTTCAGCTATTTCATGAAAGTGTTTTTAGTTAATATTTGGCCTTCTGATGAAATGGCACACTTGTGACTTAAATAACACATTCAATGTTACTGTGTTTTCTGTACCACATGCTTCTTTTCCATTATACTGACACAGAGTTGCTTAGTATTAGTATTTCTTTAAATGTCTATATTATGTGCGTGGAAAATGCTGATGTCAAGTTACCCGGCCGTTAGCATGCTAAACTGCTAGCTGCCTAGCAGCGGCTGATGTGATCGCTTGAGACACCAAGCGCATTGTATACAAGACTTCCCACGAATGGCCACAAGCTCACGATTTCTATTTGAAGCACAAATCCGCATAAGTCATGAGGCAACTTTTTGCATCTAGAAGCCACCGAGGCTAACAGTCATCAATCTACGAAATGAAAGGCATAAAGCATATCGTGACGTTGATATTCCACTCGTACATATCATGAAACTACAGAAAAACCTCTACACAACTAAACTGGAATATATTAACCGACCAATCACCGCTGTCATTTCTGAAAACATCATCAACACGTCGCAACTCGTAACCTCAGGCCTTATTGAAAATTTCAAGGACGTGAATACGGCGATAAGGATAAAACCCTGTTAATATAAATGGAGCATCTATATGGGTCCACGCAGGTGTGCTATATGTCTGTATATTTACTAAACCAGAGGACAATTGATTACATTGTGATTACATTTTTTTTTAACCCGTAAGAAGGTAGCACAAGGCTTAGCAATCAACAAGGTAATACATTAGATTGTGAATCCATCCATTACTTTTTTTTTCTACTTTCATTTTTTTTTTGCATTCAGGATTGAACATCTCTTAACAACACAAAGACCCTAACAACAGCTTCTCCGTTCTTTATTTTTCTTCTTTCACAAATGATGATAAAAAAAACTGATGATAAAAAAAAAATTGATACTGCCCAAGGTACATCTTTGACTGTGGATATACTGTATGTTCAGTGTCGCAAATCAAAGCTGAGTTCACCATGTTCACCTCTCAAAGCTAAATGAGTCACTGTAGCCTCCACAGAAACAGACGCTTCTCTAGACTCCGTCTGAACCTAGTTAGTCTTCCCTCTGGTACCCGGTCGTACCGAGGTCTTTCATAAACAGGAAAAATAATGATAATATTTGGTTGGGCGCAGACAGCCAGTCAGCTCAGCGCTCTCACTCCAGAGACCCAATTAATACCAGTGTAAACCATCGCTGCCCTTCATAGGCAACACCAGCCATTGTGTGTGTGTGTGTGTGTGTGTGTGTGTGTGTGTGTGTGTGTGTGTGTGTGTGAAAGAGAAAGAGAGGACGATGTGAGTCTATCACGGGGCGAGGATGTGATTGAATGCAGCATCCCGGCCACGGCTGCCTTCCCCGAGCATTCATCGATTAACATAGACACGAATCATCTTCAGATCTCTGGCAAACCGACCAATCATGACCAACAACGCAACTGCTATGGACGTCTTGTTTGTTGTGTTAATCACTTCGAATGCAAAGGGGCCATGTAAGGTTGCCTCTGAGGCGCATGTTATGTGGAGAGGAGTTTCAGCGAAATGCATGTTCCTATTAAATCTTTAGAAACTGAGTGAGTTATGTCCATCACCAGAGTTTAATAACAGGCTGATTTAACAATTAGTTGATAGAGCAACAGTTTTACAAACTAAATTTCCTGGCATTCCCTATTTTATTTTATTTTTTTATTTATTTATTTTTATAAGGATTTGTTGCAGTCTTTTGTAATGCATTAATTGTAGTTTTCCAGGTTTGCACATTTCAAATAGCTCCATTTGACTTCAGGAAAATAGAAATGTTTTTCTCAATATTTTCCCTTTTCTCACAGCAAACGATTAGCTTGACAAATAAAAATTCAAAATAAAAACTACTATTTGCAGCCCTGACGTTCACGCTCACATGTTCTCAAGTAAACAACCAACATGTGGCTACCAATGGTACCTTCCAACAAATTTAACACCTGGACCACTCAACAAACATTATTCGTCAATACTTCCGGAAAAAAACAGTTAAAAAAAAAAAACTGGTTGTTCAAGAAATTTTAAACTTAAAGCGAGTCGTGAACGTCGAAGTTGTTGAACGGACGGTTGACGCTGCGCTTGCCAACTTGTGCAACTTAAACGCGAGGGGAAGAAAAAAAAAGACAGAAAAAAAATTCTCAGTTGAGTTCATTTTTTTTTCCTCCCAATGTTTCTTTTTGTTTTCTATGTTTCTGTGCTCCTACCTTTTCCGCCGAGAGCGCAAGAGTGGCCCCAGATAAGCCAAAAGAGCCAAAATGGGACCCCGAGCATCTGCATGTTCGTCGAGCTGTGAGGGTGAAGTCTCCCCGTCCGCTCCTCTTCTCTTCTCCAGTCCTGGCTCACCCTCCGACAGCGAGCCTGTTCTCCGGTGGCCGACCGAGAGAGGAGTCGTCGGCGAGGTCGAGGGACTTTCACTGGCAACGTGAGCATGGAGAGAGAGAGAGGGAGAGAGAGGGAGAAAGAGAGAGCATCACAGGAAAGCTGACGTTCAAACAACGTCGACGGCTTCCGTATTTCTCATTTCAAAGTTTGAAAACAAATCGCCTGTTCGTGTGAAACGATGTCTAATAGGGGCTACATTCATATTCTGTAGAAGTAAAATGGCCTTTAACGACACGTTTTTACACTTTAATGATTATATGAGGTTTTAAATAAAAAGCCACACTATTGACAACATATACGCACCTTTATGTTGAAAAATGAAACAACTATTTCCGGTATAATCCGGTTGCATTTAGCAAACTTGACATAAGAGTAACAAAAAAAGGAGGGGATGCAAAGGAGGATCTGTCTAAAGTGAGTGTGAAAGTGTTTGGTGCTAAGAGGGGATAGGTTGTGTGGTAACACACACAGGAGCAAGGTGCTGTAGCTAGAAATGACCACATAATAGATGATAATCCAAATGTGAGATTAGGCTGACTGGTTTATGAGGTGTCACACCTTACTGATGTCCAGCTAATTATTTAGATAAGTGAGCAACCGCGGGCATCGTTAGGTCAGTTTATTATCAGTTAATTGCCTGTTCTAGTTCTGCTACCTTTGATAAATGTGAAGAAAAAAAAAAGAAAAAGTCTCAGCGGTGGGTTTTTGCATTTCCATAGAGCTCCTTTCGTAATCGAATGAAGCAGCTGCTGCACTGTGATGTTTTTCCAGCTGTATCCTCCTAACAAGAACAGCACAGCTATACTCCCCCTCACAAATTTTAGTCTTTCAGTTTTCACCCTGTGGCAGAATCACTGGTTTTCTCAAACGTCCACATGTTCCTCAATTATCCCACTGTGCTTCTTCTTCTGTTGGGTGTGGGTGTGCGTTCTGGGGATTAGAGAGAGGGGCAGACCTCGAGTGAGTTAAGAGGATAGCAGAGATAGAACACACACACACGCATGCACACACACATACATATAAACACACACAAAATCAAACACACGGCAAGAACGTGGAGACCACATTTATATTCACATGCAATTAGTTACACATACACCCAGCTGGCAGTTCCCATGGATAATGGCAGCTAAGTTACGAAAAAGCAATGACTGGGGGAAAGATGATGTAGTGAGCAGACATCCTTCTAATTTATCTATAAACAAAGCCAAAACAAAGGCATCTGGATTTGTTTGAGATTTCTTAAAAATATTTGCCACCCATCCAAAGGGCTTCTTTGGTTCTGACTTACTGGTGGGGAGTTTAGGTCTTTATAACTAACATCTGTGGGTGGTGCCCACCAGAAACTCACACGGTGGGATCTGTTAACAACCCAGTACTCACCAGCAACAACAATTACTCTGGACAAGAAACAGGAGTATAACAGGTCATGTAATTGACAAACGCATATTTTACTCACATTATTTTTTTATCACTACAACGTTATTCCTTATCAAGCCAAAACAAGTTATGAATAATCAATTGTTCCACAGTTTATGACTGCTAAATAATTTAAAAACTATTTCTTTCATTTAAATACTATACCCCCGTGGCAATCCCAGCAAATCTTGCAGGTACAATAAGGGTAATTTACCTTTAGTACCTCAATATTATCAGTCAGTTTTATTATTTGTGTGAACTTCCACTCTGCTTTAAGGACCATCACTGATGCATCTAAACCTACAGTCATCCCTGTACTTAACGCTGCTCTATTACAAAATATGTAAAAATGTGACTACATGTATCTCATTGTCTGTGCATCCACAACTGGAATGCATGCATTTGCAGTTCTATGATAGTCCTTAGTGGGAAGAGTTTAATGTTTTTTTCACCCGCGGTTTGTGAAATGTCATAGCAGTTATTTAAATGCTCATGTTCTTTTTAAGTTACCGTTGCCCCTCTGAGAAACAGCTATTGGAAAGGCCATTTCCTGTACAACCATTTTCGTAATCACTTGCAAGTTGCTCTACAGACAGACGATTAGTGTTTGACAGCGCTTCCCCTTTTCATCTGACAAGCAGTTTACAAAAGTGACATGAAAGGTTACACATAGGCGTTTGATGTTGCACTGCCGTAAAGGTCAGCTCATGATTGTACAGGTGACAGTTTCTTCTGAAAAGACACCGTTACCACCCACAGAGTCACAGGGGAGAACCAAAACCGTGTGCAACTGTGGACTGCACCTCTCAAACCAGTGGCTAATGGGTAACTTGTGTTGGATAATTTCTGTGTCAAATCGTTTGCCAACGCTTCAGCACCACGGAGAGCTCCGTCACCTTTACTCATTTATCTTCATCCGCCAGGGGTCGCACTTCTGCCAGGTTTCTCTGCGGAACCACTGAGGGGCAGCTCCTCGGCGCGGGGGGAAGGAATCAGTGTGACACACTGTGGCCAAACGTCAACAATGTGAAAAGGAGGTAAACGAATATCGTCAGTCCTACCCTTAAATGTTATGTATCTGTGATATAATAACTTAAATGCGAAATGTTTTTGTTTTACTGACGCATTCAACTAAATAAGTGGCTGTCGCATTGCGCCCGTTTTATTCTGCTAAGCTAATTAACCACCCGTTCAATGTCAAGAGAGACTGTCTCCGGTTATTCAAAGTTGTTCGTGTTTTTAATTTAAACTGATGATTATTGTAATATAAATAACAATAAAATACCTGAACTCACATTTTCTTCGTCGAGTACGGTTCATAATTAGGAAGGAATAGTAATAATACACGTAGCTGCATCTGTTATCTGTACTTTTACATCTACAGTCTTACCCGTACATGGATTAATTAACGTTTTTTTCCCGCACATGTATAAAGTATGTAAGCATCTGTAAAAGAAGATAAGAAGAAAGACATAATGATTATAAGAAAAAAATATAATATCTAAAGGAAACACAAATGTTTCTGTTCAAAAAAGGAGTAGGAAGAAGTACACTTTAAAAACGAAACAAACAAACAAAAAAATTCTACTCCATAAACATCAGTCTAACTATATGACATAAATACATTACATAACTATCCATCTAAACAATTATTGACGCACATTTGCATAATCTGTAAGATTTCTTATTTTGTGGACATATTTGTATTGTGAAACAACATACTGTGTAATCAGATGCATATCATAACATTATTTATATTTACGCTGTAGAGTTACATATAAATACACTCACTTACCAGTTCATTGGGTACACTGGTGAAAATGAATCTATTCTAATGTAACAGTCCTGCTCTGAATCTCAGCTTCAGGACAGTTTGTGTTGTAACATTGTAAGAAGTGGTGTGATTCAACTTGTGTGATCATTTTAGAGGGTGTAGTGTGTGGCGCTGTTAAACTGGATTTATTTAAACACAAAGGTGATTCTGTTACTTAACCTAGCCCAACGACTAAAACGGGTGTTGACTGCAGAAGAGTAACAGCACAATTCAATATCACTACAAACCTCAGCCTTCAAAGAACGACACAGTTTAACACCTCTCCTGGTTATTTTAAACAAATGCACCTCCGTGGTGCTAAGATTTAGTGCAGGACTGTTTTAGTAGAATGCATTTGCTGTCAGTAGTATACCTAAGAGAGCGAAGGTGCAAGTGTAGGCGACTCACGGTGATAGTCTGGGTAAATGAGGCAGAAAATATGACAGAGTAAAAGTGCCCACATCCATACTAAAAGCCGTTTTCCAAAGCCTTTGCTGGGCTTCCTGTCGGCACTTCCATTTGTGTCGTGCATCTGTTTTATCTGTTTTATCTGTTACTGCAAATAAATTTACATAGCTTTGTAGCAGGTTAGGAGGCTGGTTAGTTTAGTGTGGGGTGAGATGTTGGCTGGAGGGTTTAAAATAAACTAAACACTGGCTGGGTGTTAATTTCCCTCTAGACTCTTTACAAAAAAAAAAAAAACATGGACATTGAAACACTGCAATTGATTAATTCACCACCTTTTATTGTTGCTGGTACTTCTAAGTTCCTTTGGTGTTCCGATGATAAATGGGTAGCGAGGGAACACTGTGGGTTTAATTTTCGCCGGGGCTCACATGTATTCGTGAGTTGCTGTGGGATGCAAACAAATGCAATTTAGCTAAGCCGGTGCAAAATGCTGCAACGCTTTTAGCTATTAAAAATCTATGATCGCACAACCTGTAGAACGTTTGAGAGGAGCTCTCTCTCTCTCCCACTTGTTTATTTTCTCAAGTGCTGCTACCATTATCTGAATTACATGATCTGATTTACACTTCATCTACTTTACTTCAGGGTTCTTGGAACACACCACTTTGAGGGAGTTAACCAAGATGGCCACCTGCCGGGTTCCACTAGTCTTGTTGGCCTGTGGCTCTTTTAATCCAATCACCAACCAACACATGAGGTTGTTTGAGCTCGCCAGAGACCACATGCACAGCACAGGTCAGATCCGGACATCCCAGACATTGTGTCGTCTGGTTGGTCGGGTTTTATTTGACAAATAACGTAAATGTATACGAATTTTGAACAGATTCATAGTCTTGGTGGTAGTTGTAAAATGTGACAATATCTACGGACGATTTCAACCCAACTCTGCAGCTCTACAGAAGCCGTTGCTTTTATTTTATGGACGACAACTTTACTGTTTGAGTCAGTCTCACTACTCTCATTAGCTTTGTTTATAGCTGCCGCAGCAAACAGAGCCTTACGGCGCCAAATAACAGACGTGCAAAGTTAAAAGACTTGCTGAAGACAAAATGAACAAACAAAAACACAGATATTTGCTGTACAGGCTGGTTAATTGTAAAGTAGACTGCGTGTTTGCAGGGTGTATAAGCAGAGAGCACAAAGACTGTCGTAGCTGCTTTCATGGCTCAACATCCTTTGTCAAACTGCAGTTTGTAAAAACAGTTGTATAAACAATATTTAATCTTATTTTTATTTTATTGATTTATTCACTGATGGCCGCTATTCCGCTCCGACACTTGTCTGGATAAATCTCTCTCTAGCAGTGGTGGAATAAGTATTCAGGTAATTCAGCAAAACATCCAACACAGTAACAGAAGTTGTGCATGAAGTGGTCGTACTTAGTTTTTCAGTTAGTAAGTACCCGAGGAGAAACTCTTTATGTCAGCTTTACACATCACCATACAAAGCTGAAGAGCAACGCAACAGTATGGAGTCGACACGTGCGGTTCCTCTTTATTAAGGGCTGCTATGGCTGCAGGTACCAGAGATAACAAGCCTTCCTGCACCTCGGGGTCCAGCCTGAGACCCGGTATTTTGGCAGCGCTGGAGATTATACTCATGAGTTTGCTGATGAAACAGGCAGAGCAGCAGCACAAGTTGGGTTGAACTATACCTTCTAAAGACTTTACTTGAGTAAATGTATTATTGTCTGATATCTTTAATTATTATTATTATTTGTGAAGCTCTTAACAACTCATAAATGTGAGTAAAAAGTACAATATTATGTGTATCATGCGTTGAATAAGAGCACAGGTCTAATCACATGGTCCTAAACACATCATCTTACCATGTGAGTTCCTCTGGTCCTGAGTCAGCTCTCTCATTCTAAGATACTTTGGGAATGTGTGCACAGCACAGCATTTCAATGTGCAGGAACATTAATGCTCTTACCGTTTCCCTTTGACCCATTACCTCTAAGACATCAGCTGACCAGCTACGTGTTAACCATCAGAACTGACTGTAAGCTGTGTGCGCCGTTGTTATTTTCCCGTACGTGCAGCAGTTGCTTAAACATCTGTTTTAGCCAGTGAAGGAAAATCAAGAATTACACACTTTGCATTTACAGTTATAGCTACATTTTTAAAGCCCTTTCTAAATCCTAAAATTAGATTGCACAGTATAAGCTATAAGTAATAGTTTAATGCCCTAATCAGCCCATTTTAACAGCAGTAATTTTATCAGCTGTCATGACCCAGAAAAACTGTGTTAATCTTCTCTTCCCTCAGGCCGGTACCAGGTGGTGGGTGGCATCGTGTCTCCAGTGAGTGACGGCTACGGAAAACAAGGCCTGGTACTGGCTAAGCATCGTATCGCCATGGCAAAGCTGGCGCTGCAGAGCTCCAACTGGGTCACAGTTGATGGATGGGAGAGCCAGCAGCCAGACTGGACGGAGACGGTGGTCACTATGAGGTATAAAACCCGCTCACGGCAAGGTTAGGTTTAAAAAAAATAAATAAAAAAATATCTCTGCTTGAAATATGAACGTCTCAGGTGGAGAATTTGCAAAGGGCTGAATTAGTGTTTCCTCCTTTCGAGTCACTTAATGTCAAAGCACCTCACTCATAATTACAGCCGCTATTACGCAATTTCTGAATAGGTTGCCAGTAATTCCCCGGCTGTTCGCTGTTTAACACAGAATGCTTCGGTAAGGAGATTTTCTTCACAATAATGTCATTTGTGCAGAGCAGAAAGAAAGCTCATAGATGGTCAATCTAGAGACACCAACACCACTTTCTGTCAAACCAACCTGCTGGAACAGCTGTGGATGAGTTTATTATCTGTTGGCAAAGCACTTTGGAGGCACTCACCCATCGCATATCGACGCCACCCACCTGAGTGCAGGTATGAATTAGTGTATCAGGATCCGTGACGGGCCGGCCCTTGACCAAACATCATGAGATTACATTCAGTGTGCTGGACAAGTGTTGGGACCTGATTATCACGATAATAAAAGCGTGAAGCGACCTCGCGTTAGCATCTGAGCCCCAAAGCATTACCTTTCACGGCGTGTTGCATCATGGGAGGTGGAGATGAAGTTCCATCACATCCCAGATTCAGGTTATATCTAACGCCGCTGTAGCCGCCATGTTGCCGTTGACTTTTATTGCATCATGTTACATCCTGCTTCAGCCAAATATTTGTTCTCTCTGACTCCTCCTATTTTTTACAGCAGTAAAAGAAAGATCACTGGGGCGTGCTTTCCTTCAGCCAGCTCTATTCAATGCCAGCCTCTAGGTTTATGTAACCAGGATAAGACAAGATAATTTATCCCCACTGCGGGGCAAATTAAACCACTTAGTTACTGGTTTTAGTCTCTCAGTTGGGTTTTAGATTGGACCCCAATCAGATCTGTTTTTTTTGTTCTTTTTCTTTTTTTTCATGGGGTGAATTTAAGGGCACTCGCCGGGCAGCGCAGGACAAGAATGTGTTTGAAGAGGAGAAGCTATAGGGTGCTGCATGTTGAGCAAATAGACTTAGGACAGAGGAGAATCTGTCTTCTGCTTTATTATCACGGACGCTAACTGGTTAGAAATATGATGTTTGTTTGACCCAACGGAAGAAACTACTGGAAAGATTTCTCCTACACATTTTGTATCCACGTAACATGCATATCATTTCTTTATGGTTTGCATCATTCGCCTCGTTTGCATCTCTCTGCTCGTTTCAGATTATTTACACTCGCTCTTCTAAGTTCACACACACACACACACACACACACACACACACACACACACACACACGCGCGCGCCTCCCAGCTGGTCATCTGTAAGCAGTGTTTACGCAACACCACTGCTGATCAAGCCCTGAAGTGGGCTGTTGTCCTGGGGCTGGCCACATCATCTCTCCCCTAACACACACGCACACATTCAGAAGTACTGGAACAACTGTAAGAAGCTTTACTTGAAAACACTGTTTCATTCTTCCCTTTTTTTCTTTCTTCTTCTGTGAGTCACGGCCGTTTCTCTTTTTCGAACTCTGCATGATGTTAAGATGCTGCCTGAGCATGTTCATAAGAGTGAAGCAAATGACGATACAAACAAATTTACGAACTGTGTATTACCATATAAATGTATGAAAATGAAGTTTTCTCCTGTGGTGTCGGGCAGGTATCATTATGGGCGTGTTCTGAAAGAGCGTGAGAGGAGCATGGGAGCTCAGAGTGGAGACACCAGCCCCCTCTCAAGTAAGAGCCTCATTTTTAAGATTTGCGATCACTTTAGAAACACTTTAACCTCTGACTGCTATCGGGTATTTTAGATTCAGTTGTCATCAGCAGGATTGGCTGAATGGTCAGTACGTCACTTTGGTGCAAACTGAAATGGCCTGAAACGACTCAGCCAAGTGACCTGACCTGCTGTGCGTGCATTCGTTCGTTGTCCCCAGAGGAGGAATCTTAATCCCACCGGTGATGCGCTCACTTTTCCTCTGGTACCACCAGCAGGACAAAGTGTGACTTTGTCCGTTACTTAGGTAAATGTTCCAACGCCTGCAACACTAATGTCGTTCTCTATCTGTAATAAGCAACTTAAAGATTAGTTTTCAAACAGGATTAGTACCACCAGTGGACCTCATGTGATTTAGAAATGTGTGTGTGGCATGAGCGAAATCTGTGTTTTCTGTCAAGCTACTCTCGTTATCCCTAGACACGTAACATCCACCTTTTCGGACATGATGACTGTTAATATATCAATGAATAACATCTAATTTTATACATACACCAATCAGGCATAACATTATGACCACCTTCCTAATATTGTGTAGGTCTCCCTCCAAAACAACTCATCAGAGAATGGACATGGATCTTCTGAGGGTGTCCTGTGGTGTCTGGCAACACAATGTTATTAGTGGGGATCTTTGGGTCCTATGGGTTGAGGGGAGGGGCCTCTGTGGATCATCCCACAGATACTTGATCAGTTTGGGATCTAGTGAATGTGGAGGCCAGGTCGACACCTTGTGCTGTTCTTCATGTTTGTTCTGTTCTTCAAGTTCTTCTTAAACAGTTTTTGTGTCTGTGTCAGGGTGCATCCTGCTAGATCATTACTGTGGGCTAATGTCACTAATGTGTGGTCTGGTCTAGGTGTGTGCTACATGTCTAAGTAACATCCACATGAATGCCAGGTCTAAACGTTTCCCAGCAGAGCATTGTTTTGTCATAAGATGGTCAATGAAATTTACGTCTCCCGTCAGTGGTTTTAATGTTGTGGCTGGTCGGTGTATACCGCATGCGTGTCATCCATCTCATCATCCTCAAGTGGTTTCACTTTTGCTGTGGATTGGTCTCCATGCTGTGTAGCAGCATCCACCTGATTGTGTACCTGCTGCCCAGGCCTTCATTTATAATTGCCAACACTGCCTCCATAATTGTAAAACAGAACAGAGAAGAAGAAACACATGGAGAAAAGAAAATCATAGTGATGCTGATTTATCCTGGCCTCACATTAAATACGGTAGCTATCTTGCTGTGGGTTTCAACAGACATGTCAAGTTCGCATTGGATCACACACGAAGTCCACGGTTATTATAAATTACTTGAGGTCTCCAGGTACTACTAGTCCTGTGTGAATAGGGCTTCAAATTGCTTAATAACAGCACGTCAACGCTGTGAGCAGGCTAGTATTAGCATTGCTGCATGAAAGACTATATTGGATATTAGCTTGACATGAGAGCTTTAAGAAGGCCTGTACCAGAGGAAGGATTTACATCAATCCCACATAATGTGCCTGTGTTTAGCATGTGTAAAGCAGGAACCTCACAGCTCTCTGTGTCCCAGCTAAGAGCAGTTAAAGAGTATTAGACGTAATAAACCCATAAATACATAGCTGTAACATGTGTGACAACAATGGTGGTTATACAACGGAAACAGACCAATCAGTATTCAGGAACATGGTCTATGATTTATTAAAATCATTTACAAGGAAGTGTTTTGGGCCCTACTGATTTTTATTTATTTAACTTTTTCAACTCTGCATAAAGATCACAAAGTTCATGAAAAATGGAGGAGTGGACGGGAAGACTCCTGAGCTGCCATCACAGATGACCCAGATTAAATATGCATTTTGTTGGCAAGAATTTGATGTTCCATGCAATAGTCTCTTTGCTGTTTCCGCCTTTTAATTCCGGTTTGTGCGAGTGATTTGTGTTGATTTTGGCTGGCCATAGCCCGCAGCTCCGTGGATATCCAAGTTGTGTAATTTCTGTTTTGTTACACTCCATCTTTCATCTGCACATCAGCAATTTACGAAATTTGCTCCTAAACAGTATGGCCACTCAATCATTTATAACTGGGCTGCAATTTTCGCAATTTTAGCTTGATTGTGGACCAGCCAGCTGGCAAACACCCGCTGGGCTCCGTCCATGAATTCAAAACAAACACCTCTTGAGGATTATGTCACTCTCTGCCTCCAGAGTAGCTCGGAAGAAGACACAGGACTGAAATATGAATGATTCAGTAAACAGCCTGGTCGTAGAATATTAAGATAAGTCATTTGGAGGAAACCGCTGCAGCCAGGAAGGACAGAAGGAGGGACATTACAAACTAAATATAAGTAGAATTATTAATCATACGTGTTAATTTCTTTGCTTAAAATTAATCATGTTGTAAAGTCGCATCTGCATCTGTTTTGAGTATATTTGTCACACCACGATTGCCTCGTGATACACCTTGACTTACTAAGTCTTCGTCTTCCGCCTCTCCTCTCAGATCCGTCTCCCCAGCTGAAGCTCCTGTGCGGAGCAGACTTCCTGGACACCTTCAAGATCCCGGGCATGTGGCGGGACGAGCACGTGGAGGAGCTGGCCGGGCATTTCGGCCTCGTCTGCGTCAGCCGGGGGACGCTCCAGCCCGAGCGGGCCGTGCACGAGTCGGACACGCTGTCCCGCCACGCGGGCAACATCTTCCTCGTGAGGGAGTGGGTGCGGAACGAGACGAGCGCCACAGAGGTCCGGAGGGCGCTCAGACGAGGCCTGAGCGTGAAGTACCTGGTCCCGGACCCCGTGATAGACTACATTCACCAGCACGACCTCTACACGGAGGACAGCGAGAGGAGGAACGAGGGCTCGGTGCTGAGGCCGCTCGTCAAACAAGCGCAGCGGCCGGTGAAGAGTTTAGAAGACTGAGAGAGCTTCAGGGAACGGAAGCTCTGTTTACTTCCTGCTGTGGGGAAGCTGTTTTATACATCCGGCCTGCAAAGAAACACATTTGGTCTAAAACGTGTCTTCCAGCCGTCACTTATTTTCAGTAGAAAGCGTCTACCCACGCTGTGCTGTCTTTTGATTCATGAGCCTCATCCTTGTGCCACTGTGTCAGTTGCAGTAGTTTATTAAAAGTTTCTCACCCCGTCTAGTTTTACATAATAAAAGCATTTGTATTTTGAAGTGTTTTGAGCCTGATTTATGTTTTCTTTTTCTCTGCAACCCAAATCCCACCTGCAGAGACGCTCATCTGTGCTAAGAAGGTTCTGGTTTCTTGACAACGTTCAAATATATTTATTTGAGGATTAAATTGTCTTAGAGGACTGCAACAATAAAGCCTTCTCTTTGTCTTTGTGCCTGGTGTTTACACTCCGCTGCAGTCCAGCAACCTTTATCAAGAGACAAAGAAAAGCCTTCAGTGGCATTAACATATAAATTAAGAAACAAAACACTAGAGAACTGGATCCTATGAAAATAAATTTGACATTAAAAACACCTGTTTGGAGAGCAGACAGGGTGAGAAGTATCGAAACATCCAACTGTCTTCCTCTAAAAAGTGAATTATTCAAATTTTAACATGAAGGTCTGTTTAAAAGCCTTTTCCACGCTACCAGGATTAGATTAAGATTCTTGTGTAGAAATACTGACTCTATATGTATAACAAGCAAACAGCCTATAACATATCCACCTATGTCTATATACACCGATCAGCCACAACATTAAATTTAATGTCCTGCTGGGAAACCTTTGGACCTGGCATTCATGTAGACATGTACCACCCACTTAGACCAGACCCCCCCATAGCAATGACACTCTTTGATGGCAGCAGCCATCCCCAGCAGGATGCAGCCTGAAACACACAAGGCACAAGGTGTCGACCTCCAGATTCACTCGATCCCAAAGTGTCTGTGGGATGATCCACAGAGGCCCCTCTCCTCAACCCACAGCGCCCAAAGACTAACAACATCCCATTTCCAGACACCACAGGACACCCTCAGAAGACCCGCGTCCATTCTCCGATGAGCTGTAACTGTAAACATAAATGTCAATGGTACACATCGTTGCCATTCTATCTAGGATACCAAGTTTGTAGTCGCAGACTGTAATCTGCACGCTTATTTCCTTCACATCCGTGTGGGTGCCCCCTCCTCCCGGCGACAAGTCACTCTGGATCTGTTCACTTCGCCCATTATCATCCACGCACTGTGAGGCCTGTACTTTCTCCACCAGAGGATTTAAAGTAATCCTGACAGTTGCTCGGCTACAGGAGGTGTTTTCTCGTTGAGGTCAGTGGAATGAACGCGCTGCTGAAAGGCGTCCTTTGAAAGATGGTGACGATGGTGCGCGTGTGCGCGTGTTTGTGCAGCTACCTTTCCGAGGACCCGTTTGGCACCGTGGGGGTGAGGACATTGGTGCAAAGTGAGGACATTTCGGCCGGTCCTAATTGAGGGTAAACAACTGCAACTGGATTATGGTTAGGGTAAGGGTAAGGATTTATAGGCACTCTGAGATGGTTGGAGTTAGGGTTAAGAGGCTAGGGAATGTATTATGTCAATGAATGTCCTCATAAACACGTGTGTGTGTCTGTGTCATCAGTTCCAGTCAGTAAAGAAGTAAGACAGTTTGACTGCAGCTGGCTCAAAAGAGAGATTATCAAATTAATTGAGTTATTTAGGCGAGGCAAAAGATGTGGCAGAGTGATATTAGTGGGACACTTTTAAATTCAGGCGATTCTGCTATTCTTCTATTGTCCTCGCGTATATTTTTATCATTATTATTATTATTATTATTATTATTACGTAAACTCATATAACAGAGCCTGCATGTCAAATCTGCTACACGTGGCATGATATGTAATTAAGATCAATACAGTGCGGTGCGACCCCCCCCCCCCCCCCCCAATCCGACCTGGGCAACTAACATAAAGCGCACAAGTGTCTCCATGCGTGCGTGTCCATGCATGATCATCAC
Organism: Mugil cephalus; assembly: GCF_022458985.1. Taxonomy (NCBI): domain Eukaryota; kingdom Metazoa; phylum Chordata; class Actinopteri; order Mugiliformes; family Mugilidae; genus Mugil; species Mugil cephalus. The sequence goes on along the minus strand of NC_061776.1, from coordinate 19,329,002 downwards.
GCAATGTGCAGGGAAAGCGTGAGGATTGAGGGGTTACGTGGTGTCGACCGAACCGTGGGAGGGGAAGAGGGAGGTGCGAGCACTAACAAACAAAAAAAAACAAAAAAACAAAAAGAAGAAACCTGCAGGTAATCGGATTAGAGCGTGGCGGGTTCAAATTGAGGCAATTGACGGCGGTTTGCGCACTCGCACCGCCAGCAGCCTTCCACGGAGGACCTCCTCGTTCACGGAGTAAAGCAGAGAAGCCAGCAGAGACGCCGCCAGCATGTCAGTGGATCTGAACGGGTATTGGAAAATGACTTCCAATGATAACTTCGAGGACTACATGAAGGCTCTAGGTGAGTGTAGGGGGGGCCCTGGAAGCTACAGCCATAAGAATGGAGCTTTTCAGTTCAAGAAATCACTTCATTTTAAACGGGCACAAATAACCCACATTTATGAAGTGGGTTGTGCATTGGTGAATTGAAAAAATAAAAATAAAAAGCAAATCTTAAAATTTGTGAAAATGTATGGGTTTGTATACATCTGCGTCTATAAATGGTTACGAGGCTGTTAATAGCAAAATACGAGCAATGAAGTAGTAGAAATCCAGTCATTTCCACTGTGATCTTTTATTAAATACTACTAATGTATTTAAATTCATTCACCTAAAAATGAAGTCAGACTGAATGCAAAACCCTGTGCATAAATGTGCAAAAACATCTCTTCTTCTCTGTGCTCCCCAATCACTGTTTTCACCTTGCTTTGGGGGATCAGATGTAAACGTAGCCATCAGGAAAATTGCCAACTTGCTGAAGCCTGACAAAGAAATTACTCATGACGGGGACCACATAACCATCAAGACCCTCAGCACCTTCAAAAACTACAACATGGACTTCCATGTGGGCAAGGAGTTTGAGGAGGACCTGGCCGGAGTGGATGACAGGAAATGCATGGTGAGTATTTGGACTAATATGAATGCAGCAGTTAGGAACCCAGCTTGAGGACACGTGTGGCACATATTTTATGGCTGTGAGTCCTGCGGGTACGTAAAAATTTCCTGATGGAGTCCCGCAACGCTGCAGGGTGATGAGCTGACTTTGTGAGAAACTTTCCTCCTACTCATGAAGCGTCTCCCCTCAAACTTTTCACACTCTGGTGAATTGCTGTAATGAGGGCCGATGTCAGACGCTGCAGGGAGAAAGCTGCGAGATGCAAAGAGTCAAAGTCAGGTTTAATCAGATTGTGTCACTGAATACTGAATGGGATCGAAGATTATCAGTGGTCCCCGTTGAAACCCCTTTTTTGTATGTAGATAGGCTGATTATAGATAAGCTATAAGCTGTTTGGAGGGAGGCTAAGAGAGAAAGTCACATGGGCCTGTGTGCAAAGATTTTATCAGAATAATTACTTTAAGTGGGAACACAGAAGACTGGGTGTTTTATTCATCCTATTATAGGCTGTATATTTAAGTCAGTGTGGAAAAACCAATCACTGCTGCATCATTTATTACTGTCACGCATTTATCTATCTCTGTTCTGGCCCGATTCAGACCACCATCAACTGGGAGGGAGACAAGCTGGTGTGTGTGCAGAAGGGAGAGATTGAAGGAAGAGGCTGGACCCACTGGGTGGAGGGAGATGAGCTTCATCTGGTGAGAAAACATCCACTCCCGCCATGAATTTTAATATATGCAATTTGAGCTCTTTAATCCAAATCCAGAATGCCTCTCAGCGCTGTATGTGCAGCGCATATATTTTTTATTTTTAGTTTGTGTGCGACCCTAGCTACAGGAACATTAGCCCGCATGGTTTGATGAGCAACTGTTCACCCCCCGCGCGTCAGGCGGAAGCACTGATGCAAGATGATGAAAAGACACGAGGTTTCCGACGCTCCTCTATTTGCCTGCCCACGATATCATTGTGAAGCGTCGTCTGTTTTATTGCGCTGACAAATCCAACTTCTGTCAAAAGGATCTTTTTTTTCGACGACAACAACATAAAAGAACGTATCCTCTGTGAAATTCATATTGTAGCCCAGTGCAGCCTGTAATGAAAGCATTTACTTTAAAGTAATCACTGTTACATTACCATTTCCTTTAGCTCAGCATTATCAGATTTTCCTCAGCATGATTGCTGCTATCAAAGCTAAGTAAAAAAAAAAAAAAAAAAAAGATTTGGGTTAAAGTGCTGCCAACAGAAGTTTTCCATCATCAGCCATGAAATTAGTTTGTAGTGAGAAGTTCTCATGACCATGAAGCGTGGGGTTGAGTATAAAGCAATAGTGGCCTCTGGCGGCAGAAAAATATACTGCAGGTTAGATGCATAATAAACAACTGGGAAACGGTCTTCATTGAGTGAAGATCATGATTTTCTGACAAACTGAACGATTGTGGATCAAGAAAACTCACGTACTTCTGGATATAAAAATCTGAGCTCAATATTTTTTGTGGATGTAACAACATCTCATAATTACTTAACGCCAGATGTTCTATATTTGCACGTCAAAACTATTTTCTGATATTATGCATCTTTTACCTGGAATGAAACAGCATTTTAAAGCTTTATTATTTTGTGTGTGTGTGTGTGTGTGTGTGTGTGTGTGTTAATGACTCTTGCGACTTGTCTGTGAAATACAGATCTCAGTCTCAGCAAGGCTTCTTGAAATGTAACTTATAAATGAAAAAATGTTCAAAGTACATTAGCACAAAACTGAAAATGTTGATAAGTGCAAGTAGATCAGATAATATTAGATAAAATTTTCAAAGAAAACCCCTCCTTGTCTTCCTTATTAATAAGTGACCCATTGTTATCCCATCTTAGCCTTGCTGCCAAGTTAAACAACTTCTTTCCGACTTTATCTTCAGACTGCAAAAAGACTTAGAGTTCTTCCTCAGCTACAGAAAATCAAACGATGACGAGCTTAAAAGAGGCTGACAGTGAAATTAATTCATGTTAAATCTATATTAGGTCTGTCAGCAGTCCTTCCACGCTTTTGCGGCTACATGCAAAAATGCCAACTTGTGTTTCCATTCTCTGCAGGAGCTGAGAGCCGGAGGAGCCGTCTGCAAGCAGGTCTTCAAGAAGACCTAAACCGGCTCTCGCTGAACGAGACGGCGCCCCCCACCCGCCAGACGCCGGCTCACAGAGACACATCAGACGCGACCTCTGACGCACCGTCCAGCTCTCCTGTGGTCTCTCCATTTTTTTTCCACGTTCCTGTCATGAATATATTTTATTTTCACCAAACACACATTTATATTCCATCAGGACGGTTGAATTACTTCACCGGAGCCAATTCGCATGTAGTAGAAAAGGGGGCAGGTTGAGCGTGTGCATTTGTCTCAGGGTAGGTGCTTTGATTCACAGGTTTAGATGTGCTGGACGCGTGCACGCCGCTGACTGTAGCTGATCTGATGACGGGTAAAGCAAAGCACTGAAACGAAACGGGGAAACAGTGAGACCTGGTTCGGCTGTAAACGTATATTGGCCACGATGTATGTAAATATTCCTCCCGATACCTTTGGAACTGTGCCACTGATGCTGAGATGAAACAATCAATAAATGAAACTGTTCTCAACCGTGCGTGCTTTGTTCTGTTTCTGCTCCCGTTTGTCTGTGAAGGCCTCTCCAGCCAAGTGCATCTGAGGGCCTCTACTTGTGAATGAGCCAGACCACTGGGCCCACGCTGCGTCCTCCCTTTGTGCACCGCCGTTACCAATTAAAGTGTCCGACTCGCTTGCTCATACTTCTCCGCCGCTGCCGTGCCTCATGCTGCTACGCCCAGCCACCGTCCTGGCGTCTACCTGCCGGCTCTGTTTATTTGTGATTCCCCAGGGGTGGGGGGGTGGTAGTGGGGGGGTTCTCATTGATTCCTACTGGCTCTTGCTTTGAGTGGATGAAAGATGATGCTCTCAGGGAGGGTTTGAAGCTGAGTCTGACGTCAAAGGAACACATTAGCATTTATTCTGAATAAAGCGTTGGCTCTGAATTTGAGGGCTGAAAGGACTGAAACTCCATTATTTAAGCTTTTTTTTAATCAAAACTAAAAATTCACCTCCTTTGCAAATTAATTTGACGTTTCCTAACATCGATCCGCTGAAGGTAAAATTACTGTCTACATTATTTGCAATAAAAAAAAAAAAAAATCCTGGAGGGGATCTTTTAAAAAGCATATGTCTCTAACAGTTCTTCAGAAACCACAATTAGGATTTATTTATTTATTTTTTTTTTTTTGCATACAGAAACAGGTTGAACTTTATTAGCCTTAATGTCCAAAGTTCAAACATTCTGTTGTTTTGTATTTGAGTTCACCACCGAAAAAGATCAGATACAGAGAAAAGGCCCTTACAAAATAGGCCCTCTCTTGTCTGTACATTGCGTGCATGTGTGTTTGGCGCATGTGAGAAAACAAGTGGCTGCGGTATTCGTGTGGGCTCCCACATACACAACGACCTCCCAGACAATGACCACATGAAGCCTGAAAGAAAGGGGTGAGCCTCCCGCCCTCCCCTCTCCAGAACAACTGCCCCTGCCAATCCTCTTCGAGCAATAAACTCACTTATCAATAGTTCTCTGCCCTCTCACCTCTGACTCATATAAAAGCAAGAGGACACCCTGCCCCTTCCCCCAATTGACCACCGTTCAAAGTCTACACACACCAGCGTCACCAGCTGCCACCATGCCCGCAGACTTCAGTGGGAAATGGATACTGGAAACCAGTGACAAGTTTGAGGATTACTTGAAAGTGTTGAGTAAGAGACCTTTAATTGTGGCAGATTTCATTTTGGCCTGAGATGTCCTAGTTGTGTGGTTTTACTTGTGGATGGGTCACTTTGGAGAAGCTGCGTAAATTCAGTGTTCTCCCACTTTTTCTCTTAAGAGAGAGTTTCCATTTGCATTAAATTGGGAGGGAATGCGAACAAAAAAATATTTTCAGTTACTCAACTCAAAGTCATGTAGACTGCAATTTTAAATACGGAAAATGTATCTCATTTAATAATGTGATGTACTATAGCCGTACTATATTTTGGCTATCGACAGAAATCAATAAATCAATGCTCTAAAAGCCATAAGTATGTTAACAGAAGTCAGTGAATTTCTCCATGTCTCATCGTCAGGTCCTGTTAAGATATTAAATGTGTAATCAAATATTTCCATTCTCATCCCAGATATTGATTTTGCTACGAGGAAAATAGCCATCTCTCTGTCTCAGACCAAAGTGGTCGTCCAAGACGGAGACAAGTTTAATTTCAAAACACTGAGCACCTTCAGGAATTACGAGCTCGCCTTCACCGTGGGGGAGGAGTTCGATGAGTGCACCAAAGGACTAGACAACAGAAACATCAAGGTAGGTTGACACAGATAGAAAAATGAAATTGCCATGAAATTAAATGGATTTTATAGTGTGTCTATCGTGTGGTGGAGAGGGCGGTCAGGGGGTTCTCCATGATTGATAACAGTATTAAATGTCCTCCTCTCTGCCATGGATCCATGTGTCCACAAGTGACTTGTCCCTGTGTGTCCATGGTAATCACTAGCCTAGGCTCTCTGTGTCTCGTATCAGCACTGAAAATACACTTAACATTAGAGTGTTGGTAAAAAAGGCAAAAACAGAGTTCAGTTGTCCTGTCCCATATATGGAACCACATAAATATGTGTTTTATCATCATCTCTGCATGATACTGTAATTACACAGAAGGAAATATATTAATAAAATCACTGATCAGAAAGATACAAAAAAACAAAAAACTAAATGGGACTTCTTACTTCTTAAAATCCTCATATTATGAGTGACATCCGCTGGTTCAAAGTCGTCCCAGAGTATTTGCACAAAACCTGCTTTTCCACCACAACAACGTGGGTGTTCTCTGTGTGTTTCCACAGAAGAAACCATTTTACCACTCAAAAAGCCTGTTTTCTTTTACCTCAGTCTCTGCAATAGCTCTTAAGATCTGTGTGCACTAAGTCTAGTATTGAATCCACTTTGCTGCCGCTGCTTGTCTCTTTTCCAAGTTTGCATGCCACGTAGTTCGAAACAGCAGATCACCGTCATCACTGCTTGAATCTCCTCCATACTTATTGTTGTTTGCTGTGTCACAACAATATTAATAATATTCAAAAGTGTCAATAAAAGGTAGACGGTCTGAAGGAAGAAGTTCCTGGGACAGACAGTTCTTGGTTTATTGTTTACTGAGTTTATAGACAGCTCTGTTTAGCGACAGTACGGCTTGGTGGTAGAGTAGTAGTCCAGTAAGTTAACACAGTCATCCCCTAAGAAGGTTCTGGGTTCGAACCCACTGGCTGGCTGGTTCCTGTTTGACTTGTATGTTCTCTGTGTGCCTGGGTTAACTGCTAAATTGTTGTGGACGTGAGTGTAGATGGTTGTTTGCCTTAGCGTCCCTCTACGGGGTAAGTAGTAAAAGACCATGGATGGATGGATATTCACAGCTTCAGCAGTCATCCCCAGCAGGATGCAGCCTGACACAGACACATACACAAAAACAGTTTAGGAACAACTAAAAAAAAAACATCAAAAACATCACAAAATGTTGACCTGGCCTCCAAATTCACTAGATCCCAAACTGGTTAAGCTCTGTGGGCCCCCCACTAACACCATCCTGCTGTCAGACACCACAGGACACCCTCAGAAAGTCTATGTCCATTCTCTGCTGAGCCATAACTGTTTTGGAGGCACAAAGGAGATCTACATTTACAATACAATATTAGGAATGTGGTCATAATGTTATACCTGATATACACATACAGCATTCGTGTATTTTATCGTTTATTAATCATGTGGAAATGTGTTCTCTGCATAAAACCAATCCATTCTTACATGCAGTATAGAGTATGTAGTGCCTGGGGAGCAGTTTGGGTTATTTTCAGAGCTTGCTTAAGGCACGTTAGCCATAGTGGAAGGAGGGAACTAGCAGCTGTCTCACAGTCCCAGATCTGCTTCTCTAACCATTAGTGCCTGTAGGTTTTGTGTCAATTTCCAACTCTAAGAAAATACATAAAAGAAGATAATAATGTAATAACAATTACACCCGCAAGCATCAGTTACTGAGTCTCCACGGTTGTGACAACTTTCACCTTAAAGTGATCAGACATGTAAGCTTATCTGCTGAGAAAGGTGCTATTTTTCAGTCTTCAGTCAAAACCGCATTAAGGAGTGAACTGTCGCATAACTGCATTATATGTTGTCTCGTAGTGTCTGGTGAACTGGGAGGGGGACAAGCTTGTGTGCACTCAGAAAGGCGAGAAGGCCAACCGTGGTTGGAAACACTGGATCGAAGAGGACAAACTCTACCTGGTGGGTTAAATGGTTGGTTAGCATGTGGTTGCTAAGTATGAAAAAAAGACACCCGTAACACTGTGATCACCTTTTTTCATTCTTTTAAACTGTCCCTCTGCTAAATAACATCAACAGACTCAATTTCTTCTACAGGAGCTGACATGTGAAGATGTAGTTTGTGTTCAAGTGTTCAAGAAAAAAGAATAGCGTCTGTTTCTGTTTTCATTTACTTGGTTAAATGTTGCTTGTCAATAAACTTTACACACTTTCCACGTTAACAAAATGAATGAATGAATAAAGGTGCTTTGAAAATATACTATGTCGTATTTGATTTGCATGTTTTTGCTGTTTTGAACTTTAGTTTGAGCCTTTGCATCTAGTGACAGAAATAGCGAAGTCGTAGAAGAATAAATCATCGTATTAATTTCCAGTGAACAGGATTTATGAACAAACTTTTTCGTGGGAGAATATAAAGTCTGAAGTGACGGAACATTCATGTTGTATAATCAGTTACTTCTTGCATTTAACACATCCAAACTAATGATTAAATCGCCATCTGCTGGGAAAATGTGGTAGTTCCTTGGTTGGTTTCAAACAGGAGGTAACATTACTCACTGACTTGCAATCCAGGGTCCACACTGCCTCTTTCCTGGTTAATCATTTAGCTGAGATTCTCCTCAAATCCATGCACCAAGGATCCCAGTACTGGTAATGATGTTACATTGTATTGTAACGTCGAGTATTTGACAATAAAGAAGGTTGAAACTTGAATCATCCAGCTTGGGCCTTTCTGGGTGGAGTTTGCATGTTCTTCCTGTATCCCCATGGGTTTTCATCCGGGTACTCCAAAGACATGCTCGTTAGGCTGATTAGATATCCTAAATTGACCCAAGGTCTGAGTGTGAGTGTGAATGGCTGTTTGTCTCTGTGTTGGCCCTGTGACAGACTGGCGAATGGTCCAGGGCGTACCCCACCTCTCACTCGATGACAGCTGGGATAGGATCCAGCAACCTCCATGACCCTAATGAGGATAATAGGCAGAAGAAGATGGGATGAGACAAATCTTGAATCGATTAAAAAAAAATTGGAAGATTCAAATCTAATTTCAAGGAAATCTACACCACTTGTGCATCCTCAACAAAGCAAGCAATGAGCTGGAGCAAACAAATAAACAAAAATCCTTATTAAAAAGGATGTCTTCTTGGTAACCTGTTTGACAGAATCCACTCTGTCAACAAAGAAGTGAAGAAGTTTTTCCAAAGTGATGACTGAGACATAAGTCACAGCAGAAGTAAGTGGCATTATAAAATAATGAATTGTGTTATAGCATAATGAATGACAGCCATTTGCAGATAGGCCATAAATCATACAATAAAATACAATAAGGAGAAAATGCAATTAACACAAGTAAAAAAAGAAAAAAAAGAAAAAAGAAATAAATAACTACACACTGACTTCAAGTCAATGGCTCTTCTGAAACCTTTGCAGAGACATCATAACGTGCTGTAGAGTCATCTCATAATGTTTTATACTGGACCTGCCACTAAAGCAGTGTCTTAGACAGCTACAAAATACAGTAGTGTAATAGCATCTCTGTTTGCCTCGCTATAAACTGAGTAGCTTTGAGATTTCCGTGTCACCGTGGCAGCTTTTCCACGGCTGACGGACCTTCGTGTCACGTCATCACTTCCAGGACGCAATTCTCGCGAGATTGAAGTTCAGGAAGTTCCACGTCAGTCTCTACTGTTCCCTGAAATCGCAACGGTTCAACACATTTATTTGATCTTATTGCGACAACCCGGGGATAAAACATGGTAAGATGCGTTTAAAATAGCTGCAAGTGTGTGTTTTGTTTCCATACATGTCAGCTGAATATCGTAGTTTAGTTTTAAAAGGGCCGTGAAACCATGTCAAATGATAACGCTCTCTTGTAAATAGCTTAGCGACTCGTTAGCTCGAGTTAGCTTTGGAAATTGTAGCTAAGGCCCTTTAATATTTCTAACTTTAGTTGTGTATTATCTTTATATGTGCACACACTCGCTCAGAATTAGTTGTCAAAAGTTATTATCTCGCCTTCAAACACCGAATCGGTGAAATCGTGTATTTGTTCGCTGTTAGCTGCTAACCGGTGCTATTAGCAGTTCAGTCATTCTGGATCTTCAGGCTGACACTCCAATACTGAACCAGATCTTGAATACTGCTTCTGGAAACGTTGACCGGCGCCAGAAAACTCACCTAATGTGCCTTTGTCTTTTCAGCCTCTGAGGCTGGACATTAAGCGGAGGCTGACAGCCAGGTCTGACCGAGTAAAGAGTGTGGACCTTCATCCAACTGAGCCATGGATGCTGGCCAGTCTGTACAACGGCAGTGTCTGTGTGTGGAACCACGAAACCCAGGTATGGACGGGACGTTTAAGGGGCCACTCCTGGATATTGCACCTCAAAATCTGACAATACCATTTACCAAGAATCTGTTTTTGAACGTGGCAGACATCAGTCATTGTGTAACAAACTATAACCTTCTGACCTTTTTTACAGACTCTGGTTAAGACTTTTGAAGTGTGCGACCTCCCTGTAAGAGCGTCCAAATTCGTAGCGAGGAAGAACTGGGTCATCACAGGAGCAGTGAGTTTTCTCTTTATTTATTTCTTTAACTGAGATCACAACTCTGAAACTTATTGATCCATACTGCAAATAGTTTTGTTCAATTGGTGTAAAGTAAGCATATGTATATTTGATTTGGTGTGGTTTGTTTGTCATGTTAATACGTGCTCTGAAATGTCAAATGCTATGTTTACATTAAGGCCTGATGCGGGTTTACCCTGCTGGACATTATTATCCGTGTGCTAAGATGATGTCTATTTAGATATCTTTATCTCTCTTTGCAGGATGACATGCAGATCCGTGTCTTCAACTACAACACCTTGGAGCGGGTCCACATGTTTGAGGCCCACTCGGACTATATCCGCTGCATTGCTGTCCATCCTACCCAGCCATACATTCTCACCAGCAGCGGTACGTTAATAAACTCATAGTTTCTTCGTCTACATAAATCCACATTCTTGTCATTTATTTACAGACTTAATGGGTTTTTATTTTAGTATGTATGTATTTACGTGAGCCCACATTCATGACTGTGTATCTGTGTCTACAGATGACATGTTGATCAAGCTATGGGACTGGGACAAGAAGTGGTCCTGCAGCCAGGTGTTTGAAGGTCACACTCATTATGTTATGCAGATTGTCATCAACCCCAAGGACAACAACCAGTTCGCTAGTGCCTCCCTGGACAGGACAATTAAGGTAAAGCTAAAGCAGACTTTCCACACTGCAATCATTTTACCCACTTAAGCTTGTGGAACCAAGGTCTAACTGAGCAACTGACTGAAGTTTATGCAGATAGTTTTAATCCCCTGAATTGGGGTAATGTCTCTGCACTCTACGCTCTGCTACAAGACGGTCTGCCTTTAAAATTTGTTACATCTTTGTCGGATTTCAGAACACAGTGGGCACACAGATAACAAAGAACTGAGGATGCATTTTCTGAATATGACAAACTAAAAATTTCTGAGACCTTTGGTGAAATATTTTCAAGGTGTAGCGTTCTCTGAATGTAAACAGTCGGGAACTGAGATTTTACTGCAACATCTTTAAAGATTATAAATTGAGCTCATGCTTATCTAAGTTCTTGAAGTCCATTCAGTGATTCTCTGTCATCTTCTTGTGTTGTAGGTTTGGCAGCTAGGCTCTTCATCTCCCAATTTCACTTTGGAGGGTCACGAGAAAGGAGTAAATTGTATCGACTACTACAGTGGAGGGGACAAGCCTTACCTGATATCAGGTGCTGATGACCGCCAAGTCAAGATCTGGGATTACCAGGTTAGAAAACTACTTGTTTTCATGTTGTTGCTCTCATTCTCTGCCTTGAACGTACGTCATGGAATTCCAACAATAAAGATAATAATCAAGGCACAACTTTTTCCTGCTGAAATGCAGATTTTTGTTACATTACATTCATACATTTTAAAAAGTCTAAGATAAGAGTTGATTGTAAAAAATAAAATATGTAAATCTTTCCTCTCCTCTCTTTGAGGATAGTTTAGCATTGTATACTCATAATAATGGTTTTGGCTTTCTTCCACCGTGTGTTGTAGAACAAGACATGTGTCCAGACTCTGGAGGGTCATGCCCAGAACGTGTCATGTGTCAGCTTCCACCCGGAGCTGCCCATCATCATCACAGGTTCAGAAGACGGTGAGCACGAATTCCACACATCCTGTGTTGTACATACATCCGCTCCAGGATGCATCCTTCTTGGACTCATTTGTCATTCCTAAATACAACACTGTCCTCCTCCGTCTGTAGGTACGGTGCGTATCTGGCACTCAAGCACTTACCGCCTAGAGAGCACACTGAACTACGGCATGGAACGAGTGTGGTGTGTGTGCGGCCTCAGGGGCTCCAACAATGTGGCACTCGGTTATGATGAAGGCAGCATCATTATCAAGGTGAGTGAAAGGAAAGAGGTTAAGAAAGTTTTTTTTTGTACACATTTATAAGCATTTGTTTTTGATGGTTTACAAAATCCCACATAAAGCAGAAAATAGTTTGTTGTGCTACAAATCTATTAAAGACATAAGAAGAAACGCATCACCGGTATAATTACATACTTGATCTGATTGTGTAGGTGGGTCGGGAGGAGCCAGCCATGTCTATGGACACCAACGGCAAAATCATCTGGGCCAAACACAGTGAAATACAGCAGGCTAACCTGAAAGCCATGGGCGATGCTGAAATCAAGGACGGAGAGAGGCTCCCGCTGGCCGTCAAAGACATGGGCAGCTGTGAGATTTACCCCCAAACCATCCAGCACAATCCCAACGGAAGGTATGCTCCCCCTCTGTCCAGGCCTCTGGCCATAATAATGATGCATTTCTAATACTAACTCGAACAGAGGAGCTTCATCACTCATTTGTGTGTCCGTGTGTACCAGGTTCGTGGTGGTGTGTGGAGATGGAGAGTATATCATCTATACTGCTATGGCCTTGAGAAACAAGAGCTTCGGCTCAGCGCAGGAGTTTGTCTGGGCTCATGACTCCTCTGAGTAAGTATGGAAGTAAACAATTCAATTTTGAGACACTGCACCACATTTCATCACCAGAGAAATGTGTGTGAATTATTGCAACTCTACTAAATCATTTTTTTATTATTTCTTTTAACAGATATGCCATCAGAGAAAGCAACAGTGTCGTCAAAATCTTCAAAAACTTCAAAGAAAAGAAATCTTTCAAGCCTGACTTTGGAGCTGAAGGTAAAGACACCATTGTTGCAAGATGGAGTGGTTGTTTTGGAGTTGTCCGTCTTCCTCACCGATTGCGTTTCTCTTCTGCAGGGATCTATGGAGGTTTCTTACTTGGTGTGAGGTCAGTGAACGGCCTGGCATTTTACGACTGGGAGAACACGGAGCTAATCCGCCGCATCGAGATCCAGCCCAAGCATGTAGGATACAGTTTCTGCTACGTGGCTACATTCAGAGATGCATGTCAAGTCATTTCTCATTCACTTATTCTCTGCCGTTTCTTCTTTCTCTTTTCTCAGATCTTCTGGTCAGACTCCGGTGAACTGGTCTGCATTGCTACAGAAGAGTCGTTCTTCATTCTGCGCTACATGGCAGAAAAAGTAGCTTCCTCCCAAGAAAACAATGAAGGGGTGACAGAGGATGGTATTGAAGATGCCTTTGAGGTACATCTGTCAAAGTGGATCCATTGCACATCCTTTGTTTAGAGATGTGTTTCTTTGGCTAGAAACATTTTAAATCCTTTAATGTCAATTTCCATTGGTTTAGGTCCAGGGAGAGATCCAGGAGATTGTGAAGACTGGACTTTGGGTTGGAGACTGCTTCATCTATACCAGCTCTGTTAACAGACTCAACTACTACGTAGGAGGAGAGATTGTCACTATTGCTCACCTGGACAGGTAAGAATGCAAAGTTAAGTGGTGGGGACAGCATATGTTAAGTTTGTTCATTCAAGTACTACAGTAAATATGTAATAGTTGCTACATTTAGAAAAAAAATACAGCCCTTTCAACACATATTGCCTTCACTCCCTGCAGAACCATGTACCTGCTGGGTTACATCCCAAAAGATGACCGCCTCTACCTGGGAGACAAGGAGCTCAACATTGTCACCTACTCTCTGCTGGTCTCCGTTCTGGAGTACCAGACTGCCGTAATGAGGAGAGACTTTGGGATGGCTGACAAGGTGCTGCCAACTATACCTAAAGAGCAGAGGACCAGGGTGGCACATTTCCTCGAGAAACAGGTAAGGAAACACAGTAGAACTTAATTTTATTTTTTAGATTGTTGGTCCGCTCTGCTTCAATTGTACATGTAGGGTGCTGATGGGTTTTTATTTGTTTAATCAGGGTTTCAAGCAGCAGGCCCTGGCAGTGTCCACAGACCCAGAGCACAGGTTTGAGCTGGCGTTGCAGCTGGGAGAATTGAAGATTGCCTACCAGCTGGCTGTGGAAGCAGAAGTAAGAGCAAGGCCAAACTCTGTCGCGTCACTCATTACCTCGTCAAAAAACATTGCATCAAAATTCTCATATCGCCTCTGGTCTAATGTTTGTCATTCTCACCTCTGCAGTCGGAGCAGAAGTGGAAGCAGCTAGCAGAGCTGGCTATTAGCAAGTGCCAGTTCGGCCTGGCCCAGGAGTGCCTGCACCATGCCCAGGATTACGGAGGCCTGCTCCTCCTCGCCACTGCGTCCGGTAATGCCAACATGGTGGGCAAGCTGGCTGAGGGGGCAGAAAGGGACGGCAAGAACAACGTGGCCTTCATGACGTACTTCCTGCAGGGGAAGTGAGTATTTGATGCGTGAGACTGCAGGGGGCGGGGTGAGATGAGTGGACAAATTATGGCACAGACATGTATTGCTCTCATTAAATATGTGGCTCCCAGTGTAACTATTCTGCAAATGGTCATCTCTCTACAGACTGGATCAGTGTTTGGAGCTTCTAATCAGGACAAACAGACTACCTGAAGCTGCCTTCCTGGCTCGCACCTACCTGCCCAGCCAGGTGTCCCGCGTGGTCAAACTGTGGAGAGAGAACCTGGCTAAGGTCAACCAGAAGGTCAGTTTTTTTTTAATAGTTCAATCAGTATTTCCTGTTGGTTTATGACAAGTCTGACCTTTTCTTGGAAGAGTTTCAATATCTGGGTATTTCTTCTTGATCCTGAGCTGTTCTTCTAAATCTTCACTGCAGGCGGCCGAATCCTTAGCAGACCCTACAGAGTACGAGAATCTGTTCCCTGGGCTGAAAGAAGCCTTTGCAGCTGAATATTACCTGAGAGAGACCTGCTTGGGAAACTCCAGGCCGGCTAAGGACTATCCACTTGTTACAGTAAGTCATGTCACATGTTTTTCTGTCACTTTTTATCATTGTATCAATCATGTAGTAACTTACAAATGCTAATATAACAGTATTTCTGAATTTGTGTTTTACATTTTCCAGCCCAATGAAGACAGGAGTATTCTTGAAGAGGCCCAAGGATACGAACCCAAAGGAATCTTCATTCCTCAAGTCTCCAAGGTTTGTCTAGAGTATCAGACAGTTCCTCTTAATGTGATTACACATAGTTTTGCAACTAGATCTAGAGAAACCGTAACCTAGTCTTTGTCAAACTTTCATTGTTTGACCCGTTTATTTATTTACTTCTTGTCAGAAACAAGACGATGAAGAGTCCACCACGGTGGTAGAAGCTCCTGTTGCCGCTGTGACACCTTTACTGCCCGAACCTGCTGCTCCTACACCGGTGCAGAAAGTAGAGGAGACCCCTGCACTCTCAGAGGAAGAAAAAGAAAAGGTACAACTTATTTAGTGTTTGTTGTGCAGAGTAACTCAACTCTCCAACTTTTGATTCGTATAGGTTGTCTTTTTATTTCTGTCATCAATTATACATGATATTTATTTCAGTGTTTTCTATTGATTTTTTTTTTTGTTTGTTGTTTGTTTTTAGTTCTAAGTAAAATAATTTGGCTCTCCAAGAGAATGTTAAGTTTGCTTTGCTTGTGATTTTCTGTAGGCTCTGGATGACCTGGACGTGGACCTGGACAACATGGAGCTGGACGATATTGACACCACAGACGTTAACCTTGATGATGACTTCCTAGATGATTAAGACTTCCCACCACTCGGCTCCCAAGCACTCTACAGAGCATATTTAAAAGAAAGAAAGAGACCAAACGCTTTCCTCCCCTTTTTTTTGTATTTGTACGTATAAAAAAAAAAAATGCTATAATATCATGATTGCCTTTCACAGCATCAGACTTTAGGCAGGAGATGATGAAATCAGTTGTTTTATTCTCAGAAGTAGACAGATCGTATCTATTTCAAACACTTTCATGGGCTAACAGTCCACTGGGCAATATGTTATTTACTCTTTGTTTTGTATTGTCTGTAATGGCAAGTGAACGTTCATTCAGTCCAATAAATTGTTTGCTGTACATATTCACATTTGACTTCAGAGTGTCCTGTACTAAACCTTCTGTACTTTTTTCCCATAAAATTTCTAAGTTGATTTAGAATTAAACATAATAAAACATGAATAGTTTTAAAGGGTTGGCTTATTAAAAAAAAAAAAAAGCGCTGGATAATAAACACCAACAAGGACAAAACATTAAAGAATTGACATGCGTAGTGGGAAAACTTTGTGCAGCAGTTTAAACATGCTCAACAGCAAGATGCAAGACTGGGTTTAAGATTCTGTTTGTACAAATGAGTACAAATTATTTTTATTCTTTAGTACTTTGAACATTTTTACTCTGTGGTGTGGTCAAATATCTGAGTATTTCCTCTATCTCTGATGGTTACTGACTAACAAGTGCCCCAAATGTAAATGTAAGATGATGACTGTGTTTCAAGTTTTGTGCACACAGGCTCAGTGTCAAACCGCATGAGAGAAGTCTTTGATTGACCTGGAATGTCAAACTCAAAAGCGCTGTAATAAGAATTACATGAGATTCATTTATGAATAAAGGGTGACGTATTCTGTTTTACAAGTTATTATGCAATATTATGCTAGAACTCTGTGGTAAAAAGTAATTTTAAAATGGGTAAGAAAAGGAGTCTAGATTTAGTCTTAGGCAACAACAAGCTTTGAAATATTAATGAAATTTAATGAGTTGTAGCAAAGAAAAAAAAAGTATAAGTAAAGTGGATGAGTACCAAAATGACCTGATGTCACCATTCAGGCAAAGTGATTGAGGTGACAAACAATGCCCTTGACACAGTTTATTGACATATGATGCAAGCACAGAGTTACCCAAACATTTACCACAGAGAAACACATTCCATAGCTTCAAATTCACCATGCTGATAGCGGATTTGAAGTGTTGTGTGAACCTACTTGGTGAAGCAGCGTTGTTGAAGGTAAGTGTTTTCTTTCCAAATAGAAAGGCGCAACAACAAGAAGAGCAAGTTCTTTGAAATCCATTATATTAATGTTCAGCTTGTTTCACTCAGAGATAAATAGGGCGAGAAATATGCAAGGTATGCAGCCAGAGCCAGTGACTAATTGTCAGTTATAAAGTAATGGACAAAAGCCAATCGCTTTATATGTGGACCAGGCTTCATGACTGGCTGCAGTTGACAATACACTTTTAAAAAGGGACAACTTTCTATTGTCTGTTTTACACCCATCAACCACAATATTAAGTTGTTAATATGTTGTTACAGGGGGGCCGATGAGTTGAGAGAGGGGAGGCTCTCTCTACTTAATCAGTTTGGGATGTAGTGAATTTGGATGACAATTTGTGTTGTTTTTCATGTTTGTTTTTTGTGGGCGTGTGTGCGTGTGTCTGCGTCAGTGTCATTGCTACGTACGTGTCTACGTAACATCCACACAAATCACGAGATGCACAAAGTTTTTGACTTCTCCCGTCAGTGGTTTTATTGTAGTGGCTAATCACTATATGTTGACATTAGTTTCATAATTTCAATTAGAAACAGTGTAGAAATATGTAAATTAATATATAATGATATGTATTTATTATGTATTTGAATTTGTATTTATTTTGTTCCGAGTCTGGGTGCCCTCTGACCTACAGTGGCCCGGTGGCCCTGTACGTCAGTATGAGCGCCTCTGCTGATCGCTGCATGCAGCTGCAGCTCCTCTCGGCTCTCAGAGCTGCATGTCTCCTCCTCTCCTGCGGATGGCGCCCCTCCGAGACAGGCCTAGACGGTTTGTGCAGTTTCGTGTGCAACAAAGTACCGAGCTTGGCAGCTAGCGAGAAGGGAAAACCAACCCTTCTGGGATTGTTTATCTTCGCTGCCCTTTCACACCATAATTTCTACCAATTTCTGCGCTTTCGGTGGTATTTTGGAAGTTTAACACAAAGGGGAAGCAGAGCGATTCAATCCACGGGCGGTGTTAGGACGCTTTGTGGAGGAGGAGGAGGTATTTTTTGTATCAATTGAAAGGCAGGCGGAACGCGAGCTGGCATAGTAACGACAGAAACAGGACTACGCGAAGAGTGGGTCAGCCAGCCAGCCAGCCAGCCAGCCGGAGAGAGCCGGGAGGACCAGGGCTCAGCCGCAGCCAGCGCCACGGGGAGTCGGGGCCCGAGAGGGAGCCTGCCAGGCCCTCGGCTTGATGCACCCAGCCTGCCCTGGCTCAGCCGCAGTCCGAGATGGGGGAGACCAAAATTATCTACCACCTCGACGACCAGGAGACGCCGTATCTGGTGAAAGTGTCGGTGCCGGCGGACAAAGTCACTCTGGCAGACTTCAAAAATGTCCTCAAGAAGCCAAATTACAAATTCTTCTTCAAATCCATGGACGATGACTTCGGGTAACTGTTAAAGGGTTTATTGTGTGGTTGTCCGCACAACGCGAAGCCCGAGTTTTCCCTAGCGCTAGTGGTGTTGTGACCGTCTGAACGTATTTGTCCTCCCGTCCAGCTGTCCCTGTCCTCGGCTGTCCTCTGTATACCTGTCTGTCCTTCGTTAGCTCGCTCCGTGTCGGTCCTTTGTTAGCCGCTAGCGACCACCACCGTCCAGACCAGACCCCGGTTGTTTACATTGCTCGTGGGGCTAGCTGACGCGTCCTGCGCCTTCAATTGGCCCCGGACCAAGTTCGGTGTGTGTCAGTCTCGGAGAAAGTCTTGAATGACATTTTACCTTTTATTAGACAAAGTGGGAGCATGGTTAAGTGACAGCACCGATAATAACTCGTTTCTGGCCGTAATGTATTGAACGTTTCTGGCTAACAGGCCCCTGCTGCTGCTGCTGCTGCCTGTTAGCCCGAGGAATGCAGAGTTGGACACAGGAATGTCCTCTTCATCACCCTGGCAGCTTTATGAGCACGTCCTTTTGTGTTGAAACATGGCCCGAAAACTTTTACGTTCCTCCATACAGTGGAGTCTTCTGTGGAGCCAAAAAAAAAAAAAAAAAGAGGGGGGGATTTCTATTTTCTTTTTTAAGACTTCATCCAGGTTTCCCCGTTTGTGTGTGTGTGTGTGTGTGTGTGTGTGTGTGTGTGTGTGTGTGTGTGTGTGTGGCTAAAGTCAAACAAGGGTGGGGCAACAACTTAAGAACATTTGGAAGTGGGAAAGACGTGTTTTGGAAGGACCCACAGCTATTCAGGAAGAGTGGAGGGGCGCGCTCGAAATAAACATTGAAAGCTTTTAGGCCGTCGAGCAAGGATTGGGCAGGTTGTCAGACCGGTCTGCTGCTCGTATTTACCTAGAAACCTACTGAGAGGGACAGCTAGCGTTCATCACCAGTGGTCTGGGGGCGCTCGGCTAGATGCGCGTCCGATCTGACCTCCTGACTGCGTGACAAGGTGTGCTCTGACATTTGATCCCATAGAGGAGCGCTCCAGTCTAGACTGATTAACTGGAGGAGTTTGCTGGACACTCACATGGTTACATATTTACTCTTTTGTTTTTTTAAATTATGGAGGTCAGCTGTCTTCGTCTGAGCTTGTCTTTGAATATACTATGATCTGGATGACCAAGAACCTTCACTCACATTTTAGTATTTACTATACATTCTGGTGTGGACTGATAACTGGTTGAAAAATTGTTTTTTGCTAATCTGTAAAGTTGTCTTGCCCTTGTCGGCGGTGTGGTTAGTGTCTCTCCTGACTGACCCGGATCTATTGCCCATCTCCTGTTCCCCTGAATGCACCGTCACGTTTTATTGCCCAGCGAGTGCTTTTGTGCCGGTTTATTGAAACAAAGCTTTGCTCTCTTTACAGGGTGGTAAAGGAGGAAATATCCGACGACAACGCTAAGCTGCCCTGTTTCAACGGCCGTGTGGTGTCATGGGTAGGTTCAAAATACATCCCGGAGTACTTCTTTTTTTTGGTTTGTTTGTTTATTTATTTATTTTTTTCATTGTTGTTGCCGTGTGCTTGTCTTTGTTCGGGGCGCTCAAGTGGTTGTGTGGCAACTGCGTGCATGAGTGTGTAACAATGATTCCCATCTGTTGTGCTCTGACCACGACCACACTTCATCTCTAGGGAGAGGCCCTATGCATCTGCGTGATAATATCATTATCACATAATGATCTTCAGGGCAACACACACATGCAGATACCCTTCTTCCTGCGCAATTGCATCATCTCTTTTTAAGAAATTTAATTTCTCACACAAGTCCACACGCACAACATACATGTGCTTACATGTAGCATCTCATTTAAAGGCTCTACGCCGTGAGTCTGCCGACTCGGTAACACAAAAGACATCTGGTGCTCATGCAGAGCCGCCCTTCCTCTCCTTTCCATGTTGAAATTGGATTAAGAGCAAGTGAAATCACAGGATAGGAGGAAAATATCTCATTCAACGATCCTCGCTGCATGTCGTCTAACGAGAAGATTGAATCTCGCGGAGAGGGGAGAATAGAGTTCAGAGAAAGACCATTCTGTGTCCCGATGTGAAAGGCTGATGCTGATGCAGTTAATTTCTTACAGTGCGGATTTAATCATAGGTTCTTATTTGAGAGCCATCAACACAGTCAAGATGTTTGAGTGTATAATCCAGATGCTTGTCCTAATGTGGCCGTCTATTGTGGTCATATTCATTATACTGTGCACAGCTTTAGTTGTGTTTAAAAGCCGGTTCCCCTCTTTGTGTGTGTGTATGTGTGTATGCGCGCTTATAGGTTTGTTATCTCTCGGGGGTTGTTGAAATGTTCCACTACAATGAAGTGTTATTTCTGTTACAGTATGTCCATTTGTTTGTCTCCACTGTTCATCTGTTGTTTCAGTGATCTGACCGATTGCTCTCTAGGGTCCAGGGGTGCCGGCCCGCTGCATATCACACCACCGCAGCGGGCCGGCACCCTGAATCTAGCGCGCTTGTGTTTCGCTGTTGGGTGGCAGATTTTATCCATCAAAATTATTATTTGTTTACATCTCAGAGCGCAGCTGGGAATTTAAATGCATATGCCCCCTTCCCGCACACTGAATTAAACTGGCTGCGAACGGCAAGAGGCTGAACTAAACAGGATAAAAGGATTCACAGGAATAATTTGAAAGGTTAACGGTGACGAGTATTTTTATTTCGTTCCTTGTGTCTGTACAGCACATTTAGTTTGATATCTCTGCTCTGATCTAACTGATGCACAGTGTAGTTGTCGTAGTTAAACAAATGTACCAGTGCACCATGGCTAGTTTTGTTTTTGAACAAGCAACCTTTTGTCTTTTTTTTACCATACCAAACTTTTCTTTAATTAACTCTTTGCTTGCCTTCTTATTGGTATGCTGACCATCAACCAGGAGGCTCTTACGCTTTGTCCTGACCTGTGTTACTGTTGCTAGGTTAGACAAACAGTGACAATGTGTGGGTCCCATTCCTGTAAAAAACCTGTAATAAGAGTCTCGACGTAACAGACGAGACAGCTAACGCTAGCAGCCGTGCTAACATTAGCAGACATTTGAAATGAAGAATTACAATAACAAGTTTCAGTGCTAGCTACAGTTTTTTTTTTGCCATTTTTCCATATGAACGGGCCTCACATTGCTTTAGTTTTTCTCACCTAGCAACAGTAACGCGGGACGTTGGGACTTGACAAAAGGTAGGAGCTTTCTGGCTGCATCCAAACCTTGTGGCTCTTCATATTTGTTGGCCTCTGTCGCTCCATCGTTAACTCACGCAGACAGGCGCACAAATCAACAGATACTCCTACACAAATAAACTCCCTTGTCACCTCAGAAACCTCGTAATGCCAGTGTGTAAAATTAAATTGAACCGAATTCTTTCCGCAGCACTCTAGTTCAAAGAGCAGGATTTTTTTATCCCATCATAAACAGATACAGTGTGTATATTTGCTGGTTAGCGGTGTTGAGTAATAGGCGTAAATATCCCAACTTTGACATCAACAGCTAGCAGATTTTAGCTTCTTCACCAGCGCAGTCCGCTATTAAAGGCTTAAGTCTCACATTGATCTTAATTTGTCTTTTCAAGGATGTTTTTGCACACGAACACATGCTCCATTTCTAATGTGGACGCCGTCCAAGATGCTGCAAGATCCACAGGAGAATGGAAAATGTGTATTTTGATCAAACGGGACTGATGCACGTCGGGATCTTGTGTAATAATACATCAAATAAAATGGTTTCCAAACAAAACCAACCAACCGAACAAAACGGCTCAGGGTTGGTCCATTGAAGCCATTTTTCCCACACTTTTGTAACTTAGGCAACACTGTCAGGTAGACAAACCACAAGTCTTGGCAGAGGCTCTTTCTTTTCTTTTCTTTCTTTTTTTTAAACTCTTTACAGTTGCTTGCGTAAAGACTTGCTCCCAGTAGGTATTTAGCAGGAGACTGAATAAGATTTTTATTAAGACTCCGCAGTCTCTCACAGGAGAGTTTGTGTAATTTGCTGTATTAGAAATGAAGTAGATGCTGGGATGGTTTATTTGCCTTTCGCAAATGCTGGCGAGCGTGCAGTCAGCGACAGTAAAATATAAACCATCCAGTCTTTGTGTCTTTGAGTGTATTCTTCCCCCTGAGTGTTTCCTCATTCCTCTGACTGACCTGTGTCTCCATCTGTTGATAGTTGGTCTCTGGAGATGGCGCCCACACAGACGCAGGCTCAGTGGCAGACAGTTTAGAGGCGGCACCGCCCCTGGAGAGGACCGGGGGAATCGGAGACTCGAGACCTCCTTCATACCAGTTAGTGTTTTCAGAAAACTCTTCTCGGCGTGTTTGACGCTGGCATTCTCTGGGCAATGTGCGAGGCAGAAACACAGCGATGCCATGCAAACTTTGTTTGCGTTTCTTGAATGAATCCCTCTGTTTCCTAATAACTTCAGTAGCAGAGGAAACAACAAATTAAATGGAGAGAGTGTGTCGTCTTGTGACTAATCAGGAGATAAAGTCTACCTTATTCCTTGCATGCATTCGTCATTAGGTGGCGTTTGTTCTGGATATTAGTCAGAGGTGTGTTTTTTTTATGAATCATATCTTTTTGTAGTCTTTTCTTTAAAGCACAGTTAAGTGAAAAGCATGAAGGAGGCAGAAACGAAATGAAATGCTCGCCAGACTGAAATAAGACGGTCGACACAACCTCCCGCGATCGCTGCCAAATATTCGGCTACAGAATGCTCTACGCTGAACCAGAGAAGCCATTAAACGGATTCCAGCTTAACTCCAGCAAGAATCTCTTAAGATAAACATTTGTTTTAGTGTCTGTTGAATGAACTAAAGCCCCGAAAAGAAAATGATGCGGTGTGATTTGTTTCTCTCTCTCTTTCTCGTCTCTGTCTGAAGCGCGAAAGCGGCGAGCGGCCGGGACAGTTTGGACAACGACACGGAGACTGGATCCATGGTGTCGCAGAGGAGAGAGAGGGAGAGGCCGCGGCGGAAACACAGCAACGACCACGGTCAGACAGAGGGCTGCAGCCTGTCTGGTTTTGCAGCGTGCATGTTCGTTTTAGATCTGTAATCTTGTCTATCTGACGAGTAAAAAGTGAATGTTTAATAATAAAGCTTAGATTGTAGATGTTCAATAATCATGGTTTGACCCTCTGGTGCTATTACAAAAAAAAGCCTTTATTAGTCCACGGCTAATACAATAAAAACATGCCAACGCATTATATTAGCCGTGTACTAATTAAGGCTTTTTTTTGTAATGATCACCCTCTTGAGTGCCTCATATCTCTTTTATAAGAAAAACTAAGACTTGAGACAGACGAGGTGTGAATTAGAAGAATTAAGGCATGTGCTTCTGTTTAAATTTGTGAATTATGCTCTTGACTGCAACTTTGGTTTCCGCGTCGTCCTGATCCCGTTCAGCAGGCGGGAGGCAGAATGGGTACTCGTCGCGGGCAGCGGGACGCGGCGCCGCCGAGTACGACAGCTGCTCGTCCTTCATGAGCAGCGAGCTGGAGTCCACGTCCTGCTTCGACTCAGAGGACGATGACGCAACCAGCAGGTCAGACGTTTCGTACGGCTTTCCGTCCAGCTCGCTCATAAGTGTTGTTCCCGGTGAGAAAAGGCTTCAGGAATGCCTCCGGGATTAGAGTCTGTGTTTACGGCGGAGATTAGCACGGTCAGATTGTCTGGTGGTTTTTGTGGTGACCCCCACAGCTTTCTCCTCCAAGAGTATTTTCTGTAAACCACTTAAGAGACTAATGTTCTCAGTCTTCAGGCATCCGATGGGCCGTTTCCTTTATGTAGTTGGAGCTTTTATGCATCTGGAAGATAACCAAAGATTATTTAGGGTGTTAATCTTTTCCATCACATAAAGAAATAGATTTTTACCTCAATAATGTATCTGGCTCTTACAAATATTTATCGCCAGCTGGTCCTGACACTTGATCTGATTTGAAATCTGTTTTTTTTTTTTTTAGATTCCATTTCCTTCATTTGTACTATTTATTTTCAAAGGCCACATATTTTTCTTTCTTTTTAGGTTCAGCAGCTCCACTGAGCAGAGCTCTTCTCGTCTGATGAGACGACATCGGCGCCGACGCCGGAAACCTAAGGCTTCAAATATGGACAGGGTGAGATCCCACACTGTTAGACGTGAAGGCCCGACAGATGCATCCAGATGCATCTCTTTTTTTTTTTTTTTTTGTTACTTTTGATTCTGCTTCTCACCTTTCTTTGCTTTCATTCCCCCCTGCAGTCGTCATCATTCAGCAGCATCACAGACTCCACCATGTCTCTGAACATCATCACTGTCACTCTAAACATGGGTAAGACACTGGTCCGTGTGGACAGACACACACAGTGGAGTTGTCTGATTGGATAATCGGAGATGGCTGTTGTTCAGAATAAAGTCACAGAGTCCTTTGACAATTCAGGAAAACACACAAAACTACCTAATTTGTTCCATATGGATGAATATCATGATTTTCTTTTTTTTTTTTTCGTTTCGCTTCACGTTTGAATGAACGCTCTCTTTGCTCCTTCCCACCTCACAGAGAAGTATAACTTCTTGGGTATCAGCATCGTGGGTCAGAGCAACGAGAGGGGAGATGGAGGAATCTACATCGGCTCCATCATGAAGGGAGGAGCTGTGGCTGCAGACGGGCGCATAGAGCCCGGAGACATGCTGTTGCAGGTGTGTAAGGAGGAGAAAGGGAGAGAAACCTTAAAAAAAAACGTCCGTGCTGATGCATACTTGGGCAAGAAAAGTGCGTGTGTGCGTGGAAAGTTGCATGTCGTACATGGACGCCAGCATCTTTAGCGGAGGGAAAGAACTGTGTAATGTGGAATCTGTTAAATGACTCTCCCTCCCGTAGGCCACACAGCCTCATTTATCTCATGCATAGATTAGAGAATAATTCATGACATGTGATTTTTAAAGTTATTACACAGCATGTTCTTCCAATTCAGTCGAACTAAACTGTAAAAATATTTGTATGGACCAGATGTAAAAACCCATTCTCCAGTGTTGAACCACGGCCAGCTCATTTAATGGCTTTGTGCACAGGGATTTATTGGAATGACTGCAAGTCTGTGAAAGCTTTATACCTCCTTATGTATGAAACAGTTTAGTGTTGGGTCGATCCTTCATTGTCACTGTGAATTACAGTTATTGTTTATTGAGACGGTATATTTTTTTTTTTTACTCCGTGCAGGTGAACGACATAAACTTCGAGAACATGAGCAACGACGACGCAGTTCGAGTGCTGAGGGACATAGTGCACAAGCCAGGGTAAACAGCACGTGCTGATCCTTCGCTGCATCCTTTAAACGTGAGCACGAAAAGAAGAGAAGCTCATGCTATCCTGTGTTCTGTGTTTATTTAGCCCCATTACTCTGACTGTTGCAAAGTGCTGGGACCCCAACCCTCGGAGCTGCTTTGCTCTGCCCAGGAGTGAGTTTAACACTTTATTTATCTTATTTTTTTACTTCCAACAACAAACAAGGTCTATTGAAAGACACAAGTGTTAGTACATTCAAACCCGTTTTCTCATTTCACCAGGTGAGCCGATCAGGCCCATTGATCCAGCTGCGTGGGTGTCCCACACGGCAGCCATGACCGGGGTGTACCCTGCATATGGCATGAGCCCCTCCATGAGCACCGTCACATCCACCAGCTCCTCCATCAGCAGCTCTATCCCTGAGACTGAACGTGAGTCCCGTCAGCTCCTGCAGCTGCCTATTGTGGCTTCTTATCAACGCATTTTAATTCAAAACAACTTTAAGGGAACCTTAACGCTTAGTCGTAGTTTTCTGTTCCCCACACACTTGAATTTGCAGTAAAAGCATTTTAAAAACCTAGGTTTTTATCACCTACTTTCTAAAAGCCTTGGTAGATAGGAATGACCGTTCAGGCAGTTATGAGATGAGGAATGAAGTACCGAGCTCAACCGTTTTGAAACCCGGCACCTTTAAACGCCAAAAAAACAGCTTTATCCCTATCTTCTCCCGACTCCGTGGCCCTGCCCTTTCCCTGCATTCCTGCGACTTCTCTGTTCCAGCTTTTACTGTGTTCACTGCTTCCATCTGCTCAATAACTCTTGTCCAAACTAAGTCATAACTCACAACTCTCGTCTTCCCTGTAATCCTTGGAAGGACTGCAATGTTTTTGTTTTGGGTTTTTTTTTTTTTTTTTTTTTTGCTTCATTTCTGGAGAAACATCTCTCAACACATTTTTTTTTTTCACTAACTTGATATGGTGCTATCTTATATGAATCTAAATCAGTTGTATGTTTTTTAGCATTTTAGGTCTAATTTAACATCAGTCTTTTAATCTTTTAATCAGTTGTATTTATCATATGCTTTTTGTTATGTTTTGGATGACTGGCCATATTTCAAATGCTGCACCAACAAAGATAAAAAGAAAATCCATAAATGAGTGTGTAAAATGTTCAGCTGTTATAATTCTTTACTGACCACTGTAAGCTTCTTTTTCTCTCATTAGCGAATTTTTATGTGAAGCTGTTACATGTACAATGCTTCAAACAGAAAATGTCACAATCCGCATTCTTGGATATAAAACGGGAAATACAAGATGTGGCAGGTTGGAGAGAAGTAAAGCTCCGAACTGATAACAAAGCTCTGAGAACTGACTCTCATCAAGGGAGTATGTTTAATTCACTAAGACTGAAATGTTGCGGTCCAGTTCATACAAAGAGCCAGCTGAATCCGGCCTCATCCAACGATGAGGACAGAACAGGGGTCAAATTACAGCCCAGGCCGCAGGAAACCAAATATTATTTGAGGCAAACTGCTAAACAGGCCAGCATTTCTGTAGCTTTCCAGATGAAAACACTCGGTGGGTTTTATTTTAAATGTTTCAGAACAAAACTTTAAATCCTGAATGTTTTAACACTGACAAGAAGATGTGGCTCCTCCGTCTCTGCGGTAACGCTCACGTGTTCTCCGACCTTTTCTAGGATTCGACGACTTCCACCTCTCGATCCACAGCGACATGGCAACAGTTGCTAAGGCCATGGCCTGCCCTGAGTCTGGTCTGGAGGTGCGGGACAGGATGTGGCTAAAGATAACCATCGCTAATGCCTTTATTGGTACGTCTAACAAGCCAGACGGCATGGTCCAGCATTTCTTATTACCCTCTTCAGTATGCACACACACATCTTTGTTTCAATGTATTCGCTCAGTTTAGGTTTTACATGGGGTTTGGCTACACTTATTCAGAATTTACTCAAGTCTGTCTAAATCGATCTTCAGTTTTAATCAACCGTTAATTACGTTCAGCCCAGTAATCCATGAGAGCAAGACATAGATTTAAATGAACATGTTTAGAGAAACTGCTGGACTCATGACTCATCTTCTAAAATGTGTGTCAGGTTCTGACGTGGTCGACTGGCTCTTCCATCACGTGGAAGGGTTCTCAGATCGCAGAGAAGCCCGTAAATACGCCAGCAACCTGCTGAAGGCCGGCTACATCAGACACACCGTCAACAAGATCACCTTCTCTGAACAGTGCTACTACGTCTTCGGAGACCTCTGTGGCAGTAAGCGAGCTTTCAGCTTTTTGGTTTAGCGAGGATCTGCTAATGTCTGATGGTGTCAGAAGTGAAAGCGAGTTTGAGTCAACTTGGACTCCAGGAGTGTGTTGTCACGGTGCAATGAGTTTTCTCCCTCTGTTTCCTCTCAGACATGGCCCACTTGTCTCTCCACGATCATGACGGTTCCAGCGGTGGGGCCTCGGATCAAGACACTCTGCCGCCTCTGCCCCACCCTGGGGCTGCACCGTGGCCCATGGCCCTGCCGTACCAGTTCCCTATTCCACACCCCTATGACCTGCCACAGCCCTTCATGGGTGGACCAGGCGCTGGCAGCGCAGGAAGCCAGCACAGCGGTGAGTGCAGTTGGAACACCTTGTATCTGCTCATTGTAAGAATGTTGAGCACGCAGAAAGTTTGTGTTTAGGAAAAACTATTTATTACCATATTAATGCGGATATATTCAACCAGAATATTTGGTCTGTGTATGTGCAAAGTGAGATTGAATTAATGTCGTTAACCAAAAAGGTTTGATATAAATTTCTGAGCAGCTGTTCTGCAGACACTACGGTCAACAACATGTTTGTTAAAACATTTAACAGTTCTAAGGTTTAGCGTCCTTACAGGAGGGCGGCCATGTTACTAACATGTGTGAATGCTAGCTGCAGTTCAGTGCTCGCTTCAAAGATATGACGGACACAGTGCAGCTCTGTCAAGGCTGAAAAAAAAAAATTCCTTCCAGCGACTCCAACGCTGCCTTATTTACATGTTGGATTTTGTGTATTTAACGCGTGGAAATAGAAAGCCAGACTTTGTGGTTTTATGAGCCGTCTGCATATGCGGCGGAGATATTTACTCACCAACAACAGCTGGGTCCACCGATACCTAACATCTCAGATGCCTTCATTCTGCGGCTGTACACTACAGTGACTTAAATATACTGGTGGATGGTCTTACAGGCTAACAAGGTACACCGTGTAAATAATAACACAGTTTTAGGGGGTACCGTGTGTTTTATTTGTTAAGCTGAATGCTAAATGTATGAGGCTGCAGCACAATTTCTATTGAGATGATGCAGGAAATGGTATTTGTTGAAAAAAAAAAAAAATCACCCAAGGATTGACATGAGATCTTTAAAATGAAGGTCGACTTAAATTGAAAAAACAAATGCTTGTAAAACTCGGCCGCAGTTATTACTCTGCTACTCGCAAGGAGACTAAATTGATGCGTCTGTATGTGGTTTTGATGCATTTGAACAAGCATTCCTCACAATATAAGTCATTTTTCTAATCTTTTGAATAGATTAAATTTATCATGTAATGACCATGCAAGAAAAGAAACCAAGCTGCGCTGTAATGAAATGAAGATCTGTATTAGTCTTCAGTAATAGCTAATCTACTTGGCCTGTGGAGGGGACTGAGTGCTGAGTGCTCTATGACTACGTCTGCATTAGTCATGCAGCTCTCCTGAGAGTCTCCCACAAGCTGGCTCAGTGCTGCCTGCGTCATGCCCCTGGCCCGCAGATGGGATTGAATGTCTTGTGTGGGGTCTCTCTGATCTAACTGAGAAAACGATATGTTTTCTGTGTCACCCAAATAATAACGGCTGTATCTTTTACTTTCGTTAACAGGAAGCAGCGGTTCTAACTGCAGCAAGAACGAGGGTCGGAAATCCGGCGGCAGTGGCAGCGAGACCGAGATCAGGAGCCACCGGGCTCCGAGCGAGCGCTCGGTGGCTCCTCCTAGTGAGCGGAGCGTCCGCAGCTCCATCAGCCAGCGCAGTGCCAACTCCCACTCGATACCGTACGGGCCTGGCCTCGTGTACGGTCCGCCCGGTCTGCCCCCCCAGCCCGCACATCTGTCTACAGCTGCGCCTGGTGCTCCGCCCGGCAGAGAGCTCGCCTCCGTGCCCCCTGAGCTCACCGGCTCACGCCAGTCCCTGCGCTTGGCGGTGGGCAATGCCGGAGAGTTCTTTGTAGACGTGATGTGACACAGGTTATAAGTCGGTAACAGAGTAGCAGATTGGGCGTTCTTCATGCCGCGAGGCTGAGAAGGACAGCATGACAGGACAGGAGGGAGGGAAGATTGCGAAGGCTGTAAACCGAGGCCTTGATTTCTTGATTGATATGCTGAGAGAAAACATTCCTCTTCCCTTGTGCTTTTCTTCTTAGTAGTAGCGGCCCCATACTTTCTTCAATGAAGAAACTCCCCCTCGCTCGAGATGGAACCAAAGCGCCTTTCTCCGTTTCTGCTCCACAGTGGGGAAGAGTTTGTGTGAGGACAAAGAGCAAGAGAGGGAGGGAGGCAGTGGAAATGGTCAGTTGGGGAAGATGACTCAGCGCTTCTCCACATGGATGTTTTTCATTTGTTCTCCTCTTCACTCTTCCCTCCTCTCTGCTCTGCTTTCCTTATCTAACATTCTCTGTCCTCCCCCCACTGCTGTCCACGTCGAAACCGAGAGAGAATGAAGCCTCTTCCCTCCTTCCGTTGCTTCGACCCCACTCGCTGACCTCTAACAAGAACAAAGAAACCCTGAAATGAACACTAACAGTTTACCTTATTCAGACTTTTATTTGCTTGACTTAAGAAAGAAAGAGAAAGAAATGAAAAAAGTGTATGTAGTGCAAGAGAACTGCAGTCCTCCTTACTGTAAGAATGCATTTGTTTTATTATATACGTAGTTGGTCACAACTAGCTTCATTTCTCTAAGTTTAACATGAGCATCCAGCTTCAAGAGTCATTTTTACACTACACATTTTCATCTGCTAACCAGAGACTCTTCAGACTGTCTTGTGATAATGTATAGTGATAAAAGTTTCTTACCATGTCTTTCACACTACTCTTTTATCAAGAAAAAAAATGTGTTTTTATTTATAAATATAGTTTTATGACTTAAGTCTGCTGCTTTGTGTTATTTTTTTATGTATTTTTGTTGTTGCTGCTGTGTATGCATAGTTTTGCAATGCAGGGAAGAAAAAAAAAAATCAGTGGCCCCTGAGGTCATATTTGCATTTAAGAGCAGTGGATTCCTGTCTGTCCAAGAGTAGGAATGTGAAGGTTAGGCCGTCTGGTGCACAGATGTGTGTGCGTGTGTGTGGTTGGGAGATCAGCCTGTGTGTACATTTTACATTGGAACTGAACAACCTTTGCAAAATGTTTCCTGTGGTCTGAGGTGGAAAAACTCCTGTAGAGAGGCGGTCAGAGTAAAGTTCAAACTGCAGGACAGAATAAAACAAGACCACCCACTTAACGGGTGGCAAAAACAGAAGGAAAAACAAGGAAATTTGTTTTCTTGTTTTCAGTTCCCTCTCTGGCACTACAAAGGAATTGCAACACGATTTGTGGCTATTTCTTAAAAAATATACCAGGCAATTCATTTACCTTGTATGGGTATTAAGATATATTCCGTTAATGATCACTATCATCAAACTAATAAAAGAAGCTGTCCAGTAAGCAGTGTTGCTTGTGATAAGACAGGCCTGGGTGCGGTTTACACAGCTCCAGCCTTACTCCAGCCGCGCCTTTTCCTGTCACAGCGGAACGGTTGTGCGTCAGGACGCGGCGGCGGCGGCGGGTCAGCTGACAGACAGCCTCCACCAGAGGACCGGACCGGACCGGGGGAAGGAGCCGAGCTAGCGGCGGTGTTCACTACTGGATCCTGGCATAAGACACATTCACAGCCAAACGGGGAGGGAAAGACGGGTGGCGTTCGACAGAGAACTAGGGTAAGGTCATCAGAGACGATGTGTATGTATATTACTCGTCGACGATGACCGTCTCCAGAAGCCGGTGAAACGGTCTCATCCGCGGGAGATGCTAACGTTAGCAACATTAGCTTTATCCGCTAGCTAACGTCAAGCTAGTAGCGCTACCAGGGAAAGACGGCGTTTTAGTCTTCAAAACTAAAGCATTTAGCATGCAATTTCTACAGTTTATAAGCAACGTGGCGTGTGTTGAGGCAGTTCGTGTTGCGCTTTTATACAAAGAATGTGTTTTCTCTTGAATTAAAAATGTTGCTGGTTAATTTCTTTTCACCGGAAGTCCTTCTCGATCCCGGTGCTGTGGACAGCTAGCCCGCTATCAGCAGCTAAATTAGCTTCTTCATCTCACTCGGCATATTCTCCATCACTTTGATCTCAGCTGAAGGTCAACTTATCACCCTTCCCGTAGCCACTTAACGTTTAACTGAAGCAACGTTTTTAAAGTAAAATCTAACCATCGCTAGTCGAGGAACAAATGTCAGTATATGAAAAATTGATGAAGGTTAGGAAATGGCCCGAGCATTGAGCAGACATCTTGAGTTCGCCAATAAAAGGGCGATTAAACCCCCTAAGGTCTGTGCAGCAGGTTTATTTAGTCACGACTCGTCGGCGTCTCAATGGGGGAAACGTTTGACAAATCTGGGGTTTATATTTGAGCTGTGTCGGCCCTCTCAGCTCCGTGTGTTTTAAGATGTCTGGACTCGGTTTTCGAGGAATTCCAAGCATGTCCTTCATCCCCTGGTTTCCAGAAGCTTCATCCTTAAACGAGTGAGAACCGATCAGAGCCAAACACAAATCAATAGTTAAACATTGGCACTGACTCCGGATTCACTTTATTGACCTCAGTTTATAGTTTTACATTGGATATTCTACTGAATCTGACTATATGTATGCAACATCTGGCTGTAAAAAGACAGTTAAAGGCACATATTTCTAGCTGGCTACCTGATGGCATCCTGATTTAGACTGGAGGCTGCTAATCTGTTAATCTTACTACAGAACAAGGAATTGTGTGTATGTGTGTGTGTTTTTTTTTTTAGCCAACATTGGAACCAGCA
Source organism: Mugil cephalus (assembly GCF_022458985.1). Classification (NCBI taxonomy): domain Eukaryota; kingdom Metazoa; phylum Chordata; class Actinopteri; order Mugiliformes; family Mugilidae; genus Mugil; species Mugil cephalus. Next base: position 19,296,478 of record NC_061776.1, on the reverse strand, counting down.
TTAATGTATGTGTGCTCATGCATTTTACAAAATGAGTCACCACAGTGGTGCAGCTGCAGGAATTATTCAGTTGGCAGTAGAGTAGCGTGCGTGCGTGTGTGTGTGAAGAGGCAGAGAGACACAGAAAAAGCGGATGTGAGGGACAAATGCCTCTCTATGCTGTTGGTCACTCTCTCACTCCTCACCGCTTTCACTTCCCTTATCTCCCCCTTCCCTTCCTCCATTTCTGTCTCTTCTCAGGAGGGCTTTGGTTGCACCATGGGAAGTTGGGATTGAGAAGCAGCCACAATGATTGGAGGACTGTTCATCTACAACCACAAGGGGGAGGTCCTCATCTCCCGCGTCTACCGCGATGACATAGGGTACGTTTTCGCCAGACGTAAACCTGCCGTTTCTGAATTCGGGGGAGACTTGAGCTCCTTGAGAAGGTCCTGATCCAGCGTGGTCGGACAGGTTGGAGTTGATCCCGGATGAGAGAGGATTATGTCCCCCTTCGTATGCTATGTACGCTGTTCACATTTGTCCGTCTTGTTATTGTAAAACAATGAAAACACGACTAAGCCGGGGGGACATGAGCCGGGATAAGCCAGGATAACTCCACAAATCAAAATTTTATCCGTCTAATTAAATGTATCTGTGAATACAAACATTAGACATTTGCAATGATTATCTCAGTAAATGGTATGGTATACCCCCCTGTGCCAGTTCAAAAGACACACTAGTGGAAGTGTGTTTTCAGTGTGTAAGCCTGTGGTTTGTAGTACTATTTTATTATATTGTATTGTATCAACACATGTTCCTGTTATTTTCACAACCCCATTTTAGTCAGTGGAACAGAAACACTGTAGTGTTTCATTCAGTCTAGTTTAAAAGCATCATAAACTACACCCCCCAAAATGATCACACAGTTGAATTACCACTTTCCTTCGCTGAACTTTATAACAGTCAGGGACTAAGTTAATATTACAGTGCACTTGTGTTCTCTAGTGTAACTAATGTTCCAGCGACTATAATAAAACACATTTATGCGCAATCAGTGAAAATATTGCTGCCATTGTCTAAGGTAATGGTTTGGTTCACTCCATGCTTACTAAACCACACCTTCTATTTAAAAGATTAAATGCAGCTGTTTAAAAAGCTTTTCCAAATTGACTTCAGCATTGACGCTGCCTCCGAGACTTAAGTAATTAATCATCACCATATGCCTGAGGGGTGCGCAGAGTTTGCTTATTTTATCCTCTCCTTCGCATTATACCATGTGGGCGTTTCATTTGCCAGGCTGCGATCAAATCCCTTCAGGTAAACAGCACATTACCTCAAATTAAGCCATTGTCAGACAGCGGAGAGATCATAAGCTTTTAAAAAAAAAAAAGCAGGATGATTCGTCTTTCATACAGTTTGTTGAATCAAAACATTATCTATTTGTATAACATCGCCCCATATAATTATTCAGTTATGCTATGGTGTGTAATTTAATTTGTTCCTAATAGTGAGGTTTTATCTAATTAAAGGGCATCAAGACATTTTATACATCGCCTTAATCAAAATGTATTTTTTTACCCATGATTTGAATAAAAGTATATGTGGCAGTAGTCAGATTTTATATTTTTCAAATTCATTTCTTCACTTTCTACCTCTCACACAGATTTGAGTTCCCCCCCAATACACAACTGCTAAACTAGAGTTTGTGTGTCAGCCTTTACATCAATGATTGTCTTTTTCTTGTCAGTGTATAGAGCGAAACTTTGTCATAAAGCTGGTGTCTCCAAGCTACAAAGAAAATCCCAAACTATAATTATAACAATAATGTACGTGTGACGGTTAAAACCAAACGAGGCTCAACAGAAACCTTTACAAAGCTGCTGAAAACTGCCTGAAGGCGTTTTCACACACGATCTCTGTGCAGAGAATTGGGTCCAAACGTTGTCCACACGTAAGGCAGATGACAGGAGATTGTCCATGTCACAAATGTCGCCGCTGTGAGAAATGCTCCACCTTTGGTTTAGGTGAGGAGCTGGTGCAGAGTACGGGACATGACATTCACCAGCCATGTTTGCGCTGCTGTGAAATCTCTACCTGCTCTGTTCACACATGGCTTCAACCGGACATTAAACAGACTGGGTAGTGGGGACGGGGCAGGGTAAAGTCTGCTTCATATCCAGTCCTGGTTCAAATATTTGCATTCTTACATACAACTCCTATGAGAAACGTCTAGAAAAAAAGGTGGTGCTGCAGTACACATGTGAGAACGTTTTAATATTTACAACAACATAATATTTAGTGTAAACTGGTAGAAAAAAAATAGACACGAGAGGCCATGAGAATATTTTATACTGTATGTTATACTTCCTTCTTCCTCCTTTCCTTATTTGTTAGCCACACACTGTTGATGAAATTCACTTGAAGATACACAGTCTGTGTCTGTACACATGGTCACACTCACACAGTTATTGCACCGAAGTCAAAGTAGGATGTTCGCAGGTCCTTACACCAGTCCGGTTCCTTGTAGGTTTACACATTGAGGTTTGGCAGGGGGCACAGAGAGCGTAAGAGAACAAATTGATTTCTCTGTAGTCTTGTAGTGTCAGTTCTGTGATTATATAGCAGCAGTGCTGGGTCAGTAGACCCTGAGGCCGTGCAGAGCCTGAAAACATTTATCCAGTGGACGGTTGTTGCCGTCGCTGGAGAGTAGAAACGGGATAGTATGTGCTGCATTGCAGAGGTGTTCAGCGTGACCTGTTGCTTCAGCAAACAGAGCCACTCAGACACCATTCAACAGTCACTTTGAATCCGTGCCACGCAGGGACTCTTCCGTATGTCTTCCATCTTTTGTCCCGGTTCAGTAAAGAATTGGTTTTTGGTTTATTTCTAATCATTTCCCCTTCCTTTCCCAGCAGTAGCACAAACATGACTGCGAGCCCCCGCTTCCTCAGACACACCGTCATTTGTACCGTTGAATAGCGCTGAACAGAAATGGAAAGGAAGTTTTATTCAGGCCTTTCAAAAGTGCTGTTTATTTAAATGTGGAAAACAAACATTGGCCGTGAGATAATCATTTATCCTTCATGTTATGTCCTGCAGATGCACATAAAGTCAGCGTTTTTGTTTCTCGTGCACACATTTCCATTGTATTGTCTTTTTTCCGTTGACATCAGCATCATTTGCATTTGGTTCATCCTTCCTGCTGCGGCAGTGCAAGGTAAACCAGACATGTTCTACTGCTCTTAGTTCTGCAGCGTATGTGCTGTGATGTTGACACAGAGTCAGACACTGAGTTTTTATTTATTAGCTGATATAAACCTTGTCATGCTGATGTACTACAACACGGCAGCACAACGCTGCCAACATCCTCCCAACACATTTTGTCGCAAAGGCGGCGCCATAATAAACACCATGTTGCTCGTTCTGTCTACATGATGCACGAAAATGTCTCTTGTGCATTTTTGTCTGTCCTCTCCTTTTACCTCATCCACTTTTTCCTCTCTATCGCCATTTTCCTCCATCTGTTCATCTTGGCCCCCTGTAGGAATAGGTAAGAGACGCTCCAGCCTCTAAAGCATGAGCCCCCCCCCCCCTCACGGCCACCGATCAATGACCCCATGATACCCTGAACTGCATGCCCATCGACTCCATGGTCGAGCTCCCTGATACTCTCTCTGAGCATGAGTCACCCGTCATGTTACATGTCACCGCAGTGGTAAACACAACAGCAGATCAGTCAAAGCAAAGAATCTGGTCTCCACCAGAGCCTGTCGCTATCAGCTTTACCAGCGCCTAAGCATGTAGTCTGAGCATGAGGTATGATGGTTAATTTAGTCCTCTCATCCTTTCTTCCCGCCCTGATTTTTCTCGCACAGATGGTTCAGCTGTTCGGTTGGGTCTAACTTGTTTTTTGAGGTTAAAGAGTGGAGTTTTTATCTTGATGTAAAGCTTAAATTTACTGTAATACATTCCAAGAATGGAGTTTCTTTTACTAGGGTCTAATTCTTTTATAGTCGTGATGCAGCAGCAGCTTGATGGGAAGTGACAAGCCAGACGTCTTGGCAGCCTACTACACTGACTGCTGGTGTAAACGTTTGCTAATCTGTCCAGTGATTTCCCAGACTTGTTCGTAGGCTCTTCTTCTTATACAACATCCGCCAAGAAGGCTGCCAGTTAGGTGTGCCGCGTCTGTTTGTTCCGTATGTAAATCAGTTTACGTTAAGATACGTCGCAGCGTTTTCACATCCTTTCGGCTCCAGTGTTTTGGGTTGTGTTCGGATGCGTCAGTAAGGCGTGCAGTTTGTGTCTGGGAACCAACCTCGGGATGTTCTCAGGCATTTGTCAGTAGGATTTCACGTTCTTGTCAGAACATGCTGCATCCCTGGCACTAAGCCCTGTTATCTATAAATCCACGTTAATCAGACCTGAGCTTTGGCAGTGAGCTAAGACGTACTGTGTGTCACAGACACAGGCGGCAGTTCAGATGTAATTCATATAACTAACATTTTCCTAAAATAAGAAGACAACGTAATTAAGGTAAGGTTTGGAAATGCAGGTTTAAATACAAGGTTAACGTTTTTTTTTGTTCCCATAAAGTCCACTTAAGTATAATTTTGGTACCTCGGTGTCTAAATCTTGTCCTTTCTTCCTGGTAATTATCACAATTTACCCAAAGCAACACTCCCTTTCTCCCTCTGAATGCACCGACTAGAGTGTTGTTTCTGCAGTTTAAAAGGTGTTTTGATAGTTGTTCCTCCTTTGAAATGGGTGGATATACTCTGAGGTCTGAAGGGGATGTTTACTCCGAGTCCAGTGCAGACCTGACCCGGGGCGCAGCAGCGCTTTCACATGATGCAACAGGGAGGTTTATTGTTGAGAGTCACCGTTGCATAAAAGCCTCAAACAGTTGTTTCCAACGGCCATCGTGACTTCCCTTCCTCTGTCCCTCTCGCCCTCGCCCTCCAGACGCAACGCCGTGGACGCGTTCCGCGTGAACGTGATCCACGCCCGGCAGCAGGTCCGATCTCCGGTGACCAACATTGCCCGCACCAGCTTTTTCCACGTCAAGCGCTCCAACATCTGGCTGGCGGCCGTCACCAAGCAGAATGTCAACGCCGCCATGGTGTTCGAGTTCCTGTACAAGATGTGCGACGTCATGACGGCCTACTTCGGCAAGATCAGCGAGGAGAACATCAAGAACAACTTCGTGCTCATCTACGAGCTGCTGGATGGTAGGAGATGGTTGTTTCTGTGTGGAATCGGTCAGATCGTCCAAATGACACTAATCTAGTAGCGGAGGATAGACACAACCACGTGGATTCTAGTCTTCCCTCAACTGTAATCTCATAAATATAAGTTGTAGAAGAGTGTTTTCATTCCCTAATGAGAGTCTTACCAATACATGGTTTCATCCCGTCATGCCCTACGTGTCCCATCTTATCTCTTCCTGACTCTTATCTGTTTGTGTTTGTTCGTGCAGAGATCCTGGACTTTGGCTACCCCCAGAACTCTGAGACCGGAGCACTGAAGACCTTCATCACCCAGCAGGGCATTAAGGGACAGGTCAGCAACACGCTCAGATATTATGGTGTCAAATTTATGTTGACAGAAGGCGGATACACACTCCAGATTCCAGTGTATTAGATGTAGTGTAATACAAGAGCCTAGTAATGAATCATATCTTCATGAAGGTTGTGTTTAGATAATGGTGAAACCGTTTGAGTCGGATCAACAAGAATCTGGAGAGTAGCTTCATTCATTCATTCAGTCTGGCAGGTGTAGACTTTCCTGTGTGATTGGTGTTAATAATACAACCTCCTCTATTTCTGGTTGTGTTGAATAGGAGCCGCAATAACACACCGTTCATTACATTATGTTGAACCTGTTCTTCAGTTCTTCGAGAGCCGACAATGTGATGCATTGTTATCCACCATGTGTCTTTATGAAGTCTGTATAAATAAATGACACAGAATATTATAGGAAACAAACAGCCTGTCTGGTTGTGTTATATAGGACAGTTGTGTTATATAAGACAGCTTATTATTTTCTGTATAAAATGTATTTTTTTTTTTTATTTTCTGTTATTAATCCTTTGAAATTCACTCATATTCTTCTATTTTTTGTCTCATTCTTTCCCTCGACTGCCGCCTTGGGACCCTCCAGCACCAGGTAAATCTAGTTTTGAAAACTAATTCCATCCGTGTGTGGAAACCTGTCATATTTCTTCTCCACCCCTCCCCTGTAACGCTAATGACCCCCTTTCATCGGCCTCTTCCTGCTGTCAGTCCGTCAGCCGTTGCCCTTTGTGTGCAGTGATTCAGTTTCTCTCGCTGTCCTCTCCCAGACAAAGGAGGAGCAGTCTCAGATCACCAGCCAGGTGACGGGGCAGATCGGCTGGCGTCGCGAGGGCATCAAATATCGGCGCAACGAGCTCTTCCTGGATGTCCTGGAAAGCGTCAATCTGCTCATGTCTCCGCAAGGTCCGTTTATACGACTGCTCACTCACTCGTTTAGTTGTTAACACATATGTGTTTATTAAGTAAATATATTAGACTATATTAAGTATTTTCCACCCGTATGTAATTTAATTCAAAAGACCCAGAATGTATGAATTAGACATTGATTTTGAAAGTTAATTGTTGACCTCAGAAACGATAGTTGACTAAACAATGAGGTCAAACTAGTCTCTGTCCGATTGTCCTCTCAGTCACATCCTGTAATAGTTGCCCAGTTTCCATTCAGAGCTACAGAAAGACGAAATGATTCACAGTCATTGTGTTTACAAACTGGCAAATTCCAATGTTGTGATTATATGTTGATATTTCAGATCTGAACATTACATAGAGTTTAGGCAGAATTCAAAATGAAACACCCAAAACAAAGATGGAGTCTGGTGTTTGGCTCATTAAGTCCCTAATGCCTCCTCTTCCCATCCAGGCCAGGTCCTGAGTGCCCACGTGTCGGGCCGAGTGGTGATGAAGAGCTACCTGAGCGGGATGCCAGAGTGCAAGTTCGGCATGAACGACAAGATTGTCATCGACAAGCAGGGCAAGGGAGGAGCGTCGGACGATGCAGGGAAGAGGTGAGCAACGCGGAGAAGCTCAACTCGCCCACATTTTGACACACTAGGCTGAAAATGGTTTAGCTACTTTGCGTCTGAGTTAATTCGTTTAAGAGCGGCTCCGTCTTTAAAAACCCGACAGCCTTGTCCTTGTCGGGCTTTTAAAGATCGCTGGCGTTAAGAATGAAGAGGCCTGTGTCTGTTAGCCCCGTGTCTGTTTTATCAGTGTTGTCTCAGGCTTTACAATTTATTTTTAATTTTTCTTTCCTTTGGATGCATCTCTCCTTTCTTTCCCTCTCTTTCTTTTCTATGTGCTGTACCTCAGTGATTTAGGGGGAGGAAGGTACTGTACTGACAAGTGTCCTCACCCTCTGCCACCTTCAGTACACACACTCACACACAAACACACAGACACACACACACACCCTTGTCTTGTCTAAGACCTCCTTTTATCATATTGAGAATACCTGTCATGCACTGTTGCTCCTCACACGTTTACTACAAATCAAACACGCCTTGTTAACTCCTCAGTGTTCTGCCTGGTGGTTGTTCTGTAGATAGACTGTTTGTTTTACTAGCCCCCCCACCTACCTGTCTGACTTCTAACCTCTTATCCAAACACACAACCAGAAACTGTGATCTGTGTAATGACAGAATAGCTACATTAGCCTCAGCCAGGTTCAAATGTCCTGGTAGTAGCAGCAGCAGCAGCAGCAGCTTGTGTCCCTGTGTCTACTCACATGTTGTCCCCTTTTCTATTCTGGACATTCATTTAGGGAGAGTAGTAGTTTTTATCTCTTGGAGACCCTTTTGTTGATATATTTAATTAATATTTGATGCTAAACTAGCACAGGGTTTGTTCATCTCGTGTGTGTGTGTGTCTCTCCTGGCAGTGGGAAGCAGTCCATAGCCATCGACGACTGCACTTTCCACCAGTGTGTGCGCCTCAGCAAGTTCGACTCGGAGCGTAGCATCAGCTTCATCCCCCCCGACGGAGAGTATGAGCTCATGAGGTCGGTGGACGGTTTAAGCGCCTAAATAAAAAGGTGTGAGAGAACTGAAAAGTACTGAAAGATTATTTTTGTCCTCCCTGTCCTTGCAGATACCGCACCACTAAGGACATCATCCTGCCGTTCCGAGTTATTCCTCTGGTCAGGGAGGTGGGTCGCACTAAACTGGAGGTGAAGGTGGTCATCAAGTCCAACTTCAAACCCTCTCTGCTGGCTCAGAAGATCGAGGTCAGCTCCATTTAATGTTACAAGTAGTGTTTTAGTCTATTTCAGTCTAATATTATGAGAAACCACGTTTCGTTGTGTATGTAAAACGTGTATTAAAGTTTATTCTCCCTTCAGGTGCGTATCCCAACACCCCTCAACACCAGCGGCGTGCAGGTGATTTGTATGAAGGGCAAAGCCAAGTACAAGGCCAGTGAGAACGCCATCGTCTGGAAGTGAGTGGAAACTCCGTCCTTACGTTTCACAAGTTAAAAGCAAACCAGCTCGTGTGCTCTCTTTTAAGTTAATCATTAACTCACTTCCTCTCTGTGGCATTTGTATAACCTGGTATCTGCAGTCCTTCTGAAGCCGTCTATTTCTAAACGTTAGGCAGCACGTTGCTTTATAGTCGTGGCTTTGTGTAGTTTTTACTGATAACGCTCGTGTGTTTGCAGGATCAAGCGCATGGCTGGGATGAAGGAGTCTCAGATCAGCGCTGAGATTGAGCTGCTGCCCACCAATGATAAGAAGAAATGGGCCCGGCCTCCCATCTCTATGAACTTTGAGGTAAGAGCACAGGAAAAGTTTGGCTCCCGTCTTTCTTTGAGCCTCGCATTTGAATTCATTATCTTTTCTCCTGAACCCAAACCCAGAATCCTAATCCTAAAAGAGAAAAGGACCAGACCAAAAACATGTACCCAAATTACTTGTATGGGATTCCAACACTGGAACCTCTGTCCTCACACAGTAAACACACAGGCTGCTCCCTGACAGCTCACCTGGTCCCATAAACCGTGGTCATAGTCCTCTCCACAGCGCTGCAGGTTCAGCTGCAGGTTCAAATCCAGCCTCTGTCCTTTGGTGCAAGTTTCCCCTATTTCTAGGGGATTTCTAAGACACAACCAGGCCGGAACAGTAATAAAAACGAACAAATAAATGTACACATATACAGGTTTTGTCTCTGATCGATTTCTAAAACCTAGAATTTGTTCCTGATGCAAACACAAAGCACACTAAGCCCCGGTCTGCTGGTGTTTGTTAAATTGTGATGTTTGCAGCATTCCTCCTCATCAAGCTCTTCTGCCTGATGAGACGTCACGTTTGTTAAACGCGTAGCCGAGCAGATCCGTGCGCGGAGCTGGCAGCCAAACAGATGGACTCTGGATTAAATCCCATCTCGGTGTCTGTCACGCAAATCACGACATGCCTGTTTCCACACCAGACGCGCACACACACACTTCCTGTTAAACCGACCTGCAGCGGCATGTCCTAACCTCCCTCCCCTCCGTCCCCGCAGGTTCCTTTCGCCCCGTCGGGCCTCAAGGTGCGCTACTTGAAGGTGTTTGAGTCCAAGCTCAACTACAGTGACCACGACGTCATCAAATGGGTGCGGTACATCGGCCGCTCCGGCATCTACGAAACCCGCTGCTAAAGCCGAAAGCCCCTCGCCAGGCAGCAAACCTGACCACTTCCCTCCCGCCGACCCACTTAAAGATTTTTTTGTCTTCTTTCCCTCCCTACTTTGTCCCTCTTCTTCCCTCGATCCCCACATCTTCCCTCCCATACCCGCGGCCCCCCCCCCTCCCCATCTTTATTAGGTGTTGGAGATCAAATTTACATTGTTTAAAAAATAATAATTAAAAAAGTAAATATGGTATAATGCACAGATATATGCAACATGTGAACCATTGTATCGTATATATCTCGTAGTGATGAGTAAAAAAAAAATGTAAACCAAGTGTCCGATAGAAAAAGACAAGCGATGCGGGGAGGGTCCAGGGGGAGAGGACCGGAGGCTTTTAGGGGGTAGGGGGCGCTCTGTTGTGTTTATTCAGTGTTATCGTTCCACTACTGCTCTTACTTTAGAAATCCCACACGTCCCCTAGACTTTTCCCTGGTAAGATGATCTGTAGCTGTTGTGGTTTAAAATGAATCCTGATATAGTCGATATGAACTTCCGTCTCGGTAGAGTCTGCCCCTGAAACGAATCGGTCGATATATGATGTGTGTTTTTTTTTGGAAAATGGTCACTCAGATCGTTCACACTCAACAGGACAAGATATTAATCTCAACTCATCAATCAGTTGCGGGTCATTTGGAAAAGAGGCTGTTTTTTGTACTTTTGAGTGTGTTTGTTCCTCCCCCCGCCCCCAGTGCTTTCTCTGCCACTCAGCCAATAAAACGTAAGGGAACATTCCAGGCAGTTTTGAGGTTTGACCATCATCCTGATAAGCTAGTTGTGACCCAAATTCCCCAAATGTTTCTCAAGCACTAAGATGAATTTCCCATCACACTGTTCTGATTCGGATGTCAGAGCCTGGGAGTGCGTGCGGCGAGGCGAGGTCTCCCCCTGGTGTTTGCTTCGCCACTGTCTGCTTCTTCATGTTTGTAGCCCTGGTGACCGTTCTGTCCAATAAAATCTGACTATGTAACCAAACGTTCCTGCTGGATGAGTGTGTTTTTCATTTGTTTTATTATTTTAGCTGCTCTACAATCTCCTGGGTCTCTGTTTCCTCTTGATATGAGGACGGGCTTAGTGTGGGAACAATGGGCTTTGGTCAGTCCAGTTTTTTTTTTTTTATGCCAATACACTTCACATCTTCACATGTTGAATTGAGAGTGGACTCTGAAGGAACAGCCCAGAGATCACAGGAAACAAAAAGACTTTGGCCAACACATTTTAATACATTTTTTTCTGTCTCGCTCTTCCTCAATATCCAGGACACAAAAAACAGAAGTAACCCCAAACAGTAAAATAACAACATGATTAAAACACTTGCCGTTAAAAACATTTACACTTGTACACCTCTTAGTTGTAGTGGCCGTTATTGTCTCGCGCCACCTCGAGCTCTTGACATGGACATGCTCTTGCCGAGAAGATCACACACTGACTTTAAAAGGATAAGATTCCACGAGAATCGAGGCGAGGCTTCCCGAAAGTAGCTTAGCACCAAAATCTAGGCTGGGATTCCTCAGCGAATCGCACCGCGTCTGTACTCTGAATACGAAACCCCGCGGCTGAACAAACCGTGGGAGTACTCCGCGGCCTCTGTCGCTGCAGCAAAGATTGAGTGCTTCTCGGGGGAAACCGGGCCCAGAGCAGATCAGCGCGACTGAAGTCTGCCGACATTTACATAGGAGTCATCTAACAGTATTGCATTACATCTTCAGATCACCTGTGATGCTTCAGTTATATACAACACAGAGACACGACACATGCTTTATCGCTGGAGATGCAGGACACACGCACGCACGCAAACGCACACACACACACGCAGACTTTAACCGAATCACACCGCCTCAGTGCTGCAACAATGGCTCTTCTCAGGAAATGATCCTCACACTCTGTGCTCGTCTTGGGAATCGATCGGTTGAGGGAAGGAGGTAGCTACATAAATATTGATCTGGGGGTTAAGCGGAGCCGACGCCCTCACACTCCTATGTGACACAGTGCTGTTGAGTCTATTAGAACATATCTCTAAACTGATGCGATATGTATTTGCGAACCCTTCGGTGGAAGTCCTGTCTGACGTTTCTGACACGGCTTTTTCTATTTTTGCCTCGTAAGTGTGCGAGACTTACTTTGTGCTTACGAGCCTTCCTGTCGTTTAAGAAGTTCAGACGGTTCTCTGACGTTTCTGGATTCTGAACCTCACACTTACTATTATCGTGACATGTGTGTCATATGCGGTGAAATGATTAAATCCCTAAAGGCCTTTATCTGCCTTAAAAAAATAATAATAAAAAAGAAAAAGCTGGTGATGATTCTCTGCTCAGACTAAAAAAAAAATACAAAAATAAGTATTTCTACGTCTTCGTGTCTCATCAACAGGTCATTCTTTTACGACACTAAAAAAAAAAAACTCTTCTTTTGATTTATTTGCAGACAAAGAACATTTAAAGCAAAATTCAGTACTATGTGCAGTAAAACCGAAGCTGAACCCAGATCGATCAAGAGACGGAAGATGTGAAGAGAAGGTATTTGAAGCGTGCGAAATCGAGACCTCGCACGCGCAAACGTGGCACGCCCCCGGACCCACACAGGAAGAGGCTGCTTCAGTAGACCTGGAGCTAGTCTCAGGTCAGACGTAGTGTAAGCGCAATATAAATCGCACATCTGTTTGTCTTCTGACCCGCTCTGAGGAACAGAAATATCTAACAGCGTCTTTAGTGATTCCTCAGCTCTCCTCTCCCTCACCGACAAACTATAAGCGCTGTTCCAACAAGTGAGCGAAACACCTGCAAGTCCTCCTGCTAAAAACCGTGACAAAAACAAAAGACTCCACTATAATGCCAACCTTAAGAATACCGTCATAAATGGAAAAAGTGTAACACGTGAAAATAATCGTAAGTGACAGTGAATGACTAAGAAACTCAACATGAAAAGTGACAACTTTTTAAAACTCTTACTGACCACTACACAGAAACAGAAAAGGATGAACACTGGTGGTTAAAAAACAAGAGCAGTGAACCTGGCTGGTACCGTTAATGTGACGCTGAGGTGCTAAAAACATAAAAACAGGAAAAAAAAAAAAAATTAAACATTAAAAATCTGAAGCAGGAGCTCGATGAAAAGCCGACAGCTCTGTTAGCACTGACTGTGACCCCGACGGTGGTGGCTTCCGACGGCACCGGCGCGGCCTAGTTCTCGTCGTCCTCGTCGTCGTCGTCGTCGCTGATGAGGTACCCGCGGGCGCCGCTGTGGTGCGGCGGGGGCGACGGAGGCGGGGAGGTCTTGGAGAAGAAGGGGAGGCGGAAGGTGGGGGAGGGCGAGCGCTCCTCGCGGGTGGGGCTGCTGTTGGGGCTCTGCCGGGGGCTGATGGCCTGCAGCATGCGGCCCTTCCCTTCCTTCAGCATGTGCTTCTGCGGAGGAGACAAAAATGACAAAAATGTTTAAAAAAAAACACGATCGTGAGCAGCTACTGTGACTATGAACTTCAGGGTTAAGATGTTTGGACACAAACAGTCTGATAAATGGTTTTAGTCTGATTTCATGTACTGAAAGATGTTGATTTCTTTGCTGACTTTGAGTTGAAATTGCGTTAAGAATGCAAACAAGACGACTCGTCCGCTGGTACGTGCGAGCGCTCAAAGAGAGCATTCTGCTTTTTTTTTTTACAGGCTTATCTCACATGCAACAACAAGACCGAAGATGCCATTTTTGTGTCAATCCGTGTTCTGTTTCCAGCTCAGACTGTGCTACAGTTACAAAAGGCCTGCTGTCCATTTGGAAGAAAAAATAACTCACTGAACCATTTTTTTTTTCAATTTGGGATTTGGGAAAGTAATAAGAGGCAGACATTTACTGGGCCAAACAGATGCTACTTGTTGAATTGGGTTCACTCTGTTTTTGGATCTTTCTGCCTTTGATTTTTTTTTTTTAATCTGTTTCTTGTGAGTTCCATCAATTTAAGATGAAAGAGCTCACATTTTAGATGTTTGCATGAGGTGACTGAAATACAGACAGGACCTGAAAGCCTGCGTCGTCAGCAGATGAGTGAATAAACCGTGGTGTGAACAAGAACACAGCATTTTCATCCCAGCCTGTGTTGTCTTCATCAGTGTTTATGTTCTTTTAATTTAACATCAAGTGATAATAACCGCACCTCCCAGATATTTTTTAAATCATGAAGCCCTCCTTCCCTCCTGAACGTGTCTCTGAGGCCGTTAACATTGTAAATAAGGCTCCAAATTAATTATTAAAGACCAAACGGCAGCATCCTCACCAGAGCTCCCTCGGGGCCGAACATCTGCAGGAAGTTGCCAATGAACTCCCTGGACTTCTCCTCCCACTTCTGGATGAGGTCGATGCTCTTCTCCTCCACCTTCTGGACAAACTCCTTGCTCTTCTCCTCCACGTCGCGGACCTTCCTCTTCACCTTGTCCACGCGCTCCTGCAGGTGGTACTTCTTCTCCTGGTGAGACAGAGACGCATGTGCACAATGAATGTACGAACAGTAACACGGGAATTATAAAAAAGACACAGATTCGCATCAGTGCTCTCTCTAAGTGCGTACGTTGATGAAGCTGACGTTGAGCTCCTTGGCCGTGTATCCTCTCTGCAGGTTGCGTCTCACATACACGTCGTAGTCGCGGACGATGCGAGTGATGATGTCAGAGGTGGAGATGCCCTCCGTCCGCTGGGTGGGAGCGAACATACCTGAGAAACACACAAGACGACACGAGTTTCATTGACATGAAACAAAACAACATTCCTGTTTATTATATTTCACAGTGCTCTGATGCTACTGGCTAAAATCGTGGAACTTGCTGGATGAACCTGTCAAACTAGGTGAGAAAAGGCTCATTCTGACAGGTCTGTTATGTGGAATCCAAGATGCACAAGATCACACAAGCAAGTATCATTTCAAGCCCTAACCTCGGTTGAATGAGTAGTAGACTAGGGGAAAGGCAAAGTAAGAGGCGAAGAGCTTGCAGCTTTTATAACTTTTAGCACTGTTTTTCATCCGTTTCCACAGCCCAGATATTGAACAGTTTAGTTACGGAGACACCACAGAGCTGACAGCTACCGAGGCTGGTACTTCGCCTCATGTCGTCTGGGTCCGCACCACAAATCTGTACTTGAACACACCGCAGAGTCTACAGCCAGCGGCCAGCTGGCACATTCTGCATGGAAAGAAATAACTCTTCATACCAGCAGGTGGCAGCAATCTGTGTTTGTCACTCAAAAGAGTTACTTTTAGCTGTGAGGCTGGGACTCCAGGAGGACTGATACAGACAGGCCTCTCCTAAACATCCCTGATCAGCTCGTACACAGTTTATTCAGTCTGTCGTAAACATATTTGCGTAGCTGAATGTTCCGTTCCAATAAAGTAAATAAATGTAGAACAAGAACAGCTTATTGTGTGCAATTAGAACTTTATAGTTGACTTTTGTCACTTCCGTGTTTGTCCTGGGCCAAAGCTGAGTGGTTAATTGGAGTGATCTCTTTCACTTTCTCCTCTTCTGCCTATTTAATGTGCCCAATCAGCTGAAAAGCCGCCAACAAGAGTCTGATTCAAGGCAACGGTACAGGACTAGTGATAAAACTCACATAAAACGCTGTTTACACCCTCACCCTAACATAAGGTGGTTGAGACTTCAAGCTCTGCACCGGACTCCAGAGTTATTCTCCACACGGGCTCTCTTAACAACAACCTACATCATCACCTGAAGAACCTAGGAGTAGTTTATGATCAGCCCATGCACCTGGAGAAATATACAAATCAATCACCTACACCTGCTTCTTCCACCTTAGAAATATTGCAAAACTCCATGGTCCATGTGTGGTCACTCTAGGTTGGACTGTTGTAACTCACTATTCATGTGCTTAAACGAGTCATCCATGGATCAGCTCCAGATGGGTCATAATGCTCACCAGGTCAAACAAGTCTTGCCACACCACTCCCAACCCTCTCTGCATTGGCTCCCAGTCCCAGTACAGAGCCGTCCACGGCCGAGCTCCACTCTACAGCACAGAACTCATCCTCCCCTACTCCTCCAGCCGCTCTCTTAGATCCCAGTGGATCCCAGGACCAGACTAAAAACTAAAAGGGGACAGAGCCTTTGAGGTGGTAGCTCCAAGGAAGGTCTGGAACATCCTCCCCCTGGACCTGAGAACTCCCCGCTCAGAACAGTCTTTGAAGTCCAAATATAAAACCCACCTTTTCAGACAGGCTTTAGTTGGTCACCTGTTTCACCTTTGAACTGTCATTTGTATTGGTTGTATTGTTGAGTGTCGCTTTGTATATTTCCTTGCCGTAAAAAGTGCTATAGAAATAAAACTTTACTTACTTACTTACAGGCTGCCTGTATAATTTTACAGCTGTTACAAAACAATTTCACTGCAGGTATTAATTTAAATATTTACTGATACGTCTTATTCAGCAGGATGAACTGATTTATTACGGTTTCTTGATTTTTTTTAACTGATAAGTTTTTTTATGTATTGCCTTAAGGATTTTATTACTCACAATCTGTTACCTAATCACAAATGCTGATAATGATACAGTAGCTTGCAGTTAGTCACATAAATCTCACCACACACAAGTATGATACTGAACTGTATCCTGTCATTTAGTTGCGTACCACACTACCACTCTCCGTCACTGCAGCACTCACCAGCGTCTTTAATGTGCTTGTACACGTCATCACTGCCCGCTGAGGAGTATGGGATGTCGTCATGGGCCACAAAGTCAATCTGGAGAGGTCATTGCAACATACATCAACACGGTAGCAAAAGCAAAAATAGACAAAAACACTTCGGGGAGATGATTACAAAGGTTTGATGGTTGGGAAATTTATTAACTCGACTAAAAACATGACAAGTTTGTTCTCAGCACAAGGTTTCAATAGAGGAACGGAGGCGGCATCCACTCACGCGATGTTTTGCGAGGAACTCCGGTGATAGCGTCCAGGGGGCGTTTCGCACCACCTCGTCCACGTAGCGGCAGTGTGTGACGGCGTCGTACCGCTCGTCCTCGTTCATCACCGTGAAGCCCTTGTATTTGTGGGTCAGGTCGTCGCTACACACTGGCAAAAGAAGTTATCGTCAAAACTTAACCGGTAACAACATTCTGATCAGCGTCTGTCTTCGCCACTTTTGTAAGAAAAGAGTGGAGAGTAGACTCACCTCCAACAATGAGGTGCGTGTTTGGGAAGAGGCATTTGGCCTGCATGAGAGCTCTGGCGTGGCCTGAGTGGAAAACGTCAAAGATACCATCCGCATAGACTCGCACTGGTCTGTCAGCTGGATGGAGAGATGTGAGACGAGACACGAAGAGATAAAAGATTCGCTCTGCGTAGAATCCGACTATAATAACCCTGGTTTGTCCAAGTGCGTGGACATGCATGGACGAGACGAGACAGAATTTACTGACATTTGAGAAAACGCGAAAAGGGGAAGTCGGCTCATTTTGGTTAAACACTGGCACGTCTGCTGTCAGATTAAAAGGTTCGGACTCACGTGGTGTTCCCCTCTTGGCCTCGTCCATGGTGACTCTTTGGTAGGGGTGACCATCCTGTGGCACCAGCTCATCTGCGAAAGGTGCAGGGTGCTTCAGTCCCTAAAAGACACAAATACGAGGACGTTAGCCATGAAAAAAGTTTTCCATTAACGAAAAAAACATATTGAATTATTTAACTTCTGGCTGAAAAATGTCGCATCGCATTTCAATAACGTACTATTTGTAAATTAGAAATGATACTCCTCGTCTGTGTTGTATGTGGCACATTCACAGGAGATAAATCTACTTCCATTCTCCATGGATGTAATGTCAAGGTTGTGCTACTTTCTGTTTCCTCTCCATGTGAGAAGTTAATATTTTACGTTTTGCACTGCTACGCCTATTTAACAGCTTTAGTTACTGTACATACTGGATGGATCTCAGTGCTGAGCAGCTTCATCCTAACTTTGCACCCAAACTGTTTTCCAAACTTTAATTCATAATTGCGGATGTGAAAAGAGGCTGAGGAAACAAAGGTTCCTGAGGAAAACACACCCAAAATACTTGGATTAGTATTGTCGCAGGACTTTTGTATTTGGAGACACAGATAGACTCAGATCACATTATTAGAGGTATCCAGGTAATACTCAACTCCAACAGAATACACTGACGCTCACGTGGTTGAACACACGATCGCACTCGTCGGCAGAAATGTGAATATTAGGAAGTTGCTTAGTGCTCTTTGCAACGAAGGGAAATCTGTACAGAATACAGCAAAGACATCAAGACATAACTCACCACAGTACATCTGGGGATTTTCCCAAGTCTTTCTCCTTCTTCAGTCTCCCCGTTGGAGCCATCTCTTCTTCTCTTCCTGGAGAGCAGCAGCCCACTTGAGCTTTGGGCCTCCATCTGTATCAACGGCCAAGAAAAATGCGACTAAACACAGCGTATCGCCACACACATCTACAGTTTTATTCAGCTTTGACGGTTAATGAAGGAGAGCACAGAGCAGCCCTTCCACTGCGCCACCCGGCCTCATTCTGGACGCGAACACCGCGTTACATAACTGGAGCGCACTCAGAGTTTAACATAGAGTACAGGCAGACTGTAAATCCAGACAGCTGTGGCGTTATGGCAGATGGCATATGCTGAGTCAACTCTGACCCAGTAACAGGCTTATACACACAGAAAAGGTCAACTGAAAACGAAGCAAACATCACATGCCGCAACTTAAAACAATAAGCATACAGAATATAAAGCACATCCAGCGCTCACTTCTGGCCGCCGCTCATCTGTTTATCCCTAAGATAGAGGGGTAAGCGAGATCAAATTAACATGAAATTATTTGGAAACAGGACACCCGGCCCCGTTTCATCAGCGGACACATGCGCATGACAGCCAGCTGGATGTCTTTCCACATCCTGACTGCACAAGCTAGAAGAAAATATCAAGCAATGAAAACATATGCTTCTGCAAAAATTAAACCCTACCCAAACCATATTGTAAAGTCTAAAAAAAAAATGCCATGAATGAGTATTCAAACATCAACATGCACTATAAAACAAATAAGAAGAGTCCAAGTTCGGGGACCGATATCCTGATGCAGGGTGTAAATATTATGTGTCTCCTGGTGGAACATGAACAGCTCAAGAAGCGACACCGTGGCTTTGTATCAAAATTCAATGAAACCCGACAAACTCGCTCTGCTGTCTTGCCACAAGGGTTGCTATTATGGGTTACGGCCTTGTCCCGTTTCGCACATTCCATTACGCCACCTAATATGAAGCCATCAGTCATCAAAGGCAGGGTTTACTATTTTGAAACGTTTAAACTTTCAGCTTCCTCTTGAGTCATAATGAGCCTCGGCTTGGCTCGCTGTTGCCGGGTCCGTTATGAAAGTGTGACTCAGGGCACTGAGAGAAGGACGTGGCACTGCAGGTCCCAGGTGGTGACAGTTACCTGATCCGGCACTGGCCGCCCGCTCGCACGGCCCCCCCCCTGCCACTTAGTCTTGGCAGCGGCAGCAGCTGAGCTGCAGCGCCGAGGAGTCCTGCGGGGCTCACGTATACAAACGGACAGATGAGATTTACATGAGCAGCACATGTCATCGCCGCCGAAAGTGACGGCTATAATAAGAAGGCAACGCAAGGACAATGCCAACCCTTGTTGGACTGCATGCTTTGCAACGGAGGCTCGGGGCAGACGGTGTAGCCTCATTTAGTAAGACAAGGACTCTGAGAAAAACCCAGTCACACACACAGCCACAGAGAATAATTTCATAAAATGACCACCACTATTGAAGGATAACCCAATAGTTCATGGCTGATCTCTGACAATTACTTCTTAAAATGACAGTCACATTTTTAGAAACCCAAGGGACATAAAAAGCCTGTTTTTTAACTATTGAAACAGCCACCAAATAGTTTTCTATTAAGTAGTGGCTTAATAGATATTTTTATTTCACCACTAAAAAAAACACCTAAAATAAATAGTTGTTCGGGGCTGTTCAACTGTTGCTTTAACAGGAAAGTTCAACGCAAGAATTAAATGTCCAGACAGTTAACTTAATGGGCCACTGGCTTCCTGCCACGGCCCCCTGACGGTGCCCCCGACCACACTTTGAAGCACGGGCTTCACCAACTGCATTTCACACAATGTTCCCAAGGTCTGCTCTCTCCCACGTTTTAACGTGTCACGACGAGGTTGCGGACAAAGAAACGCCAAAAGTTCAACTTAGTCCGCATTCAGCCTGGACTAATGACAGAGGAAGTAGCGGTGACCCACCGAGCTGACATCTAATCTAATCTCATCTAACCAACCATTGCCTGTCTGGACGGTATCACCTCCGGAAATAATTAAAAAAAGAGAAAAGAAAAAAAGCCATGGTAGTCAACACACCCCGTTAGCTGACGTTAGGTAGCTCAGTTTCTGTTCAGTTTCTGATCACTTACCGTTCACTATTTTGTCCGGATTGCTGTTTGGCAGGAGTGGGCGGCTTCCTACCCTCACACCGCCAACAGGCTACCCAGAAACCTCCCAGAGAGCTAGCAGGCTAGCAAGCTAGCTGTCCAGTTGGCTGGCTTGTTGGCTAACTTTAGCACTTAGCTCGCCGGTTAGCTGACACCGCAAACTACGGTAAACTAAATTAATCCCGCGCGTCCCACGCCGCGGTACTTGCTGTGTCGCTGGATAAAAACTGCAACCACCAGCAGGACAGACAAGTTATCAGCAGTGACAGCTTGTACTACAACGCTGACAGGTCAACAGCACATGAACTACAAAACTTGGATGTCCTTACAGGAACTGACATAACAAGTCAGGTATTTCCGGTACTGTTTCCGGGAGTGTGTGGTGCTGCCACCTAGTGGTCATACTGTACATGGCATGCAAATAACTTGAGGTGTCCGGTCCCCGTTTTGGATGACTTGGCTAAAACTGTTCTGAAAATGTGTGAAAATATATATATATCAACATAAAGTGAACAGTATAAAAGTAACGAAGAGGGATTAACTGCACGACTTTCTTTGGAATCCATTTGTTTTAACTAGTGCTAACAATGATCTGTTATTATGACCTTGATTTACAGCATTTTTGACATTATACAGGCTTAGCTGTAAAAGTGTTACAGGTTTATATTGGAATATGACTTGATGAAGATACTCTAACTTGTGATTAGATTGTGGTTCACATGTGATTTTGGTTTCATGAAGAATGAACATCTGGCACTTGTCCAGATCTATACAGGACCAACTTAGGGCGTTAGCTGTGGTAATATAATCAGCTGAGATGAGGTCATATGATAGTTGATACTGTACAGTGTCTCGATGTGGCAGCTAAATCTTGTCCTCTCAATGACCATCAGCTTTTGCGTTTATATGTATGGGCTGAGCAAAGACAGGCTGGATGGGTTGTTTGCAGATTTCCATCTATGGCAGAAAAGAGAAATGTTCCATCCACATACATGCAGCATGACATGACAGTGTGGTAATCTGAGGAATTTATGCAGGAGACAGAGATAACACAGATGTCCTGCAGTCTACATAACTTCAGCTGATCATCATGTGTCCTGCAGGGAGCTCCAGGACAAGGTGTCATTTTACTTGAAGATCAGAGGGACACACGTTCTCATAATTGATACCCTGGAGGAGGTGTTAAAGTTGTGCAACCAGTGCTGCTCTACATTGCAGTTATTCACATTCTTCATTTTAAGTCTGACTTGAGAAAGAAACTATAGATCGTTCCGATGTTTAAAAAAGTCTTTCACTTTGATAATGGAGTCACATCCAGATTATTTTCTCAATAAAACTTATTCTAAGCTCATTGCAGCATATGTTCTACACATATGTGCTCTTTTGCATGACACTGTTTTAGATTCCTTTTAACCTTTTGATTTGTATGACTAATGTGTTGCTCTTTAATTCATAGAACATTGCTGCTACCTTAAACTAGTACATGTGTTACTTGAAGAGGCCTGAAAAAGGTCAGATTCCTGAGGGCATTTTATGTTTAGCTTTTTTTTTTTCTTTCCAACTCAGCCCTCCTCCAAAACAGACAGATTTATTTTTCCCGACTGTTAGTCTCAGTATTCAGGTGAAATAAATGTATATCATTTGAGAGAAACAGGTACCCTCACCCTTCCATTTTTGTCATGAGCGCGGAGCAATTACAGTACGATGCTCGCCATTAGCCACCTGGCAGAAGCCCTGAGACAGGCTGTCTCCTCCTAGCGCTCTTTGATCGCCTTACCTGCTGGTTTAAGGGGTAGAATTTGCTTCACCGCTGAAATGGAAAATATTGAGTAAACTGAAGATGACAGAGGTCAAAAAAGTACAATGAATCGAATCACATTAAGAAAAATGCCTGGTTGGCCTTCAGTGCACTATAAATATATAAACAGTAAATAGTTAAAGAGAAGCTTCGGAAATTGCACAAGTGTAAATAATATAATAAGCATTCATGATTATTGAATTTTCTTAATTTTTATTCAAACCATCTTCAGACCTCCCAGCCTCATTTCCCAGGATGTGTTACATCGACCCGGTGCTCGGACAAGTCAGCCCATAATTTCAGCATATTTCTTGGGGACGCAAACAGCAGTTGGCTCGGCTCCCCCTCTATTTTCTGACCGGCCAAGACTGGAGTTAAAAGGACATCCAGCTGTTTTGAGGCAGAGGGCTAATTTTTACCTGCCAGGCATGTTTTGTCAAGAAGTAGTCGACAGTAGCACCATGTCGATCACCGCGGTTTACATGTTATACCTTTAACTGGAAAATCTACGATTGGAAGCAATTTATTTCAGAAAAAAAATATTTTAAAAAAATAAAAAGATGAATGAATCATTGATTGCCTCACTCAAGACCATGAGCCCAATGGGAATAGCCATGAAACCGTGCTGCCTGTGCACCCAGTGGGTGCCCCGCTGTTGTGGGACTTGTCTCTTGCGGCTTTACGAGGAGTCACATTTTGTTTGAAGTTGGTCTTTTACTGCTAGTTCATGCTCCGTGCACTAATGAGCTCTTCCACGTCTCAAGAGAAAATGCACTAGGGGTGGAGTTGGGCCCTCTTGCAGTTCCACGGCCAATCGAAGGGCCCCGTTATTCGTAGCTGACTTACTTATGAACAGTTTTGCTGGGCAGGAGATTAGACCAGGTCTGGGGAGACACAACGACAGGTGAGCAGGTCCAGTTTTCCCTTTTCACTCTTCATCTTAAGTTTTAAAGTAGAGCAGTTTAAAATGATTTATTTTTCATTTCTATTAGTTCATGCAGAAAAAAAGCTCCTCAGATTGTCTGTTTAAAGTGTGACCTACAATTTTACCACAAATGGTTGATTGAGGAGTTAAAATAAGACTGTTAACATGGCCTAACTAGGAACATTACTGTAATAAATATACAGCGAGTTCCTAACAGCATTTAATAAAAGTTTTATTTGCAGGTGATATGTCTGTGTGTAGCTTTTTTGACTGACTTTGTGTTTTCATAGTTTTATTTATATGTCTAAATAAAAGCTCTGATGCAAAAGTGAAAAAAACAAAACAAAACACTATTTGTCCTTCTATTTGTGCTATTTGTGTTATTATTGCAACCGCAGACATCAAGGATGATCTCACAAGTGTCCCTGTTGAGGGCGCTTTGCTACCTGCTGTTATTGCCAGGTTTGTCTACTGAAGATGCATGAAATTGACCTTAATCGTAGCTTTTAAAACCCTGCCATTAACTGCATGTGAAACACCGTACTAACCAACAGACCGATGTTTTAACACTGAAAATATCAAACAAGAAAAATTGCTTTTTATTTTTGTGCTTAAAGGTGCGCTAACAGTCTTGATAATACAGTTCACAATTGGGATGCCCGTTGCAGCTTCGGTGTGCCGTTACTCATGCTGTTTGGGGCGAGTGTCTAATATATCCTCTGCTCCATCCTAGGTTTGCTAGACGCAACACCCCTGGTGAAAGTTAAGAATCCTGGAGGTATTTAATCATCCACCGTCTCACAGATTCTAATCTGATTAAGATACATTTCAGCAAAAACTAGTTTTACTGTGATTGCGTGAATCTTACACATATTTCATTCTAATATTCTAACAATGAAGCTGTAGATGCAGTTATTTTGATGTCAGATGCAAAGGGAGTATGTACATTGTCTGATCTCTTCTCAGTTTCTCTAAAGGTATCACAGATGTAAATATATTTCTGCAGTAATTTGTTTTGATCAAAGTGCTTGCACATCTTTCCGCAGAAAATTCCTTCAGCATTGACTCCGCTCACGCGCACGATTTCTTGTCTAATTCTCGACCAAAGAGGAACATTGACCCCAAGTGGTACAGAGGCAACCCTGACTTTCAGTCCTACTACCGCTTCTACAACAGCATTGGACACGTCGAAGGAGTAAGATGAGAATTTCGTTCTGTGCATGTGTGATCCCGATAAAATGTTTCATTCCCTCTCTTATGCCTCTCTGGGTTTCTCCATCAGCTCTATGAGATCGACAGGATCAGGATGCTCTACCAGCAGATGCGACACTTGGAGCTGACTTACGGCCCTGATGCGTCCAGTTACCAAAATGTCATGGGTGTGCTGACCACCACCGCAGCACCAACTACTACCACCCAGCCCCCTCTGCCTCCCACCACCCCTGCTCCCACACCAGACCCCCTGGCGAACGCCCCAAAGACCTATCTGTGCAACCCCAAGGACCCGCTGTGCAAACCTCAAATTGTCTACCTGCCAACGGGGGCCGTTCCTGTGCTGTGTGACCCAAGGTCCAACCCCGCCTGCAGGCCCAAAACAGAGGAGGAGATAGAAGCCGCCGCTCCGCCCAAACCACCTGCGGCCGCTCCTGCCCCAGAAAAGGCAGAGCCACCCCCGCCTGCCATCACCGTCAAACAGATGGAGTACGACTGCGACCCGTACTGGGATCCCGACTGCCTCATCGACCACCCTCCCCGTCCTGTTCAAGAAACAACAGCAGCAGAGGCTCCTGCAGAAGCGAAAGCTGAAGAGGAAGTGGCGAAGGCTGAGGAGAGTGTCACTGCAGCACCAGCTGATCCGAAATCCCTCTACCCGTACTTTGACCCATATGATTTCAAGCGTGACCTTTACGACCCCCTTCGTTACGCTGACCCGGCCCCCGAATCTGAGTAGGAACGAAGTGCTTAAGCCTTACATGCAGAATTAAATGGGAAAACCAAACCAAAGCAAGACTGGTGCAGTAAAGTCGAATGATTGCAGGAGCTTTCATGTGCACTGTTTTTGCAAATGACTAACCACACTGTGCTTTTACTGTACTATAGCAAGTGTGAAAGAGGAGTGCCAAATAAACTTTTATACGTGCTATAAACTATAAAAAAAAGAATAAAAAATGGATGACAAGTGTCAGTAAATTGTGTCATTCTTTATTTGTCTGTGTGTCATCAGTCTGAAAACAAAAAAACTAAATGTGCTTCACTACATTTAATTTTTTCCTCCTGTGTTTAATAGTATTAAACTAAAGTTTTTCTTTAAATAGATATAGCCATTTAATAAAATGGAATGGGTTGTTGTTTGATACATCAATATATAATCAATATATTAACCTTTAATTCAAATAAACTACATTTACTTGTCAGTTAATTTTAACATACCAGTCCTACACATCTGTATTCTAAATACACCTTTATAAATACTATGCCATCACTTTACTGTGCAGGCGGCCCCAGTTTGAATCCCGCACAGAGCGGCCTTTCCTGCGTGTCATTCCCCCCCTTCTCTGCCTTCCATTGCCTGTTTCTGTCAGCTGTGCTTTCAAATAAAGGTTTAAAATCTCTCTCTCTCTCTCTCTCTCTCTCTCCATATATATATATATATATATATATAATTATTATGGGGGATGTAGTCTGTGGTGCTGTTAAGTTGGATTGAATTAAATACTAAAGTGTTTCTGTTATTAAGTCTAGCCCAATGACTAAAATTTGGTTGTCAGAATAATGGAAACATGTGATTTAACAGCACTACAAACCACAGCCTTCAACATGAACACACAGATGGAAACAAAAATGTCTCTCAGTCGTTTTAAACAAAGTCTGAATACCCTGACCTTCGTGAGGTTAAGATTTAGCGCAGTACTCATATTACAATGCACCTATTGTCCTGAACTGGCACATACACTGCCTGGCCAAAAAAAAAAAGTCACACACTCAAATATCTGGTTGGTCTGCCTTTAGCTTTGATTACAGCACACATTTTCTGTGGTATTGTTACGATAAAAAGCTTCTGCAGTGTTATGTTGCATTCGTTTTTCTTCAAGATCTTGTGTTGATGATGAGAGAGTCTGACCACTGCACAAAGCCTTCTCCAGCTCATCCCAAATATTTATAGTGGAATTCAGGTCTGGACTCCCGAACCACTCTTTCGCTATTTTAGCCTCATGAATCCTGGCATTGTAGTCTTGGCATATGCCCGTACCATCAGGAAAAACAGAAATGGTTGTTTTGAGAAGCTACTCATTGCATCAGTTGGGGTTAAATAGCTTGTCGCCAGCTGAAAGATAATCACTCATGCAGTGATTATCCAATAAGAGGCTCCTACCTATTTGCTTAGGTAAATCCAGGTGGCGACTCCTTTTTTTGTCCAGGCAATGTGCAGTGTCTCACAGAAGTAACGCATGAGTCCGCCTGCAGGAGGAGACGGTGCACTACTGGAAAGCGGCTTTTGCGGCCAACCGTAGAAGAAGAAAAAGAGGGACGCGGACCAAATTATTGTCTCTTCTTCCAGCATCATCAGTCTCTCCGTCCATCATCTCTTCTCAGAATTTACGTCTTTGAAACTGGATTCTTTTGTCGCCTGTGTACTTAAGGCTAACGTCTGACATCAGGTATGTTATTGCACATTCATAGCTGTGTTGTTTTGGCCTTTTATTGAGAGGAAGCCAAGCCGGAAAGCTCGGGCGTTGGTTTGCGATGTTACCGTTAGGATCTTATTGTAGGCCCGCTGGCTGCCATGGAGATTAGCATGCTAACACGGATAGCCGCCTGTGCTCAAAGAGGAACCGCTAATTAGATTATAAACATGCTTTGACAGGTCCTGGCCCACACAATACCATAATACACAGTAGCAAAGTAAGCAAAGTGAGCGATGAATAATGGAATAAAAGAAGGCGAAGAGTAGCTGGTTTTATTTATTTTTTTATTTTTTTATTTTACTGCTGTTATGACAGTGGGTGGAGTGGTTTTCAGTATCCTTACGGTGTAAACAGTGGATTAGCTTTTGTGTGTACGTTATCTGCCGATATGATTAACATTTTAAAAACCCTTCCAATTTTTGCCTTTTAACAGGATAAAAATAAAAGACTAGAAAATGTACTGAAGGAATGTAACTAAAGGATTCCTAATACTGTATATATATAGTTGGTGTACTTATGTAATACACCTTCTGGTACATTCAGAGTTAGCTGTAATGTTATGGAGAAAAAAAGATAAAGAGGACATTGTTGTCATTAGCTGGCTGGTGTTCACATGTTCCCAATGTGACAGGCCCAGGGCTACCATGTATTTCTGCACAAATAGAAGCTCAGACAGCCAAAGCTACAACACTGATATGTATGCCTGAATACAAAAAAAAAAGCTGCCGGTAAGTTGTAAGTCCCAAGGGAAAGATTATTTAATGTATATTTAATGGTTCAACCACTGCAGTTTTTGACCTCAACATCAACGACAGATGCATTCCCCTGATGTATTAGTATATAATCTCTTCCTTCAAGCTTGACCTAACCTACAGTCTGAAGCTTAAAGATATTCAGTTTTAAACAGTTTGAAAAATAAAACAAAACAAAAACTATTAGGACATCTTGGATTTGGAAATCAGAAACCTGGAAATCTTTTGGTATTTATGTATTTAGCTTTCAAAATAGTTGTCCATTTTATTCTGTCAGCAGACTCATACTAATTACTAATTCCAGCACAGAAATAACAGTTTAAAAAGTAAAATAACATATTCTTTCCCAGTACTGATTTATTATAACATACTACTAATAATAATACTGTCTTATTTGAAGGATCCCTTGTTCAGCGGCACTTTTATCTCCTGGCTAAGTTCTCACAGTAAGGTCAAAGGTCAAATTAAGTCACATGACAGGTATGGCTTAATTTGTAGCTTAAAACATAGTAAAACCTAGTCGCTCAACACTCTGTAAGCTTAATGTTTCCATTCAGTCTCTTCACGATTCAACAACAACCTTCTGCCTCCAGCAGAATGTCTGACAAGAGTGAGCTGAAGGCCGAGCTGGAGAGAAAGAAGCAACGAATCGCCCAGATTCGAGAGGAGAAGAAGAGGAAAGAGGAAGAGAAGAAAAAGAAAGATGTGCGTTATTGAAACTCCAATTTCTGCAGGGCTGTTTTCTCTAACAATGTGAGACGTTGTCGTATTGAAGCCGTGTGTGTCTGTGCTCTGCAGGGAGATTCAAAACGTGAGTCGGGAGGAGGGTCCTCGGTCGGACATGAAGACTCTGATCTGGAAAGGAAGAGGAGGGAGGCTGAGGCTCTGCTGCAGAGTGTTGGCATCACCCCTGACATTCCCCACGGTAAACGCACAACGCCAGCATGCTTCTCTTTTGACCTTGCTCCCCCACTTATGTCCTCTAATATTCCAATCTTTTGCTTGATGGATTTGCAGCGTTTGTAGTCTAAGTCTAACATTCTGGTCTAGCTTCTTTTCACTCCCATTTCTCCCCCACAACTCGATTTCTGAACATTTTACATGTTGTGTGCATGACACCTAAAACTTGCCTGCCATTTATTTTCATTCTCTCTTCTCTCCCCTTTGTCCTTTTATGTTTTGTCCCTCCTTGCTGCATGCATTCACCCACTCATTCACACACTTCTTCTGTATGTCTCTTCCTTTCCCCCTCATCCACTTATCACCTCCCTCACTCACTCCCTCACTCACTCACTGACTCACTGACTCACTTATGCACTGGCAAACACGCACATCTCTACAGCTCAGCCCCTGCGGGTAGTAACAGAAGATACGTGTCTGTTTCACTACCTAGTCCCTGCCCCCATGTCTCCCTCCAACAAATCAGTGGGCAGCGACGCCGGAAGCCAAGATTCTGGGGACGGAAATGCAGGACCAAGGTCTGTATGCGCGTGACAGTGAGAGGTATCTGGTTGTTTTAGGTAATGGGATTTAATCAAGGACCTGCATGCTGAGTGTTGTGCATTAACAAGAGAATTATATTTTGATGAATTCTGACCTGTCTGCTCTTTGCCTTTTCACCGGCACGCTTTGTTTCTCAATTAACACGCACTCCATTCTTCTCTCTGTGTCTTTCTTGAACTCTTTTTGCTGTCTCCCGTCTCTACCATCTCTTATGTGCCTCACCTTCTGCCCGTCTTCTGTGTTCGGGTTCAACTTCTTGTTTTCCTCTTTCTTTTTCTCTGTCCTCTCTCTCTCTCTCTCTCTTACTAACACCATCTGGTGGTTTGGCTGTATAAGGACATTGCATTGGGATCCTGACCCCTCTACTCTGCAACTCCACTCCGACTCTGAGCTCATGGGGTACTGCTCCTCCTCTCTCCTTTTAGCTTGTCTTCCAGTTTTTTGTGGTTTCATCTTAGATTTGTCCAAATGATATTTGTGTACATTTCGTCTGTGAATGTAAAGAAATCGCAATTAAATTGTGTTTTGTACCGCATACGCGTGTACGCTCATTTCCACGATGCTATGGATGTGTAGACGTGGAGCTGTGAGACTCGGCATGTCCAAAGTGACCCAGGTGGACTTCGTCCCAAAGGAGATGGTGTCCTACTCTAAGGAAACGCAGACGCCCACAGAGGCGCTGATACACACCAATCAAAAAGCAGGTGAACAACTATGACAGAAGATTTGCCCTACCTTTCACCCTGGCTGAATCAAAAGTCCAAGCAACCTGGATCTGTCTTTGTTCCAGATGAGGAAGAGGATGAGGAGATAACAGCTGTCCCATCAGCAGACGACAACCAGGAGGAGAAAGATGAACAGGGTGAACAGCAGGAGGAAGGTAAGGGCAGGAGCGACGTTTCTAGGTGATGTCAGTCAAGCCGTGAGTTGCCAGTGACATACTTAATTGTTTTGTTTTCCTTTTTCTTCTGAATTTCAGACACTCCCAAGGAGCTTACGGAAGAGGAGAAGCTGCAGGTCCTGCACTCTGAAGAGTTCTTGACGTTTTTTGAGCGTGGCAGCAGAATTGTGGAGAGAGCTCTGGCTGAGCAGGTGGACGTCTGCTTTGACTACAGCGGGAAAGATCTCGAGGACAAAGAGGGGTGAGGCACCTGACAGAAACACTACGCGTACATGCTGTAGGTCAGAATGAGGGGCGGAGAGAACAGCTGAACTGAGAACTGAGCTTTATGTTCTTTCTGTCCCGTCCAGTGACTTGCAGGCCGGCGCAAAGCTTGTTCTGAACAGACATTTTGCTGACGAGCGCTGGACTAAAAACAGGGTGGTGACCTGTCTCGACTGGTCTCCTCAGGTAAGAGGGGTTGGATCATCTCCAAAACAGTTACCTGATACAGATCCAATCTGCAGACGTGGCTTCAACATCCTACTGTCTATAAATATCAGACCCTGTTATTGACTCAGAGAGAGCCTGTATCATTAATTCTGGATTTAAGACAAACCTTTGATTCTCAAGTAGACCCGTATGGATTCTGAATGATTCTCTCTAATCTTGACTGAATGTCCCCTTCAGTATCCAGAGCTGCTGGTGGCCTCATACAACAACAATGAGGACGCGCCTCATGAGCCTGATGGCGTGGCATTGGTCTGGAACATGAAATACAAGAAGGACACACCCGAGTACATTTTCCACTGTCAGGTAAGAGAAGAGCTCACGTAAAGTGGCAACATCTTTTGTGTTTGTTTTTGTGGAGGAAGCAATGATTTATTTTTGTCTTACTGCAGTCTGAGGTGATGTCGGCCGGGTTCGCAAAGTTTCACCCCAACCTGGTGGTGGGTGGGACGTACTCCGGACAAATAGTCTTATGGGACAACAGAAGCAACAAGCGCACCCCTGTTCAGAGAACTCCCCTGTCTGCTGCTGCACACACTGTAATAAACCGGAGCGTCACGTCTGCACACACTCTGCGTCATTGTATCTGTATCTGAATGTTCTCTTTTGTGCTCAGCACCCAGTGTACTGCGTGAATGTGGTGGGAACTCAAAACGCCAACAACCTGATTAGCATCTCCACTGACGGCAAGATGTGCTCCTGGAGCCTTGACATGCTCTCCCAGCCACAGGTACACTGAACTACTTCTGTGGATGATTACAGACACGCTGTTATAAGGGTCACATGCGTCTGAGGCCGTGTGTTTTTCCCTTGCAGGACAGTTTGGAGCTGGTTTTCAAACAGAGCAAGGCGGTGGCTGTCACATCCATGGCGTTTCCTCTGGGCGACGTGAACAACTTTGTGGTGGGAAGCGAGGACGGCTCTGTGTACACCGCCTGTCGCCACGGCAGGTGAGTGCTCTCGTGTGCAACATGTATTCTATGGGTTTCACTGAAGGTCTGGATGACGCATGTACGAAGGACCCAACGCAACAAACCAGCATCAAAGTCTGACTGTAACATCACCTCACATTACCTGTTTTTGATGTAAAAAGTTGCACTTGAACACTACCACTAACACAGCAGCCAACAGCCAGCTACCACGTGCTCTATGTTCCACAACTGCATAAAAGGAAATAATACTTCATACCAGCAGGTGGCAGTAGACTGTACTCATTGTTTAAAAGCAGAAACTGGAAGAGATACTATTGGTGGAGGAGCTATGAAGCTATTAGCTGTTGGATAATGAAGGTAGTTAGTGGAGGTCAGAGCAGTTGTCTGATGTGTGTGTTACAGCAAGGCGGGCATCACTGAAGTGTTTGAGGGCCACCACGGCCCAGTGACCGGGCTGAGTTGTCACAGCGCTGGAGGACCTGTGGATTTCTCTCACCTCTTCATCTCCTCCTCTTTTGACTGGACCGTCAAACTCTGGAGCACCAAGGTGAGACACACACAGTCGCACACTAACAGTGTAGTATTAGATGCACAGTTGTTTCCTAACGCAAGTCCATCTCTCCCTCTGTCTTTGTAGAGTACCCGTCCGCTGTACTCATTTGAGGACAGCTGTGACTACGTCTACGATGCGATGTGGTCTCCGACCCACCCTGCTCTGTTTGCTTGTGTGGATCTCTCTGGACGCCTGGACCTGTGGAACCTCAACAACGATACTGAAGTACGCACAGATCATAAATCACACAATAAATCCCCACAATAAGATGAATTGAAATCTTAATTTGCTTTCATCACATTTTACACATTTTGGGATCACAATACAGCTTCTTTATAAGCTCATATGTGTGTTTTAGGTTCCCACCGCTAGTGTGTGTGTGGATGGGGCTCCAGCTCTGAACCGTGTGAGGTGGTCTCACACTGGAAAGGAGATTGCCACCGGTGACTCTGACGGACAGGTGCAGGTCTACGACGTCGGCGAGGTGAGCCGTTGTATTAAATATTTCGGTTATTTCTACATGTACTTTCATTCGTTGCTACTGAAGAAACAGGGCAGTAGTTTTCTCTCCAACTGTTGGCTCGAATGCTGTTTTGATACGTCGCTCCTCTTGCAGCAAATCTGCGTGCCCAAGGCGGACGAGTGGACGCGCTTCGTCAGGACGCTGGCCGAGATCAACGAGAACCGAGATGAAGCCGAGGAGCTAGCCAACGTCTGATGTCCATGCGTTTATTTCCAGTACACTACACACTTATAGCACATTACATGACATGGTCAGAGGAGCTGCTCTCTCTGACTTCCAGCTTTTCCACCTAAAACAAAACTGGCCTGAGGAGATGCGCAGAGCTAGAACGAATGGACACGGCAGCCTTTAGATGTTTTTAAATGTGTCTGTCTGTAGGAACAATGGACGTCGCGTGTAGCATTAGTAGTGGAGGAACCGGAGTCACAGTAAGCGGTTGAAAGTTCAGCGTAAAGGGATACAGGAAGTGATTGTCAGCGTTGACGTGGCTGTCCACTCTTAACTTCTAGCTTTGATTAACATCCTCAGGGCTCCAGACACTGCTCTTCTCCTGAGGCCTCAACCTACTCAGCCCTTTTTTTTAAAATATGCAAACCTTTGTACTTGCACCTTTTTATTACCATTTGAGTGTTTTTACATGTTTTAATATTTTCCGGACACGCTTGTGCACGGCTGGCAAACTCTTCAGGCAGAAAGTAAAGCTGACATGACACTATCGTATATCCTCAGCGGCCCTCGAATCCGACAACTCAAACAGCTCGAGTGCTCACACGGACGCTCTGGCCTGTGTACAAGCATGTCGTTCTTTTTAAACCACTACAATATTTAATATTTATTACGGTGGTTGCACTTATTTAAATATTTTGTGTATTGTTTCTGATAAAAAGCTGCTTTATACTACAAGCTTGAACCCGTACAATCCTATTAACACAATAAGCTACTCAACAGGCAAAAACAGTTACTTTACTTGGCTTGAATTTGTTGACACTTGTGCAGTTAAAAGGTTTTTTTTTTCTGTACCAAAGTTTATTGTTTCATATTTGTGTAACTAGTAGAAACTGGTTCTATGACTCTAGAAGTAAAAGAAGTTGGAGTGAAGGTGTAAAGCTGAGGTTGAAAACTCATTTTTACCATTATTTCCATTTTCCATCCAATCATTCATTCCTTTCATGATGCAGCTTCCAACCTCACCGAGCTAGTAAAGATTTCAGTGTTCAAAATGAGCTGAAAATGCTTCGTAGCAACCATATTCGATGTGACAAGATCAGTATTCTGCGTTGACTGGTCGCACTGTATCCTTCCCTGCTACTGTTCCTGATACACTTAATGGTTGCACTTTCCCAATGAAATTAAACTCAAGAGATATTGGTAAAATTAAAACCATATGGATGATTTATTTCATTAAAATACAATGACTGAATCCAGATACATTTAATTTATTAATACCTTATTCTCTGCTCATGGTCT
Organism: Mugil cephalus; assembly: GCF_022458985.1. Classification (NCBI taxonomy): domain Eukaryota; kingdom Metazoa; phylum Chordata; class Actinopteri; order Mugiliformes; family Mugilidae; genus Mugil; species Mugil cephalus. The sequence continues at coordinate 19,262,776 of NC_061776.1, read as the reverse complement.
TGTTTTTTTTTGTTGTTGTCGTTTTCATGAGAACACTCAATTGAAAACGTCTGTACATCAGTAAGTGATTCTCAGAGACCGAAGGCCCCACGTTGCCGTTACATTACAGTTACTGTGCAATGAGGCAAATATATGTTGCTGAGCTTTTTTTTCTTGTAACATCTTCTCAGTACAGTTCTACAGTATGTACATTACAGTATTCAGCCTCCTGTGTGAGGAGTGATCGAGAGTGAAGCCCCACACACCGCGCAGATCCGCCTACTATTTTCCTAAGCCCGCTTTCCAATAAGAGAAGTCCTGCTCACACTGAGTATCAGACAGAAAACAGAATTAAAAATCATATCAGCTACTCATGAGACAGAGGAGTGTCCGAGACTCCGATTTAAACAATTGCTGAGAGAAGAACACAAAGGATGAAGCTTCCAGGAGCATGCAGCCACCGAAGACACAACACAGTCAGCGCTCTGGTCCCCGTCGCCGTCTCCTCTCCTGTACGCTGCTGCAGCCAGCTCTCCGCCCTTCACGGCTGGCGAGTGATCGCCGGAGTACGCCTCCCCCTTCCGGAGAGAGTGACGGGCTGGTGGTCCCGGCCCCCTTGTTTTGTGGAGTGTGTGTGTTAACTGTGTGCTTTGGTTGTGTGTCTATCTAAGTGTCTGGCTCCTGGTAGTGGAGGAGGAGGGATGGCGAAGTGATATGGAGATGTGGACCTCTATGGTGCCTTGGCAGGCGCGGCCTCTAGATGGTGCATGGAAACCACGCCGGAGGACTTGAATTTAGGAAGGTGGAGGCCGAATTTGTTCTCCACTCCGGCGAAGGTGGCGGCGGCCAGGCGGTAGCCTCCGACGTGGTCGGCGTTGATGGGAGGGAGCTCTGAGATGCGAGACTTGGGAGTGGGCTCGGATCCCGATGGACGGCTGCAGACGGGAGAAGAAAGGTGTCATCGCTGCACTGACAATTATTATAGTGGTGAGTTCTAAGTACCAAAATAGAGGTCAAGTAGAATCTGACTGTAGAGTTCATGAAAGCGCTGCTTCTAGTGAACTTGTTCTTGTTGGTATAATACTGATTTACTTACTGTCCTCCAAAGTCGACGTAGAACCACCTCTGCAAAAGCTCATACGTCACCAGGGTCACACCAAACTGAGGAGAGGACCTGCACATACGGGCTGCAGACAGAAAGAGAAAGACAATTCAATACGATTTAAATATGCAAACGATGCGAGATCCGCAGACTCTGCTGGTCTAACAGAACCCAGACACACACCTCCAGCTCCCTTCCACAAAGCCCTGAAGCCTTCCTCTCTCATGATCTTCCTAAAGCAGTCGATGACCCCGGTGTAGGTGGTCTGTCCTGCCCTCGCCGCGACCTGCAGGCGAGTCTTGACGACATCGGCGGGCGTCACGAGGGAGGCTGCGGGGATACCTGGGAGACGGATTTAAAAAGACATCTGGTGAGGCTGCTTTGAGAATAATTCGGTTGACATTTCTCAGGTGAATCACGCAACGATCGAGCGCCGACTGTTTTTCCGAGTCATTATCTGAGATTACCTGCAATTGCTCCGGCAGTGAGAAGCTGCAGAGGTCCCACTCTGCCTTGTTCGTCAGCAAGCTGGGACTTGATGTGGGCGTACGCAGGAAAATAGATGGCGGAGAAGGGAATGTCCCTAAGGAAGCAAGCTTTAGCACCCTAGACAGATTAAAGACAGACAGAGTGACAGGCGGTCAATTAAACAGCTCCTCTTCGCACGGCGAGGAAAGAAGCTCGTTTAGAAAATGGCGGAACGTCACCTTGTAGAGGCCGAAGAAGCCGAGGTCACGGACCACACTTAGAGCACTGACTCGCGGTCCCGTGGTGATCTCGCCCGCCACCTGCAGACGGATCTTCACGATCTCCAGAGGGTTGGTAAAGATCACCTGAGAGCCGCCGGCCTGGGGGAACAGAGGGGGAGGAGCTTGTTCATGCACACGCCTCAAAACTAAAAGTCCTCTCCTGCACGTCACATGTTTGTCATTCAGGGATGGGAACCAACGGAAAACTCCCAATCGGTCACTCAGTTATTTAATCCACCGTCAGTAATGTCATGTTTAATTATGAGTGTGTTTAAGTCCCAATGAAATCAAACTGAATGTGTTTTTGTACACTGAACGTCTTGTACTGAGCTGAGTTTTTAAAAGTATTTTGGGGTTTGTCCTTTCCTGGAAAGCAATTTCAAAATTCCGATGACTCCTCCTGCACTTGTGGGCGTATACTTATTTTGAATCCAATTAAATAATCTCTTGAATTTTTATGTCTTTTTCTCAACAGCAGCGTCGGCCAACTTCAATCTACCATATATGGGCGTTGCTGCACGCTCAGGCCACTGGAGCTGACCAATCAGATCAGACTGGGCTTTCTTGGGGGGGGAGGCATGTAAATATGCTACTGAACATAGCATTCTGGGAGTTGTTTCATATGCACTTAAATGACTTTTAATTACTTTTTTATGGCATGAGCAAACCTCTGCTATCAGACTGAATGAGAATTTGCTTATATAGTGTTCATAGAAGCGTTCAGAATATAGATGAGAGTAAAACGTGTACGGGGTACGGTACTTACACAGCCACCGGCTAAAATCTCAGCAAATAAAGGGACCGAGCCGTCTTTTTCGGTGAATTTATCTCTCACAAAGTCATTCATCTGCGGGACACAAACACAAGGAGGCATGAGGCTGCTGATAATTCAGTGTCAGTTGATAAATCTCTTTAATCTTGGATTTGTGGAGCTGTTGCTACAGTAATCTTACATCGACAATGCATTTTCCTTTCAAACAGATTCACATTTTCCTGTCAAGATGTTCAAACTGTGTACGTGTGGAGAGGTACTCACTGTGAGTTTGATAGCCTTCTCAGGAGCGACGCCTATGAGCTGAGGAACCAGACCTGTGAGGCATCATGGGGGATTGAGTGACAGGAGAATCTCATTTCATTAGTAATACTGGGCAAACAGGCGCATGAGAGGAGAAATCGAAAGGACAAAAAAAAAAAAAAAAAAAAAAAAGATGGATAAGGAGACGGAAAAACAGGACGTCAAAAACATGTCGGTGGAGACATGATGAGAATGATGAAGTGGAGAGACGTGAAGCGGTTACGGTTAAGATGAACACACAAAAGAGCACGCGCGCACTCATCCTGGCTCTGCCTACCTCTGTAGAAGCCGAAGAAGCCCTCGTAGCGAAGCACCTTCTTGGCGCAGTCAAAGCTGTTCTTGTACATCAGCTCTCCCACGAAGGACCCCGTGGACCTCTGGTTCTGCATACGAGTCTTCACCAAGTCGATGGGGTACACTGCCGTCGCTCCCGTGGCTGTGAAGGCACACAAAAAAAACTCAGAACGAATACAGCAGAGGCTGGCGTGTGTCCGTCAAAGAGCGATATGTCTCGGATCACGGGATAACTCACCTCCAGCGATGGAGCCCAGGGTGAACCTGTAGGCCGACTCTGCAATTTGAAGCCACACGGGCCTGGGACTGTCCCCAGCCTGAGGAAAAAACACATTTGGGACCATGATGATTGTCTATAGATTTTCAGGCTTTGTTCATCTACTCCAAGTTTACTACTCCATGGTTGTAATAACCTAATATATTATTATTAATAATAACATAAGTTCAGTGAGTTACATCACCAGTCTGTTCTGGCTGAGATGATTAGGTGAAACATAATTATTGCAATTATTAACTAAATACTAGAGTCTATGTGAAGCCGGTGATGCCACCACTTGTCTTTGATACACTCATCCTACCTGTTTCTGGGTTTCAGCCAGGTTATAGGGCAGACATCCTTCCTCTAATGGGGTTATCCTCTCAATGTCAGCGAGGTTCAGACGCCTAAAACACGTTTTCTATCGTTACTGTCGACGTCAGCGTCTCACACACACACTCAGATCAGAGCATTAATATGACTAGAGTGCAGGCATTAAACTGATGGACTTTACAGATTCTGGGCTGATTAGCAGAGTGAGTGTTTACCCAGAGGCAGAGTGCAGGCCCGATAACTGGTACAGGATGTCGATTTCCATGGGAGTGATCTGACCGAATTTGTTGGCGGCATAAACAAACTCCTCTGCGGAACAGATAAGACAGGAATACCTTGTCAATAAAAAACTGACATTTATGACAGCGGCGTGCCATCTTAGCTAGAAAGGACGTCTACAGCTTAACAGTGATATAAAAATCTGTTCACCTTTGGTCACGAGCGTGTCCTTCCGCGAGCCGGCCAGCGTGCTGTAGATCTTGCGGATCAGCTCCATGTTGTTCAGGAGGGAGTTGAAGGCGTTGAAGTAGGAGAAGCTGACCATGTGAGAGGTGCCTCCACCTGCAGCCTGGGGAAAAAAAGATTAAAAAAAGGCTTGTTAGTTCAACCAGAAATAAGCTGTTTTTTTTTTCTCAAATATGAATCAATGAGCCAGTGCCTGAATAGTTTAAATGATCAGCTTCCTCTAATAGAGCAAGGCCTCTACCTCAAGGTCAGGTAAATCAGAATGTTAATCACCACTCACTACCGATGAATGATGGAGAGAAATTATGGAAACACCTTTAACTTGAGAACTATCTATATATCAGGCCGATCTTTGCATTTTTTTTTTGTTTTGTTTTGGTTTTTTTTTACTGGTACTGTTTGTTTTTTTTTTTACTGTGTGTGTTCGATGATATGCACACACACACACACACTTTTTCCCGGCAAGATTTACAGAGAGACGTGGGGGAGACGCTGCGGACCCGTGCAGCCCATACATTGCCCCTCCCCCATTAACGGAGTGTGGGCAGCTGGAAACAGGAAATTGCTTGAACTTAACCTCTTTTAACTTTCTTATTTTGTATGCATAAGAGCGTTACATATTCTCAATAAATGTTTATGTTTTTGGTTAGACTTGTGACACTGGTTATCATTGGGTCATTTTCATCATGTAAATGGAGGGAGAAAAAGCAGCATCTGCTCCAAATATCGGCAGCAACTATCGGCTGAGGCTGATGTAAAAAAAATAAATAAATAAATAAATCGATATCAGCCCTAAAAAATCCATGAGTCAATCTCTAGTGAGAACAATAAAGAGCCTGAGAAAAGCTTAAAAGATTATCCAAGTTGAAAAAGACCAGTATTGTCCTTTGAACCCCTGATAACCCCCGAGGTCAGAGTGGATTACATTTGCCAGTGATGCTGTTAAACTCCGTCCCTATCAGGCGTGGATGATACTAATAGTGGGCTCCACTTCCACACGGACACACTCACCGAGACAAGGTTCTCCTCCACGAAGGGTGTGAGCATGTGGTGTCTGATGGTGGCCATAATGTCACTGAAGTCCATCGCAGAGATGACGCCATTCTTTCCTTTGTCCTTCTGGGCAAATGCCTGACGCGCATGCTCCAACTGCAGCTCCTGGAGAAACGCGACGTCACACGAGGCCGAGTGTAAATGCAGTCAACGTAAAAACTGGTGCGTGACAAACAGAGTCAAAGAAACGAGAGGACGTACCTGCAGGAACTGGGTGAACTCGAGGTAGCTGAGGCGTTTCTTGCGGTCGTGGCCAAAATGCAGGCGGATGAAGTCACAGTCCCAGTTGAAGGGAATGTGGTGGTGCACAGTGGTCTGGCCGAAGATGTCCCGCACATTCTCTGCAGCACAAATGCGCGTTTAAATTATTTTTTTTCAGACAAACTTCAAACGGCTTTGTGTGTACGACATAAAAAAGGAAACAGGAAGGAAAAAAAACAAGAAACGGTGCACGTGACGGTTTACGCAAGTCCTTCCATGTGTAATGAATAAGCTTAAGTAATCTGGTCAACAATGTGCTGTTGGGTAATTATTTCTCTACTGAAAGAACACATGTCGATTCCTCTGAAGATACAGCACCATAAAAAAAAATAATGACTTCAAAATTGTACAATTTGTTTTATCAAAAGTCTGATGAACTTAACCCAAAGCTGTCAGGCAAAATAAGTCGCAGGCCCGTACCGAAGGAAATATCTCCAGTTCCAGTCTTGTCGAATAGCTGGTAGGCTACTATGAAAAGGGCATCTGGGGCACACAGCACCGACTCAAACGCAAGGAACTCCTGGAACGAGATCAGCCTGCAATTGAGGATAAGAGGAAGAGAGTTTATAAATAAATCAGGTTAAATGATTAAACACTTCATTTAAGACATTTAAGACTTTGGAATGAAGCAAAGGTCAGAGTACACAAACATTAAAAAAAAATCTCTTTAACAGTCTTTGTTAAGACACTGCAAGCATATACAATACAGTTTTCATGTTAACTGTGATGCCAGGCAGTAAATTACATTACTATTTCTGACAGTTTCAGTCTTTCTCTTTTTTTTTTTTGCCCGAACAGATCAGAACATGAAGTCGTATGACCCGCGTATGTATGACACAGCACTGGAACTGGGAGTGAAAGTGAGTTTTATCTTATCTATTATAAGCCGTGTCTGATAATCACTAAGCGCAGCTACATAAATGTTCAATAAGTGATGACAAGAAGCGAACGCGCACATGAGTGAGCACGGTCAGTACGTACCCGTCCTTCGTGGTGTCAGCCACAGCAGCGATGAGTTGCACAGTTTTGGGGTTGTGGTGGATCTGGGTGTGCAGTCCTAGATACCTCTGGACAAAGTCCCCCGGGGTCATGAACCGCTCTCCATCTTTGTCCGCTACGCTGGCGTACTGACGGGAGAAGCAAAACAAAAAGAAAACAAACAAAAAAAAAAAAAACATGTCAGCAACAACTGGTAGTTTATCTTTAAGTTATGTCTGTAGCATGATTTTAATCAGCAGCTTTGTTGAACCATGTTCTTGCTAATAAGTTACAAGCTGAGGACAGTTTCCAAAAAATGCTTCGTGTCAATAAAAAAATATATATATTCTGAGGTTAGCGCAGCCCACATTCAGCTGTTACTAAACTGAGCTGGGTATTCGTGCTGGACCTGGACAAACCAAGGTCACCTATGTGCCAGCAAACATTAGCACATGAAGGAGTTTATGGCTTGGCCTCCTAAGTCACTCGACCCGTGTACATGTGGGTACTAAAAACTGCTGGGCCGCATAACTAGGCCACGCACACAATGAGGAAGATAGTGGATCAAGGTGAAGGCTAACCAAGTCTTAACGGATCAAACCAAGCATAACCTTACATGTAAGAGCAACGCAAAATTGTTGTCTTTTGTTTTTTTGTTGTTTTTTTTTTTATACAAAAGCACTGATGTGACAAGTCTCTCTGATCCATACATACTCAATGACATGCAGGTCCCACCTTGGACCAGTTTGTGTGAACAGAGATTTGAACCTTCAGAATAAAAGTCTCACACGCCCATGCTCAGAAATAAACCATTCTCTACAGTCATCATCGCCATCCTATGGCCATCGAAAACATGTCAGAAAAACACATTGCACCCTTTTTTTTTTTGCACAAAAAGCATAAGCTGCGTCAAAATCTGTCAGACAAAAAAAAAACAACAACAACAACTTAAGAGTAACTGATGACCGTGCCCTCAGTCAAACTATTAAGTTAGGGTGACATTAGCGTGACAGCAGCAGTGTGTGGATGAACCCAAACTAATGCTGTAATTTAAACCGCATGACAAAAACCTTACAAGCCCCATCCACTGAGAGAAAAACAGGCTTCAACACATACAAACAGCCGATCGATGCTACAGCCTGAGGCTGGTTTTACTGGAGTGAAATCTGGTCAGTCTTACCTTCTGGAAGATGGATTTCAGCTCACTGGGGTCCCCACGTTTGGTCGATTGCACCTAAAATGATACACGACAGAGTAACATTAGGACATTTCCTCACAATGGGAATGTGAAGCCTTTACAGTCACAACTAAAGACGGTGCAGACTACAGCAGACTTTACAGACGCCATACTCGACATGACATGAAGCCAAAACCAGTTTGAGCTGATGTCTCCTTGAAACGACCATTGCTGTCAAGGAGAAACAAACAAGGGCGAGGGGAATGGCACACATTCAAAGATAGGTTAAGTCAAAAACCCAGCTAGTTTAGCGAGTTCTGCGGTTAGCTAAAACAGTCAAGCAGCTAATAATTCAAACTCCTGCTGAAGCTACAACTAACAAAACCGGGTAGGTAGCCAGCTAGCCAGAGGACACACACTGTAGCAGGGGCATGAAAAGCTATACACGGACTTAACACGGCGGGATGAGAGCACTTAAAAGGCGCCGAAAGAAGCGAGCCGGGCTGGAGGCATCTCGGCCCAGCTGTGGCACCCGGCAGCTGTGTAGCATTTAGTCGCTAACTCGGAGGTTGCGTGTGAATGCCGAAGGCCAGCCGGGCCAGCTAGCGCACAGACACAGCCACAGCGGTCGGAGAGCGCCGCATCCGAGACGCTCCACGCGGACAGGACCGTAAAGTCTAGCTTCAGCGGCACATACGCGAGAAACCGAGCGGAGGACATGCCGACGCGGCGAAGTATAGGTTTGAAAATCGGTAAGAGAGCGATGCTCAAGTCACCTTGACCGCCATGCTGGTTAGACGTCACGTACAGTGAGAGGAGGAGGAGGAGGAGGAGGACGCCCTCAGCGCATGCAGACAGAAAGACAGACAGACACACCGTGGTCCACAGACACAGACCAGGAAGTCACCTACCAGCTAACTTCACAGTAAAAATACGAAAGCTGATGCAACCAGGTGTGTTTATCTTGCTCTGATTCTGAGTAAACATCTGCAAACTGCTATTGTTGCGACTGTGGTTAATGCAGCTGCCGTGAATATTCTTCTTAGTGAGTGCCTATGTATGAGTGTTTCTTTGTATTTTATTATTCTTAAAAACATCGCCGTGATGAGTATTTTGCGATTACGTTGTATCAAACATACAGTGACAATGTATTAATATTTCTGTTTCCGGAACTTCTGCTGTTACTGATACTACTGCCACGCTATTCCTACCGCTACTGCTAGACACATTAGTCCTACCGATGTTGCTACTACTGCTATTGATGAACTTCCACAAAAGATGTTGGTTCTAATAAACTCTCAATGACAACCTATCTTATTGACTTCTATCATTAATGCTTCTGCTACAACTTTTATTTTGGATGTAACTCTAACAACTTCTATAACTGGGAAGATTTTTGTATGTACACACAGGTTAAAGTCATTGAAACGTTTTAACCACTTCACACAATTTATGTTAACATGCTATAATGTGGTACTTTTTTTTTTTAACTAACACTTCATAAAACTGTAATTAAAACTTCATTCTAATGTGCAGTTGTTCTGTAGGTTTTAAAGGTCCTTGTACCATCCTGTCCTCTGGACGTTTTTATTTTAAAAGATAAAACTTCTTCTATTAATGCTGCTACTACATCTAGTCTCCCTTGGTCCTCACAGAAAGGAGTTTAATATCCAGTGCGTGTTGCTTATTTCTTATTTATTTATTTACTTATTTATTTTTTATTCTTCCTAGGTATGGGTGTGAGTGTGGGTGCAAATGGTTGTTTGTCTCTGTGTTAGCCCTGCGACAGGCTGGAGACCTGTCCACGGTGTACCCCACCTCACACCCGATGCCAGCTGGGATAGGCTCCAGCAACCCCCGAGACCCTAGTGAGAATGAAGCGGTAGTAGAAGATAAGATGAGATGAGGGTTTATTTCCCTTTCTGTTTATTCAGTCCTGGTGGAGTTTACCTTCACTGACCTTGGTGGGGTGTCAATATGAGGTATCAGCAGTGTTTGTTTTCTCTGATAAGTGGTGACCTCCTACAGGCCTACCATGACCTGTGTTATGTAACTGTTTAACAACCGCTGCAACATGTACTGTCCTAGAGAAATGTTTAAATGTATGTTTGGTTTTTAAATTGGGGGTATTAGGGCGCCTGGTTGGAGTTAGGAGACCCCCAGCAGCCGTGAAAACACTTATAGCTATCCCATGCAGTTTCTTTAGATCATTTACAGCATGATGAGGATCCACCATTCTTTGTGCAATCATATTAACAGCAGAATAATAGATAAACCAATTTAAATTTGTGAATATTATTAATACCTGAGGAATTTTGTAACCAGGATGTACAACTGGATCTTGAGGAGTGACTGCTACTTCAATTGATGTTTTAAGGATGGATCAAAGACACAGTAAAAGAAAGAAGTTAAAAATAAAAAAACAGGGTAACAAAGTGCTTCACATTCACCAGTGATAATAAAGGAATAAAATAAAATAAAACAAACTTTTTTAGAGGTTGAGTGGAAACTGAAATTGAGATACAGTCCAAGTAGAGGAAATGCATCGTACTAGAAATGTGAAATCTTTCTGATATGCCTGCCACTCAAAGGGTTAAAAACATCCCTGGGGCTATTTTAGAGAACAGGTTGAACCAGCGCTATTAATGAAAATACTTGCGCTATAAACAATTGCCTGCATGTTTTGAAGGTTTGGATTGTTCAACTCAAAGGCAGTATATTAAATATTATTGTGATCAAGATGACATAAGCAATTGATACGACTTATTATTGTACATATGCATTTGCTGCTTCTTTCACAGCAATAACATTCAGTTTTTGTTAAAACAGCATCAGACAGATGGAGTTTCAGGTGCTGTTGGACTGGATTAAATTACACAGTGCCTGTTATTTGGCCTATCTCACTGACTAAATGGGGTTGTCGAAATAATAGAAATATGTGACAGTACAAACCTGAGCTGGGAAATATCATAACCCTCATGAAGCCAAGATTTTTAGTGCGGGACAATTGTTAGAATGCATTCGTTTTCACTAATGTAAGGACAGATGATAGAAATAAGAAAATAATATTTTTGATACTTATTATGCAAATATAGTAATTCACAAGAAAAACTAAATTTGCACTTGAACTTATATTTACACTTAAACACTAAAATGAAGAAAAGCTGCGGCGTTTCTTTGTGAAAGTGATCTCTGAGCGTGGATGTCTACGTCAGATAACTTCCGGAACACGTGACCAGAAATAAACAATCATGGCGGCGCACTGTTCTGCAGGAGTCGCCGCAAGACAAGGTACTGCAGTGAAGATATTTTTACTCAGGGACACAGCTCACAACTGTTCACGGAGTTCACGTGTAGTATAAAAACAAAGTGCCCATCTAGGAAATACAAGAAAACACAAAAGACCTGTGTTATTATATAAATAGTCGCAGCATGGTCGTAGTCTAACCAAGAATCGTACCGGCTAACAGTGCTACATTAATGACTAAATAGTTGATTATAGTACGTAGCTTTAAATGGAGGGGGTAAGGTGTTTAAAGTGAATACACGTTGACACACTCACGGGCAGAATTACTTAATGTTAGCATTTAAAGACATTTAGATAGATTAGTGTTCATGAATTTTAGTTGTGCAACCACTTTTTAATGACAAAAGTATATCTTTGCTAGTGTATCAATATCATATTCACCCATTAGACACTTTGTCACCCAGTTTATTAAAATCCAATGCAGCGGCCTATGTTGAGCATGCCTATAATAGATTGCATTGTACATGTATTCAATTATGTATCACGTGTTACAATATCATAATACAATACATACAATGCTCTAGACCACTACAACCCCAGATGTAGATATCAAAACAACTCCACACACTGGCACAATCCAGCGCTTTTGATAATTGACCCTCTCATCCAGATGTAGCTTTTGGAGTATTAGTCACACATAATACCAAATAGTGAGAATGAAATAAAAGTTTCAGTTAGTCATTGCTGAACAAGTGAAAAAAGAAAGAATCCCAGAAAATCTAAACACGAGCACTTTCTTATTATAAGTAGAAACGCACAACATTTGTATTCATAAATAGAGTTCTCTCTACATCATTGTGTTGCTTTCCTTTTTTCCAGGTCTGGGCAGTTTCCTGCGGAGGGTTGGTTGTTTAGGAAGTGGTAGTCCCTCCACAGCCTTACTGTGTCAGCAACACCGGCGCTTCTTCTGGAGGAAGTGGAAAAGTTCTCACAATGTGGTTCGTCCAGCTGCAGTAAGGCCTCCCTACGCAGTACCAAAGGTACAGTACTCTGTCTAACGTCATGCCTAAATAAGGTGAGGCAACAAATGCATAGCTAGAATGCATTTTCTGAACTTTTTAATCTTTTAAAGATACGTTCCCTGTGGCTCCATGCCAGTCATACTGGTCAGGCTATCACAAAAGTTTTCAATGACAGTGGCATTAGTATCATCAACAGATTTCTAAAATTTCTTGAGCTAAATTCAGTAATCGGTAAACTATTGCTCTGCAAATTTTGATGGGATTATAAGTCATCATTCATATCTATTATAAACTGACTGTGTTAAACTAAAGAGGGTAATGTTTTCAGAGGATTGTTGCATGACTCAGTTCTTCCATTCTTTACTGAGCTGCACATTTTCTAGCCCCAAGAAGTGCACTTAAAATACACTAGCAGGACCATGAGTAATCAACTTGGCAAACACTCTTATACATAAATGAATCTGTCTTTCTAACTCATAAGTTTATATTGTAGTTAGATCTGTAATCTCTGAATGGCTCTATTTTATATAAACGTATATGACAAAACTGTGATCCATCTGTAATACCACGTCCTTCTTCTCCATTACTGTAGCATATTTTACGGCCTGACTATGTCAGCACTGGATTGGTCCCAGAGTGGCCAGACTACATAGAGATCAAAGACCAAGAGCAGATCGAAGGCCTGACTAGAGCGTGTCAGCTAGCGAGACACGTGCTGCTGCTGGCTGGACGCAGTCTGAAAGTAAGCAGCTAACCCCTGCAAGTCTAGTTTGTGTTTCCGTCACCGAAGCCAACACAGCAGTTATAACCTGTGGCTTTTCAGGTTGGCATGACAACGGATGAAATAGACTTCATCGTGCACCAGGAGACAATCAAGCACAATGCCTACCCATCCCCTCTCAGATACGGAGGTTTCCCCAAGTCAGTCTGCACATCTGTGAACAACGTGATCTGTCATGGGATACCTGACAGGTAAATGAGCAGGACATTCACTCACAGCAACTGGCTGCACAAAAACAAAATACTGCAGTGCTGTGTATTAGATGTATTTATGTGTTTCCTGTAAAAACTGAAAGCTTTGGAGTCCCCTCACCCCCCCACAAGCCAAACCTGCTCAGATCGTAAGAGCAACAACAACCCACCGCTCCAGATTGGTTTTGTTAGGAGGGAAGGGCGTAAAATCTGAGAAGACCTTTCATTGGATGTAAAATCAGTACACGATTTTACACAAAATGAGATTCTACCGTTGAATGAATAAACACAACTGGTGCGGATTATTTTTATTTAAAGGTTAAACCCATTTAACAACATTTAAATTAATCTCATTTATTTTGTCTTTCTTGTGTTTTTTATGATTGTTTACTTTATGTGCAACGAAGTTACGGTGACAAGGTAATTTCCCTCGTGGATCATTGAAGTCTATCTGAGTCTAAGTCAAATCTTTATAAGTTGGACTTGGACTGAAGAGAAGAAATTGATATTTAACCTCCTGAGACCCAGCGTCCTCGCATGGGGACATTACGTTTTAGGTTTGTTGCAGCTTATTCTGCTTCATTTAGACCCATTGTCTTCATAAGTGGACGCCTTTATCTGCCATCTAGTGGTAGCAAAGGGTCAAAACACTAGTCAGCATTAAAAAAAAAAGTAGCATGATAGTGGGAATTTCAGCAAAATCTTCATATTATTCTTATTTTTATGGTTGAAACTTCTAGTTTGATATGACTCACAAATTTAACCAATTCTATCAGTAGTAACAAGCTACAGCGTCGCTAATTAGCAAGTACCTGTTTGAGGACGTTGGGATTAAATGTCCTGCTCAAAGATGATGCTTAGTTTTTAATACTTAGGTCCTTGGAGAAATAACAACACACAATAAATAAAAGCTTGGGTCTCAGGAGGATATGCCCTCAGCTGTCTATTTAGGTTGGTGTGAAATATTTAGTTATAACCCTAATGTGTGCTCTTATAAAAAGTAAGAGATTGTCTGTATACACGGTTCATCTTTTAACTTCACTGTGTCCCACAGTCGGCAACTTGAAGATGGAGATATCATCAACATTGACGTCACTGTAAGTCGACGCAAAGACACTAATATAGCATGTAACATGACTGTAAATATGATTGCTCAACCACGCACTACTTACTCCTGACTACCCTCATAGGTGTATTTGGAAGGTTACCATGGTGACACCTCAGAAACCTACTTGGTTGGTCAGGTGGATGAGGTTGGCCAGCGACTCGTGGAAACAGCCCGGCGATGCAGAGACGAGGCTATTGCCGCTTGCAAACCAGGTGTAGAGCTGTGTGTTATAGGAAACACTATCAGGTACACACACATGGTCTATGCACAATAAATACCCATGTAAAATGCTTAAATACCATTTGATAGCATTGTATGTTTTTTTCTGCCTGTAGTGAAATAGCCCAAGCGAACGGCTTCCTTGTGTGCCCGTATTTCATTGGACATGGGATAGGCTCCTACTTTCACTGCCATCCTGAGATCTGGCACCACGGTAATTTTCAGTTTGTAGTTATGTTGTCTAGTGCCTCTCTCTGACTTTAGACTTCAGAGCATGTTTGTGTTTTTAACCTAAATCTCTCGTACTTTGTAATTTGAGATTTCATTAACTTTTTTAACTTCACAAATAAGAAGTAAACATCTGTAAAAATCTGAACGTATAAAATCCTCTTTTGTGCACGGTCATGTGCATAATTAGCCTGATTGACAGCAGCATGAATTGCCTCAAGTTCTGCTTTCATAAATCAGACAAAAAGATAATAATAAGTAATATGAGAAGTGAGGAGGATATCGACAGCGCTGTCAACAATGTGTCGTCAGAGCAGTGCTGTATTGTGACAGTCATGGGCATAAACCACAAAGGTTGTGACATTTACTTTTAAATAAATAGCGGTGGCCATGTTGTGAATATTCAGCGTTCTTGCTGGGAAACTTTTTGACTTGGAATTTGTGCGGATGTTACTTAGACATGTACCACCCACCTACACCCGACCAGACACCCCCACCCCATAGCAGTGACACTCCTTGATGGCAGCAGGATGCAGCCTGACGCAGACACACACACAAAATTATAGTTTAGGAAAAACTAAAAAAAAAAATTAAAAAAAACATGAAGCACAAGGTGTTGACCTGGCCTCCAAACTGATCAAATATCTGTGTGATGATCCATAGGACACATAGGACCCAAAGACCCCCACTAACGACATTCTGTTGCCAGACACCACAGGACGCCCTCAGAAGGACCATGTCCATTCTCTGACGAGAAAACTATGCTGGAGGCACAATTGGATGCATTATTCATTCGGTCAAACAGTCACCCCCTAGTGGTGGTAAATTGCCTCAGTATTCACAGCTGCCCTGAGGCAGACTGACGGAAACGTGGCTGCCAAGCCGCACCTATTGCACTCACTCACTCGCAGTAATACACCAGTGGAGTTCACACTGGGAGCAAGGACACACCTGTTTCTGCTCAAGTTGGTCATAATGTTATGCCCGATCAGTGTAGCTCTGTCTATTTAACCAGCTCTTGTATGAGGCTTGTCTTGAAATAAAGCATATTCGTTGTAATAAACCATGTTTGTCAAAATGTCTAATAATGTGGAAGGTAAAATGAATTGTTCATGCTGCTGGAGTCTCTTATTAATTCCACAGTCTCTTATTTTCAGCTAACGACAACGACATAGTCATGGATGAAGGGATGGCTTTCACAATAGGTAAGTAGTAACACTTTAACAGTGTTTGTGTGCGCAGTCAGATTCCAGTGTTCATTGGTGTTCGAGTGATAACGTCCATTGTTCTGCAGAGCCCATAATAATGGAGGGGTCAGCGGAGTTCAGAGTCCTGAAGGACAAGTGGACCGCGGTGTCTGTAGATGATAAAAGGTACGTGACACACACAAAAATCCCCAAAACGCCTTCAGTACCCACAGCCACAAATTGGTGTGTTTACATTTCTTGCTTGCGTGTGGCTTTCTACCAAACGAGATCCAACGTGTTAATTATAGGGCCGATGTCTGAGGGCCTATTTTTAAACTCTGAGGAGAACTTTTCCAGGCTTTATCTTAAGTAAACACTGACTCCAAGCTCCAGTTTCACACTCGGTCTCCTCTTGCAAACAATTAAGCACATTTCCCTAAGTGCTGATCTCTTCATTTGAAATGTTCCACGTGCTCTTTGTTCGACAGGTCGGCTCAGTTTGAACACACGGTGGTCATCACATCTGACGGCGTGGACGTTCTCACCAAGCTGGAGGGAGAGAGCTGAGGGAGCTGACCTGTACAGCACATCAACTAAAAAACCTTTTGTGAAAACAAAACACTTATAA
This sequence comes from Mugil cephalus, assembly GCF_022458985.1. Classification (NCBI taxonomy): domain Eukaryota; kingdom Metazoa; phylum Chordata; class Actinopteri; order Mugiliformes; family Mugilidae; genus Mugil; species Mugil cephalus. Next base: position 19,246,443 of record NC_061776.1, on the reverse strand, counting down.
ACTGGTTATAAACTGGTGATGCACCTGCTCTCATGTGAAGCAAGTATGCATCCTTCAGACTGTAAAATATGAAAAAGGGGCTTTTTGTTTATTACCTCAGCATTGCATACTGTAAATGTAGTTTGGTGTAGGAGGAACATGGCTGCAGTCATCTCATTATTGTTATTTTTTTTTAGTTTTATGCATGTGTGTGTATTTATAGTGTCATAATAGGGATCGGGGGGGGGGGGGGGTCTTAAAGCCACACCCACCAAGGTATTTATATTTATCATTCGCCAAATATTTACAAATATTTCCCTTCTATTGTTTAAATGCTGGCGCAGAAGAGAAAGCTAAATAATGCTTAATTATATGCTATATATTTTTCTTAAAATCAAATTTATATTTTTTAAATCCTCCAAATTAAAAGAAGACACAAGTGACAGTCACGGCTTTCATTTAAATTCACCACACATTGTGTTTGTGTTTCACAGTCATGAAATAATAAAACTGTGTATTAGATATTTAACACTTAAACCGGTGACATTTCATGTAGTCGAGTAGAGCCAGCAGGTGGCAGCACACACCATCAGACATAACATTGTGCTAAGGGAGACCAACACAATAATATTGTTTTGGTCTCCCTTGCGCCTCCTAAACAGTTGTGACTCATCAGAGAATGGACATGGACCTCCTGAGGGTGTCCTGTGGTGTCTGGCAACATGTCTGGTCTGGTCTAGGTGGGTGCTACATTGTCATAACACAGTGTTATTTCCTTCTCCTGCCAGTGGTCATCATGTTATGCCTGGTTGGTGTAAAGCTGTCAAAGGTTTCATGTCCTAGTCATGAAAGAAGAGCACACAGCTGTAAATCGGTGTGTGTTTAAGCCTGGTTCATGTCTTTAACGTTCATGTGACATCAGCCTAAAGCAACTGTAATTAATTGCTGTCAAAAATCTCCTCCTTAGGCCAACTTAACGTCTCAGTTTTGGCTACAGTTTTGGTAATAATAAATATAATTCACTGACACGGCGAACCCCTCAACGCAGCAAAGAAATGACAGTGCAGAAATATTTGGTACAGATCCTTTTTCTGTTTCTGTAAAGATGGTTACAAGGTCATTGGACCTTTACTAGGCCCAGTAGAGTTTCAATAACAGTTACTTTGTCTACATGCTGGACTGCAGTTTGTAGGATGTGTGTGGATTAAAGTTTGTCATTCAACATTATCAAGTTCTCAAAGACTCTGTCCATTATCCTGCAGCGTTGTTGTTTTGGCACTACTGAATGTGACTGTAACTGAGGAGGAGTCTGTTGAAGGGAAAACAGTAAAAAAAAAAAAAAAGGAAAGCTGGAGGAAAAATTGAATTCCAGCCAAGTGGAGGGTGTGTTTTCACTTTTTGCGTCTGTGTGTGTGTCTGTGTGTGTGCTCTTGACAGTGCCAGGCTGTGGGCGAGGCAGGAAGGGTTAGACAAATAAAGGTGGGTCAGCTGATGTATTGTCTGGTCATGTCCAGCCAGGAAGTGATTCACGCAATTTTATTTGATAAGGATAATAAGTACATTTATCCTGGTTTTATTAACACACAACACACTTTAACAACACAGAGTAAGCCAAGAAAGACTTGAAAAATGACCTGTAGTCCATTTTACTGTAGCTTCAATTTTTATCTTTTTTTAAATTTTTCTTGAAACAACGACAGATGATGTAAGACAGACGGTGAAGTAGACTTTAGAAGAGGGTGTTTTGTGTAGTTATGTAAGCCTCATATGAATCATATCTGGAGCCATATAAACAACTCTTAGTAGACTCCAACTAACACATGATACATTGATTATGACAGTTTGATAAACATCAAAGGTTTGCAATAAAGCAGACGGGAGATAGAGAGGCTCGTACAGGCGGGGGAGAGGAGAGGAGAGGAGAGCAGGGAGGAGCAGGGAGTGGCAGGGTGAGGTGTCGTTGGATTGCGGATCTGAATTCCCTCTCCTGCATCTCATTCTTTTCCTGCATGTTGGGACTCATTCCTGATCTCTCCTCACCCTCCTCTCTCCTTAAGTGAATCTTCGACTATGTATGTTGAGGATGGTCTTTGGCATTAAATACTATTATAAAAAATGTGACATGTGAGTCAAATGAATAAGTCTGAAAAGTTTGATGTTATCTCTTGTAAAGATGATGTAGTCTTTTGTTTGTTTTCTTTTTCTTCTTTTGAAGGGAGGGTGGGGGAGGTTTGCCGGGTAGCTCAAATACTCTTCCAGCGAAATCTGCAGAGCGACATGTAAGAACCTATTTGTCTGTACCAGCCCATGATCTGATCTTACAGAGGTTGTTCAAGTGAATCTGAAAGCTACAATCTGATATTAAAGAGTTAAAGAGAGCACTAGATTTGTTTCATAATAACTCATGTGGATCAGGACTCCCTGTACTTTCAGATCATTGTCAAAAACTGACATGTCCTGACGACTAAACTGTGAAATATGTTAAAAACCAAAAAAATTAAATAAAAAAAGCATGTTGTTGAATTGGTCCAGACGCATGTCTAACCCGGTGATCATCATTTTTCACATCTATTTGTTTTTACACCTGCGCTTTGAGCTGGCCACTTGCGATCGGATTGCTCAGGACGAACGCGTGGTCGCTGTGATCCGATAGAGACGGCAGACGCCATTTATTCGCATGCGGGCCGTGAAGCTGTGTGATTGGATCTTGAACGGTCCACTTGAAATGCACTTGGAGACACATTTAAATAGACAGATTGCCGTTTACAAGTAGACAAATTTCGGCACACAAACGAATGGTCCGTGTGTGTTGACATAGTTGCTCACAACAATTTGAAGTGTTTCTGTGTTAAGTAGATTAATGTGTTGTTTCTCAGACCTTCCCACCTTCCAGGTGCGTATGCCGACCTCGCCGTATGAGAGTGAGAGCACGACTGTGACATATCGCACTGAGGTGGGACTTTTCTGGGAGGATAACCACAAAGATTCGGGTTTTCCTTGGAGACCGGTGTTGCACTAACAAAAGTGGTGCATCATTTCCAGACTTGTAAAGGCAGCTCTGTCTCAGACTCATACACAAATGGCATGCGATGGATCTTACTGAGTAACTGCGTCAGTATTCGCAGACACTCAGCCAAAGCCCCAAAGGCTAAACAAAAACAGCTGAGTTCGTAGACTGGCATTAAACATTACCTGTACCAGGACGTGTAGCTACAGGAGGATGTTGACTGGTTTGACCCCGTGGCACGACTTCTTTACACTGAAACTGTAAGAAAGTGGAAACGTGGAAAAGTGGGATTCAAAGAACTACTTTTATTACTACACTCTATACACCACTTTTTACATATTTATGATGGGAACAACTGCCCAGTTTGGAGATGATACATTTGTGGATGTTTTGTTTTCTTTCTGTGCACTAAAGAGAAGATTTCCATGTTTTAATGTATGTATTCAGGTGATTTTTAACATATTTGTTTTATGTATTTAGTTTAATTTCGCTGTCTCTTGTTGTGTAATTGCCCAGCCTCTCCGTCTCATGAATGTATAAAGAACACACAGCCACTCTTGTGGCTGTGTGAAGCTGTGCTTACTGTACATGAACACGTGCACAAGGTGTTGTTCAGAAGTGATGTTCGCTTTAAAACATTACTGTTTGTCACAAGCTACACTTATTCTGCTAGAAAGTGTTTTTTCGGGGCACGGAGACACTTGTAAACGGACACCATGAGACCAGCACGGGGAGGGTACCCTCTTGACTGACACTTACAAGGTGGAAAACCTTCTCTTTTGACCTCTCGGCTCATAACGAAGAGCGCTTTCTGGTTCTGTGGAAACATTTTTGGAGGCGCGATCGCTTAAAACCATACGTAAGGAAGAAAATCTATGGACACACCCTGACGTTTGGCCTGGATTTTTGTTCCGATCTGTTGGGCTTCTGTGTGTTTGTCTCCTTGTTCCTTTGACACCCTTCCTGCGCTCAAACATCTCAAGCAGGCAGCCAAAACTAAGAGCAAGGGTGCAATATATGTGTGTGTGTGTGTGCATAAATGGTATGTGCTGCCTGAGGCTGCTCTGAAAGCTCTCTGATGAATGGTCTGTCGGTCTCAGTTGTCTTCTGATATTCACACAGATTCACACAAACACGCACTTGAGCTCAGAGCCTCGCACAACACTCCTGAGCTACTGTTTGGACCAGAGAAAAAACAGTTCTACAGCTCAAAGCGACACCCTTTCAGTACAGACCTTACTCTGTGTAAAAAATTGAAAGGTTATTATTATTATAATATTATTACTATTATTACTATCTTACATATAATCTAACTTCCTGACAAAAGTCATAAGAACTGACATGAAAAGCAGTCCACACAATGACGGTAATATTTACTTGATGGCAATTCCTTCAAAATGCCGTCATGTAACAATATATTTAATTTAAGGCGTCTTGTCTTGATGTTGAGACTTCGGAGAATTAAGTGAACTACCGACATCACACTAAGCTGTCCTGATTCGACCGCGCTGCTTCCTGCGGACCATAAATGTTTTCAACAATTGCAGCACTATCTGTGTGTACACTATCATGTGGTGGATAAAAACAGAGGGAAGGAAGTTCTCTTCTTGGTGCCAAAAGGAGTGGTGGAATGGTGGAGGAATTTCTGAAACAATCCTGGTTCGAAGGTCCCTGCCAGAATCCTCCAAGAGCCATTCAAACAGCTCTGAGCCGCTCAGTATTTATGTGTTTGTCTGCGTGCCTCTGTGTGTGTGTGTGTGTGTGTGAGTATGAATTAACAATTAGTTCCAGCCAATAACGTATGGCCCACCGCGACTTCTAAAAGTGCCCATTATGGTGGAAACTGTTGTGTTGAGCATTGAGTTATGGACAATTCAGATGCACTGGTTCCCGCAGCGGAATAATTGGTGGAGAAGTAGATTTATTGCTCCCGTGTTTTGTCTTATCACTCTATGCATTGTTGACAATGAGCTGCTCTTTTAGATTTGATTTTAAGTAATCCTACTGAATACAAGCAAGCTTTCCACTTGTATCACCTGTAAATCCTCTTACTTGAAAAAGTAAGACATTTCATTTGTGTTGCACCTTTTTTCCAGGTGGTTAATCATCTACAGTAATGCTACTGGTGAACTAAATGTTCTTAAATTCCCCATGAAGTCAAATGTCTCGCATGGCTTGTTATGTCCACAAAGAGCTGAGCTCAGGAAAAAAAAAGAAAAAAAAAAGGTAATTTTATAGGTATTTCTAATGGTAGTTTAGAGTTTGTCATTTCCTAGCAAACAATTATAAAATGTTATAGACTCATCCTGCACCAGGGGGCGGGTCCTAATTTTGCATCCAATGAAAAGTCGCCATCTCCCTCCATCAACAACACATTATGGAGAAACTGTAGTTTCTGGGAGGGGTGGAGTCTTCTTTGTGTTTTTACAGGACAACACATAAATAAATGAATGCAAATAACATTCTGCTAACTGTTTCATGAGGACTTTAAAGTTCATCTTCAGTGGGGAATCTGCATCAGATTTCACAACAAGCCTTCCAGTGTTTGGTGAAAACCACAAATCTCACTCCAGTGCTAGAACAAAACATGTTCACCATGGGAGAGGTTCGCATGAGATTTAATGGAAATCCATCAGTTACTTTTCTCCCGGAAAGGGAGGGACTGACCAGCCAGCCAACGGCGAAAGCTAAATAAAACCAATTAAAAAAATGACAAAATAAAAGCATTTTTTTTATAATTGCATTAATCAGATTGTTTTAACACCTTGTTTTGTTTTTCAGCTGCTACTGCTTCCAGAGTGAGGTCCTCCCACTCACTTTTCACTGGTTAGCAATGAGCCGATTTATTGGAGCCGTTTCAACTCGTGTCAGGTGTCTTTCCCAAAGAGTGGAGGGTGTTATGTTTACCACCCCACACATATTCTTCCAACCAGCCCAGGGACTCTGCCCTCAGCCGTTCCCATTGTTGCACAGTAAATGTAAAAGTGAAAAGCGTTTGAAACAACACAGTTTTACTTATGTGACACTGACTTAACAACGTCATGACTCAGGTTTTTACGGTTGTAAAGTCATGAGGTGAATCAGCCGTGATGGAAATTTCTCTTTCTTTTATGCCAAAATCTAAATGTTGTGCAGGCGTCCAGACATTTTTCTCACTCAGTGACTCCCTCAGGTTACCACCACATTTTTTTGAAGCACACCTGGACCTAACAACACTGAGGCCCTATCCCACGACTACAGTCGTCTAATATTACATCCTCCGACCAGGGCTGACACACACACACACCCACACACACACACACACACACACACACACACACACTTATTCAAAAGGTAAATGTACAAAAGGGGGGATTGGATTTGTCCCGAGGGTGTTACAGCCCTGCTGGACAAGAGAAGACATCAATTACTTCTTATTGACTGTAATCAATACACTCATCAAGAAGGGCAGAGGATCCGTTACTGCCTGCATTGTTAGCGTGTCTTTATGTTTTAACCATGAGAGCAGAAGTCCTACTAAGAAACTCGATCAATACTATGAGAAGCCAGACGATGTAAATTAGACATCTGCCCTCACAATGTCACTTAATTTATAACTGATTGCTCTGATTTCCTCCTCTTTAACGGTACATAATGTACACAGCATACTCTGAGTTGCCACTCCCGCCACCATGCAGTCAAAACAAAGCTACTTAGCTTAGCATAAATGACTTTGAACAAGACAGAACAGCCAGCCTGGCTTTATTCAAAGGGCTTCATGATATGCTACACCATGTATAATCAACCCAACAAGACGCATGTTACTTAATACACAATAGCTGACAAGGGAGAGATCAGCGGCACTCAGACTCACACGCTCAGGGAAAGTTTACATGTTAATATGTTGTAGTTCTTGGATTTGGAGTCGAGTGTGTTGTGCAACTGATGTGGCATTTATCAGTATCCCAGGGCTACATGTTTCAACAGCCTCATAAATGCTCACAGGGCCACACCCTCAGGTGAGAATGTGTTGCTTTAGTGTACCTGCAGAGAACAAACACAGGGTTGTGGCTTGGGCGAGTCCAGGCGCTGCTTTTGCAACTCAAGTGTGTGTGTCAGAGAAAATACCTTTTACTGCCAATCCTCCGTTTTAAGCACCAGAGGGAAGGGTTTGTCCTCCGCTGTCGTAACGCTGAACACGCTGTACACGGAGCAGCACACGTGACTCACTTCTTCATTCTGGGTAGAGATCATCAACATAATGACATGTTGCTAGGGATTTTTTTTTTTTTAAATGCTGAGGAGAAAAATCCCAGATTCTAATGTGAGTGGCGACTACCGGTAGCCAATGATTAATTATGGCTGTGTTCCAGTTTGCTCCTAATTGAGTTAGTCAGAAATGATTCATTAATAAAGCCATGAATAAGCCAACTGATATATCTAACTGATCATTAGATACTGGTTGGTGTAACACTTTGCTTTCGGGTTCCTTATCAATGCTTACAATATCTTTCTTTGTTCATTGCTATAATACACGTCCTGTTCTTTGTTTATTTGCAGGTAGCTCCTGATTTGCGGGTTGGACATTGGGCAGGATTTTCGCAACTTTATTGTCCTAAAATCAGGACTGATCATATGGAGATTGATGCTTAAATGTAGCTGCAGTGACCTTTATTAACTTCGGGACAGTAGAGGAGAAGAAGAATAGGAGGGATACTGATATTGGCGGGCTGTGATAGGAGAAGATAAATAAAATAAAATAAAATAAAATAAAATAAAATAAAATAAAATAAAATAAAATAAAATAAAATAAAATAAAATAAATAAATTAAAATGACCTGTGATCACGTAATTTAGGAACAACTAAGAACAAAATCAATGAGAGCTGAGAAAAAGATAAACCTCACAAGAGATAAGGAGAGGTGTCATTTGGCCCCTGTTAATTATGGTCCATCTGCTGGCACTTATTCAATAACAGTCTGCCCATTTAAGATCCTTGTAAAAAACAGTCACAAGCCAACAACACACCTTGCTGCACTTCACACATGGCTGCCCGTATCAGCGATAAGGTTGATTCCCCTCTGACATTTCACAGGCTCATAAATCACTGCCGCTCTTAACTTGAAACACACTGGCCAACCTGGGCTAGGGAAGAAACACAGATGCCAATATGGAGTTAACCGAAAGTCACATGATTTAGCGACTCCTCTACGTTTGGGAATGACAGACTAATATTATCAGTGCATCTGCCAAACATGTGACGGATCGGGAACAAAAGAATGTTTCTGGAGCACAAATTCAATCCAATTCACCTTATTTTCAAATCTGGTCATTAAAAATCTAATATAAAAGATCAAGAGTGCATTTCCAAGTTATGTGGAGTCAGCTGATCCTCACTCGATCGTGCCAAAGCCTGGAAATGAGGACTTGAGTAGATAACAGACATGCATAGGGACCACATTCTTCCTCTGCCCTTTTCCTTTCTGCTCTCCCCTCTTCCACCATTATTTGTGCCTTTTATAGTACGTTATGTGGGCAGTTCCTCTCTCCCTCTCCCTTTCTGTCTGCCCTCTTTCTCTGTGTGCGGACAAAGCCGGCGTTGTCTGCTGAAATGCTGTGTTGCGAGGACAAGCTTTGGGTCAGCGTCTCGTGGAATGCCTTGAAAAGCGTCTGAGTGAGGGAGTTTTCAGCAATGTGCAGGTCCGTGCCCAGTCCAAGTCTCTGGCTCCTTCTGGCTCTGTGACTCATCTCATGAGTCACTGCTGAAGACACAGGCCCTGCGGTGAGTCCGTGACATGGGCTGAGCCACAACCCCAGAGGGATTGTTACCCTAAATTTTAAGTAATTCCCAGCTTTGGAATCCTGGGCTGTGGTTGGAAAGGCCAGCTACTGTATTAAAAAAAAAAAAAAAAAAAAACTGCACATTTCTGTTCAAAGAAGGCTGTTATCTAATGCTACCATCTCTAATCAATGGTAGAAAGTGTATTTACTACACAACCTACACAATAGATTATACACCAATCAGGCATAACATTATGACCTCCTTCCCAATATTGTGTGCGTCTCCCTTGTGCCTCCAAAACAGTTGGGCCCGGGGGGTCTTTGGGTCCTATAAGTTGAGGGGAGGGGCCTCTATGGATCAGGCTTGGTCCAGTGCATCCCACACAGGTCAACACCTTGGGCTGTTTTTCATGTGTTTTGAGTTGTTCCTAAAAGGTTTTTGTGTGTGCGTCTGTGTCAGGCTGCATCGTGCTGAGGTTGGCTGCTGTCATCACATCAGAGTGTCATTGCTACGGGGTGGAGATGCCTTGTCTGGTGGGTGGTCCAAACCAAAAGTTTACCCAGCAGAACACTGAATTGTCACAAGATGATATGTCAATGTTATTTTCCTTCTCCTGTCGGAGGTTTCAATGTTGTGCCTGGTCGGTGTATAACAAGCTTTTATGTGTCTTGCAAAAGTCACTGTTGTGGCTGAAAACATCAGAACTTTTCGCCTTTCTTCCCCCAGTGGTCATGTGACAAGCCCTCAGCTGTATCTGCCGTTACATAACATCTTCAGTCACTTTTAACGTGAATATTTCACACAACACAATTAAGAGAGCTTTAGAAACTCACTGTTATTCTGGCCTGTTTGGCCACATTGCTCCAGCTGCAACGGTAATTAATAATTAATCAACAATAATGTAATTATGCCATATATCACAGTACATCGGTAGTCATTATGTTGTTATCTGGACTGAGCAGCCAACGTCCACGTGTGTCTCTCTGCTCTCCAATGTGGCCACCCCCACCACACACACACACACACACACACAAACGCACATCACATGAACTCACATTCCTATACATACATCATTTTGTAGTATGGGCTGAAGGTGAACGCCTCATAAATTTGCACCCAAATCTATATAATGTTCAGTCACTGCACTACTCATTTTCACACTACTCACTACTCACTACCGTAACGCTTGCTCCTGCATGTTCTCCTTATTTTTAACTGAGCTCTTCCTCTCAGTCTTATGTGGTTGTTGCCTGCTCCGTGTGTCCTTAGTTGCCCCCTGAGAACAAATAAAGTTTTCTGAGCCTGAATCTAAATCTTCTCATTGTTAACTGCTCTGTTTCCAAAGGGAGTTTAACGGCGGCCTTTATTACAGTGTTCCGCTGCAAACTAACAATGCCTCAAACGGGAACACAGGCAGCAGTAGCTGGATTTTAGAGTGGCATGTATTACATGTCAAGGTGAGGTATGATGGTGTGTGTGGGCCGGGGGAGGGCAGTGTGAGGAGAGGGGGGGTGGCGAGGGAGGGGGGGGGTGCGGCTACAAGTGAACGACGCTCAACAAGCACTCACACAGTCTCACTCTGCACCTCCTGCGACGAGGACTGACCTTTTACCACGCGAAGAGGGGGGCTGTTTAACGTGAACATGGAGGCCTGGATCACCTGTGGACTGTTGCTCGTCGCTTTTCTCTCCGCATGCGACGCTTTCAACCTGGACACCGAGAATGTCCTGCAGAAACGCGGGGAGCGCGACAGCCTGTTCGGCTTCTCCCTCGCCATGCACTGGCAGCTTTCCCCGGTGGGCAAGAGAATGTAAGATTTATTTATTTATTTACTTATTTATTCATTTATGTTACAGTGGGGGTGAAAACGAGTCGAGGAGGCGGCTAATTAACCTCGGCGTCGTCCTGCCCTTTCGAAACAACCTAAGTATCCATGTAATTAAAGTGTCACAGCTAGTGTAGGCGCCTGCAAAAGTTCAGTCTGGGTTGCTAGACCTGCTAGAAGAGAAAAAAAGTGTGAAAAGAAAACGCTGTAATGCTACTTTTGAACGCCGAAGACGCCACTTAACTTTGACGAGAGGGTTAAAAAAGGTACGAGGCTCAGGTATGTCGCACGCAGACCCAAAAAGAAGCTCTTCACAAAACCTCTGCAAATATTTCCTCTAAACTCTGACGGGCACGTACTGTACCTTCACCCACCTGCTGTGAATTTAAATCCAGACTGGGCTGTTAATATTTACGTTCAGGTTACTTATTTATGAGTTTTTTTTTTTTATTATACTGCGAGCACATGCACAGGTACGCGCCCACGTTTCTCGGCTCCCAGCGGCTTAAGGTGAGCCTCTTCCATCGTGGCCAAAACACCCCACTCAGTTCCTGCTGGCGTTTTAATGGGCATTGTTTCAGAGAGGTTTGTCGTTCTGCATAAAGGATAACTGCCATCAAGTGTTCACTGATTTGTATGGGCTGGATCTAAACTGACCTGAGATCAGAGGAGTCATATTATCTCGCCTGGGAAGCCTGTTTGACTTTGCTCTCCAAAGAAGCACACACGAGTGCATGTGCGGGCCAGTGTTTGTCGTGAGGAGACTTGAACTCGTCTTGTTGGTGCGTAATTAGTGGACAGAAGAAGGATTCAGGACCTTCAATTGAGTAAAAGTGGCAATACCACATGGGAAGCACACCCGCTCGCCAGTTCATTCTCTTGTGAAAACGATTCTGATTTAAATCTTGGCTTCGTGACTGTTTTAATGTTCAGTTTATGTTGAAATACGTGGTGATTTAGCTGGATGAACATTTGGTTAGATGTCGTTTGTGGTGCTGTTCATCTGGATTGAATTAGTTATTTAGGCTAGTCCACTGACTCAAAAGCTGTTGTCAGACAGTTTACATGTAATGTTACATTGTCTCCTCCTACATCTCTCTTGTACATCAGCTTTAGGTGGTGAAATCAGCGCGATCCCATCTTTAAAGAGCATTAATCTTTTGGAGGAAATTTTTTAGCTGTGCCACATTTAGCTCACTTAATCGAACGTCTTGTACTCTAACTGTTAAAGATGGTGTCAGATGTAATGGGCACGTATGAGCTTTCTAGATATGATCTGTGGCATTTTTACTTTTTCTAGCAGAATACAATGAGTGTGCATTGTATTCTGCTAGAAAAGTTTATCAGGTACACTGATGCATTCTAATAGAGCGGTCCTTCACGAAATCCCTATTTATGACTGTTGTAATGTTCAGTTGATGTTGAAACTGTGTGCGAAAGGTGGTGATTGAATTGTATCATCAGTTTGGAGGAGGTCGTTCGTGGCACTGTTAAACTGCATTGCATTACACGCTAACATTATTTAGCCCAGCCCACTGGGGTAATATGGGGTGGTCAAAATAATACAAACATGTGTTGGTAAAACCCAATACAAGTCAATAGTTCGACACACCACAGCCTCCAAAATGAAATCACAGTTAAATCAACATCTCTCTCAGTTCTTTTAAATAAATGCTGAATGCCATATTCTCCGTCTCTGTTCTTTGAAATGTAACTTAACTTAACTGAACAACTCAAAATGTCCTTAAAGTTAGTCAAAGGGTGGCAGTAGCTCAGGAGGTAGAGCGGTTGTATGGTTGCGGGTTGGTCGGAGAGGCCGTTGGCACAAATTGGCAGCCACGTTTCCGTCAGTCTGCCCCAGGGAAGCTCTGACTGCTGTGGCTATGCGAGCGAACGAATAATGCATCCAATTGTAAACCTTTGAGCATCTAAAATGGAAAAGCGCAATTTAAAACCAAAGCATCATCATCAAAGTGTGCTATATAATTATTTAATAATTACAGTTTTATCGACTTCACTAACGTATACATGTCGGGGTGGGTCGGTAGTTTGGTAGAAAGTCAAAGTTTGGTAAATAAGTTTAAAAAAATGTAGTGAGTGAATGAACTATATTGAAGTTGATAAGACTGAATACTAGAGCAAACCACCGTTCTCCACTTAACTATAATACTTTTTTTTTTTACACGGAAATGATAGATACTTTTCTATCCTCTGCCTCATCAACAGAGCTCATGCACCAAGTGGTAGCTTTTATTTGTTCGAGTTGCACCAAAAGTCGTAAACACAGCAGAGTTTCCCCGCTGGAAGGTTTGCTTTGCTGTTAAGACTCAGACTTATTAAGAGTCCTCAAGTCTTTAATTGTCGCCGCAGACGTTAAATGCAGTTGTTAAGGCTATTTACACACTTCTACTGCTACTGCTGCTCATTCACACATAAACACACTCAGGGCCAATTTTTGTCCTGATTCTGTGCTGATTCTAAATGAAAGGCACATGGTGATGATCAGCACGAGACCAAAGCTGACACAGTGCCCCCCTGCTTTAGGTCGTGGAGTTAAATACAAGTAAACAGAAGTGGAAATGTCCAGGAGTTTTTGAGACAGACAGCGTCGTTAATGGCCAGATAAAACAGTTGGAGGACTAATGGAGTAATTGATTTAAAAATGGAGTGGCAACATGGGGAGCTTTTTTTTTTCTGTGAATTTATTGAAATACAGTTACGTTGTATGTTGTTGGAGACGTCTTTACTTTCAGCAGGTCCTTTGTAATGAAGTCAGTTGAGCTTCAACCGTGTGGGGATGCAGTAAGCTGTGTTTGCTTTGTGAAGCCACGGTGCTCATACTGCTGCTGTTGAGGTGGAATGTGCTCTCACTGTGTGGACACTGGATGTGTGTGTGTGTGTGTGTGTGTTTGAGTGTGTGTGAGTGTGTGTGTGTCTGCGCATGCCTTCCTGAGCTGACTGTGGATGCGTGCGTTCTCGTGAGTCCCTGTTTGGAGTGTTTAAATGGTGCTGATGCATGCTGCGGCTGAGCGCTGAGGCGTTGCCCTGTTGTCAGTCACTTGGAAGAGTGTCAGAGCTCAGCTTGATACATTCCCAACCTGAGGCAAAAAAAAAAAAAAGAGAGAGAAGAGAAAGAGATAGATATTGTGCCCATAGGGATTTTCTTTTCCTGTGTCAGTTCACCTGCGTTTCAACAACATGTGTTAGCCTGTGTGTACTTGTGTCACCCCACCATGTTTGCCTACTCGCAACTGGGTGTGCACCGAGTTGCTACCCTTTGCTGGCAAATCCATGCCTACTTTCATCCACACTTGAATATTTCCTAATCTTTAATGGCCCACAGTGGTGAATGTACCTGCAGGAGAGGGCAGGACCTGTGCGTGCGGGTGTGTACGCGGCCGTTCATTTCGTTACATTTCCTTCGTATCAGTCAGACGGAGCTGCCTGTTTAGCAATGAAGAGAGAAAGTGAAAAAATGCTCGAGTAGGGAGAGAAGGAGGGAGACCGAGTAAGAGCTCAGGGAAGTTTTAGGAGCTTGGATGGGGCGTTAAATATGTGTGGGAGAAACTAAATGCATGTGTGTTGTTGAGAAAATGAAACAAATCTGGAGAAATAGATGTAGCAACAAGAGCAAAAGATGGAAAAGCGAGGCGATGTCAGCTGGTTCAGGCTGTTTCTAGGCTTCTTTGCGTCTGAGTCTCTGTGTTTGAAACGGAACAGACGTGAGAGTCCTATATAGACCCCTCCGGCTTGTCCTCACATTTGTTAAGGGTTATCCGACATCAAAGAGAAAGGAGTTGGAGAAAAAGAAAGAGGTGATGGCTGAAAGAATGCTGAGGGGAGCATGAATCAGTTTTACATCTGGGCACCAAACTCAGGCATTATTCAAGCATTCAGATTCAGAGGGCTTTATCCTGGCAGATGGACAAGAGAGAAGTTGGGTAACACATGTCATGAAACTCTGGAGCCCATTTTGAAGTGAACGCCTCTAGTTGATAGGGTGCTACTGGCTGTTGCCAAGCAACGGGTTGTGCCCTATCCAGCACCCAGTCCCATGCTGTAAAAACAACAACACAACTCTCTCAATGGGATGCATCTCTCCGATCATCTCCAACAGGCCACCCTGCTCTGTTGTCCTGCCTGGGGAGAGTCGGCCTGTGTGTCCGAATGTCACCACTGATATGTGTGCGCCCGCTTGCGCGCCATTGCACACTGAAACTCAAGCATAACACACTCTCGCTCTCTCTGTTTGTCTTCGTCCTTCCTGTGGTCTAAGCCTGCATGTTGGGGTTTCCTCTGCTGGTGGTAAATGATAAGAATAACAGCTGGGTCACTGACAGTAGAGCAGCAGGTCAGCCTCATCGTCACCGTGCTGGTCCGTGTCAACGCTTCACATAAGCACAATGTGTAGCAGTATAGATAAAGCGGATCCAATATGCTGTGCTCATCTTGCAGTTCATTTTTTACTAACAATAATAACGTAAATCTTCGATCATCTTACAATTCAGATTCTTATATAAGTGATTTTGAACTTTAGATCTTATGTATTCAACTACAGAAAACTTCAGCTGTATTCAACCACAGAGAAAACAGCTGAACAAGGCAGAATATCTTCTACTTCTCTATTAACTCAGCAGCGACCCCATAGAGTCCTGTATGTCTTGACAGAGTTTTTTCTCTGTCCATTATCCTGTCTTCCTTTGTCTGGCAGGTTAATGAGAGTTGAGTAGTGTCCATCTGGGATCCGCTGTTGGTCACGATCCTCTTTATTTGAATCTGGCTCATTTGTGATGGCCTGGACTAGTTCAGTGCAGTAGCACGCGCAGTGCTAGGGAGTTGACTCCAGACAGTGTGGTATTTGATGTCAAGTGTCATTCACTCCCCTTATAATTAAATAAAATACCGGATTGGACATTTACTGAATCGGTAATGGCACAAATTATAGTGCTCTGGTTTTTGAGACAAGGCCAAACCAATCTAGTGGTTAAAATGGGATAAACAATGTACACTTGTCCAACATGCAGAAGGACCCTGTTTCTATTGTGATCACTAATCTTCCTGCAGTTTATGGTAAGGAGCAATTTCCCAGGGGTTCTTGAAAGACACATTTAAACACACAAAAAAATAAAGAGAGTGTGCAACTTTGTGAACAGTTATAAACAGTCATATTTTCATATGGCATAAATAGATTTATTGTACTTTGCTAACCCCCATGAGGCCTGCTGAAGTCAGTCCTGATTTATGTTGCCTTAGGCAGTTATCTTTGCAGTTTGACGTCTTTTCCCCGAGTGCTGTTGGTGTTTGTCGGGTTGACTAGTGAGGTCTACGCTGCAAACATGCTGATCTTATTAGGCCTCTTCGCTTCACTCTGCTATACGTCTCAGTAAATTCCTTCCCAGATGGTGAGTGTGCATCTGAGAATGCTTTGTATTCCAGCTAAAAATGGCTTCGCTTAATCGCATCTGGTGAAGGCAGTGTGCTGCACAGCATTAACTCTTGCGGTCATCCAACAGACAACGCAAGCCAGGGAGAGATCGGTGTGTCAACAAGTGTGTAGGTGCGCCACTCTTTACCTTAAGCCTGCGCGTAGCGTCCTTTTAAAAGATGGCACCAGTGACTTGATTGATTAACTCTGTAGGAAACACTGGGAATCCTGGACGGCCATCGTCAAGGCTTGGGTGTGGCATTTAACCTTGTCCTTGTCCACAATGGCAGTGTCTGTGTGTTCAATCATCCACAGCAGGCGGCTCAAAAGGGTCTTTGACGGTGTTGGGCTGTGAGGACATGGAACATCAGTTTGGTGGCGGATGTGTGTTTGTGTGTGTGTGTGTGTGTGTGTGTGTGTGTGTGTGTGTGTGTGTGTGTGTGTGTGTGTGAGTGAATATGGCTACTGTGTGGAACTTCGGACTGCAATGCGAGATAATGTAATGTAAAGTGGAAGAAATGCCAGCGTGTTCCTCATGCTAATTCCTAGATGTCAGAAGAGTGTTAGTGTTTTCGCAGTTGTTGGTTGATTGTGTCTTTGTTCACATATGTGTGTCTATGTGCAGGCTGCTGGTTGGTGCCCCGAGGGCGAAAGCTTTGACTGGCCAAAAATCGAAGGTGACAGGAGGACTCTACACATGTGACATGAGCTCTTCCTCCCCTGGCTGCACGAGAGTTATCTTTGATAATAATGGTGAGATATCTTCTGACGACGCTTTTCTGTTTTCTATTGTACTTTGCTTTTTGCTTTGTATTCATTTCGAAAATTTGCGTCCATTTATGCTCCTGCTGTCTTTCCCTGTGTAGAGAATACAGAGACAGAAAGCAAAGAAAACCAGTGGATGGGAGTGACAGTCAGCAGTCAGGGGCCAGGAGGCAAAATTGTGGTAAGACAGTTTATGTGAACATCTTCAGCTCATAATAAACAGCATTAATAAACAGAACTGTTATCAGTAAACGAGTAGTCCCTAGCAAATGAGTTCACACATTGCTGATTAAGATAATAAGTGCCAGGTAAATCCAGTACACCTACACTACTCGACACTACTGTCGCACAACTAGCAATGAGTTTCACAAAACCAGCAGTGTATTAGCTGTTCCTCTTTTGCTTGTAGACCTGTGCCCATCGCTATGAGCGCCGGAGCGGTGAATCCCGTGACATCATCGGCCGCTGCTACTCTCTGAGTCAGGACGTGAGAATTGATCCGAACTCAAGGGAGGATACACATAACTGGCATTTCTGTGACGGACGACTCAAAGGACATGAGATGTTCGGTTCCTGCCAGCAGGGCATCTCTGCTGCGTTCACCGACGACTACCACTACTTCATCTTTGGGGCTCCTGGAGCGTACAACTGGAAAGGTAGTCTAGAGTGTGTGTGTGTGTGTGTGTGTGTGTGTGTGTGTGTGTGTGTGTGTGCAGGCATGCTTTTACAACAGCATGGATCCATTGTAAAAGGCCTTACCGTATCCCCCTCTCTCTTGAAGGCGAGGTGCGCTTGGAACAGAATAACGACACTTTCTACGAGTTAGACATCTATGACGACGGTCCTTATGAGACGGGAGATGAGCGTCAAATGAAACCTCACCTGGTCCCTGTTCCTTACAGCAGCTATTTGGGTAAAATAATAAACATCTGTCTTTGGTTATTGCATTTACCAAGCATACCCAAGCACTTGATCGTCTTTGCGGGTTGTGCAAGCAATAAGTCCATCTCTCTTCCCCTCAGGCTTCTCTCTGGCCTCAGGAAAAAAGTTGACTAAAAAGAACCAGCTGACGGTGGTGGCGGGAGCTCCCAGAGCAAACCACAGTGGAGCAGTTGTGTTGCTGAAGAAAATCGAACTGAGCAAAAGGATGGAAAAAGAGTACATCCTGGAAGGAGAGGGACTGGCCTCATCCTTCGGCTACGATGTGACGGTGCTGGATCTGAACGGGGACGAGTGAGTGACGCGGGGCAACAAACGCAACCTGTAGCTTCTGCTTCACTTGTACTCATGAATATGTGATGTTTTTATCCGGTAGCTGGCAGGACATAGTGGTGGGAGCGCCTCAGTACTTTGAGAAAGATGGAGAAATTGGAGGAGCTGTCTATGTCTACATCAACAACGCTGGAAACTGGGACAAACCCACACGGACCAGATTAGACGGACCCAAGGACTCTATGTTTGGCTTGGCAGTGGAAAACCTGGGGGACATCAATCAGGATGGTTACCAAGGTGAGGATGCAACATTTGTGCGTGTATTGCTGGTCCTTCTTCATGCCCCTATAGTAAAGATAATATATGATGACTTTGTAAGTGACTGTTTTGTTCTTGTTGTCAGATTTTGCCGTGGGAAGTCCTTATGAAGTTAATGACAGGGAAGCTGTGGGTTCAGGGAAGGTTTACATCTACCATGGGTCAGCCACAGGAGTCATCCCTCAAAAAGCTGCACAGGTGTGTAACAAAAGAGCGGAAGACTGTCATCGACGGCATTGTGTAAAATATAAAATGGTTTGTTTTGGAGCCTTGAGTTTGGCACTTGGTCGTCACCTTTTTTTTTTTTTTTGACAATTTGACCATTTTTGGAGCCAGAAATCTTTAGGTGTCCACACGTAGTGACCATTGGTGGTATTGTAAGTAATTTCTGCACTGGCTTGACTTTTCAGGTCTTGTGGCTATGTCCATCTTTTTAACTGTGGTAAAATTTCATGTAAATTCCTTCAAATGTGTAGTCAAGAAAATAAAGTTTAAATTTCTGTAAATCTATTGACTACTATTGTTTGACTCTAAACGCTTTCAAAACATTTGGGCATACATAATGAAACATTCATATGTACTTGTCATAGTGGACTTGATTTTGCAAACTAATCCTATATTTGAATAAATAAATGCTGTACAGTAAGAGGTTGTAATCATAGTATGTGTACCTCTCGTGATAGGTGCTGTCCGGTAAAACAGGAGTCAAGATGTTTGGCTACTCTCTGGCAGGCAACATGGACCTCGATTGGAACGCCTACCCAGACCTGGCTGTGGGATCCCTCTCAGATTCTGTATTTCTCTACAGGTGAGTGAGCCAAGAAAATCTGCCGTCTTTCGTCATGCTTACCGAGGCGATCACTGATGACTGAGTTTTGCCTTCCCAGAGCTCGTCCTGTCATTAACATCAAGAAGGAGATCAAGTTCTCTCCACAAAAAATCGACCTGACCAAGAAGAACTGCGGCGAATATGTCTGGTAGGTGTTGTGTGTCTGGTGAAAGATCGGATATTGACGACTTCAATATTGAATCGTGAAGCACAAACATTATTATATAATCCTGCAGGTGGTTCTTTCATTATCAGTTGTATGTGGGGAAAAAAACTAATCTGTGCATAAACCGCATTATGTCCCCAGCTTGGAAGTTTCGGCGTGTTTCACTTACACTGCCAACCCCAAAAGCTACGCCCCTAAACTGAGTAAGCTGAACTTCATTTCTTTATTTGTAGTTTCTTTATTTAGGCAAAATATTATTTTCTACTGGAAGAACAAAATCCAACTGTCTTATTCTTCTGTAGCGGTGGACTACTCTTTCGACGTGGATGCTGACTACAAGAAGAATAATCTCCTCCCCAGGGCGACTATCCCCGATTCCAGTGGGAGCGTTGATATTAATGAGAAGGGAAAGGAAGTGTGCATTCAACGGCGACTCACCGTACAGGTAGTGAAAATCTCCGCCGCCGCTGCTGCTGCTGCTGCTTGTGACCAACGTGCGCTGTGGTGGTTTCGTAATGTTATACAATGTTGTCGTCCCAAAGGACAAGGTTCAGGACAAGCTACGTGGGATCCCCATCGATGTGTCCGTGGAAATCAAGAATTCTAAACGCAAACGCAGACAGAGCGCATCTCCTCAGCTCGCACCCGTGCTGGACGCCAGCGAGCCGACCCGAGCAGTGGTAACCAATGTGTTAACTTGCCGAAGCCCACGTTTTGTTGGTTGTGTCCTTTATTCTTTTTGTGATCTTTTATGCCTTTCATATGTGAATGTGTGCGTAGGTGCAATTCCTGAAGGAGGGTTGCGGCTCCGACAATGTGTGTCAGAGTAACTTGCAAATGAAATATCGCTACGGCTACAAGGAGACCGACAAAGACCCGTTCACTCCATTGGAAATGTAAGAGGATAAACTCACATACACATTTATTTGTACGTTTTTGTCTTGTGTTTAACAATTCATTGTCAAAAAATTTCTGTGTGAAGGGTCAACGACATGCAGGTGCTGTCACTCAGCAACCAAAAGGAAATCGTCTTGGAGATCACGGTGACCAATCTAAAAGGAGACGATGCCCACGAAGCCTCAGTCAAAGCCTTCTTTCCGCGCTCCTTGACCTACTCTACTTCCCGCACTGTCACTTATGTGAGTCTCTCTTAC
This sequence comes from Mugil cephalus, assembly GCF_022458985.1. Taxonomy (NCBI): domain Eukaryota; kingdom Metazoa; phylum Chordata; class Actinopteri; order Mugiliformes; family Mugilidae; genus Mugil; species Mugil cephalus. The sequence goes on along the minus strand of NC_061776.1, from coordinate 19,226,002 downwards.
TCCTTGTCAGTCCCTCACGCACATACAATGCTAGTTTGTGATCCTATTCGGGACCTATTATCGATTTCAGATGCCAGGAAACTGCAAAGCCAATACAAATGGTTCCATGGCTGATTGTGAGTTAGGAAACCCCTTCAAACGTGGCTCAGAGGTAAGATAATAATAACAAGAATCATAATTGACCCTCTCCTTTGCACACTGTTTGTTGATTTGTGTGTCTGTGTGTTTACAGACAACATTTTACATCATTTTGGGTACAACTAGACTGTCTCACAACACATCTGAAGTAGCGGTGGATCTCATGTTGGAAACGTAAGATTGTATTTGTGCAAAATAGCATTGATTACACATAGAGCACAACACCCCTGGAATACTCCTTGCAGTGCACTTACTTTAATGCATGCATGGAGTGAGGGGAACTATAATTTAGGACTGTCTGAGTTGATGTGTGTGTAAATGTTGATTTGACAGGACAAGCGAGCAGACGCTAACTCCTGTGAAGGCAAAGCTGAAAGTGACCATCATGTTGCAGCTGTCTGTTTCAGGGTAAGAAGCACACACACATACCTGTGTAGAAACCACACAAATATGCACTGGTTCATGCTTCTGACTGTGGATGTCTGTTTTTCCAGACAAGCCCAGCCATCTCAGGTCTACTTCTCGGGAGCCGTCAGAGGCGAGACAGACATAAAGACTGAAAGTGAAATTGGCAGCGCCATCACACACCAATTCAGAGTGAGTAGATCGTCTGACATATCTGTTTATTATCGTTAATCCAACGTTGTTCATCCTCTTGTTGGATAATCAATACCATATGAGTAAGGACAATGTTTCTTTTTTATTTATTTTTTTATACAGATAATCAACCTGGGAAAGCGCTTGACTGACTTTGGCATGGCCAGCCTCAACATCTACTGGCCAAGGTATACAAATAACGGAAAGTGGCTGCTCTACCTGATGGAGATCAGCTCCACAGGAGTGGATCCGATAAAGTGCACCCCCGAAGGGGAGATTAACCCTCTAAAAAAGGTCAGGAAAAACACCCCGTCCATGTATAGTCATTACTCTGTCTGAACCTTTATCTTTTCTACTTGTTATTTCTTTTAGCTGATGATCTACATGGTGGAATTTTACATTTATTCATTTCTCTGCAAGTAAATATGATGACTTTAATGCAATCGTGACTTTACATTTTCTGCTCTTCTGGCAGGAACTAGTTAACAAGAGGACGAGAAGAGCAGTAGAAAACACAGAAGAGGGAGCTGTAGAGGGAACTATTTCACGATTACTGCAGAATAAGAAAGCAGAAACTCTGGTAAAATCACACATAGTATTATATTTTATATATATATATATATATGAAAAATACATTTTTGAAAATGTTAATGTTCCTCCCTTTGTTGACAGTCCTGTGACAGTGGGGCAAATTGTGTGACGATAAAGTGCCCCCTGGGGGGCTTGGACAGTAATGCACTCATCACTCTCCACTCTCGCCTCTGGAATGGCACCTTCATAGAGGTAAAGGATTGTTTTACTCAGGTCTTATGTCATTTATTAAAATGGGCAAGAGCTGGTTGTGAGAATTAGTCTCGACTATCCTGAAAGGAGAGTGAAAAAAATGATTGTAATTAAATAACTAATTAAAAAAAATAAAATAAAAATTTTTGTATTGTAGGAAGGATTATTAGAACATGGGTTAGTTGATTTTTTTGTCACCCCTTTCCCCCTCTTTTTATTAGTAGTCCTAATTTATTAAAAAGAAAAAGAAAAGATGAGTGAATAAATGAAAGTTGTTGTTGTTTTTTTTTTTTAATCGGATCTGCTCCTCTTCTCTTTAAACAGGATTACTCAGAGATGCATCATGTGGAGGTGACAGTGAAGGCGTCTCTACACATTGATAGCACAAACACGGCGCCTCAAAATGCTGACACACAGGTAATTAAACATAACAGCAAAACGTGTTTTACTATCCTCACATCCCTGGACCCAAGAAGGCAGCAGCATCATTTTTTATGCCAATGTGCAGTTTTAGCTTAGTAAATGGCAATTTCAGAGCACTGCATGAACACAAAACTGAGATTTTGAGTAATATAAATGGATATTTAATATTTGACACTTTGGTGCAGGAGTCTTATTAATACTGATGTTTCTGACCAGGTGAGACTCACGGTGTTCCCAGAGAGGCGTGAAGCTCGGCATGGAGGAGTGCCGTGGTGGATCATCGTGTTGTCCATCCTGTTCGGGCTGCTGCTGTTGGCCCTGCTGGCTTTCCTTCTTTGGAAGGTAGGACGGAAGGACACAGGCCGCGTCCTGCTCCGAATAATAAAAAACCTCACGTTTCAGGAATTTAACTGAATTAAATCTCGCAGTCTGTCAAACAGCATTTACAAAACAGTTGTCCAGCACGTAACAGTTGTAATCTGCCTCTCCTCAGTGTGGAGTCTTTGACAAAAAGAATAAGGACGACTCATCAGAAAAAGAGAAACTGACGTCAAATGCATAAAAAAAAAGAGAGTGGGTAAAATTACCCGGCCTTCCTCAATGACTGAAACTTCTTCTCTGACTTCTTCTTGCTATAAAAAGTGCTGCTTTCTGGTACTAAGCAGGCAGTGGGCAATCCTCACACCGTGACTTGAATGTTGTTATAAACACTGACTGAATGAACTTGAAAAGTTTTCACACATGATGATGTGTGTTTACATGCATGGCCAGGGGAGGTGATGGCTGCTCAGAGGAGCACCGTGGGAGCTGATCTCATCTCTTGATTTCTCTATTTCTATTTGTTGCTTCACTTGGTCTTAAGGTGTTTTCTTCTCTACATTTAAAAACTGGGTACTGGAACATATTTCCTTTCTATCTACACCTTTAATGGATACAATGCATTTGGGGCCTGTGAATGAGACGCTAAATATCTCGTGCTGCTTTGCTTTCTTTGAATTTCCCCAACGGGGATCAATAAAGTATTATCTTATCTTTCTCTGAACGTCTTTAAATAGCCTTTTCTCAAGCAACGTATTGATTACGTTTTCCCTTTCTCCCCCACAGTGTGGATTTTTTAAGCGGGCCAAATATGAAGACAAGGTTCCCAGTTACAACGCAGTTCGGATCAGACGGGAAGAGAGAGGGATAAACTCTGGAAACAGGGAAAAGCTGGAAAAGAAGCCCTGGATTACAACCTGGCACGACAACGAACACTATTCATAACAACCTCGACGCCGCATAGATTCACTGTTGCTTACTGATGAACTCCTGGTCTCCCTCATGTTTGCTGCCCTGGCTTTGCACAGTGAGGACTGTAAATATCAAAAAAATAAAGAGTTCAAAACTCTAGTAGGACTAAATACGGGATCGATTGTTCAAGCTCCGGGGCCAATCTGATCTTGAATAAAGTATGAATCACTGGAGGTAGAGTCGGTGTGGGAGAGGGTCCTGCACAACTACTGTCTGTTAGAGGCTTGGAGCTTGTTTTGCATTCGATGTTGAGGGAGGGAGGGGAGGGACGGGGGTTTCTAAATGTTTATGAATGGATTTTTATGAATGTTTGTTTTTTATTATGTATTATTTCAAGGAGTACTTTGTTACGTGCTCCACATGCCAAAGAGTCATGCAATGCATACACAGGCGAGTGTTCACTTCCCTCGGTTTAAAAATGCTTTTTATTTTATTCTGTCTTGTGTTCTGTGCATCCGACTTAAACGCTGATGCACTTTTTCCCCACACTCAAAATGCCTCAGATGACACCGATACTGTAACTTATCCACAGCACTTAGTTTGTCACTGCAGAGCTCATCTTTTAATCACTGGCTGCAGATCGAGAAGAGTGTCGGAGCGAACAAGGTGTGTCTTGAATAAAAAAAAAAAAACATAATTAAATGCCATCATGTGTCCTCTTATGTGGTTAAAGCAGACTTGAATGAGAAAGTTTGAAGCATTATTTATTAATACATAAAAAAAGCATTTACAGCAAATACAGAGTGCACATTGTTAAATATTAAAATCATTCTAAGGATAATTTATATTTATGAATTAAAAAAAATCACTATAAGACAATTAATTCTTGCACACAGAAACAGATAAAATGTCTGAATTTTGAACTTTGGTGCTGGGGTTGATTTCTGGTTTAAAGATCCCAACTGGTGTTCTGTATCTTAAATCCTAAGATGTGAACAACAGGATGTTTGCAGTGGATCAACAGAAAAAGGTTCAAATGCTCCTGTGTGTGCGCGATGCTGCTGCTGGTGTATGTCTGACTTCACTGGCCTTTCCTTTACAAGAGCGACTCGGTTCTTACAGTTTTGCCGCTACGTCCGATTTCTGTTAGAGGCTTCTCCTCCACCACCGCCCTCGCATTCTCTTTGCCCTCACCCTCCTTGTCCAAAACTGCATTCTCCTTTTCCTGCTTTAGCCTCTTCTCTCCTTTCCTCTGTTCTTTCTCCTCTCTTTTCTTCATCTCCTTCAGCTTCTTTTTGAGGGTGGACCGGTCACTGTGGCTGCACACGCCCAGAGCCTATTGAGAAAGAAATGCACACTTATGTGTTAATTTAATTTGACGACAAATGTTCAACCACTTAATTTTCAGCTAAAACCACAAGGTAAATTGAAAGCTGCTCTTGAACCAATAGGAGTACAGACAAGGTCTCTTTTGAAAGATAACCCTCCCACCAGTAAAAATCTGTCTATGTGCTGCTACCACTGAGCTTGAATACCCCCCCCAATAATATTTACCTTCAAGATGATTGTAGCTTGGTGGTGTGGACTGGAAGACAATGCACCCAGTCTTTTACAGTTGTTTTTTTTTTTTCCTAAAGCTAGCGCCAGGTGTGCTGAGGATGGGCCAAAGACATGGTAAACAGTCGACCATTGGGTCAAGTGAGATATCCATCAAAAGTTCAGAGTTGTCTTGGTATGGCGGCGTGGCTAATACTTGCAAGCTAACTGAATGTACAGTAGAGATCATGTGGAACAATGCGCTTCATTATGGAGCAGAGGCTCGTGTGGAGTAACTACTGTATTTTACTGGATGGGATTTACTGGACCCTCGGCAACGTAACAGCGGAGCTTTATCTGCTCTTGGAGTACTGCCGTTTAAATGTTCTATTTGCAACTTGCCCGACGTGTGTTTACTGAACCTACAGCTATGATTGTATCCTGAAATGGTATGTGGCATCTTAATACCAAGAAATTCAAACGGTGTACAACATGGGTCTGCAAAGTTTTTCAGGTCAAGGACCCCAAACTGTTGGAGATTAAGTAGGGACCTCCTACCTGCTATGTATGTCCTATATTAAACTTGGCCTAATGCTACTTATAAATACACATTTTCACACATTCATGTTGACGTGTATTAAAGAAATTTGAATGTGGGGTGAAATAATATATATATATATATATATACACACACACACACACACACACACACACACACATAAAAATGAATAATCAACCAAAGATTTTGAAACGATCTGCAAACCACGAAACGGTCTGCAAACTGTGCAAACTGTTTTACTCTATAGCTCTGCCCCGTGTGTCTCTCCATTGAGCTGGGGGCGTTTCATGATGACGCATCTGTCTTTGTTTTTTGCAGCACGTACTTTCGTTTGCACCACATTCCTCTTTTTGTACTTTGTTTAGACTTGTGTTTGAGTTTATGATTTTCCATCGTTTCTGTACTTGAAGCTGAAACTTATTTGGTCATTGCTGTCCGTTTGGCCCGTGTCGGCCACTGTAGTGTACAACATGTTGGCACAGAGACGGGGCTGAGTTAATCCCCGATTAAGTTGCATATAACAACTGGTTAAAAAAAAAAAAAAAATCAAATCTTTGGCAGAAACAACTGAAAACATTTTTTTTTAGCCTCGTCTCCTCTCACCTTCAGTTTCTCACTGTCCATGTTGAGCAGCTGTGTCCCATCCACACCTTTGGCAGCAAACTCTGATGTGTATTGATCCATCCTCATGGCGATCAGCCACAGACACACCTGCTGGCTGTTCCACTCCAACACCGGTCGACTTTGCCACTGGTGGTTGTTGTTGGTCGGGACTGGATCATCGTCCAACGTCTGACGACAGACGTAAGTAACAAAGTAAATCAGAGGAATCCGGAAAGAAGAACGCGCTTGGAAAAACTGACGAGACAAAGAGTGAGAGTGGAAAGGAGGGAGCAAAAGGTAAAGGAGGACAGACTCACCTCGGTGGAGGAAAAGGCGAAAGTGTGAGAGTGTCCAGAAAGGGAGTGATCAGAGACATGACCCACCATGCTGGAGCTGCCCACTGGGGAGCCAATACTCTGGAACCAATAGAAACAATCCTGGGCTGTCTACATACTTAAACAGGTGCTCCATGCTCACCCATGCATGTGTGCTTATTTTAAAACCTATTTGCCCAAGATATATCTGGACCAGAAAGCTTAAATATGGAAAAAAGGAGCTCCCTCTGACTTGGGGTACACGCGAGGCAGCTCGGCGTCAGCACACAGCAAGTCTCCTCTTACCTGATCTCTCCTGCCTGTGGTGGTCAGGTACGGCAAACTGCTGCTGGACACAGACCGAAGCCGCTCCCGGATCTTCTCGCCTTCTTCCCCTTTTTCTCTCCCTCTGTCTCCGAACCAGGGAAAAGGCAGACAAGAGGGCATGGAGGTGATGGAGCCCGTGGGAGATACTCCAGATGGCTCATCTACCAGGTCACCACACGAGCCCCTGGTACAGGATAGCAGAATTTTAATCAAGAGAGTTTCAGAAATTTCAGCAAAATTAAAACCCTCCTTATATGGAGGGTTGGGTGGAGTGTTAAGCTGAGCGGGGCTTCATATACATTTTCCCTCAATAGAAGACATGCATTAAAATCTGCTTCCAAGAGCCTCAATTCTTTCATGATCTTCAGTTTTTACCCATGAATTAAATGTGCACAGACATATTTGAATATTAAACTGAGCTTAAATACAATCAGGGGTTTTACACAACTGCTGTGTGGATCACGCGTCTGAGCACTGTATGTGTGAAATTCACACCTGCTGTTTGTCGACCGTCTGCTGTGCTTTTCGCTTCTCCTTTTGCTGAGAGACTTGCGAAGGCCACTAAACAAACAAAAAAATAAATAAATCAGGAAAAGTATAAACAGAAATGCTACGTTACACCGGCAAATGTAACAAATAACCAGAGCTTTGCTGTGGCTGAAGGGGGTGAATTGTGAATTATTATGACCTTTACACAGAGAAATGTGACAAATATTTCAGTGATTTCCTCCAAAATTTAAGCCAACAGAACAGAATCCCTCTACCTGAGGTCAGGAAATTTCCTTTTGGATTTTCTGGACGCCGAGGATTTGCACGGTGAAGGAGTGTCGGTGTGAGTGATGTAGACGGGAGGGGTTTGGAAGGAGCTGTTCAGAGGCTGAGGGCTGAACACGGGGGCCGACGAGGTGCTGGACAGGTCGTTTCTGATGCTTGGCACCGCCATGGGAGCAGGCAGCGACTGTTGGCCGTCCTGGGGCTTCTGGACTACGCCTTCCTACAAAAACGAGACAAAGGTGTCGGCTGGAAGACACTCCCCCCCCCCCCCCCCCCCCCAGCGCCGTCTCTTACCTCCTGCTTTTTGAAGCTCTCTCTGAGTTTGTCTCGTGAAGGCGGGTGCCGCTTGGCTTTCTGGGCCAGCTGAGCTCTGGCGAGCTGAGCGCTGGAGTCTAGTCGTCCTGTATCAGGAACTGGGATGTACCAGTCTGGACCTGGGACACGAAGCCCAGTCAACCAGACTCCTTAGTCAACCAGATTTCACTCAATCACATCAAAAAAAAAAAAAAAAACTTTTGAATTCCTCCTGTCCTGAATCCATTTAAAACATTTAACGTCAAAAACATTTAAAAAGACAACCGATTCAAAGTGACATGCTGTCCCATAAGCAGCATGCGTCATCTATGCACTAATACTAATCTGGGAGCAGCAGCTTAGTTTGAGCCTTTTGCTCGACTAAAACAACGTGTTGGCTCGCAGACAGAATATGACGGAGGATTCTGCCTCTTCTGCTCTTGATTTGGACCGTTTATCAACCAAAGGTCACTCCAATATGATTATTAAATATTATTCAGACTACAAGCGGAAAACAGAAAAGCGTCAGGTACAAAAACCTCACCCCCTGCCTACAAGTTCACCATATTTCCACGAATATACCCTGTATAGAAATTAACAGGCGCTTACCTGCGACTGAAGAGTCCACAGAGTGGTTTTTCGTCTGGGGTGCAGGCTCTTTTATCCCTAGCTGTGCCATCTGCGACGTACAGTGTGAAAACAATGACTACAGAGCAACAGCGGGTTCAGTGAAATAAACCCATGAAGGATTTCTCCTCTCACCTGGATTTGCAGCCTTTCAACAGTCTCTCTGTGCTGCTCGTCTCTTTCCTCCATTTCTCTCCTCAAATCTGCCTCCCTTTTCTCCCTCTCCTCCTCTCTGGGGACACATCACGTGAAAGGGTTTAACTCCAAATGTGCGTGGGGAAGGAGTCTAGCCCAATTGTAAAGCACACTCATCACTGAATAATATTACACACCACCAGTGAGGTCACCAACTTTTCATAAATACCTGCTCTGGTATTCTCTGACTAGTCTCTTGGCCTTGCTGTATTTGATCTCCAGGCTTTCAGACTGGCTCTGGGCATCAGCCAGTCGCTGGCTCACAACTCTGCATAGTGTCTGGGCCTCCTGCCAATACCTGAAAAATACCAAAAAAAAAAAAAAAAGTGTCATCGACACCTTGTCTGCCAGCATCTTTATTTTGTGTATTAACAGGATTATGGTTTTCTTTAAGCGGCAGAGAAACAGGATGTGTCGGCTTCAGCAAAATCCCCCTCAGCGACCTGGCTCTAGAAACTTCACAGCTCCATACTTCTCTAGTTTGTCAGCTTTCTCCTCTCCATCCTCTGCTCTCTGCTCCAGCTCGGTTCTCTGGCTCTCCCAGCAGGCTTGGAGTTCCTCCCAAGCTTTTAACTGGGAGACAAATGGCAGATATTCATGAAGGCCTTTATACACACACACACACACACATTATATGCATAAGAACGAGCTTTTAGTTGTTGGACACACACATCAAGAACCACTGAACGTCCATCCAGTAAACTCCTTCATTCTCTTATTTCCAGATCCTTCATACAACAAACAGCAACGCCAGATTTTGCCTCCTGAAAGGCCATCGCCAGCCCAGTTATGTCACAGTGGTGACTGCTTCAAGGCAAAGGCAGGAAAGCAGGGCTGACGGGGAGGAGTGTTGGAACGGGGCCCGTGTCCTAATAACTCCACACTGAGCCATCTCATACACAGTTAAATGGGTCAGACCGTTTCCAAATTTGGATGCAAAAGGTAGTGTATTAAAGTGAGTTCAGTTATTGGTTCGTGGGTGTGTGTGTGTGTGTGTGACGGAGAGATCTCAGTCTCAACGGAGCGACCTACCTTTTCCCTAGCGCGCTGAAGTTGGCTCGTTCTTCTCCGCAGTTTTGACTGAAGCTATAAACACACGTAGAGCAATCAGCGTGGGATTACAATTCATGAAATGTGCAGGATACTACAATGGTAGTAAAGGTAAATTGTAATTACTTTTTGATATTTCTTTTTATGAATTTAGTGAAGTACCTGCTGGAATTTGAGGCAGAGCTGGCAGTTGTCCAAACTGGAGAGCACAGACACATCCACATCCTCCTCCTCCTCCTCCTCCTCTTCTTCTTCTTCTTCCTCCTCTTCAACCACTGAGCCGTTCTCTGACATGCTGCCATCATTGCCCTCATCCCTCTTCATATATAAACACAAACAGAAAAAATACAGTGAACCGTCGAAACAATCCGGAACTTCCGCTCCCCTTTAAGACGACGCACCTTTCCAGTGTGCGTTTTATCCATTTCCAGGCTTTCGTTGATCAGTCGCGCAACCTCGCTCTCCACCCCCTCCTTCTCTCGGCCAATCAGAAACCTGCAGAAGGACAGAGGAATCAGTCAGGCCCAGGTGCGGGCAATCACGCCCGTCCCAGAACACACTCGGGCAGGTAGTGCTGCTGGGCGGCTTTCTGCACGGAAGACATTGTGATTTGTTAAAATGCAAAAACGCAGGTGTTCCTAATAAAGGTTCATGATGGCATGGTAAGTCAGTGAGCCAACATGCACAAGAAGCGGACAAGTGGAAACACCAAGACCCTCATTAATTGTATGATTATTGCGGCCTAGAAATTGGAAATCCTGAGCTTGTGGTGAAGTCGTGTACACCGTTTGTGAAAGTATTAACTACTCTCTAAAAGATGCATTTAAGGTCACCGACATGCCTAATTTTAAAGGTGAAAAGGAATTCCATTTAAAAAAAAAAACTGTTGAACATATAAAAAGTCTAAATATTGTGAAGGATATCAATATACTACGATATACATTATAAGGTTTGCCCAGTAGGATCCCAGATCTCCATTTGGAGGTGCAGATGTATTCTTTTTTTTGTCAGCTCTGTAAAGTATTTATCATGTATGGACTGATTAAAACATGCAAATCAACCTGGAACCGAGAAATATTTTTAACTTTAACTGTTTCATCTTTAAACAACTTCACTTCTGGAACAAACGTTTCAGACGTCTTAGAAGTGACATATCAACTCAAACACAAGGCCAAAAATACACACAGTGCCCAGTTTCCATATACACATTCTTCAAAGTGGAAGCAATGTACTCTACAGACATAGTGGGAACATTATAAGAAAACATGGACATCAAAGACTAAATAAACCTCACACACACAAAAAAAACACCATCACATTGTAACTTACTTGACGAGGCCTGATGTATTCTTGAGGACTGTGGCTGCAAACAGCTGGGACACTCCTACCAAACTCACTCCATCCACCTCCACTATCTGGTCATTCACCTGAATCCTAACACATACACAAAGGCAGTAGAGGGTGCTGTGTGTTGGATGGGTTTCTTTAAATTTTCATCCAGCCAACCGATGTGGAAGCTCACCTTCCATCCTTCTGAGTTGCTCCTCCTTCCGTGACCGTCTTGACAAAGATTCCCAGTTTTTCCAGTCCCTGGTCGGCCCCCACACCCATTCCTATGATACTGATGCCCAGTCCATCGTCTCCTAGAGGGGGGAAAAGAGCAGGTAGTAAAGGTCCATGTTAATATGTATGTGAGTTGAGTTGGTAATGCCACAAGAGAGGAACGTGTTTGGTTTAAAACATCATGTACCCTTTTCTATCTCCACTGGAAAGACGTTCATCCTGTCCACTCTCTTCTCCAGCTCAAACTCAGCCGAGGCGGACACTGGGTCGATATCCTCATTGTGTCTGTCGTAGTCTGCGTTGGAATACGTGCTGTACACCTGAAAGTCCACACAATTAATGTCCCCGCAGCTTAGACTGATGTCAGATTCAGGCCTACTGAAAATACTGTTTTATGACTTCGTATCAGGTAGCTACACGTGTTTCACCGTGAACAAACTGTGAAGAGAACCACCTGCAGCTATTGACACTGTTCATGTCTGCAAATATGTCAAGTTATATGAGAGAATCAGAGAGTGAGAAATTCAGAAAGAAAATGGTACAGGTACAATTATAGGAATGCTACAAATCTCAGTGTACATGCAGCAAGTGACAGTTGCAGTGACTGCTACTACAAGAGTTTGTTTTGAAATATTGGACACCAAGGATTCTTTCCCCCTCTACATTTTTATGAAGTCAGCTCTGAGCTGACAGAATGAAGCATGCAGGGTCTTGCCTTTCCTCCTCCCCTAATGCATTGGAAAGTAGAAATCGCTTTGGGCTAACACTTCTCTGTACAGCAGCTGGAGCTGACAGTCACACGGATCCACAGGTTTTTGTAAATATATATAAGACAAGTGACCATGCAGCTGTTACTAGAGATGTGAAAGTGTGTATTTTTTCAGATTTTCCTACCTTGATTGGTGCGGAGGAGAACCTGACCTTCCTCCTTGCAGCATCCTCCTCCTCCTGCTTGGTCAGTTCAGGCACACCTGGAATTTCCTCATACTCCTCTAAAGGCTCATTTTCTGTACAGTCTTCTCCTAAAGATGGCGAAAGCTCTGGATGAGACTTTGGTTCCTGTTCGTACACAAAAGCCTCGTTCTCGATCCCACGGATTGCTGCAGCTCCTGCCTGGTCCTCTTTTCCTCCTTCTCTATCATCACCCACATGCTTGATCTGAGTGGCAAGCTCCTCTTTTCCAGTCATTCCCTCCTCTCGTATGCATTCCTTCTCTCCACTTCTCTCCGTTCCATCAGGTTCCCCGTCAACAACCGCCTCTTGCACCACGACTCCCTCTTTCACTTCAACACTTTCTTCCACTTTTGCATCCATCTTCACGTCTCCTTCTCCGTCAACCCATGCGAGTCTGTTCTGCTCCTCCCTTTCACCCTCCCGTTGTTCATTCACCTGCTGATACTTGTCTTTTCTGCCTTCACTGCCGTTCTCAGTCACTCTTTTCCTCTGCGCACCCACTGATAACTCTTTCTGGTATTCCTCTGAGGAAATTCTTAGTTTATCTTCTCCTGGTGCTGTTTCCACTCTGGGTTCCTCAAACACATCATCCACCAGGGCCTCCACACTGTCTGCTGCAGCTTTGTTCAAGTGCTCTTCCGCGTCACTCTTAAGCTTATTTTTGTCCTCTTTCCACTCCTTCTCTTCTCCATTCTCATCACTTTCTGATGACTCATTCTTTATGTTGACTAGTTCTGCCCTCAGTGTCTCCTCGGGAGTCAAGTCAGGGTCAATAGTTGCTCCTTCTTCCTCTGTTGGCGATCCTGTGGTTGGATCGAGATTGTCATGGCAGGAAAGAGATTTGTTGTCTGCTTCACTGAGGTTGTCCAATACGAGAGATTTAAGGTGCCTTGTCGGCGACACCGCTGCAGGAGGATTCAGCGAGGAAATATTTACGATATGGTTTATGGATTTGTCTTTAATGGAGCCATCCTCTGCTGAGCACATCTTATTCCCGCTTGCCTCTTCTACAATTTCCACCTGGTTGACTTCTCCTTTCCCATCTGCCTTTCCTCTGCTCGTCACCGATTTTGAAACCTGTCCTCCGACATCCATCATCTTGGTCTCAAACAACTTCCTGGTCACAGAGAACTTCTGAGCCAGAGCTGCTCTGTCAATATCTGATATTTCCTCTGCCCTTGCTTTATCCTGTAGGGGTGGTTCTGGAGTAGAAGTACTTGTTACAGTACTCAGGACAGACGAGGAACTTATGACTGGACGCCTGGGTCCAGGAAAAGGCGAGGTTTGGAGCTGCACGGTAGAATTTTGTGGAGAAAGAAGGGGTGTGGACCCTGAACTCAGCACCGGACCACCATCCTGTCTCAACTGCTGGCTGTCCATTTGAAGGAAAATGTTATCTCTGATCTTTGGCCCCCTGGTGCTGGGAATCCTACCTCTGATGCCTGTTGAGCTGCTGGTGCTGTTGTGGGACATCATGGGATCTGACAGGCTTGTTGGCAGCTTGGTCCCCGGTTTTAGACTGATCCCAGCGTCAAAGGAGCATTTGATCGCATGGAAGTCGGACTTGTAAGTTATCCTGTGAGGGGAGGCACTTCGGCCTTTGTTGTCTGTGCGCATCATTTAGGAACAGAGTTTTTCTGAAGAAAGAAGGAAAACACTTGGAAAAATGCAGAGCTGGTAGAGAATGTCTGAGGATTTGCTGGTACTGGTTTGCTGGTGGTTGCAATAAGGCAAGAAATGCTTGATAACAGAGCCGGGGTTTTAAGAGTTCACTGCATTTGTTTGATGACAGCAGGTGACAAGGGAGGCTCTTGGGGAGGAAACACCATGGTCAACAGGTAGTCTTCAGATTATTCAATTAACCACCGCCACAGAAATCTCCTGAAAGAGATGGGTCGAGAAAGGGCAGCACACTACAATGATTAAAGTGAGCAGGCACAGTTTAGCAGGACAGTGAAGTACAAGGCAATACCTTAAATTTGCTGTAGAATCTGCACGGTTTACTATTTCTGTTTCTGCACACTCGAATGGGAAAAGGAAAAACTCTCCAAGCCCTCAGTTTAAACCGAAAAAACACACAATCAGTGAGATTACTTACGGCGATCACTATCGCAGTTTTAGCAGAACACACAGTCACGTGCCATCGGACGATTTAAACTTGTGAGCACCGTTAAAAAAAAAACAACCAAATTGTTCATAGTAGTCATTTTTGTTTCTCAGGTGTTTGGCACAGGTATTCACAATTACCTTGTCGGCAGTCCTGACAGGTCAATCCATACGTGCGCGTTCACACGCCGTGGGAAAATGTAGGAATTGAGGGCACGGGAACGTGCATGGCAAATACGCGCATTTGTATACCACCGTTCAGCTTATTCTGTCCTCGATGTCTGTCGTTATTGGCCAAGTAAAGTTCTAAAGCTAGCATCAAATGCTTTGTTAATCAAATTTGCCAAGATAGAGCTTCAGAACTGGTTCCTGGGTGGCACCGTAACGTCAGCTTTCTTCACAATACAACATAACATTGCCGCGATATCGTTTTGCATTAAAAGCAAAGCGGCACGGTTGACTAAAATGTCAGAGACTGATTTTTACGACGGCGCGTGAAGGCAGCGGATCTCACTAACCTGGCTGCAGTTTAAAGGTCGCAGCAGGCTCCGCCGTCCAAAGGTCAGCACCGAGTAGCGCTCACACTTAAGTAGCATATCATAATTAATGATAATGATGTTAGCGAGTTATCTCCTAAACTTTCCCCGTACAGCTTTACCACTGAAGGACTGTTTGTTGTCAGCCTTGCTGATGACTCTCTCGCTGAGATAAATACAGACAGATGGCGACTCATGTCTCTAAATACTGTAAATGGATTATCCCGCTGTAATCCTGTGTAAACTACTCCAGTAACTGTGAAACACTGACAGTGAATGGGTACCAGCTCTGGGGCAAGTCAGCCTACATTACAGGAGCCAGGTGTAACATCTGCTGAATTGTCCTATTGTGTGTTTAGGTTGAGTAGGAAGGCTTAACATGTTGGTCACTGGTCACTCCTGTCATAGTTTCTGTGATAAGTGACCACTGAGAGGCTAATGCAGTGCTAACGATGTCATAAAACACACTGCTTCCTTTACTTGTGCCTCTCAAAATTGCCAGTAACTCATATTTCGGTTGCTTCCACTATAATCTACTCCATAGTAAACTTCTGTGAAGCATGCAGGACAGCGGTGCGTTCACTTACCTTTACCTGCCTCTCAGCATCTCTGTCAGCGTTGCTGTCCTCTGTGAGAAACAGTGTCACTCTAACAGAGCCCCTCCGGAGCTCAGAGACAAGATTTCCCCGAATATTCACCTTTGTGCATGACGCCAGTCGGCTGGATCTCCCTCTGTCTACCTGTTAGTGTGTATGTGTGTGAGGGAAATGGTAGCAGTGATGCAGCACCTGCGTATGCTTGTGTGCCTGCCTACCTGCGATGCCTGTGTGTGAGTCGGTGCAGTACCGACGTCTGTCTGTCTGTCTGTGAGGCTGGCTCTCGTGGCAGGTGGACCCGACTGGACTGGAGCAATCCGCTCGGAGCCGGAGAGCGGTTCCACTCGCTGTGACCTGGATCTGACTGGAGACCATTGTCCCAGGTGGCACTGGGACCTAGTTGATATAAATACTAGCCAATCACAAAAGCCTTCTCCTGAATGAGGCTAGCCAAGGGAAGGAGGGAGGGGAGAGAGTAAAAGCGAATTGAAGTAGAAGTTGAAATTGAGGGAGTGATGTCAGAGTGGGTGGCAAAGTAAATTTAGAGAGGCAGCCTCCGAGAGGAAGTGTGCGATGCAGAGTGGATGAAGGATGGAGGCAGAAATTTAACCTGGGATGTGAGAGGCAGCAGAAACGTGGTGGTCATGAATGAAGCCGTGCGGGTAGAGAAAAGAGCAAGCTGCATTTATGACACGTGATACGCAATAGCAAATCCTTTCTATTTAACTGCTCTATTTATGGTAAGGTACAGGGATCTGTGCGCGCTAACAACCCTCAACCGCAAGCAGGGTTCACCGGCAGCAGGTCACCTTGACATCTTACAGAAGTTTCTGTTCTCGCCATCTCATAATTTGGAAGCTGTGATAGTCAACCCACAAGGAGGCTACTCACAAAAGTGGCAATCACTATTGAGGTTGGGTGGAGGGAGGCTCGCTATCTTCAAATTCTAATGAGTGCTAAGAAATCTGTGTCAGATCTTGTTGCTCATTAGCGGATTTTACTTGAGGCCCCTTTTCTGACTGATACATCAGACGGTGGTATTGATCTCGGGTGCTGCTAATAACATGTATAATATGTAGGCTGCAAAGCGACTGGAAACTGCTAGAAATGCTGCACGTACAGTTCATTATGTTGTTCTATATTTAGTCCACCAGAGAGCGGTGAAAGCTATTTTAACTCTCAGGATATGTCTCGAAGATTCATATGTGTTTGGACACAGACACAGTTTTTGTTATTTTAGCTCTTTACCATAACATACTGTAGTCATAGTTATACAGCAGACACAGGCGTAAACTGCTGATCCTCTGCTTCAACTTGGAAGTATTCGCATCCAAACTGGAGGAAATCTTTTACATTAGCTTTAAAAGACTTTTAAATTTATTTTAAATACCCTAATGTCATGGTCTAAAAAGTCAACACAATCATGAATACGATGTTCATTTTTACCACCATTTGCAGGCAATGACTGCTTGAAGTCTGGAACACATGAAAAATACCAAAGCTTCGCAAGGCCTTTACTATGTGTTATTTGAAACCACGTACGCTCATGCGCCACACCGCCTCCTGCAGTTTGATCTAGTTATGGGATTAAAATACATGTAATGTAATGTTGTGATGATGTTAATATCTCAGTAAATCCAAATTTAGTTTTTAACTAACTAATTTCACATGTTTTATTGAGATGCTGCTACACCAACAACGTCTGTGATATTTAATAGTCAGGTTAGAGGGGACAGATGCTGACTTTAGTGTCTGATAGTGGATGATATCAGCTGTGTGTGTGTGTGTCGTCATGTAGGCAGCATTTGGCAGACGGCCATGCCCCATATGGCAGTTTTCTGTTCAGTCAACCCTATTTAGAGTTTTCCAGTTCCGTGGGGGAGTTACGTTCAATCCTCTGAACATTTAAATGCAACGCCGCACGCGGTCTCTCTGCATGACAGCAGTTTAAATGAGCAAAGCTGTAGCAGCTCTGCAGCTGTGCTAAGTTTACACATTCCCTTGAACGCTGCTGATGTCTTCCTTAAGTTGCGCTGGTGGTTCTATAACTGTAAGCGCAGATAGCGCCGCTTTGCGCATACGTGTGTGCACTGCACACTGGTGGTGGTTTAATCCCGCGGAGCTTAGCTGGTGGATTTCATGTCGTGTCTTCAGGAGGTTCAATGCTCTTTCTTTTTGTGATGGAGCTTTCACTTCCCTGTGTTTTTCAGAAAGGACGTCTTAAAAATAGAACGTTAGTCTTTGTGGGACAGCTGACACTGACACACACACACAGATACACACACTCACTTTTAACAGTCTGGTGAAGACTTATTCAATCGCCCTCCAGTGCTACAGTCATGTCATGCGTGTTGAACTACCAATTTAAACAGATGCAGCAAGGCAAGCGTAAGCATCTACACACACACACACACACACACACATTCTCAGTTACAACAGGTGCATTTACACGTTCTAATACACCAGCAGAACGAATGACTTTAATGCTTTCAGTGCGCAGGATGGAGGGAGAAAACGAGTTAGATGCATCCCTCATGTCTCATTTAGTCTCATTTATCATTTAACAGACAGCCCCTGTCATCTTATTTCTGTCTCATGTGACATGCTTTTCCAATGCAGAACATTTTCAATCAAATTGAGTGTCATGGTATAAACTTTTGATAAGATTTTAACAGATATACAAACATTTAATGACATTTAATGTTTTTCCTGGGTTGGACTTAATGCATTCTTTATGGACATAAGGACAGAAACAACTTCTTAACTGATTGAATTAATTCGACCAAAAATTTGGTCCAGTGCTCCACAACAGACCCACTCTAAAGAGTGGAGTGATTTCAGTTTGGTTGAATAAATACTACTCATTTAAATGTAGACAGTTGCCCCTCAGAACCTTCTCAAATCCTCTTACACATTTTGTTATCCTTCCTCTCTGTCGTGCTTTGGACAAAACACACGCTCTGGAACATATAATATAGTTTTCAGCAGCACTGGATGCTCAGAACCTCCCTGCTCATCCACATCCTCCTACCCTCCCTGTCTTTGCTGCAGTGGCTGCGGTCATCCCGGTGACAGGCTACATCTCTGCTTCTGCTGCCTCTCCCTCATCACTCAGGTTGAAACAAGACACATAAAACTAACCCTGTTTTTTTTGTAACTTTTCCCCCACCTCACATGAGACCTCCTTCAAGGCCACAGCAGTTGCCTCTTACACTGATCTTTATTTAGTCACTTCAAAGCTACAGAACACAGCAGCTTGTTTACGCCATCTTGACTTATATAGCAGGCTTAATACTGACACGGCTCTGATTTCTGGCTTCCCTTTTCAAACCACATTGATCGTTATGTTACATTTACATTATGATACAGTCCTTGTTGACCTGTCAGGACATTTTAGAGACCACATATCATACCGCCCCAATTTTTGCATGTTGCCAAATTTATGCCACCTTCATGCTGCCTGCTGTCTCTCAGTGCTTCAGAAGGTGACGCTTTCCAAATGAATAGGTGCAGAGAGCCCCCCTGTGCATGACACTGAGTGATTTTCAATGTAGGAGGCAGAAAATATAGAAGAAAACAGAAAATGATACTCCAAACATAAAGACTTTGCAGTATCCCCAGTTACACTATTTAGGGTTAGGGTCGGGATTTCAGAGAAGATAGACAAGCTGTGCAACATTTGATAGTTTTCCTCTAATTTTGTCCATGTTTCAGTGATCATACTAGATCATTTTGAAGCTTTAAGTGGTGGCTCTGGTTGTTCTTGACACCTTGGCAGTGAATTAATTGTAGTGTTTTGGTACCTTAGAGTGAAATCTGAATATCTATATAGTGAGATGCAATTTCAAAAATGGTCAAAGAGGTGTCGTACGAGTAGAGTAGAGGCAACCTACCTGTCACTCAAAGTGGTCACATCCTTATTTATTAATAGCTTGCTAATACTTTGACACTATTTAAAGAGGTGAATTTATATTATATTTAATTTAAGTTTGTATGCATGGGGTTAATGAACTATAGAGATCACAGATGATTTTTGCAGAAGACCATAAACATTTATTTTTACTGTAAAGTAATTTACAGTAATGTACATTTTAACATCAAGGTCAACTAACATCAATTCGAGGAACTTCAGTTAGCCTAGATTCTGGTTGGCCCCAGGCAAAGATGTATGTGTGCTGCCCTTTGAGTTCAAACTAGTGAAATCCCTCACTGGGCGGATAGAATGGAGCCCCTAGAGAGAGCATTGCCGATGCAATGCAGAGCCTTCATATGTTTAAGGGGGTTTACGGTCGTCATTGCAAAATATGTCAAAGGATAGCCATCTGAGGCCATTTGTTTATCATGGGGCCTCAGACAATTGCTTGCTGTCTCACCTGTCCTGACAGTGTTCCCATGGCAGTTTTGGCCTCTTCTGAGGTTGGTTTCATATCTCATAAATAGACTTCAGCCCTAGGTGGCAATAAAGCCTACACCCTGGTCCTTTAAAACTGGTGTTAGGGTTGCTTATTGTATGTGTATCCTCATCCCACCCCTTCCCTTCCGGGGAGTGAGGTGACTTGGACACCCAACCGTAACAATTGAGTATTTTGGTGAATAGCAGTAAAAAGGGCTAAGGTAATCTCTCAGTGGTTGAAAGTCTCGCAGTTGTGTGGTGGCAGCATGGAGGGGGGGTGACTCCAGGTCGCTGGAACTCATTGTTCAGCCTTCTCTTGTGGGCCTAACTTAAGAAAAAAAAAAACGATGAAGAGTGGTGCCCACTTGAAAACCCAATGATGAGTTGCGTACTGCCTACTGCTGTTGGCTAGGCTAGCTACCCGGTGTCTTCTTGTTGGTTGCTAGTTAGTAGCTGACTGCTAGCCTGCTAGTCAGTTTTCAGCTGGACTGGGCTTCTTAAAGTATTTTGTCTGGGATCTTGGCTCAATGGACTGTAACATATTATCCTGTGTAATAAGGAATTGCCTCAAGTTTATACTAAAACAGCCCCTGAGCTAGTCAGAGACATATTCTGAGTCAAAGAAGGGCAGGAAGGTTACCCTCTCCGTACAATGCGTATTTACCACCGGTTTTAAACCACCTGTAGTCTCACTATCACTATATTCTAATAATGGTTATATTGTAACAATGGTATTGCAGTATTTACTATTATTTACAGTATTTATTATTCTTTTAATATGGTTTAACATAAGATAGCTGGTCTGAATTTTTTTTTTTTTTTTTTTTTTTTTTTACTCATTACATGACTTAAGGTAAGGTCATGTAAATTAACACACGACACACGTTACTATTTTTTGTATTCTTTCCTATTTTCTTGCGTTACTGCTGTTTGTGTTCTCTTTAACTGTCCTCAAAAAGGACATTAAGGCAAAGTGTCACACATCCTGCCACGGCGAGGGCAGCAGCAGCAGCATCATCCAGTAGTGGTGTGAGGCAGCTCCGAGCGGAGGGGAGGGGGCGCAGCTCACATTCATTAACGACCACCACCGACAGCCGGGAAGCCTCCTCCTCCGGTAGCATCACCACACAGCCGGGGAAGATGGTCGCGGTGCAGACGTCTCCCAATTCGTCTCCGTCGGCGGAGTGGATCTGCTGTCTGGACAAAAGGTGGGTGAAGGCACGACACGACCCGCTGCCACGCCGCGCATCCTCACGCGGCTGAGATTGTGTTTTCTCAGCCGCTCTTTCATTCATCCGCGTCAACGTGATTCATCGGAACCGGCGGTCGCTGCGTGTGCGAGTGTGCAGCAATAATATGATACGCCTCATTTTTTTTTCATTTTTTTTTTTTTTAGCATACTGTAGCTATCTGTTATTCCCACTGATTAGACTCACCTCGTCCAGTCATTGTGAGGGCTGCACCGCATAACAATACACACCCTAGTATTTTTTCTTCTTCTTCTTCTTAACCCACGTTTTTGTATCTCTCCGGTCAAAAAGGCGTTGGTGGCTTCGAGGTACACTGGGGTGTCTCTGCACTGCATGGGCTGTGAGAGATGGCTGATGAGATGCACATGGTTTGTGTCTGCCTGCTTAAATTAGGTGGCTGTAAAAGAAAAATGAAATAAAATAAAACAACTGTGGAGTGCATGTCAGAGATTTCCTGAGAATAAAGAGGCAGGACAAGGCACTGTTTTTTCTTTCTTCTTCTTCTCTCCATACATGTCACATTGCAGCATGTCAGGCTGTATTCGCCTGGTCTGCCTGCACATATTGGAATAGCTGGGCAGCCAGCTATTAACACCTCTTATCATTAACCATTTGAAAGGTGCATTGATTATTAATTCTGTCTGTCCGTCCCCTGCCTGTCCAATTACCAGCAAATGTCTCAGGTCTGCATAGTGTCCAAGGGAGAGGCCTTAAATAAATAAGATGAAGGAGAGCTGTACATTACATTTCAGTAGATGATATACTGTGTATGGCATGCACCCCACAGCTCACACACCCACACACACTGCACACACTTCACTGACACATCCTCACGTTACCGTTGGCAACCTGAAGCTACCATCTTGTCTTCTCATCCTCACCTGGAATAAGATTTGACGCGTGATCCTAACACAGCATCCTGACACAGAGCGACGGTTACTTTCTTAAAAGATGAAGCTGCCGATCGCAGTCTTAAGTAATTGTTTCACCAGGAATGGTCGTCATAGTTTTGCAGAGACCCATGTGACATTTTAAAAATGCTCGTTTTGTTAAACCAACATAAAATACAGAATGCCACCAAATATTCACTCTCAATAATGAAAAACAATCACCAATAACAAACAGTATGCTTACTGGTTCAGTTTTAGTTTCAGTTTGGTGCCTCATCAGATTACTGTTACGTTAAAAAAAAAATTGAATTAATTGTTTCAGTTGTACTTCTATCTTGGTCATCCACCAATCGTATTGCTGTGAACTCGTACGTCTTGAGCCAAATGCAGCTAATGTGTAGTGGGTGAGGACTGACTGAACATCATCTTATTGTGGAGCACTCAGTGCTCTTAAGCTATCCACCTCCTTATTCAATCAATATCCACCAGTGTGTGTGTGTATGTGTGCGTTTGCGAGTTGTCATCTGCAGCTAACTGTTAAAGTGTGCAAGTGAAGAGTGAGAGGTGGAGAGGGGCGGCGGGGGGGAAGATGAACGAAAGACAAAGGTTAAGATACGACTGTCTCTAATACATCAGTCTGCAGACGTTTATTGCCAGGGAGTGTGAAGTATGTGAGATAAGATCTGATTTGTTTTATACTCTGTTGCCCCGGGCAGGAAAGAAGCGGCCCAGTCAACGCGCACGCAGCGCCGGACCAGATGCACGTTTAGCCTTTAAGTGCTTTTACTGCTGGAAAGTATATGCGCGGCTTGAGCATGCATCGATTGAGCATACATCATGCGGGTTGATTTGTACATAAATGTGTAATTTCAAAGTCCTTAATGAGCACGTCTCCGCTTTGTTTATGCTGATTATTATTCAGTGTTTTAGCGGCGTCTCAGGTTGTTAGTGGTGATGAAGGTGGGTGTTAAAAGCGTTTAATTCGAGAGTCTTCAACGTAACGGTTTCGCCCGCAAGCGCAAGAAATCTTTTTTTGTCTTGAGGTCGCCTGACGTTTTCGATTGACTGCCACCAATCGACCTGGGATTTATTTGTCTGGAAACAGTGAATTATTCCAGATGGGTGTCTCCTAAAACAGCCTACAGAACCTTCTGACGTCTCTTGATATTCTCATCACTCTTTCCTTCTGTGTGTGTGTGTGTGCGTGCGCGTGCACGTGTGTTTTGCCATTATTTGTGGTTGAAAGCCGAGAGATCTGCTGACACCAACAGTGAGGTGGGGGGGAGGCTTTGGACTGAACAGATATGGAGGGAGAGTGATGCAAGGTGAACGAGTCTCAGGTCACATTTGTCTCACGCCAACGAGGGAGGGAGGCAGATTCCTCTGGACAGGCAGGGGAAGGAGCAAGCGCTGGACATCAAAGAGAGGAGGATTTTAAGGGGATTATGACCGACAGATCTTAACAGTTTTATTGCAGACGGGCAGGTGAAGGGTGAGCTCTGCAGAATTAACCTCCCTGTCTCTGCCTGTTGTAGTGTGTGGGAGTCCACCTGTCTGAACCATTAACCCAGCCTACTCTGGGATGCAACGCTCTGTTGGCGGGCCAGTGGGCAGTAGGTGGATGATGGGAGGATGACTCAGACACAAACAAATAGAGGGAAAGAGAATGATATAGCCTTGAGCTTGTGGCAGAACTGGGAGATGTGCTGCACAGTGCAGCCCTTGAGCCTTAGTCTGTGTTTATACTTTGCCAGGTACACAGAACAATCCACTGGATGAAGTACATGTGAGAGAAGGAGGGGGGATCATTCCTGGCTTTGAGTTTCCTGAGCAGAAATAAAGGGATAATAAGTATGGGACCTAATGGATAGGGGGAATCTGTGCCAGTAATGGAGGAGAAAATGGGTAGCTTAAAGAAGAGAAAGGCCATTTGTTCTTTTTCAACCTTGTCTATTATGTTCTGAGAGAAAGTCTTGAGAGAGGAGAGAACTGTTTAGAGTAGGCAGACAAAAAGGAGAGAGCTGGGAGCGAGGGAAGAGGAAGGAGGAGGAGGAGGAGAAGGGGTAGGCAGCCTCTCATCTGTGAAGGAAGCAGCCAACAGTGCATTAGAGATTCTGTATGAACACACACACACACACACGTGCAAAGATGAGTCACTAGCGGCGAGAAGATACGTGAATGAGCGGCGCTACAGTAACCGCTTTGTGTGTGTGACTTGGTTCGGCTCTGTAGGTTTTCGTCACCACATCTCGCAGCAAAAAATGTTTAAGCCCTCAGATCAAACTTCTGCGTGTGTTCTCGCGTCGGACGACGTGCTTGTGTGCGCGCGCTCAGATTTAAGCGTATTAGTGATAGCAGCACTACAAATGAGATCTTACATCAACACTCAGCGGGGTGTCTGAGCTGGGAGGAAGTAACGCCCGAAGCTCAACACTGTGATCGCTAAGAGGCCAGGAAGAACAGTGAAGTCAGCTCGTACTCACACACACACAAAAAGATCTATTGTAACAATCGAGGACGACGTCAAAAATCTTTTATTCTACCTGCTAATCCCAAATATTAAACAGTTCTGCTAATTAAAGCATATTGTAAGATTGTGTTAAAAATATTACTTAATCTATCACTCTGACCACATCATGCAGAGTTTTTTTTTTTTCATTTGCAAAAAACAGTGATATAGACTATTTGTGTTTTTTCTTTGTGGATGATCCCTGCTCAGGCCTGCAGAGCGCTCCGGAGAGGACGTGGACATTATACTGACCAGACTAAGAGAGGTCAAAGCCTTCCAGAGGTTCCCACCTCCACTCTTGCTGCAGATCTGTGCCTGTGCCTTCTATGAATGCCTGGAGAAAGGAATCACGTGTACGTAGACGCACACACACACACGCGCACAAACATACAATGGATTATAGAATGGTGCATTTGTTGGAGAATATATTCTCCTGATGCAGACAGGTTCAGACTGGTTCTGAAGCATGGTAAAGGATCATTATACATCCCGCATGCAGTTATGTGACAGCCGTGTTGCAAAGGGTCTCTTTGCACTTTCTTAAGATGATGCACATAAATGTAGAACATTGTTTTAATTTAGATAGAGATAGCTGTCGCTCCACACATTAATCACTCAGGCCTTATTTTAACCCATTTGTACTAGAATGATGTGCACATTTGTTGACTCATGAAGAAGCCTTTGCGTGGTCACTGCTGAGAATTACATTATTGATTAATCTGTCAGTTTCTTTTTCAGATAATTGTTTTGTCTATGAATTGTCTGAAAAGTGTATAATTGTCACAGTAATATCACAAAGGCCAACGTGATGAGCTATCTTTAAGTATTCAATAAATAGTGCAAACCCACGACTCATTAGCTTAATAATGGTATATGGCTTTGATTTTTAAATGAAGCAATTAGTGTTTTAGTTTATTTTTTTTAATATCAATTAAGAGTGGACATTTCATTTTTTTTCACTTTTGTAAAAAAAGGTTTTTCTGTTTAGGGGCATTTCTGCCACTTGGAAAACTCAACTACACAATTACATTTGATTTTATATTTAATATTTAGATTTAGATTTAACATTTAGATTTAACATTTACATTTAGATTTAACAGTTAGACCTAATTAATTGTTATTATTATTTTTTTTTGTATTTTAGAGCTAAATGTAGGAAACAATGCGTGTTCAATTTAACATATGCACCTTTACAAATGGCAGCCCATAACTACATATGAGCATAACTTAAACTACTCCAAACCGTGTTAACAGTCTTATATTTAGGTCTCTTTTAAAGAGTTTTGAAGAAAAAAACATGGAAATGTTGTGCAACTAGCATTGAGCTAAATACAAATATTATAAATGTTTAATCTCCCGAAGCAGACTGGCTCCAGATCATGAATACATTATTATTATTATTATTTTTCTCCCACTGATTGTATTTTTTGTTCATCAGTTCTCATGACTGTTTACTGTATTTTACTGTATGCAGTGTTTCGACAGGGAGACATAGGCACCAGTTGGTACGCTGTCCTGTCTGGCTCCCTGGACGTCAAAGTGTCAGAAACCGCCAACCACCAGGTCAGACTCACGCCATCAAGATCAAGTCAGACTGGAGCCACATAAATATTAACTAGTTCCCTCGTTTTGCTTTGATATTTTATGGCTACTATTCCCTTTCATGCCATTTCCTTGTCTGTGAACATCCAGGCTGCTCTACAAGTGCTCTACGACTCTCCGCACTGCCGACATTGTTCTAGTACTTTGGTTCATGTCGCCCTGCTTAAATATGCCAGAGCAAAGCTGCCACGGCACAGAAACAAGTCCCCTGAGATCTGTGCTTTCCGTTACACTTTATGCCCTTTATGCGAGAGTGTGCAAATAGGGTTATACTGCGCATAAAGGGCAGAAGAATGACATGTGGGAGAGGAGGGAGAGGATTTGTTCCCAGTGAGAGACAGAGATAAGAAGCTCCTCCATTGTGGAGTGTCCTTTTCATGTTTTTAGCCCTAAAGTGGTGGCCCAGTTTCAGAGGCTATATTTGAAATGTCAGTTAACGTGTAACGTGTAGAATATTTGACAGCGTGGGCTTGCTAGTGTTGGCCGCCTGTATATCCAGCAGCGAGTGGAGACTGGTCACCACTGCCTCTTATTTGAATTGATTTGCATTAATCACCACATCTCAATCGTTCCGCTGTGCATGTCTGTCCAAGCTCGAATTGAAAACCTCAGACATATTTCTTGCAGCTGCTGCTGCTGCTGCTGCTGTGTAGTCCCCCAGTCTAGCCAATAGGAAACACAGTCATTATAAGTGACCTTCACTCTCTGTTGTAGCAGCACTTTAAACTAATCTTTCATGTCTGTGTGCAGGATGCAGTCGCTATCTGCACGCTGGGGATTGGGACGGCCTTCGGGGAGTCCATCCTGGACAACACACCTCGCCACGCTACGATCGTCAGCAGAGAGACCAGCGAGCTGCTGCGCATCGAGCAGAGGGAGTTCAAAAGCCTCTGGGAGGTGAGATTTTAAAAATGTAAAGAGAGAAGCGTGAAACCGCGATAATATGAGCTGCGCACGATTCATAATTCAGCATGCACTATTTCCTGGGAAGAGTTTCCCTTTTGAGACTGCAATTTTCAGACAGCCTATTGTAATTGTGCTTTCAACCACAAGAGGGCTGTCCACCATTGTGGAGCGTTTTGTTCCACCCTTTAGCTATAGCCGACAGAGGGGAGAGTGAGGGCAGTGTGTGTGTGTATAATACATACTGTGCTTCTGCATTTTAACTAATATTTATACATATTCTATCATGCCGTGCACCAAATGACCCAATATGAGTCATAGGATTCATGTAGAGAGTGAGAAAGGCATACATTATATAAACACATAACCTTCACGAGGCTTTTATTTATGCACATTGCATCAAAACAGTAGTTAGATTAGTGGAATTTGGTTTCCACTTCCATTTACCTCATTGACGGCAATTGAAAAAAAAGGTTAAAAAAAGGTTAGGTTAAATAACACCCCTAGGTGATCTCTGTTAATGCGTCATGTGTAAATGGTTTAATCCGTCTGAATGAATACACATTTTCTTTTTTAAAAAATTAATAGTTTGCCTTCTTTTGGTGTGCTGTTTTTTTAATATACTTATGAATAATTTATATTTTTCTTTTCTTTTTTACGATGTCAGTAAATCCATGTGACCATATAATGTGCTTTTAAATTATTAAACTACAGCTGTCTTACTTCACAGTTTAAAGCTCTTTGTCACAGCCAAGGTGCAGCGATGCTTGGAAACTAACAGTTTATACACAGGAAGCGTTAAATATGTAAGCTAAAGACTATTTATAATGCAGACATCAGCAGCACTGTGTGACTTACTCACATCCAGTGTGCACACGTATCGGCTAGATCAGATGTCGCAAACAGCCTCATCCAAACCGTTAAAACTAGCACTAAAATAAGCTGCCAGCCTCGGCGCTGGCACGCTCCTTGAGAACTGGCGTCGTAGTAGCGGCCTCTCAGTGGGCCTCCTTGTTGACGTTACCACCTCCATTCACTGGGTCCCGCTCGGAGAGGAAGTCCTGGCAGAGCAGCTGATCATTTCGCAGTCAGCACCCACAGTCTAGCGAGGACCGACCCGCTGTCAGCCTGTTATTTTTATCAAATCCAAATTCTCCTCCACACATGCATGTTACGGTTTCCGTCGTCACTAAAGCGTCACTGAAACTCAAGTTTACTTTGGCAGCTTCACCGCTCTCGGTATCAGTGCATTTATCCGTCACATAGGGCCAATTTAGGAGAAAATATCTTTTCAGCGTGGTCACTGGATGAATGGAAATTGGATTTAGTGAAACGTCATGTGTCCATTTGTCTCCACAGGACAAGACAGTAATGGGCCATTAAAGTGTGTGTCTTGTCTTATTATTGGGCTCGCAGTGCGTTTGTTTGTCAACTCGCAGCGCTCACGTCTCCCTCTCTGCCGTCTATTTTGGGACACCGGACAAAAAGCATAGAAAACATAGCCCGAGGTGGTGCACTTTTGATGCTCATCCAGCTCGTAGTAAAAGGACCTTTGTGTGTTGCATGTGTGTGTGACAGTGCGCGCAGGCTCATTTGTGGGCTCGGCCCTGTGTGTGTGCCGAGCACTAGAGAGCTGCTGGATGAATGTGGTCATGTGTTTGATGAAAGGATGAAAGGGGGAAGAAAGAGCTGCTCCATAATGCTAGCGGCGAGTGAAATTGAGATGAGTAAACGTTGGTAGGCGTGAGGCACCTTGTTGTTTCTGACAATTCATGTGTAGAGATACGGCGTATTTAACGGCCACTGCCCGTCATTAGTCGGCCTTTATTCTCTTCGCCCGTCCACTCTTCCGTCCCTTTTCACCTGCTCTGTATTTCTTCAAGCCCACTTCCTCCCTCCTCTGTTGGCCGCGTTGTTTCTTTTGCCAGCCTTCCTTCCTTTCCTCCAGCCCCCCCTCGCTTGCTCCTGCCTCCCCACTCCGCCACCCCACCCGTCCTCTCCTCCTCCTCCTCCTCATCCTCCTCCTCCACTGGAGTAGCTCGGAAATACAGAGAGTACAGATCACCGTGGTAACCTGTGAGAGACTGAGGCAGACACTGGGGCGACTGTGTGAGCTGCAAGGGAGAAAGAAAGGAGGAGAGCAGCTTGTTTTGAGCAGGATGCTATCCGGTGGCGTGTGCGTGAGTTGTAAAGGAGCAGAGGGCAGCTCTCCGGGGCTTCGGTCCCTCCAGCATTAGGCAGCTGAGTGTGTCGCCTCAGGTGAGTCTGGCTCCTCCGCTCTAACCGCGTGCACATGAATGAGCTAGACGCGGTTTCACTTCTGTTTAGTTTAGTTTAGACTTTTGACAAAATGAAACTGACAGTCCCTGGAATTGTACTGCTTGTTTTTTAATATTGGTATGCGGTCGGTAGTGTGCTTATCTTCCTCAGTGTGTGTGTGTGTTTGCTAGGGAAACATTCATAGGGGAGCGTTTGTGTCTTTAGGTCAAACAGATGCTCGCTCTGTTTCTCTCTCTGTCAGTGTGTGTGTGAGTGTGTGTGTGTCAGAGTTCCTGGCAGTCCTCAGAAGGCACGAGTCGCTTGATAATGTTTTTGCAGACGAGCAGTAACACATTCAGATTGTGTGTTTAAGTGTCACTGCTGCGGAGATGAAACAGCTCATAACAGCTGCATGAACAGCATCTGTGCACTCTGAGCATCTTAACCCTGGTTTGAATGGTGCCGTTGTGTGTGTGTGTGTGTGTGTTTGTGTGTATTATATAATGTTAGTTGTTCTGCATGTAAATGATCTTCTTGTACAAAGGGCTTTGTTTTGAGGGGCACTTGTGCCTCTGTGTGCAAGTAACATTGTGTACCTCAGAGAGTGGGCGAGGGAACAGCGATGGGTCTGATCACGGGACATTTCTCGCTGATTATGATGACGCTTTGTAAAGGTTATATCATGATAGCCGAGGTGTAAATGTTTTAAAGAGTGACATGGCCTCTGATGTGTGTTGCAGAAGTATCGTCAAAGCCTGGCTGGACTGTTGGCCCCTCCTTATGGAGCCATGGAGAGTGGATCCAACAATGATAGTGAGAAGACACACACACATGCATACAGAGGAGAAACACACCTTGAATGTAGCTTCATTTAGATCCGCAAAAATGTAAAATGTTATGTTTTTGAAGAACGCAAAGGTAAAGCAGAAGCATTTTGAAATCAAAAGTCTAAATTCCACTTACTGTCTATCTAATGTGTTTATTATCTTGTGCAATGGAGCATCCCTTACTATTTTTGTGTGCCTTTTTTTGTGTTTGTGTGTGTGGAATTTTTTTTACACCAACCAGTCTGATGACAGTTTTCCTCCTCAGGACTCACAGACAAAGACAACATGAACTCAGACTCTGCAAACAAAACTCACAACAAGGTAAATGCTTCAGACTCCAGATGACATTTGTTCAGGGCATAAAAAAGAGGATAATGAGATTCTGTAAAGAAAGTACAAGCCTTTCCTTAAGGTGCAGAAACCAGGCATGAATCAAGCTCTGGCCTTTAATGAACTGCAGGGGTTTTCAACGAGATTAAGTAGGGTTCTGTGATAAACTTGGCCTACTGCTATTTACAAATATACAGTGTTATTATAATTTTGCATTTAATATTAAACTATCCCTTATCCCTTTACTAAAATATGCTGAATTGATGTCAATGTGTGTTGAAAGAAATTTAAATTTGTGGGGGAAAACTAAAAAAAAAAAAAAAAAATGTCTAATCAACCAAAGATTTTGCGACCCCCCCTGCAGCGCCTCCGTGGACCCCTAGGGGTCACAGACCCCAATTGAAGACCAATGATATACTGTTTATGGATGTAGCCTTATCTGTGATTCCAGGCCATCTTTTTGTTTTATTAATGTTTGAAGCAATGCTGTTGTTAATATTTGAACTGAAAGGTACTTGAGCCTTTGTACGGAGATAAAATAGTGAACCGGTCTACAGTCTCATAAAATAAAGCTTTTTCACAAACATGAAAGTATGCATATACTGCATACTTTCATGTTTGTGAATGAACCAGAGTGCCAGAATGGATTTTAGAGTAGCATGTGTTTCCTGAGCTTAGAGCAATGATGACTCACACCTGTGATGTTCTGTAGTTATGCTAATGTTAGCTAATGCATGCACATAGAAGAAAGATCCCATCTGCCCAATTAACATGCCTTCCTTTGTTGTTTTCAACAGCAGCTGTGTGTGTGTGTGGGTGTGTGTGTGTGTGTGTGTTTGTGCACATCTGTCTGTTCCCTCTCTGTCTAAAATGCAGGTGTGGTCTGTGAATGTTGTCTCTGCTTGTATGTACTGTGTGTTTTGATGCATTTCTACTGATATAAGTGCTGCTGTGTATGTTACTCTCCCATTCATAAACCTTACATGCAACGTGTTAAACAAAATGAAATTAACATTTCAACAAAAAAAAAAAAAAAAACGTATAATCCATCCTAGTGTCAGCGCGTTGTTCTTGTGATCTGCAGATTCCCTCAGAGAAGCTCCAGAGAGCGGGGAAGGTCCTCCGCAACGCCATCCTCTCCAGAGCCCCGCACATGATCCGCGACAGGAAGTATCACCTCAAGACGTACAGGTGTGAGAGTGTGTTTGTCTGCGGCTTCAGCTCTGTGTATTTACGCACAACCCTCGCGAAGAGGCTTTGGGAAACGCTTTGTGGATTCAGTGTTGATAAAGGCAGTGTTTGACCAACGTGTGTTGCAGACAATGCTGCGTAGGCACAGAGCTGGTGGACTGGTTGGTGCTGCAGAGCGCCTGCGTGCTCACGCGGTCCCACGCTGTCGGGATGTGGCAGGCCCTGCTAGAAGAAGGGGTGCTCAATCACGGCAAGTAAAGTTCTGGTTCATCTTTTTATGTTTCGCTGCATACATTAGAGTCGTCGAGACAGTTCTCAAACCTGTTCCTCAAAGCAGCTCAGAAGGTCAGGAGCATTACTTCCCGTTATCCTCGTATGTATTCAATGTAGAAATCAGATTCAAGTGTTGCTGAAAGGATGAATTGCAAATTAATTTTATACTAAAAGGAAAGTATCACTGTTTGACTGCGGTTTTGAATCTGAACATCAATCACCCTACGAGTGTGTGCGTGAATACCAGAGTGGAAATTAATTAGACGTTTTGAAGCGTGAACATAAAATATAGACTGGGGCTTGATCTCAACCCCCCTCACTTCAAAGTGGACGTCTGGAATGATATTCTGAGATGAGAAAACATCAAGAGGCATGTGGGGTTGATTGCGTTTGATTGTGCGTCTTGACCGTGCCCCTCAGTGGACCAGGAGCTGGGTTTCCAGGATAAGTATCTGTTCTACCGTTTCCTCGACGACGAGGAGGAGGACACGCCGCTGCCGAGCGAGGAGGAGAAGAGGGAGAGCGAGGAGGAGCTGCCGGAGACCATCCTCTTCCTGGCTCAGATCGGCCCCGACGCACTGCTGCGCATGATCCTCAGGAAATCGTCAGTACCGTTCAGAAAATGACTCACTCACAATGTCCACTAGTACATTACACAAATGGTTTAAACTAACAATTATTATAGCCCAACATCTTACCATGTAGACATTGCTTTTATTTAAAATGATATTCGTGTTGTGTACAAATTCCACTCCACTGAGCTCAGATGACACATATTAGTGATGTCCGATACCACAGATTTCCTTTCAGATCCAGTACTGAGTAAAATTCAGGCTTAAAAGGAATGTAAGTAAAATAATAAGACCATTAAAATACATTATTGTTAAACTATTAAGAACTACTTAAGTGCTCTCCTCTTCTGTCCTTCTCATCATAAACGCCTCATACTCTGTGTTGTGGTTTAACCTGAGGTGTTTCACCATAGTTTAATAACTTTCCCCTGTGTTCCTACGTTACCCCGACTGACTGAAGTATCGAAAGTATCGACATTTCGATTTCAGAATCGGTTTTAGAGCATAAAGACCTGGTATTGGAAGTATCGATATTTCAGTATCGATCCGCACGTCACTAACATGTATGACTACGTCTGCGTCAATCATCTGTCCATCACTTCATAAAACCTGCGCAAACAATTTGATTGGCCTGACACATCTTTGCAGACTGACTCACTGCAGAACAACTTTTCACCACAAAATCAAATGAAATCCAAACCCCGCATTCATAACATGTACTGCTAGCCAGTGAAATAATATGATTATGTTGGCACTAGAATGTGTCATAACAACGTGTCTACTGATGACACGAATGTCCCTGGTGACTTTCATTCTGACTAACCCCCTGTGTGTCCTTAGGCCTGGTCAGAGAACCGGCGATGACCTGGAGATCATCTACGATGAGCTGCTTCACATCAAGGCCTTAGCTCACCTCTCCAACACTGTGAGTCAGCTCGTCCACTGCTCTTTTAAAGGGACAGGGCCGGTTTCCCGGAAGGCTGTTGATGCTTCAGAACATCTTACTGCAGCGTATTTGTGTCTAGTTAAGAACTAGAGGGAGAAGCTGTTAACACAGCATTTCTTTTAGCAGCGCGAAGGGACACACAGTCTGCCCTCTGCTGGAGTAGTTAAACCTTTGAGTCTTTGTTGACAGTGAATGAATAAACCTAAAACGATAATTAGGAATAGTAGTGGCCTTATGTTCTTAATTTTTATTTAGCGTTTACTCTCTTGGTTTCCATGATCTAGTTCACCTTGGGGCTAATACAGTACACGAAATAAATGTCTCAGTACAAATATAGGTGCATTTTCAAGAGACAACTAAAATAAAATCTGATCAATGGATTAGTGCAGCTAAGTGTGTGTGTTTTTTGTTTTGCAGGTGAAGAGGGAACTGGCAAGCGTTGTGATCTTTGAGTCACATGCAAAAGCCGGAACTGTGTGTGAGTCTTCACTTTCCGAATTATCTTTTGTTGTATGCACAGTGGAGAGCAGTTGTATATATTTTGACACTGCTGGTCTCACTTCACACAAAACTCAGGCCACTGAGTAAAGAACTGCAGGACTGAGCCTTATCACAGACAAAAATATTTACATTGCTGCACAAAAAATGCTTTTAGTCCATAAAGTCTTTATTACTGTGATTTGGTGCTTGTCGGTTTGAACAGGGGTCATAATTGTGAATGTTTCAGGGATGTAAGCAGGACGAGTAATGTTGCCTTGTTAACTGCTGGTGAACTGACACCACTGAAAGAAAGAACTCCCATCCACATGCATGTACAAATAGTTTACTTTAATAATACGAAACATTTAAGATCTTCTAGAGCTATGAAGAGCATCATTATTTTATCATTTCAAAGTTAATTTTTGACACAGGAGATGCTGATTAATTCGTAAAAGTCAGAATAGTGTTTCTGTGTGTTTAGCCTGAGTCATGGTTCTAAGAAGAGGTACACAGAAGTGTGCCTCAGCCCTCACAGTTTGAAAGCCTCAGTGTGCAAGTCATGCAAATGGGTTTGTTTTCATTATCTTCCAGTGTTCAACCAAGGAGAGGAGGGCACATCATGGTACATCATCCAGAAGGGCTCTGTTAATGTGGTTATCTATGGCAAGGTGCGTGGCTGCGCTTGAACGCATTCCGACGCATTAGCATTGTGATAGTTTTCTGCCCAATTTGATGATATTCCAACTGCATGTAATGGATTAAATGCGTGGCTCATCTCTGTCTGTCTGTGAGGAGCAGACCAGCATCACGTGCCCCGAGGCTGGGGAAACACCAGCAGTGGAGTTTGGCAAACTCTGCTCAGCTCACCATGACTCACCACTATGATTAACTGGCTTAAGGGACTGTATGCATACACAAATTCACTCAATCGCTGTACGGCGAGAGCACACTCACATCGATCAGACGTGTGCGTGTGCGCGTGCACACACACACACACACACACACACACACACACACACACACACACACACACACACATACACACACACACACACACACAGGCACAGATGATTCATCCTTGTGCTGAGTGTCCTTGCTCCTTTCTGATTTTTCTTCAGGGCTTCATAAGATGACTTGCAAACTGTGTTTGTGTCTGTGCCTGTTGGAATCTTGCGTGTCTGCTTTCGTGTGTACTCATTTGTGCGCGTGTGTGACTCAGGGTGTTGTGTGCACGCTCCACGAGGGCGATGACTTTGGGAAGCTGGCCCTGGTTACTGATTCACCCCGTGCTGCCTCCATCGTCCTGAGAGAGGACAACTGCCACTTCCTTCGTGTGGATAAGGAAGACTTCAACAGGATACTCAGGGTGGGCCATCACTCATCCCTGGTTATGTTTTAATGTAGCTGATTAACAAGAAAAATACATGTATCCCTCCGTTTTGACTGTATCTTTTTTTTTTGTGGCGTTTGTCTCCCCCTTCTGGCAAACGAGCAGTATTGCATCTTAAATGTTGAATATTTCTGCTGATTTAATTAAATTAATTCATTTATTTCCAGGATGTGGAAGCCAACACGGTGCGTTTGAAAGAGCACGAACAAGCCGTGCTGGTGTTAGAAAAGAGTCCTCGAGCCTCTACACTGGGAAGCATCAAGTACGTGCGTTTCTGTGCACGCCTGTATCCACGTAGAATGCCTGCAAATATTCACACACGCATGCCTAAAGCGTGACCTTTTTAACGCAACTCTTCATAAACTCTCGGGTTTTTGCAGATACACTGTGATATCAGGAACACCAGAGAAAATTCTCGAGCACTTCCTGGAGACTATGAGAATGGACATACATCACAGTGAACCAGGTATCAGGAAAGGAGAAAAATGCTGGATAAATGGGCTAGTGGATGTGAATGGGTGATGTTTGAGGTCATTTGTGTACTGCAAGAAGTAATATATGAAATGTTTCACTACAGGCCAAAAGTTTGAAAGCAACGTCAAGTTTCTGTTCACAATGCCTTTCTTAAAAAAACAGCGTGAGTTATATGTGGTTTGAGATGTGTTCACTGCATGATCAGACTTTGGTCGAGAAGATTCGCAAGTGTCACTTTAAATCTTTGGCTTTTGAGAGTCAGCATATACAAATATCCCGTGTGGGATGAGTGCCTCGTATGTGCCATGCTGTTTGATCTTGCTTAAAAACTTTTGGTCTGTAATGTACCCAGTGTATACATCCAAGGACCTTTAACTCCTCCTGATTCTTTTATATCTCTCCTTCCTCTTGCTGTCCACCTGTCTCTCTTCTCATCTTTTAGACCCAGCAGTGGATGATTTTGTCCTCATGCACTGTGTCTTCATGCCCAACAGCCAGCTGTGTCCTCTGCTCATGGCACAATATCCTTTTTGCGTTTGCTCTGCCTGCTTTATAATACAGTATTTCCCATCTTAATTGGAGTTAAAAACCTTTTAATACGCATGTAACCCCACTCTGCTCCACCGTTTGCTGTAATAGTACCACTGACACGACATGTTGGATTGCGAAACTCGCCCCTCGTGGAGGCGCTGAAGCAGCGGTGATGCCAGCACTAATGAACTGCTCCGTGCCGCCTTCACGCCGTAGTCACAACTTGTAATCCCGCGCGTGCAGGCCTTTTCTTGTCGTCTTAAACATTGTAGGTGCAGCACAAGGGTGGCAAAGTCGCAGTAAGCTCGCTAAGGGCAGCTCAGCTGCTGAGTTGTGTTAGAAAGCGCCTGCTTAAGCAAGTTTACAGGCCAGGTCCTATTTCTTATTAAATGGAAATCTTTTTTAATGCCTCCAGCTGTTTTCTTCATGACATGTTGTGTAAAACCAGAAGTTCTTTTTGCAGACTACATAGAATCGAGATTAAGCCTATATATATATACATTGACAAATCAAGTTTTAACTTTAACATAGCTAAATGTAGTATGTAACCATGTCATGACACACTTACTCCCACATTAGTGAGATTTCTGACCCTGATGAGAGGCACACAAACTTTTCTAACCTTTATGAATGGATTTTAATGAGAGCAAGCTGCACTATTAGCTTTTTTTCTGGTAAGCGTATGTCTGGGATATCACATGAGGACTGAATAGGCTCTCAGTCAATTGCTGGGAACCTGACAGAGTTGGCGTGTAATATGCAGCCTTGTGATTGGCTCAACAGCAATAGGGGCGGGGCTTACTGTGTACAGGAGGCTTTGGTTGACAGGTCTAGTGTGTCACTCTGTGTGAAACGGTGGCTGTTGAGACAGCTACTCTATCGTTGAATGAGTGAAGTGCTGACTGAAAGATAACATCTTCTGCCTCCATTTGTCCCTTTACTAAAATATGTTAGATTAATGTTAATGTGTATTTAACTAGATTTAAATTTGTGGCGGAAATCAAAAAATATATAAAAAAATGTCTAATCAACCAAAGATTCTGCGACGCCCTCTGCAGTACTTCCTATGGTTTAAGAGGTTTTGAGTGCTGTCGATGTCCTTACCACATACACGTACTTCTCTCTGTATTCACCTTTAACCTTGTGTGCACTTACCATGCGGCGTCTCCACCCGGCTCTGAGCAGGAGAGGTTGGAGTATGCACTCAACAGTAAGAGGAGGGCCCTCATCCTGGCCCTGCGCTGGGCTAACACACACACGTACCTGCTGCAGGAGGAGCCCGCTGCCATCTCTTTCCTGGAGGTGAACACGAACAAGCCTTCAAATGCGGTAAATTACTCCACTTACAAGTCGTCGTCTGCTCGGCCTGAGTCTTTCTCCCCCGTCCTTCCCTGTAGGAGCTGTACGGCAGTCTGTCAAACGATTCTCGGATGCTGAGAGCACTGAAAGACTTGGCTCCCGACCTGGAGAAAGTCGTCAAGTTACAGTATGTTCCCTAGTTTTTTGCAGCTTTATCTTTTACTGTGACGTTATATGTAGCAGCTGCATTCACATAGTCACCCTTTTTACACTTTGTAGCTCTGAAGAGGCCAAATCAATCAAAAAGGTAGGCCCAGGCTGATTGCTTTTTATTGTACATCTCATGTGTGACTCTACATCGTAGTCATCTGCTTTCACATAATTCAACAGAAGTCGCTCATAAGACAGTTCAGCAACGGAGAGGAAAGGCTACAGAAGAAACAGCCCATTAGGAATCAAGATGACAGTAAGTTGGAGTTTGATTTTCTTTTTTTTCTTGGAATTTTACAACTGTCTTACAAGTCTAAGGTTCAGGTTCAGTCAGAGACAGACACTAATCCTGACACAGAGAAGGAAGCAGGGCTAACTTCATGGGTGTAGATGCTAGGTGATCATTTTTTTATCCATTACAAATACCGCCACTCCCCAATCTTTGTATTATTTGTGTTTGTGTGTGTGTGTGTGTGTAGTCCTTTTGAAGGTGTACTGCAGCGATCACACCTACACTACAATCAGGGTTGCCGTGGCAGCGACGGGAAGAGAGGTGATCAGCGCTGTGAGCGACAAGCTTGGCACGACCGACGAGCTCCTGCTGGTCCATCTCAGCTCTGCTGGTGGTACAAAGACACGTGGTTTTAACATGGATTATTGCTCATTTATTTGACCTGAGTGTGGCCATTAATAGCCTCTGTTAAAGCTTATATTTTAATGTTGGTAGAGATCTGATTGGGCACTCACGAAAGCTCAGTTATCTATATCCATTTGTTTTCCTTTTTCTTTTTCTTTTTTACACAGAGAAACAAATCTTGAAGCCTAATGATGTGTCGGTGTTTTCTACTCTGGGCATCAACGGGAGATTATTTGCTTGTCCACGGGACCAGCTCAACAGTCTGGTGAGACACTAATGTTTACCCCGTTTGCTTGGATTATGCTGTGATTAAGTGGAGTTATACTAATCATAATTAACAGAAAATGTGGCCTCTAAGCAGCGAGAATGTGTTTACTTAATGCGCAGTGAAAATGTGTAACTTGCTGGGTGTATGTGGCTGGATGTTTGTATCTGTGTGCATCAGACTCCTCTTCCAGACCAGGAGGGTCCGTCTGCTGGGTCCATGTCAACGTTCGAGCTGATGAGCTCCAAGGACCTGGCCTATCAGATGACCATGTTCGACTGGGAGCTCTTCAGCTGTGTACACGAGGTACTCTAGCTTTGGTCTTACGCTTTGAAATGAAAAGAAAAAAGCACACTTCTGCACAATCCTTGCTGGGTTGATGTTTGTTTGACACACGGATCTGTTCTCTTTGTTCCGTACAGCACGAGCTGCTCTACCACACGTTTGGCCGCCAGAGCTTCAGACGGACCACGGCAAACCTGGACCTGTTCCTGAGGAGGTTCAACCAGGTTCAGCTGTGGGTGGTCACTGAAGTCTGCCTCTGTGGACAGCTCAGCAAGAGAGTCCAGCTCCTCAAGAAGTTCATCAAGATAGCGGCACAGTGAGCAGAACCTGCTGACGACCGTTACACATTTCCGACGTGTTGTGTTCGCTTTGGTTCACGCTTGTGTGTATTTGTCTGCAGCTGTAGAGAATTTAAGAATCTGAATTCATTCTTTGCCATAATCATGGGGATGAGCAACCCTGCTGTCAGCAGACTGAGCCAGACATGGGAGGTAAATCCTGTTGGGAAAAAAAAGGCAACTCATCTGTTTGTAGAGTTACAGTTAATTCATGTCTTCACTGAAATCTCATCTGTTTCTTTACTGGCAGAAACTCCCCACCAAGTTTAAGAAGTTCTATGCTGAGTTTGAGAGCATGATGGTGAGTTTCATCACTTTACACCAAACAAAACAAACAAAAATGAGCACACCTTGAATTATAACTATCTGGTTTGTTTGTAAGTCACTTAGAACTCTTTCCTTATAATCTTCAGTCATCTTACATTTCAGGGTTTTTTTGAAAATTGATGTGGAACGACATAACTTTAACATAACAATTTATCACATAGTCCGTTCCATAATTTCACTAATTTCAGAACTGAAACACATCTGTATTCTACATTTGTTCTTGGTTTGCATATTTCAAAAATAAAGAGCCCTCATAAATTATGTCATCCCTCTCTTAATTTGAAAAATTGTTGAATACCACCAGGAGGCTTTTGTTCCTCGCTCGAAAAATTATTTCTAATTTTTTTAATAGAAATATTTCCACTAATTTTAATGTGCCACATTCAATAAATAATCTATTACTTGCTTCTAAATAAACCACTTTATTTATTACTCAAATAGCTCTTTTTTGTAGTTCAATTATGGGATCTAAATTTGATTCATAAACATTTCTCCAAACCTCTATACAGTATTTTATGTATGGCATTATCAGTGAAGTATATAAAAGATATAGTTAATAAATGTTTTGTTTTATAGTCAATAGCACTTGACCTAGATCAGTTTTGTTTTGTTCTGTTTGTTTTATGTATTCTACATATGTGGATCACAATAGATCACTGAGTGTATGAAATTAAGTTTTTAATTTCATTCACTCAGTGATCTATTGTGATTAATGTCTTAAAATAGTCAGTTCCTTTTCTACTGTTCTTATTAGTTCCTGCAGGTCATCCCCTGAGCAAAATATATTAGTATCATCTGTAAACATCACCCAATGTAATTTATTGGATACCATGATAATATCATTCAGATAAAGCATAAATAACTTTGGCCCCAATACTGACCCCTGTGGAACCCCACAGGTTATTATTCTACATTGTTTCTTGTTCTATTTTATTATTTCTTATGTCTGTGTTTTTTATTCTTTCTACTGCTAGTTTTAAGGACACGTCCTGACACTTTTGATTTCTTTATTTTTGGGGTGTAAATCTGAATGAACACTATTTTCCCATTTCTCATCAGGACCCCTCAAGAAACCACCGCTCCTACCGACTTACTGTCACCAAGCTGGAGCCGCCAATCATCCCCTTCATGCCCCTCCTTCTCAAAGGTGTGATTCAGTGGAAAGATGAAATATTTGAGCCTCTGTATCATTTTAGATGTAGTTAATTATTAAGATTGGTTCATTTGAATACATTTCTTTTACAGATATGACCTTTACACATGAGGGCAACAAGACATTCATTGATAACATGGTCAATTTTGAGAAAATGGTGAGTTTATGTGAACGTTGAATGAACTGTTGGCTTTTTTTTGTGGTAACATCTAAAGCTATTTTATCCTTGTTCCACCAGCGAATAATAGCAAACACAATTCGACAAGTGAGGCACTGTCGAAGCCAGCCATTCAGTAAGTCTGAATATTCCTCTTGAGCACATTTTTCTCATATCCATTTGCCGGCCTGTAAAGAACCTTTCCTGTCACATCTTCCTTACTCTTTTGTGTTAGATCCTGACATCTGCCAGCCGAACAAGAATCAGGCGGAGGTACGAGGTTACGTTCGGAAGCTCTGTGTGATCGACAACCAGAGGGCACTGACCCAGCTCTCCTATCGGATGGAGCCTCGGCGGACATGAGCTCCAAATCTGCCACCACCATCGCCTTCTCTGTGACGTTAACTGAAAACAACATACACACACACACACACACAAGACTGGGATTAAACACCACAACTGGACGTCTAGTAGCAAATCACAGCAGTCAAAAGACTTAAGCACTATTGTGAACTACTCCGGATCAAGGACTTATACTGTGCCGCTAAAAGCCTCTTCTTCCTGGACAGACAGAAGCTGTTGTCGCCGTGTGTCAGCCTCCAGACTGAGGGTTTAGACTTGTGCTAGTTGTCACTGTTGGGACCTGTTGGATAGAAGTGTAATGTATAGAACTTGAATCGATATCCTGCATGACTGACCTCCATAGGCTTGATGTTCTATACAGTGGATTTCTATCAGAGTGTCCTGTAATGTCGTGCTACCCCAAATGAGCCCTAGTTTACAATAAATGACTGTATCTGCCTGTAGAGCAAACCCTACCCTCCTCATGCTCCTACTCAAAACACAGGAAACCCCCCAAACTGTAGTGATCTAGACTCTTCATTTACCCTGTTGAATATACAGATATAAAATCTGACAGTATTTACTTAATAATCTAAATATCTATGAAACTCTTTAGGATTTGATGTCCTCTAGGTAAATATCAGTGTCCCTTAACTAGCCAGACACTTTAAACCTACATTAACAGAGTA
Source organism: Mugil cephalus (assembly GCF_022458985.1). Taxonomy (NCBI): domain Eukaryota; kingdom Metazoa; phylum Chordata; class Actinopteri; order Mugiliformes; family Mugilidae; genus Mugil; species Mugil cephalus. Next base: position 19,184,275 of record NC_061776.1, on the reverse strand, counting down.
TTAGTTGGATTAAAGCCCTAACGGTATTACAAACAGTGTTCATATTGGTCACTGTAATGTTGCATTTTATTCTTGCACCGGATTGCAACCAACGACATATATCATTCAGTGATGATGATGAAGTTGCCTGCTCTGATCTGTTCTGACGCCTTGTTTGACTTGGACAGGTCGTAGAGTCTAAAGGCAACCCCCGTACTCTGAGGGCAAATCCTGGCATCTCCACCCGTTGTGTTCGGTCCGTGTAATTTCATTTTTGTACATGTGCGTGTAGATTTCGAGTGTGTTTCCCGACAAGCCTCATTCATTTTTCCTTTGATCTCAGGAGCTTTTGCTGTGATGGTGTGTGTCGAGAACTGCCGTGAGGCTGGCTTCCCCCCTCCCTCAAAGCAGCCTGTAACTGTATTGTATGTGTAGTCTGCCTTGTAAATAAAAATAGATAATTTAACAGCGCTAATGACTTTTTTTTTTTTTTTTCAGTCTGATTGATGTGGCTGTTTGGTCTGTACTACTGGAGAGGGCTGCTGTGGAACTTCAGTTACATTTATACTGTTTCCTCACCAGAAGGCAGGTGCACCAACATGTCTGACCTGAATATACACTCACTGGCCACTTTACTGGGTACACCTTGCTGGTAAATGGTTGGACCCCTTTTGCCTTCAGAACTGCCTTAATACTTCGTGGCATACTTTCAATAAGGTGTTGGAAACATTCCTGAGAGATTTTGGTCCATATTGACATAATAGCATCACACAGTTGCTGCAGATTTGTCGGCTGCACATCTATGATGCAAATCTCCTGTTCCACCACATCTCAAAGGTGATCTATCTACTGGATTGAGATCTGGTGACTGTGGAGGCCGTTGGAGTACAGTGAACTCATTGTCATGTTCTAGAAACCAGTTTGAGATGATATGAGCTTTGTGACATGGTGCATTATCCTGCTGGAAGTAGCCGTCAGAAGATGGGTACACTGTGGTCATAAAGGGATGGACATGGTCAGCAACAATACTCAAGTGTGCCGAGAAAATATCCTCTAACACCATTACACCACCAGCAGCCTGAACCGTTGATACAAGGCAGGATGGATCCATTCTTTCATATTGTTTACACCAAATTCTGACCCTGTCATCCAAATGTTGCAGCTAAAATCGAGACTCGTCAGACCAGGCAACATTTTACCAGTTTTCTATTGTCACCAACAACCATACCACGTTTAAAGTCTCTTAAATCTCCTTTCTTCTCCATCCTGATGCTCAGTCTGAACTTCAGCAAGTTGTTTTGATCACCTCTATATGCCTTAATGCATTGAATTGCAGCCATGTGATTGGCTGATTAGCTATTTGTGTTAACAAGCAATTGAACAGGTGTACCTAATAAAGTGGCCAGTGAGTGTATAGTTAAGACTGGTCTTTGGCCTGAATGTGCACTACACAGATCAATCTTTTTGATGAGTTCACACTGAGTTCATAAGAATTATCACTGGGAATACCATCACTTTATCATCTGTGCTTTGGTTGAGATGATAGTTTGATTATTTGAAATGGAGACCCTGCAGTACAAACTGAGTTATTATTCTAAGAGCTGCATAGCGGGACCTGTAGGACCAGTCCTTTTTTGATGTTGCCATTTGTGTGTATCTTAGTTTGCAGTGAATAGAAGCTAGAGTGAGCAGTAACACCGACTCTCAGGGAATCTCCGGCCAGTTTGGCAGCACATTGTAAATGTTTGACTCTTCAAGCTGCAAGTCTCTTAGGACGTTGTTTATTTCATCCAACACATTTGTACTATGGCGTGTCGTGATTCATCGCGAGGAACTCCAGGAACTGCTAGAAGACATTGTCAGGTTGTATTTATTTCGTGAGTCACTAATGAAGTGTGCATCTGTTCATGATTCCTGTCAAAGACTGAGGAACGTCCTGACTTTCCCAGAGCTGATCTCACCTGTCCCTGCGCAGCGACGTCAGCGCGGCTGTCCTGCTTCATGATGTCAGTGGGTCATTCCTGTCTGGTTGAGTAACACACTGTCCCTCCCTGGCCTCTCCAGTGAGCGTGTGTGTTTTTAGCTGCGGAGTGTGCGAGAGGTGGATTTGGGTGTCTGTGACAGTCGGGTTTGTTGCTGATTTACTATGTCTGACACACTATAGGCCGGAGCTGTATGTGTGTGTGTGTGTGTGAGTGCGGCGTATGGAGAGCTTTATATAGCCACAGTTATCCAGGAAGGAGGAATGTCCTGGATGCCAGTGACCATATTTGCACAGAGTGTCTGCTACAAGCCGGCAGCAACACACTGACCACAAACCGTAACTTACACACACTCAAACACTCACCTCTCCTTCATCTGCCCGCTCCCTCCCCCTCTGAGCCGCGCGCTGTAGTTGCACTGGATCGCCACTACCAGGCAATGTAACACCTCGCCTGGTGGTGACAGTCGACTTCTCCTGACTCACGGAGAGCAAACTTCTCTCTCTCTTTCCAGCACTTTCTGGTTTCTTCTCCCTAACAATCCGTTCTGCTGACTGACAACATCCACTCTGACCCTGTGGAGGAAACTACTCCGCCTCCCCTTCGTCCCTCACTCTCTCTGTGCCGGTCCGTGCACTTGTACACGTTTGGGATACTGGCTGACCGGGTTCAGGCTTTTGGGCTGCGTGTGTGCATGTGTGCGTCTGAGAGTGCGTGAGTCAGTATGCCATGTCGTCCCCTGGCTCGTCGTTTGTGCAGATAAAGCATGAGGACTTGCTCTTCTACGAGAACTGTGGAGGGGGCAGCTTTGGGAGCGTCTACCGAGCCCTCTGGATATCGCAGGACAAGGAAGTGGCTGTGAAGAAGCTGCTGAAGATCGACAAAGAGGTAAGGGAGAGACGCACAGGACCGTCATTGCCAGATACACACAGACTTTAAGGTCCAAAGTATTTATTAGTTACAGCCTTTCCTCTGTGTCTCTGTCTGTCTTCAACAATTCAACTTCCACTTCTCTTTGGATCCAAAGCCCCTGCCCTCCCTCCCTCCTTCTCCTTCTCCTCCTCCACTGTTGTCTGCCATTGAACATGTGTTTATCTTAAACATACCTCTCCTCCTCCCCCTCCTCCTCCCACTCTTTGTAGATGGAGCTGCTTTATTTATGCCTGGACTCCCCTATTCCTCCCATTGTACGTTAGCTTGAGGTGTGTGGTCATTTGAGGCTCGGTGCACTGCGGCTCAGGCCTGGGCGACGAGTCTGAACCAGACGTTGATCCAAACATAAGTTGTTATTTTCTGGGAAGGAGGGGGGGGGTCTCCACTGTCAGGAAACAGTCAGAAGTCGGGACGACCTGGGGGTGAACCTGGAGTGTTAGCATGGAGCCAGATTTTATGCATTGAAAAAAAATGACTGTAAAAAGGTTCTACCGCTGCCTAAAACTACACAGGGATTGATTTGCTGGAGCACAGATTTGTCTTAAACTCGCTTTCTCGGAACCGCGCAGAAACACATGCAGGCTGGGCACACATGTATAGAAGCGTGCGTACAGTTCAAGTGTAAATACAAGTTGATGGATCATGGGAAAACGGCAGCCTAGTGGATCGCCTGTGCATCTTCTTCTGGAGCTCTTCTTAGATCTTTAGATCTTTTAGAACAAGAGCGCCTGCAAGCTACTTTGACAATCAAATGACAAGTCAAAGTGATCTACCCACACCTACATCTATACATCTATCTATTTATACACTCTACCTTAATCCCTAAGTCACATTAATTGTTGCTTAATGATTGAACATTGAAAGCATTTTTTTCAATGGAAAGAGATCAGACACTCCTGCTTTGTGCTGTGAATGCATGCACATGTTTGCGCAAACTGATAACCTCACAGGCCTGAAATGTTGACACTAAAGATGAATTGCTCTTCGGGAGAAAAACTGTTTGTAGAGAAAATATTTTTGGTGTTCCGTTTTTGCGTAACTGCTGGTCGATTGTTAGGCTGCTTGGGAAAAGTCAAGTATTCCACACATGTATGCAAAGGTTACGGTCTATGATCTACATGTGTCAGTTCAGATTAATGGCATGTTTGTCGGTGCTGTGTGGAAGCTGGGGAATGAAAGAAACATCAAAGGACTGACTTTAAAAACCGGAGCCAACGCTTATACTCAATTGGGAATTATTTTTGTTATTGAACTGAATATATCAGAAAACCGGAGTCTGCTAATACAGATGTTCATATGCCTCTGCTTCTCGTTTTTACTCGTCTCCTCATCCAGGCCGAGATTCTCAGCGTACTGAGTCATAAGAACATCATTCAATTTTATGGAGCTGTGCTGGAATCTCCCAACTATGGCATTGTCACAGGTCAGATATCCCACATGTGTGTGTGTTGTGTGTGTGAGAGAGAGATTCATGTGTCTTTTCATATGTCCTTAAAACAACATAAAATCAAAACATGTGGTTGTCAGATTAGATTAAAACCTCAAATTCAGGTAGAGTAGACTCCAGAGTTCCCGGAGCTCCACGTAACACCAATTATTATAATTATCTTTGGGGTTAAGACCTAAAGGATATAAGTAACATAAGGTTATGGTCAGGTCAGTGTTTAAAGGTGAGGGTTAAGGTCGAGCCACACTGTCCTCCCATGTGAAACTATGCCAGCCTGAGTGTATATTAGGTTTACTAGTTGTGTATTTCATCCCACACAGAGAAAGTTACACACACGTTAACACATGCTCCGATGGCCGACAGTGTTTCTGTGTGTGTTTTGAAGTATGAGCACTGTCTGAACACTGGTTTCCTGGCAGGACATTTGTAACTGAGACCGGTGTGTTTGGATGTGGTTGTAATCCTGCACGGGGGACTATATGGTTAAGATAAAGCACTGACACGCCACTAGCTAGCTGGTCTAGCCGCAGTCCCCTCTGTGCTTTTACTTAAAAAAATAAATAAAAAATAAGAGTGAGCATTAATAAAATCCTGCACTATTTTCAGCCCGCAAAGCCCTCCTTTGATTCCACACAATTATCTGTCTTATACTCTTTGATCTGTCAGACGTTAGAGGAAAAAGAGGTTAAAGGTTCGGACATAATCTGGATTAAGACAGTCAGGGTGTGAAGGTTGCAGGATTTTCCCCTATTTTGAGAAAGCCTCTCTCTGTGTGGGTCTGTGTTCAGTGTCTTGAGACACTGTAATGAACTGATGTTGTCTCATATTGCAGAAAATATCCAAACAGTTGGAAAAAATTCCTGAGGTTATTTCACTTATTGTAACAGGCATCGTGACAGAACATGTGTTTGGCCCTAACAAAATGTACTCACAAAATGTACGCTATGATTTTATCCGTTAGGCTGCTCAAGTCATTCTACACGTGTCTTAATCCTGTAACTCTTCTGTGTGTGTGTTACCTCTCAGAATACGCTAACGGAGGGTCTCTGTACGAGTACCTTTCCAGTGAGCAGAGTGAGGAGATGGACATGGAGCAGATCATGGCGTGGGCCATCCAGATAGCCAAAGGTAAAAGGAAAATTAGTTACAATGACCAGAGTCTGATATCAGGCGTGCCAGAGGCGAGAGTGGTGTCCTGGACACTGTTGTACTCTTTTTTTTTTTCATCATGGATATGCACAGCTTCTTATTTGACTCTTAATCACTGTTTGTAACTCTTTGTCACCACCAACAAGCCAAACAATAAAAAATGAATGAATGTAAAGTAACATAGTAATATACATGAATGGGCCATAACATTATGACCTCTGATTGTACGGTCCATAATATTATCTCATGGCGCCTGTCAGCAATTTGTCCTCGGGGTTGATGAAGTGCAGGCTAGACGACTGGGCCGAAGCTGCAGCGAAAGGATACGTCCTTTAACACGTTCCCGCTTACCTAAGCACCGTTGCAGACCCATGCACACCCTTTCACGATAACGCAATTCCCTGAAGGCAGCAACCTCTCTGGGCGAGATAATGAGGCCTACAAAGAAAATACCAAAAATGGTTCACAGACCGGTCGGGGTTCAAGGTTGCAGCTTGGCCTTCAAATTCCCCCAGATCTCAATCCAACTGAGCATCTGTGGAATGCACTGGTCAAACATGTCCGATCCACGGATGCCAAACCTTGCAAGGGCTTGCAAGACCTAATGTGTCAATAGCACAGACAATATTCGGAGGTCTACCGGACCTGTTTTTGGCAGCAAAGGAGGGACCTACACAATTTTATGTTTTTGTTATCGAGTGTGTTGCAAGTGACTAAGCACATACCATTTAAACGTTTTTGTTTTAGGGCAGGGGTCTTCAAGGGTTTTCAGGTCAAGAACCCCCAAACTGATGGAGTTATATGTTATGTGTTTTCTATATTAAACTTGGTCTAGTGCTATTTATAAATATAAATTATTATTATCATTTTGCATTCAGTATTAAGTTGTTAAAATATAACATGTAAAATGTAAAATATGTTGGATCAATGTTAATGTACATTTAAAGAAATATATTTTGTGAAAATTAAAGAATGTAAAAAAAAATGTCCAATCAACCAAACATTTTTCGATCCTCCTGCAGTTCCTCTGCACGAACACCCTGTTGAAGATGGGAACAGGGATAATGGTTGTTTTTTTTTTCAAAATTGTTGTAGTGTATTTTCTTTTTACCCATTGTGTGTGTGCCTTCATTACAGGGATGCATTACCTCCACGCAGAAGCTCCAGTCAAAGTGATTCACAGAGACCTCAAGTCACGAAACGGTAACACGATCTAAACCCCACTGCGACTACTTGCTCCGGTATTTTATCGCTGCCGTCCACCGTTGACTGGTTTCTGTGTTCTCTCTGTTTTACAGTGGTAATGACAGCAGACAAAGTGCTGAAGGTTTGTCACAGTCCTCTTGCGATCGATGGAAATATTGTGGCGTGCAAGTCGTGCAGTATAAAAACATTTTTACGCCTTTCAGATTTGTGACTTTGGAGCATCTAAGTTCCTGTCCCACACCACCCACATGACGGTGGTGGGCACGTTTCCCTGGATGGCTCCAGAAGTCATTCAGAGTCTACCTGTGTCGGAGACCTGTGACACCTATTCCTACGGGGTGGTGAGTTGGCAGCACTGTACATATATTGATAAGATATGGGCAGGAATTTTTTTTTTTTTTTTTTTTTTTTTTTTAGCAATTTCAGAAGTAGCACAGAGAACTGTTTTATGCTGAAAGCTGTAATTAAAAGATATGTACCCTTTCTTTGACTTCGTATGTATATGGCCATATTTTACATATGAGAACTTTGGGTTCGTCTGTGTCTTAAAAAATGCATTTGAAGTTATAAAAGATAGCATGTTAGCGGTTTTTGCTTGGTTCCTCGTCTGAATGAACCAACGCTGTCTGTTCTACGTTCAGGTGCTGTGGGAGATGCTGACTCGGGAGGTTCCTTTTAAAGGTTTTGAAGGGCTGCAGGTTGCGTGGCTGGTGGTGGAAAAACAAGAGGTAAACAACACATGTACGCTCGCACAAACGCGCCTTCTTTTTTTTTTCTTTTCCTTTCTCTTTTCTTTTTGTAACACGCTGTAGACCCACCAGAGTTCGAGACGGCTGGAGGCACAATGCGATGCTCTCATGGTTTCCACTGTGAGCTGGTGAGGCCGAGTATTTTTAGGCCTGATGTCAGTTCTCTGCTCTTGTAAGGCCTGGATACACAGCGGTGGAGCTTGGCCAGACTCCCCCTGACTACAGCCTTTACGAGCGAGGGAGACAGAGAAAGAAAGAAAGAGAGACGCACATAAAAAGAGGGGGGAAAAAAAGATTACAGTGATACGAGTGTCGATTCTGGAGTTTTATGGGCGGTAGGGGATGATGGTTATACCAGTTCTGACATGGCTGAATCCCCCTTCAACACACACACACACACACACACACACACTGGAGGCCAACAAACAACTCAGAGAACATGATTCCCGCGTAGCCATTGGCTGATCTCCAAATACTCTCCCTAAATAACTCACTCTGTCTCTCTCTTCCTCTTTCCCAGTCTCCCTCTGATTTCCTCCCTATTGCTACACCTCTCTTCCTGACCCTCCATCTTGCCCTCTCTCCGCTCAGAGTTGATGATATTTTAGGATTAATCCCCGGAGAAAGCTGTTTCCATTTTCCACACTGCACTATAGAACTGTCATGGGCTCATTCAGACGTTTGGTGATGCCAGACGATCTGTAATGTGGCGACATCATCTCAGAGGAATGGTTTGTGTTGCTGTTGAAGCTAATTGGGAAGTTGTCCGGGTGTCATTTGTGATAGAATTTTAATTCTGCGCGTCATGCGCACGCCCTCGATTCAAAGGCCATGGAAAGGTTCGGGTTCATTGGGTGCAACATAGCACAGAAGCATTTTTCTGATTTTATTCTATTTCTTTTTTTTTTGTGGCACTTTGGGAGAGACTTCCATAGTTCTGGTGCAGCTGCAGAGAGAAAAACGCTCCTGTTGTACTGTGTGGCCAAGCACTGCCATCTGCTTGGACTGTGAGTAGTTGTGGACATTCGTTTAAAATTTAATCGGGGAAACAAACAGACAAACACCTGTCACGCAGCAATAAGTGTTGGATGTCACTTTATGGCATCATATCACTTGGCTTCCTTTAAACCTGACTTGGTACACAGTCTGAAAACAGAGGATTGAAGTGTATAATACTTTGATTGTGGTTAGCACTGTAGGAGGCCTGGGTTTGAATCCGACTGGAGCCTTTCTGTGCGGAGTTTGCATGTTCTCCCTGTGTCTGCGTGGGTTCTCTCTGCTCCTGATTCCTCCCACCGTCCAAAGACGTGCTCGTTAGGTTGACCGGTGATTCTGAATCAGCTGTAGGTGTGAGTGTGAATGGTTGTTTGTCTCTCTGTGTTAGCCCTGTTGGACTGGTGACCTGTCCAGGGTGTACCCCGCCTCTCGCCTGATGACAGCTGGGATAGGATCCAGCCCCCCGCGACTCTCCAGAGGACAAGCGGTTATAGATGAGACGCTGAGCGGAGGAATAGCTCAATTAACACCTAATTAGTAAACATTTGGATGTTAAATTCTCCGGTCAACCTGAGAACCAATAAAGACAGACTAGAAAAGGAACATATTAAGACTCTTACAACGTACATGTAATTTATGGCCCAAAACAAAAGGGACCAAAAAATGATTTGTCTCTCGGCATTGTACATAACATTATGACCACCTTCCTAATGTCCTCTAAGTCTCCCTTGTTTCTCCAAAACAGTTGTGACTCATCAAAGAATGGACATGGGTCTTCTGAGGGTGTCCTGTGGTGTCTGGCAACTGGATATTGTTAGTCAAAGTCTTTGTCCTATTGGTTGAGGGGAGGGGCCTCTGTGGATCATCCCACAGACACTTGATCTGTTTGGGATCTACTGAACTTGGAGACCAGGTCAACATCTTGTGATGTTCTTCATGTTTTTTGAGTTGCTAAAGCATTTTTGTGTGTGTTTGCTCTACGTGGGTGGTAATGCCAAGTCCAAAAGTTTCCCAGCAGAACATTGTGTTTGTGAGAACATTGTGTCACAAGATGGTCGATGTTATTTTCTTCTCCTGTCTCCTGGGACTTGACAACAGCATCCAGAACTGGATCGGCACTAGTGGCATCACAGTGGAAATAAGGGCCAAGATGAGGAAGAGTTGGATCAGGATGAAGAAGACTTGCTAAAGTTATGAATGATGATGGAGCAGAGTATGGTGTCAAAGGCTGCACTTAAGGCCAGTAGCAAAAGAATGAAGCAGTTGTTGTACCTCAGTTGGCAGCTAGGAGGGGTCAGCAAGATTTCTGTTTTTGGCAGGACAACAGTGTTCAATGTTTGAAGGAAGGGTGAACAGTGGTGATCACTATGAAGTTGCTGAATGCTGACTAATGGTGCCAATAGCTACTTTGAGGAGTTTGGCTGTGATTAAATCAAGGGAGTAAGTTGACCTCAGCCTCTGTAGAGGACTTTCAGTAGAATAAAATTCCGGGCAGACTGGTGGCATCTGAAGAATTAGGAACTGCAGTATTTTAAAAATAGACGTAATGACACTAAATCCAGAGTGCTTGATTATGATGAATTAAGGAAATCATAGCATGTTGTTGAGGACCATTTTATGGCAGCTAGCCATTTTCTAAAATCTTTTGCAACACTTGCTCAAACATTGAAACGTCAGCAGTGGATCTCACTGTCTATTAAACCTGATCAACTCACACGTTCATGGTCCTAAAGACGCAGATTAACTGCTGCTTGGCTAATGAAGGCATGTGAAAGTACTAAAATAAGACGGTGATCTTGACAAATGTTACACCTGCTAAACCTCAGCACACTGGTATTGTCATCATGAGCATGTTAATGTGTTGACATTCGCAATTAGCTCAAAGTTCAACTGTTTCAAGTATAGCCTCTGAGAAGTAGTGCTCTCATTTGAATTTAGACGTCTGCTGACTTAGTCACTACCATTTGATGTTCTAAACAGGTTAAGGGTCTGTTTGCAGTAGCTTAGATCAGAAAATCTATCATTGGCTCTAGGGCTCTAGAGAGGGTCTTTCATTTGGGTTTTGGCTGCCACTGCACACCGATCAGACATAACATCATGACCAATTCCTAATGTTGTGTGCATCTCACTTGTGCCTCCAAAACAGTTGTGAGTCATCAGAGAATATGAGGGTGTCCTGTGATGGAAACACAGTATTGTTAGTGGGGGGTCTTTGGGTCCTATGTGTTGAGGGGAGGGGCCTCTGTGGAGTTTGGGATCTAGTGAATTTGGAGGCCAGGTCAACACCTTGTGATGTTTTTCATGTTTGCTCCTAAGTTGTTCCTAAAATGTTTTTGTGTGACTGTGTCAAGTTACATCCTGCTGTCATTGCTATGGGGTGGGGGTGCCTGGTCTGGTGTAAGTCAGTGGTACATGTCTAAGTAACATCAACATGAATGTCAGGTCCAAAAGTTTCCCAGCAGAACATTGTCACAAGATGGACAATGTTATTCACTTCTCCTGTCAGGGGTTTTAATGTTGTGGCTGATCGGCGGTTATTCAGCTGGCTGAAATCTACAACCTTACCATAAGATGTCACTAAATACTAGAATACGCTGAACACAAATGAGACCTTTAGGTTTTGAAGCCCAGTTTTTTAGGAAACCTGTGGTTAGAGGTTTGATTTATTAAAAATGAAAAGGTTCAGTTTGAAAAGTAAAGGCAACGTGTGTGTGATTTGTTGTGTTTGGAAATCTAGAGGCTGACCATCCCCACCAGCTGTCCAGCAAGCTTTGCAGAGTTGATGAGGAAATGTTGGCAAGCCGACCCTAAGGTAAGCTAACATGAGTAGAGACGCAGTGATCGGAGAATGTTTCACATGGCTCACATAAACACACCCAAAAAGAGTTTAAAAGGCGACTGGGCCTGTTTCTACAGGTTTTTGGATATACCACGGCCTGCATGACTGAGAACCTTCGCAGAATCGCATAAATACTGATTAAAACACTAGAAAATATCTGTGTCCTTACAGGAGCGTCCCCAGTTTAAGCAGGTGCTGGTAACCCTGGAGACCATGGCCAACGACAGCAGGCTACCAGACCAGTGCAACTCCTTCCTACACAACAAGGACCAGTGGAGGTACACACACAAAGACACACAATAGAACTGCACTGTGTCTGAGCAGGAGGGCTCACCTGTCAATTTTTAAAGTACATACAACGCATTAACGTGCTGCTCTCTTGCGAAGTAAACACAGAAAGTGGTTTACTGCACGTACGTGTTTTCAGCAAATTCACGCGCACATGCATGCATACATACACGGCTCTGTGGACTCTGAAGCTCAGGAGAGAAGTTGAATGTGTGACCCTGTACTCTACTTCAGTCTATATTAAGCTCTCTGGAAAGAGTCCATGGAAGAGATTCCTCCACTCCTCCACTCTGCCCTCTCCCTCCACCATGGGGAGAAAGACAGAGGGGTGGGGTTAGACAAGGAAGAAGTCAAACGCGAGTTGAGGAAGAGGAGAAGTTCAGGGAGTAACGGAAAATGTATTGTGTGAGTGCGAAATCTAAAACGCCGAGCCAGAGGAGAGAAAGGATCGAGGGGAAACTAGAGTGGACAGATGACAGGGAGGGAAGACGGGGGAGAGAGGGAGGCAGATGGGTAATGGAGCAGAGGAGGGAAGGTGCGAGATTCTGTGCATATTTAACATGAGTACAGCGAGGCAATCAATTCTGAGTGAAGTTTTGGGTATGGGTGGAAAAACTTGGACAAGGATGGAGGGGCGGGGCAGAGTGGAGGAGGTGAGGGGGCGGGATGAATGAAGAGGGAGGTATGGAATGAACACAGGAGGAGGTATGGCTGTCTGTCAGCTCTCTATATTTAGTTGCTGTGAGGGTTGATTGTGTTTGTGAATGCAGTCGCGGCCCCCACAGTGACCCCTTGTGGACACAGACATTATTGCGGCAAAATGGAAAACGCTGATACAGACACGTTGCCGAAACCTGCCTTTGGTTCTGACATATTTATCAGCTGTTTTGAAACTCTTTTGTTCTTCGGTAGCTGCAGTCAAGTTGCTGTTAAAAAAATCACATCACCTCTCTGATATTCTTTGCATTTACAAATATCACAGGTGTGAAATTGAGTCGACCCTTGAGCGCCTCCGGAAGCTGGAGAGGGAGCTTTACTCCAAGGAGAAGGAGCTGGAGGAGAGGGAGCGGAGGCTCAAACTGTGGGAGGAGAGGCTGATGGAGAGGTCCAACATGACTCCCAGTCCAACCTCACTACTCATGGAGCGCTCAAACATCTCACCGGTAAGCGGAAGGCAAGCAAATCCTCAAACTCAAACCTTACCTCTTCGCGATATTAACCATCTGCTCCTTCCCTCCCCGTCCTCGTCAGTTCTTCACACCGATGTCCATCGGCTCCACCGGCTCTTTCTTCCGCTCACACTCTCAGGACTCCAACAGCGCGGGGGTCAGCAGCGCTGGTGTCAGCTGTCTCCTTCGCACACTCAGCAACGGAGACACAGAGAGGGGGAGCAGCGGAGCGGTGGTGGAGAGAGGGATGGGCTCGCTCGACGGCGGGAGGCTGCACGCCATGCTCCGAGGGCTGCACGGGCGCTTCGGAGAGGAGGACGACGAAGAGGAGGGCACCGTGGAGGAGAAAGGCTGGGTGCAGCGGGACAGAGACGACAGTGGGAGTCTGGAGGGGGGACGGGTGCAGGTGATGCTCAGGAGCTTCCCGGGGGGCGTAGTGGAGAGGGAGGAGAGGACGTGGGAGGAGGGGGACAAGCAGAGAGGGGGGATGCAAAGGAGCCGGGTGACCACCATAGTTCGAGGGTTCTCGGGTGGGTTCGGAGAAGCAGAAGGGGAGAGAGAGAAGGAGGCAGGGTGGGAGATAGAAAAAGTCGGGGACAGGATGGAGGAGAGAGGGATAGAGGGGGGGCTCGAAGGAGGGAGACTCCCTTCCATGCTCAAGGGGATCCACGGGAGCATCGGGGGCTTGGGGGACATGCTGTCTTTAGATATGGATGAGATTGGGGACATGGAGGGACTAGGCGACATGGACATGAACATGAACATGGGTGACCTGGGCGTGATGAAGGTGGTGGGTCATGGCGTCAGGAGTGAGGTGGGGGTCAGGGGACGCAGGAGTGACATGGGAGTTGTAGTCCAGGGAGTCAGGGAGGACCTCAGCCAAAAGATCAGAGGCGAAGTGGGCGTCGTGGGTCACTCTGGGGTGCAGGTGAGCATGCGGGCAGCGTCCAATCAGAACTCTGTGAAGAGCTGCAGCGTGCGACACGGAACCAAGGTCAACATGGCCACAGCAGCCATGGACATGATGGAGCTCGACTGGTCTGACAGCGACTAGAAAACACAGTAGCAGACGCACACAAACAAAAACACAAAGAGGCCAAACTAGACAGATTTGGACTTGTTAGCACAGCTACAGTGTGTGCATTACAACCTCCAGTTGAAAAAGAGCTGGTATACACACACACATTTCTTTTTGTTATTATTTTTTTTTTTATTAAATGGATGAATACTACACCCATGTGTACTGTGAAGTAGGAAGGAGCAAAGAGACAATAAGTGGTCGTCTCGTCATGTCGTCAGAATGACTTCACCTGTGTAACTTAACGCGCTATTAAAACCGCTGCGTAACATACTGTAAGAGAATAACACACTTGAATGTCGCTCTAATGAGGCAGCGTTGTCCTTTGTTTTTTCTCCTGCTTATCTTGTAGTTTGTAGATTTGATTTGTTCAAAACCTGCTTTGACTTTATCAGTTCTAACTGTGATCTAGTGTGTGAATTTTTGGCATTTCTTTCTGTATATTTTATCTTTTTTCAATAAAAAGGAAAGACATCCGCTTGGTTACAGTGATTTTGATCTACTAGAGCATCCGGTATTTGCAGAGTTAAGTGTTGAGTTAAGTACAGGATGGAAGTAAAGAAAGCTCTTTTAAAACGCCAAACGTATGAATCTTCACCTGAGACTAAACTCTCTCTCAGACACTGAGCAGCAGAGCCACTCCAGCCAGGACCCATTTAGCAGGCCGTTCCCTCGTTTTGAGGCTTAAAGTCCACACATATGTGGGTCCTCTGATCTTGGTCTTGTAGAGCGGACACTCGTAGATATTTCTGGTCTCTTGGCGGTCGTTGGGCACAGCTCGAACCGAGATGACGGGCATGGCTGGGGTCAGGTCTTTCAGGCGGGCCTCGGTGATCACCCCAGTCTGGATGTCCCACCTCGCACCTGTGTGGTGAAGAAGTCAGGGGAAAGCACGATGAGACACTTGCAGCCTTGAGCTTGCTAAGCTGCGCCACAGCAGGGAGGACGTGAAAGACAGTGTCCGTCTACCTTCCATGTAAAGTCCATACACATATGCGCCCTCCCTGGCTGGCTGGTTGAACTCTTCCTTAAACTTCTTGGTCACGTCCACCGTGAGATTCACTTTGTCCAGAGGCCACTCGTTCTTTCGAGCCAGAGACTGCATCACGGCTGCAGAGCAAAGACGCAACGAGAAGAGTGAATGACGAGCAGGCGAGCGGCGGCAGCTCTCGTCAGCTCATGTGTAAATGTGTTTTACCAGTGAGGAAGGACTGGGGGTTGAAAAGTCCAGACAGCCAGACGACACTGGGCAGAGACAGATCCTGGGTCCAACTGTCCAGCTCTTTACAACGCTGCATCACATCATTATACCTGACACACGCAAAAACACAAGGAGACCGCATTAGGTAGCGGTAGACTAATTAGTTACTGTGGTATATGTAAGGAATAGTAGCTATCACACTAACTAAATTATGCTCACACACAAACACAACAAAGCCTCACAAAGCCAGACAATCTGTTACACACACCATATAGCCAGGCTGTAGATAGAGGGGTAGGCCAGCTTGGTCCAAGTATCAGGGACGTTGTCGAAGAACAAAGCCGTCTGCAGCTTCTCCATCTCAGAGGACATGGCCAGTTCACCCTGTGACCGAGACATTTAGGTGTTACAGTTTAGTGAAACACACACCAAAGTTGTATATGTATAAATTCAACGTCAGTGATACAGTAATAACAAACAGATGGTTGTCTCATTACAATGCCATCTATGCAACCACATCAGATGAAGGAAACCTGAAGGATGGATTTGTCGTACATTTTTTGGCACAAGCTCTATCAGTGTTTTACCTTCCTCAGTGTTTAAGCATCGTCCAGACAGGATGCATTCTTGTCTGTTATTGCTATCTGTTTACAAGGAAAGTGTCTATTTATCTAGTCACGCAAACGTAGAACTTATTTTCCCAACGAGGGCTGTCCTGTAAAAAAAAAAAGGGCGTATAAGCAAACCTTGAGTCCAAGGTCGAGCTCCTTCAGGGAGCGGCGTATCTCACTGGTGAGTGTGTTCATGCGCTCACATTCCTGGAAGCAGACCAGGATGTACGGCGACCGCTCAGCCGTCTTGGAGGTGATGTCTGACATGTTGTACTCCTCAGGCAGCTTTTCCAGCACTTCATCTAAAATAGTTTTCACCTGGAGGTGGATCGAGTAAGTTTCAAGTAAGTAAGATCGAGGAAATTTGTCATAAGTCTAGATTCCTACAATTAAAAGAGTATTTAATGTGTTGCTGTTGTGAGCAGTTTAAACATTGGAACGATTGGAACTGATTCAGCGTTAAGTGAGTTTATGTCCTCTATTTCTAATCCCTTCCAGGTATTACTGAACATTTTATTTGTAGCTACCTTCTCCTCCAGCGTCTGGGAAACTCCCTCCCCCATCACAGCATCAGGAGACTGCAGCTCCAGCAGAGTGTGAAAAAGGTTATCTGACGTCACTGTCAGGAACTCAATCTCTGCGTTGGGATGCAACCCATAATGCACCGGGCTCTCGTGGGGCAGCATCTCGTCTATGAAATCATGGTAGCCCTGGAGATGCAACGTAACACATTTACTGAATGTGTTTTACAGTCTTTTACAGATATATTTAGTGTACAGACAGCCCTTACGGGACTAACCCCTAATACGCTCACTGACGGCAACATTTTTCAATTTGCTCTACACTGCACTTCAGTTTGACTCTGGAGAAATGTGTAACGTTTCCTCAAACAACATCTGAATCAACTTACCTGGTAGTCCAGGTTGGAGGGGACGACAAACCCAGGCGCTAAAGAAAGCTTCCGGTCAAACTGGGTAATAAAAAATAAAAAAATCAGAGAGAAGAATTGCTTCGGGTTTCAAGCGCAATTATTCCAAACCAGGAGGTCGTTGGTCAGTCGTCAATCTGCTTCAACCAGGAGCTGATTGTTAGCCCAAAATACTTCATATCTGCACTACAAAAAGAGTTCAACCTGGCTGAGAAGAGGTTCTTGAGTGTGCCCCACACTGTCATCTTTCCTTTATGAACACGCGTACTAACCTGGTTGGGCTGCATGTACTCCTCCAGGTACGTTCTGCAGAGCCGTCTGTCCCAGTCATCAGTGATGTGTCCTCCATACATGATCTCCCCGAACAGATACCTCAGGTCCTCCCATGGCACCTTCATCATCATAATCATGACAGAAAACACGGCCAGTACAATCACCATTTTAATCATCCTCATCATCATTGTACACTCCAGCATCCACACAAACACATCCCCACCTGTGCGTTAGCCTCCAGGTAGTTGTAGAGGACATTAACGGATATCGTCAGGTCTCCCGTGTTGAACGGATACTTTCGGTTCCAACCCTGAGGTCCAAACTTCCTCCTCTCTGCTACACAGGCATGGAAGTAGCACAGTGAGAAGAGGATGGTCTTAAACTCCTGTTCGCGGCTGCACTGGTCCAGGATGTCCTGAAGAGGGGAAAATAAATAATTAAATAAATAAAATAATTTATATGTTTAGCACTGCTAGGACAAAGCAGAAAACCTCACCTGGTCAAAGTTATCCAGAGCAGCATGCAGATTGGCATGCATCCCAGTAGGAGGCTCATTGGTGATCTTAATAGCGTTTTCCAGAATACCCTGAACAAAACATATGATATGAAATATTTACATCTGCATTTAGAGGCGCTACTTGATTTAATAAACGTAAAGACACAGTGGGCACAGGTTCATAGCGTGCACTGAATCTCTACCTGTGGGATAATATGTTCCTGGGGCGTAGATGTTGGCTCGGCGCTCATAAACACTCTGTAGTCTGGATGACTGTCTTCACAGCAGCGCTCCAAGAGCTTCTCAAGTGCCCCCAGCCAGCGGGCAACCAGGTGGATGTTCTGCAGGTAAAAGGAATGGAAACACAAAATTCACCATGTTACACATAAGAGAGCGTGGAAAGGGATGACAAATCAAATCCATGTTTCTCACAACCACACCTGCAATATAACCCAGTGACCCTCCTTGGAGGCCTTCTCCATGGCAACCTCTGCCACGGTCTCCTGTCCTTGACCCAGGGAGACATTGTGAAGCTTCCCAAGATCAATAGTGAAACCCAGTTTTCTTCCTGAAAACACACAGGACAGAAAAAAAGCTACTAGACCTCTTGTGATCACATTCCATAATGCACAACATCCTTTATTTCCTTATCTTCGTGCATATGAAGAAAAGATATATCATTCTTTGTGACTGCAACCACTATCTGTACTACATAGTACACCTCTAGGCCATAAAACCATTTTACTGTTAAAACTAAACAGTAACCATGGTTTTAAACACAAACTAAGATGAGGACAAACATAAAATTTCTTTTAACTTAAATATTTACACTGATACTGTCTTTGCATTGTAAAATCGTGGCTGGGAACACAATCGCTTTGCATGAATATTCAATGAGTACAGCACATGATGATGTAATCGTGATGCATGCATCTTTTCTGTGTCCAGTACCCAGTGATTCCACATCTTTGAGCGGGTCCACTCCAGGGGAGAGGATGAAAAACACGGGAGAGGCTGGACCACTTTCCCTGAAGGACTTTGCAAAATCAGTCTTGCGGCCCTCTGTGTACTTCACTCCAAGCTTCTCTTCCACAAAGTTCCTACAACATACAAACTAAATTTAATTTCAGGATGATGTAAAAGTCAGCAATGGCAGCAAGGAGCACATACCTTAAAGGGAAAATGCAAAGGGTGAATGTATAATAGAAAAAACTTTCATCACCTAAGAGCGTAGGTCATGCGGTCCGGTCTCAGAGCTCTCATCATGATCAGCTTCTGCAGAGAACTTTTCCCCTTCCACTCCTGAGGGAACTTCTCCTTCTCCGGACACTCAGACTCCACCAGCTTCTTCCAGCGCTTGGGGGAGCCCTCGATGTCCCGGTCTAGACCTCGGAACTCATCAGTAAAACTCATCACCTGTGCAAAGACAAGGGACCGCAGGTGGTGATTTCTAATATCATTTGTGCACGTCCAGCAAAATTAAATCCTCTGTGTGTGTGCTCGCGGACCTTGATGGCGCTCCATGCTGAGTTGGAAAGAAAGTCAAGGGGGCAGACGTAGTTGTGGTCAATGTTAAAGCGAAGCAGGAAGTCCAGCTCCCGCACGTCTATCTCCTTACTCATCAGGAGCAACTGAAAGAGGGCGGACGCACAGTCAGGGACCAAACAGTTTCTCTCCAACGCTGACACAAACACAAACACACCTGGAAGGCTAGCTGTGCAGTAAAGGTGAGCTTGTCTCTCTCAAACAGTCCCCTGCTGATGTAGTTGAAGGTGGAGTATGTAACACAGTCTATGAGTGTGTTGACTCTGCTCTTTACATCCTCACTTGCCTCTGCCATCTCCACCGCCTTGTGGAAAACAACATTAAACGCCTGAAAAGAAGAAGTTTTTGAGATTTAAGAGGTAGTTGGTTATGGCCACAGCGTGAATGTGACATAAACTTGTACACTGCCAGTCAAATGTTTGGACACTTCTCACTCAATTCAATGAGAATTGAATGAGAAGGTGGGTCATCATTTTATCCAGTTTGTTATTTATGTTGTTCCTGTCTGGATACCTTGAGGCTGAACTGGTACATGGGGTTGATCTTGTTGAGGTCATTCATGATGAAGTAGAGCAGAGAAGCTCTGACGGCAACCGGCCGATAGTGTTCTCTAGCTTCATTTATCTTCACTTCATTAACTTTAGCTTCCAGAACCTGTGAGCAAAGGGAAAAGGAAGAAAAAAGGTGAAATAAGTTCACTTGTTAGAATACACTGATCAGTCACAACATTATGACCACCTTCCTAATATTGTGTAGATCTCCCTTGTGCCTCCAGAACAGTTGTGACTCATCAGAGAATGGACATGGGTCTTCTGAGGGTGTCCTGTGGTGTCTGGTAACAGGATTTTGTTAGTGGGGCTCTTTGGGTCCTATGGGTTGAGGGAAGGGACCTATGTGGATCACCCCACACATACTTGGTCAGTTTGGGATCTAGTGAATTTCGAGACCAGGTCAACACCTTGTGTTGTTTTTGTGTGTCTGTGTCAGGCTGCATTCTGCAGGGGATGGCTGCAGGAGTGTCATTGTTATGGGGTGGGGGTGTCTGGTCTCGTCTAGATGGGTGGTACATATCTAAGCAACATTCACATGAATGCCAGGTCCAAAGGTTTCCCAGCAGAACCCAGAATATTTACCATGTCAGTGGTTTTAATGTTGTGGCTGACTGGTGTATGTTATAACAACCACACACACTGTTACCTTCATCTCAATCTCAGCAGCAGTGTGCTTCGTGGTCTCCAGTTTCTCCACCAGCACATTGTCACCAAGGAAGTTACTCTCCGCGGCCGACAGCCTGGTTAGCAGCTCGTCCTCCAGAAGCTTCAGCTCAATCTTAAACATGTTCTGCTGTAAAGTCAGTTCACTCTGCAGAAGGATCATACACATGAGAAAGGGCTAAATCCAACCAGAATCTATTGCTCCGACATTACAACACTGATTTTCAGAGGTGAACAAGTTCAAGAGCATGAAGGGAATTAATCTAACCCACCTTTAGGTGCTCAAGGTCCGGTCTCTCCTGATTTACCACCTGTGCCAGGAGCTGGTCTTCCAACCCGTCCCTGGTCACTGTAAAATTGATGAGCGTGGTCTGGGCTTGAATCTCTGGCTTGTAGTGAGGATTGGCCAACTTAGTGTGGAGAATCAGCCTGAAGGTTGGGTGGAAGAAACACTCTTTGTCCCCAACCTTTATACAACTGTGACAGCAGGACATGGAGAGAAGAAGAACAATTTAGAACTCATGGTTGTTTTTCTTTTCTACATACGCTCACCTGTGTGTCTGCATGTTACCTGCCCTTCTTGATTGTGTGTCGCCCGAGCAGAGGGTCAATGACAGGGTCAATGGTCTCCTCAAGGTTTTCAATGAGGACAGTGTCCCCTGCAACTACAGCCTGTTCAATAACGTCTACATATCTGGAACAACAGTTAAAAAAACTGATGAAATGACGATGGCAAGTTTGTGTTATGTTAAAAAGCTGTGTAAAAAAGACCACTTACTGCAGTCTGTGCATGATTTGACATTTAAAATCCCACATATTTATACATCAACATTTCAGGTTTCTTTCAAAAGCTTTCCTTCAACACTCCACAGCGGTAACAATGGAAACACTCACCCTCTCTGCCCTAGACTGACAACCTTGAGGCTGTTACCATGGCGACTCTTGATCCACTTGATGCCCTGCAGCTGAGGGTCAATGAGGAGAGGCCAGCGCTCACCTGCAACAATTCATACAATGGCTAGACGTGAAGACTTTTTCTGCATCGCACAGTAAACAGAGAGCTGTACCGCCACCAACATGGTAAAACGCGTCATGTAACTCACAGTTAGTGAGGATGGTGGCATTCTGAGTGGACATTTTGTCTCCTGGCAAGCCTTCGTTATTCCACTGGGCCACCATTGCGTCATCAGTCAACATCGACACTGGGTCTAAGCCTCCTGTCATAGGGATGGGCATCTGGTGAAGAGAAGCAGAGCTGTGTGAACAAGACAGTGGATAACACAGAAATCTGAACCTAGCCTGCCCTACAGAAGACAAGCAACTTCAGGACTAAGTAGGACTAGAGGGTAACTGTGGGTGAATTTTTCAGTGTTTAATATTGTTACCTTCTGGCTGCACAGGAACGGCATCCAGAGGTTGTCCACTAGCTCTCTCCTATACTTCTTAGAGAAGGAACCAGCGTAAGAGATGAAGGCCACTGTTAGGAGGACATCCCCACAGAGGGTTTCCTCTTGTTCGTGGTACTGAGCCACTGAGTGAGCCCAGCGCACGTTCTCACTCTGAAACACACGTACACACACAGTCACTCTGTGTTTAGCTTCATTGGTAAACGCAGATTAAACAACAATATAAAACTGGCTGATCTACTTTCAGAAACTCCACACGTGACGATGACCACATGTTAAGCTCACCTCAAGCCCTTTCACCAGCCGATTAGCTAGTTCTATGGTCTTGTTGGTGTGGTTGACCTCCTCCTGAAAGCGAAGTTTTTCTGATGTAGCTGTCTCAAATGCTGTAGTCAGAGTTTCCAGACTACTATCCAGCTCCTGAGAAAGAAAAGAAGATGAAGAACCAAAAATAGTTTGACCTTTGGTTGTATGAAGTTATTTTTTTTCTTAGAAACGTCATCACATTCCTTTTATTAAAGCTGTGTATAGGGTATGGGACAATTTAGGTAATGTAATGTACCAATAAAAATGTAATATAATGATAAAAATGAATAGCTTATTAAAGAAGCAGTGTGTAGGATTTAGGGGGTTATAGAGTCATAATATCATTTTCATATGTGCTTTATTGCCTGAAAATATGAATTGTTGACTTTTAATTAGCTTCAGACGAGTCCATCATATCTACACCAGGTATAGAGCTAGTCCTCTTCCACCACACTTTCTCAGGTGTTTGCAGTCTGTAGCCTCATCACGAGACAACACTGAATCCTGCACACCTTCCATGAGGCCAAAAAATCAAAAAGCAAAACAAACTCACAGCAAGTTTTTTCCTGATAGCCTCCAGCTTCTCAGCAGCCTCAGCCAAATCAGCATTGGCCTGGGACAGACATAACCTCTTCATCTCCACCTCGCAGAACACCTGGCGTGGTGGAAACATACTGTAGTATACACTGTTCATATTTAAATACTACTATTAAAGAACTAGAGAAGAGATATACTCACAAATATCTATCCATGATTGTGGAAAGCAAGTGTGGGGAGGAAAGAACGTAAAGCAAAATCAAACAACAAGAAGGCAGCGCGGTGTACACTGGAAAACATCAAGCGCTGGGTTAACGTGGGTGACACTAAATGTATGCGACAGCTGAGGTGCATGAGTGTACCTCGTGGAAGCGTACGATGTTGATCACCCAGGCACAGAGCCCTGCAGCAGCGGAGGATTTCTGTCGCACAAAGTCGGGGTTGAACTCTGGGTCACTGAGGTACTCGTCTCTCACACACCTCACCGTGGCCTCGGGGATGTGCTCTTTGTCAAAATTCACCAGAGCCTGCAGGAAGTCATCCACCTGGACGTGCATGTATGTGCATGTGTGGATTAGATGAAACGGTGCCACCGCATAGCATCCATATAATAATATTGTAGCAATCCTAAATCATGAGCTTGAAGTTTTTCTTTCATTTTTATGTATTATAGCTATATATATTTGAAATATTAAAGGATACTCAAAGAAAACTGATGACAATAGCAGATAAGGTCTGATGTGTGGAAGGATGTTCTTTAAACTGTCAATATGTTATTTTAATGTAAATCCCGTTATTTCATGCGGAATATCTTTGTGGCGGGCTTTTTGGTTCCATCAAATCTCTGACAAATTACAAGACGTGACTGTAAAATATCACCTTGCTCATGACCACCTTGGAAGCCTTCCAGCTACGATCTTTAGGGATTCGTCCTTGGGGAGACAGCAGCACCAGAACAGCTGCTGAGACGTTGGTGACAATAGCTGGAGGGTTGGGAAACGTCCTCAGCTCTGTCAGGTTCAACTAGATCACACAGACAAATGCACACACACTTTCACCCTTTTACTGTGGGGATGAAGACGTTTGTTCCTCAGCTTGCGGTGGACACACGAAATACGGTGCATGACATAAAATAAAACAAATAAATGCAACGTGGCGAAAGGGACCAGGACTCTGTATTCATGTGTGTGCATGTGTTTTACCCTGTTTAGTGTGTTGAGGGCTGTGTTGGCTGCCTGCAGGGCGGGTTCAGCCTTGGCCAAGTCTTCCTCCGTCTCCTGCTGCTGTTTGCTAACTTTGGACTGAATTGCCGCCACCTTGAAAAAATAAATCACAAATTGCTGACACTTTTATCTTGGGAGTGGCATTAAATGAAGCTTAATGATAAATTAGGTTTGATAATACAGAGCTGTGTGTAATGAGAGAGGGTGTAGCCTAAGGAGATCAACAAACCACATCGAGGAGTGTCGAATCATTAAGGTGCTTTACTGCAATTTTTTATTTTTTGTAAAATGTCTTTTAGAGGGATGCAGCACTCTTGAAGCTGCTAAGGCATTGGGGCGTGATCATAAAATCATCGGATAAACGGATAACAGGGAGCTGCCAACGATTCGAACGTGAAGCTACCAGGGACCCATCCTCCTCCTTAAATATTCAGGTTTCAAAAACACAACTTGGTGTAATAATGTGCACACTGAAGAGGGTTTCCAACCACACGCTCTCACCCGTTGCTCCTCAGCATCAGCTACAGCTCTCTCTAGGTTGAGCTTGTCCGTTTGCTGTCCTATCTGAGCAATGAGAGCTTCGATGTCTGTGTTCCTCTGCCACAGCTCCACCTCCTGCACCGCTAGCTTGGCTTTAAGATCCTCCACCTGAGGTAAGAACATGTACTGAGTTAGGAGCAAGACAGATAACACATGCTGACATGCATAAATGCAGTACACATTATCTGACCTGTGAGGCAGTAGTCTGCAGCTTCTGCAGTCCGTTCTCTAGCCTTTCCATCTTCTGCGTGAGCTCTGTGCGTTTCTTCCTCAGCAGGTTGTCGTACAGCTTCATAAACTCGAGGAAACTCTTCGGAGTGGTGTAGTTGAAGTGCTTCTCATTCTGCTGGTACTTGACACTCACCTGTTACGGAGCGAACCGAGAAATCGTGTCAGAGGCAATATCAAGAGTGGCTCTCGCTCACCGTGCTCTGCAGTCGCTCTCACCTCGTTGACACTTGTGTGAGCGTAGGAGATGAACTCACTGATAGATGCCCTCACATTTGGCTGCACAACATAAACACACACATGAATTGAGAAAATCATCACAATATACTAACAGAGTCATTACATTTATGTTAATATACATAAGGTAAGATAATCCTTTAATGTGTCCCACAGCGGAATTTAATAATATGAATTTTCATCTGAGCCAGAGAAGCAGTTACATATAATGTGTTCGTTAAGTTATGGTGAATACCAGTAAAATCTGTTGTTACCTCCAGTCCAGGTATCTTGTCTATGAAGGTCGTGCTGACGGACTGCAGAGCGAGTTGAGGCCAAGGGTGGAACCAGTCGATGGCAGTACAATTTACCAGAGCTGGAAACTTCCGAGCACGTGTGCGCAACGTGAATCCGACTGGAGAGAAACACAAGACGACCTGGATGCAGGCAAAAATACAAAGACACATTTAAAAATCCCCGAGCTCTTAAATAAATCATGGTATTGTATCCACTTTGGTTAAATTGTTAAATAATAAATAGATTTAGACCTTGAGCTGTCTTCGTATTCGCTCGATGAAAAAGCTCCAGCAGTTGTCTCTGCTATCCATGAGTCCCAGTCCCCTCAGCTCCATACGGATGGATGTAACAATCATATCCACTTCTTCATCACTAAACAGGTCCGGAATATCCCCTGCACAACACAAACACAGACAAGACACAAGTGAGATCAGTTTGTATTTACTCCTGCATACTTGAAAACCTGACAGTTCACGCATTAAAGCAGAAATACTACACTTATAAGAGAGGAGGCCACTCATTTGAGGTCAGTGTAGCCAGACCTGAGGCCAGCATATCATTGATGAGCACCAGGAAGCGTTCATCTGGAATCTGGGCGTCTGTGTGAAGGAACACCGTCCCGATGTTCTTCACTCCCACCTTTATGTACAACGCTGCCAAATCACTCTGTTGCAGGGAAGGGGAGAAAGGAGAAAAAATATTAATATAGAATTGTTAAAACATTTAAATTAAATTAGCAACAAATCCATATCAGCTTTTTTTTTTATTTCTGCCGTGCATGTTTGCCTTGAGGTCATTGATGCCGTATCCTTTACGCAGCGTGATCTGGAAAACCTCCAGCATGCTGAGGAAGGCAGCCAGTCGGCACAGACTCTGCTTCCCACTGCCTCCGACCCCCACGAGCAGGGCGTTACCGTAGGGGGCCTCCAGGATGCGACTGATGCGACATCTGCATGCAGACACCAGAGTTAGCAACGTGTTTATTGTCTGTGGTTTGCGTTTGTGCTCATCTCTGCAAATTCTCCCGTCCAACGCGTGTGGTTCTTACACATGCTGGATAGCTTCTTCAAACAGCACCAGGTCCATGACAGCGTGGAGCTCATTATAATGCTCCAGGGCTTCAGCCAGTGTCTTCTGGAGCTTCTCCCAGTCTGACGCCTGACAACATGGGCAAATAAACAACTGAACTTGGCTCTTTTAAGTCAGGCCAGCAGTTTCCAAACCACTATGCGGTGACTTCCCACCGTGTAACGAGATTAAGCTCCCCCACGTGGAAACGTGGAAAGGTAATGAGTTTGCTAATGACTGAGCATTCATCGTCATTTATTTCCTGACGGATCAGACATGACAGACGAACCTGTGCCATGACGTCGCTGAATGTGTGAGCTACAGATAATCTACAAACTTAATTGACTGAAGTGAAAAACAATTAAACCTAACGATTTTTATTACCAGACTTAATAAAGAACAAATGGATGCCTGAAAGGAGCGACGTGGAGTGCAATCTGGAAAAGCTTTGACCAGGTTGTTTGTGTCCTGTCAAACCTGATGATAGCGAGCCTCTCCCATACCCAGGGCAAAGTGACAGTACGCCAAAGGCTGGTGGATGAAGATGGACTCATCTATTCCCTGGAGAGACAACAAAAAACAAAAACTGAACATGTCACAGTTAAAATTCCCTTCAATGATGCAAATTAAACTACAAAGAGTAAATGTATTAGAGTGTACTGAATAATAGAAAGTTCAGATTTCCTTTAAGCAACATTATATCTTAGATACACCTGCAAACATTTTATGAAACGTTTAAAGATTTTAAACATGCCGCTTGTTTCTTACCTCAAAATATCTCTTGCCCGTGTCCAGAAGGATTTTATTGAAGAGCTCCACATCCTTCTCCTCCATGAGTTTATCAGAATAAACCCTGGAGCTCTCGTGGAGCCACAGGTGAACCAGGTCCATGGGGTAACGAACACTTTCTGGCAGGGCGAACAGGATGCCCTACACCCAGTACGAGTATCATAGAGTAAATAACAATTAGCATTTTATCTGCTGCGTCGACTTTGCCACAAAAGTAATGCATAGTACATAATTTTTTCCCCTAATATGTCATATGATGATAGCACAAATATCACGTCACCTGGAATATGTTGGAGAGGTCTCGCAGGTTGAAGATATAGTGGAAGCGTATGGCTGTGGGGAGGAAGTTCTGGCTGATTTTCTGATGCAGACAGATTGCCGCCTGGATGAGCGGAGCGGGAAAATATTGACGCGGACAAACAGATGGGAGATGTCGTGAATGCGGCGCTTGATGAACAGACAGAACGTGGTTTGTATTCATGAGACACAGCGACGGCGGGCTGGATGCCGTGAGTGTACCTGCACGAGAGTTCCAACTGAGCGAGATACCCCGTAGCTGAAACCCCCCTGAAGGAAGTGAGCCGACAAGATACTGGAGAAGATGGTGGCTAAAGCGTCGGCGCTGGGGAAATGCACCGCAAACACAGAGAAGTGTCTCTGGAATGGAAATGGGAAAAATGAAGAATTATCCATTCATCATTCATTTATCTCCAAGGACAGTAAACCGTTCTCACGTCCATGTGTTTTGGACGGTTTTTCATTTCTATCTACCAGGTGGTTCTTGTTCCTCCTACTTATTTAGTGTATCGTACATCTTCATCATGGCAAAGGGACACTTCATCAAAGACTACGATGAAAAAATGTTTGTATTTTGTATGTTTGTACCTGTAGTCTGGGGTTGATAGAGAAGCTTCCAGCTGTAGGATTCATGCAGGTGATATACTGGCAGTTGTGTATTTCCTTCAGTACCAACCGTTGTCTGTCATACCTGAAAGGTTTCAGTTAATTCAGATTCAATGTGCGTGGATATGGTTGTATGTTTTAGAGTCAAAGTCTGTGCCTCCTGTTACCAGTGGTTGTAGTCGAGATGCTGGCGGATGAGCGTATGCGGCTGGACCGTCCCGTAAACATCCACCTCAGGCATGTTGAGGTCATCTATGAAGTAGATGAGTCTCTTAGCCGTCGGAGGAGCAAATTTACGACCCGCCTTCTTCTCCAGAGGTTTCTCCAGGACACCTGCGGTCCATAAAATGCACGAGACAGTTAAAGGAGAAAATGATATATTGTGAATCGCGCTCACGGAAAATTGCTGAAGGAAAATATGTGAATTACAGAGTCTTTCTCACATCTGCAGAAGAAAAAGAGAAACAAAAAAAACAAGGACGCATTGATTTTAAAGTTCAGGATAAAAGCTTGTATTGCAGAAGGCTGTGTGATTTTTAAATGAGCACATTAAATTAGGTGCTATGCTATGATGAATAGATGGAATATGTTGTGACAATGTGACACGACACACAAAAAGAAGTTAAATCGTATGACTTTTGCCTTTCATACAATTTGTTGCTGTAATTGTAGCACATGAGAAAAGGGTTTCATTAAGGTGAGGAGATCTAAAAAGATAAAAAAGGTTTTAGAAAGAAAATGAAAGGGCAGATACAAGAGCACAACAATGAATGGATGTTTGAGCTAACTTCTCCACACTTGAAGTCCCACACATAAAAAAGTGAAAAGACAGGTTTGTGTGACAGAGCTCATTTTCTTTGTAATCTCTTCACAAACGTTCGTGCTTATCGTGGCGGTCCTTACGCTGCAGCATGGCTGATGTGGTGTAATAGTTGAAGGGGACTTTTGCCACCACGAAGTTCTCTTTCAGCTTGGTGACTTTATCAGACACCAGGATGGTCTTGCCCACTCCCGCGTTGCCCACTAACATGATAGGCTTTCCTCTCTGGAGCAGCAGGTCCATGAAGTATGTGAGACAGATGGTTTCTGGGGTGTGGACCAGCACGGTCTGAAACATCACAAGACTGGACTGAGAGACTGGACTCAGCGTGTTGATATAACGTGTGGTAGCACATGCTTGCTGTAAACAATAACCATATTCATGAGTAAAATCTCACACCTGTAACGGTACGTCGGGCTCCAGCTCAAATGGCACCATCTTCTCACTCCAGTGAGTGAACTTCTTAGTCTCAGAGTCAATGAAATAGTCGAAGACGGTGCCCTGCGAGGGAAACTTCACGGCTCTCATCTCTTTAGACCACCAGCGGCTGAATTCGGCCCGGTGGTCATTCAGCTGAAATGAAATGTTGAGCAAACACATACCGTAAAAGAGGTCAAGTTAGCTGCAGCATTTGGTTTTAGTTAGCTCGCAAACAATACGCACATGATCCTGAAAGAGAGCCCCTCCAAAAGCCCAGACACAGGCGAAGACAAAGTAGATTTCATAAAGTTCTCTGGGAGAGTCAGCTGGAGTGTTGTCCTCGGTCATGAGGCAGTCCAACAAGCAGCACAGTGTCTAAATACAGAAATATAAACATAACTGAACAACAGATAGTATCCAGTTTGACACTATTATGGAACTCATTCATGTGTGTTTAACTTTATTGCAGCCACATACCTGCACCATGCTGTTCTCTGGAATTGGAGTGATGGTTTTCAGGTTGCAGCGGACTTGTTCCAGGCAGTAGGGAACATACTTGTCAAACAAAATGGTGAGATTGGCTCGCTCAGACTGGGCCCGTCGGGTGTCTATCCAACTTGTTACATAACTGAGAACACAGTAGAGAAAGCACGGCCAATAAGAAAATGTAATTTCAGAAAAGTGAAGGAACAGAAGTGTGCGATTTTGCATTCGTGTTTATGCATGTGTTTGTCTCACGAGCTCCAGCCAAGGTCCTGTGGATTAACATAGAGTATTCCTGCCCTGGACACTGTAGCTGGAGTAGCAGCCTTCAGGTGAGAAATTTCAAACAGTAGTCGCATGGAGGAGGACAAGCTGATTCTTTCATTGCTGGCGAGAGTCAGAACCTGGACCGGAGGAGGAGGAGGAAAATGGGACAGGTGACGCACTCATGCAGTTGTTGGCACTGACTAATTTTTGGAGTAAAACATGTAAAACATATGGCATATTTAAAGCATCCCCAAAAACACAAACTCAGAAAAGTAGAACAGAACAATATCAGAAAAAAAAGATGCCCTCTAACCTTATTGTCATCCATGACCGTGTTGAGTGATTCGATCCACATGGGGTCAATATCCCCATCCAGAACAATCCATTTGGGTCCATCATGGCTCACTGAGGTCAGCTCTCTCATGGTAGAGGAGAACAGACCTACAGTGAAGTAAAATATACAATGATTTTACACCGGGTAAGAGTATACAACTAATTAACGTTTTAGTAAAGCAAACGCATGTTATGAAAGCCCCAGTAAAATGAATCCATCTCACTGTGAATCATAAAAAGTGCTTTAACTTCCAAAGTAGTTCTGAGAGGAGGCTTGGGAATAAATCATCACCTTGGCACTAAAATAACCCTCTACAATTGGATCTGTTGATCATAGTTAGTTGTTCATTAAACCCCTTGTATATTCCTCAAGGCCCTCACCATCCTTCCACTCTCTGGTTGCAGGGTGCAGGTATCCAAACAGCTCATCTGTGGTAACAGCTTTAGGGTTGATATCGTTCCACACTGGCTTCTTCTTCATGTTGGCGTACGTCCTGTGGAGGGTCTTCAGTATCTGGTAAATAAACATCATCATCAAACATCATCTAACTCCAGCATATTTTTTTGTGTAAGTAAAGAGGAGTGTTAGGCACACATTAATTGTCCCTCAACATAAAATCTTATTTTTTATGTGGTGTCCCTGATGTTGTAGTTATGCAGGTGTCCACCTGGCTTTTTCCTGTGCCAGGTCCACCCACTATGAACACAGAATGCCTGACAGCCAGCAGCTCCTCCAGCTGGGTCACCTGTTAACACATAAACATGGATGTCACTCAGGATTCCTGCAAAATATTCTCTCTATATCAATACTGTCAATGACAAATGTATATTTCTCTATCACAAAACACACACATAAAGGTAGCCTTATGTTATTTATGTGTGACAGTTTAGTACCTACCATCCCTTCTTCATTAGACAAAAGAATTTGGCCAGCGACATAGAGGAATTTTATGGTGTCAAATGTAAGGAGCACCTTAAGTATGAAGTTTTCCTCCGGCTGCAGACGCAGCTCACTGACTGACTGGCGAACAGCGTTTTCTAGTTTAGGATCTCTCTTCCTGGGCACGTCCAGCTGTGGAAACAGGTCGCTGA
Organism: Mugil cephalus; assembly: GCF_022458985.1. Lineage (NCBI taxonomy): Eukaryota > Metazoa > Chordata > Actinopteri > Mugiliformes > Mugilidae > Mugil > Mugil cephalus. Next base: position 19,153,264 of record NC_061776.1, on the reverse strand, counting down.
TCAGCCCGAGGAATATGGGGACATCACTGGTCACTATTTTCGGAAGGTTGAAGTCCCTCAGGGCCCGCATCAGCACCTGTGGGGAAAATGTTGTTTGGTTCCATCATAAAAACACACAAATTGACTCGTGAGACAGGTGAGATCCTTCAATTCAATTCACAATTACTTAATTAATCCCAAGGGAAAATTACTGTGAACATGAGAACAATAGTTTTTAATGAGCCATATAAAATCGTGATTAAAAACAAAAGTAAAAAACACAAGGGACCAAGCAAACACAAAGAAAACACTTCAATGTGGACTTCTCCCATTAATAAAAACAAAGAGATGCACACCTGCTCCTCAGGTCTGCTCCGGTCCTCTCTCTTCAAAGATCCAGCCACAACCAGGACAGATTTGATAGCTCGTAAACCCCAGTCGTAATGATCCTAATAGATAAATGAACTCATACAGTCACAACAAGATCAATAATGCAGTGTACGCAATACATAATATGTTCTGTATATTAGTTTATGACACTTAATACCTTGAAGACTTAAAAACATAAATGTGGAGTTATTGCAGTATGCGTACAAAGAGCTCCACAATTCATGCACAAAAGCGCCTGTTATTGTTGTTCATATAATGTATGTATATGGACTGTACTACACACAAAAGACCTTGAATATAAATAGGAAGCGTATGATTTATTTTCCCAGCCAGTCACAAACCTGGCATCTGATGAATGGGACTGCAACATTTCAAAGTCATAAAAGATATTATAGCAATAATTCTGCCGGTCCTAGCGTCACAATAAAAGCTACAAATCAGCGTCGGCCCCTATAAAGATGCTCTTTGCATCATGATTGGTTTCCTGTTCCTTCCGTGTCTTTACTTTAATGTTTACATGAGCTTTCAACAGTATTCACTGATCCAAAAACAGAGCACGAAATAGTTATGGTACATTCAATATCTTGACAAATTGGTTTTATGTACATACTTGTTTGGACAGCAGCTCTTTACACAGGGTGTAGAGGCTGATGAATTTGCGCGCCAGCAGACGTGCATCTATGAATCCTTCAGCCACCAACATGATCTCACAGATCAGCTCAAAGTCTGGGATCACCATCGCACAGGGCCTGAACATTAAAGCAAATGAGTTCATTATTAGTGATTGCTCACATACACTTCAAGTCTCCCCTTCCTCTCGTGATATCAGACCTGAATAGGGCCTTAAGGTTCTCTGGGAGCTCAGCCCTGCCAGCATAACCGGGGTTCAGAGTGATGAAGATTCCCACTGTTGGCTTCAGCTCAATCTCCTCTCCCAGGAAATGAAACCTACAGTTGCAAACAGATAATGAGTGATTTGAGAGAACTTTGACCGGATGAGCGGATGAATGAATGGGGGCCATAATGACGTTTACCTCTGTTTTTTGTTACGTACAGCGTCCTGTATAGTCTTGACTTGCACGGCTACCACAGACAGAACATCCACTGAGATCCTGTTGAATTCATCAAAGCAGCCCCACACTCCTGTCTGAGCCAGACCCTTATAGATGTTACCTATAGACTGGGGGAATGTGATGGAGATGGAATCTGAAGGCTGGCATAAATTCAGTTAGGATATAAAAGGAGAACATGCGGCGTTTGTGAAAATGGGAGCGGTCCATGCTACCTTGTAATCCATTTGTTCTGAGCAGTTGAACACATACACCATGATGCCCAGGGATCGCCCAAGGTCTTTAGTGGTCTCAGTTTTACCAGTGCCAGCTGGGCCTGATGGGGCACCGCTCATTGTCAGGTGGAGTGACTGGGTCAAGGTTATGTAACACCTAAAAATCAGCAACAAAAGTCTGGTTAGTATGTGTGTTTTGCCTTTCTTTCACCACAAGGGATTGTGAAAGAACACTTATATATAACAAATCTTTACATTTCAGTGGGTGCTACTTCTCTTCAAGCTCAACACAGCTTAACTGGAACACTTAAAAAGTCTTAATGTAGCCTCGTTGGTGGTTGTTAGGCAAAGGTTGTCTTCACACACTGCCAAGAAGAAGCTCCCTTTTAAAATACACATGTTGAATGGTGTGTATGCTTATGTATGAAGCGTACCGGTCGGTGAGCGGGGTGATGACCAGTCTGTTAGTGTTCCCCAGGTATTCATAGCTGAACTGAAACTGTGCGTCACAGATGTTAACGTAGCAGTGTCTCGTTTCTTCATCCCAGCGATGGCGTAACTGGGACAGCCAGGCAAATGCTTGCCCTGTTGTCACCTAGTAGACACACCCAGCGACACCAAGAGAAAGCTTGTAAGAGGCTCGATCAAAAAATTAGGTCTAATATCAGCACTACCTTTTGAGTGATGAGACTGGCGACGACATCTCGAGCATGGACGTCAATGGTGCAGACGGTCATGATTTTCTGTCTGTCTCCAGGAGTTAAATCTCCCAGAAGCATGTGGATTAGCGAGTTTAGCTGCGTGATCTAGAAAAAACAGAATCCAGCAAATCGCTGAGCAAAACAACCACCGTGTTCACCCTCCATGTTAACAATATCTCACACTTACACTACCTGTTTTCTGTTGTAGTCTTTGAGAGCTGTTTCAAACCCTTCCTCCACCCTCTCAAAAGTGATGCCCACGTCTGTGGCCCACCACACCTGACTACCAGTCAACCCAACCTGTAAAAAGGATGGGGGCAAACAACGAATAATGTTAGAGCTTAGAAAATAAAATCAAAAAGGTAATTCTACAGGCTTCGCCTTATCACACCTGTGCAGGGTAGTCAAAGAGCCACTGGTCTCGTGGTTTGTCCTCGTAGGCAGCTACAGCCTCTTGAATCTCCTTCCGAACTGTGCAGCGCATGGTGCTTTCTAAGGCACTTAACCAGCACTCCGCCTGAAGAAAAAAATAAAGAAAATAGAATTTCAAACTATATAATGTTTGGAAAAAGTATGGATAGTATAACACTTTGCAACTATGCATATTATATTAAATATAGTAATGTATAGGTTAGAGAGGTGACAGCTATGAGGGTACTGGTTCCATCCCTCTAGTAACATGTCTGAGCCTTGAGGAAGCATCTACAACATAGGTCTTCAACAGGGGGTCCATGACCCCTAGGGGATTAATGTGGGTACTGCAGGGGGGTCACAAAATCTTTGGTTGATTAGACGTTTTTATATATATATAATTTTTTAAATGTTGCTCCATAATTTTCCGCCTACAAATTTATATTTCTTTCAATACATTAACATGAATCCAACATATTTTAGTAAAGGCATAAATGGAGGCAGCATAAATTATCTTTCAGTCAGCACTTCACTCATTCAGCAATACAGGAGGTGTCTCACTAGCCACATTAGCCGAGACCTGTCAATCTAAGCCTCCTGTACACAGTAGGCCCCCGCCCTTATCGCTGCTCAGCCAATCACGAGGCTGCATATTACATGCTGACACTGTCAGGTTCCCCGCAATTAGACCCCAGGTGAAATCCTGAAGCACTCTGCAATATTAGCAGAAGAGAAGCTAACAGTGCAGCTCGCTCCCATGAGGCCTAAGTGGATCGCTTTGTTTTATTTTATTAATATGTCAGTTATATATATATATATGCACATACACACAAGTTAGGTATGTTTATGTCAGGTATGCTTACGGCAGGTGCCCAGCCACTCTACTATTGCAGATGTTTGAAGTAAAAAACATGAATATTTGAACCTGTGTATTATTTGAATAGCTTAATGAATGCAAAATGATAGGAAATTTAATTTTATATGGAAGGTAGGAGATCCCTACTTAATCTCTTGATCAGTTTGGAGATCCTTGGTCTGAAAAATGCTGAAGACCCCTGATCTACAACCTCCACATGCTGCGCAATGCTCCAAATGTGCTCACTTGGATGGCTCAAAAGCAGTGTACATGAGTACATGGCAAATAAAGGCGACTGGATTTTTTTGTGTTTGATAACCAATAGAGAGAACAACATCTATTACAGCTATGTCACGCAGTTACATAATGAATACAGAAATAAATGAATGCAACTCTGCAGCACGACTACATTTGCACAAACAGAAACCCAATTTATTTTTCAATACCTGTCCTTCACAGGCACATGGCTCAGAGAATGAAACATATTCTCCCTCGCGACTGTACATCCCTATAGCAACTGCCGGCCCATCCTCCTCCCTTCCTCCGCCTCCATCTGATTCCTTGAAGCGAAGATCTGCTATGTTGTCAAACAGCTTCAGTAAGTGTCTGGTCACCTGGAAAAACACACATACAAGCTGTATGCACACGGACCATCACTCTATGTCTCTCTTTAAAGGTCATGTTGTTTAGAGGCCACGATTGCTTGAACAGAGTTTCATGAAATTGGAAAAACAAGAGTCGTGTCCTATTTCCACTTTCATTCTGATCGATTTTAAATTGTGAGTTGTTACCTGTTTTGGTTGTGTTCCCTTTGAGACGATCTCCAGCAGATCTGAAGCAGAGACAAAATAAAATCTGGGGAATGTGAGCCTCTTGGTCTCGAGGTACTCCGCCAGGGCCTTCTCACATACAGACAGGCGCTGCTGTAACGTTTCCAGGTTCTCCAGGAACCCAGTCTGGTTGGTTACCTCTACTACATTACTGTTCTGAACCACTTCAGTCATCAAATTCTGAGTTACAGGAAGGTGAATGAATAAGGGGGGGGAAAGAGAAGACACAATATGTTAATACAGATGGAGGGGCCTGTACTCTAGTGTACGTTCGTAGGGATATGTGTTACCTGGAAGTCGGTGTGTATTCCCTGAAAGCGTTCGGCGTCATTGGCCAGCTGGCAGCGGATGTCATGGCTGTTGGTAAAGATACTGTTAAGGTGGGCCCAGGTCTTCTGGACGGACATCCAAGAGGAGATGACCAGGTCAGCCACCATCAGCTTCCTCTGCCATCCGCTTACTTCCGCCTGGAAATACTCCACGTACTTACTCATCAGGATGTTCTGCAGCTGCACCTGAAGAGAAACGAAACATGGTGGTGGTTTGTGGGAAGAAGCTTTGATGGATCGTCATACAAATAACTTGAGAATATATAAGTTAACATTTTGGGGCTGTCAACGGGGAGTCAGAGTTATCCTACCAAACCGAAGTCCTTTGTAATAAAACTACATTCTGAACTATTAGGATGTCCTTCTATCAAGAACCTGGTACACAGGGTCACCTGGTTGTCCTCCAGTGTCTCTATCAGATTTTCATCAGCTTTGAGCAGAGGTGTCCCTGTGCTGGTATGAGTCTCATATGACAGAGACATAACACTCCATGTCTGGGTTATCTCTGCCAAAACCTACAAAGGAAACGCAGGATATATTACACATGTGAAATCTGCCATTTGAAGACAAGGGCAAAATGGAAAAAAAGTGCAGCAGGATGAAATTTAAAGCATGTTATTATATGCCCCATTCCTATTCGGAGTTCACATTTCTTGTTCTTTTAAGTCTGCTTCATGACTACTCAAGTAGTAGTGTTTACCTCTAGGTCTAGGTGGACATTTCTGGTATAAAGAAGTTAATTTCAAACGTCAATCCACTGATCTCTCTTTTTGAGTTTGGATTGTACTGTACTACGACAGACTCAACAAGAAAATGTTCTGGTTAGTCGGTGCTTAAATAGTGAAATCCAAATTGTATTAACACATCTATGAACACACACGCCATTGTATAATAATAGCTGCTCTGGTTTCCCACCTTCTCAATGGCCATTTCTTTCACAGCCTTGTCCACTATGTTCTTAACTTCATCCTCCACACGATGAAGCTGCAGTTCCAAGAGGTCCCCCAGGGTGGTGCCCTCCCCCATCACAAACCTGACCTGAGGACCAAAGAGTAAGACGAGTCAGCCACGGGTAGGATTAGATTTCATATTAAGATAATTGGGTTCACTGAACCTGAAGAAAAGTCAGCAGACAAAGCGAATGAATGTACAGAACATGAATACTCGCTGGAAAATAAAGCACTGAATACAGCGCAGAACATAATCATTAGTGAAACATTATTAAATTAGATGATCTGACAAAGTAAAACAGCAGCAGAGATATTCCAATACCCCAGTGGTGTTCATCAGCTGCTGCCAGTGTCTCTCCCTGACAGCAGAGTTTTGCAGCTCATTGATGGCTCTCAGAGAGGTCAACAGGTTTTTCACAGTCGACTCCAGCCCCATATAGACATCCCACACCCGCACCTCCTTATCCAGCATCTTCATCTCCTTTCGAAGCAGAGCAGAAATACTCAGTATTTTCATTTAACTACGGAATAGACTAAAAGTCATAGTACAGGAACTATTTGTACTTTAGCAAAGCGCCGGAGCTCCATGTCCATCTGCTCAACGTTGATCTCTTTCCATGGAGTCTTGGTCCAGTCCAGTATACTGGTCTAGGATCGACAGGAGGTTGGGAACATTATTTGAATCTCACTTCCTGTGTAACAGGAAATTAGAAACTCTTTCACGTCTACAGATGCAGTACGTAGATGGATCAGTACATAACTTGGGAATACTTGTATAGACGGTTATTTTATCACAATGCAGCTCAATTTTCTGAGCCATTTAAGTGCACCTTCACAAAGATGACCATGTCCCAGACGGCTTTGACGAGTATGATGTCGGAGCGGCACTGGCGCAGCTGCTTGTACTCCGGGAAGCTGACCTCAAACAGATCGGCTGTGTCCTGCAGTTTCTTCATCTCCGTCTCCATCACTGCTACCGCTCTGTTAGACTGGAGACAGACATTTTCATACAGAAACTGTCCTATTTTACAGATTTCATTTCATCACAAGCTGCTACTTTTTATTTAGAACTGCCACGTGTTCTTTATTAATAGGAACCTCTCACCTTATCCATTAATTTATACGGCTCCTCCAAATTGATCTTAAAGATTGATTCAGTACGAAATTGTTCTCTGAACTCATATTGCTTGACCTAAAAAGAGAAAATACAGCAAATTCAAATTAGTGCATGTCTGCCTTGCTCTTTCCATGTATCACTGTAGACGTACTGGGGGGTGTGGCATCATCTATAATGCAGGAAAGAAAGTAGGAAGGTTTATATGTCAGATATTGAGCTCTTTGTAAGGGGCTGTCAGACTGACATCCGAGCCCGCTCACACACGGCCTCACCTCAAACCGAACACATTTCCTCCGTATAACTGCGACTTCATTTGACTGTAATGGCGCCACTTCATGTTTGACCGTGAAGGCGATTTTTTTGAGGCTTTTCCACCTTTCAGGCAGCTCCTGCATTGTGCGGCAAGGGAGCAAAGATTGTTAGGCACTGTATAAAAACCGTAGCTGCCACTGAAACGTTGAGTGTTTCTGCGCTGGTACACACTTCCAGCTGTGTGTAGACGCTCTCTGGAAGTTGCTGTCCATAGGTCTTGAGGAGCTCCGCAGTAGACTTGAGTGGTTTGAAGTGCTGTTCGTTGCTGATCTGTCTATCTCTTATGGCCATGAGGTGTCCCATGATGTCCACGAGGCCTGTGTAGTCTCCATCTGACACCTTAGCGGAGAGGCCGCGGGCCGTGTCCTGGACAAAGGAGGATAGTTCCCTCACGCTGCAGAATAGAAAAGAAAGAAAGTAATGAAGCTCCTCTTTGTACACTTAGAGGTATGGTCAAAACTAAAGCAGCCTTAACAGTTTTTTCTTTATTTTGAAGTATTTTGATAATTATGATCTGTTTTTGAAGATGTTGTCCATTTCGAATGATACATTCTCGTATACTACACACGTCTAACCTCTCGTTAACGTGGTTGAGTAGGTGCTCTTTGAACATCCAGCTCCACCTCTTGATGACATTCATCAGTGTGTGCTTGAAGGGTCTGATGTCCAGCTGCAGCCAACCGCAAAACACCCTTGTGTCCTCCATTTTACTCACTCTTACATACAGAGACTCAAACAAGTTGATCTGAAATGAAGAATGACTACAGTGACTACTGGTTGCACTAACCACCTTCATAAATGCTGGTTAAAATAAATGAGGGCTAAAGGATGAAGGATTCACAGATGTGGAACATACTTGTTCTTTAAAGTTGTCCAGGGTGGGAGGGTTCTTTTTTAGTTCATAGTCGGCATAGAGCTCAGCCTCCTCTGTACTTAACACATGGCCATAAAGCAGGAACTGTCTCATAAATTCAGACCTGCAAACATTGAGAAAAAAAAACCCTAATAATGTGATATAAAGAAATTTAATTGAATGCAGGAAGCTAAGTAGAGACAGCCTTTAACCTGTCATCAGTCCAGAGGTAGCGGTAGCTGGAAAACGATGCCTGATATTCCCTGACCTGAAAATCAACACAATCATTTCAGCTATATGCCTTTGCGCGTCATAAATAAGCCTCCATTTGGGGAGGGAAGAAAATACCGTTACCTTGGCGACAGCTGCACGTGCCCGCGAGCGGATTATCTGACACATCTCTGACAAATCCTCCATTTCATTTATGTCACACTACAAGATGGAAAACAAAGATAGCATATTACGAGGGTATCCGTGAATGCAAACACGCGTATCCCCCCTACACATGAATACGAATGCCTGCAAGCTGTAACCTGATAGTTATCCAGCTGTTTGTGGGTGGCCACTCTGGGAATGAACGATGCCATCCTAGTGATGTTGGCCACCATCTTATCCACGATGTCATAGAAGTTACCACTGTGGCTCAAGTCCAACGGAGGCTCAAAGGTCATCTCATTGCTGTTGAGCACCAGCTGGACCTCAAACAGCGGAGTGAGGCGCTGGGCTGCATCTGTGTTGTCCATCAGGTACTGCAGGGAGCAGCGGACTGCGCTGGAGAAGCCAGAGAGGATCATCCGGTCAACATACTCCGTGTAGGCCTGCCATTCGCTGCTGTCTAGGTTAGTCACACCGAGCAGAGACTGGTTCTCCTGGAGAACAGTGGAACAGAGATGTGTTACAAGGAGTGAGAAGTGGAAAAAAAAGAAAAGAAAATAATGTGAGTTCTGGGGTGTTAACATATTATTCTCTCCAGCATCAGGAGCACGATGTGAATATACCTGCAGCAGCTTGTGTATCTGCTCCCCAGTGGTGGTGATGAGAACGTGCTGTTTGGAGACGCTGTCTTCAATGTCAGAGAAGACGAGGAGGGTAGAGTCGCGGCTCTTTCTCGTGATGAACGCCCGGTTGCTGAATTTGCCCATAAGAGCCTGGATGGCCTCAACGTTAGCTTTACTCTTCTGGACGCGACTAGAAATGCTCTGGCCACGGCAACAAAAAAGAAAAACCAAATATTACTTTTCCTCATCGACAGCATCATGGTGCATTACTTTTGTTTGTGGGCAGTTCGGAGTTCAGAAGGTTTCCCTAAAATATGAATATGTCCAACACCTTGACCAGGTCTCGTGTTCCCTGGATGTAGTCCCACAGCTCATCCTGAGCCCAGGTCAGCTCTCCAAGGGCCGGATCCAGCTGTCGTCTCATCCCATCCATCTCATCTTTCACCAAACCCATCTCTACGGCCAGGATGGTACTGTGGAGCTGGTTGTACCACTGGGTCACCAAGGTCAGTGTTTGTGTGTACTGCGTGATTTAAAAATTAATAAATAAAAAAATAAAAACAGCATTAACAACTGATCAAAACTAATTTATAGAGTCAACGCTCACAGCCAGAGGCCTATTTACCCACCATGTACAGCTTCTCTCGTTTAGAATAGAGGTGAAGAGCTGCTTTGGGGATGTTTTGGTTCTTCAGCATGCCCAGATACTTCACCTCCCTCAGCACAGATGTCAGCTGGGGAAGCGAGAGGGAGAGAGAATCTAAAAAAAAAGTTGTTTAAACTACGATTATAGCGGTTGATTTTGAGATTGCTGCATTACTTTGCGGATCACACTGTTTGTCTTGACTTCCATGCTGGATCTACTGTGTTTAGTGAATTCCTTTACTGGTTCAAATGTTGGCTCTAATTCTGGGACTCTTCAGAAAGTGGGATTATATTAGAAATTTATTTGTTAGTTTTGAGTTCAGAACACCCCTCAATATCAGAAACAGACACCACCTATGTTACTCTGCGAGCCTAACTCGCCAGCTGTAGGTTTTCTTCAGCACATCCTCAGTTTCTCTCTGCCTCTGAACATGACGGAGCTCTCTGACACACTGTTTTATTTCAAAATTCGTACAGTCAAAACGCCCACCGTCCAAAGACGTGCTCGGAGCTGGGATAGCCACGACCCTCCAGAGTGCAAGGTGTTAAAGAAAACGACTGAATGATTTCACTTACAGCAGGACTAAAGTTGACCTGGAACAGGCCTGTGTCAGTGTCCAGTGTCAACAGCGGTTCGTTGAGGTGCGTTTGACACGTGTCCTCCAGCCCCTGGGTCCACTCTGAGAACAGTTCCTCGTCCTGCTGGTCCAAGACCCCAAGAACCCGTTCACACTTCAGGAGCACATCGTCTGCCTCAGCACTACCCAGAGGCCTGGAGGAGACAGAATGTATGGAGGGAAAGGAAGATTAACACAATATGTCATCTGTATCGTATGTGCTTATTGCATTTCGGATGACATCTCATGTAGAATTTAATAATTCAATCTCAGTTATTAGTTTAGCCAAACTGCATGATACACTAGGGCTGCACAGTTACAGGCAAAATGTGCACCCGTTTTCTTTTGAAATCAGAGCTGACATCACTCATCGAATTATAATTAAGTTGTTCCTTTAGGAAGATGGAAAACAAATGAAATGTGTGCCTCACATCAACTAAGTGCTAGTCTACTGTACTGAATGATCTAACATGACAGTGTAAACCAGGGACATCGTAAACATCAATTATAACCCTTACTATGTAGTCAACCGTCTAATTAATCAAACTTTTGAGGCTTCAAACCAAAACTGTTTGTGTATTTTCATCCGCCATACTCCACATGCTGCGGTGAACACTGCACTATGTCTGGGAGAAACGGCAGTAAAACCTGAGCGACACGCTGTTTACGAGTCGGAAAAGGCAGCAGCGTATCATCATCTGTCTGACACGCTTTTTGATTTTTTTGATTTTTTTTTTTTTTTTTTATTGAATGACACACACATTAGATTTGTTTTCAAATCGTCCCTGTCTTAGTGTGCACAGATCATCAGGCGGTTGTGCATTGTGTTAACACAGCTTAGCGAGCGGGGGAAACGCTCGGTTTGCTGCAGCAGGCCTCCCTGCCAATGCAAACATTAGCACTGCTGTATTGCTGTGTAAAAAATGGGTTGACTGAAGAAGGGTTTCATTTAAGATCATGATTCAAAAAAAAAAAAAATGATTCAATGTGCAGCCCTGTGTCAGACTCAACATAGAATAATTGTGTGCGTCTGTGTGTATGAGGGGCAGAGTTTGTACATACATGTGGGCCAGTTGGCAGAGGTTGCTCCTGTTGGTGAGGATCCGACTCCGAAGCTCCTGCGACCATTTGAGGTTACCAGCCACAGATGGCATATTTTTTCCCAGGAGTGCAGAGCCTGACTGTAGCTGAAAAACACACAGCTTATTTAATTTGAATTAACTTTCACACGGATGATCGTAGCGTAAGTATGTGAATTGTAATGACACGAGTTTCATTTGAACATCTTCCCTGCCTTGACGTAGCGCGCTGTGCTAAATGGCTGCACCACCCTTATAGTTTTATTCTGAACCCTTTGTTTGAATATGCAAATTTTCTTTAGCGTCTCTCACCCCATTTCTGTGGTGATCAAGTAGAAACTGACAGTGGTCTATTTCCTGGTTGAACATGGACAACAACACGGTGTAATTAGGAGAAAACAGTTGGTGGATTCTGGGTCTCTCGAGCAGGGTGCCGAAAATTTTCAGTAACTAGAAGAGAAAAGTGTTACATTTTAGGCACATAATGTATGAAAAAAACAACACAACAGAAGGATCGGTTGTCCTTATCGAGAGTTGAGATTATAGTGGGTGAATATTTTTGCTTTTTTCACACAATACTGGTAAAATGGAGGGACATTGTTTAAGGGGTCGTTGTATAACAGGCGAACCTTAAAGGTTGACTTCAGGTTTTTGGAGTGCTGAAAAGCCAAATTGAGGACAGTTCCCAGCCTCTGGTCAAAATCTCTGTTCTGTTCCACAAATCGTCTGTAGTGACGCACAAACTCCTGCAGAAAAGAAGGCATCAGACAGGAAATTACGGATATTTTTTTGTCACTTTTGTGATTGAAATTCTGTTCATTTCTTCACCATTAAACAGTCGGTGCCTAAATTCTCGGGTAGCTCAGTTACTCGGTATTGGCTGGAATAACAGAGTAGGGAAAAATATATTATAACATGAATCAATTTCTGATTGAGTTCCTGTTCTGAGTCACACTGTTGTAAAATATCTATTAAATTAAATATTGATGTTCTGGCTGATAAGCGCTCCTGTCGCCGGTTCTTGTGTGTTGCTTAGCAACTTTGCTTCGCTACCTTTCAATTACTGTACTGCTGGGCAGAAAAATCACATCTAATTGCTATTTTTTATTATTTGGCTGTGCCAGTCAATGCCACTTATGAAACACTGTGAATCATAATCCTTTGGGTTTATTAATTAAATAGCGGTGCGATATCACAGATGACTGCTATAATCTCACTAGGGCTCACATCATTAGTGTAGTCCAAAGGGTCATATTTGCTCTCTCGGAGAGTCCGCCAGTGGTCATGAAACTCCTCGCTCATGCTGAAGACCATGTTGCTTAGGATTTTCCCTCTGGAACCACCTAATTCGATCTTCTCCAGCTTCAGGAAATCCAGAGCGGTTGCAAAAAGTTCCTATAAATTAAATGAGAAACGCCACTGGTGGATCACAGTGACAGGACTGAGGTAAAGATAGTAAATAAACCAAACACTACCACTGATTACTCTGTGTAAATATCATGGCAATGATACCTTTCAGACACATTTTTAAACTGATTTTTTTATAAAACTAACATAGAGAGCTGTGCTTTGTGACCCACACACCTCGATCATAAGAAGCCTCTCCATGATGCAATCTGTGCGCTTAAACACGAGCGTCGCTGGAAAGTCCCAGAGCTTGACGTTCTGGCTGTGTCTGTAATAATTAGGGATCTGCTGGCGGTGAGTGTGAAACAGCTGCTTCAAGGTGCGCAGAACTGAGATGCTTATCTGTACCCTTTCCATCCCCTCCTCCAGCTCCATCTTAAACAGTTCTTCAGGGATGAGGTAGGAAAAGGCCTGTGTACGGACACATGATTACACAAGGCTATTTCACCTCTCTTTTCGTCGGTCCCCTTCTCTTTCACATACTCACAGACTTGCGTCACTGTACCTTGTCGATTATCAAGTTGCAGAACTCCTGCAGGAGGACCACCATGCGCTGTGGGGTGCAGTAGTACTGGGAATGACTCCAGATGAGGCAGAGTGTGTGGAAGAGAGGAGGCAGCAGAGTATCCACCTGTGGAAAACTCCTCTCTTCTAAACTGCTGATCAGTCTCCTCAGAGGGCGTAGATACAAATCTATGTCCTCTGCTTCCAGTACCGCTGTGGTAATTGCATTGAGGGGTATTAGTTGATGACGTGCACATAATATGGGGTTAAGTGTCTCTAATAGGTGTGTTTCTAAGACTGAGAGCGACGCTGTCACTGTGATTTCCCACAACTGCTAAATGAACATAATGCCGGAGAAAAAGGGCAACAAGGCAGAGCATGGAGACATGGCTGGAAGGGAAATACAGTGCTAATAGCTCTAAATTCTGGGCGCAGATTATGTTAAACAGTTCATTTTATTCTTAAATAAAACTAAATGAGGAGCTGGGATGTGAGCGACTGCTGATGAAGAATGAAAGGAGAACTGATAAATAATGCTGATTTACCCTCATCCACTTTGAGGCAGATGTCCTTAAAGGCAGAGTAGTAACTGCTCTTGACTTTTCTCAGGATCTCCATAATCTGCTCCACTTTGGAGCTCTGGATCTGAAAACACAGAAATCCCACTAAAGAAAAATATATCCAATGGCCACTTCATTACACAAACCTGTAAAACAATTAACATTACTAATAAATTGTTGCATATACTTTTCAATATACTTTCCTCACACCACATGCAACCTCCTACGTTTTATAGATGTTCTGTACTGTCAATTATTTTGTCTCTGTCCTGTAGGTTCTTGTTTTCAATTAAAAAATGAACACACCAATCAGGCATAACATTGTGACCATCTCCCTAATATTGTGCAGGTCTTCGTCTTGGGCCTCCAAAACAATTGTGACTCATCAGAGAATGGACATGGGCCTTCTGAGGGTGTCCTGTGGTGTCTGGGAACAGGATGTTGTTAGTGGGGGGCTTTGGGTCCTATGGGTTGAGGGGAGGGGCCTCTGTGGATCAGGCTTTTTCCAGTGCATCGCACAGATACTGTATATAGTCATTGTTACTTACTTCTCCTGTCAGTGGTTTTAATGTTACGGCGGACTTGAGTATAACTCAGGGCATGCGGCCAGTCCTATCAATCTGTTGACTCAAATTCACTTTTTTTTTTAATAAACTTCCATTGCCGGCAATTTGATAAGTGCTGTTTCAGTTTGCATCATAAACCCACCGCACCCCTGCCAGTTTCAACAGAGCCAGTCTGTCATACTTGCGACTGGATGCCCAGCAGGTTTTCCCGCTGAGTAGCCCAGAACTGGAGCTCCACGTTGGGGCCTGGGTGACCACCCTGGAGCAGCGCCATGCCAGAGTCTTTCTTCAGCACGTTCCATATCTGTCCAGACCACTGAACTATCAGAGTTTCTATAGAGTATAACAAGCCATGGTCCAGTGGCCATCCAGAGGGGCTGAGGGGGGAGGAGAGCGGATAAAAATAGGAATATGAGCTATGAGACATGACATGTGCAGTAGGTAAATTGAAAACAAAAATAAATAACCTTAACAACCCTTTTTGAGCTATTTTTTTATCATCAGATTTATGATTTGAAGTACATAATTTCATGCTGCAGTACATTCAGTTGCATCCAACTCCATTGTGCAGTAGCCAGTGGCAGTAGGTCAGTTCATGATCATCATTTGAGTAATGTTACTTTTGTTCAGCTAACAACTATGACAAATGCAGAAAAGACTCCAGAGCATTTATTTAACCAAACTTTGTCAAATTCCACAGAAAAAAAAACACTTACTACTAAGCTTATATGAGGATTGTCTGTTTTTGAGGGACTCACTATTTGCTCAAGCTAACTGAAATAAAAACTATCCAGTGTACAGAAGAGATTCTCTTTTGGTAAACAAAGATGGCGGCCGGCAACTTTGACCTTACTTTTCTTCATCACTTCTCGGGATATACACGACTAATAACGTTAGTTATCACAGCATGCGTATATTATAAATCTCTACTTTTGGTTACTTTTTTTGTCGTATTTATTCGTTTCTTAAAAGCGAAAAAACAAACAAAAAAAAAAAAAAAAAAAAAAAAAAAACACTTCACTTCCGGGTATAATTTCCACCGGTCGGATGGTTGGATTAAGCTAAAGACAAATGTTTGGTTTTCGGATCTTTATTGGATTTAATTGTGAGTCCGTCGGATTTTTCCAGCTCAACAGACGATCGTTTAACGAGCAGGGAAATAAGGTGAGTGTCGACAAATGTCCTTTTGACTTTTAAATTAGCGTCAGAAATGTGCAATGAAGTTTACAAACAAAGTTGGCACATAGGCAAAGGCAGCGTGACTTATTTCTCACAGCTACTGATTGTGTCGCTGACATACATGCCTAGTAGTCAAGTCTTTTAGCAATACCACATTATAAAAATACTCTAAGTAAATCTGCAAGTAAATCCTGCAAATCCTGCAACCTCACTCAAGCACTTTAGGTAAAATTGTCTATTCTAAAAGAAATGTCTGTTTTAATTTTTAATGCATTGCATGTTATGCCTGTGCATGTTTTTCGTCTACAGCAATACATCATATCATTGCTGCTTCATATGATTTTTTTTTAAAGCTTTGTTGCCCAGTGAGAACCATGTATCTCAAAGAAGTAGGAAAATGTGCCCCACCCATAAAAGAAACCTACCTTTCAGTTTATTAATTTAATTTACAAACAAATGAGGAGATGTTCAGATACACCCATCAGACATAACATTATGACCACCATCCTAATATTGTTCTCCTTTGTGCCTGCAAAACAGTTGTGACTTATCAGAGGGTGTTGTTAATAGGGTCCTTTGGGTCCTATGGGTTGAGGGGAGGGGCCTCTGTGGATCATCCCTCAGTTACTTGATCAGTTTGGGATCTAGTGAATTTGGAGGCCAGGTCAACACATTATGCTCCTCTTCACTTTTTTTTTTTTTTTTTTTTAGTTGTTCCTAAACTGTTTTTGTGTGTGTGTGTCTGTGTCAAGCTGCATCCTGCTGGGGGTGGCTGCTGTCATCATTACTATGGGGAGGGGGTGCCTGGTGTGGTCTATAAGTAACATCCACATGAATGCCAGGTCCAGAGGTTTCCCAGCAGAACAGTGAATTGTCACATGAGTGTCATAATGTTATTTACTTCTCCTGTCAGTGGTTTTAATATTATGGCTGATTGGTGTGTACGGCACCAGGTAAATATTTGGACACCTGTTCATTTATTGGTTTTCATCATTACTTTTTAACATTTTCAAAGTAGCCACAACAGTATTTCCCTCAGAGGTGGCGTGAAGTAGATGTACAGGTGTAAAGTTGCACAAAATTCAAAACTGAATATAATACTTGAGTAAATGTACACAACCACTACTACCACTGCACACAGACCTGAGTGCAATGTCCTGAGGCCGCGCCCTCTCCACACACAGAGGAAGGGGCAACAGTGTTCGTCCCTCGGCGCGTCCTCTCAGAGTCACCACCTTGCTCCTCAACCTCTCCAGGTGCTTGTGGATGTCATCAGACACCACCCTCGGCCAGTCCTCATGGTTCAGACCGTTTGACAGCACGCAAACCAGCACCTGCATGGACGCACGCACTGGTTTTAGGGTACGTTTGGACATACCTTTCTACTCTGCTTCTGTCCTAGTAGCAACACTAGGCAGCCGGTGTGTCTGCAGGCATCATGTAGTGAGACTGTGTTGCTGTTTTAATACGTATTTACACACACACACCAACAAACACTTCCAGACCTCAGAGATGATGACAGGTAGATGCTCCATTGGGTATGCGGGCACCTCTCCCAGTCTGAATTGGCGTCTGAATCCTTGGCGGGCGATTCTCTTTACTCCCTTCTTCAGCACACACAGCAGCTTGGTCTTCCATGGCGGGGACGTCTTCACGGGTTCAAAAACAGTAGGAATGCTTTCAACAGTATTGAAAGCACGAGAAATAAGTAGCGACTTATTTCAAACAATGCGTACGTTAGATCAGCTGCAGACACAGAGCCCAGGGGAAGTGGTTGTGTACCAGTAGGCCAGCTTTTTGTCTGGTTTAAGAGCTACAGTGTGTTGATCATGTGTCTGTATGTGTTGGACAGTGTTTGTGTAAACAGTTTTAGGATATGAGGAATTTTGCTGATCATTTTGGTGATGATTTTTGTCACGATAGACAGACTATCAGGTCTTGTCACTGTTTTATGTTTATCACAGAGATATAGCAGTAATAATTTCTAATATTCTGTGTGTACAGAGAACAGTAGAAAAACAATATTACATTTTTACCCAACACGGTTCCCATAATTGAGTTTATATGGTTTATATGTGTGTTTTTATAATTGCACGTTCCTTACTTGAGCGTCCCCTGCGTGCAGTGTCCCTCCAGGTCCAGTGAAGAGCAGCAGCCTGTTGGTCCAGATGTGGTCCAGGAAATCCAGTATAATCTTCTGGTTCTCCTCCGCGCCAATGAAGCGGTTCCACTTATCCGTCTTAACTCGCAGCACGCAGAAGACCTGCTCCCGAAGGAAGTCAACTCTCTCATCTGACAGCACCACCCCAGTCTTGAGAGAGGGCTCCTGGGGGACACGTACCCCTCCACTGGTACTTCTCGTACTGTTGGCCTCGGCCATGAAGACTCAGCTGGCGGGAAGAATTAGTTGAAGGAGATAAAAAGCTGCTGGATTTAGCGTGCAAAGGAATGTGAAACCAGAAAAGAGGATCGCGTAGAGTGAGGTAATGGGCACCAACTTACTTCAGTCCTTCTTGTCAAGATCAGAAGCTTTTGGATATTTCTCCACACATACCAGTGACGGCCTCTCACCACTGATCAACTACCGTCCCTCCTCTCTGTCTGCTGGAAAAGTGATACACCTTGATGGACAGTTGCTCTTGTCACTGTGACAACGCGGTATGGGATGGCTTTATCAGCCTGAACGGCGGCAGCTATTTGTGCAGCCTGTATGGCTGCAACCCTATCCTGTAAACTGAGCCTTCAGAGGAGACCTACCTGCAGGCACTCCTTGAGAACAGGTAAGGATGTCACACTTATAAGGTGTTTAGTGATATGTCACGAGTGTAAGATTTACTAAAACATACAAAACACAAATATTTTAATCACTTGCATTTGTGTTTATGTACGTTTTTTTTTATATATAATTTTCTATTCTGCATCTAATATTTAAAACATCATCACTGAGACTGAAAACAGCGAGAACTGCTTTACTAATTTAGACAAATTTACTCAGATGAAAAAGGCATTTCTTTTATCTCTTTCTACTCACCTATGCAGTGTGTGTCATGACCACACGGGGGCAGCGGGACACAGTGTTTCTGACGGCATCCGTCAGCTATAATCCAAAGTGACCCCAGCCATGACATCCTATTACATATGTTATGCCATTTATGTAAAAACATGGAAAAATGGGACATTTCTGTAACTCTGTTACTTAAAATACCACAGGAAAGATTACCCTTTTAAAGATCCTGCAGTTTCTGGGCTGAGCATTAATACATCGATGTAATCATATCCCGGTTCAAAATGGGCTGACTGGAGATGCCTGAGCTTTTCGGGGATGTCTGACATTTGAGTGTATTACTGACCTTACAGTCATTCATTTGATCCACATTTAGGGATGTGTAATATCCCCCAAATATATAATAGCAGCATCCTCACAAAGGAAGGCTTATGAACATAGTCACTTGCTACAAAAGCACCTTTAATATTCCAGCACGAATGCGGTTTAGTCATTCTCTATAATATCACGCAGGATTTCCTTTTAAAAACAGCCACTGTATTTTCTGTAGTCCGTCACCTTTGGTCTGATGTTCTGTCTTACAACATTAGACGCAGCAGATGGGAGTGATTTTCACTTTATATAGATGTACAGTGTATGCTTAACGCATGCACGTGTAATGTTGGGGGTTTGGAGCTGTAGTTGTACTGTCAATGCTCAACACCCAATGCTAGTGAGTGTTTCATAAGACTGACAAAGGCAGCTAATAATCCGTGGCTACTTTCCAGTGGAATTTGTCCTCCTCTGAAATCTGTAGTTGTTGCATGTGTAAATCTGTGTTTGGGTGTGTGCTCTTCCGCGCTGAGGCTTCGCCTCGTGCAGCCTGATTGAAGGGCTGCTTTATAAGCCGCGGTGCACTTTTTGCTGTTATTAACACGCGTGTGCGTCATCCTATTATTATACGCCCGCAAAAGTGTGTGATTGAACATGCGGGACGTGTGTGTGTGTGTGTGTGTGTGTGTGCGCGCCTGTCCAGAACCCAGGGCTAGTGAGGGTGTCCCCTGGGTGTCTCCACACACTGTATCTAAGCCCATTTGAGCCGGCTGACAGCAGGAGCATGACTGCCCATCTCTCTGACCTCATGCCCAATGTCAGCTCTGCTCTGCAGGGATGGAGGGATGGAGGCCAGAAAAAGAGATCTTAGGACAACGGAGGGCGAGATGAGCGGGAGAGGGAGCCAATGGCGAGGCGGCGGGGGCGAAAGGGGGGAGGGAGCGCGCGCAGCGTGGTGGAGAACGAGGAGAAGCCAACAGAATACAAATGTACGAGAGAATGGAGGGATGGAGAAGCGGAGGAGGAGGAGATCAACTGCAGAATCGAGATATGGGCTTAGTGATAAATATTCAAGCGTACTACTGAACATTGCTGACTAATCTACACAGGAGGAGTAAGGGCACAAGGAAAGAAAAAAGTGTCCTGAGGCAACATTTAAACTTTCTCGACTGTAACTGAAATATCACCTGTTAGTGGGAGTAATATTCTTCTCCAGTGCAACAAAACACCACCTAAACCCCTCAGTAAATCTCTCAGCAATGTAGCTTCGACCTGAAGCATTTCCCTTGTTTCTTTTTTCCTCTTTTTTTTCCCTCTCTCCATTTGTCGTTGCCATGACTACGTGTTGCTTGACAATCAGGCTGCCGTTCTTGAGTCCGGCGCTTCAGCCTGGCTAGCTGTCTGCGCCGCTCCTCGACCGCTCATCTGCTTCTGTCCTCATCACCCTCTCTCTGTCCTCGGTCAGGAGGAAACTCCACGTCTCAGTGTCTTTCAGTCACACACACACAGCGATGACCGTCGTCTCCTCAAGCACTGGGCAGTAGAACGAGCCCACACTCGGTACCACTCGCTTTGGCCTTTTTTCGTTTTGTCTTGTCGTCTCCAGGGGAAAATGACAGATTCGTGTATTTCAGAAGCGGCTGGACTCGGGGGAGGTAGAGGAATGAATGAAAAAGGAGGACAGGGATGAGGAAAAAGGCGAGAATAAGAATCAGAGAGAAAAATGTCACCGGGGAAAGAGAGAATTTGAGCCAGTGGAAAGAGATGGCCAGTGCATACACAGTCAGAGACGCGCGCGCACACACACACACACACACACACACACACACACACACACACACACACACACACACGTGAAGATCGTTTCAAGGCTTCCCTCCTGTCGCTGGCTGACTACCCATGAAACTCCACCATGGCTGGCGCTTGCGATGCTGGGTGTGTGTGTCCAGATGGCGCTGACCAGCCGTCCCTCCCAGGGTAGATGAAGTAAATGGAGCGATTACAGTAATGACCGACACACACATCTGTCTCATACCTCTGCATGGCGGGCCAGCACACACCGCGCAAAGGCACCGCTGACTGCCATGCGGGTTGGAGTGAGTAAAAGCCCGCGCACGTGCATTTCACAGATACTTTTCTATTGTGCAGTTTTCTGGTTAGTTGTGGTGGAGTGAGCATGTTAAAATGTATGCAGCCTGTTGACACCACCTTAACAAGAGTCAGTTTGGCTGAAATGTGAGCGCTCTTGTCAAGGTTACTTTGCTTAATCCCTCTGAGCTCCTCAGTCTCACCCTCCGTTACTATCCCTCTTCCTCCCTTCATCCCCACTCGACTCTGCAACTTTCCCTCGCCTCCCCTTTCATCACTCCAATCTGACCCACTTCAAAACCCCTCTCCTGTCCCTTCTTTTTTTCCCCCTCCCAGTTTCAGTGTCTTTGGTGTTTTTCTCAAACCTGAAATGAGTCAAGAGAGGGGGACAGTTTGGACGAGCGCGCAGGGGTGCCTGGTCTCTTTGTAGTTGGAAGGAAAAGGCAGAGTGTCACCAGCGAGCTCTTCCTTATCAGACCTTTCCTTTGTTCTGCAAAGGTCTTTCTCCTCTGTCTGGACTCAGTGATATTTGAGAGGCAGGTCCATATACACAGGAAGGGGTTAGAGAGCATGGCCAATCTCCCAGAGTGTGTTTGTGTATTTAAGTCCTGAGCTTGCTCTCCTGAGTATATCAGGTGCGCGCGTGTGTGCGCTTGTTTGTGCATTGTAGTTGAGGGGACCCCAGCAACTTGCGTTGGGAAACGCTGAGTCCATGCTGACCACTTCCAGGATATTGTTCACTAAGTCAACGCCGTGTAAGAGAACACCCTTATTTCACCAGCAAAGTGCAGCAGTGTCCTCTCCAAAATCTGCAGGTACAGTATTTTTTGATGTTTCTTTTTTTTTTTTTCAAAAAAATAAAAAAAAACACACAGCATTGTTCTGTGCTGTGGTAGACACGGGTAGTTTCCACTTACAGCGAGTTCACCTGGGCCCCCTCTCAGGAGGCTCATTAAGGTTTGCTGAGACAAAGAGATCTGCTGGAATTTGAAATTCGGTGCCTTAACTCAATTTGGGAGGGGGCTATGTTGGCTTCAATTAGATCCTGCAGATGGGGCTGTTTCTCCGCAAGGCTCCACAGAAACTCCCCTGGATGCTCTAATTCTAAATTTCTCCCAAGCCTCATCCTCTTGTTGCTTATGAATACCCTTACAAGCTCTGGGGATATCAGTATTATGTGTGCTCCTTGTCAGTAGCGGAATTGGATTTGGCTTAAGTCCACTGCAAGCATACAGTAAACACATTACTTCTGGTATTCATTCCGATAGTAGTACACACAATGTTTGCACTGATTCGTCCTCAGACTCACACTGAGTGCTCCCTTGGTTTTTGACATAGAGAAAGAGTATTGTTTGTATCGATTCGTCATCATCCGCTCACCTCGGAGATATTAGGACCATAAAACAATAAAGGAGGGATGAAATGCACCTGGGTAACCTCTCAACAAATACAAATTACACGCGCCCAGCGACTGTCTCTAGTGGTGGATGGAATTTTACGGGCAGTGAGAGTCGGAGAAGGGCCGCGAGAAAGAGAATAAAAAATTTGTTTGACTTTTACCGTTGTGACAAAATTAAAACTGTTGAGCAGAGTTGTCCTGCCTCAGAGACATTTACCTTTACCTACACCATCTGTACCCTATGTATTTGTCACGCTCTGTGCTTTGGTTAAATGAGGTGAAAGGAGAAGCGTCCTTCTGTGCTTCCATGAAAATATGTCTGGGAACAAAGCGGGGAATTAGCCACACTGTCACACTAGCTGTACCACCCTCCCCCCTCTCAAATGCTTCGTCTGATTGGCCACCACAGTGCTCGGCCCTTACATGTGAAGATGTGCTAATGAAGGTAGACAGGGAGGAAATGATAGACTGAGGTTTCACTCTGATTAATCAAATCATAGGGCAAAGGGTCTGATTGTGTCTCATTTTGGTGCCATTCATTTGAAATTGTTGCAGTGGCTAGCAGTTAGTTTAATGTTGCATGTAGGTTAACTGCAGTGTCGTCCAATGTCCTTATTAGCACAAAGACACTCGTTCTTCCTTTGTTATTGTATGGAAAGTGCACAGCTTTGTACTCAAATACTTTGGGAATGCTCTGAGTAATTGTTAGCTGGGTGATGAGTTCAGGCTACAGACTATATGCTATAGAATGTTTTTTTTTTGCCACAAAGAAGAAAGTCTTATTCAAGGACACATCAGTAGGATTGATGCTTCACGTAATACAGGCTCTATCAGTGAGTGCACTTTACTGCTCTGTGATATTCTTCCTGCTCACTAGATAAATCTGCTAATCACACTTTTATCCACAACAGGAAACTGGTGATCACAGTTCGGTTGGTCGATTTAATCACTTAACTGGTTGGTTCATCAGTTTGATCGATGGTTCGATAGAAAATATCTCAACTATAGAACAGATTGCCATTAAATTCGGCCTCTAGAGGGTCAACCCTAATGGCCCCAGATTTTGCAAATGTTGGTGGTTTTCTTATATGTCTGTACCCCAATCATGGTAAACCCTCACTTTTCACCTAGTGCCATCTTCAAGTCATAGCATCACATTTCCACTGATAAATAAATTAAATGCGTTTCTATTTTGTCTGAGAGATGGCAGTATCTGCTTGAGCGTATTAGCATTCTGGTGTTAACATTTACATGAAAGGTCTCGTTTTTCTAATCAGTCAGGAACCTTGGGCACAGATACCATGCTTTTTTGTTGTTCTTTTTGACGTGAACACGTTTTGTTTTTGTTTTGTTTATTTTACAAATCATTAAAATACAAATACAGTTTAATTTCATAATTTACTGCAGGATATAATTTTGTAAGGAAAGGATCTGTAGCTTAGGGTCCAGAAACATCAAGACAATAATACAATAAATTATGAAAACAACACGTCTGCCTCTACATTTCTACAGAAATTTAATAAGAAATTCCAAAAAGCATAGAATTTAAACACAACAGAAACACATCAGGCACAGGTACAAGAGGCACAATACCTTGAACCAAACTTGGATCAAACATATTTTGTCTGCAGTTGATCTTAATTTCTTTTTAAAAATAGACAGTCTGTCATTGGGTCTAAATACGACATTATACATTGCACAGGCATTTTGGAAAATGTTACATTCAGTGAGTTTGTATCTATAGAAAAGAGGCTATTCATAATACAAGACAGAATTGAGTCATCAGACAGCAAGGATAATTCTCTGGTCCTCTCATGTCTTGCATGTAGAAAAAAAAGAGCAAATACTGGATTCATCCAATCATGATAAATGCCAAGATCAACCTAGTAATAAAGTATCTCAATTGTCTCCAGGTCTATTTCAGGATGTCAGCACTGGAACCACACATCGGTGGTCAAAAAGGCTTTGACAAGTGGGGAAAAACACTGTTCTGAAAATTGTAGTGACTGACAGTACGTTTCGGATTTAGTGTGTAAATGTGATCGGCACAACACGTGATTTGTTTTTAAATGTTGTAGCGATCTGCTATCTGTACCACAGGAGGTTATCAAGTTCACACCCTTGTTGTTGTGGACACACCTCCACTCCTGAGCTGATGTCCGAGGTCACTTGCTTCCAAGATGGTGCCACAGCACTATGAAGGAAGCGGAGAGGGTTTGGCATCAACATTGTCATTTTGTTTCCTGTATCAAAATCCGCGTTGTATGGCCATGTGGTCGTCCTGCTGGAAACCCTGGCTGGAGTCTTCAAGATCGCCTCAAAACGGCAGAAGCTCCAGGGCTGTGAGCAGCTCAAAAACGGAGCAAAATTTTGGTCTACTCCCATAAGAGACCGATCTCAGAGATTTTTGTCAATTTTTTCAATCAAACAAATCAAATGCATTGTTACACGCTCAGTAATGGAAGTGTATAGGTGAATGAGCCGCACGTCATGTTCAGGAATTTGGGACTGTGTTTATATACAGCTTGTACTGCGATATTGCACTTTTTTTAACGATCATGGCAGCGCACTGGTAAGACCATGAGATCCGCGACCTGGTCTGCGTCCGAGGAGAAGGGGAGATTCGGCGGCAGATATCGGGCTCTGTGCAGAACACAGTGATTTATTTGAATATCAGCAGCCTTTTGAAAGAGTGGTCCATTCTTCAGGTCATCAACAAACTGACAGTGTTAAAAAAATACATCATGCTGTCCACTGTCACGTTGTCGACACAATGACGTGTAAGAGGGAGAAAAAAAAAAAAAAACAGACCCGGGACTGAAAATCCTGTGTCAACTCGGTATTAGGGTATTAGTCATACAGTTCATGGTATATCCAGAAATTTAAACAAAGGCAAGTGGACTTGGTTGTTGAAGATGCTTCGGCACTCATCCAAGTAGCTTCATCATGGAGGTTTAAACGGGGACATCTGTCTGGTCTTAGGTCGTCCTCTCTTTCTTCTACCTTCAGGTGTTTGGTGGGCTACTTTTGGGATGCTGTCTTGCTCTCTTCTCAAAACATGCCCAATCCAGTTCCAGTGCCATTTTCTTACAATGCTATCCGTGCTGTCTTGCTGACATCTTGCCAATAGATCTACATTGGAAAGACCGGAGATGTTTAAGCAATATTACCCGAGAGGGTGTGCTTTAACATCATTTGAGCTCAACACTGAAGTGCTCAAATTACATTTAAGCACACCCTCAAGGGTAATATTGCAGTTATACAACAATTACCAACAAAATAAAGTGTCTAATTAAATATATGTTGATGGACATTTTGCTTTCAAAATTGAAAGTTTTTTGAGAGTGTGCTTCCAGTTTCCATGGAAATAAATGGGCTCTGACTAATAACTGGAACACAATCAGTCACCAAACCTCAGTAACGACCCAGTTACAGAAATGATTTTCTAGTCCCAGATGAGTGAACTCTGAGCTGATGTTCATGTTTTAACACGGTCTCGGACTTTACCGAACTAAATCAATAATGCATAAATGAGCAACAAATGCTTACTGTTATTGCCCAAGTTATAACAAAGATGCTATTAACACCAAACCGATCAGCCTTTTCCTGCTCCAGCTCTGACAGTTACAGTGTTTCTATGGAGATGGATACAATGTTGCCACAGACTTGGCGGAGCAATATTTTTAGTGATGAGTCAGCCTTGCTGTAATGCTGATTTGAGCACGTTCTAAATATCTTATTGACCAATCAGATTGCTTGGTCGGAACTACTTGTTGTATAATCCTATATAAACCTCAACTCCCGTCCACTCCCTTATAACCGATGAAGCTACTCGGATGAGTGGCGAAATGTCTTCAAGAAACTACAGGTCCAGTTGCCTTTCTTGAACCTTTTCGGATACTCCTTTCCTCTTGTTACATACATCAAACTATAATGATGAAGATGGAGCCTCGTTACAAAGCACATGAAATTTGAGAATTATCGATGCATCTGCGTAGAGAGATGGAAATTAGGATGATGCATAAAAACACACGCACACACAAACAAACAAACAGATTAGTCATTGATCAGGGTTAAGCTTTGATCTCAGTGTGAGAGCATGCCACGGCCAATCGATACCTTTAATTCAGCCTCGGGTGTGTGTTCGCACGATTCCGTCTCCCACGCGTCTTGCGCCCGTACTCTCGTCAACTGTATGCACGCGCGCGCATGCCGCCATATTCTCACTTCTCTCAGGCCCTCACAAACTGAAACGCGCACACACAGCAACCTGATTAGGTGAGCCACGGGGGTTAGGCCTAATGACAAACAAACTCAGCGTGTGCACAAACACTCCAGCTCCTCAGATGAAATATAGATTTTCCTGTGTCCCAAAAGCTGATTGGTATTAGGTGAAGGTGTGTGTGTGTATGCGTGTGCGTGTAATCTTGTTCTTCAGATTGTGTAGTGCGGAGGGAGGAGGCACCGAGGAAAGGAAGCGTGTAAGTGATTGGATGCACCTTTGTTACTGTTAAAGACCCTGTCTCCAGGGATACAATGGGTTAAATAACTGTTTCTGCTTGTGTGTGTTTGGATTTATGTGTGTGTGGTGTAAGGTGTGTTTGTCTGATAGATTAATAGGACTGCCATGTTGTCCCCTGGGAAATACATTGGTATTGGTTTTACTGATCACAAGTCTTTTAAGATTATTTAAAATGTGCTTAATAAGTGTGTGTGGGCTTTATACTTCGTTATGAATGAAACCTTTATTGCCTCCAGTAGAATTGGCCCTCAAAACACTGCATGCATATACCGAACCAGACATGGTTTATATTGATATACCGTCTACTGTATTTGAAGGTGTAGGTGTCAGCTTTAATTATGCGTTGAATATATTAAGTTAGTCTTATAGCAGACTGAATAAACAATAGAGGAAACTACACTTCATTCAATCACTTACCAAGCACTCCTCATACACAGATAAGCTGATATTAAATAAATAAAAAAAGAGTCTAAAATGACTGCAATTGTACTTTTCTTATGACAATTCACCTCCCAGTTTTTCATTGAAGGGAAAAAATAAATCGAAACCAATTGCTTCTGATTGCTGGTATTGGGTACCTGGTTGTTAACAGATGGTTAACAGTCTGAGTTTCAAGTGGGCACCAGCCAAGAAACCCAAAATCCCCACCAGTTGTTTAGACCTGAAGAAGCTTCTTGGACAAGTGATGAAACGTCCTCAAGAAAATCCCCGTTGCCTTTGTTTTAGCTTTGTTTTTGAATTTACCATGAACTCTGTAAACGATAACCTTTGTAGACAGGCAGACTGATGATGGTGTACAAGAAAGCGAGAGAAGCCCTGACTAAATTCAGTGCGACAGTAATTAATATTAAATATTAACAGGGGGTCAGAGGAGTATGTATTCTGTGAAAGGTGCTGTTTATCGAGCCCAGTCCACAGTGCGTTTCATCCGGTTTTGCTGCTCCTTGGTGTAAACATTGCTTGTCTTATTCAGTAGTATTGTGTTTCCTTTTCTTCTTTCTTTCTTCTCTCTGGTCAAATCATTTTATTACATCCATAAAATAGACTGAAAATTAGCAACGTAACACATAGTGGCTAGTATAGTCAGATAGCTCGGACTGCTCTGTTCTTTCCTAAGATTTATATAATAAAAGTAATGAAACAATTGCCTGATTTAGAGCTTCAAATGTATTGAGAAATGCAAAGATAACCGACTAACTGGTGATTGCTTCTGTGTGGGGGGAAAATGTATGATTTGAGAAATGATTTTGGAAATGGGAGAGAAGAAGAGCGGCTGCTGCCCACTGGGCCCAGAGAATGATTAGCACTATGTGCTGTTCAGTACAGACAAAAAAGTGTCCTGATCACATTAAAATAAAATGTGGGCCTAATTACCATACACACATATGTTGTTGGGTAATTACATTCAAGCTAGTCTGACAGTGATCTGAGCCTGTAATAAAAATTTTGCTTTCATGCGTGTACGATTTTTAGAAACTTTTCTATAATTTAAAATCCAACGTTCTGCAAAAAAACAAAAAACAAAGAGGAAATAAAAGTGTTCATAATTGTAAATAATTTATGATACACTTTGGCAAGAGAGATAAATGAGGAGTTGCAGGGAAAGGGACGAGAAGGAGAAAGAACAAAGAGCACAAGAGAGCAGGAGTGTGAAAAGACGTAATACTGACATTGTTTTCAAACCACTGTTCTCCAACCGTCTCAAAAGGCACATATGCAGATCAGGGAAATAAATTTTATTTGGCCCCGAATCTCCCTCGCGTGCTCACTTTTTGAACTTCAGTATTTCTATTTTTAGGCGTATCTGTTCCTTGAATATCAATGAATATGAAGTACTATATAATTGTAAGATTAAGTATTTAAAAGCAGCTTCTCATTCTTATATTACACATAATTTAGCTAAGAACATGTAAAGATCTGTAAGCTCCATATGATTTCCTTCTGAAGAAAGAAAGCCTTTGTTTTGTCTTTCATGCCATTTCATCCCAATTTCATGCTGTCTGAAATAAATCGGTTAACATTTCAATGACTCTATCCTCAAAAGCGCGACTATTTTTCAACTGATTTAAGATGAATCCTGACATTACTTTTAATCGGCCTCACTTTCATGACGGCGATCGTTTTTGTAGTGGTAGTGTATTGTTTAAAATTCCCCGCTATCGGTGTTGTTCGGTGTGTAATGCCGCGCTCATGACTGCGTGCTCGTGTTTGAACGCGCTCGGCTCAGCCTAGGTTGAGCTAAGTGGCTGGCTGGCACGGGCTTCCTTTGATTATTTTTTATTTATCCCTCCACCCACTGTTTCTCTGTCCACACACACACACACATACATACACGCTGGTCCTGCTAAAAAGCTAATCTTTTTGCGCTAATGAAAGGTATTGGGTTTCCTAACAGGCTTTTAACGGAAGGTGATGGATTGAGGGATGGATGTGATGGAGGGAGGGGAGAAGGGACGTGTGGATGGGAAAGAGTGAGAGGGGAGGTGAGGCGTCAATATACACATCAACTTGATCCCTTTCAGACTGCGAGGTGTGCGTATGCCGCTAATGTATGCATCATTCGCATACACACACACACACACACATTTGCGCCTTTAGTTGCTCATAAATCTCTTGGCAACGCATAAAAGCGAGTCTTTTGGTGCCAATAAGCTGCGAGATGGATTGCAGGAGATGTCTCCACCTTGACCAGTGCCGTGATAAATGCCTCAAGGAGCATATGCATGCACTCCGATGTATTACATCAGTTTGGAGCTTGAGGTGTGGGTAGATCGGAGCAGAATCACTGTTGGTAAACATATTTTGTGTTGCAGAGAGGAATTCATTACGTGTTGCAAACACCAGTCTGCATACAAAACGTGTTCATTAGTAATGATCTGTTGTTACAGTAACTAATGTGCTGTTGCGCTTGTCTTGTGTCCTGAGCTCAACGTAATGACATGTGAGAGTCGTGGCAATGACACAAATGATGAAGAAAAGTATCATTTTCGGACGTCGCCTGCTTTCCAAAGTCTTCAGCTGATCACAGGTTTCCTCTTTATTCCACTTCATGCCTCTCTCCAGGTGAAAGGGTAGGGGGGTAGGGGTTAGGGGGGTGTCTTGGGGACCTTGCGCTCTGCTTCTCTTTTTCCCTCTCTAATAAAGCTGATAATCATTTGTTTCCCAATCACATTAGCATGCCAGTAATGAGAGGGGTGAGTCAACCATTAGAATACGATCCATAATTCATTGTTGACTCCCGTTCATTACCCTAAACTCACTCCGATGAATGTTTAATAAGTGTGCGCGCGCGGGCATGTCACTTTGCATCTCTTGTTTGTCATTGGTTGGGGGGATGGGGGGGGATGCAGAGCGGCGCCAGGCTCCGATTGATTGTTTACGCCGATGGAAATTTACATGATGGACTCCGTAATCTGACGTTTTTTCCATATGCAGTACGTAACTAAATGAATGACGCGGCTGACGACTTAAATTGGAAATGCATGCGAGGGAGCCGGCGTTCGCACATCTGTTCGCATGTGTCTGTGTCTTACTCCGTCTCCCGCTCTCGGTCTCTGTCTCTCATGTGAGCGGAGCAGACAGCTGTTATCGGGCGCTGACAGGGTCCTCCCATCAACCCCCTCCTTCTCCTTGTCAATCACAGCACATTGTCACCCAGTCACTATTTAAATAGCCCCTTCTCCTCTATTTACCCAAGAAATGTGTGGGGTAGCGCATATGTGTGTATATATATATGAATGAATAATCCTCCTCTCCTCTCCTCTACAACTGCAGGTTGATTAATACACAAGAATTCCCCAAACACCTTCATTAGGCTCCCTGCACTGCAAAATGACTCCCTCAATAAATAAATAGTTGTTAAAACCAGCTGGAACATCATTAATGTCCGGCTCTGTGCCAGAGGAAAGTTGCTTGGAGTCGTGTGTGTTTTTGTGTTTGTAAGTCTTTTGGCAGCCGCCTAATGAGATGCCTACGTTTCCCT
This sequence comes from Mugil cephalus, assembly GCF_022458985.1. Lineage (NCBI taxonomy): Eukaryota > Metazoa > Chordata > Actinopteri > Mugiliformes > Mugilidae > Mugil > Mugil cephalus. The sequence goes on along the minus strand of NC_061776.1, from coordinate 19,122,389 downwards.
CCATTAGTAGTTTATTATATAGCATGGGTCGCTGCGGTTTGTAAAATACAGTGAGCTTAATTTAGCACATTTGGCACTAGAGGGGCATATGGGGCTTAAGGGGAGTATCAAGGGCAGGAGTGGACGGCGAAGCTCGCGGTATAAATTAGCTGACCAGCAGCATCGCGCCCTTCAACAAAGCATTTACTTATTAAACCGCCTTGGAGGTGCTGATGAATGTGAATATACAGTGATTACGTGAAAGCAGGATTTGAACCACTCGATGAATACTTTTATTTATTTATTTTTGTATACCGCTTAAAAGGGGGTAATGTGTTTTTCTTCTACTCTCGAGCCGTGGTCGTTGCGGTTGGGCTCAGACAACGCTGAGGAGCATTTGCTTTCTTACATATTCTGTTAATGGACCTTCAGACTGCGCTGGTCTTTTATTCTAAACAAACAAAAAGTGTTGCTGTTGCAGATGTGTCAAATTATTCACTCTCGGGTGGGGGAAAAGCCTGAACGTTTAAACAGCAAATGCAGTGGAGACTTTGATGAATTGGGTAAAGGTTGTAACACATTTGCGTTCCATTATTTAGAGGAGGCAAAGTGAATATTTAGTGATTTGAAAGTGATGTATCTCGCCACATATAACCTACTTATATACCATACATTTTACATGCTCAAAAAAACAAAATGTTTTTCTTATATGGCGACTATGCATTTTAGTCTGGGTATCCCCGAGTAAATATGAAGGAAAGTGTATAAAGTGATTTTTCTTTTTTAGAGGGAACAATTTATTGTTAATATTCTGTGGATGAAAAATAGACGCACCTAGTTTTCTTCGTCTGACCTCAAACAAACACACACGCGCGCACAACATCATTTATAGCTAGCTGGTAAGTGACAGATAGACCCATTTTCTCCACCGCTCATGTAACCTTTTCTGTCTGGGGCTATCAAAGGTCACTCCGTCAGCCCTGATTTACTATAGGAGCACGGTGGTCTCTCTCTTTCTCCCTCTTGCTGCCTCCTTCCCTTCGCTGTATGTTCATCCATCTCTCTATTTTGAGCCTCTTTTAGCCGTCAGTGTGTGTGTGACTCGTAAATGTTCAAGGTTAACTTAATATGCTGGGGTCAAGTTCGAAAAGGAATAACGCTAATCTAGCAGCCTTAGCATATACTTAGGACCTGGTAACAGTTTGTATATATCTCAAGCTTTTTTCTATGCTTTGTTGTTGGGTCTGCGGTGTAGGTATGTAGCCCGTGCTGCAGCCTGATGTGCACCTCTTTGGGAATATGAATAGATTTTGCAGCGACCGAGACCACAACAACTGCGACTCGTCTGAAATTTATTTCCTAATTGCCGTCTCTCAGTGGCCTTACGGGCACAGGAAATTCCTGTTTTTGCCTCTCATGCACCATCTAATCCGAAGTCTTCTCTGTATTTTTTGTGTTGTAGTGATTTGAAAAGTAAGATTTGTAGAATATATTAACTTTAACTCCTGTGTGACCCTTCAGTTCCAGATACCACACAGAAAACCCAACACAGCTGACTAGCTGCAGTACAGAAATAGAAATGATTGCCTCCAAAAGTAAATGTTTTATGTGTATTGTTTGTCTGTTTGTCTTATAAATAAGTGGTCCCCTAAACATTAACTAAATTAAACACATGACACATATTTTAGTATAAATCGAGTAAACATCATGTATGTTATAGTTTTGTTGTATGTTATAAAAACATATATATTACAACTGTCAATAGATTAAAATATTTAAATGCAGTTAATCGCATTATTTCCATTGTTCCCACGCGATTAATACAAATTAATCACACTTAAAAATTGATTTTTAATGTACCTAGAAGGGATTTATTTTTGTGATCCCACCTGTGTGCTTGATCTAGGGATAAAAAACCTTGTTGAGAGAATCATTTGGCAGGGCTTTGAAGCTGAAGTTGCTGGTCCATTTCTTCTTCTTTTTTGGCAGTTTTAACCTACAGGTTTGTATTACTACCCTCCACTGGGTGAAATTATTTATTATTTATTCCTCTGAATTCCCAAACCAAAGTTTGAGCCAAGGTCATAATGACTGAATGTCTGCACTTTAATTGCACCGTGAGTAGTTCCATAAAGCAATTTACATTATTTTTTATTCACCAATTCACACACACATACACACACGAATATTTGTGAATGAGCCAGCGTTGAGAACAACTTACCGTTCAAGGTTTTGTCCAAAAAACACTTCCACATGGAGCAATTAAGAGACAGCCTTCAGAAAACGCTAACCTTTGCAAAGTTGTCATAAAATGTTTAAAATATCTGTTTCATTAGTTATTGTCCAAATCGAATACGGTTGGTATTATAAGTTCACTTGTGAGTTCCTTTATATAATACATTGTATACCATAGATCCTTAATATTCTGTAATATGCTGATAATATTTATCTTTATCTTTTTGATATGAATTTAGGCAGCCTTTCTTCCACTCATTGTTTCTGATTGTCAGACTTTGTTCTTTGGCTTATTTGTCGCTCTTGCTATTTACCTTTGTTCTTTCGCCTTTTTTTCTTTTTGTTTTGTTGTTTTTTTTTTTTTAATCCGCCCTGCCATGTGCAGATCTTAGATTTGGAATAAGACTGGGACAATATATTCTGTCTTTCGACACTTTATCCGACGGTAAGAATGATGAGTACGATGCAGCGCGCTATAAAGAGCAGATGAGAAACAGTAGAGGCAGGATTTCAAACCAAGCTCTTTTATCATTGTAATAGTTGCATTTGCGGAGCTGGTTTGACAAGCGCCACTGTGACACAAAACCACAATTGACACGTCATTGTGCCGTTAATGAGAAGAATAACGCCTGAGCTGAGAATAGTGCGAAGCTCATTCGCGCACAAAGATTTCTGCCACACATGATGTCTGAGTCTGAAAGGAAAAAGGTGGACCCCATGTTTTGCATAAGAACTATGGAGAGATATTTTCCATGATGAGAATGCAGTAAAAAAATGCCTTCCTTTCTTCTCCCTAGGTGTACGACGCCTCTGTATTGTGTTCTCACATCTGGTTGGGAGGGCTGCACAATGGGCATCTTTTAAAGCTGGTTATGGCCAATGAAAGGCTTCTGTTAAATAAATAATTAACATCAATACCGATCCGCACAACGCTGGATAAAGACAAACTCTTACGGTGAAAGAGGGAAAGAGACATCTGTGTTATAGCTACGAAACGACTAGTAAGAGCGTGTGCCAGAAACAGAGGGATGAAGCGAGCCACGGTTTTGTTTGATCTGAATACCTCTTGCTATTGACAAAGCTATAACAATATATCTGTTTTACGTGACTGGGGAAAATGCAAAAATCTCATTTCATGTTGATGGAGTGCTGTTTGCACTCTGGGAGAAGGGATAAGAAGTAAGATGGACTGGATGGAGGACAGGAATAAATTTACCATTATTCATCCTTTGATGCCTTTGTCTCTCCATTGCATTGCCTTCTCTGAAGCCACGCTTCTTTGCATCTCATCTGCATCCACTCCTGGCCCATTTGTCTCTTTTGACTCCTCTCTCAGGTTCGCCGGCGCCTTGTATCCTTGGATTCTCTCCTCCGTTTCCCGTCCTCACTCTCCCTCCGCCGTATTCTTGTGTTTCCCGTCCTTTGTGGGGTTGTTACTGCAGATGATCTGTCAGTATTTGCAGGGTGTGGCCAAGGCCTCGAGAGTTTTGATCTCCTTAATTATCTCAGTGCCTCGTTCTCTCTCATGATACGCGTACGTGAGAGGAACGTATTGTTTTGATTATTTAAGATACGTGTCAGCGGTGTCACATTAAAACTGGCCTTTATTGGCAAACCAGTGCTCACTTTAGCGTATTGATTCATTAGGTGGATCAAGTCTGCTGCTTTTGTTGATGGTGAATTCTAACACGCAGGCAGTTTATTTTGTCGCTGCATAGGGCGCCTTTGGAGTGTGTGTGTGTGTGTGTGGGTGCGCATTGCTGTAGTGTGACTGTGTCAGGAGCTAAGTGCTTTGAAGTTCCTCATGCTGTGTGGCGTTTGGAGAGAACAATAAGGGAGTATTAGTCTCTCTTGTTAAGCCTTCCTGGGAACAAACAAAAGCAACAATAGGGCACTTGTTGAGTCTTTTCCTCCCTCAAAGCTCCGGCACGGAGTTGCACAAAATTACACACTGCTCTTTTCTTTTTACCGCACATTTCTTCTATTGTGGCGTCGGAGGATATTGATGGATTGCGTGCGTCTATCTGGTGCATGAGAGCATTTCCGTGCGAAGCGCCGTTGTTGTGTCTGTCCACGTACAGGTGCTCTGGATTTAACCCCTGTTGTTCATTAAAGCGGGATGCATGTGACATTTATAAAGAGCTCAAGTGCTTAACAAGCAGCTGCACTCACAAACCCTCCCTCCGCATGAATTATGGGTTGAAGTAAGTCTGTGAAACGGCAATATGGCAGAAACACTGTATTACACCATTTAGTCTGGATACATTTACGCCTAATCCATGAGACTGTTTAATGTGAGGCCTGCCCCATAAATAACTATCAATACTTCTGTGCAGTGTAATTATTATTGCTCTGAGCACTTCTTGTCTAGAAGCCTAGCTTTGCCAAAGCAATCCATGAAGCAGAAAAGGACAATCTGTCACTTTGCTTTACAGCCTGGTCTCCTGAGGTTTTTGTGAAACGAGCACAATGTCCTAAAATGCAAATAAGCATTTCATGGCCAAAAAGTGATAGAAACACATTTTGCCCTCCTTGAAAGTATTACATGAAGGACACACTTCTATAAACGGGGAACAGTGTGACATTGAAATGGTGCTGGCGGAACCTTGTCTTTTAGAAATTACACTTCTATGCAACTTAATAGTTTTCCCTCTTACGTTTAGCAGCAGCACAGTCCCAGGTTGGGTTATGTTCACAAGCGTTAGACATTTCCTTCACTGTAAGACGTTATATTTCTGAACTGAATCAGGGTCAGGAGGTGGTTGGGGTGGATGGTGGGTGTGCAAAGCCTGTTGGTAATTACAGTCAACTGTAGGCCACAATATGGGAAGGTTTAATATGATGAAACAAGTTTTGACACAAGTCATTCCGAACTTTTTGTGTATTAATCCCGAATCTTTCTCTAATCTTAGTGTCAGGAGTAGAGGTTTTATTGATACCGATGCCATGATCGATTCTGCTTATTGGTCCGATTCTTAATCGATTCCCTTTTCAATTCCTCCTGCGAAGTTTTGGTTTAGAAAAAGTAGGTGTTCGTGGTTTCGTGTAAACAACAGAAATCTTACTGAGTTCCTAAACAAGAGATAAGAGCTTGTGTAAGAAAAGAAATAGGAAATTGGTCTCTGGATCCTAACTAACAATGCTCTGCTGAGACTTAGTGAAAGCTGCACTCATTGACCAGAGATTGTCCAACACATGGCACCCTCTGCATGAAATGCCGTGCGTCGTCTACCAATGCTTCAGCATGTTGGTGGGGTTGCCGTGCTTGCTGCATAAGTTGCACGTTGCGCTGTTCTTGACACAGTAAAGTCACACTTTGTACCGTGTCAGTAGGGATGGGGCACTGAAAGTATCAATAAGAATCAATAAGCATGAAGGCTAATGATATCGATGAATTGAGCCTGTATCGATGTCAATCCCTAGTCATGAGTGCTTAACCCTAACCACTAAACTTTAATGATGTGTCTACTTTTAGTTGATGTTCTACGACAAGATTGGACATTTTTCTGTAATTGGACATATTATAAATTATGTTGCAAACATATCACTCATTCACTGAATAGAAAAATGTTGCCTCAACCCTACACATTACTGAGAGCAAAACAAGGGTGGGATCTTTTAAAACATCTTTGTCTGGCTTTCAGAGACTGTCAGTCTGACAAGCCTTTCATGCAGTGACTGACTAGATGTGTGAAGGTGATAAGGTAAGCAGGGTTTGTTTACTTGAGCTCTCTTTAGACGTTTTTCGTGCTACTGCCTGTGTCAGCTTATGCGTTTTATGTAGACACTCTAAAAGTTTGAACCCATTATGAGCCTATTCACACAATTCATCAGTTTCAGGCTACAAAGACACACAAAATACACAGGGCTCTAGTTTCTTGAGGGTGCAGTGACCAGCACAAATGGTGCTCCTTTCCCCTCGACCTTGACATTTGCTTTTCTCATCCGTGCGATATTATGATGCCGAGAACGGAGTGTGCTCGGGGGAGAGGTTTATTTCTATAATCTGACAGCAGAGGTAAGTTTTGTGTTCAGATTGTGTAACAGACAATGGGATTTTCTGGAGGAGCTGCTTCTTTTTTGTTCAGCTTTTGTATGTGTTATTGTCACTATGATTAGTCCATGTGACCGGTTTGATAGTGATAAGACGAGAAAATAAATTTGTATTTCACTCCAGCCAGCCCTTTGCAACTTCACATTCGGGAACATAGACCACTTGGCACTTGTTGTTCTTCTTCTAGGGCTCCTTGAAATGATTGAGGAGGCGATATATTATTGTAAGAATTGTATAGTAGAAAATGTGTCACTCCATTCCAAAGTATGGTTATTTGTTTTTCTTTAGACATGTTCAAACATCACTTTGCACTACCTAGGCTGTTTCAAGTTGAAATCTTGATGTTAATTTAAATAAATGCCACTATTGCTGAATGACGTAACTCAGCAATGATTGGACTGACAATGCAATGACTTTTATTTTGAGGTAGCCACAACAAATGCACTGTGGGTCCACTATTGTTCACAAAAATGTTTAATCGTACAACTGCAAATGTTGTAATTTATGAGAGCAGATGCAGATAACACTAGGCTGAGTATGATATAGAACGCATATAGTAGGTAGGGGGTCTTTACTTAATCTCTCCATCAGTTTGGGGTCCTTTGCCTGAAAAACTTTCTACACTCCTGTAGTAGACCATCAGATGTCACGTCTGATATAGAAGCGTTTGGAGGTTTTTCTTCTTCTGAGGAAAGTTTCACGACAGCAGCTTTATTTATGGCACAACCGAGATTTCTTCACCGCTGTCTCACCTCACATGTGCACACCCACGTGAACATATAGCGTGTAAGTTCATGTTATGGACACAATAAGCCAAGAAAAACGGGACGAATCTTTCCATGTCCTGCTGGCCTGTCTGCACGTGCTCCTGCCACCATACAGTTGAAACTGATGTGAACCTTAACCCTGTGCTTGCGTCAGTGCAACAACACCATCTGCTTGGTATGATTCCAGGTTCGGCTGTTATGGAAGGAGGGGCAGGGTATGTGTCATACTACCACAATGGTATTACAGAATTTTTCCAGAGAGCTATATTCGGGATTTCGTATGTGGTTTGTCTCTCCCTTGTAATAGTTTTGGCAGCTCCTTCAAGAAAGTAGCAGTGAGTGCTCCGTCTGTGTGTCTACACAGGATCATTTCACGAACAGTGTTTGAGTACAGTAGGTTACCTGTGTTTTGGTGGGGCTCTGAGCCTAAACCTAAGGGGTAAAAGTAACTTGAATCCTGAAGATATGCATTGGATTTTGACCATGTACATATAACATGTCAGCCGTTACATGTTACAGGATTCGATATGACCGTCCACATAAGGCGCAGCTCTTCATTTCATGTTGTTGTTAGCAACACAATGGGAAGCCTGAATCAAAAGATTCCAAATTGATAGACTATGCCTTGACATTCTGGAAGAATTGACTTAGTTAAAAGCACCAGCACTTAGACACACACAACATGACACCACTGTGTGCAGTGACTGAAAGGTGCACGGGTAAATGATTTAAGACGCTTGCTGCATATCTAATTTAAAGGTAATGAAGAGGCTTTGTCTCTTCTAAGGCTCTCGGGAGACATGAGTTATTCCTTATTTCCCTTCATCTTTTTTTATTCTTTGTCTATCAGGACAAAGTGTCCTGTAAATTGTCTTTTTCAATTCCTCATTGCGTCTGCTTATTGTGTGTGTGTGTCACTGTCGCATCATCTCATGGGTCAAAATAAACCTGATATTTGGCCTGACCGCGTCCTAAGTTGATCATTATTATATTTTTCGGTTGTTCTGAGCTTGAGGTACAAATGGAGATAGAAAACCTTCACTCTGTCCTTCTCACGTTGCATCAAGGTTAATCTTTATGCCAACGCCTTACTGTCTCTGCCTGTCTATTTTTCTCTTAAGGCGTCTCGGTCTCCTCCTTTTCTTTCTGTTCCTACCTCAGATCAATGGCCTGGGTGACTTGAGTAAATCTTAATGGTCAGGGTGCATGTGACAAAGTTTAGATGTTCTTGTGTGTGTGTGTGTATGTGTGTGTGTCTGTCCTCATGTGTGTGTAGTGCAGGTGAATTATTGCCCAGTCAGCACTGCCCTGCCCCTTGGGCATCACTGCACGCCTGCCTGCCTGCCTCCTGTCCAGCCACAATCAATTTCACAGTCCCTGGAACGCACACACACGAGCGTATACGCGGACACACAATGGGAATATACAGTAGATGCACCTATACGCACACCAGTGTAGCAGCACAAATACAGTAACTATTAAAATAGAATTGATTGTGCTTTGTTTTATTTAAAGGTGTATCAGTATAAATAGATAGAGGTGGGAAAATATATCGATACGGCAATATATCACGATATTTTGTCTTCCCATAAAATATCGATTTTGAATGTCTTAATATCGATTTTAAAAGAAAAGGAAAAAAGTCATGTTTTGGGCCAATCGTGAATGACTTCCGCACCTCCACAACCACTTTTTCTGTACAAGTGCAATAAATTGGAAATAGATCATTTGGATTGACTCAGTTTGTCCAATAAACTATCACTGTCATCTGATGTACATATACAATGTGCATTTTAAGCCGTATTTAAAATGTTTCAGTGAACTATGTAGAATACTGCAATATATCGCAATATCATAATATTGCAATAATGTATCGTATTGTGACTCAAGTATCATGATACGTATCGTATCGTGAAGTCCTTGCCAAAACCCACCCCTATAAATAGATGTAACAAAGAGCTGTTAAAATGGACTAATACTGCCTCTATGTTTTTGGATCAGAGCAGTCAGATAACAAAAATCTTTGGTTGATTAGACATTTTTGATACATTTTTTTATTTTCCCGCCACAATTGTCTGGAACAGCCACCCTACTGTTACACGTATTTGAATAATAATAATGTATATTTCTAAATAGCACTAGGCCGAGTTTAATATAGAACACATGTGGTAGGTAGGGGATCCCTACTTAAACTCTCCATCAGTTTGAAGTCCTTGGCCTGAAAAGACCTCTGTAGTACATGATTGTCCTGTCATCTAATAATGAGAAATAGTACATTTGTTTTAAATGGTCTAGGCCTTGAAGGGGATTTATATTTAACTTGTCATATGACTCCATTAGCACCTACTGACATATTTAAATGTGCTCATGCCATGAAAGTCACTGATTGTTAGAGGTATGGCTTAGATACACAGTTAAGTTTTGGCATACACTGATGAATACCTAAGTTAACATTTGATTTCAGTGTTTGTTCCTGTGCGAGTGTACGGCGAGGCAGCTGCATCATCACGCCTCTGATTTCATGATTACCACATTTCTGTTTCCTGCCCATAATTGTAGACCATGTCTTTGCATATCTATATTGGTCTGTGAGTGCGCCCAGCATGGGTCCCCGCTCCAATCAGGCTATGATTTCAGTGTAGACAGATCTTCAACACATGTAGGTGAAAAAGAGCCTGATGAACACTAAATCTGCCTCATCCTCAGGAAGAGAGAAATGGAGAAGGAGAGACCCCACTGTGCTTGGATGGCATGGGCCAGGTGGTGTGAGTGAGTGCAAAGGAAGATGAGTCAAAAGTGTGTGTTTGTGTGTGTGAGGTGGGCTGGGGTGGGGTGGGGGCAGCATTCAGAAAGCACCTGGTGCTGACAGACTCTCATTGAAACTCTGCGATCCAATTCAGATTCACCCCCCTCCCCCTCCATGTTGTTTTGAAGGGCTTCATGACAGCTCATTCCTCCTCCTCTCCTCCTCTCCTTCTCTCCTCTTTCCTCCTCTCCTCTCCTCTCTTCTCTACGGGGGTCCCATCATTACGTGCTGATTACAGAGCTGTCATTCCTGACAAGCTTGCTGATTGGAATGAGTGTGGGCGTGTGTGCTCACGGAGCTCGCTCGTGGCCACGTGTAAAGCCCTTTCTGAGTGCACCTTCCTGGTGCATGTGTGTTTACCCATCTACGTGGGCACCTGTGTGTGTGCAGGGCAACGGACGTGTGCACCTCTGCCTTGCTGTGATTATGATTGCAGCGCGAATCTGAGCCGGTGCTCTGCAAGAGGTGCATAAAGAAGACCGGGGGCTTTTGTTCTTGCCACATTTGGGAGCAGCGCTGCGACTGTGATGTCTAGTTTTTCTTTCCATACGTGTGTTTCACATCAGGATTCCATCACGAATTACACACAGGCTGCTTAATTAGTGTACGCATGGTTCAGCATGTTGTTTGTTGATTATAGATGACAGATGATGTTCTCTAAATCTGCAGGGACACATGAGTCAGCCCTCATAAACCTCCAAATTAAAATACCCAGTTTTACAGAACAAATAAATTCCTAATGGTGTTTTCATAACAACTGTGCAGTGGTTGATTTGTATATATATAACAACATTCCTCAGAGATTTTGGTCAATATTGACATGACAGCATCACACTATCATGCAAGTTGCTGCAGATTTGTCGCTATGATGCGAATCTCCCGTTCCACCACATCCCAAAGGTGCTCTATCTACTGGACTGAGATCTGGTGACTGTGGAGGCCACTGGAGTACAGTGAACTCATTGTCATGTTCAAGAAACCAGTTTGAGATGATATGAGCTTTGTGACATGGTGCATTATCCTGCTGGAAGTAGCCGTCAGGAGATGGGTACACTGTGGTCATAAAGGGATGGACATGGTCAGCAACAATACTCAAATGTGCCAAGAAAATATCCCCCACACCATTACACCACCACCACCAACCGTTGATACAAGGCAGGAGGGATCCATGCTTTCATGTTGTTTTCCCCTAATTCTGACCCTGCCATCTGAATGTCACAGTTGAAATCGAGACTCGACAAACCAGACAACCTTTTTACAATCTCCTATTGTCCAATTTTGTTGAACCTGTGTGAATTGTAGTCTCAGTTTCCTGTTCTTAGCTGACAGGAGTGTGGTCTTCTGCTGCTGTAGCTCATCTTCTTCAAGGTTCAACGTGTTGTGCGTTCAGAGATGGTATTCTGCTTTCCTTGGTTGTAACGAGTGTTTGTTTGAGTTACTGTTGCCTTTCTATCATCTCCAACCAGTCTGCCCATTCACCTCTGACCTCTCACATCAACAACTCTGTTTCATCCACACAACTGCCGCTCACTGGATATTTTCTCTTTTCCGGACCATTCGCTGTAAACCCTAGAGATGGTTGTGTGTGAAAATCCCAGTAGATCAGCAGTTTCTGAAATACTCAGACCAGCCTGTCTGGCACCAACAACCATACCACGTTCAAAGTCACTTAAATCCCCTTTCTTCCTCATTCTGATGCTCAGTTTGAACTTCAGCAAGTAGTCTTGATCACCTCTACATGCCTTGTGATTGGCTGATTAGCTATTTGTGTTAACAAGCAAACAGGTGTACCTAATAAAGTGGCAAGCAAGTGTATAACTGTCACATTTACAATATGTGTACAGTTACACTCATCATGTTTTTGGAACTGTCAGGAGTTAAGCAGAATCAGGCTCTTCTAGATGGAGATGGTTGAAGCCACTACACTGAGTTTCAAAACGTGCTCCTCAGAAAACCCATGGGAGATATCACTGAGGGGTTATCTGTCCTAATATACACTCTATGCTTTCAGAATATTGTACTGTAGGGGTACACCTAAAGATATTGTCTCATGGAATGCTTAACAGGGAACTACAGTACCCGTGTAGGTATGACTTATTAATGAAGAAATAGAAGCAGAGAAATGTACAGCAAGTGAAAAGTGCTAAAGGTTGAATGTAAATGCTGCATTAAGTATCTCTCACAGGGATTCCACACATACCCAGGTCCTTAATGTGTGCCACAGCAAGGTCATTAAAAAGTGCCAGTGAAAGGAAGTGGCCTGATTGGCTGTTTGACCTTTAAAGGGTAATTGCCACTTTTAAAAACTAATAAAGATTCTGAGAGTCTGAAAGGAAGCCAAACCCATTTTACTGGAAACAATAACCCCAAACAATAAAAGTATGTTTCTCCATAAAAACATGGGACAAGTTATTGGGAAATGGCTCTTAAAGGGAATCAAAGTGAAAACGTCTGTGTTTTTTAAATTTCTTTCTGTGTCCCTTTACCTTTAGCTCTTAAATATTTCAATCATATAAAGTCAGTCTCCTGTATGCTGTAACGTGCACTGTTCTTATTAATAGCAGAGGTTGCCGCATTTTGTGAAAGTTAACCCTTGAAGTCCCTTCCACTCTTAAAAGGTGGTTTCTTCAAAGTTTCAGATTTTTCAGCTAAAAAGCAAATGGGAGATTGAAGTAGAAAACTTTATGACAGACTTACTGGCTCAGAGTTAAAAGGTGTCCTCTATTCTGCGAGCATGAAAGTCGGACTTTGAACGGCAGGATTTTGGAATATAGATTGCTTTCAGCACGCGGACCATTGTCGCTTCAAAGATCCACTGACTTCCTCTTTAGCTCTTTTGCCTTAGAAATGGCTCCTCGTAAAAGAGGCATAAAAATCTAAAGATACGGGACTGAAAGGCTTGATGATGGCCTGAAACCAGAAGAGGAGAGAGACAAAAAATACAGAGTCAGCGGGCGATGAAGAAATTAATTGGGTAAGTCAGAAGTTGAAGACACATGAATGCTTTAGATCAGGGTTCTTCAATATTTCTGAGTCCAGGGACTCCAAACTGATGCAGAGATTAATATGGACCCTCTTCTTACTATATGTGTTCTATAAGTTTATCCCTTTACTAAAATCTGTTGGATTCACGTTAATGAAAAAAGAAATTTAAATTTTGGGGGGAAAGAAAAATGAGACAAAGAGCAGATAAGGTCATAGCGAACGAGTAAAGGCAAAACAAGAAAGGTGAAAGGGTAAAAACATCTACCACCGAAAAAAAAAAAAAACACCCAAGCCTTCGTAAAGAGACAAACCAAACAGCTCTCAATCTCAAAGAAACACGGCATTTCCAGAGCGCTGGGTGACAGTTGTGTTCTCCATGGCTGATATAACCCTTCCAAGGTGTCGCAGTGCAAGCCCAATAATTACTATCTAAGTGTTTCTCCTTAAATGTGCCCATGACAAACATCATGACAAACCACTGACACCACCATCACCAGAGTGAGTAGCAGGCTCCCTGTGGCCGTGATTCAACATCATTAGTGAACATGACTGGCTGTGGGCATTAGAGACGCAACATTACACCACACCATGCCTGCCACTAATGATGTGGAAAACTAGATACCATCTCTTCACTTGCCATCCTTCACTTACTGAACACTTTGGAAAGGGGAAAAAAAAAAGTGGAAACCTTGCAGAAGACGAGAGGACGGTGATGAAAAAAAATTGGATTTTTGTTCCGATATTTCTACGTGTAAGTGTGTGAACGACACACAGGAAGACGGTGCTTAAGTAATCCACGGATGCATTCAAGCTTTCTGTGTTTTTATCTCGCTGTATGTTTGCTCTGAGCCCATATTTTGAAACATTTTCCTCCATCCTTTTCAATCATTTTACATCACACACAGGTAGCCTCCCATAGAGGCTTGGTGAGCTCCACGGCAATAGGAAGACTTAGCCGGCTATCTGGTGCATCTGTCTTTTATGTTGCTCCTCCCTGCCACTAGATATAACATCTGTGAAATAGGGGAAATGCTGGAAAATCCCATTTTCCAAAAAGACATCACAGTTAGGCTCACTTATCTGGAAGGATTGATACTGCAAATGCATTTAAAGGTGTGTGTTCACATGCGTGTGTGTGTGTGGGTGAGTGTGTGAGTACTTTATAACATCACAACCCAAAGACGGCTTGTCTACGTTTGCAAGAGTGTGTGCGCGGGAGCATGCCTCAGCCGCCCACACTGAGCGCTCCCACATCAAGGCTATCATCATCTCACCTCCCGCTATTATCACCACTTTTGACAGCCCACTCCTGACTAAATTAATTTCCCTCTCGTTCCAAGTGCTCGGCCCCACTGCTTAAATCTCTCCTGCCTGCCATCCCCACCCTGACCAACGGATTTTGTCTGGCGTTTGTCCCCGCCTGCATTCCCTTTATTTTTTGCTCTCCCTCTTCCTCTGTGTCTGACAATGCAAGGAAAAGCCAGTTATCCAGTCCATATTTTTTCATTTAAGCCTCCTAAGAGGTTGCTATGCCTTACCGAGATGTGTCTGTGTCCAGATTCTAACATCTGGCTGGACATCTTCCACAGAGACGAACGGATTAAAGCAACTGGAAATGGAGAGAAAAATTGGAAGGGAGACAGTGATTGTTTGGAAACCAGTTGGTTTCATTGGCTTTTCTGAAACCCATTTGCACATAATTTCCATTATAAAGCAGCAGACAAAGACAAAGATGGTGGCTTCCCGGTGGCTTGAGATTCTGTAATTTACATGTTTTCAGGGTCTCTTCTGAATACCCTTTTCATTTCTGTTACATGCTTATTCCGCTGGAAAACGCACTTCTGACTGGACCGCGTTCAGTTCTTAAATAAAGTTAAGTTGGAGTCTAAGAAACGGTATCCAGCTCAGACAATTAGATGCACCATCTGCCGCGCATTCCACAAGTCCCTCATGTGATACAAGTAAATACCAAGCGAGGTTAGTTAAGCAAATGCCACCGACCCTTTGGATTGTGTGTGTGGAAGGAACGGGTGATTATTAAGATGATTGTGTTTATGTGAAGGAAGACTCTGTTTGGTGATGTTTATTGGCAAGTGCACGGGGAGTTGTTAGCTTGATTAAGCTGAGCCATATGCTCTAGTCACAGTAGAGGACCCAAAGAACTACATAAAAAACACCACAACATCTCTGAATCCCAATGAAGTTGCACTCATTTGCCTTCTGCTCACAGACGACGCACTGGACCACACAAGATCTGTCTCCCTCTGTCTCTGTATGTTGGCACTTTTGTGTTCTACCCTGTCGTTCAGGATGCAGATTTATGCCAGGCAAAGAAAGATTTTCCTCTGGCAAGGTTGTCTTCATTTTTGTTCTTTTTCGTATTTCGGTGACTCGCGCAAAATTGGGAGAAGAAGCACTCCGGGGGTCGTGCCAGAGGCTCGCTGCAATTTCTTTTCAAGGTGCATCAAAGAAACGTGCTGATCAGTGCGTGCCTGCCATGTCATAGAGTTTAGCAATACTTAATGGAAATGTTCATAATTTTGGGGCATAATCATGTGAGAGGAATGCCTTGATGAAAGCAAATAAATTATAACTGTTGGCATTTAAACACAAACCTAAACACTTTGTGAGAAGCTTTTGGAGAAACACTTAGCTTTAGTCTATTAGGGGGTCTGCCTGCTGAGAGCTTAAAACACGCTAAAAAAGCAACAGAGAATAGAAGTTTTTTCTTAAGTACCTTAACAGCTCCTCGCTGAATTGGTGCTGCTGTTTTCAGCAAGGTCGTTCTTTATGCTAGCAGCCATGGGAGGAGGCATGTTTTTGGGTTGTCCATCAGTAGGTATGTCCACATCATTCTCATAAGCACAATACGTCAGGAACACCTGGAGGGCAGCTCACTGGCAAGGACGCCAAGGTCACCGTAACCACTCAAAGCCTCGAGAATTTGTTTTTGAATTGTGACAAAAAAATTTCACGTGAATGGTTGGCAGAATTCACCCTCTCTCCGCTTCTGCTCCCTGGACAGTCCTGAAACAGATACTCAGATACTGTCTGAGGACTTTCGGCTCAGGAGGCAAACCAATGTTTCTGGTCTTCCAGTGCTGCCAGCAGATATCTGGGCCAAGCTTGCCCGTTGGGTGCGCTGTTTTTTTTTTTTTTTTTTTGAGGCAACTTGAGGCATGAGAATTATTCCCACTGAAATTTATTCAGTGAATTTTATTCACTGGAATATTTCATGTCAGCGTAATAATAACTTTAATGTCGCCAAAATATGCACTGAATCTGTATTATAAATGTCATTTCAAGTCCTCTGGAAAGATCCGGTTTATACAGCGGCTTGACTGGATGGTGTCTGTCTAAATTGTAGTATTTTTCCAGCACAGCGTAACATAAACTTGCTTTAAATGCAGAAAATCATTTGATTCTGATTTGATCTTCCGTGACTGATGATAAACTCTACAATAATGTATTCCCAGTCCAACCCATCTGTACTGCAGGCGTGCTGTGCACCAGTTATGAAAATGTCAAAAATCACATATGCACACTCTCCTTTGAGCCTTTATTTACAACAAACAAGTTCTTTGTCTTTGATATGTCTTGTCTCATTCTGTATGTTCATTGGTTCCTTACTACTTGAGGATGTTTTAATTAGCCTTTATACAGTATACTGACCAGTATGTTCCACCTTGTCACTTTGTGTATTCTTGTCCTTCCTTCTGGCATTTTTGTCTCTGGCTCTCCTCGTATTGTTTGGCAGATTTTTTTCCGTCCCACCATCACAGCATGCTGAAGTGGGATGAATTAACCTTTCTGAGGAACAATGCCATTACAAGCATGGGTGCATCCCACTATACAAGTGTGTGTGTGTGTGTCTGCGAGAAAGCTAGTGTGTGTGACACACACAGTCGCGCAGACTCTTCCTCGGGGGAAAACACGGATGCAGCCTTTTGTTTTTGCTCTTGTTTCAGATTACAGTTTGTTTTATTAATGCTATGGTAATCTGGTTTCCCCTCCTTCTGTAGCTGGCGTGCCTCTCGATTTGGAGGAATGCTCCGAGGACACCCATTGATCTAAGTGACTCTGGAGACCCAGTGCCACTCAGACAGTTTCCACCGTGTCAGTCTTTCATAAATGCTGGTGGAGGAAAGTAGCCGCTGGGGAACTGCAACTGACAATACGCTTAAAACAAAGGGCTGGATACGCGGCACGGCCACCGATGGAGCGGCCGGGCTCTCGTGTTGCTTCATGGCCAGCTTGTTTTTCATTATACGCTTATTTAAACTGCTGTTTTTCACTTGAATGACTGATTGACACAAAAATGCCTGTGGCTAAACATGATGCAGAGTGAGCTAGGTATGAAAAAATGAGTGGTTGTGTTGCTCTAATCTCAAAGTAATTTACTGCAAATGTCAATCAGAAGCGTTTTTTGCAACTTTCTAATGACCGATTTTCGACTGTTCGACGTCTTTATGAAAAATGTAAGAGACGTTTTAAGTTGGATCATCCATTTAACCTGCAGGTTATGCACACAAGCACACGCATGTTTGCATATATACACAAAGCAGCATGCAGTACATGTGAGCACACATTAATTTGCACGTGAATACATAAGAAGTCTTTGCTTATTTGTGTCTTTCTCTGCTTTTATCTTTTTTTTCCGTACAATCCCTCCATCTACTCTTCATTTCCCTTCACCTGCAGGAGACAGCCTATGAAATATTAATTACAATGCACTATCAAGACTATGTGCCTCGACTACTGAGAAGCCCTGTATGTGTGTCTTTCTTGGGGCTTGTGTTCTGCCTGCTAATGACCGCTGTTTTCGAGACCTCTTGCCCTTTTCCTCTCCATTCTTGTCTGTCTCTTTCTTTTCTGCCCCTTTCACCTCTAATCTTATGTCTCATCCTCTTGTTTCTCCCTTCCTCTTTTTCTCTCCTCCTCTGCTGCCCAATCCTGTGTGCGGCTTCAAAAACTAGGCTTGAGTTCTGCTGACACCTCATCAGTGCAAATTGAATCTCCTCCAACTCTCATTTCTTAGTCGTCATTCTCCTTTCACTTTATTTCAGAGATTATGTGGTAATGAGGGTGTCGTGCTTGTGCAGCGAGACCTTCCTAACCTCGCTTCTTTTGCTCTCAGACCAGCTTTGTCTCCGCCTCGCTCTCTCATGTTGTCACTCTCTCGGCATCCCCTCCATCTGTCTCCCTACAGTTTCATTAATTACTGGTGCATGTGGTTGTGTGTGCGGGCCAGAGGAAACCTGTGTGTTAATACGAACAGAAATGGCGTGATCTGGTGTGTGCTCTAATTTATATGGCTCAGTGCGGAGGGGACGGTGCGAAGTTTTAGAAAGAGATTTTGAAAACATACACTACGTTGCCAAAAGTA
Organism: Mugil cephalus; assembly: GCF_022458985.1. Classification (NCBI taxonomy): domain Eukaryota; kingdom Metazoa; phylum Chordata; class Actinopteri; order Mugiliformes; family Mugilidae; genus Mugil; species Mugil cephalus. The sequence continues at coordinate 19,104,177 of NC_061776.1, read as the reverse complement.
TTCACTCACCCATCCAAATGACTGAATCCAGGTGTTCCAATCACTTCCAAGGTCATAGGTGTGTAAAATCAAACGCCTAGGCATGCAGACTGCTTCTTCAAACCTTGGTGAAAGAATGGGTCGCTCTCAGGAGCTCGGTGAATTCTAGTGTAGTACTTTGAGGCCACTTGAGTAACAAATCTTGACTCTTGAAATTTCCTTGCTACTAAATATTCCACAGTCAACTGTCAGTGGAAGTGACTGGGAACGACAGCGACTCAGCCACAAAGTAGCAGGCCACCTACAATGACAGGGTCAGTGGATGCTGAGGCGCATTGTTCAGAGAGGTCGGCAACTTTATGTCAATCGCAGTCGTCATTCAATCTGATGGATCAATCTACCAGGAGAACGCTACTTGTCTGACAACATTGTGCCACATGTGAAGTTTGGTGGAAGGGGGGATTATGGTGTGGGGTTGTTTTTCAGGAGCTGGGCTTGGCACCTTAGTTGCAGTGAAAGGAACTCTGAATGCTTCAGATTTTGGACAATTCCATGCTCACTACTTTGTTTGAGAATGGCCCCTTCCTGTTTCAAAGCAAGGTCCATAAAGACTTGGATGAACAAGTTTTGGTATGGAAGAACTTGACTGATCTGCACGGAGCCTTGTCCTCAAACTGATAGAACGTCTTTGGGATGAATTAGATGAAGACTGTGAGCCAGGTCTTCTGGTCCAACATCCATGTCTAACCTCACAAATGTACTTTTGTAAGGATGGGCAAAAATTGCCATAAACACAAACTCTAAACTTTGTGGAAAGCCTTCCCAGAAGAATTGAAGTTCTTATAGCTACAAAGCGTTGGCCCACGTCATATTAATCTCTATGGATTACGAATGGGATGTCGTATGCGTCTAAAGGCAGGTGAGCGAATGCTTTTGTCAGTATAGGGTAGACCGAAAAAGCCAATCTATATTCAGTAGATGGGGAGGCAGAAATCTGGAACTGACAAGGTGACGTAAAAATGTGTTCAGTGCTCGCCTTTCCAGCAAGTCTGACTTAAAATCATCCCTTTTCATTGGTTAAACAGCCTTCCTTTTGGTTTTGTAGATGTAGAAGCCTTTGCTCTTGTTTCCCACGGAATGACATGTTACTTCATAACCCTGCCTTCCATTACTCTCTCATTTTTACATAGAAATGCATATGGCATTCACTAAGGCGATGAAAAGATGTCCACATGTGATGTGTTTTTGAGTGCAGACAGAAATAAATGGTCTCTTTCAGTTACGCTCTATTATCATGCATTTGAATCCTCAACAAGAGGCTGGCCCAGCGTGGTAGAAAATGTCACCTGTCACATTAGATGATAATTGTACCGAGATGAAGGCAGCGGAGACAGAGGCCCTGCTATGCCATTCAGCTCTTATCTGCTATGTGACTGCATTAGAAATGCACATGTAGGATGAAGGGCTTTGCAAATGGCTCCCCATGTGGAAAATTAGACTATAACTTCATGAGTTCTCCTGGTTGGGAAGCTTCAAGCGCTGTATGTGTCTGAAAGCGAGAGAAGAACGAAAAGGCGCAGTGTGAACAGTGTAGCATGTGTTTTACAGAGAGATCTGTGTTGACCTTTCAGCTGGTGGTGCCAAGGATTCCCATGGTGTTCAGGCTCCACTCTTGTCACTGACTTCTGTTGGCAGGCAAATCTCTAGTGTGTGCATTCTGTGCAGGTGGGTGAAGGGGGTTATTCAGGTCATCACCTTTTGCAAAGAGACTGTCACAACACTAATTGCGTAGTGAAAAAATGTATTATGCATGTCTCTCTGTGTGTTAGTATATGGCCTCACAGACCTGCTTTTCCGTTCCTTTTAATACATGCCAACCAACTTTGGCTCAGCAGGTAGGGCAGATTGTCTACCGACCAGAGGGCTAGTGGTTCAATTCCTTTTATATGGATAACATAACGATGTGTCCTTGAGCTAGTTGTTCCTAGATCTTTGCGTACTAATGGGTGGACATGTGCGTTATAAACCCATCATTGCAGAAGTTTACATCAGCATAAGTCAAGAATTCATCTGTGCTTCTTATTAAGGCCAATATATCAAGAAACTAAGCTCTGGTGTCAAGAGTATGGGTGCATGTACATATACACCACTTTACACCAATCATACGTAACAGTATGAACACTTTCCTAATATTGTGTTGATCACATCAGGACATTGCCCAAAGCATCAACACTGCTTGAGCCGGCTTGCCTTCTTCCCACAGTGCATCCTGGTGCCATGATGTGTTCTCCTGGTGAGTGATGTACAGGCATTTAGCCATCCAAGTGATGTAAAAGGAAATGTGATTCATCGTACCAGGTCACCTTCTACTATTGCTCCATGGTTCTGATGCCCACACGTCCATTCAGCGTAACAAACTGCGATGCACTGTGTATTCTGACACCTTTACATCAGAACCAGAACTTGAAACTTGGAGTTGGATCGGACTACATGGTCCAGCCCTAGCTCCCTACATGCATCAATGAGCCTTGGCCCTGATAGTGTTTCAGCACTCTTCCGTCTTTGGACCACTTTTCATAGATGCTGACCACTGCAGGATGTGAACACCCCAAGAGCTGCAGCTTCGGAGATGCTCTCACCCACTCTTCTAGCCATCACGATTTGGCGCCAGTCAGATTTGCTCAAATGCCCTTTTCCTGCTTCTAACACATCAACTATGAAGACAGAATCTATCACCTACTGCCTGTTATGTCTCATCCACTAACAGGTGTCATGATGAAGAGATAATCATTGTTATCCACTTCAGCTGCCATAATGTTATGCCTGATACGTCTGTGTCCATATATCTGCACATGCACACTGCCTGTAGTGGCTAACCCACCTAACTCAGTGTACATTAAACATTCCCTCTGAGAGCTCTTAACCCACTGTCTTTAAGCACTTATGTCAGATTCTACAGCTTAGATAGTGCATGCTGGCGTAATTATAACACTCGCCTTGTTAAGCTCCTGCATGGTGAGAGGACAGGAAAGCTGTCAGACTTCATAGCGGTGCTTATGAGTCATGATGCCCCTACGGCAGATGCATAGTAGATAACCCCTATACCTTCTAGGTTTCCATATTTGCTCCCAAGCTGAAGTCCCTAAGTCTGCAGCAACATACTAACACATCCTATTGCTTGTCTCTTGCTCAGTGCTATTTTGGTCAAGCACATCAGGGGCCTAGATGGACTGGTGCAGAGCCGGCCCAGCGAAAGGCAGCCCCGGAGCATTTTCCCGCTGTTACCACTGCACTGAGACAGAGAAAGTTACACGGGTGTTTGTTAGGCTGTGAACGGAACATGTGAGTCGCCTCTGTATTTACACTCGGAGCCTAGTTGAGAAATGTCTGCTGCCGACCCAGTTACGGAGCGAGAGATGGAGATAGATCTCTTAGGCGTACACTGCTCGTCGTAAGTGGTTTAGTACTGTGCTTTTCTCATCTCAAAAGTGCTGAAACAGACTCTCTCCCGCACTCCACATACTTATTACACTTTTACTTCATCTCTGAGTCATGAAGCTCCACACTTCTTTTAGCAACTCAATAAACGTATTACTGCCAAATCTGCTTCTCCTTCATTACCACCGCACTCAGCCACTACACCGCATCTCGAAATGTCCCTTGCCATTTTTTGGAGTGAGTGCGTGCTATAAAACAAACCCCATAAGTTTAGCAAGTCTGTGTTTGTGCCATCTTGTGTTTTCAGTGCTCAGTCACATGCACAAGTTTCCCTTGGTACATTACCTATTTTGTGGATTTTTTTTTTAAGTTCTGCTGAAAAACAAACAAAAAAAGTAATTCCAAATGAGTCATTCTTCAAATGCCGAAGTGCTGTAAGGTTTTATTTCATAAACTAAAGTAATTGGGACAAGAAAAGCAAAAGGTGTCGAAAACTTCATTAACTCATTAGGCTGTACTTTTCTTCTTTAGACTTGCAGGGCAAGTCAAGAATAAGCCAGCTGGTGAAAACTTACAGCCCTCGATAAATTCTCCCGGCTCCTCAAACCTTGTGCTAACACTCAACAACCACGGGCTCCTCTGAGGATCTGAAAGTAATTGATGTAATTGAACGCTATAAAACGATATCAAAGCACTTCCAATTTGCAGTCTTCAAACACAATGTCGTTAAGTAATGGCAGTTAAGGGTAGCCATGTTGAGTTAGTACAGGTCTCAAACCTTTGCACATGTAAGTGGTAAGTTGTTACTCTTTATTTTTGTATTTTTATGTCCAAATATTAAGAAGCAATGGTGCATTAAACAGATGCTGCATCCAGGGTGTAAATATGTCATTTTCCTGCTCCAATCTTTTGCAGGCAACTGTACTGTATGTGCTCTCCTGTAATATCGAGTCACAGAGTGAGTACCCACACTGGACATGTTGTAGCTATTTGCTCTCTGTGCTCATACTAAATGGTGTACACGCTTGTACTGAAATCTTCCCTAAGCCCTCTTAAATTCTCAGTCGATCCAGAGCAATGAAAATACAGTGTGCTCAGTATGAAATTGGCTTTTGCAGATTATGCAAAGTTTGACAGGTACATACTGGGTGAAGTTGCAGACATATTCAAGAAATTCAGCCTAAGATCATTTTGTCAAAATTGGCTGATGTCAAAAGGACAAAGCGGTGCACACACTTTTAATTATTATATACCCTGAAGGTATACAACAAGGTCCTCAACTGGTTCAGAATACAAGCCTCTGGTGTTTTATTGACTACTGTTAGCAGTGGTATGAAACGCTTGGTCTGAATAAACAGTACTTAATGCAACTCTGATACAACATACATCATAACAATAAACAGTAAATCAATAAACAGGCTGATGTCAGTGCTAATGTGGTATAAGAAATATGCAGTGTTTCCTATGAATCATGTTATGTATGTGAAGTTAATGGGAACCCAGCGCAGGAATCTGATATATCTACAGGTAAACAATGAATGTACACGTGAGTAGATTAAGAAGAAATAACATGTCCTTGATTTATTACAAATTCATTCTGCCTGTTTGTTGTTTCAGGACTTTGCAAAGTCCTTACTTATCTGAAATCGTGGCATGTCTAAAAACAAAGAGGACCTCTGATTGCGTCAATGAAAAACCTTTCTGACCACTCGAGAGGCAACGTACACACAAACATCTTCGTCCAATGTGACTAATGCATAAACAAATTGTGTTGCCCTCCTTTACCCCGCTAGCTGATGTTCAGCGTAAATTGAATCTCTGAAAATTGAAAGGCTTAATGTGTGGTTCCAGTGTTTCTCAGAGAATTATGACTGGACCTACAAAAAAAAATAAAACAAGATCTTGAAAAGATTTTGCAGCTCTTTGATGAACAGGGGAGCTGTCTTTGCTCAGTCTTTTTCACACTTTGAAGAGGTGAGAAGTCCACGTAACCGTCCTCACCGCTTGACGGCTGCATTTTATCTTGTAATTTGGATTTCACACAACAGTAATAACGTAATAACACGTAATAAATATGGACTTGATGTTCAAACACCTTTAGCAAGCTCACTTTTGTCATTACAGCTTTTTGAATCCTGTGTGAAGTTTGAATTCCTTCATTAATTAAAAGGATAGCCAGCAACGAAAGAAAATGTATTTCTGTTGTTCTTTAGCCCTAACAAATCAAATAACTATTGTTTGCATTATGGAAATACAGTCACATCACTAATACAAGAGTCCTGGACTTAATCCCCCTAAATTACTGTTAAAGTCTTCAGTTTATCCTGAAGTGGCGTCAGAAATGTGGTGATTCAACTGTATTGTCATTGTGGAGGATGCATTTTATGCAGCTGTTGAACTGGTTTGAGTTAAACACAATAATAATTCAATTATAATAATAATAAATTCAACAGCTCCATACGATAACCTCCAGGAAGCTAAGATTAAAATAAACTGGAAAATGGGTGTGGATTTGCTGTACTTTGCTTTACTGTAAACCAACATTATCCCGAGATATTAAGTAAAAAGCAGACAGGCTCTTACAGTCTGTCTTCGCAAACAAATTTATTTCCTCGCACTATGAGCAATACACTCGAGTGCACACACCCAAAGTACACTTTGTAGCTGAGTTTATGGCGGGCCGGATAAGCACAATCAATGTCGGCCAATTATTCTTGCCGCTCTAAGTGATTAGCTGCGCATCTGAGTGGCCCTCTCTGCATTTATTTACGCAGCGCTGTCTTTTTTCTGATAGCGTAATACCAAACCGCGTCTGCGTAAAGTGAGCATCAGTGTTCCTCTTCTTCCGCTGGGACCTGACGGGGGAGCGTTGCTGTGTTTTTCCGTTCGCTTGATGAGGTGTTTGTGGCCGCTGTGTCATCAGAACAGCGAGGGTGCGGATGTGGACGTATACGGGAGTTTTTCTTCTCGTGAGGCGTCGCACACCTAGCAGAACATGCCTCCATCGCTCGCCATCGTTTTTCAAGGACAAGTATCTGTTTGCACTCGTGCCATGCTCTCATAACGGAGCGGAAGATGAGAAGGTCAAAGGGCTCCCGGCGAAGTCTTACGGTGGTTTAACACGGTAACCCTGCTGTTGAAGTAGTCAAGTGTAATAAGAGGCCAGCAGTGCTCAACCCTTTTTTTTTCTTTCTTTTTTATGCTGAGGAGTGTTTAAAAATGTGACGGAGAGAATTGTTTTTTTTTTTGCAGCTGTTTCTAAAATGAGAAAGAAAGAAGGCGAATACAAAGAAAACAAGACAAATGAATCAGGGTCATCCCTCCTTTGCTCCCCTCGTTCGGGGTGATTCATGAGTCCAACGCCAGAAATCGGGTCTCCATATTTAATACCCATGAATACCCCCCCCCCTTCAGCTCTCGCATTAGCCCACATCGAAACCCTACGGTGTAATGTTCAGTGAATAACCCGCTTGTACGCCCCGTTCAGGTGTGATATAGTGCAGGAGACGGGGGGAGGCTGGACCAGGAGGCCAGGGCAAAGGAGGCAAGGAAGAGGAAGACTCTCATGAATAATGGATAGCAACAGAGGTGCCGTGTTAGGTTTGAATATGAATGGCCTCCCCCGCAGTCACCTGGATTGATCAATGCTCGTACTTACACCTCAGAGGAATGCTCTGAATGTTAACTCTCTTTCTGGTCGGAGGCCTTTGCTCTGGTTCTGAGGACTTGTTATCAGTCGTTGGCTGTTAGCTGTGGCGCCTGTGAGTGATATGACTCTATTAGGTTGTTGATACTGATGTATCAGGGAATGCATATGCAGCACTCCACTGTTGAACCAAACCAGGTCATTTTTTAACTGTTTTATGTTAGTTTTTAGTGGGTCAATAAATAAATCTGAGTGGTTGCAGAATGATTTATTGGTTAGGAAAAGGGAATAATAAAAAAAAAAGAAAATTCAGAGTCTGTTAAATAATTGACGCATGGGCAACTTTGTTAGAAAAGTTCATAAGCCAAATAGGTTGGAAACCAGTGGTTTAATTTTCCCTTCAGTATTTTCCAAGCCTGTGTGTTTTATGCAGCACATTGTAGTCAAAGAAAAATCCAAAGTTTCCAAATTATACAAATAAAACTTCTGTCTCTAGTTGAAAGCATATTTTGAAAAGACTGAAATTGATTTTCACCTTGAGTTTCTGTTCCCAAATGTCAAAAAGATTTTCAGTTGCTAGCTGCTGCCAGAGAACAGTTTATACTTTCCGCTGAGCAGGCTGGTGAGAACAGCTCGGAGGGTGATTGGGATTTGAGGGGAAAGTGGAGGAATAAAGAACAAACATGCCTGATTCTTCACACACACTTTTTAAATATATGACCAAAGAGAAATGTCACTTTTTTTTTGGGAACATTGTGACATGAACGTGAAGGTTAACTTGTGTCCCACAGGCTGACTGTATTTCATATCTCATCTCTCATATCTTCTGGTCACCTCTCTTATATTATTATATGGCATTATTCTTATTCTTAAATGCATAATGGAATTTCTTTTCATATGAAACTGCCTTTGACCTTTGGACTGGACAGGGGTCTTCAACGTTTTTCAGGCCAAGGACCCCAAAGTGATAGAGAGATTAAGTAGGTACCTCCTACCTACTGTATGTGTTCTGTATTAAACTAAGCCTAGTTCCATTTATAAATATATATTACTAATATTAAGCTATCCCTTTACTAAAATATGTTGGATTCATGTTAAAGAAATTTACATTTGTGTGGGGAAACTAAAAAGAAATATATAAAAATCTCTAATCAACCAAAGATTTTGCGAACCACCTGCAGTACCTCTGCGGACCCCCCGTGTCGAAGACCTATGTTCTAGCCTATAAAGTTTGGCCAAATTAGTTTCTTGACTGATTAATTTGCTTGTGATTTCATTTTGTCTCATCTTGTATTAGAAAACCTGCCAGTGTTTGTGTGAGAGGTTTATGTGCGCACTCATTTTCAATCAGACCAAGGATTAAGATAAAAACACATACGGTTAATATGACTTGGTGTGTACACACCGTTAGTCAGCTCAGTGTCATTACTGATTGTAGTCGTAAGAACCTGGAATTAAGTTGGAAACCTTCACACATTCATAAGATTATAGCAAGCAAAGAAATTAATTCTATTGCTATTTCTTTTTTCCTTAACATGGAATGAAATATTACATTTAATTATAAGTATTTAATTATATGGACTTTTATTTATTTTTCTGAGACTTAACCTTAAACCAACCAACCAGTTCAATAAATGTGACTTTTCTTTACATAATGCTTAAAGCAAACTGTGGTCTTGTGAGTAAACCAGATGTCAAATAAGTCTCTTCATTGATTCACCTGCTGCTTATTTTCCTTAAAAACTAAAATGCTCATCGTAGAGTTCGAGCCCATGTGGACATTTTTTATTTATGTTTTTTTATTATTATTTTAACCATGACTCTAAAGAGATTCACTCAACTACTACATATGACTAAAAATTAGCTCGCACCAGAGACTGGTATCTTTGCGTGAAAAATGATTGAAACAAGTAATCAGCTTAGTGTCAGACTACTCACTGATTAATTGATCAACCCTCTCTGCTCCACTCAGATGTCTGGATGAGGTTTTTGTTAACGAACTATTTCTGCTGTGCAAAATTACACTCAAAAGCCACAAAGAGATGAAGCGCTGGCCCGAGCCCCTCTCCCAGTAGGTTGACATGCATCCAGTGAAATACACATACGCTCACATTCAGACACAGGGATTAGGCTTTCGGTCAGAAGCCACTGATTACAATATGTTTATTACTCTGCAAGCCAACTGCAGTACTCTCATCAAACACACACACACACATGCAGTTTTCGCGCTGCTTGTGAACTGCTGAGTTCTTATTAAAAATTGATCTGCAAGCTGTTGTGTGTCGCTGCTCTGCTGAGGAATTCATTACCCCTTCGCCATGCACCGCTGTATCTCACGGGCACGCGCGCACGCACCGCGCAGGCACGCGGCGTGCCTGCAAGCAATCTCGACCTGTCGAATAAAACAACGCCCTTTCATTTAGAATATTTGAGATGCAAACAAACAAATGCTCCGGAGGGAGGGAGGGAGATAGAGAGAGAGAGAAAGAGAAAATGAGACAGACGGGTTAAAACAGTGCAGAGAAGAGAAGAGGGAGAAACAAACAATCAAAAGGGTGCGATGTTGATGATGAGGACGGTAGGAGGGCAGCGAGCAAAGAGTAGAAAGCCACAATATTTTAACAGTTTTGGAGGCTGATGCCGTCTCTGGCTCTTTCTCCACTTCACCACCTCCTCGTTCTTCTGTGACTCTCCCTCTTCTTCTTTACTCTTCTTTCATCTTCTCAAACCCACTACTTTGACAAATCATTACTCTATTTTCTCCCCGCGTTTTCTATCCTCCTCTTCCCCGTCTCGATCCATTCTCCGTCTCCGCGAACGCCTCTGCTCTCTCACCTATTGCTCAGGAGCTTTTAGTTTTTCTTCTTCTCCTTCTTCTTCTTTTTTTTATTACCTTCAAAGCTGTGATTGTGAACAAAACAAGGCGCGCGCAGTAGAAATTGAATTCTGGTTGAATGATTTACTCAATCTTTACCCTCGGTGCTTGTGTGTTAACTAAGACGGTGCTGATTGAAATTCAGCACGGCGCCATGCAACCTACCAAGTGTCCCTGAAAACCTTGTTCAGAGTGGAGTGCAGATGAAGACACAGAGAGACGGCGATAAGGGAAACGGAGAAAATAAGGAGGGAGGCCGGCCGCTTTGTCTGCCCGTCTCTTCACCTCTCTGTCTGTCAGTTTCTCTATCTCCTTTGGCCATAATAACCTCTCCACATGATCCGCGCAACCTCAAAGGACAGCTGTTCACCTTCTCTTGCCGCTGTCATTTTCTCTCCGTCTGCCTCCTCTGAATCGCTCCTTTCTTTCTGTTTATCTTGACACTGTGTGGCCGTTCCATCTCTCTCTGACTTTCTATTGGTGTGTATTATTTCCCGTCCCGTGCTTCAGTGAGCTCCATGTGCCTCTGTTACTCAGCAGGCCACATTACATCTCAGCATCACTGTAATTTTCTTCCATCTCCGCTTGTTTCTGTAATGGACCCATATCTGTCTGTTAAATATGAAACCGAGACAGCTTAAAGAATCAGACGAAGCAAGGGAAAACAGATATCTAAAGGTAACAAAATCTGTATGTCTGTATCTGTTTTCTTAATGAATAAGTTGTCAATGCACTGACAACTGCACAATGCAGCATCCATTGGTACAGTTGGTCGGGCTTCATCGTACAACAAGATAATGGCCCGAAACTTTAGTCCAAGCTGCACCAGAACTACCTCAGGATAAAAAACAAGATGGAAAGCCTGAAAAAGACTTTAACCCCGTGGAGCTGGTTTGTGATGAACTGGACAGAAGAGTGAAAGCAAAGCTCCCTACAAGTGTCACACATTTCTGGGAACTTCTGCAACAAAACAGGGAAGATCTCTCTGAAAAATGTTTGATTCCCATTTTGGAAAGGAATGAACGTCACATGCTCTCTCATGTTAACTCAGCTAAAGATGGTGACTGTGATGAGTTGAAAGTTTAGAATATATTTTGGGTCATATATTGATTCCATGATTTTTGTTTTTATTTTTTTAACTTCAGTTGTTTATTTGATCTGTGCTTTCATTTCAGAGTAAAACTGCATACTTTTCAAGAAAAAAAGAAAGAAATATTGGACTGTTCTAAAACTTTTGACTAGTACTGTATTTCCCAAAATATTCCTCTTCAGACTCCAGCTAAAAAATGACATGCCCAAATAAACTGAGCATATCTGTTACGTGATGAAAGTCAAGTCAACCCCGACTAATTGTTGATGGCGCCACTCATAACAACCCAGTAGAAAGTAATGCTTTGCAACAATGAAATCTTTACTCTTGACATGAGTACGATGAGCATATATGATGAAACCAGACGGTTCATGCGCTGCATACTACAACAGGCTACAACTCAGCATCAGTAGCTTTTAATAGAACTCTACAGAGTGTTGTAAGATAAGTAGTAAGAGATAGTGTAGCCGTGTTCAAAGACACGCGCGCGCGCGTTCTCTGCAGCCTTCTACGTGTATAGCAGCTAAAAGCTTTGAAATGAATGAAATTCACCAGCAAACTGGTGATTTACAGCCTCCTCTGTCTGTGGGGCATTTTGTGAACTTGTCAATTGACTGCTTGACGTTCCTCTGCTAACACTGGATGCCTCGTCAGATGTGCATGCATTGCAGTAGTGCTTTTGTTGCATTTCAGGGTCGACATATCACGGTAGTACGTAGCAAGCTTCAGATTTAGTCAAGTATTTCCACACACTTGATGAACCGCTGTTAGTCAAATGTCTGACTGTGTCTTCTCTGAGGCGTCCCTGTCGTTATTGTCACGTGATCAGTGACTAGTGACGACATGAAGCTTGAAACGTGGTGGCCCAGGAGAGAAGTCGACAAACCCACTAGTCTCTGCAGCCACTAGCACATACAAGGCTTTGCAATTTCTGTTTCATATTAATGGAAAATCTTCTTAAGTTTCCTGTTAAGTGAGTAGGAATCAGTGCATATGTTACTGGGTTGGAGTAAATGAAGTTGGAACACGGCGTAAATTTAAGATTTCATCACACACAACACTTTTCCTTTTAATATCCCTTTGGGATGATGCGGTGGCAGTCTAAAACCTTAGCTCAACATCCAACCATTACCTGTGCCAAGACTGATGCTAATTAAGTGAAGCAGAGGAGTTCTTTAGTGGAGGCTGGTGTATACGGGTTCTCCAAATTGGCTGTCTTGTTAAACTGGTCTGCTGCATGTTTAGGTTGTTAGCATGCACTTACCTTCTCCCCTGTACCAGGAGTACTCAGGTTCTAGAGGCTCATGGATGTGTTTTATATCAGTGACCCACATAAAACAAAAGAAATACATTTGTTTTTTTATATAAATATATATATATAGCTTTGACTCCTTTATAATTATTCTAGGACAAAGCAACAAATGTGCACCTTTGACCAACTGAATTACCACCAGTCTTAAAAGATTAAGGCGCAGCAATGACTGGCTCTCAGCTCTCCGATCTGCTTTTGAAATAGAACTGCTTTGTAAATTTATTTTCCACGAGATAAGCGAAATAATCTTGATCACAAGCATATTCCATTCACCCGCTAGATTTTCACAGCATGCTTTTGATTTAGAGCTGATTAGGAGATTATGAAATGGATGTTGAAGCTCTTTGGTATTTATTATGACTACACATTGATCTGCAGTGCTGGCTGCATGCTGCATTAGAGCCGCTGCTTATCTACAAAGCCAAGGGCGTGGGAAAAATCTACTAAGTCAACCTCCAGCTGACTTACAGTTGTAATGGTCTCACAGTGCGAGTGCAGTTCGGAGTGGACTACGGTTCAGTAATATGTTAACAATCACAATAACCTGAATTTAAAAGTGACGGCAATTTCTCCTTGAGGCATCTTCTTACATCCTAACATCCTCAAAGAATGATTTATAGTACGCTGAACACTGCGCTATTTTAACTGCCGTTAATCCCAAGTAAATCAGTCTTTTCCTTGCCACAATTTTTGTTCAGCCACCTTGCCCAAAAAGAAAACTTTACAGCAATGAGTACACTCAAATCTTGAAGCAGTAGGCTCATAAATATTCCACGCTGTCGTTGATTTTAATTTCACAGAGAGCCATTTTTGCACACACATGAAGACGCACGTTTCTAATGTTTTGCAGACATGCTTTCTTCAGTCAACAAAGCCAGTCCTTTACTGTCTGTTAAAGAGAGATGGAAATCAGCCGGAGGAGAGGCCTTGGCATGCTAAGATAATAGAGTATCTGCATCTGTCTCTGTGTTGATTTTTGGTCTTCACAAGAGCCAAACCTGCCGCACTAAACACTTCTGCCTTCTTCCCTCATGAAAAATGGATTTGTGTACAGGCGGGCACAAATGCTAATCATTGTGCAAGTGTGAGTGTCTTTTTTGCAGTTGCCTGTGTGTGTGTGTGTGTGTGTGTGTGTTAAAATTCTGGGTGACTTTCTGTGTTAAGTGCGCGTATGCGAGCGGTTACGCACGTGTATGTGTGTGCTTCGCCCAGGCCGAATTAGATTTGGGTTCCGAGGCGAGAAAAGGAAGAGACGCATGGAGGAATTTAGCTATGAGGCTCATAAATAGTTTAGCCACCCAGAGCAGATTCATCAAGTAGTGTGAGGGATAAATCATATTCCTCTGCTCCTCCTTCACCCTTCCTCCCTCCTTCCCTGGCTTCGCTCTCAACCTGAAGCGAAGGATGGGGAGGGGCGGGGCGGGAGGTTGTGGATGGTAATCCCAACGCTTCAGAGAAACTAATACCTACCGACACTTGTGCTATTCTGATCCAAGATATGTGTCTAATTGCACACTTTGACATTCTCAAGCGTAAACAGGCACAACGCTCGCATACATACCTGTTGGATACAAGCGGGATCAGTGCACCTTGTAGCATGTGTCAGGGAATAGGATCAGACGATACTGACAGTAATGAAAGTATCATCAGCATAGAGGTGAATGTGCTCCAGTTTCTCCTCTCAAATGCGCCCAATTGAGCTGACATACCGATTTCACACAGCACTACCTTCCTATGAGCCTTGTCACGTAAAACCTGAACAGTTCAATCGATAGTGATCTGTTGCTCTGGCTTGTCCTGTGACGTGACAAATATCCTCGTGAGCTGCTTCGAGCAACAATTTCCCCTAAATTGAAAGGCCCCGAGGCCCCTTAGGCAGTGCTGTTATTTGGCTGCTTTTTCTCCCTCATGGCCATCCATGAAGGATGAACCCCTCTATATATCATCTCTGTCTCTTTGGATAGAGCCCAAGCTCCATCACCATAGCAATGGGTGTTTAGCCTATACCCCAAGAGACATAGTCATTCCACAGATTGCCTGGAAGAATGAGATTGTGTGTGTGTGACGGTGGATTTCGAGGCTTTGGAAATGTGTGTGTACGTGTGTGTGTGTGTGTAGATGCGGACCTGTGTTCCTTCTGGTTTCGCCTCCATTTGTCGGCATGAATTATAGATCAGGGTCGCCATGGGATTTATGATAAAGGCTGAAGAGTCTCCCAGTCACACACCTGAGCCCTCTCGTCCATTTTGAACCAAGTAGAAACAACTTTGAGACAACCTGCTCTACAACAAACTGTTCAGATGACCGCATGCCTTGGCTTGCAAACAATTTATCACTTTCCCGTGATTCTCCAGGTACCTTGGCTCCAGCCTTTCCGACGTCTCCTATCTGCCCCCTAAATGCTTTTTATTTCACACTCTCTCCTCTCTTTAACTCCAGGTCTGTGCCCTCACCTCCTTCTGCCCTGGAGACGTCTTTCTCCAGACCGTGAGCTGTTTGCTCCTTCGTTACTTCACTACTTTGTTCTCTCGTTCCTCTTCCCCATCTTCCTCGCAGGAGGGCTACAGTGGATTTTCATTACTCCACAAGTCACTCTTCATTATGGCGTCCTGTGTGTGGTCTCATTGGTTTCGAACACACATAGTCATGCACAGGCATACATCGACAGCCGGGGCGGGGGGGTTACAATTCGAACACTGTAAGATAAAAGATTAAATGACTTTGGTTTGTACTACCATAAGCAGTGCGGCTTCACTCTGTATATAATAGTAAATAATAGTAAATAAATAATGTGTTAATGTGGAGCTTGCGGCCTTTTCTTGATGTGCATTGTTATGTTGTTGTTGCCTCCTCGCTTATCTGCAGCGGGCCTGTGGGAAGGTGAAACTGCTACAAAGAATATCAAGTAAGGGCACATTCATGTTTGCACTTGATTTCTTTTCTCTGCTTGCGAAGACGCATCATCACACAGGCTTATTGTTGAATCACGGAGATGATTTCAAAGGCTCCCTTATCAGACACATGTTGTTGACATGTTGACTTAACCACATGTCTTGACACACGTGTGAGTGTGTGCTTCGCACCGTGTTTTGGTGCATTTTTCCCAGCCGTTGTGTTTGTTTGCATTTTTTTTTTTTATCTCTTCTCTGTCTCGCAATTGCTGGAGGAGAAAAGAAAATAATTTCTTTGAGTCCCTCAGAATCTTCTCAGTGTGACTGAAGGCTCCGGAAAATAACGGCAGACTGAACCCGACGGCACGCACAAATACACACATAGACCAATTTTATGTCCCCTTGTTGAGTACCTCTCGAGAATAGACAGGCTGCAGCCAGCAAGTAGTTTACTCCAGAGACAGGTTCTTGTTTAGCATTTAGATTGGCTTGATCAACCACCAGTTAGCTGATATATAGGTGCGTGTGTCTGTGCATGTGGATACGTCTCTGTGACTGTGTGTCTGTACCTATGCGAACACACATGCATCCCTGTGTGTGTGTGCGCGCATGTGCACCATGGTGTGTCCGTTCCTGCTTGTGTGTGGCTCGGTGGACGTCTGCTTCTTTTGATGTGTGTGCACACGTGTGTGATGAGCCATGGCTAACAGCCCTTGGTGAACATTTCAGGCCAAGGTTGCAAAAGAGACTTAGCGAGGCAGTGAGCCAGGGTCACGCAAAGTTACACATTAATCTTTTAGAGGTAACCCCGCCACAACCATCACCATTACCACAGCGCGCCACAATTTCACC
This sequence comes from Mugil cephalus, assembly GCF_022458985.1. Classification (NCBI taxonomy): domain Eukaryota; kingdom Metazoa; phylum Chordata; class Actinopteri; order Mugiliformes; family Mugilidae; genus Mugil; species Mugil cephalus. Next base: position 19,088,094 of record NC_061776.1, on the reverse strand, counting down.
GCACACCTGCTTTCTTCCCGGCATCGTACGTCTTAATACCAGATCGTACCTACAAATTGAAAAAAAAAAAGAAAAATCCAATATTTAACTGTATTTACAATATATTTTTTTTCTTTTCTTAGACCTTGTCCTGTTCAGTACTAGGATTTCAGCAACATTTAATCAGTCAAACTGCATTTAAGGGAAGGAGGTCTGAAAAGGTTAATGAGATTCTGACTGTAAGCACTGACGTCCTGTTTGTTTATTTTGTGGGCGAACCGGACGCACGTTCAGGTTAAAATCCGATCATTTAAGGTTTTATTGGTCAAACCCCATCTGCATGTCGTTTCTGTGCACATGTTAAACCTCTGCACTCAGACACACAGTGTTTGTCATCATCAACAGTCGGCGTGTGCGTACACCCAACCGTGCATGTGAGTGGCACCGTCTCTCACCTCCCGTCAACCCCGAGTTCAGCCAGAGTTCACAGTCTCCCCTACGCCACTTAATGTGTGTGCTGTGGGAGAGGAAGACATACACACCCGCGCAGTGTGTGTGTGTGTGCGTGCGCCTTCAGTTCTCTGCCTCGAGTCTCCCCAAAAGCCACTCATGTTCCCACGAAGTTACAACTGTGTGGAGAGAGACAATTAGCCAGCGTGCTTGTGTTCACATGTGTGTTTTGGTGTTGCCCAAGTGTGCATTTGTGACAGATGTCCGGCTCCCTCGTGACTTAGGGTTCTGCGAGGTTGTTGCCCCTGAGCATCTGTTTTATAGCCCAGCGTGACATTACGGCTTCAGCTCCATTTCCCGCTATTACACAGTTGAAGGATGTGTGCTGTTTGACAAACTACATTAGCTCCTTTGCTAGATTTCTGCAGCAGCGTTCGACCTGCTTACTACACAAAAATCGCCCGCCGTCTTTCGCCTGTCATGCTTTGCCACCGGGCAGACGTGAGGGACATAGTAGAAGAAAAAAAAAAAGTGTGAGTAATGCATTTACTCTGTGTGCACGTGCGTGTGTATTTGGCTTAAATAATTCAGCCTAGAGGTGATGTCCCAGTAATGGTGCACCAAAAAAAGGCGAGCTATCTGTTTTGTTTTTCAGAAAATCGCACGTAACAACGGTCGCGCACCTGTTGTGGTCTGTGGGGAAACAGGCATTGTGTGTGTGTGTGCATGTGATGACAGCACTGTGCAGACAGGACGGAGAGGAGCTAAAGCAGATTTGACAGGCTGTCCTCGGCACTAACACTACAAATGGCTGCCTGGATGGAAATATCTTCATCATCCCAAACAAATAGGCTGTCACTCAGCCCTCCAAAAACTCCCGCTGACGGAGTACTATCCGTGCCTCGATCTACTTTTTGTCGGAGACGTCTCTTCTTGAAAATAAGTGTATGTGTGAGGGAGATCATAAATGAGGCTGACACGTGGCCTTTGTTTGAAATATGAAACCGCTCTCAGCTGCACAATATTACAGCGATAGAACAGCAATCAGACGTTAATTGAATCTGGGTTATGACTTTTCTGTGTTCTTGCTCGGCTGAGTGTCTCTCCCATTTTCCCTCTGCGTCTCGCTCCCTCCCGCCCTCCTTTTTTTTTTTTCCCTCTCAGAAACTCTCATGTTGTTATCCTTACTGTATCCCCAACTAACCCACTTTCTTCTCCCCGCTGCCTGCCTATGCTTTCCACATATGTAATTCCTCCATCACCTCGCGCAGCCTCCCACCCCCTCCCAGTCCATTTCTCTTATGTTAACTAATGCCACGGCATGCGGCCACGGCCCCCTCCAGGCTTCAGCCATACCGTTCACATCTCATTAAAAGAGCCTCGGGTGAAATGTCACCGTCTTAACTACCCTTCGACATGGGACGCTGGCTTTCAAACCTGGAGTGATGACTGTCTTTGTGCACGTGAGCGTGCCCTCATGTGTGTCATTGAATCCACCATGTTGTCTGTTGCTCTGCATCTGCATATATATGTGTGTGTGTGTGTCTGTTTCTTTATCCATTTGTATGGGGAGCAAGCTAACACTACTTATTACAAGGGTGTGTGTGCGTGTGTGTGCTTCCTCTGTCATGAAATGGGAGACTATCTATCCAGCCTGACCTTTTCCTTAATTGCTTGGTTTGGGCTCTGTCTCTGCTCATTTCAGGAACAGCAGTCTCCATGAAATGACTGCTGACTCCCAATTGTCTCTGGCAAAACCTCACTTTACCTGTCGCAGCACACAACCCACAGACCCACATTTGAAGGCGCGCGTCGAAACCAGAAGTGCGCCGACGCACGCACGCGAGCATGCGTGCACGCGTGCCAGTTGTTACCGGGGAAACCAGAAAGTACAGCAATTTGTTCTTCAATGTCACTCAAGGTCGTATGAAAGTACACACACCACGCAGCAGTGTGATTGCGCCGTTTGATTTTGCCTCTGTGTCCTTGTGGTCATAGTTATTCCCAGTGTGGCATTGCATTCATCAACACTTCCCCTGTATCCGTATCTCGATGAATCGCACAAACTGCTAGGTCTTTGGAAGTTGCATGAAAGGTTAAAATAATTAATTTCTCCCATGCAGAGAAGCTCATAGTGGTGTTACTTCTAGATATCTATCTTGACTGGATTTTGGTGAAAAAATACTTTTTTTCTTTTTTTTTTTGTGCAAAAAGTTGAATTGGAGTATTGATACCACTACTAAATATGACACAGCAGCCATCGCTAGTGCTGTGCTGTATCCCTGTTCTTCCATACAAAACCAAATAACCGTCTGTGTTGGTCTCACACAAGTCGCTAGTCTATCACAGGGCGCACACCTGCAGCCATGTAAGAAACACCTTTTAATCTAAAAAGGAGGTATATGCAATGTGTGGGAGGAGGCCTCATTACCTAGACAAAACCTATGCAGGCACAGGGAGACTGTAAATAAAGAATGACAGCAGAGATACAGCTCCGCAAAAGTGAAGCTAAAGCGAGCAGAGCTCCCCCTGGTGACTGGCTGCAGTATAGTTCATAAGCTCCACCTCTACCGAGTTAGTTAACGGGACTTTGGGCCAAACTAAAACACTAAAGTAGACGTCAAATACGTTTCTTTTATCATTGTAATAATTATTTTAGGTAGTTAATATGATGCTCATACAATATAATGCACATGCAAGTGTTCCTTTTTCTGATAAGCTTCATTTTAGTTAATTATTTGATGCTATAGAAACAGGATGTGACCTTACCTGTTGCCATGCCAGCCGCTCCGAAAAGTGGTCTGGTAGGACCTTGCGAGTATAAATAAATTTTATATACAGTCTATGGGTAGAACATACAAACAGAGAAAAGCTCCAACTGACCGAGAACCCTTTAGTTGTGAGGCGACAGTGCTGGTCACCGTGACGCCCACATTGTCCCATATTTTTTTGGCGTTTTAGCCTTTACTTGACAGGGCGGTGGAGACAGACAGGAAATGGGAAGGCAGAGAGGGAGGGGGGGGGAGTGACATGCAGGAAAGGGCGCCCGATGCGGGATTCGAACCGGGGCCGCCTGCAGTGAGGACTGAAGCCTCAACACGTGGGGCGGGTGCTCTACTCGCTGAACTAAACACCACCCCCACATTGTCTTTTCACGTTTAAAAAAAAAAAAAAAAAACTTTGAGGTTTAACAGATCTGGACAAATAAAAAAATAAAAATCGTTGGACTACTCTAGAGTAGTGGTTTCCAGCTCTTGCGCTGAGCTAGTTGGCTGCCAGCTGTAGCTTCACACTTTGCCTACAAAGCTTAGTATAAATGCATGTTTTCTAAAATTAAGTAAGTATTGAACTAGTACTAAGTATTGAAAATCAAATTTCCCAGCCACTCATTTTTTTTTTTAGTGTTATTAAGCTAACATTTGTCTTTTCAGTGGACAAAAGCGACCAGATTTCCTCTACTCGTATCTGAAATCAAGGGCCGACAGTACGGAAAGTTGCTCTGAATTTCAGCTGACATACAAGCGCTGATAGGGCGCAGAAGGTTTAATGATAAATCAACAGTAACTGGCAGAGTTTAGTTGCATAATTGCTCGCTGTTATATTCATTAAACGCAAAGTTTAAAAGAGTCCATCTCATCTAGCAAACAGTTTGTTTAATTTAACATTGATGCATGAAAAAAGAGCACAATTTATGGGCAACGTAGACCGAGCAGATGCAGGGTTTATCTGGAGGTGATTAACAGCATGCAGTTTTTCCATTATTCAGTTTTTGAAACATTTGGGTTGGTGTTCTGCTGAATCTTGCCTTTTGTGGAGGGGAATTAAGGGAGACGTTTTCCAAACGGCGCCTGGAGGAGCGTGTAGTAATCTCCTCTTCAGCTGCTTTGATGCCACTAGAAAGAATGTGTGTACTATACTAAAAACAAATTATCGGGCTGGTGGGAGAGGTCACGGCGAACAACTGAGATATTGTGAAAATGACAGACCGATAGTTGATTGGGAGCAAGTAATGTGGTCCGTCCAATCAGCTGTAAAAAAGAAGAAACGAGATTGCTTCATTCTTAATTCTTTCTCATCTGCTCCTTCATCCATTATTTCATGCCTTTTGGCTCCTGTCCATTCTTATCTCGTCTTGCTCCTCTCCATTATCCTGCTGGTTTCAAACTGCAACTGCTTCCACATTCCCATCATCTAATAAAGTGAGCCTAAAACTACCACTACCTCTCTCTTAGCCCACGAGGGAGACAGTCACGAATCTGCTTGCACTTTATTAACCTTATTAGGGCCACCTGTAGCATGCTGCCTCCAGCTCTTGGCACAGATGCAAACGTTCAATCAGTAGCACACACCCACAAACGCTGGTTGATTATTATGATGCTCATCTGAGACTGCGGACGTTAATGGGATGGAGCCTCTGCCAAAAAATATGGTTTGGTATTATCAACAGTATTATATTAGAAGGAATGACTCTCTCCCGGCTCAATAAATGTAATTAACGTCTGTGGTCTTAATAAGTTCGTCACCCGTGAAAATTGAAATTTGACCTTAAATGAGAATCCACTGGTAGCCCGAGAAGAATGCGATATGAAAGAAATACACTGTCCTGACTTGGGCATATTGTCTGGGCTTTGGTCCGCTTCCGTAAATGAGCATTTCAGCGCTGCCAGCTTACCTGGGCTGTCTTCGCTATCTCGTCTCCCCCTCTTTCTCTGTCTAGCTGACAGTCTAATTGTCATGTGGGCAGCCTCCGCCGCATGGATTCAGTGTCGCGCTTGCCTTAATTTAATTGAAAAGCTGCGGAAAGGAAGGAGGGAAGGGAGGGAGGGGATGAAAAACAGATAAATAAAAAGTGGAACCAATCTTTGCCGGGTGCGCTGGGCGGTAAAATGGCTGTGTGCGGTGAATAATGCATGGGGGAGACGGATAGGTCTGTGTGGTTAGAGCCCAGGACTGCTGGCGCTTCATTACCGGGGTGTTTGTATGCTGATGCTGTGATGCCGGTCCCTTCACTGTGTGACAGAAGTGGCTGCAGAGGTTGCACCTCCCTGAGCGATTGCATATTTTGTCATTCATTTGCTCTTTAAAGCTTTTTCTCCATCTAACTCCCGGAAATTTTTAACACTTCATCCCCCAACACACATTTCTCTCTTATCTGTGGGTGTGTGTGTTTAAGTCTCAATCATCATCTCGCCCATGCTCAGATACCAAAGGCAGGTGGCGTTTAAGCCTCTCCTCTCGTGGGCTTCGCATGCTCGGGCACACCCTGCATCTCACAGAGCTGGTTTACAAAAGAGGAGACCTTTGAGAGGAAATACAAATTCTGTGTTTGACCTTTGACAAATGCTGCACCTGTCCTTTATGTCGTACAGCTGCTCTATTAATGCTAATCTCTAGTATCATTATTCCTTACATTTACTCTTGTAGAAGCCTGTGAGCAAATGGTTGCTCACACCCTCTGGGTTAATTGTGCTGCGCTGCTTGTGGGACTTTTAAGCTTTGATTAAGTTTGTATTGACTGGGTTCTGACTGAGTAAAGTTATTGATTGGTTTACTTTATTCAGCGTCGGCTTTATTCGAGAATGATCACACTCAGTCTGAACATATGCAACGCTACATGGAGGCCTGTGTGTATTTGTGCCATCGTAAAATTGGAAAATAAATAAGTTCGACTTTCGTCCCTGTTCTCCTTCACCTCCCTTGCTCAATTTATCACCACTTTTTTCTTCTCTGGTTACACCGGAAACTCACTACCTCTGTTTGAATGAACGGGAGGACGTATGTTTTTCCCACAATGACGGACACAGTACGAAGAGTCGTTTCACCTTTTCTCATATGGCACTGCACACTTTAAATTTAAAATTAAAACCACATGAAAATCTTGTTCTTGCAAACCTCACGTGGCACGCTGCAGCCGGAGCCAGGCTCTCTGTGAACTATTTCTGTTTTCAACACCGTGACTGCTAACTACCAGCGGGGATTGCCGCATGTTAGTCGTCGAACGAAACTTAAGTAAACTACTCGCGACGTATCCACTCTGGAGATTTTTTGATTCCAAAAAAATAAATGCGGCAGTGTGGGTGAGGTCGTGTCATTGTTGTTGTGCGTCTCCCACCTTATTTGCTTTCCTTACATGAAAGGGAAGCGAGGAGGTAAATGCAAATTTAGGAGAGAATGTCACTTCACCTCAAGCTCTGATTGCTGGAGGTGTTGATTTTAATCGTCCTGGGTGCTGCATCGGATTATGGAGCTGTCAATAGCTGAAGTGAACATGGAAAAGTTGAAAATTACCCCAGCTGGAGCTCCTGGGAGTAGAACAACAAAGAGAACGCCAAGCATGACATCAACCCCATGCGCACATGCGAGCTGCTACATCTGACCTAACGCAAGAAGCAAAAGACCTCAGCTCTTTCCTGTTGTGGAGGCAGATTTTATGTGAAGTTCTTGGTGTGTAGCGTCTGAGCCGCGGGTCTCTGGAAGGCCAGACCTTTGGCGAGCTGGCATCCTGTAATATATTCCATTTCATTATATCCAGCCTCCCAGCCTGCTCTCATCAGTGGATCGGGAATGTGCCGTCTTGCAGGCACACCGAGATATAATTACTTTCACAAAGAGCCGAAAATGAGAGACGGAGGGAGGATGAAGGAATGAACAATGAAGTTTAATTATGCTTTATGGCAACAATTACAGAAAGAAAACAGAAAGTCAATAGGCAGAAACATTGTCTCATTCTCTCTGCCGAGGTGGACCAGGCTTCGCGCGGGGCCCGGGGCAAAGCAAAATAAGAAACAGCCGAGAAGAAACAGAGCAAAGAGGGAGAACGCGGCCGGTGCGGTGGTGTTTATTAGAGTGAGAAACTCCAAATCCTTATGCGCTTTTTCCCTCTTGTGTTTCCCTCGCGCACGCCCCGTGCGCTACCCTCGTTAATTGCACCCCTTGCAAGTAATTAGGAGAAAGTAATGGACTCCACTTGTACTCTCTCCACCTTGATAATTGTAGGTGTGTAGTCATGGCCCGCTCCGGAGGTCACCGACGAGAGCGGCAGAATTCAGAAGAGCTCCGCGCGTTGCGTCCAACTCAGCCATTTTAGTTCCCGTCGCTCACTCGCTTGCAAAGAGCAACAGGATTAATGGGCTGCGGCGGGAGCGGCTCGTCTAAAACACACGTAAGTGCGCGCGAAGCCACCATACGCTCACACACAGACGAGCACTCGCTCAATCACGGATGGATTAATTGAAGGGAACAGTCTAATTAGTGTCATTAAGGAAGGAATAACAGAGAGCGTCGTACATAGGGATAAGAACTGAAGCAAGCTGTCAGTGTGTTTACACACATACACATGTGGACATGCTTAGATAACCACACCACCCACCCACACACACACACACACACACACACACACGCTACATTCATCTGTGTGCTTAAAAATAAATAGCGTATCAATTTGTCCGCGGGCTTTAACAGTGTTAAATCAATATTTCACTGTTGAACACATGGCAACATATTCCTGTTTTTTTTTTACCCCCCCAGTCTATTGTCTGAGATCGTGCCTTTTCAAGTTGGAGCAGAGAAAAGTGGACACAGCTGAGTTGCCATGAGCAACAAGCCCTCACGGTAACCTGGAGGTTTTCAATTGCCCAAAAAATGCCTTGGGTGGACTGTTGAATGCAGGAGCCAAGGAGCCAATCAGTATTTGCCTTAAACACGCACAGAGGGAAATATGCACCCGCCCCCCCCTCCAAAAAAAAATACCCAGAAATACATGCAAGCTCACTCACACTGGTCGGGGTTACAAGGGGCAACGTTTCTACGAAAGGAAGCGCCGGGATGCCCTGTAGCACGAGACCTCTGAGAGCCCCCTCTCTCTCTCATTCTTTCCCCTCTTATGTTTCTCACATAGCCCGACATGGAACAAAAAAAATAAAGAAACAGAACGGCGAACACACACACCTGATTATGTGCTCGGGGCTGCATGAATATGAATCGGGGGTGACAGTGGCGTGCAGAGTGGAGCCCTGTGCATCCTATTTTCATCATTTACCTTAGGCTAAATGGATTTGGAGCACCGTTGGATGGCTCACCTCTCACACTGGTTTGCCTACTTAAATGTGAAAAATGGTGCAGCTCCAAACTCGGCCTTACTTTTTTTTTTTCAGTTTTATTTTATTATTTATTTATTTCTTTATTCTCTCAATCGCCCGGGCTCCTCTACTCACTACCGGCAACTCAAGGACTCTTTTAGAAAAGAAAAGAAATAGTGCGCCATAAAAATGGCAGAGGTGTTATCGCTGCGATAGTATGCGATGAAGCTGATGGAGGTGGCGGGAGGGCAGTCATTTCACTTGCAAATGGGGCAGAAACAATGGCTGTTACAAGTGACACAAATGGCAAAGAAAGATGACATCTCTTGTTTTACAGTGAACTGGAAGAAAACTGTTATATTTGCATTCGCACTTTCCTTAAAGTGCTTATTCGCCCACATTCAAAACCAAACGTACCTTTTTGCCGAACCCTTTGTGTTAGGTAACTTCAGCACATTTTAAATTGTGTCCCTGAGCCTCTCAGTGAGGTTTAGAAGCATGTGGTTTTACTCGGCCAATCAGAGAAGATTCAGGACTTCAAGGTCCAACTCTGCATGAACGCTGAACATAGCTGATTCATTAAGTAACACAAAGAAGTGTGTTAATGTTGTTGACAAGTGCCTGAATCAGCACTTATGTTTCCTGTGGATTGTTCCCCTCTCTCTTCATCCCCCTTTCCTGTCGTTCTACACTATCACTTTCGTTAAAGGCTAAAAAGCCCAAAAATTATATATATATAGAAAAAAATATGTGACAGTAGTGCGGCCGAGTAACTGTCGTAAACATAAACATATACCTGACATAAATATACTGTAGCTGTCTCCTTAAAAGTGAATCCAAACTTCTGATCATTATAGTATTTTCAGGTCTTCTCCCGTTTTTGCTTACTGGACTCATCAGCCGCTATGTCAAGATCGGGTGGTTCTTCGTCCCCGGCATTTTCGTCGGTGGTTTGTGAGGTGGAGGGTATCGCTCCTGGGTTTGTGGACTTTTTTGTTCTAGTGACTAAAACTGATGGGAGCTGATGCACTGTTTGCTTCTCATCTGCTAATATTGCGGCGACCTTCTGGGATTTCACCAGGAGACTGAATGGGCTCTCGAACAGGGTCAGCGTGTAACATGATTGGCTCAGGAGGCTTAGATTGACAGGTCTGAGCTAGTGTGGCCCTTTGCAGTACCTCCAGGAAACACTCTAGGATTTGCGAACCCCCTGTTGAAGGCCTATGATTTAAGGGCAAGTAGCCATATATGGTCAATTCATTGATATAGATTTTCTACATGAAAATGAAAATTTTTGAAAAATTTAAAAAACTAAAAACGCCTTCTTATGTCCTACAATAACACTCCAGGGTGTCCCAAGTATTCCAACGAGTGCCCTATAAAGTAAATTAGTTTCCCTACAAGTAGAGCTCCAGATGTGCCGATTGTTTTGGTTTTATTTGTTCAGAGTCTGAACAAATAGCAAAAAGCTTGCGTCTCAGAGATTTATGACTTTACCTCAGTGCAGTGGAGGTGAAAGTAAATTCATTCGTGGCATGCACACTATTGATAAATGACATTAAAAAACAACAACTAAGAATCTCAACTGTGTTTGTCTTAGCCGTTCTCCTCTTACTCTTCCATCTCCCCATGTGCTTCTTTCTCTTCTCCCCCCATCTTCTCTGTCTCTGCTTGTCCTTTGTCCTCACTCTTTACCCTTTCACTCTACGTCCTCACCCTCTCCCTCTCTCTCTCCACTTCTCCCTCTCCTTCTATCCCCCCCCCTTGATGGCAACATGTTTATCCATTATTGATATCCTGGGCTCGCTTCCCGCCCCCCTGTCGCCCCACTTTTCTCTCCAGCCTGCCCTACTTCACTTCACCAGAGTCCTCGTGGACACACATGCATAGATGCAGAAGTTGTGTGTGTCTGAGACAAAAGTTGTGATAACCTTGAGTGTTTATTGAGATGTGTGCGCGTGTTCAACTTAGTGAAACAGAAAGAGAGGGGCTAAGTGAGAGTCGGCGCCCGGAGGAGAGGAAAGTTCCTATATTTAGCTCCATATAGGAGACTGTTCCCAGAATCCAACTGTGCGTACACAAGGCTCAGCAATACGTCGGCCTCTCAGGCATTCAGTCGCCGCCTCACGCAGCGCCGCCTCGTACGCGCACGCGGCTACACGTCTCTTAAAGCGAATTTTTTGTTGTTGTTGTCGCTGTCGATCCTCCGGTTTTCTTTTTAATTACTGACGAGATCGATGTTAAGTGGGGTTCACAGAATGTCTTTCACTTGACTTTGTGGGAAGGAAACATTTAGGTTGTTGAGCTGTGTGAACGTGGAATGATTTCGCTTCACCGCAATTAACATTTGCGGAATTACACCCGAGCGCCCATGGATTCCGTGTGTGTGTGTGTGTGTGTGTGTGTACGTAAGAGAGGCTCAGGGGACAGATGCCCACACGCATTGTATACACTCTCACACACACACACACACACACACACACACACACACACACACACACACACACACACACACACACAGGCAAACATGCTATCATGCACATACACACAGTTTGAGAGCTTTGATAAGTAGACTGTGGAGTGTATTACTGTGTGATCCTTTGAAGGGAAAACATGAAAACGTTTGTTGTGCTTGGAGCAAAGGTTTGTTTGGTGCTGTCGCTCGATTTGGCTCCATGGGGCCCTCCCAGTAGTCGGCTGTTTTGAAGCCGCTATCAAATAAGATTTCTCATCTTCTACTTTCCTTCAGCGCCAGATTGGCTTTAAACTCTATTGAATCGTCTCTCATTTTTATGTACATGGATTTTAGCGGTCACATGTGGGAATGTGTTCATTTGTCTCAGCGTTTCTCCTTGAACGTCCCCTGTATGCGTGCAGCCGCGTTTGTCGAGCATGTTCCATCTGTAATCTTATATACGTCCGAGCGCGCACGTGTGTGCGTGTAGAAATTTTCCCCCATGATGACTTTTAATTGTCCTGCGCTTCGGAGAGTGTGCATTCACTTTAGTCCGCGGCAATTGATCTGGAGAATAATGATTGGTGGAGGGTCCCAGGTCTCTAGAACCGCTGTCTGAAACTCCTTGTAATTACCTTTGGGAGCACAGGCAATGATGAAGGGTGGGAGAGAGAAAAATAAAAAATAAAAAGAGAGAGAGAAGGGGAAAGTGGTGGACTGGATGAAAATAATAATAAAAAAAACATACTGACAGAGATGTGGGAGAAATATGTGAGCAAAGTGTAAGACTCATTGATTAGCACTGAGAAATTCCACCGTTTTTCAAAAGGCCAAATGGGTTTAATGCCAAGATCGAATACATTTCTTGTTTTCTTTATTGAATAGTAAAGTGATTGCGACTGTTAAGTTCTTGTTTGAGAGAAGCTCGACGATCAAATGGAAAATGTGGAAGAAAGGGACAAGTAGAGGTTATTAGGCACCTTGAAGTAACAAGTCACAGATAATAGATACACCATTACACTATATGTTATTTCAATCATCCCAAAATTACACACGAATAGATTTTGATTTTGTTATAAAAAATGCTCCCAAATATTGTGCAGCTGCATCACCCTGTGTGTGTGTATGTGTTTGTGTCTGTTGTAAAGCAGACATGTCTTATAACAGCCCATTATTCTCGTTGTGCCCTTGAGTTTTGAGCATAAGTCACTTTAAAGATGTGCAGACTTTCCCATAAGTTGTTAAGCTGTTAGCAGCACAGCAGCGCAGCTGGTGTGTGTGTCTGTGTGTGGTGATTCAATCAGCAGGAGACATGCTCTTGGAGAGCAAAGGCCAGACACAAACACACGCGCTTCAGTTATCAGAGCTAACAAGTACAAAGCTGCAGCGAGCTCCCAGCAGACCCGCAGCCTTTACAAAATCGTTTATGGTCATTGTTATTTTTGTGTGTTTTCTGTCCCTGCTTGAACGTGTCCTTTTCATTCGCAGCACAACATTCAAATCGGAGCTGATTGAAATCTAATAGATAAAGGGTGGAATTGAGTCTGGCAAAGGGATGATGTTCATTTCAGGCGTATACATATAAATGTACTCGTGCACACACACACACATGCGTGCACAAACACAAACGTATTCACCTGCAAACATGGGGGAGATGAACAACATCAGCTTTTTGCCGTTGTTAAGGTATCATCGTTTCTCTTTCTCATTCCACATCCACAAAAAGATTACATCAAGATGGAACAGGGGAGCAAGAGAGCAGGGGAACAGAAGGGTGGAGAGAGCGTCAGTGCCGAAATGAAAACTGGAGATTACTGATCAACAGGCAACACAGGATGAATATTTGATTCAGCCTTTGTGATGTTTCCTTATCAGAAAACACATAATGCTTTTATATTGGTGCGCTAAGAACATGCAGGGCATGGGCTCAACCCAGACGCAGAAGATTACAGTTAGACGGAACATAAAAAGTGGCATTTCTTGACGATATTGTGCCACGGGAGCAACTCTACTGGTGGTATCATGGTGAAATTTCATCTCACAGAGATTTCAGTTAGCGCTTTAGTTCCCCTCTGAATAAAAGAAAAGCCTTTTGGGTGTTTGAGTCACTTACTGACGAATCTTCTGGAGCTTCACGCAATAAATGGGCAGGCATTCAGAAGATAAACCAATAAAAACTAGTCTTAGGAGGAATATACACTCACGGCCACTTTATTAGGTACACCTTGCTAGTAAAAGATCGGACCCCCTTTTACCTTCAGAACTGCATTAATTCTTCGTGTTATACTTTCAACAGGGTGTTGGAAACATTCCTCAGAGATTTTGGTCCATATTGACATGATAGCATCCACCACATCCTAATGATCTATTGGATTGAGATCTGGTGACTGTGGAGGCCATTGGAGTACAGTGGCACAACTGCCGCTCACTGGATATTTCCTCTTTTTCGGACCATTCTCTGTAAACACTAGAGATGGTTGTGTTTTAAAATCCCTGTAGATCATTAGTTTCTGAAATACTCAGACCAGCCCGTCTGGCACCAACAACCATACCATCCCCTTTCTTCCTCATTCTGATGCTCAGTTTGAACTTCAGCAAGTTGTCTTGATCACCTCTACATGAATAAATGCATTGAATTGCAGCCATGTGATTGGCTGATTAGCTATTTGTGCTAACAAGCAATTGAACTAATAAAGCCAGAGCCAGATGGAGAAGTGTGATTCATTACTCCAGAGAACGGCTCCACTGCTCCAGGGGTGTTGTGCTTTACACCACTGTATCAGACTCTTTGCATTGCACTTGGTGACGTATGGTTTGGATGCAGCTGCTCGGCCATGGAAACCCACTCCATGAAGCTCTCTATGCAGTGTTCTTGAGTTAATGTGAATGAAGTTTGTAGCGATTGACTCTGCAGAAAGTTTGTGACCTCAGTGCAGCATCCGTTGACCCTGCTGGGTCATTTTACATGGCCTGCCACATGGTGACTGAGTTGCCGTTGTTACCAGTGACCTCCACCTTGTTATAATACCACTGAGCGTTGACTGTGGAATATTTAGTAGCGAGTAAATTTCACAACTGGACTTGTTGCGCAGGTGGCGTCCTATCGCAGTACCACACTGGAATTCACTGAACTCCTGAGAGCGACTCATTCTTTCACCAATGTTTGTAGAAGCATGCAGAGGAACTTGATTTTATACACCTGTATCCACGGAAGTGACGGGAACACCTGAATTCAGTTAATTTTGGATGGGTGAGCAAATACTTTTGGCAGTATAGTGTACATATATATATATTTCTGTATGTATATCTGTGTGTGTGTGTGTGTGTTTGTGTGTGTGTGTTGGATTACGCTGTAGATGATGTCCTTGTACTGGAGATCATCAGTAAGCAGCGGTGCATGTCTGAAGGCTGATAACATTTTAAACATTGATGCGACTTTGAAAATAACACATTAGGAGTTTATTGGCTTTGAGAGGTAAATGCTGGCAGGTGTGTTTGCGTGCAGATACACACAAATGCGGGCGCACATGCACTACACACCTCCGTCCTTGTAATTGCTGCTCTCATTGCCCAGAGGCACCGTGAGCTGGCATATAAGCTATATAATAAAGCATATTATCCCGGCTGGTAATGCATTTCTGCCTCCTCCAGCCTGATGACAGCTGGAATTGAGCTCTGCGTGTTGCAGAAGGTGATCCATACTAAATTCCTTCAGGCAGCTTGGAGCTCTGTGTCATAGTGCTGACCTTCTCCTGACAACTGGCATAATGAGTTTTGGAATAGCAATGTCTTTCATGAATGAACAAGGTTGCTCTATCGTTTTTACTTTGAAGCCCTCACATCTGAGTTTTTGATTCCCCACCAGGAAATCTTTACGTTGTGCAGCCGCTGTTGTTCAGGATCCAAGAAGATCACAAAGGTTCCTTTCAGACATGTTTTCTGAACGTGGAAGTAAAGAGATCAAACCATGTTTAGCCAATAATCTAAAGCAGCAGCAGCCACACGAACAAACTAATGCATCCCACTTTCCTCTAATCTGTTTATCGCATTAGAATCGGCACCACTCCACCTGCCAAGCTGTTAGGGGAGCAGCAAATCAAGTTCTCCTGTCACTCATTCTGCCCCCACCGGTACTCCAACTAAATAGCTTTGAAGCAATACACTTCTTTTGCCAGTGGAGCAAAATACCTGCAGTTTGGCGATTCTTTCATCTGAGTGAAACAAACTGTCAGATGTGCCAGGATGAGGTGTGTGGTAGTGTAATAACTCAGGAGACAGGTGAAGCCAGACAGAGACGGTTGAAATAATGCCACAAAATTCCACTTCTTCTGCCTACTCTGTTACACATTGGTGTCAGTTAAAGCTACTTTTAAAATGTTCTGACTTGTTAACCCTTTAAAACTTAAACATCCACCTGCAGATAAAAAAGATAAAGCATGCGGTGTTTGAATTACCATACCTCGCTGATGGACAAAATCCAAAGTGTGGCTGAACACTGGGAAATTACACTTTCGCGGAAGAAAAGCTGCCATTACGGTAATGATGACGCACCGCTGGACTGGGGAGAGACCCAGCAAGAGAGAGTTGTTTGGACGATTGTGTTGGTAAAAACAAAGTTAATTATACCCTTGAGATGTCATGTAGGTCTTCCAGACAAAAGCACAACTTCCCAGTGTTCAGCCACACAAAACACAAAGGAGCGCAAACCACTGTGAGTTACGGTAATCCAAACACCGCATGCTTTAACGGATCTCCAGCGATCTTTTCCATTCTAAAGGGTTAAATAGTGTAAATTATGCATGTTATTTGCATTTAGTTTAAATGTTTTGACTAAATGATGATTTTTTTAACAAAAATTATTATTATAATCTTGATATAGTTGTAGCCAAATATGCAAAGAAGTTACAGATATGCTCTGCAGCCACTGGACTAAGTTAAAAATTAGGTGAGGACTGTGGAAGAATAATGTGCTAGGTGTTCTTGACACTTTACCTGAGGCCAGGATCCTATTAATCAGCCCTCATAAATTAATCCTGTGCTCATCCATTCTAGAGAGATACTCAAATTAAATTAAAACTTCCACCGCCCTTTAAAATGTTGTAGTACATTACTGTGTCTTGTTTTGATTTGGCCTCCAAAGGTTTGGCATTTCTATCAACCACTTCACTCTTGCTTCTAAATTTATGGATAGATTTAAGAGAAAAAACAAATTCCTCCGTTTCTGCATTATATTACTGAAGCTCAGAGTTACTTACATGACAACACTGATTTTTATATGAACGCCCAACGAAAAGGATAAGTAGAGGTTATTAGGCACCTTGAAGTACAAACGTTCAACAGTTTCAACAGCAGCCATCACGAGATTCACAAAGAAGAGATCATGCAGAAGTGGAATGTTGATCACTTGCCCCATGTAAATTAATCCTTACTCATTGGTATTATAGAGATCATTACAACTAGGGGTGCAGGATAATTATCGGCCCGATATCAGGAAATTATGACATCATTCTGATAAGTCCGATATCATGAGTTATCGGCCCGATAACATGTAATATATATTGAGCCGTCGATTTAATCAGGCGCTCCCTCTCCTACATGAGACCTGCACGTTCTTCACTGAATGCTGTGATCAAGTGACGTCAGTAAAATCGGAAACACAACCTTCTGACTGAAAAAAATGCATTACTCCCTCATGTCGGAGAACAACTCTGTCATAATTTTGGTAGTAGCTGACTGAGATCAAAGTCTGCTGCCACTACGGCACATCACAGCACCCGCTTGTCATATTGGGGGTAAAAGCGGAGAAGGCGTTGGATGTGGGCGTACGGGGGGTAGTGGCATATCTGTCCATATGTGTGTGTATGTGTAGGCCTGGAGAGTCACTTAAACATAAAAAGTTCGAGGAAACTACTCGCAAACTGTGAAAGGGAATTTCTGTCACACAGTTTCCGCGGCAGACAGTTCGCTGGCTGAGTGCAATAAATGTTTAAAGAAAATATCACAGGGAGGGAGAAATAGCATAGAACTAGCATGGGAATGGTTAATTCTGACTTGTGTCAGCGCATTACTTATTTTTTAGAACTTGTGAAATGCACTTTTTCACTTTATTTACTTTTAACCTGATGCAAAGTTCAATCTAGAGGCCTTTATTTTGTGATGTTCACATGAAATATCAAATAGTTTGACTCTGATCTTTAGCAAATGTTTGCTTGCTAATAGTTTTTCATCTGATAAAATAAATATCTTCATTTCAAGACTCAAAACTATTTGTTCATTAGTCTTTAATAGTTTATTGGTATTGGCCTTTGGAAGCAGAAAGTTATTGGTTATCAGTATCGGTTTCAAAAAAAAGTTATGTGCATCCCTAATTTCAACATTATATCTCTGAAAATGTTAGTAGAATATCTGTTTTTGTGTCAGCCGTTGTTGTACTCTTGCCTCTCAGATTTTCAGTCAATTATAGATGAGTTTAGTAGATTTGTAGATTTCCATTTTTTCCTACCTTCCAGTATTACTTATTACTCATTTTTTCAGCTGTACGCTGATCAGGCATAACATTATGACCACCTTCCTAATATTGTGTAGGTCTCCCTTGTGTCTCCAAAATGGTTGTCCCATCAGAGAATGGACATTGTCTTTCTGAGGGTGTCCTGTGGTGTCTGGAAACAGAATGTTGTTAGTGGGGGTCTTTGGGTCCTATGGGTTGAAGGGAGGGGTCTCTGTGGATCCGCTTTGTTCCAGTGCATCTCACAGATGGATTTAGTGAATTCAGGTCAACACCTTGTGCTGTTTTTTTTTTGTTTTTTTTTTTTTTTATATATTTTTTTAGTTGTTCCTGAACTGTTTTTGTGCTTTTTCCTCAGGCTGTATCCTGCTGGGAATGATCTGCTGGTATCAAGGATTGTGTTTGCAGGCTGAACAATAAGTCCACAGTATTACTTGACCGCAAAGGGGGACCAGCACAGTATTAGGACAGTGGTCATAATGTTATGCCTGACTGGTATAAGGTGCTGATTACTGACTCTTCAGGTCATGCAGTTACAGCTATAAAATCGCATTAATGTGGTAAAGATTTGTCCTATAAACTGGCTCAGGCGGTCAGTATTTTAAAACTACATTATATGAGAATAAAACAACCTCTATGAAATAATTCTTTAATCTAATGCAGAAGAATAGAGACGAAGAAGTTCATCACCGGACACAGACAGCCTCATTATTAAAGATGGAGGGATCGTAATGCAGATGAGATCGTTGAGGAAAAAAGACACCGCAGAAGGACGTGTGACCGAGATATTTTTTAGGAGGTGAGTGACTCATTCTTCATCATGCATTTGTGTCTGGTGTAAGCAAACAGATACTCGTGTGCCTCCCTTGTACATTTTCAGTGTGTATAAATGAAAAGCGTCGGGAGGGGGGTGGCGGGGTGTTGGCGTAGAGAGGGGAGGAAGTATGTGAAAGGAAGAGAACAGAGGTTATTTAATGATCAGAGCGGTGTAATTACCTCCCAGTGAGGTTCAGCCTTTTAGACAGATGATTATTCAAGGGGAGAAATCTAATTTGCATCTTGTACAGTAATATGTAAAAGTGTTCAATCTACACTAAATTAAATTGCCACATTGATTTCTCCCCCTTCGCTAAAAGTACATTTTTTGACCTTTTTTTCAGCAGAGTTATGGTTTTTACACGTAGTTTAATTTAACCTCGAGCTCAAAAGAGAGGATTGTCTTTCTGTGTCCAGCAGGTCGTATATATCCAATATCTCTGGGGTTCAGATGGCAGATCATTAACAAGGTGTTAGACATTATACTCTGCACCTTATAATAAGGAGCTGAGAAAAGAGACGCTGTGCAGTGAACCTGTGTTACGGCCCCGCTATAGCTTGCTAAAACTAGGCAGGAGTGTCAGTGTAAATGAACATCTCCCGGCGTAATTAGCCAAACATCTCCAACAATCTGCTTAATCTGCATGTCCTCCTCTCTTCAGACTTTTTTCTTTTTAAATATATAATGCAACATTTTTAAGATTCCAAACCACCTACACACACACACACACACAGTCCTCTCCTTGGCGTGCACACTGCTGGCTATCCGTATCTTCAAAGTATGAAATCAAGGACCCTGCTTTCATTCACAGCGCCTCCAATTACAGTGGGAGTGAAATAGTATGGAGTGAGTGTAATGACAGCAATCTAAGCTGTGTGGGGGAGAGGAGAGGAGCACCTAACTTTGCCCATGTCACATTTGCTGCTCCACCACCTGGGGACAAAGGGAGACTCAGAAGAAAGAGAATGATTTAGAAGGAGATAAATCCTAGAATATAACATTAGGGCCATATTGGATTGTCAGGATAAGATAAGAATGAGTAATTGAAGGTGCGGAGAACAGAGGGAGGCGTGGTAAGATTAAAAAGAAAAAAGAAAAAAAAGTCAGATGATTGACAGAGAGCCATCTGTTGATCTTCATGCTTATTTGTGTTGCTTTGAGCCCTCTCCACTCCCAACCAGTCCCTCGCGTGGCTGACTCGGGGTCAGCTGTGACTGATAGTCTGTGCTGCTGTTTTCGGCTGACAGATGGGCGCGCCGGCCGACTGTGGGGCGGCCTGAAAAAGGATTCTCCATGCCTCCGTGTGCTGCCACAGCCATTTTACCCAGCTGTCAGTCACAGACGGCGTGGTTGACGTTATCAGTTGTACTGTGCTTAACGGCGGAGGTCTGCTCACAAGCGCTGCCGGGTAGGAGTCAGGACGAGAGTGCGGAGGGGAAGTGATAGAGTTAATTGGCGGAAGTGGGTGAAGAAAAGAAGACGAAAAGCAAGGGAATAATGTGAGGAAAGGAAGCTGTTGCATGCTAGATACGAGTTCAGAGCAATTAAAATGCCATCAGATGGTGGGGCCGTTAACGCTGCGCCTTCGTGTAGATACACACACGACGAAGGCGGCTTCCAAGGCCGTTGGCTCCGTACCAAGAGCAAAGAGGCCAGAGATGAAGTACAATAAGAGAATCAATTCTCTCCTCCCGCCTCCCTCCTTCCACTCAGGGAGAGATTTACAAGCCAAGTTATGACAGCACATAATAACGACGGCCATATTTTTACTCCTGCCGTCTGACAGCAGCATCCACGGCCAATGAAATCAACAACACAACAAAGTTGTCATCTCCACTGAGCGTGTGCACACGTGTGTGTTCGGGCGTTCAAAGGGGCTTGTCGCTGCCCAATGTGATTGTGCTGCAGCGAGCTGATTCGCTCAATTTATTGCTTTTAGGGAAAAAAAGGATTCAGAGGGTGAGGAGACTTCTATGGAAAACACATTAGGGAAAAAAAAAAAACGCCCATGACAGCACCAGTTTCAATCACTCAGTGATGAGTTGTGAGGAAACATGATCAGGAAATACAGTATGCTCTTAAAAGTTCACCTAGGTCCTAAAGAGGGGGAAAAGTGAGATGGAAAACCACAGAAACACGAGAGCAAGTGAAAGAAAATAAGGGCTACTTTGGGCCGGCACAGCCGAAACAGAGTGATGCAGAAATAAGGAAGGAGAAGAGGGGATGGAGGGAAAAGAAAAAAGGCAACCAGAGACTTACTTAAAGCTGGATGAAAGTGTGCATGGATCAATAGATATGGATGTGAATAGGGAGACTTTTAAATAAGGCTCTCACTTGTGTCCTCAGATCCTGTTTCACAAAGAAACTCAAACTCCTCAGATCAATACCCAGCCCGTCTCTCTGGCCTGTACAGCCTGCAGCCAGTGGCTCCTCTTCTGTGCCACTGTCTGTGTACCTGTTTGTCTCTCTCGGCACTCAAACACTCTCTTTATCTCCGCATTCCCTGGCTCCCTCCGCATCTGCGCCACCTTTGCTCGGTGACTACTTGTTTGTCCGTTTTCCCAGCAAAGCATCCGTTTCTCTAATCACTGCCATGTTTTCATTAACATTTAAATTAATTCCAGTGCTGCTGTTGTCTGTGGCAATTGGTATAACAATGGCAACACACATTTGGAATTGGCCTAACCAAATCGAAGAAAGAACCCTTTGTCGTGTTTGGTTTTTGTTCTGGACATCTGGTATCGGGTAGGGCTTTTCTCGGAAGACCTTAGGTCAGATTTACATGTTTTGCAGTTGTTGACTTGCCATGAAATCTGACATTCACATTTATCACCCTAATGCCAGAGTACAGGAGATTTGGGCGGAATTATCCCCAAATTTGGAGGGGTCAAACCAAACCAGTCTTCGACCTACTGCTACAGACCCTTCAGGTTCACTCCAGTTAATGTTGGACACGTTTGTGTTACTTTACTTTATAATAATCAATGAGAGAAACGAGTCTACAAAGACACAGAGCCGTTGACAGGGTTGCCAAGCAACTTGACATTCTTGTTCTCATGGCTAATGTTAGCTAGGACACTATTGTTGCAAGATATTAAAGTTTTCTCAGAAGAATAGACACTCTGTGTTAGCTCAAACCCTCTCTCATCCACAATCATTTAGCCTCCTTCTTTCTTTGGTATGATTGGCATTTGGCAAACCAGCCTGCAAGTACAGCACCGCCTCCTTCTGGACTGGAGATCAGTGGAAATTGTCCAAATCAGCTTGTTTTCCTTATAGTGTCCTATAAAATGCTAGAGATGGCAGACGCCACGTGTATTCCACGAACAGTACCTAAGTCGACTGCTTATAAGTAAGTAAGTAATATTGCTTTAAGTATTAATACTTAATACTGCTTGCTTGTTCACATTCTTTCAGTCTCTTAGCTAAGCTAACAAGACGAATGGCAGCGGGGTCTCGAGTCCCACTGGCAGCACACACAACAGGGCTCGACACACTGCTCTGCTCGCTAAGTAAATTAATGTTAACAGTCAAGGAAATAATGTGATGCTAGTGGAAGTTGTTTTACCCAAAAGTCTCTTCCCTCCCCTATAATTATGACTAGACTTACTGCATTCAGTCACAATTTAGTGTTATTATTAATTGTCATTTTCTGCTTCACTTATTGTTTTTCGTTATTTTCTTCCTCTCTTTTTTTGTTTCCCTCTAAGAAGCATATCTTCTTTATGTTCTGAATTGAACTTACTTAACTCTTTTAAGTCATCCACACAGCATATAATGGGACTGAGTGTGCTGAGTTGTGAAGGCGGGGGTCTCTTTCAAGGACCTCCTACTGTCATTCAGAGTTTAGCCGCTGCTGTAGATTAAAGTTTCCTTGCCCTCTGGGGCTCCCATTGATAAAACTGCACCTCTGCATGGTGCGTTGAGTGTTCCCCGATCGGGCACAATAACCTAAGTAATATCCTGTAGTGTGTGTGGCACTAATCTTTTACAGTCATGTAGTCTGTGCAGATTGGAGAGAACACCACCTGTGAAGTTTCTGTTTAAGACTCCGATGAAATCTGATTTTCAAACATCTGTAGTCGAAGCCCTGATCATGGATGATCTGTGATGACTTTTTATGTGGTGCCATTATCAAGTAAAAACAATTGACCTGTCCATACTGACCCAGTCTCCTCAGCTTTAACTGTACTTAAATGCTAATCAACTGACACAAGCATAGTAATTAAACAGCAAATATGGTAAATATGATGTAGGAAGTCGACATTTATATCAGTGTGTGGGCATTGCAGTCGCTAGGCTGTAGAGGTTTTGGTTGCTGTATGATGCATTAAATAAACAAATTTTAATAGATTAAAAGATGTCAGTTGGCATATTTAGGATTTTAAAGTGCGTGGTTAGCTGTTCCTGGGTGCTACCAACTAGCAACCAACAAGAAGACACCAGCTAACTAGCCTAGCCAACAGCAGTAGTGTGATTGGGAAATGCCAGCATTTCAACCACCCTGACAGTAGGGGGAGGGGCAGTTTCGGTAAGAAGGGATGGGATGTGCGACTACATGTCAATGTCGAGATTGTTATCAATCTTCTCATCTACCCGTTGTGGTATTCCTTCAACTTTGTAAACAGAAAACTAAATGAGAAAGATGTCGTCTGATTTTGCACACACACACACACACACACTCCATTAATTCCTGACCACCGTGTGTGAGTCATCGACAGCCCTGGGACATTTGTTATTGAGATGCAGTGCCAATCGTTAGTCTAAACCGAGACGGTGCTCCGCTGCTCCACCTGAGGACTTTTGAATTTTGTCTGCTGTATGTGCGTATGCACAAATGCAGGTGTGTGCAGGTAGCGTTCTTTTTATTAGTCAAATCTGAATGTAACAGAGGACGAGACTGTTTCATATATGGAGCGTGTACCCAAGTCTGGGCTCCTTTCACCGCTGAGAGCGAGTGTGCGGATGCCAGGACATCTCTCTGCTGTCACCATCCTCATTGTTTTTAAAAGCAGACCTTGCTCATCATCATGCCTTGGCGGCTGGGTTCCCGCTGCGCAGGTGTCACCAGGATCCTCTGCCCCCGTGTCACCTGTTCCTGCTCCCTGCTGTCCTCTCTGGAGCCCTCCCTGCCCTTTCTCTGACAAGGAGCCCTAGTAACCAAACACACACACACACACTGAAACACTGACAAATGCATCCACATGGACACACACACATTACCATAATAGATACACCTATTTTAAGATATAGCATATTGTGCCTCTTGTTAAACAATGCATAAATGCACTCCCTATTATACTGTGAGAGCATGGACCATGGACAATGTGATGACATCAGAAAGCACTTCGTACAGTATAGTATACACAGTTATGCAGTAACACAGTAAATGCAGTTAAGGTATTGTTGCCAGAGAAGCAGCTATACTGCCTCCATTATTCACAGCATATGGATATGCCCTGTGATTTAGCTTTTAATGGCACCGGGATGGCCTTGCTTTGAACAATGCACAGCTCACATCATACTGGACCAGCACTGTATGAGTACGGCTTGGGAAATGGACTCTCTTGGTAACACACTGTGTAGAATATACATGTTGTAGTAGCACTATGTGACGGTGATGGAACCGCTAACCCTCTGGTTCATGGATAACTCACTATACCTGATGAGCTAAAGACATCTGAGGATGAACAATGTGACAGAAGCTGAATATAGTAGCAATGTCCAATAAGGAGAAGTGTTTAATAAAAACAATAAATAATATATGCTTCTGTTGGAAAATGCAGGTTCAATTTGCCTCTTCTCTACTGCACCAATGCCCACAGTCTGATAGCAGTAAATGAAAAAGGCACTACTGATGTTAGACCAGCAATGACTACAAGTAAAAAATAATTTAAAAACAAAACTCCCATGGCAACCTCAGTAGGAAATAACAGATCATATGCTCTGATCTTTATGTGGAGGGGGAAAGCAAGACTAAGCTGTGTTTTCATTTTACGCTTTCATATATTAATAGAGGAGCTTGAAAATGCTTTGAGAAGTAGTAAAAATGAGTTTCTGTCTAGGAAACTTTTCTGTCTATGAACTTTTTCATTACATGAAATTTTCATTCATTCATTTCTCATAACCCATTGAGACACGGGGAGAACATGCAAACTCCACACAGAAAGGTCCCAGTCGACCGATGGATTCAGACCCAGAACCTTTTCGCTTTGAGCCATCAGCACTAACCACCATACCACTGTGCTGCCCCAACATGAAATTGTGTTTTCACATAATCAGCCGAATAGCTTGTGAAACTTTGTTAGGATATAGCCCTGAATCATGTGAAAACAAGAATTTTATTATTATCTCAATACTGCTTTCCCTTTTTTTCCTCATTTTTCTTATGGCTGGAGTTTCTTGCTGCTGAAAGTAATCAGAGAGAAGGAGGCTTATACACTTGGGCCGACCCCCACTGGTTGCTAAAGGGAGTTGTTTGGCTCAGAAAGCTGATCAAAGCCTGGCTGCTGGGCAGCATGCCCCTGCAGTAGTCTGGTTCTTTCCTTCCATCTTGCTCATCTCAGCAGTGAAGCTGCTACTCGCAGCAAAGTACAGAAGACAAGAGAGCTGTGGGGGAAACCTTGAGAGTGTAGTTCAGTTGTTAAAAAGATTTAGATATCAGCTGTTGAAGATTTCTTCGTACGTAGTGTAGGTTGATGGCTGGAACACTTATTCGACTGGAGTTTCTGAAACATAATTTTTTTTAAAGTCTAGTCTAGTTTAAAGGTACTGGCACAGTGGTTTTGTGATCTCAAGAATGATTAACAGAATTCTATGAAGGTTCTCAGTCCTCCAGGTCATGGTATATCCATAAAGCTTTTAAAACGCTTTTTGAAAAACACTCATAAATGATGACAAAGCTACATGGGGTGTTTTCATCTAGTCTCCTCATGGTTGCATTAACATGGAAAATATTTCTAACTGAAATCATTTTGATCAGATTTTCCAACTGTAACACACAAAAAAAAACAGTTTAGTAGCAACTCAAAAAACGAGCCTGATCCACAGAGGCCCTCTCAACCCATATGACCCAGAGACCCTCACTAAATACGTTCTGTTTCCAGACATCACAGTACATCCTCAGAAGACCCATGTCCATTCTCTGATGAGTCACAACTGTTCTGGAGACACAAGGCACATTGTTTCTTTCATTGTTCAAAGCTCAACTCCAACTTTATTAGACATGTTACCACCATATTTCTTGGAAACCAATATTTAACCCACATGGTGCAAACATGGAGATAAATGTTGAATGTATTCCAACCAGGGAGAAGGGATCCAGCTTGTTAACTGCAATATTTTTTCATATTGAATGTATTACCAAAGGTTTACACACCCTTCTTGATCTGATTGAAACTTTTATTCAGATCAGGCTAGTCTGCTTCGATTTAGGTGGTTGAGATGAGACATTTTTATTCTCACCGGTTATTGTGGTTTTTAGTGGAATAGTAAAGGCAACCTGCACCAATCAGGAGACAGACTTCTTCATTTTCTTGGTGAACGTAGTGGAGCATATAGCAGTTAAAGAAACAGATATTTCCCTCAGGAGTCTCATCAAACCAGAGCTAAAAGGGTCATGGTCAGAAACACAATGAATGTAATTTTAGAGAATGTTTCTGCCGTGGACAATCAGCATGTCTTTACTTTGTCCTTCCTGCGCAGCGTAACTGCCACCTCCGACTTTGCACTTTATTGTAGACATGAAATCGTTATTAGTCACACCTGAACTGAGTCTATTTATGAAGACATACGCCAGCGGAGGAGCTGGATGTGGAGTAAGTACAAAAACTAGAATGGGCACAAACATAAAACACTTATGGATGCATTGATTCCATTCAGAAGAAAACAGTAGTGCTGCTTTTTATTGTCTTTGTGTTACGTTGTTGTAGCAGGCTCGGTCGTCAATACCGTGTACTGTAACAGTACAATACAAATTGCATCACAAGTAGCTATTGATGACTTTTCTGGATGCAGAAAAGAATGCACTAATTGCACGTGGTGTGTTCAGGGTCAATTATCCATTGAACAGAGAACATAAAGAAAGAACGACAAAAGAGCGACCACTAGGAGTGTTTAAGGGCGTATTAAGATTTTGTATAAGTCATTTAACCTTTCACCTCCAGGCAATTATGAATTTCCCTGCCATGGTTAATCAATGCCATTGACCGCTGTTGTTAGCTCTGTATTAATTAGACTAGTCAAAAGCCATAATCTTGGTTGCTGTCTGGCTGCATCTGCCCAGGAGAGGTTATCACCAGGGATCAGAGCTGAATGGTAATGAGTGCGTATGGGCACAAGAGATAATACCAGGGTAGTGTGTAAGTGTGAGCAAGAGAGACTGCTGTGTTGATTTTTAGGTGTGTGTGTGGGGGGGTGTGTGCTGCGGAGGTACACTGGAGATTGTGTGTGTGTTTGGAATTTTAATGACGACACCACCTACTGCGGAGTGCGCCATTGTTCACGGGCACAATACATTCTCTTCACGTGTTCCCTTCCACTCTTTGTATTAATCACATTGCAGGGACAAAAAAAATCTCTTCACGCAGTCTTATTAAAGATCATTACCTCCCATTTGAGGGGTGAAAAGCTCATCCCCACAAACAAGAAAAAAAAAAACATTTTATGGCTTGCACAGGGATTTTGCAATAATCAATATCGTCATATTAACAATGGATCACATCAGGGCTGGTATGTGAGTGGGATCGCTCGTATTGATTAAACCTCACACAAGTGACTCCTGCTACTTTATTGCTTTATTGTTGTGGTTCATTTGTAAAGCTTTGATTAGCAGCATTGGCAGCATTAGCAGCTGTTCTCAGTGAGTCTGGCATTAATGAACCCACCGGACTCAACCTGCCCAAACTAAACCGTTATTAAATTACCTGGTCAATATAATGGAGCATTTAACAGCTTAAGAGCCGCCAGGTGTTTCCTTCAGGAGTTACTGGAGACTAAAGCAGATCTGAAAGGAAAGTGAATATTAAGTCGACATTGACCAAGTAGGGGATTGAATCCTAATGAATATTGTTCTGTTACTGCTAGGTGTGTAAATAAGCAGCTGCTTTCAATGTAACTTTTCCATATTATTTTGAATTTGAATGATGGGACCAGTCTCTGTGCTAATCATGCTGTACTCAGTAACCCATAATGTTAAAAACTGAATGTGCAATATCACATTGACAAAATGTTACTGAGACCATGGCGTGTTAAGCTGCATCTAGTTTGGTTGAATTATCCCAGAGGTGTGTCAGGAACTTGATTGGAGTGTACCTGCGACCGACTGATTTGATTAGAGAAAAACCAAGTCGTAAAGTCAGGGGAACTCTACAATGGCCGATAAAATTGTGGTGAAGCATAGATCACGGGAAGAGTATAAAACCATTTTTGAAGCTTTGAGTGTTCCCAGGAGCAAAGTGACCTCATTGATAGTAAAATTGAAGCTTCTTATCACTAGGACTTGTTGGCCGACTAGCCAAGGTAACAAAGCAAGAGGGGTCAGAACCGCTATTGATCGTCTCAGCAGAACTCCATCGGTTAATGAGTGAAGGTGTACATGGGCACTTTTGAGTAAGAGACAGGTTGAAGTTCTCCAAAACACATTTAAAGGATTGCTTTGGGGGTGCTTTTTGGGGGACGCTTGTTAGAAATGAGGAAGGGTTAAATGTCACATAGTGAAAGGAAACCACAGCTCCACAGCCGCTGCACTGGTCTATGCCCCAGAACAAAAACATCGAAGAAAGCTGGTCGCAGAAGAAGAAGATAAACAGAGCTGGCAAAAGAACCACTTGAGGGATAGCGCGCATTTTATCTGTACCATAAATAGCACATTACAGCTCCATCTTGTTGTTGTTTGAAGTGGCGTTCTGCTGCGTTAGACTCCGGATGTTTATTATATGACATAATAGGTTACACGGATAGGGGGCCATATTAACCCGCTAAAAAGACACATGTCACCACCTGGTGTGGAGGAGGAAGACATGTTCCTGTCAGTTATTTGGTTTTCTCCATTGCTTGTAAACTGGGACCGCATTCAGAAAATTTGTGCAGACCTTGTAGAAACTCACAGAAATAGACTCAAGGCTACAGTTGATGTCAAATGGGCTCCTGCATAAAACCGAAGAGAGAGGTCTGACGTGTAAGTTACATTCAGCTTGTATGATATAATCGACTTCTTATCTATGTGTGTGATGTCGAATATGTCGTGCAATTTTACTGTGCGTCTGTATTGTGTTTCAAATGTAGTTAACTTGTGTGGGCACGCTACTGCAAGATTCAAATCGAGATGAGCGTTTTTTTAATATCAAAAACAACAGTGTCTTGTACTGTGCATTGGTGCAGACTGTTGATCCTCTGAACAACGTGAGAGTTGACTGTGTGAGGCTTTGTCAACAGCAAGCGGGCGTATTGGTCCCGTTCATGCCATTCAGATGGAGATGGAAACACGCACACACACACATACTCTCACACACATTGATTTCTTTTTTCAATTTGTTGTTAGTTATAGATTGATGCAACACAATGGGCAAAGCCATTTCTCGCTGCCATTAGATGAAAAATGTCTTATGAGCTTCAAATACATATCATTTCCTGCTTTGTCAAAGAATCCATCGATGCTATTTTTGCAGGTTTAGCTTTTAGATTGGCCCCCAGCTAATATTCATACCGCCCTGGTGCTTTATCAAATCAGCCTTTTTTCTTCTGGTTTTGGTGCTGCGAAGCTGTATTGTGTCTCTGTCATACAAACAGTAATCTCTCCCTCTCTGTCTAATCTTTCTGCTCTGGTTAGCTCGCACACATGTGCACACACCGGAATTTGATCAGGCGTCCTCCCCAAGCCTCAGCTGCGTGGCCCTAAAATCAGCCCGTTACCATCCATCAAGCTTTGCAGCACATCACACATTACATCTTGACAGCAAACAGAAGGAGGAGGGAAATTCTGAAACGGTTAAGGAGCAAGGGGAAGCATTAAAAAGACAGCTAGGGGATGAGTGTGTTTGTGGCGTGTAAGAAAAAAAAAAGAGATGGGAAAGAAAGAAAAAAAAAAGAAAAAGCATCAACCTTTTCTAATCAATAACCATTTCCCCAGGCTGTCATGTTGTTGCGAAAGTGGCTGTTGCATTCCCAAACAGAGAGCGTGTGATCCTAAATAAAATATCACCTTCAATCTAACCCGTCCCATTCATCTTCATTTAACAAACGTTCAGCTTTTGGCAATACCTTTTATGCATCCTCTCTGCCGTAGTCAGAATGAATATGTCAGAATGACAGGGCCTGGCACCTGCGTACGGGAACATCTCTCCACGCGAAAACACTGCCGGTGTCGAAGCTGCACGGCACGGTTGAGACGAGGGATTCCACTGTGGTGGATCGCAACACGCAGTTTAATATACCGTTTATGACTCATGAGCATCTGACTTTTAGATTAAATGGGGGGGGGGGAGATAGAATTCATGACTAGGTAATAAATCCAAAGAAGCACAAGGAAAAAGCGGCAGCTTTAATGCAGGTCTTTCAGTTGAGTGGGAGTATTCTGTCATTGTGGTATAAAATATCTGAGTAAGATGCATAAGATGCATCTCTATGCGCCCGTGTGTGTGTGTGTATTAGTATCCTAATGATTCAAAATCAGCTCGAACATCAGTTCGTGCGTGCGGCAGTTTATGTGTCTGTGCATATCCTCTGCTTTAAATAAGTCTGGACTGACAGCTGACCTTATCAGCAGAAAGCAGGACCTAATTTGCGTCATGATAAGTCTGAGAAAAATACGTGAACGCACAAATTGGTTCTCCTCTCTCTCTCTCTGTCTAAACTCACCCCCTTTTCCCCTTTAGCTCTCCTTCCTTCCTCCTCTCTCTCTCTCTGTTCGTCTGTCATGAGTCTGTGGCTGGCATTAAGTAAATCATCTGACTGTGTATCAAATGAAGAAAGAGCTGTGTAATATTATTACTGACATGCTGCTGGCTTCCTCGATTCTCACGGCTCTCTATCAATGGACTCTGTGTAAGCATCGGCTGTTTGGCTCTGGTCTGCTCCTCTTGAGCATTCATCCCGAATCTGAAAAAAATAAATAAATAAATAAGGTTTGGCATTTTCCTGAGTGAGAGGGAGATGGAGCATTCTGCCGTCTGCGTACCAGTAAACCTCCCTCTGACCAGTCACTTTAAATGTCTGTGTTGCTGCGCTGTTGTCATCAATCCATTACTTTTTATATTTATTTTAATTCATTAATTGATTATTCCTTTAATTAGCGAGTCATTTCTTTGATTAGCCCAGAGATTAAGTTTCTGAGTAGTCTATTAATTCTTTGGTTGCCTCGCTGTTAAATCAGTAACATTTTCTAAATTATTCTTTCTATTCTGTTATTCCATTTTCTCCATATTTTAACATGAAATCTTTCATTAAAAAGATTTATTCAGCGTGGACACTGTGCTGGGTTTGGAAATGCAGCTGTATTATTTATCTGATAAAGGTTGCTTACCCCATGTGGAGTGTCACATTAATAGAAATGTATGCTGTTTAGTTTTATAGGTCTAAATATGCAAAAATAAAACCGTTTCCAACTTCCAAATGCAGTGGAAAATAGCGATACCATACACTCCATTAGTATAAACAAATAGACATAACAGATACAGCGATCAGCCATAACATTAAAACCAGTGACCTGAAATAGCATCGACCGTCTTGCGACAATATGTTCTGTTGGAAAACGTCTGGACCTGGCATTCATTCATGTGGATGTTACTTAGACATGTAGCATCCACCTAGACCAGACCGGACACCCCCAACCCATAGCAATGACACTCCTTGATGGGAGCACAACTCAAAACACATGAAAAGCGCCACAAGGTGTTGACCTGGCGTCCAAATTCGCTTGTTGTAATATGGGATGAACATAAACATTGTGAGACGTCAGTGTATTCCGCACAAATCTATGTGTATGTTATTGACAACATCAATGTGTTGTAGCAGCCCAGTTAATTTGAGAGCAAAGATTTTCCCCGTTTAAACTTGGCAGGAATTTTCAGAAGGGATGTTTAATTGGACAGCACTGACACATGTTTTGACTGCCATGCACTCTGTGGATGTATTTTGTCTGTGTCCACTGTGGACGGTAACCTTTGCTTAGGCGAGCCGACTACAGTGTTTTCTGATGCAGTGTAAACACGAAGAAAGAGGAGAAGAAAAAAATCTCTCGCGTGGGAAAAGGTCTCTGTCATCTCATTTGTCCGTCTTTGCCCTCTCCTCCTCTCTCATGGCGTCCCGTCGCTCTGTGCTCTGATCTGTGGAGCGGCGACAAGACCCTGATCCTCAGAGCCGCATCTCCACTTCAAGCGCTGAGGCAAATGACCCGCTACAGCACGGGAGGGTAGCGCGCGGGATTATATGCATGCGAGCACACGCTCACACACACACACACACACACACACACACACACACACACACACACACACACACACACACACACACACACACACAATGCTACGTGAGGGCTCGGGATGTCTTAACTCGTCCTTTGGGTCCGCCTTCGATGTCATCTCCTCCAGCAGCTGCTAACAGGCCATTTCAGCCTCTAACCCTGCTTGGGGGCAACACCTTGCAGTGGAGTACTAATGATCTCCCTCCTTCACTCCGTCTCCTTCTCCGTCCATCTCTCTTGCTGTATCTTCCTCA
Organism: Mugil cephalus; assembly: GCF_022458985.1. Taxonomy (NCBI): domain Eukaryota; kingdom Metazoa; phylum Chordata; class Actinopteri; order Mugiliformes; family Mugilidae; genus Mugil; species Mugil cephalus. The sequence goes on along the minus strand of NC_061776.1, from coordinate 19,056,097 downwards.
TTTGCTGTGCTGCTTTACCTTTTGATTGCATCGCATTTATAATCATACCTGTCAGTACCTGCACCTGCTCAGTATTCCTGTTTGTGGGCACGTCCGTAACCGCGCACGCCGGCTTTACATTTGCGACTGAGCACGTCTTTGTAAAACCCAGTGTCCATTAACACAGCGTTTACTGTCTCTGTATCATTAAGAACCACAGACATGTGTCCTAGTAAAAGACTAGGACATAAACTGAAGTGATGTAGCCACGGTCACACTCACATTATTCTCTGTTCTATTTCCATGGCTGCCTGGGAGCCTAAAAGCCTTCATAAATTACTCTGTTATTTGGGTCAAACCTCTGTTAGTAAGCACGTGGCTGATTTAGAGCCTCGGCTGCCTCCCCTTTGCTCAGACGCGTGCGCGCACAGGCACACACAGACACACACAGGCACTGGCGAATGCGGCGTTGCCATGGTATGAACAGTCACATCCCACAACGAACAATGTAAAGATAAACACAGAGAGATCGGCTTAAACGTTCGATTCCCGAGGCCAGACCACAAGGGGAGTTTGAGTCAGCTCTTGGTCGTTCTTTGGGTAACCCATCTTGTGTGGTCAAACATCAGCTATCACAGCATGTGAGCTCATTGCATGTGGTTACGGAGTGTGCGCGTGTGTGTTGGTTCGCCTCCAAGGTTACTGTCGGTTTTCCATGACATCTTACAAACCATATGATTGTGGCGTTTCACTACAACCCACCAACAGTTTTTTTCTTTCTCTTAAACTTGTAATTTGACTATCCTGCTGTTTTTTCTTCTATACCACCATTATTTCTTTCCGGTCACTCGTCATCAAGCAAGTTTAACGTACCGTGTTTGCATATTCATTTGCGAAATGAACGTGTCGATTTAATCCGGTTTTTAACGGCTGAATATTGAAAAGTTCATTAGTTTGTTAATTTTCATCTGCTGTAGATATTTTCATAGTTTTCAGCTATGGTAGCGAAACTAGGCGCCTGTGTTTACATAGGAGGGATTCTGGTGTTGTATTGAGTTGCAGTCAAATATGTGTTGGCAGCCCAATACACAATAACTGTGTTAAGATACATGTTGGTTTGGGAGTAAAAGTTAAAACATACAGGCACAACATTATAACCACTGATACAGTGTTCTGCTGGGAAACTTTTGGACCTGGCATTCATTCATATGGATGTTACTTAGACATGTACCACCCACCCAGACCAGACCACCCCACAGCAATGACACTCCTCGATGGCAGCAGACCTCCCCAGCAGGATGCAGCCTGACACAGACACACCCACAAAAACGGTTGAGAAACAACTCCTCTAATTTCTCTGGATCACCTTAGGCCCCTCCTCTCAACCCATAGGAGCCAAATACCCCAACTAACAACATTCTACTACCAGCCACCACAGGACACCCTCAGAAGACCCATGTCCATTCTCTAATGAATCACAGCTGTTTTGGAGGCACAAGGGAGAACGACACAAAATTAGGTCATAATGCTATGCCTGATCGCTGTATACCACACGAATAGGCCGCTAGTTTGATTAACGGAGCTCGTCCGTTTCATTAGACACACTTAGACGTGCTTACAATGTGAATGGGCTCATTTTTTATTAGCAAGTGTAATATTTAAAGTCACAGTTTAGTCTTTGCTAATTACCCTGAGCTAAAGTTACACCAGGCTAAATGATGACCTTTTATATATCATCCTTTTATATAACCATCTTTCAACATAACTGAAAACAGGCTGACTGCAAATGATTACATGCACAGTTACAAACCCTCCTGACACCCTGTGTCCTCATATGGGGACATTATGTTTTAGGTTTGTTGCAGCTTATTTTGCTTCATAAGGAGACACTTTTGTCTGCCATGTACTGGTAGCGAAGGGTCAATGCACTTGCTTATTTATGCTTATTAACTTTTCTAGTTTGACATAACATGAAAATTTAACAAAGTACTCGTTTGAGGATGTTGGGATTTCATCGTTAGCATATTTTGATTACACATTGGCGATTTAAATTGCAATATACAGTGAAATAATCTGTGTCCACATCATTTATTTCCAGTTTAAAGATGATGCTTATTTGTTTTGTACATAGATCCTACTACTAACCCCAAATACCTTAAGATCTTAATCTAATCAATCTAATCTTAATCTAATTAGAAATATGCATTCCAAAAAAAATGTTTGGGTCTCAGGAGGACACTGATGTGGCTTGGTGGCTTTTTTTCAATTGGGCAAGCTGGAGTCATAGACAAAGAAATGGAGTGATTCTTGTATCTGTTCTTATATCAGTTGAAATACCCGACCAGTCAAATTTTACAAACGTCTCCATTACCCAAATAATACCTCAAGGAAATATACAACATATTTTTATGCAATTGAGGACATTTCCATAGGTGTTTTTGTGGTGCAATACTTCAGTGCACCTTCTGGAGAATCTGTTGTGCATGCAGCCGCATTACTTCTCCCAAGAAACAAAGCAAGGTGAAAGAACAGCAGCAGATTATGTAGTGAAGGAGCCGGAAGATGAAAGGAGCGCGGGTATGTGGGCCGATCCACAACCGAACTCAACTGATGCTTTGATGTTATAGAAGGTGTTGGAGATGTAAAACACAGAGACATGTGTATTATGCAGCCAAGACGTTACTGAGTACTCTACACATCTGATGGGCTACATAATGTATCAATATGGGTGAGTCTGATGTAAATCAGTTTATCATGCAAAAACAAACGAGCAGCAATAAACTGAGCTGGTCCTGGGAGCAACTGAAACAAGAACACCCTCACAGTAAATGAGGACTACGAGCACAGTTACTTGTTAAGTTCTCAATATTAGAGTTGATTTGTTCAGTGTGATTAATATAAGATAGACCCTTTAATAAATTTAGTAAGACGCATACCAAGTGAATGATTAATATTGTAATGAACATGATCAATGAACAAAATATTCTCCGCAGGCCCTGGAGGGGAAGTCGGAGAATATTTAAGTTCTGCTGCTCTTCAAACATGAAAACCTTTTAAAACCCTAAACGAGAAACAGCAGTGATCCCTGGCTGGCATGTGTCACAGTGTTTCTCTTCTTCATCCAACATTTAAATGAGAGCAGATTGTAATCATTTCATGTGCATAATTCCAAAAGTCCAGTATGCAAAAAAGGGGATTTCACTATTAAACTCTAAATGAAAAGACCAAATGGACATAACTGCTGAAATCCAAATGATTTTTTGCAAGAGGCACAGATGGTCCAGCAGGAATGCAAATGAAAAACCTGATGTCTTGGATAGGTTATTGACCCTTGACCAGAAAAAGATCCCGCTCGTCAACTTTAACTCATTGACTGGCCTGTCACTGACTGGCGGGTCAATTTTATCCTCCTCTCATTTGCTTTCACAGTAGAAGTTGGCATTGCAGCTTGAACAGACTTTATTACACATGTCCAGCATCATTTTGATGCACTCTGAAGTGTTTCCAGGGCTTTGCACAATGAGAAGTTTCCTTACTCACACCCTATAATTTTCCAAACGCCCATGCACGGATACACAAGCAACGGTACCACTTACCTGTGCTTTGTTTTCTCTTACTCCACGAGTCAAATCCCCAGAGGCCACCGCCAATCAATGCCAAGCCGACATGCCTACCTGTCAATAGTGGCAATTATGTAGATAACAAACAGTCTGGAGGAGTGGAGTGGAGGAGGAGATCTGGAACAGCAAAGGTACCATAGCAGTGTGGTAAAGGTCCTTAGTTTGTGCGTACATATAAAACCACGGCATGTCTGTCTTCCACAAGTAATCAGCACTCGTAGTTACTAAGATCTCCCCCACTTTCATCAGTCAAAGCTCCAGACATAGCCAGAATAATTCCACCTTTAGTTTCAAGTCAAGTCAAGTGTGTTTTCCATTTAAAACTGAGGAGCAAACCCAAAATTTCAGTCTAGATCACCCAGGCACCTTACTTTGGTTCTTAACCATGATTAAGAAATGTTGTGACATGGGTACTTATGGTGCAAATAGTTGAAAATTTGTGTCAAAATTGAAATGTAATAGGTAGAAAATTAGATTTAGGCAGCTTTTACATGAACTGAGTTGGAGTGAATAATCTAGACTGTGTAGTGTGATCTAACGCTGGTGGTACAGACTCCGTCACACATGGCTGTAATTAACAGAGTAGAAGAAGTAGAGGCTGCAGACTAAAGACAATTATTTATTTTATTTCCGTTGGGCTGCTGTAGTTATTTTTTTCCCTCTTGTCAGGTAGTATTAGCCGGATTTTACGCCATCTGGGAACAAAGGAATGCAAGTTAGTATTATTCAGTGCAGATGCTGCAATGCAAACTCAATGGGTTCCAGGGGGGCTTGCAGTGACGCCTTTATACGTCACCTGTTTCTTTGTTGTTTTTTTTCAATCAGTGGGGCAGCTAGTTAGTTAGCGGTCATGCCATTGCTGGGAAACACAAAGGGTCAGGAACGTCTGAATGCACTGGCGAGCACCCAGCACTCAGTACCACTGCTCTTACTCCTGGATTTGTTTCATGGAAAATGAAATGTGATTCAGATGAATTAGTACATCACTGGCGGAAAAACAAATGGGCTCGAGTCCATTTGTTTTTCCATCAATACTTAAGTGGCTTAAATCAATATCTCAGTGCAATTTGACAGTGTCTAATAAGCTTGCTGTTAATTTACCCACTGAATGGTCACCTCAGCTATCGCTCTTCGTCCTTCGAAGCTGAGCGTTAAATCTATGTTTCATCACACCCTACACTGCATTTAGATTGAAGTTAATTAGATGTTTCCTAAAAACAAGGTTAAAAACACATCGATCGAGTGACTTTTTTTTTGCATGTTTGAGGGAGTGATTTTGACATTTCTGTAACCTCTTTCCTAGTGTGATACCTCAGTACTGCTACTGCACAATGAGACTGAGACTGCAACATCGTTGCTTCATATCCTCTTCAGATGAGAGGATAGTAGATATATGAAAGTACTGTAGGAGATGATGCGGTGAGTGAACAAGTCTGCACATGGACACAGTAGTCAAGTACAACAGTACAGAGCTGTTTAGCTGCTTCGATGTTATAGAAATCGTTGGAGACGTGTATCATCTCCTCCCGAGACATTACCTTGAGGTAAACACATATCGGATCATCTACCGTTGTTGTTTGTCATCTAGTTATTTATAGCTCCTGAGCTTCTACACCTCCATTTAATTTAGAAAACAGTTTGTTGAATCCACCAACACAAAAACAGCTTCCCCTGGCACATAGACGGAATTGCTGCAGCTTCTAAGCTCATCCCCGTAACATCAAAGCCTGATTGATGGCGCTACAAGAGCAGCGCATGATTATACAGGGGAGGAAACACTCGTGGTGTCTTACAAAAGAACACCAATGTCTCTCCACCGCACATACACATGAACACACACAGGCAGCAGGCGCAGGAAATCATGCAACAGACTGCAATCAGCTGTCATACACACACACACACACACAGTTCATGAACAGATTTCACAGAAGGACAGACCTGGGCCTGTACATTTTTTAGTAGGAAGACATTAGCAGTATGTTTACACTTAAATAAATAAGGCTTCTATAGACGCTGTCAGATGAGTCACAGAGCTCTGGAAAGCTGTGCAGCTTGAGCGAACGTGTGTCTGATTTACAGGGCAAAGGATGTCGCCCTGCTACGTTTGGCTCCCAGTTTAGATTTTCATCATCTCGTCTCCCTCGATAGGGAGCACAGTTTGTCTTTGGTCCCACTGCAGCCGACCAATAGCGGCTCAGCATGTCACGTCTGCCACGCATGAAACAGGGATTTCCACATCTGTGAGGGATTATGTGGTCAATATTATCTGAGTCCCTTCAAACCACTCCAAGTTTTTCTTTTTCCAACTCGCTGTTTATCCTCCTCTTCTCATTTTTCCCCCGTTCTGCTCAGTTCTTCTATCGGCCTCTGCTCCGTCTCAAAATATGTTACTGATTTCGGGTGGTGACAGCTGTCCAACATGGCAGACGTTCTGCTGACTCTCTTATTTCTGCTTGCTTATTTGACTTGCGTCTAACTAAAGGTTTTTTAGCTTTCAATCATGGACGGATCATGAGACAGCGGCTTCCTAGGCACGCTCTTGTCTGACTTTTTACGTCAAAACATCAAGAAACACTTTGCAACTGTTATTCGAAGCGTCTCGTGGCAACACTTCCACACTGACTCTCGTCTGTGTCCATATTTAAATGAAATTAGACTAACTACTAGAACATATTAAGATTCCCATACAGAGGTTCGGTTTCCTTGAATCAGAGCTATTCTGCTGTTTAATGACTTCACTCATTGATTCGTTTATTGTCTTTTAATCAGATATAGTCTTAGTCTGTTGTGCGGCCGCAACATGAAGGAAAAATAAACAAATTGGATTTGGTTGGGCCCTCCAGAAGCCTTGCAGGCCCCTGTGCTCATTCAATAATCCTTGCAAACTAACAACAAAAGCTTCTCACTTTTTCCACTGAAATCACTTTACTTGGCTGTATCATTGGCTCGAGCCATACTGATGAAATGAACCCGCCTGATCTGGTATCCAGATGACGCCAAAACAAATGCCAAGACTTGCTTCCATATACAATCAGACCCAGGTGTGTTATCTTTATTGTCATTTCACCATTCTTCTCTCCTTTCTCCGTAATCTGGCCCAACAAAAAAGTGCACGGATCAAATCACCGCCCTGTCAGCACCCATTTTCCTGTTCCACTGCATCTCCTAGAAAACACTCATACACACACACACACACACACACACACACACACACACACACATGGAGCGTGACGCAGACATACACCCAGGGTGGCGTCTCATTCCTGTGGCTGATGAGAGCAGGCATGATGGGAGTGAGGCATGTAATGTGATTTATAGAGCCGGGCTCACTTTTCAAATTCAATCAGGAACTTTGATTACTGATGAAAATTTGAGACAGGAAATCGCTTTGATAGCAAACTAAAACCTCATGAGACAGAAGAGCGCTGATATGTGCGCGTGTGTGTGCGGGACTGGGAAACACTGAGCCCGTCTGAACTCGGCCATATTTGATTAGAGGGAACACACGCAATGCAATCAAGAGCGACAAAGCAGGAACTCCAGCAAATTTAGCCAGTGACTGGTGAAATCTCTCCTCTGGTTCCGATTTTTATCTGTCTGAGAAGCTCTTTGATACCGACATCGCTAGCCCACGCATTAGCGTTGGTATTGGTCTCAAACACTCATATACGTAGAAGCACGTATGGCCGACCCCGCGGAGGTCATGGTGGATCTATGTTGTTTGGTCTCCTGTGTTATTTTAATGTCTGCTGTTGCACATGAGGGGACACTCAAGCCAACACCTGACAGCATGACAGACGGGCCCAATTATCATTCCCAGAAGAGTGTGTGTGTGTGTCACAGAGAGAGACGGAGAGAGCAGAGGAACAGGAAGAAAGGCTTAGATGAAGAATGAGAGAGTGCTTGTGCATGTCCGTGATCCAAACATGACAGCCTCATCAGTCACCAATGGCCTTTTTAAGTGTTCTCCATGGAGACTTCTGACCTTTTCACATGATATCAATAGCAGCTGCATGATGAATCAATCGCCTTGGCTCCCGGCAGCCTCTGTTAGCCTGAGCAGATACGCGAGATGACATTCAGCCCGTAGAGGCACCCGGAGACAAAAGCCCAAAGTTCTGGACCGGTGTTTGGCGGTGAGAAGCGAGAAGCGAGCGCGGCGGTGATAGCTGCGGGACAGACGGAGGCGAGGGGAGGACTTGCATGCACGGGGAAAAGTTTTGGATGGAAGGGCGGATGGGAAGATGGATGGCGGTGTGGGAAATTAAAAAGCTATGAGGAGAGGGAGATAATGGCAAGTCGAGGTCAGAGAACGAGCCCCGACCGCTCTGTCTGTCCGTCTGTCTGTCTGCACAGGATGGATTGGAAAGGAGAGGAAAAAAATGGGGATGCACGAGGCCAGGAGAGAGATTAAGAGGGGGGCAGTGGGAGGAGATAGATACTGGGGAAATGGAGAACAGGCCTTGCATTTTTTTTTTTTTTTTGTCAAGCCTTCTGTGTGTGTGTGTGTGTGTGTGTGTGTGTGTGTGTGTGTGTGTGTGTGTGTGTGTGTGTGTGTGTGTGTGTGTGTGTGTGTGGGTGAGACGCGGGGAGTGAGCGATAGGGGAATATGGAGCCTAATATGATGGGCTAAATGAGGTGTAATGGCAGTAACATAGAGTGACAGCAACTGGGCCAGTGCATTAAGGGGTTAACCAAGGCCAGGAGTCGCTGACCTTCCCCCTCCCCTGAGACTGAATTATCTCTCAGCAAGGGACACACGCACACACACTATGATAATGAAGATGTGGTTGCACGGCCGCTATATTTCGCCATTCAAGAATGTTATGGCGGTAGTTTCTGCTGCTACTACCACTGCTATCACCATCAGAGCCGAGCAAGGGACAAATGGGACTACCCATGCACTGATTTTATGCAAGACTGGTTAGATGCTCGCCAAAACAAAATTTGATACCTTCAGGCTTACGGTTACGCAGCAAAAAAAAAATTGGAGGGGGCTTCATGACACCTTCGTGGGAAGACGTTTTCTCTAAGACGTCCTGTGCTGAATTGCTTTTTAAATAAGAAAGAAAGGCGGAGAAATGTGTGAAAGAAAAAGACACCGCAGGCTTCAGGTGAGAAATTAGAAATATTAGCATATTTATTACAGCAACATGAAAGACATTAGAATGCCTACACCCTTTACAACAAGCCACGCAGAGGAAACTGGCATGGGGACAAATAAGCATCGGTACGGTGGCCAAACAAAGAGAGAGAAGAGGAGGACGGGGAGAGACGGAGAGCTGAAAGTCTCAAATGAGAACCACTCATGAACATTTACAACACGGAGCTGGTGGCGAATGGAAACAAACATTGTAATTGAGATCAAGCAAACCTGGCCACATAGCTTAACCTTGAACAGGCTGAAAAGTGACTGAAACCCGTGATTTGAGAGCTGAAACCAAAAAGTTTGGCTAGGACATCGTGTTACACAATTTTCAATTATTTCCCAGGAAGTAAGTGAAGTAGTTCCAACCTTGAAGTTGAATGAGGCGTTTTGCACTCATCAAGTATTGTGTGGCCAAAAATGTCAAATTTCAAGCCATTCAAATTGGCAAATAAATTAAACTGTCATTTTCCTCATCAACTTTTACGGACCATCAGCTTAAAGGTTCATGATAATATTTTCATAACGAAATGACTTTCTTATGCTCAAAGGAATCAAAGTGGCGTTGTTGTTGGAAGGGGGCCTCTGGGTTGTTACAAAACCAGGGTGTTGATGTGAGGTCACCGATGAACACAGATAAATACTACCTGTATATACACTTTACTCTTAATATCGCCTCTGTAGGGCAACAGAAAAGAACAATAGCTCAGTAAATAAGGCATCTAAAAGGCCAGCGGTCAAGGGTAGTCCGCTAGAGTGAAATCATAGAGTTAGCAAGAGTAGAATGAACCATTTCTGACAAATTTGTATTATTATTATTTTTTTTTTTAATGTGTGGCTTACGTAACAAAGTAGTTAAGTGGTTTGACGAGAAGAAACGCAATTCTTCGACTGTAAATTCTCAGCATCTCAGCATATTAACCCTGCCATTTATTTACCAATTCTGAAGAAATGGGGCAGAAAAACACAAATTAAAAGCCTTATAAATGCTCGGCTGCCCTCTTTGGCTCGGCCCCAGCTGGCAGTCTGAGCACAGCTCCCTAGTTAATAGCATGGCATATGCTATGCAATACATACAGTTTACAATGGCAACAGGGGGACGTGTCCAATAACTGTAAGTGTTAATTAGCTAAAAATGTGACGTCACCTGGTGGTTTGCTGTGACTGGAAGCCTGTAGTTTGGAATTCGTTTGTGCCTGAAGTGGCTTTATGTGGACAATAGGGAGGAGCTGGGGATGAGCGATGGGTGCATCTCACTGAAGTCAGAAGTGAGCTCTGTGAGGCCTATCTATTTAATTATAGAGCAATTTTCAAAAAGACCAACAGCACACTGTTAGAAGAAGTGAATTTAGCTAAGGACATGATAATGACTTGTGGAGAAAATGACTGAGTCAGCATCTAGCCACGGCCTGTGGTAATAAACCTTCATGTTAGCTTCTATAGTCCATCTATACCATCGATGGTTTAACATAACCTGCCAGGCCAGAAACTACTAACACAGTTATATTGTAATTGCAATCATATTGTTGACCTTGGGAATAATGCTCACATACAAAGCTTATTGCAGCTCACATTAGAGCCCCTAAGAATGCATTGGCACATACTGTCTCAGGTTTTGGTTTTGGAAAAGACATAGCAGTGTCCTTCAAACTCTTTTCATGCTAGTCCTTGTAGTCCATGCAGCTCGTGAAAAGCTTGACTGGTGTGCCATGCACAAATACCATTACCAAGCTAAGGGAAGGCTTTAGAGCAGGGGTCCCCAGACTACAGCCTGGGCCAGACCCGACCCGCCAAATCAATTGGAGTGGCCCACTTAATGATCCCAGACAATCCCTCTAAACTTGACCAATTTTGTTTAAATTTCATTTTACTATCATATATTCCTATTTAAAGCTTGGCATTCTAATTTCATTTTAATATATACAATAATATAATATCATTGTATATATAATTATAAACATAATATTTTAATTATATTTATAAAAGTAGCTCATTTTCATCCCTCACATGATGGTATATTCTGACAAGTCTTTGCTCGTGACTGAGTCAATTTAATGACTTTGTCGCTGTATTTAGCGTTTATTTAGACCCCTCTAGCGACTTTTTTTTCCAAATAAGCAAATAGTGACAAATCTAGCGACATTTTCTGTTGCTCTTGGAGACCTTTGGCAACTCACTTGAGTAGTTCTCTTAATCCGTGCCTCCGACCGCCTTCGTCTGAAGAAGCTTTTTTAGAAGTTGTTTGCAGAAACGGGGTTAAAAAGTGCATGTTGTTACAGCCTAAGGTGGATATGCAAATGAAGCCAGTGCATCGATAAGGAAAGTCCATTCTACTCATTCTAACGCTATTTTAGAAACTGCAGTCACTGTCACCTGTCAATCAAAGCTGAAGCCTTGCGCCATGCTACATTCCTTTGTTCAGACCAACGAACCACCTCCCTTCACTTTCCTCCTGTATGAACCGCCCCTGAACAAGTACTTCAGAAATCTCTTTATCACAATAAAAGTACATCATCATCGTTATCATTACAAACATTCTAACATTGGAAATCAACACTGTACATATTTTACACTATGATACAATCATATATACTGTACTTTATGCCACTGTTGGTCCTATAGAGTACCACATATATTAAAACTGGGTTTGGGAATACACTTAGAGCAGGTTCAGTGTCATTAATACAGTGTACACTAGAGGGTCCCTTCAAATCTGCTTGTGTACTTCATGTGATAAGCAGCAGTTTTCCTCGGATAAGGAAAAACCAACACATTTATTTGCTTCTTGCTGTAAACATCGTTTGGTAAAGTTACATTATGGATATTGGTTTGAAAATACGGATGCTCGAAATAGGTTGGCATGACCAAGAAACAAGAAAGTGAGGCAGTACAATACACGTATCTTTTTTTTTTTTTTAAAGTAACATTTACCCTCTTGTGGTGGCACATCTGAAAACCAACACTGTTTATATTTCATCTTGCTGAAAAAGGGGGTTCATTCTGATGCTCCTTTTCATCAAGCAGACTATTTGGGAAACACAAAGCGCTGTAATTATTATGACTGGCCTTGTGTAACCATCCAAGCATGGGACTTGATGAAAGGAAAGCTTACAGTTGTTATGGTGGTATGTTGCCCAGATGAACATTTCAAGGTTACTGTACATGACACAACACTGGAAAAACAAGTCATACGTTCTTAACAGTGTCAACTCTATCATGACCTTTGCGTCACCTTTGCTCTACACAAAACACATTAAGTTTCTTAAAACACCTGAAACACAGGAAGGCAAACTTTTGGGCTGAGATGTTCCCAAAGACATTGCAATGAAATGTCCATAACGGACAAAGCTGATTGAAAAAGACAGTGGAAGAGTAAAATTTTGTCTGTGCTAACTGCATTGTAAGCAGTTTTAGCCATTTCCTTGCTTTCAGTTTCAAAGAACCGTGCAAATAGACTAGCAAACGTGCACTGGGTCTAGTTGCTATGGAAGTGTGTCTGAGAGCAGTCGCTGAGGAAGCCCTTCTCTGGTCAAATGCGCTATTTAAACCATACGCTCATCCTACACAAGCTAGGAAAATCTACATCCCTCTCTATCGCTAAAGGTCCAGTTTTTCTCTTCTCCTCTCCCCACACATTCACGTCATTCAAAATCTCGGCTCATTCATTGGCTTCCTGCATACGGAGAGCAAATGGAAGGGGCCAGACATGGACTAGGTAATAACTCCTGTTAAGGTTGAGCAATATAAACCTCACCACCGATACAAACGTTAGGTCCAGCTCTACGGTTGTGGGACACACGGCCCATATAAACACATATCTACACATATACATATCTTCTGACCCTTTTTAAACTCTTCGAGGTGAAAACTCCAACGAAAATGACAGTAGAAACCGACTGTACACCTCACAGACAGTGATGATAATTATATTCTAAATTTTTTTGTCATTTCTTTTGTTAAAAGTCTTTTTTTTTCTTCTTTTGTTGAGCGGATATGATGTGAAATGGTCTGGGTAGCTCTGGTGCGACCTTATCGTTGGGAATGTGCCTCAGTTGCTCCATTAACGGTGATTGTGTTGCTTGGGACTCTTGAGTGCTAAAGCCAGTGGTGCCCATCGAGGATGGGAAGAATGGGTGAACTGCGAGAAGGTGAAGGAGTCAAGCGTCAGTGTTGTCTCCATCTCAGTGTGTCTCAAAAGTCAATGGAGGCCAAACACAGATCATCCATTACAACTCCATTTGAGAGGGGAAACTCTTGGACAGGAGTATCCCATTTGAGTCTAGCTCACTGTGTGTTTGTATGGAGACTGTTATACTTGGACGTGCGTGCCCTGGGTCTGCAGGGTCTGCGCGCTGGACAAAATCTTCTTCTGGTGGCCGGCCAGGTTTACTCCCATCTTCGCCAATTCACTACACAGGAAAAAGAAATAAACACGAGTGTTAAGATAACTCGTTTTAGATAAGATGATGAAGTGTCAAGCATCCGCTTAATCTCCATCTCCGAGATACTTGTGTAAATCCCTGTCTTTAATTTGGAATGACACCAAAGTGGAATGTAATGCATCTCTTACTGACAATCTTGACCTTTTGAGAGTTTCATTTAACATGGATGAGACACCACCCGTCTGTACCTGACACTGATGTAGAGGATAGAGTCCAAGCTGACATATCCAGCACTGGAAAAGTTCTCCTTATACTGGCCCATGTTGATGGCCTGCAACCACTCATCCACTGTGCTCACACTGAACTCTGGGGTGGACGGGTCCTCCCTGCTGGGATGTAAAGCACACTCACAACTCAATAAAGTTTTGACCAGTAGAGTGGCTAAATACGTTTATTTTACTAGTCCTGAATTTTTATCTCCTCGGCACATGTATTACTTGGACTTGACATTCAAAAAAATGTGCAACACTCATTAGTTAACACAATTTTTGGTGCTAGATCTGAATCATATTAATTTTGCATAACGGAAAACATAAACTAAACGTTAACCCTAGCCAATGGTGGCTAAGTAGGATTAATGATATTACTCCTTCTCCTTGGCACAAGTGGGTTTTACTTTTGGAGCCCTTTGACCTGTTTGCTTGCTTCCTGTTATATATTGGTTTAAATTATCTGTGTGTTTATGATTGTTAATGCTCAGACTCAGTAGAATACACCTTCTCTGTCCATCTGTCTGTACATAGTGCGTCTATCCATGTCATGTAAAACTAATGATATTCTGCAGATGCATACAATACACCTGGGCATTCGAGGAGGCTACACTGCATTTGATCACTTTGCAAATATTACTTTGTTTAGAAAAGGTTCCAATGGATTGATGCATTGATGTGTCGTCCTATAATCTACATGTGTTAAGTTCAGTTTAAATTAGTAACTTTCTCCCACTGACCATACTGAGCTGTTGGCCAGCTCTCTGAGGCTGGCAGGGTTTCTGATGAGCTTGTCCAGGATCGTGACAATCTGTCCAAACTTTGGCCTGTCGCTGCGCCCCTTCTCCCAGCAGTCCAACATGAGCTGGTGCAACACCACGGGACAATCCATAGGGGCAGGAAGACGGTAGCCCTCGTCTATTGCTTTGATCACCTACCAGAGAGACAAGAGATTCCACGATCAACGCTAGACAAGGCAAATGAAAATGTCAGCGCAAATTCAGTTTCATGTTTAAGAAGCTATGCGCGAGATTTTGTTGCGGACAAGTGATCTGCAGTGGCTCACGCCTGAGACATGGTGTGTTCGTGACTCACATCCTGATTGGACATCTCCCAGTAGGGCCTCTCTCCGTATGAAATCACCTCCCACATGACAATACCGTAGCTCCACACATCACTGGCTGAGGTGAACTTCCTGTAGGCTATGGCCTCTGGAGCCGTCCATCTGATGGGAATCTTCCCTCCCTGCAAATGGTTCACAAGACACATTTAGTGGTACGCTGAATTTGGCGCCCTGAACGTTTGCCCCCGTGTTCTTAATAGCATAAATGCTGTTGTGTTAGTTGTTTTCTGACGAAGCGCTGTAATAAATCAGAGTGGAGCAGAAATGACAAAACCTATTAAGAAATAGTGGATGTGGATAAACCTGCTGCACTGCCACCTTTAATAGAAAAAGCAGGTGAGGTTGTGCACCCTAACAAACAAGCGCTCCTTTCTAATACAGTCTGCTGTCGTGTTTGTTCTTGCACTTGTCTTTCCTTTGCCATCAGTTTTTATTTCTTTTCTTTTTTTTTTCTTGCCTTTGTTGTTGACGCACGGATCAAAAGGATTCCATATGGCCCACTGTATAGAGACAATAGACGGTAAGGTACCTCCGCCCTCTCTCTTTCACACTGACACACGCACACACACACACATCACACCTCTATAGGCTCGCTTCAGCTCTTTAACATGCGGCAGCTGCCTCTGCACCACCTAGCATTCCCCATCTCTACTTGGTCAAAGTCAAATAAAAGACAAAGCTGCCAAGTCACTCGACACTGTACTTTTGTTTCCACCACCCCCTGTCCACCCCTACCCCATCTCCTCTTTTTTTTCTCTTAACTGCTCTCGCTGGATCTGTCTCCTGTCGTTCCCCATTCTCTCTCTTTCTGTCTTTCTTCGAGCCTCCCTGGATCTTCGTCTTATTTGATATCCACTCCCCTCTCTCTGTCTCTTCCCCATCTCCGCCTCGGCCTCTACTACTCTCTCCTCTCCTCCCCCCAATGCCTGCAGCTCTCCATCTAGGTCTCCTGACATCAGTGGGAGTTTGTGTGTGATTGCAATAGAGCAGTCAGCGGCTGATACACTCCTCCCCGGGCAATGCTAATGCCATATTAAAAATAACATCCCCAACACTTCCTATGAATATGAATAATGCCGTCTCCTTGTGGACATTTTAGATGAGTTACTCCACAGCGGTTTAACTCACTGACGTTTGACTTTCTTCATTCTCTCTGAGCTCCGTGAGAGGATGCTGATGTTAACAAAGCCTTCTTTGACTTGACTGCACACTGACAAAAATATTAAAAAGGGGAGTCATATGAGTGTACGTGTTCTTCCTGTGTATGAATTTAATTTTGGGAAATTAGAGGCCTGCTGTCTTCAAGTACTTAACAGCATAGGTCTTCAACGGGGGAGGGGGGTCCAAGACCCCTAGGGGGTCGGCGGAGGTACTGCAGGGGGGTCGCAAAACCTTTGGTTGATTAAACATTTTATATATATATCTTTTTATTTTCCCCCATATTTTTTTCCATCACAAATTTAAATTTCTTTAAAAACACATAAATATGAATCCTACCTACTGTACTACTGTACAGAGTAGGCCCCGCCCCTATCACTGCTGAGCCGATCACAAGGTCGCATGTTACACGCTAACTCTGTCAGGTTTCCCATAATTGGCCGAGAGCCTATTCAATTTCAATTTATTCGCTGCAATATTAGCAGAAGAGAAGCTAACAGTTTAGCACGGTCCCATCAGCCAACTACTGCGGCCAACATGACTTGCTTCACTGTCCCTACTATATTTAGCTATGTTTAAAGGTAAAACTTGAATCTGACAATTATTTTCTTTATCTGTCTATATATCAGTCAGGTATGTTTACAGCAGTTGCACGGCCACCTTTCTGTTGCACATGTTTGAAATAAATAATATTTGAACCTGTGTGTTATTTGAATAGCTTAATACTGAAAGCAACATGAGTAGGTAGGAGGTCCCTACTTAATCTATCCATCACTTTGGGCTCCTTGGCCTGAAAAACGTTGAAGACCCCTGCTTTACAGTATGTGACATTCCCCTCTGCAGTAATTCTTTGCTTCCTGTTTTGTTTTAAAATTCTCCCCTCTCCTTTCAAGTACTTTGGTTTCTGCCTTGTTTTGTTTCCTGTCTGTGAGATTGCCTGCCCCGCCCCGATTAGTCTCGCCTGTTCCTCATTAGCCTTCCGACTGTAGTGTATTTAGTTATGCATTCCCCTCTCACAGTTTATACTTTCTTATAGTGCAGTCAGAACAAAAATTCCTTATACAGCCAACCTGATTGGACCAGACTGGGCTTGTCAGACGGAATTTACAAAAAAAAAACATGTGAATGCTGGATCTGTTCGTTTCTCTCTGGTTGGAATGAATGCTTTCTCTTTAAATATTAGGTTACAATTTCTGGATGTACAGAGACTGCTCTGGTAGCAAAACAAGTTGTTCAAGAGAGCTTGAAAAATTTAACAAAGCCGGAAGATATCTGGGAGGTGTCGCTGAAAACATGGCTTCATCTTCATCTTCTATCTATCTCAAACTCACTAGTGTTGCCAAGAAAGTTGGGGAAAATACTTCTCGTGTTATAGTTTCAGCAGAGTCCATGTGAAGTTGGAATCAGAATAATTTCAGTCCATGTAAACGTAGCCAGTGACGGTTAATCTCTGTACCCTGTCCTATATGAATCATCCTTCATCCTTGTGTAGTCTCTTGCTATTTCGTATCTTTGATCATTTGTTTTTTTGGACTTTCCCTTCGATTCCTCCCCGCTGAATACTATTGTCTGCCTTTTGTCCGACTCCCTGAAACCCAAAAACTTTTTTTTTTCTTCTAAAAGATCTTGATCCTGTCTCACTTGTCTGTTGATTTACCAGTTGATGCGCAACCAAACACAGAGGCATCACTGTTAGCTCTGTTCGGGTCAGTCACTTTTTAGACCCGGTCTAATTATCTGCAGATATGTTTTGTTGCCAGGCTCTGGCTCCTCTTTGAAGCAGTTCTCTTTTTTGTAGCTTAATTTATGCTCATGGTTCGAGCAGTTTTTCCACCAGTCTGTTTCGGTTCAAGTACAATAACAAACAGGTCATCTGGCGAATGAACTGCATTTAAAGACATTTATTTATGACAGCTGCAGACTGTGAGAGTGTGTCTTACCCTTGTAGTGTAGGCGGCCTCTGGGTCGTCCTCCAGAACTCGGCTCAGGCCAAAGTCGGACACCTTGCACACCAGGTTGCTGTTGACCAGGATGTTCCGAGCTGCCAGGTCTCTGTGAACGTAGCTCATGTCTGACAGGTACTTCATGCCGGAGGCGATGCCACGCAGCATGCCGACCAGCTGGATCACTGTGAACTGGCCGTCGTGTTTCTGGATCGAGGGGCAAGGATAAAAGGCGAATTAATACACCGAACATACAGTAAGAGTTAAAGTCGACATCGAGCTGCAAAGGCGCCAGAGTGATTAGAGTTGGTTCCTTTAACTGTTAAAGGTTAAAGTTAAAGTTTAACAACTTCAGCTGGAAGTGAAAGATTCAATCATCCATGATGGCAGCAATCCACACTCTGAACGTCTCTGAGCTCCTGCTAACCCGGCGCTTTGACCTCCTCTCGGAGGGCGGCGCGCGAAAAGATGAATTCCTCTTTCCAGGGATCAATGGGGGATCACAAAAAAATCCTGCTTGCAGAGGATTGGATCTGACAGGGCAGACAAAACTTTCCTCTCTAACCCTGACCGCGTGCCCATGCAGAGCTCGCTGGATTTCAGTTTTGAGCCGTCTCTGGCAGAGAGTGGAGCCTGTTGATCGATGACAGTCCAACTCACCTTCCTCTGCCAATTATTTCTGCCCTGGGCCAACTGTCCCCTTTAAAAAGCCATTCACGTTATCAGTCACCCTCTCTCCTTTATATCATCCCTCCTTCCTCAGTCTCTTTGTTCTCTCCATCCATCTCTGTCTCTCCTCAGTCTCTCTGAGAACTCTGATACTTTGATTCGGTCTCCATCTATCTTTCCACCTTCCTTCATCTTTCTGCATCTGCGTCCCCCCGTACTCCCCTCTCCTCTGTCGTTTTTTTTTTTTTTCTGTCTCTCCCTCCCTCGACAGCTGTGGAGTAAGTTAATTAGCCGGTGGTTTTGTGAGATGCTGATTGATTGGACTGTCTAACAAACCTACAGACTTCCTCTATCAATCTGCCCACCACATTGCGTTGCCACAAAGGAGGACGAGGAGGAGGAGGAAGTGTGGGCAGGGCAGGGAAAGCAAGAGGAGACAAACGCGGGGCAGAGGGGTAAGACGGGGAGATGAGGCGGAAAGGATAAGACAAATTTAAATTTTTGGCTAACTGTTGGCTCGCATTTACTAGAGAACTCGAAGAGGAGAGTGGGATGGAGACTGACAGACTAAGAGTGGAAAAGGGGGAACGGTGGTTTTGTTATTTCAGGGGGAGGCCTGCTTAATAAATGGTCAGCGTAATTAAAGACACATATGGAGGCCAGATGCACGGATGAGCTGTAAAAACCATAAAACTGATTCCATAATTATATGGAGCCGCCGCGGACCCTCTTTATGACCCTCATTACAAGACACGCTGTAACAGGAAACACGCATGCATGTATGTGTGTCAGGACGCCGTGTGTCAGCCGCTCCTTATCCGTCGCTTGGTTTTGCCTCAACGTCGATGATGCGATATGTGTCTATTTAGCAACGGGCCCATCATCACAGCCTTAATGGGTCTGGAGCACTGCGGCGATTTCACTGGCTGACAAACAAGTCTGAATATGAATCAGGGGGACGTCGAACACGATGCACGCCAGGGCTGCGGCGGCGCTTTCCCCGTTTCCTCCTCAGCAAAATCCATACCGCCTCTTTGCTGCTAATGCTCATATTTTGGAAAAGGAATCGTGACAAAAACACTCATCAGTATTCAACGCCGTGTCCGTGCCTCCTTCCCTTCTTTGCCATTAAATAAACGGTCTTGTGTATGAAAGCCACATTTGAAACATTGCACTTATGAACAGTGTTCGTTCATAATGTCCGGAGTTTTGTGAAAGGGCCGCTAGAAAGAATAATTATTTAAAAACATCAGTCTCTGCAGTGACTTACTATTACATGAATTACTATCATTATGGGGTATTATGTGACCGGCTCTTCTCTCTTCATAATGCCGGTTTCAGTAACAAAGCAACGCCTCCGCGACCCCGGCTTTGATTTTCAAATCAGTTCACTGCTAAGGGGGTTTGCAGTTACCTGTTTTTTAAGGCCTCGCTTTTTTTTTTTTTTTTTGTTAAGTGCTGCACATGGGTTTGAGCATATTATCCAATATATTTCACAAGGACATTCCTCAAACGCTCGATCGGCAGACTGACGACGCCCCAAAAACATATCCGATAATGCTGTTTCCCTTCACTCGTTCGTCTCAGTTGCTTCCACGTGAGCAGCCACGAGGCCTGCGTGCTGTTGTAGTGCATTTGCAATGAAATGCTCCTTTTTGTTAATGTCCTGACAAAGCTAATGTTGCACATAAAGCAATGCACTTTCTTTGTTTTATTGCCCAGTTATTTGCCAGCAAGACACTACGGCTTTCTGCTCTGGGATATGGACGCTAAGTGCACGCCATAGATCGACTATCAAAAGTCATTTAATGAACATGTGGGGAGCCCAAACATCCATCTGAAAGAGCCTCCATCCATTTCTCTGCCCTTATTCGCTAAAGAAAGAGTTCACTGTCAGCCAGTGTGCGCCGAACATGACATGACTATCACCACGCCCATTCACTGTCTATTGATGGCATGTTTCTTGTGCCCATGACAATGGTGGATTCAGCTGAATATCAGCTTTTCATGCCATCCCTGAAAAGACTCCCACTGTGTCGCCACTTCGCCCTACCATGAAGAGAAAATGTGTCATTATTTATCACAAGATGCCGGATGTTCTCTAGCTGTGCGCCACAATATATAAAGAAATTGTCGAGTTCTTTTTTTCCATCGTGACAAATGCGTCTTTTGCATTGTGGTGGCTGCTCGTAAATATGTGGTGCAAGGCTATTTAAAAACTTGTGTCCTTGATCGTCTGCCTCCCGCTAAAACTCGTTTAGACTAAAGTCTGCAGCGTTGGAAAATGACCGGCTGTTTAAGTTGGATGTCTTTCATACAATATTTCGCATTATATATTTTCATGAGTACAGCAAATTGAGTAATTTCGCTCCGCCGTACTCTTTACAGCTGGAACATCATTTTCAGAGTGGCCTTTGTCGAGGCGCGTGGCCTTGTCCTTGGAGGGGAGGGGGGTGGGATGCGAGAGCTGCGCCCCATCCAGCCGAGCCGTGACTCACCTTGAGGAAAGTGTCTAGAGATCCATTTTCCATGAACTCCGTTATGATCATCACCGGCTTACCTGCGGAGGCACATAACAAGGCAGCTGTTAGCGGGGCAGAGTTACGAGGAAAGAAACACACAAACTATAAAGAGACGAGGCCGGTGAAGGAGCAGGGTCCACAGCTGTGACCAGCCCTTCTCTCTGCCTCTCTCTGGGGGATAACATGGCATGTCGTCATCATTCACACTGACAGCTTCTAATCAGCCCTCTCCATAAACGCCAGGAGATAATTAGAATGGACCAATCCACCGGAATATGTATGTGTGTTTGAGGGGGCCTCCTGAGATCTCATGAATACTAATCAGCCTCAAGGGAAGGGGGTTGCGGTTGGATCGCTGTGCACCTGCACCTGCACGGGTGTGTGTTTGCGTGCACGCGATGAAGGGCCGGCTGAGTGACGTGGGGCCCCCGCGCGCAGTGGCCCCCTGCGTGGCATCTGGTGGGGCTTACAAACGATTAACAAAGTACCTGCAATCACATGTACACGCACTCACATGTTCCCCTAAAAAAAACAGCAGTTTTACAGGGCGCTCTCTGGGCACCACCCCCTACAGTCCTGCTTTGCCAATCACAGATGAACACGCAATGCGCAGATACGACTGAAGTGTGTGTGTGTGTTTGTGGGGGGCTTGTAAACACACAGGCTGTGTCGTCGGTGATGAATAGGTCACATTTCCTAAATCAGACCTCGGAGATGCCTTGGACAGAAAAAAAACCTGGGGGGAGGGATAAAGACGGTACAATAGATGTCTAGATGGAGAGTGCTTGAAAGAGAAACAGAATGAAAAGAGAGAATTTCTTTCTTAGCGGAAAGTTCAGCTTCACAAGAGGTTCATGACACAAAATACAACGATTTTTTTTAGAATACTGGAGGCACGTGGAAGAAGAGTTAAGGAAAGGAGGATGAGAGAAGAGCTAGAGAAGGAGAAGGAAAAAGAGAGGGGGTGGGAAGGGGGTTGACGGAGGAGGGGTCAAAAGCTTGTCGTGGAAAGGCAGGAACAACACCACCGAGGCCTAGAGTAAGATTGTAGGTAAAGACACCAATACATCACCTTAAATGAATTCACTATCTCGGTGCGGCAAGCACACACTAACGCACACACAAACAGAGTCGCCTGGTCTCTGGTGGTGGTGTCTTCTTTGACAGTAACATTAGTCTCAGGGATAAAAGTGAAAGAGAATTGGATTTTCTTCTGCTGGGGGTGAGGACTGCTGGTCACATTTATCTCCACACGGGGCCTGGCTTGTGTGTGGTGTGTTGCTCTGTGTGTGTTTGCGAGGAGGAGGAGAAAAAGAGAGGGAGAGAGCTGGTTTCAGGGCCTGGCAGGGAGGGGAGGGGGTGATGCACGGTGATCACAGGTGGAGAACGCACCGTCTTTGTGAGCGTTTGTGTGTCGCTGAGATTGCGCGCTTAATTGCACTTTGGATGCTGGACCCCGGGATTATGAATGCACGTGTGTGTGTTCTGTGACAGGCTTCTGTGCATGTAAATGCTATATTCTACAAAGTAAACAGCCATGAAATGGAAAACTGCCCTTGAAAACCAATTACGTGTTTGAGTGTGTGCAGGTGTGTGTGTGTGTGTGTGTGTGTGTGTGTGTGTGTGTGTGTGTGTGTATAAGAACCATGTATAAAACCAGTAAAGGAGAATGTTGCCTTCAGGTTTGTGCTGTTAGATGTGGAGAGAAGCACAATAAAACACATTCATCCTCTTGTATCAGCTTAGAGGACCATGTTAACCTGGTACACACACACACACACACACACATGCACACACACACACACACACACACACACACACACACACACACACACACACACACACACTCTGCTATCGCTAGCCATCATCTGGACACCTGCCATACAGAATTATCCCCACAACTCTAAGAGATAACAGCAGCCACCAATGAAACCGACCGCGACGCACCCTCGCGCCGCGTATTAGCTCATTTCATCTCTTTTTGTCAGGTGCAAACACACGCGCTCAGTGAGCCCCTTTCACTTCACGTGGCAACTTCATCACAAGCCATTCACACACACACACACACACACACACATACACACACAGGGAGAGACAGGACGGAGGCTCTCTAGCTCCTCCCCGACAAACAGTCGCTCCTCGATTTCACCCTGAAAGCGCATAATTAACTAATCACATTCATATTCATTCGGGTTTATTGCCTTTCATCGCCTTCAGAAATAACCCCGCCGGTTGCGCAGCTAAAAGCGCCTGCAAGTGTACGTCTGTGTGTGTGTGTGTGTAGATTGAGTATTGATGTTCTGCCAGGTGGAGTGTGTTGGTGGAATGGATCAGAAAGGAGTTTGCGCTTTTCTTTTTTACGCCACTTTATTAAGGGAGAGGAGAAAGTGTTCTCTCCAGGATAAAGCTGTGGGCGTGTGTGAATGTGCGGATGAGAGACGCGTACACTGCCTGTGCGGTGGATTACATTAGGAGAGGCTGATTCTGAGTGTTGTCGGCGCGAGTGTAAACGAACGTGATAGACTCCGTATACATCTGGACAATTACATTATGAGTAGCTATCTGTGTGTGTGTGTGTGTGTGTGTGTGCCAGTGGGCCACATTACGGCGTTATTGAATGAGGCGGCCCAAGGTACAAACGAGAAAATGAAATAACTGCTGTATTGATTAATGTTAAGGGTCTGAACTAAATGATACAATGCTTTTAACGCAGGGCAGATCTCTGTTCTGGGAAGCGCCATGTGAGGTTGTGGGGGTGCGGAGGAACAGACAGACAGAAACTCAATAACCTTATCTCCTCTCTTCACCTCTCCTCCTCCCTCTTCGCTTTCTCATCTCCTCTCATTTCCTCAAGTTTGTCTCCTCGTCACCCCCCACCCCTCCCCCCTCTTTCCGTCACAACTCTCAGCACACCTTCGCCCCAACTCCGTCGTCCTCATTTATTCTCAACCACCATTTCATCTTCTCTCATTTCCTCGCTCTTGTATCCTATCTCACCCACCCGTGCCCCCTTCTTCCTTTACATCCCGCGCCTCTTTTGCCCCCCCGCATCCATTTCCTTTCCTCCTCATTTTGCCCGCGCAGGCCAATCTTCAGATCTGCATGCATATTCAACACTTGAACACTTTCAAACACCCTGACGGGAAATATTGAAACACTTATTGTTCGGCGCACAAAGGCGCGCGGTTAAAACTAATCACTAGTTCTTCAAATAGAAGACGGGAGAGAGAGAGGGAGAGAGAGAGGGAGAGAGAAAAAAAACCTGGTTCTGCGGGGTTTTAGCAGGAGCACCTTTGCGGCACAGCCTTTTCATGTTGCGCGTGCGTGAGTGTGTGTCAGATGAGATGGAGTTTGGTAATTGAGGGTTTTCCAAATGAGACAATTGTCGCTGCGATTGTAAAACACATAAAGGACGGATGGATAGATTGAGCGACGAGGGAGATAAAGGCAAGATAAGGAGATGGAGGGGAGGACGGGGTTGTTGGAGGGGGTTGCCGCACTTTTCTGATGTGCCGAGAGACAGATAGGAAGGGGGGTGGGGGGGCGAGATCTATTTTTTACCCCCTCTTTTTTCTGCATGTGGCGCTGTAATTAGCATGACAATGGCGACAATCAGGTGACAGACAGCAGAGGAGGTTATTAGAGTGGCACATGGCAACGGGCTGGAGGCTTATGAGGTTTTGAGCAGGGAACACACACACAGACAAGCTCTCGCTCACACATGCTTACATGCACACATGCGCGCACAGAAATTAATAAACTGCCGAGATAGGCACTCATGCATACACGGAAAACAACTGTGCAAAAATTTTATTAATAACACTGGGACCTTTAGTACCACAACAATCACTGCTAACTGTATTGATATTTACTACTTCTGTCCTCTTACCCGTGTACTACTCTGCTTATGTAACAACAACTATACCACTGATACTAAAATACTAAGATAATGTAACTGTGTCCTGTACTGTTGAAACATTTAGTTGATTATTGCAATTAATTACAGCTTCGCAGATGTTCTACTTTTTTTTATATCTCAGTGATCTATTTATACTTAGACTTTTGGTGAGAAAAAAAACAGATTTTAGGACACTAAGTGATCTTTTAATTGGGAAAGTAACGTGCAGATTTGGTTAAACTTGCGGAGGGCAAGATCGGATTTGCAGATATTTTTAAAATTTTATCATGATTTGCCCCCCACTACTCGGCTCAATGAGTTCATTAAACAAAATCAAAACTCATTTAGCAGAGCCAACACCAGAGGGGATCGGAAAATGTCATACAGAAAAAAAATAAAAAGTGCTTAAGGCCAGTCAGTGCGACGCAGACCTGGAAGAATGTGCACCGGACACGGGACACAACAACACGCCTCTAAGCTTTCTCTAAATGTAACCAGTTGGATAATCAAATACGTTGTCCTACTGTGTGTTTTCTTTAATGTTACTAAATGCCTAAGTTTTCCACTTTTTTTAATGTGTTTTTTTATCAACCCGTTTACACGGACGGATGCAAGTGCTACTGGTAATAAGGTGCTTTCTGAAATAATGCAATAATAATACTGTTTTTTTTTTTCGTTGTGAGTATTGTTGACAGGGCTGAGTGTGGCCATTGATTCCCTTCATCGATTAGATCCTGGTTCACAAGGTCAATTCAGTATCAATTAACTTAGAAGTATTTCAGATTTTAAAGTAGTCCACATAAAACTGCATGTTATTTTACTTTTGGGCAGCTCTTCTCTATTGTTCATACATATATATATATATATATTTTTTAAAATCTGATCAGCTTCCAGGCTGAAGCTGACCGTGCTCTCAGAGTTGTAGCGCCTGTCATGTTTTAGGTCTCCCTCACAATCTCATCGGGTGGTCTCACAAGACCGCGGTGACATTTCTAAGAAGAGGACGTAGGGAATGCTGTGTATTCGGATCGGATCTTTCAAATGGAGATTGATTTTATTCAGAAAATCATTAGGGATGCTACTGTTGTTGTTTTTTTTACTCCACTACAGCTACTGCAGCTGGTGCTCTTCGTACTAGTTTTACTCAGAGCAGTACCACTCCTACTGCTCCCACCTCTGCTGAGTGTAATGCTTACTCCGACACAAACCAATCCCGCACACCTGACTCAAGAGCAGTCAGGGTCAGTCTGTCTGATTAGACCGCTGGCTGGTGTGAAGGGACCAGCTGGTGCCGGAGGAAAAGGCCTGAAGGAATTATTGACCCACCTCAACTCTCACCCCGTTGCTCGCACACATGCACCCTGGGCTGTGACCTGTGAAATTACTGCCCTGCTAGTGAGATTTGTTTCTGAGGGGCTCTATCAGCTCCTCAATGTGGCGTGAAGGCAGGTGAGGAGGGAGACACAAAGAAACGCATGCAGAAGTAGGCGAGCGCTCATTATACACACTCCATTTTCTATAGGTTTACTATATTCAAAGAAAACAGGACCTTGACAAGCACCTTCAGATGGCTATGATATGTCAAGTCAGTGATCAGCTGATTCTTTTTTTTCCCCCTGTCAACTGCGCCTCTGTCCCAAAGTTTCGAGGTTTTGTCAGTAATTCTTGTGTTTATTCCGTCATTCTGCAGCAGCATGGCGAGCGTTAATGATTACATGTCTACATGTTACATGCCTCTCTCTCGCCTGAGAGAGAAAAAGACGGAGAGAGTGACAGAATAAAAGGAGATGAATAAGAAATGCGGTGGGGTCTCATTAGTAAAATGCACGCTGCTGAATATTCATGAGGCTAAAAAACACATCCAATTAACTTTATGAATTATTAATATTCATGATAAAAGCTTGTGCATATGCATTTGCTCTTTTGTTGTTGGCCTAAGTGCCACTGAGCACCGCTGTGTGATGGACTGACGATCTTTGTGTGTGCGTGTGTGTGGGTGTGTGTGTGGGTGACAAAGAGAGAGGGAGTAAGGTGAGGAGTTTATGTGTCTACTTGTGTGTTTTTTGTCAGTTTCTTTGTACTGACTCCCTCCTCTTTCTCCCGCAAATCTCTGACAAACATCTGAATTAGACGGTGTCAGATCAGAAGGAGAAATAGCAGAGAGAAGAGGAGTCGGACTATGTCCACGAGAGATAAAAAGGCTGAGTCCTCACTAGAGCACAGGTTATTTTTGCATCTCTGCCATAAAAACCTGAATACTTTGTCGGCCCCTGCTTTACGTCTTCCTTAATAATCTTCCTGTGTTTTAACCATTGACGTCCAATGGGTGGTGATTCTGGAGCTCAGTGCAGCGGCTCTGGTTGTAACCGTCTTGTCAGGCTGATTTCATAAACGGTCAAAGGAGGTGGAATGGACGGGTGATACCGAGACGCACAGCCAGCAACCCGTGATGCACCCACCTGCCACTCAAAGCAGTCGCGTCCTAAATTATGCATGACGCCAAGCTTTGATACATCCCAATAACAGGTGAGTTACTGTATATAAAAACGGTCAGTCCTCATGAATGGGGAAATTCAGTATAGAGGCCAAAACTGTGTACGAGGCTGGGAACGTATTCATTTCTGCTTTGAAGTCGCACATTTTAACATGTTGTGTCATGTTATATTATTTCCCTCTAGACTAGCAGAAAATCTGTATTTGATCCCAGCGTGTAAGTGCTGAACAGCCTCTAACCAGTTCCCCCATAACAGCGGCACAGAGCCAGAACTAAGAGGTGGATAATGGGGAAGACATTATGTTGTTATGTAAGATGTTAATGGTGATTAGAATGTAAAATCTATCTCTATCTTGAGGCTGCGCTGCACATAATCACACAAATACTTGACATTTGTCATTTTGTGCTTTGACTCAGAAAAAAAAACAGGCTCTCCTTCAAATTAAGAGCTCCTGTTGAGTCACACTCAGCGGCGTTGTGCACTGTATGTAGCCTTGGAGTGGTCCTGGGTCCAAAACAGAAAGAAAGAAATACGCTCAAATTCAGTCGGCTTAGCGTTTATGTAGATAGACGTTGAGTGGGAGTGACAGAGAGACGGAGCACTACTGAGTGAGAAGAGGAGACTGGGATTGACTGAAGGAGAGAAACAGGAAGGGGCTGAATGAGAAGATTAGATGGACACTGACCGAGAGAGAAAGCAGGAGATAGGGATAAAAGAGCAGGATAGATGGAGACAGAGAGAGAGAGAGAGAGATGGAGTGAGTGATTGAGAGAGCGAGGCCCCGTGATAACGAATCAGCTATCTTGTTGAACCAGGCCTGTGTCTGTCTCACCTACATGAACACACACACACACACACTCTCACTCTAATTGCCCAAACACAATCATGTGAAGTAAACAAGTGGCCGTTTGAGAGGTGGACAGGCGCGTGCGTCACCGGTGTGTTACCATGGTAATGGAGCTTTTATCTGATCCAGGGTCAGCTCTTATTTACATCAGCGACAGCTCTGCTGTCTCTCAAGCAGGTGCGTGATGGACAGACGCCCACACAAACCCAGAGAAAGGACAGGGCGAGTGTGTGATTTGGATGAAGTCGAGGCTGTGTTAACTGCATTGTCCTCACTCACATTTGGTGACGACACCCTCCAGCCTGATGATGTTGGGGTGGTCGAACTGCCCCATTATGGAGGCCTCGGACAGGAAGTCCCTCCTCTGTTTGTCAGAGTAGCCCGCCTTCAAACTCTTGATGGCCACGTAGATCTCCCTCTTCCCCTGCACCCGGAGCCGACCACTGCACACCTCCCCAAACTCTCCTACGCACACACAAAAAACACACAATGAAGCTCATACTAATTATGAATATCTATATTCTCTAGTCTGTGAATTGAGGGATTAAGTGAGATCATTCATTGAGTCTGATATCCAGTCATGTGCTGCATATCTGCAATTATTTTGTTGTACAATTGCTTCTGATTTCTTAAAAATAAGAAAATGCTTTCACGCTACTTTACTCTAACACGCTACTCTACTGCCAACTCACCAGCTCCAATGACTCTCTCTATGCGAATGTTGGAAGCATCTATCTCTTTGGCAAAGTCCCTGACGGCCTGGTTGGGGTCTTCATAGGTGTGAGGATGGATGTAGGTCCGGCTGCCTGGAAGCTTCACTGTGGAAAAGTGCAGAGAAAGGCAGGGAATTACATTCCGTCGCATGAACGGATCAGAAGAGAGAAAGTTCATACTTCTAAGAGGACACTTTACTCTATTGATGCACTTTCCCTCAGAAGTTGTCATGGATTGGAGTGTCTTACTCAAATATTTGTGTAAATCCGTGTCGAAGTGGGAGCCTGAGCGTGGGCACTCTGCTTGAGTGACATTACAAACGATTGCATAATGAAACACATAACTACTTTGTTAGCACGGGTGTTAAAATGACTCACAGTTTTAACAGGAACCCACAAGGAGCTTTGCTGTGCCAGCCAATGCTTTATTGCGAGAAACTGTGAAACAATGTGGTTTACTCGACTGGAGAACGCCACAAACTTGGAGGCTGGTGTTCTGCGGCTCGCTTCTTACGATGCATCCCCAGGTATGCAAACAAACTATGACTGATGCGTGCGAGGGAACAAACTGTGATTTTCAGGGTGTTTGTCGCGTCGCTCGGTTTGTTCAAAACATTCCTCCTTCTGTTTGTTGTTTACAGTCGTAGGTACACGCGGCGATGTGATTTATGGCGGGCGGGTGTGAAGTTTGGATTGAAGACAAATGTCACGCACATTCTGTTAGCGCTTGTTTCTGTGTTTGTGGCTTTACCTCGGCCATGTTGGAACTGCATCTTCTCCTCATCAGGATCCTGCTTGGCCTTGATGTACCCACAGTGCCTGAAAAAGGAATGCAAGGCTGAGTTATGATGCTGTTATATAAACCTACGGTGCAAACACACACAGTCATGCCTGTTCTTCTGACACAAAGCCGCCCATATATCTTATACTGTTATAAACCGTGGACGGAAATTCAGATTATCTCAATCCCTGAGTGCACGTTGCACTGCGGTTGCGGTGTTTAATCTGTGGTATTTCGAGGAAACTCCCACACTGTGTGCAGCCAATAACAATGAGAAATATTCCTTTGTTTCCACACACACCAGTTCTCCGCATTAAAACAAGTCTCGGGAGGAAAAAACAAAAAAAACAAAAAAAGCATCCATTTTTTTCTGCCTCTGCCAGTAAATTCATCCCTTCACTTTGAGATGCAAGCCTGGGGTTCAGCGTGTCTCACAGCGTGTGTTTGTCTTGCAGATCGTACGCATTAAAGATCCCCTCTTTACCTGTCTGTGGACCCTTCTGGTCACTGCCCAACATTATCAGCCCCCTGCCCTACCCCCCCGTGCACACATGCTACACACCCCGTGGCGTGGTTCAATCCAAAGATCAAGACTGAGTATTGACCAATTGATCAACTCAATCCTGCAGTGCAGCTGTGAGGAAGTCTTCAGCTTTTTCTGTTTTACAGACCTCACAGGGAGGGGGTGCCGTGCCAGTTTGTGTGAGCCTCATATGTTGACTCTGTCGGGCTTCTGTCTCAAACACTGTTTAAGAGCCCTAATCGCCCATAACACTGTCTCAGGGATTTACTGCGCCTTTAAACCGAGCACAAACATTTTAGGACAAAAAATAAAAAAACATCAAATGTAAAAGGAATATCACATAACGGTTTACTAACCACGACATAAATACTACACGGTCTCCTCCTCCGCTCTCCTTCCATCTCTTTTTATGAAAAGAAAAGGCTGTAACTCATAATGCGAAAGGGAAGGAATGGGACTGTAAATGCCTAGAGGAGCTACTATGGGCTTTTGCTTTGGTTTATTATTCTTCACTTAATTAATGTAATGTAATTTATTTTAACTAAAACTTGGATGGATAGAGGACTGGATAGAGGTCAGAGATCTCCTCCCCATTCTTCTTGACTACAGGTAAAGCATCAACCCGGCAGTATGTCTGTCCATCATGAAGATAAATTGATTTGGGCTTAGGGCCAAGAGTGACTGGGAATCTGAGGCTCGGACTGTATGTGATTTAAGAAAGCGGCGGAGAGCGAAAGAAATAGAGGAGCAAAGATTTGACCGAGGGAAAAAAGAAGAGCAATGAGATAGAGACAAACCTAATAAAATGGAGTTATACTGAGTGCAGAAGAAACGGGGTAATGCGTTATGACTAAGAATGAGACACAACAGCAGCAGCACAACAGAAATGGAGGAAGGTGGGGCTCCGGCAGGCTCAGTAAATCTCAGTCATTTGGTGTTTAATCCTTGTGTTGATTTTACACAGCTGAATGCATGGTATAACCCAGACATCAATAGGCTGTCTTGGGAATACACACACACACAAACACACACACACACGTAAGGGTAGAGACTGGTTGCTGGTATTTGGGGATAAAGGGGAGGGGGCAGAATGCTCTTATGAAAGGAGGGAGCCGGGCCCCACCTGGTTATCAGCTGGGCTCAAGTCAGTCGAAACGCCGAGGGACTATCATTACCCCCTTAGCACACACTCTCTCACACATGGTGCTTTGGGGCATGTGTTTAAAACATATGGGGAATGGGGACATGGGTCACACCTCTGCTCCAACTGTGATAATCCCGTGGGGACGCACACAGCCACACACATTTTCTGCAAAACACCAAAACCCGTGTGTTTTAAACACTTCTCCATCACTGCTGGATGTGTTTCTGCACGTGTGTGTGTGTGTGTGTGTGTCTCCGTGGGTGCATGACTGCATATATGTATGTGTGTGTGTGTGTGTGTGTGTGCCTGATGGGAAATGAACACATTTCCATAGTAATTACAGAGCAACTCATTTCTCCTCTCCAGTTAGAAGTGTCATGAATCATTAGCGCTGCAGTCTTAAACATGGCACAAAACCTGACATGGCTGTGGCTTTTGTTTTCCCCTGACAGCTGTGTCTATGTGTGTCTGAAACAGATATTTAATACCTTCAACTAAATGCAGTCTGACCTGTAAGTCGTCTATTAAAGACGCTGGAATTGGACTCAGGAGGACAATGTGGAGGCCATTTTGTGACGCCGCGGGTATTTAATTATTATTATTATTTTTTTAATTTTGACTGAGTTTTCACGTTTTGAACTGAAACATAGCTGCATGACAGAACTGGACGCAGAAACACATCATTGTCAAAGGATAATCGGGCCTATTTTACAGTTATGCCGTGTATAAACTGCTGCTTCCTCCGCAAAAGGCACCACTCTAATTCCTTGTGGTTTTGAGGGGAAAGTGGATTGTTTTTAACGGCACATATGGAAACTTTAATATCTTGCCAGAACAAAATGCTTGGACTACACACATCTGCAAAAAGATATTTATGATCTCTTGGGTATTCACCCAGGCATCCAACATTTGACAATTTAATTATTATGTTTATGCAGCCCAAAGCCCTGGGTTAACTTTAGGGAAATATCACAATATTGCACACTCAAGAAGGCAACTCTGACTGTCAACATTTAAAGAAAACCATCATCTTTCAGTACCGTACAGTGGCATTTACACTCGTATTCTGCTAGTAATCATGGAACCGCCTCAGTCTGAACAAAACTGGTCTCGTCCCGTCGGACTGGAAGGAATTTTCAGTCAGATTGATAGAGACGGTTAAGCAGTTCAGCGGGCACTTGATCTGATCGTTACTCTCTGGCTGAATTAAATACAGAGGGTTTTGAGTTTCGAGTTAGACAACGTTGTATGAAAAGACAGAGGAGAGCGGTGCCATTGACAGTGCGGGTCCATTTTATCCGTTGACTACTTCTATTGAGTGAATTCCACAATCCTTCTTCAGAAATATTTTTGCAGATCCATTCATCTGAAATCTTTATACACACCGATTAGTGTGGATGTCACTTAGATATGCAGCACCCACCTAGACCAGACCGGGCACCCCCACCACGTAATAATGATTTAATTGAGCAGGATGCGGCCTGATACAGGCACACACACAAAAACACTTTAGGAGCAACTCAAAAAACATGAAGAACAGCAAGGTGCTGACCTGACCCACAAATTCACTAGATCCAAACTGAGAGAGAGAGAAATTAGGAAGGTGGTCATAATGTTACGCCTGATCACTGTATCAGTCAGGTTGGGATCTTGAATCAGAATGATTTCAGTCGGGCTGAAGAAATATCGTAGCCAGCGGGAAGTTCCAATCTAGTGAGTAGTTTATTGCATTCACGCCACATATTTCTGACTCTAATAAATGTTACGTTTTGGAAGAAACTGCACACCATAAAGCCCCGCTGAATGGGTGTCTCTCCGCTATTGATTTGTGTGCCACAAGTTTTTATTATACAGAATGAACATCCAGAGATTGCTGAGCTAGAACATCTTTCATTACGAAAAAAAAAAAGAAAAAAAAGAAAGCCACCCCGCATTTCCACCAGCTGCTTCTCTATCCCGCCGCACCGCAGTGTGACGTTCACCCAGGTAGAAATCATTGTGCCACTTAGCTGCCACCTAAATGCGCTATACTTCCCCGGTACACGCCCCGCGCGTTAAGCTGATTTAAAGTACACATACGTGCACCAATCACGCAAGAGCACACACATTAATGGACTGCGATATCACCGTCGCAGCCGAGCTCTCACCTTCCTCCCTGCCTCTCCGTTCCACTCCACTGAGGACAACAGGCTATCCCTGTCCTCCAAAGCCACACACTCCACATTTGCATATCAATTTACTTTTTAATATAATGCTCTGTCACTCGAGACCCATTTTTCATTCTGCTAGCAAGCCTCCACCTTCATAGAACTCCATCCATATATTATTGTTATTGTAGCCCCTCCCCCATTTTCCTTTCTCTTCTTCTCCATTGCTGCTCTTTACCTCGCGTCAAATTCTTTCTTAATTCTCCCTTTTAAGTGGAAACATCCCTTCGTCCAGTAACCCCCATCTCTCGACTTTTTCCCCTTTTTCTTTGCTTTTTTTTGTTGCAGTCCATTTATCCTCCCCTCTGTTCTCTACGTGGTTCCTTTATTTTCTTTGATAGAAAGAGTGGACAGTACGAGCAGGAGAGCGGAATAAGGATAGATAGAGGTAGATGGAAAACAAGAGTGCTGACAGACAAGAATGCACAATGGGGGGTCCAAGCCTGCATACTAACTAACAAGTTAGAGAGGCAGCCGCAGGAGGAGAAGGTTAACGTAAGGGATGTGGACAGAAAGAGAGGTGGGGCGACGTTCGAGCTGCAACAACGGGGGCCGAAGGCAAAGTGGAAGAGAAAGAAGAGATGGCGCGATAGGGGGAAGAGCTCGAGAGAAAAAAAACAGATAAAATAAAATCTTACCAAGACGTGATGAGTGAAACAAAGAAGGGTGAAGTCAAATATAGGATGGCTGAATCAGGGATTAACAAGGCGATTGGACAAGTTAAACGCTATCAGCGCCATAGCTCAGCCCTGAAGGGACAAAAGGGATAAACTTGATAGACAGATTAAGAGCAGATGACAAAACGAAGAGTGTCAGGAAACAGCACGGCTGCAGGACATGTCGTGATAAAGCCCAAGAAGGAGAGAAAAAAAGCATCCGCAGCCATAGGTCTCCACTCAACCGCAACTTAAGTTAGAGAAGTTAATTCCAGTCTGCGAAGAAGCATCTTAAATTATACCTTCGCTTAGCTCCGTCTGCTAAATGCCTCATCCACCCATTGTTTTCACAGACTTAATCCCGCTCGAGATAACAGGAAGCTGGATCCCGTCCCATCGCCCAGAAAACCAAGAGAAACACGGCCGCCGGGTCACCAGTTCATCTCAAGACAAACACGAGGCAGATAAACAAACAGGCAATTCGGAGCGTTCGTCCCTCTTGACACTGGGAGGAAACCAGAGCACACAGAGGTGAACCCACACAAACACAAGGTCAATACAGAAAATTGGACTGTCTCTCTGTAAGCTGCCAAAAAATGTGCTTCATAGATTACGGTCAGTAAACGTTCATTCGGGCGCCTGTATTACTATTTGAATTTTTCCTCACAACATCAGGACTGTGAATTGCAATTTTGAATTTATATAGAGTACGTATTGTGTCTGTCTGCTGTTATCACCGTATATGCAGCAAACTAAAAACTTTTAAATTATACTTTTCACCTAAATATAACGTCTGTACAAGTGCATTTGAGCAAGTGTGAAGAAACAGGCCTTCTTGTTTTTCTGATATTGTCAGCATTGTGCCAAGTCTTCATTTATTGGTCTATTAGCCTCGGGCTTCATCGCTGCCTCCATTTCGCCCCTCAGTCTGACTCCAGGCTATTGAAAGGGAGACAACAACATCTATAGCAGCGGGTCCTGCTGATTTGTACTTCCTCTGATAATAAAACCTGTGCTCACTGGATCTGCTGTCGTTTCCGTGTGCCGCGGCTGCTAAAGCTCAATGGTGCAGTGTGGAATTAAAACGATAGATAGACAGATGGAGTCATCCCATCGCACATATGTATACTGCCTCTCAAACCTTGTCCACGTATAAAGTGATTTAGCCATCACTCTGTGGCTGACACTTGGTGGCTAATGGATGTTCCAGGATTTCAACCTCAGTTGATTCTGAGTAAACAAGCAGATGATAAACGGACATTATGGACTGCCAAGAACTAGATGTTCTTGCCATCTGGGTTCACCAAATGCTCCAAGCCCGCTATCAGCACAGTGAATTTGTTGATAGGACCTAAAGTAAAGTAAAAATTTGGTCTTCAATAGGGGGTCCGCGACCCCTAGGGGTTCCATGGAGGTACAGCAGGGGGGGTTGCAAAATCTTTGGTTGATTAGGCATTTTCCAATATATATATATATATTTTTTTTTTATTATTTTTTCCCTCCTCACAGTTTATGTTAGTTGACCTTCTCAGAATCTTTTTACCCATCATCACTACTTACTCGAGTCTGCCTGTGTCCACACACCTTAAAGTGGTACACGCATGCAGCATAGAGAATGCTATTCTTAAGGGAGAAGAAGAAAATATGCATGAGGCGGGAGGAGACAGCTAGAAGAGACGAGAAGAAAGGGTGAAGAGGGGAAAACAAAGCAAAGTGCAGAAAATAAAATGACCATGTGTAGTGAAAGAATAAAGGGAGAGGCAAAGAGGAGATCAAACAAGGGGTAACTTTGGCATAACGGTATGAAAAGCTCGATTATGCACTAAAGTCAGAAAAGGTTGAAGGACAGAGTAAATGTGGACAGCGGAATAACCTTGGAACAAAGAAACTAGTCTTTGAACAAGTTCTCAGAGATGGGCCAAAGACAAACAGACTTGTGTGTGGATGGAGGGTGAAAAAGGCACCACTCTAATTCCTTTCCTTTCCTTTCCTTTCCTTTCCTTTCCTTTCCTTTCCTTTCCTTTCCTTTCCTTTCCTTTCACCTTTCATCTCCTCTCCTCTTTCATTTCCTGTCTCTGCACATTATTTTCCAACTGCTAATCAGAATGACTAAAAAAAAAAAAGAAAATCAGTAAATCATTAGTCACCCCTGCAGCATGACA
This sequence comes from Mugil cephalus, assembly GCF_022458985.1. Taxonomy (NCBI): domain Eukaryota; kingdom Metazoa; phylum Chordata; class Actinopteri; order Mugiliformes; family Mugilidae; genus Mugil; species Mugil cephalus. The sequence goes on along the minus strand of NC_061776.1, from coordinate 19,019,860 downwards.
CAATGAAATGACACATCTATCCTTCTTTCTCCATCACTCCCTCCTCACACACAGATGAACACAGACACACTCCCTGCTGTGGTGTATCTACCCCCATCATTACTCATGATAATGGTGATTCCATTTAATATCAAGCTATTAAATAAAAAATAATTACTGGGAGTGAAATCAATGGATTAAATTCACTCTTATTATATCGCAAAATTAAGCCTTGTTCACCAACCTGAAAAACGAAGCCCATTCACCGCTTGGCTGCTAATAAATACTGAGGTTTATAAAAGCTGATTGTGGATAATTCATTAAGAGTCAAAACAGCATGGAACAAAACAAACTCAGGGGAGAAAAAAAAAAAGTCCTGGCGACTTAACTGAGCGTTGAGGAACAGAAGTGAGTGAGATTTCATCTCTTGGCCTCCTCTCTTTCTCCATCTTGCCTGCGTCTGGCACCGGCTCAGCACTCTCTGACCACAGTGTAAAAAGATTTACTCAGCTCGGGCTAATTATTAGGAAGGGGAAATGATTAGCTGAAGAGTTACGACTAATAAATCTGTCCCCGTTTCATTAACACCCTGTTTGGAAACATTTCATTTCGGTGACTCTCATTAAGGAGATTGGTAATGGAGGGCGAGGATAAGGGAAGGAAGGAATGGAATGGGGAAGGTAGGGGGTGAGGAAAAAGCGCTGGGTTCTGCATGGATCTGTGCTGCCGTAATTGGTGTAATGTAGCAGAATTTTTTTAACAACCTGGGGAAAGGTCAAATGCCAGAGGATGGAACACGGGGGAGAAGCATGTCATCTGTATCATTAAGTGAAGTGTATCTTTATATTTGCTAACAGAACGACTGTGAAACTAATTTCCCTAATGACGTTACTACACCGACACAACTTGATTAGGTCACGATCGTAATATGTGTGTGTGTGTCTGCACGTATCCGACAAATGTGTTTAAATGCGCCATAAACTTTAAAACCCTGGACCGTTTCAAATTTCTCTGATGGTTTTTTCGGACATTTGATCATTCGCACGGCAACATCTGCTCATTTGCATACAGCCTGGGTGAAATAGTTACGCACCTGCGGCAAACTAGCTGCTATTATTGCACTGTTTGTAAGCTACTTTCTAGGCATTCTGCAGACAAAGCTGTATTTGGCTACACCCTACAGCTTAGCTGCATTAATTGAAAGCGCCGGCATCCAGGCAGCACACACAAATCTGTCTAATGACACTACACACACATCATCAGCATATATGAGCACCCACCTCCGCGCGCTGGCCTGTTTTTAGATTTGAATTCACAGAATCTTTTGCCTGCCAAATCATTATTAGTGCTATTATCAAGCGAACAGAACAACACCACCCACAGGGAAGGGAACGCATTGGCTGATTTCTACCTCCAAAGAATTCACCATGAGTACCATTTGGCAATCAGGTCTATTTCCTTTTATTTTTTTTCTCCTTTTCATTTCAATTTCCCACATTGTCTGTGACACGCAAACAGACACGCGCCCACACGTTATTTGAGCGGTTTATACACTTTTGTGTTCCCGTTCTTCTCACATGCCTCTTCCTCTCGCCGCCTCTCTTCTCCCGGCAGCGTGTTTTCATTAGCGCGCGATTCCCCCATTCCTTTCTCCGTCCTTCCTCTTCCCTCTTTCGTGTCATTAAGCTTTTAAAAATAACCCTGGGCTGCACAACAGATGCCGCGAAGGTGAAACAGCTTACGCGCGCAAACATGCGTGCACATCACCGGTACATGCTACGGTGTTAAGGAGGTAGAGCTGTTGCTGCTCTCTATTAGTGCGACTGAGAACTCTTTCTGCTGCTATCAGCAACATTTTGACAGCTCACTTTTCCTCCTCTGTGTCTTTCCCTCTCTGTCTTGTATTATTCAATACTGTGCTCTGCAAACTTATTTTTCTCCCTCTGAAATATGGATTCCTTATATATTCATAAAAAAACAACAGTAGAATTTGTCTGGACTGAACCAAGCAACACGTGATTCTGTCAGTAGAGGAAGCCGGTCTACAGTTGAGTGTGTGGAAACAGTGAGGGAGAGAAGCATTGAGAAGTCAGCGGTAAAGAGAGTTAAATGGATGCTAACAAGCTAACAAGCCTCTTGTTCAAACGTATGCTCTACATTCTAAGGAAATCCCTATAACATTTGAATGTTATCGGGCCAAAGAATCATGATCTCAATTCTAAGCAAAAACATCACGATTCACATTTTTTCCAGAATCGTGCAGCCCTACATCAGCGTATGAAATAAGTTTTATATTAACTTTTTTCATATCTAACTGGTAACTTTTGTCCAGACCTTAGGACATTTTCTTGGCCCATAACTCCCTACCGAATATCTGCAGCAGCGACTCCATCAAGGAACACTTAACAGGAATGACACAGATGAGTTTCACATTAACTTTGCACCAAAAAGCTCCCACGTTAAAATCCCAAACTTAAAAAAAAAAAAACCCACAGGAAACCGGCACGTAACCATTAAGGCTGCAGACAAAACAAAGGTGCTCACAAACTCAGTGGATGCTGGGAGGCAGGAGCTGTAACATGTTTAACAAGGAGCGAGAGAAAGTGAGGACCGAAGGGGAGAGCGCTTTTTGAGTGAAAGGCCATCTGCTAGTCCGCGGCTCTGCCAGTCGCTTGCTAGCTTCCCAACGTTCGCACCTGCCAGCCTGCCAAAGCACCCTCAGGAGGACAAAAGCACCAGCCCCACACACAAACACGCACACACACACACACACACTCGCCGAGCAATAATGGCGCGCACACGCGGCCATAACTGGTGTGATTTGTCAGCGGCGTGCTGTGTCTGAGGAGCTTTCCGTGTTTTTTCATGTTTTCCCTCCTGCGGTAACAATAGCATAACAGCACTTTATTAAACGAGAACAGGACAGAACAGAAAAGCCTGCAAATCAGCCCGTTTATGAGGCATAACTGTTCAGAGCGCTGCCAGCCAACACCGCAGGAAGTGTGTATGTGCCTGTGTGGGTATGTGAGGAGAGGAGCGAGTGCATGGGCTCACATATTGTTTCCTCAGCATCTATATCCGGTCTGGTGATTATTGGGGAAATTATTTCAAAAACTGGCATGTGGGGCCTTATAATTGTAAGTTGGAGAATCAATTAAAATATGGCCTGAACCTTACTGTCAGTCTCCAGTTTAATCATTGTCCACATTGGACTGGTCTCAGCAAATATGTAAGATTCTCGTTACGCTTGGGGGGTGGTGTGTGTGTGTGATGGGGCGGGGGGGGGGTTCAAAAACTGAACAGGAAATGAAAGCCGGAGAGCCAAAAGATGGAGAAAATGAAGAGAAAAGCAGAGGCAGAGAGAATGAAATGAGAGCTGGGAGTGGGAGAGAATTTGACTGATTGACAGATAAGACGGAGCAGATGAAAAGAGGGTTGCGGTGGGGTGTGGAGGGGGGGTACGGACAAAACAGAAAAAAGATTGTTTTCAGATTTTCCTCCAATTCTTCAAAACCCTTCGGGATGACAGTCCTATTGCACCCAACAGTGCAATCACTCACCCATCCTCTCTCCTACCCTTCCTCCTCCTCTTCTTTTAAACTCACTTCGTAATCTATCTTTTCGTCTTTTGCTCCTTGCACCCCCACCCCCCCACCTTCCCTACATCAATCTACTTTCCTCTGCATCTCTCTCGAGCGTCTTCTTCTCCCCCCCATCTTCCTCACCATCTGAGAACGTAGCTCTCTAGTGGCGCAAACACACTTCAGATGTACTTCCTCCCCCCCTTCTCTGCCACAGCCTCTCATTCCCGCCGCCCATCGAATATGTTTATTCTCCACTCGTGTTCTCCTTTACCTCGCTTCTGTCCGTCTTTCTCCCCCGAGCTCCCCCTCTCTTGTCTCTCCAGTGATGTGGCTTTGATCCTCGCTTCCTTCCCCACTTACATGTCACACGCTCCACTTATGCACACGTGCGCGCGCGCACACACACACACACTTGACAGATGTACAGACGTGCTTTAATAGAAAGCAGTAATCAACACTGCTTCCTTCCAAGCATCCACACCTCTAAATGGAAGACAGATAGATGGAAAGAGAAACAGAGAAAGCGAGGGAGGAAGAGGGGCAGACCTGAAATTGATGGTGGTGCATCGACCCCTCTGTAAAACCTAGTTAACACCTCCCCAGCCTGTGAAACCTGATTAGTGTGTGTTTGTGACATCGCATGTGTTCATAGCTCAAAATGTTTAACAGGTTGTTTTTCCTCCTAGATGGACCACCCCATAATACGGTCTGATTAAAAAATGTTGATGCGTTCCCGCTCGTGTGTCGCGAGTATCGCGTGTTTGCGTGTTTGCGTGTGTGCGCGCGCTTGTCTATGCGTGCGCGCCACAGAGGACAGTCTCTGCTGATTACATCCCTCGAAGTCAATAGTGAATAGAGCACTCAGCCTGATAAGCAATCACCTGAATCAATACTAATGTTTTTAGTGAGCGTACATTAGCGTGCGTGTTAGCATGCGCGCGTACGTGCGCGCGCGCGGCCCTTAAAATGCCGCTAATCTAGTTGGAAGCCATTGAGAATAAACATTTAGCCGCAGGTGAAATAAGTCACAGATGTCTTTCCTGTTTTTCATCTCCTCTCCTCCTCTCTCGTCGTGCATTTCTTCTTCTCCAAAGGGCCTTTTTCCCTCATTCGGATGCTTTCATCTTCTCGCCTCTCACATTCGTCATTCTTTTATTTCCCTTTCTGCCTTTCGACTGACTCTCCTCTCTGGCCTCCTCTGAGAGGGGGCATTAACAGCAGTCTAACCTTCAAAGAGAGGGATCATAGGGAACCCATGCTCTTCACATGCAGAATAACGCAGCCTTTAGTTGGGCTTTGGTAGTCGTGTAAATGTCAAAGTTGGAGGCCTTGCTTTGGCACCTCCGCATGTAATTCCTCAGAGAGAGACAAAGAGATATGAAGGGAGACCAGCATGTGTGCGGATGAGTGTGTAAACCCCTGTGTGCACATGAATGCACAGGTACAGCATCAGATAGTCCCTTTGAATATGATTTGTGGCGGTTACAATCCTTAGAGTGAAAGTTCAGTCAATTTTGACTTCAGTCTTTTTTCTCATATAACGTGCAACTAAGGAAAGTAAAGCTGTCAATAGCAGCTCGTCCTAAAAGTGGCTGTAAATGGTGTTTCCCAAAACTGGCTAACAACAATTCAACAGATAGGACTGGTTATAATTTATATTATTGTGATACTCTGTGATACTGATGTTGGTCTATATCAATGACAATGATGTAACTCCCTTAGATACTGCAATGACAACACGTTGGGAGTCTCCATTATGGGGCCCCCTACTTGCTTTGGGCTACCAAGCAAAACGAAGCAAACCTGCCTCTCAGGACACGCAAAAAGAAAAAACATGAAAACTAAATATGTTTAATTTTTTTTAAAAATAATTATTACCCCATGCCACTTTGTCCCAGTTCCACCAAGCATCAGAAAAGTTAGTTGTTCAATGCTAATGCTAATTAGACAGTGGATAGCTTGAAGCTTTTAAAAGGCCAAGCCGATGCTCGCAAGCAGCAGTTTCAAAAGAAAAATGCACTAGAACTAGTTTTGTAAGCAAACGTATAAATAAGAAGAAGATAAGAAGTGTAACAATTCCAGATATTGATTTTAATATGTTGTACTTTGTTATTGTTACATGTGTTTGTTATTTAAATTCTTAAAAGACAATATTTGTTCTGAATGCTTTATGTGTTCTTACGGACTTGGGGGTGGGGTGGTAGGGGGGACCCCCAAGGTGCCCTTTGCCTGGGGCCCTCAGAGTGTCTGGAAACAGCCCTGAAGATGCAAACACTGCAAATGTGGTTGAAAATAATTTCCTAAAACAGCTGTTTTGTTAGAAAATGTTACCCCAAACTAAATCGTAAATCGTGCAAACAGTGCGTGGATAGTGCAGTAAACAGAGCATTGTACATGTAATGGAGATTCTTTTCAGCTGTGGATTCAGTGAGCCTGCGAGCAGCCGACTGTGAAACTGACTCCAGCTAAAGTGGAGTGACCCCGTTCACCGTCACAAACGAACATGTCACTCGGTGCAACTGTTCTTATTTTTTTTATTTTTTTGTAGGAGTTCTCTGACAATGATGAAGGTCTGTGGTGCAGAAGAACATGTGCAAGGATTCACTGTGGCTATACGAAAACTAGCAGCATCAGTTAGCTTATAGTTGTGCGCTCACTTGGGGGTCGAGTAGAGAAACATACACCGGTCAGCCACAACATTAAAACTACTGAAAGCAGAAGTGAATAACGTTCACCATCTTGTGACAAAACAATGTTCTGATGGGAAACTTTTGGACCTGGCATTCATGTGGATGTTACTTAGTCATGTGCAAGGGAGGCACAAGGGAGACCTGCACAATATTAGGAAGGTGTTTTAATGTTGTGGCTGATTGATGTGTAACGTTATCAGGCTTGTATTTTAAAATAATTTCAAAGTCCGTCATATCTCGCACAACTGATCTTACCTTCCGCTGACAACGAAGCACGTCACCAGGAAGATGAGGAGAACGATTCCCCCTGCGATGGACACGGCCAGAATGGTGGACTGGTTGGGGTCTCCAATGGCCAGGACATCTACAAGACAGGAACCAAAAGACAGCACGGACAAGTATTAACACAAGCATGAATAAAGATGAAACGAACTCAAGGTTGCCTTCTACAGGAGGAGGGAACTAATAGGAGAAAAGGCTGAGGGAGGCTGGGAGGTAAATGACGGCGGGCGAAGAGATGGAGAGAAAATGAGATACGGTAGCAATAGAAAGGGTGATAAAAGACAGAGGCAGGAGCGGAGAGAACAAGAGAGAGCGGCAAACTAGCGCAAGAGAGGCGGAGAGAATGGTAAGTAAGGTCCTTGATGAAAAGAGCTCTCCCTCTCCGCATCGCCTAAGAGTGTATGAGAGCGGACGTGAAAAACCATTCCCGTTCGGCTGCGCTGTCCAAATGGATATGTTAACAGTGCACATAACAAGGCTACCGCCGAGAACTTTCTGCAAAGATGCATCGATTTTTACGCCACACCAATCGAGCCATTACTCAAAACAAATACCCCATTTATCTAGCTTAGCTAAGCATGAGCGGACACGTGTGTCAGTGTGTGTATATGTACTGTATATATCTAAGTGTGTGTGTGTTGGAGAGGCAAACTAATGCCTCAAGGCAGGCACAGAAACGCATTGATCTCCTATTACAGTTAGTGGCACAGACACACACACACACACACACACACACACACACACACACACACACATTTCTTTAACTATCAATAGAATTGATCTGATTGAATAACCTTGATATGAATGCTACGGGGTCAGCTGCATTTGTCGGATTTTGCATTTTACAAGGCTGAACTTGACTGTGAACCTGCCGTTTGACATCTCAGTAACAGCTCTGCGTGTGAACTCTGTTAGCTGTGTGCTCGAAGCAACAATTCCAGGTGTTGCGGGACAGAAATGTAAACTGAATTACTTTTATTGATTAATGAATGATTTGCAGGCTAATGCGTGCCCTTTGTATGCTACACAGACCGTCTGTGGCGCAGGGCTATACATTTACTGATTTATGCCCCTCTGCCTGCCTGTCTAGGAATCAATGATCACTTTGAAGAGCACATTACGGGGCCTCTAAAGCAGAAAATCCTGGAGCACATAATGAAGCGATAATGAAAGTGGATGACAGCACACGCAGGAGGGATGGACGAGTGACAGGGAGTTCGAAAACGTTGCGGTATTGAGGTTCAGCAAAGAGCACCCGCAGCTGTTTGTGAGGCCCCGGCCCCACTGGCACAGATTTGTCTTTGGTGTCTCTCTAGAATTAAGTGGACAGTCACCTTGAAGCTAAAATGTAAAAATTACACGTTTCACTGATGTTTCACTATAGCGGCTAAAAGAGACGAACAAAGCCAGTGTGGATATATGCATCATCCTGGCAGTAAGCCGTCCAGTCAAGTTAAAGTTAACCCGTTAAGACCCAAACATCAGATTTAAAAAAAAAAAGCTTGCGGTATTTGAATTACCGTAACTCACCAATGGACAAAAATTCAAAGTGTGGCTGAAAATTGGGAAGTTGCACTTTCTGGAAATAAAAGCCGCCATTACGGTAATGATGACACACAGCTGCTGTTGGCTGCAGGAAGAGAGAGTTGTTTGGAGGAATTTGTTGGTAAAAAGGAAGTTATTCAGACCCTTGGGATGTCATGAAGGTCTTCCCGACAAAAGCACAACTTCCCACTGTTCAGCCACACACTGAATTCTGTCAATAGCGCGAACCACTCTGAGTTCTGAAGGGTTAATGCACCAAACAGCTACAGATTTACCAGAGGATGCCAGCTGTTCAATCCCTGTCTTTTGGTTTTGTGCTTCTTGTGAAGCTTCCTCCGCTCTTCAGATTTTGCTCCAGTGGTCTGTGTGAAACAAGATCTCCAATTTTTTAGACGCATTCCTTTCTCTTCCCAGGGAAATTGGCTTGTCTGTCTTTTACCTGATGCATTCGAGAAACGTAGATGACAACCCGTGATGCTGCCCAGGTTTCCCCGTCTGACAGCAGCACTGAAGAAGCCATTTGGCTGAAATTGATATATTTTACAACCATCCGGTGAATTGTTTTAAACCGTAAGAGGGATAAATCATATTCTTGCCACACTTGATGTATTATAGCAGTACGCAGTTCCCTGCAGTTAATCTTTGTCCTTCGTCTTCACCCGCACTTTAAGTCTGGATTTCTTGTGTTAACGCTGGATGGCTGTTAAAGAACCCCTGCCATATAAATATTCTAAATGCAGCTATTCCAATTACTGGATGAAGACCACAGGGAAATTTAAAACAGGGAAAATAGATGACAACACAACAAACCAGGCGGAACAAACTAATATTTATTAGTTTACCTTCGTGGCTGGTTTCCAGTTCAATCTCTCCGCCGTAGCTCCCATAGCCGCCGTCGGTCCGAGCCCTGACCCTGAACACGTAGGTGGTCCCCGGCTTCAGCCCGTCCACCGTCATCATGTTGGAGCGGGTCTTCAAAACGGTGTAGTTCTGCTCCCGCTGGTTCTGAAGTGGCATAAAGAGCGAGAGGAGGAGGAAATTAAGTGCCAAGTTCAAAGGATAATATTGAGTGTCGGAGAAATAAAGAGACTATGGATCAGAAAAAAAGCCTCGAAAATATAAAAAACTCTGAGGAGTTTTATGTAAAGCAACGAACCGTTTGGTATACTGAGAAAGACATAAAAATAGGGAAGCAGGAAAGTAATAGAAACTTCAAAATGTCGAATATAAATGTCTCCAGGGGCCAAATACAGCTCACTAAGTTTTCATTTGTTCATCACTGGTCCATTTGGTCGCATTTATACATGAGCATCTGTCAGGTCCCAAATCTTGTCCCTCTGTACACTCTGGGGTAATATGTGGTTACTAGTTCCGCTTCATTTCGTTCCTCGACTACCTTGTAGGTGTGTGCGCACTTTATAGCTGTGAGTGTAGGAGGATGAATAAAGAATAAGTGTGTCTGTCAGTAAGCTGATTCCCCGCAGAGAGGCTGATACTCTACCTAATGGAAGACACTCTACAACACGGATTAACACTTTTTTACTGTTAATGCCTGCCAGCACACACACCCACATGCACACACAAACACGCACATGCGCACACAAACACGCACACACACACGGAAGCTTAATTTCATCACCTCTGCCGTGTTTTTATGGGGTCTGTTCGACAGATGTGTGGTTAATTAGCTCGGTGTGAGCAGCAGAGGGAACATGACGGATAAGGCAGTGGAAACAGAGAGATAGAGAGATTAAAAGAAAGAGAGAGCCTTGTTTGTGATGAACAAGTCATTACAGACATGACCTGGGGCTAAACTCGTCTCCTGCCATCACAGACAACACGTAGAAGACGAGGGTGGAGGAAACAACTGTTGAAGGAGTGAAAAAGAACGGTTTGACATTTTGGTAGAAACACTCCTACTGTTGACAGTGTGAGAAGAGAAGGTACTGACGACAAATTAAAACCAAATTCGCCACGCAGCTTCTGTTACCCATTAATTAATTAATTACTGAGTTTGTTAATCTGTGCAGAAACCAACCAAAATGTAAGACTGTTTTGTCAAGATCAGTCACAAAAGATATGTTAAAAAAAAAAAAAAAAAAAATGAAAGCAGCAAAACCAGACTTTGCGCTCCTGGTTTGTGTCCAGCTGCAGTTCCTATAATCTCTTCTTTTGTCTAAACAAAATGAAGCGCGGGAATACCAAAAGCTGCAATTCCTCCAACGGCCACTTGAATCTGGCTGCTAAAGTGACTTAATCTGCAGAGCCGTATATTAGAGAGAGTCTAGCCAAGTGAAATCATGGGCGCCATGTTAGATACATCGGAGGGAAGTTGTTTTCACCATTAACGGGCCTATAAATGTTATTGCCAACGTCTGTCAATATGTAAAAGGCCTTCACTTAAATATCCCAGCGTCTACTTACTTTAAATGACCCAAATGAACTTGTAAAATGTTTTGTAGCCCAATCACTTCATCAGTCACAGAGCTGTGTTTACCTTCTCCTCAGTCTCCCCTGTTCATCCATCACTGTCAAAAGTTTGAAATTACTCGGAAAAATTATAAAGTCTGACTGTTATTTAGTATTTACATTAGTATTATCATTATAACATTAGCGTGCTAGCCATAATAACTTAATAGTAACCGAAGCAAAGTTGTCTGTCAATTAAATTTGTCTATCTACATGGGCATAAATTACATGCACACATGGGTTTCACAGTATTTATGACAGTAGTAGTGGAAAATTCTAACTGCATTCATTTGTAAAGCGTTGTCTCTTCGTTTTTGAGATCAAGGTACACATTAATGATGGAATGACTTCATTTTTCCAATATAAAATCATGACAAACATCCATTTCTCCGTTTTTGTTCACTGGGGAAACAGTGAAAAAAATGGAGCACTGTGGCATACTTTAACTTACCAATTTTATTCTCTGTTATGGCTACTTCTCTATGGGTGAATATTGGTTAGATGTAACAAACATGGTGCCCATGAAACACGTGACCAGCTCAGAATGAATAAGCATAGCGGGATAGCTCAGATGGTCCATTACCTAGTTGGCCAGACTCTCTCTAATATACGGCTCTGTTAATTCCAATAGACCTCTGTGCTTAAATACACAACTTTACAGGAGTAATGAACATGCTAACAGGCTGATGTAGAAAAAAATATTTGATCCCTCTGACTAATCTCCCTGACTCACCTGTTTAAAATGGTTTAAAGATATGTATAGTTTAAGGTGTGTCCACACTGAGAGACAGGTGTCTGCCCTCACACGTTATCACCCACCCACTACCACTTATCTGACTATGAGCCTTTAAAGCACCATTATGATTTTATTATACTCTGCATGCAACTGGACAGTCCTACAACCAATCAGTGCCAATGTGTTGTAAACTAATTCATAGCATAATTTCCCAATAGAACAAACCTAAGCAGGTAGTCAGGCTAGCTTACAGGCTAGAATTTGGAGTTAGGCCAAGTCAGGAACTGCTGAGATAAGATCCCCAGGCAACACAGTGATCTTAAAAATGACTCTTGAATGAATGAATGAATGATGTCACAAAAAGTGCATCCATTTTTATATGTAGTTCATGGTAAAATACCAGGACGATTTGTTTAAAATGTGACTTCATGTATAAAACGAGTGGTGTCTCTTTAAAAACCTGTGTGTGTGTGTGTGTGTGCGCGCGTGTGTGTGTGTGTGTCTCACCTTCTCGTAGTAGATGACCTCATACTCCACTATCGCTCCATTGGGTCTCTCTGGACCCTGCCAGGCCAAAGTCACGCTGTCCTTGCTCCGCCTTTCCTTCAACACTACACTCACTGTGAACGGCAAAAAAAGAAAGAACAAAAGGAGTAAGAATGAGCAACAAAGAGTAAAGTTCAACAACAAGACGAGTAACAAACATGAAAAAGAGCGAGCGTGTGGGCGAGGACAGGGATTGTAGATGGGTATCCAAAGTGTTCTAATGAGAAGACGCATATTGCAGACTGCGTGTGGTGTATGTAATTTTGCTAATGAGACAGCTTAAAAGGTGTCACATACAGTACACGTGTGATCACGGGAAGCTGTGACGCGTGTCTGCGCAACATCCAAAACCCAGCGACTTCCTACCCGGTCTTCGCGCATAGTGGCACGCGCTTGTGTGGGCTGAAAGTGTGTGTTTGCGCCATGTGTGAATAGCTGTGAGAATATGTGTGTGTGAAGGCAGACTATAGTCGAGAGCAGCGCGCACGTGTGTGTGTGTGGATCTTAATGAGGTTAACAACATCCCACGCCCCCTTTCACCTTCTCCTCCATCCAGTTTTTTGCACATACATCCGCAATATGAGCCCTATTAGTCATCGCCACCCTGTCACACACAACATCTCTCATGCACTGTGACAGAGGCACATATGATTAAGGTGTGGAGGTGTAATTCGGTGTCACAGTATCAGAGTGAGGCCTCGCAGAAGTGATTTTACAGTTATCTTGTAGAATCTTGATACTATTTGTGAACACACTGAAATCGAGATAGTTTTTAAAAAATAGACTGTACCCTGATTGCAGTGTAGTGTAAATCCTAAAATACACAACACAAACTTTTTTGTTTTGTGTTCATAGTCCAATTCTGTACCCCTGGCATTGCGCGCACGTTCTCACCTGTCTGCGACGTGGTGACATTTATGACAACTGTCCCTCTGGGCGTTGGACTTAAATCAGACACTCCGTTTTGGCTCTCCACTGTAAAGCTGTAGTTCGAGTCCGGCTGCAAGTCGGTGACCAGCACGGTGGCCGACGAGAGACCGAACTGCCTGGGAACAAAATGGACGCTGCTGCCACACGGTGTGCACTTCCTGCCGTCCCCAGAGCACTTCCTGCAGTGGAGGCTGTAGGTGATGTCTCCTCTGCCTCCCGAGTCTCTGGGCGGAGACCACTCCAAGGTGACGCAGGTCTCGTTCACCGTTGAGATGGCATTCTCTGGAGCAGATGGAGGACCTGAGGGAAGGTTATGACACCTTTTGGTCAGTCGAGTTAAGTCTTATCCAGTCTGTTGGAGAATGACTGGATTAAAAGTGAAGATGACCAAAGTAGTATCTGTATTGTAACCTTCTCTGGGACTGTGGGGTCATTGGTCAAATACCCTCTACATCCATGGTGTAGGTTCCTTCAGCAAGGAGCTTCCTGAATGCCTCTCATGGCTGCTCTAAGTGTGCCCACCTCTCTTTGTGTATATAAATGGATTGATTAAATGATGGGATTGAGTTGCATGTGTTCGCACAGTGTATCCATGACCAATAAAGTTTATTCACAGTCACTATTTATCCTATTTAGACAGTCACTTAAAGAAGAATTCAAATCTATGCAGAGATGTGTTTGGTAAATGCATTCATGCCAGAATAAGGACCTGCAATACCCTAAATGCAACTCCACCACCAACAGGTTCAACAGCAAGTGACACTGTGAGCTTTTAATGTAGCCATGGGCCTCTCGCCTAAGGCAGGATGTGTAGCCGGCTACAGTGGTAACTAGTGGTAACAAGCTCTCTCCTCAGCTCCCTCAGAAACCACAAAATAATTTAGTTGTTGTTGTGGTTTCTTACATATTAAGTAGTACTTTTCAGATATTTTAAACATATCCTGATGTGTGAAATCTGAGGCATTAAATGCATCTCTTTTTGCATCGCCACCATCCATAGCATTTGGATACTTGCTGGCAGTGTTCTTCTTCTTCTCCTTCACTGGCATGTCACAGCTACCAACGGCTGGCCAGTGGAATACTGTGAAACGTTGCTTCATACCATTACCCGTGGTCATAAACCCCACAGGGTACAACAGGTTTTAATGAGGTGAAACACTCAGCTAAAAGTCATCCCAGCATGTATGTATGTGGTAAGGAGCATCGTATTAGCTGAACAAGGCCTCTGCTGAGACTTTGCATCACTCCTTATCAGTGCCAGTTCTTTCTTTACAGACTAATGGAAATTTCTCTAAATGTACTTTTTTTTTTTTTTTTTAAAGCGTGTACTGTGACGCTGTTCATTTCAAATTAATTGTGGTTTCTATTAAGACCTGAATTCACACCGATTAAATTTAAAATTAAACAACCAACTGGCCAGAGTTTGGACACTTAGCGTGCTATTAATGAACAACTTTGGAATGGACAGAGATGAAAAGAGTCTGGCTGATTTTAAGTGCGAGCGTAATAAATTAGGTCTCATGTCCAAATCCTTCTTTAAAGAGAATTCACATGACGTTAAATAGTTTATGCTTGACTGCAGAGATTTTTTTCTTCTTTCATTTATATGAAATTACCGGCACTTTGGACCTGCACTGCAGATAATAAATAGTAAGTGGACAATGATCTATGGAAAGTGCCCCGAGTAATTGTCTCATGAGTCAGGTACATTTTATGATTTCGGGTGGCTCATATGACTCTGAGCTTAGCTGAAGTGATTAGTGTTTCACAGAGTCAGAGCCCAGAAAGTGTGTCAGTCATCACTCTCAAAGACGCTGAGAAACAGTGACACTTTATTACACCTTTAGACTGAATATGTTCATGTTGACAGACCAACCTGAGACGTCAAATTTTGCTTTGTATCTTTTATATTCACATCCTCATCCCCTTGGAGGCATGACAGCACATGTGTTATTTTGATATACTGTATTGTGCAATAGTTTTACACTCACCAAAACATTATAAAGCAAAACAGCAGCTTAATGGTATAACATTTTAACTTTAAGAACTTTACCAAAGCTGTTATTATACTGAGTGCAATTCCTTTTAAAACCACAAATGTTTGGACCTGGCATTTGTGTGAATGTTACTTAGACATATGTCACCTAAACAGTGTAAGGTGTTGACCTGGCCTCCAAATTTACGACTCAATATTGACAGAAAAACACAGAATTGTAGACCTTCATGGAAGGAAGAAAAAACAAAATTTCTCATGCTCACAGATTTTCGCATGGAAGCGTCCTTTTGAGCTAATACAGCCATGAGTCTTGTTGTGAATGATGCAACAAGTTTTTCGCACTTGGGTTGGGGATGCTCTGCAGTTATGTCAGGTACGTTGGATGGTGAACGTTGATGGACAGCCATTTTCAGGTCTCTCCGAAAATTCGGGTTTTAAATTGGGTTTAAGTCAGGGCTCTGGTTGGGCCATTCAAGAGCAGTCACAGACTTGTTCCAAAGTCACTCCTCGTTATTGTAGCTGTGTGCTTAGGGTCATTGTCTCGTTGGAAGGTGATTCTTCCACCCAGTCTGAGATCCTGAGCACTCTGGAAAAGATTATCCTACAGGATATCTCTGTACTTGACTGCATGATGCTGCCACCACCATGCTCCACTATTGGGAGTGTATTGGGCAGGTGATGAGCAGTGTCTGGTTTTCTCTACACATACTGCTTGGAATTAAGGCCAAAAAGTTCAATGTTGGTCTAATCTGATGAGAGAATCTTATTTCTCATAGTCTGGGAGTCCTTTGTGTGTTTTGGCAAACTATGCAGGCTTTCATGTGTCTTACACTGACGAGAGGCTTCCGTCAGACCACTCTGCCATAAAACCCCGAATGGTGGAGGGCTGCAGTGACGGTTGACTTTCTAGAACTTTCTTAAAAAAAGGCTTCTGGTCGTCCCAAATGTCTTCCATTTAAAGATTATGGACGCCACTGAGCCCTTAAGTGCAGCAGAAATTCTTTTGTAACCTTGGCCCTGCCGCAGTTCTGTCTCTGGGCTCTTCGGGCAGTTCCTTCAACCTCTTGATTCTCATTGGCTCTGACATACACTGTGTCAGAGCTGTAAGGTCTTACATAGACAGGAGTGTGTGCCTTTTCTTATCAAGTCCAACCAGTTTAATTAAACACAGCTGACCTCCAATGAAGCTGTGGAAACATCTCAAGGATGATCAGAAGAAACCGACAACTCCTAAGTTAAATATACGAGTGTCACAGCACTTACATCCACGTGATATTTCAGTTTGTTTCTTTTAATGAATTTGCAAAAATGTCTACATTTGTGTGTTTTTCTGAACTTAAATGATTTTAGCAAATGGCTGCAATATAACAAAGAGTGAAAATTTAAAGGGGGCTTGGATGTTTTCTGTGCCCACTGTATATTGTATATATATATATATATATATATAGTATAATTCATTCTTCATTACTTTTAGTTTGCTTTGCCTCCCCATTTTGTTTAATTCTTAATGCAGTCTGTTGTTCTTTTAAACTACTGTCCCTGCAAACTGTTTACTACTTTTGCATCACATTAACACTTTTCACCATCAAACCAGTAGAATATTTTCCGTGGGAGTTTAACTGGAGTTTGAAATCAGCAGGGGTCTGGTCTGTGCTGCTAAGGGTGTGCTGCTTTTTGTGGCGCTGAAATGATGAAATATGATCCCAGAAGTCCCATTTAAGAAGCAGATCTGTGAGTTTAGACTAAATTGCTGTACGTTATAATGCGCTGAATGAAGTATGATCTGTGAACATTTATCAAGGTGGCGTAAGATAACAAAGAGAACTGCACCCAACCTATTCTATCTACGTATGGTTTCTTTTCCGCTGGAAGACCAGTTTTAAGTATTATCACATCACTTGCAAGAAGCGCAAACTTCCAACACATCATCAGGTAAGCCCTTCACATGGTATTCATGACACAGGGGAACCACTCGAATGGAAATCACTGATTATAGTTGGCCCCAGCACAGCATGGCTCGCATATCTCAACCATATGGAAATGTGGCCGTCGATGCCCATTCAGAATGACATCTCATCAGGTCCTGGCTGAGGAATTATCCCCGGGGGGCCGCCAGCAGAGCCTGGGACTTTCCTGATTAGCCTTCCCAGTGGCGAGCCTCTCTAAAGTGCACTTGGGAAGGAGGGACAGCTGGGCGTAGGGGATGGAGGCCATGCTGGGCATAATTGAGGCTGTCGGTCATAAAACTGCTGAAAGGGTGTGCTGACTGATCCAGCTAATTCTGTCTTTTTTCTTTTTCTTCATCCCCCCCACTTCCCTAGGTCACACTTAACTGTCCATCATTGGCGTTGCTACTGATCAGCCTTTTATGGCACTTAGATTATAAGCCTCTGATCCACTATTTCCTCTGCTGTTCTATTCTTGTCCTGTGTCTTTAGTGTCATTCTCTATGTCGCTATGACTAATTCCTTCACCTTTTCTTCTTATTTCCCATTTTTTCCCTGCCCCACTCTTCCTAGTGCTCCTCACCATGCAGGAGAGCATGGGTGTGCGGCGCCCATACATATTTGAACAAACCGTTACTCATTTCCAGCTGATAACACCTGTCACATCTCACCTGCTACAACGATTAATGAGTGTAATCTACCATAACCTGATAATGGGTTTCGGTGTGTGTGTGCGTGTGTGTGCGCACAAGTGTGTGCTTCTGCATATTTCTTTGGTCTCTCTCTTCCGCCATGTCAGTGTCCTTTCCCACCCCCACATCTCTCCGTCTATCTCAATCCATCTCTTTCTGTCCCTCTCATACGCTCAATCTTCCCTCCTCATCCTCTCTGCTCTCCCTGTCTCTGTACACGAGGATGTAGTCCAATCCCTCTGGCGGTGTGTGTGTGTGTGTGTGTGTGTGTGTAAGAAAGAGAGGCAGACAAAGGATAAGAAACATCATCAGCTTTCCACCAGTGTATCACCCATATCAGCGTTTTCATCTGAGATGTCCATGGGTTGTCGCTGCACAACTGATAAACATGGATGTGTACATGTGTGTGCGTTTAATGAATGTTTCTCTTGTGTTGTGTAAACCACCAGCGGCCAAGGAAGAGGAAAACGCACGGAGGTACAAAGCATATAGAAAAATTAATAATTAGAAAGCAGCGGTGAGAATTCTTAAAGATTCTTACATGAGTAAAAACTCATTAAATGCAGTGTAATCCAATAATTTTTAAACCGTAAAATGTAAACTTTCTGTAGCAAATACTACAGCTGATAATCATAACATGTGTGCGTTTGAATGTTTTGCCCGTGTTCGTGTAACTCACGTGTGCAGGCCATAGAGCGTGGGTCGGTCTCAGCGCGGTGGAAACCTTTCTCGCAAATGCACTCGACGGCTTGTTCCTGCGGCGATGAGCTGTGAGGAGGACATTTGGTGCAGTACGCATCTGTGGCCAAGGCTTTGTATGTTCCCGGTCTGCATGCTGGAGCAAGAGGAGAAGGTAAACACTTAGTGAGAGGATGTGCCAGCACTGAAAACACATGATGAAAACTTAAGGCCTGATTTACTAAAGGTTTGCGCGTGCAAAGACGTGACACAGCTGATCCACTGAGGGTCGCGTGTATAGAGCGCGTTTGGCTCAATAAATGTGGAGATACGGGCGTTTCTGACAGAACGCACACAATATTGGGAGGAGAAGATGCAAATAGAATATTTAGCGCACGCAGTGTGATTTATCAAAGCTGAAACTGATTGCGGTGACTGTTGCTTGCGCCTATATTTAGCGCGCTTGAAAGCCAAGTCTTAACTGGCACAGCAACGGCATAAATGGCTGCGGTTATTGTTGAGAGGAGGAGGCGCAGGCACGACGAAAGGCAACGGAGACGACCAGTCTTTTCTGCTCGCGCCAACATTTTTGGAATGACAGAAGCAAAAATAATTGCGACGTGTCGCCTGTCCAGCAATTCCATTCTGATGCCACCTGTTTTATATGTTGAGGATTTATTATGAGCGATTTCTTTTTCCTTTGTTCTTCTTCTCATGTCTTGCCAGCTTTTCTTAATTTCATCCGGTGTTCTTCTTGTTTTCCCTACAGCTCTGACCTCCCATATTGCGTTTCTCCTGGTTATGTTAATTTTCTTTTTTGCTGCAACTCCAAAATATGTTTGTTTATTTGCCTCTTGCACTAACACCTCCAATTCCATGGCTCCAAATTTCATTTTGTGCTTTCGTTCACTCTGCTCTCCCATATTCTCTCGCACAGACACCGACAACACGCACAATCTGCAAGCTTGCGCACGCAATTTGGCACCTCTAATTTGGGATCTTAGCAAATCAGGCCCTTAGCGTTTATTAGTGTTGTACACAGAAAGGTCAAAACCCATGATTTCAGCATTTATATTTCATACTACAACATCATTGCTGTTCATACAAAATAGTTTCAAAAACCCTTTAACCCATACAAAAGTTCTTAATAGATAATTCCACATTTCGTAGATTTGGTCCTCCATTTCTGTCAACTACTACGAAAATACAAACAATACAAGCAATCAAATGGCCACACTCATTTGTTCAATTTTGATTCACCACATTTAGCTTGAAAGCGCACACTTTTTGTGCAATTTGTGATAATTATAGACATTCTGGGTGGATTTTGCTTCTAAATAAAGTGACTTGACCAATTTAGATGTGTCCATTTCTAGACCTGTCTGATATGTAGTTACGTTGCCAGATTTTGATTTAAGGAGGATGGCCCAAACCAGGAATAAAACAAAGGTTGTACAGTGATAAACCGTGATTATCCTTTGAGCCAGTATGAAAATAGAGTAAAAGAGGGAACAAAGACTCAAAATGTACAAAACAACACAATGCCAACAGAGGACTACGGATACTGAGGTCAAAAGAAGTGCCGTGCGGCACCCGTGGCAAAGAACGGGAAAACTGAGTTAATATATTGTGACATTAGGACTACGTGCGACTGTGTTACGGGGGACTGAAGGCCGGCGTAACCACAGGGTCGTATGGTACAATAACACAGTGCAACAGCAGATCAACTGTCATCCCTGTTATATAAGCATTAGATCTTCGGGCAAACGAGGGGAACAGAAATATACAGCCGCAGTCGCGGCAATAGCCTCAATAACATAATATGAGTATTGCTATGGCTGTTACAGTGGCTGCATATTAGTCATTATGTGAAGTCATAAAACTGGGGAGGGAAACGTGTGATACCACTCAACGGGAGCAGCAGGCTGAAATAGACTGGGGACTTGAATGATTTCCCTTTTGCATCCTAGGCAGTAAAATGGAATTCCTGACTTTCCCTTTGGTAATCTGAATATAGATTACGTGTGTATTTATTTATACATTCATAGGCCTGGTATTCCCGTCCTCGTAAGCCTTTCTTTTCTGCCTCGGTGGTAAATGGTATTACAGTGCACAAAACCCTATGTAAGGAAAATGAGGGCGTCTCAAATGCAATTTGATTGATGCCCTGTGTGTGTGTGTGTGTGTGTGTGTGTGTGTGTTGGTGTCCATATGTGTGTGTAGGTTGGATCAATGATGCGACACATTCCACCAGGTGCTGATTGCGTGTTTGTGTGCCAAGCGCTTGTGTGCGAGAAGGTGTTAAGTATGCAGCGTGTGTGTGAGCGCCTGTGTTCGACTGCTGATTGCTTGTGCTGCTGGTGAAGGTCACGGATTTAATCAAGCTACACGTCACTTGTCCCGGAAAGGCTGTATATTATCACACAAACGCACACACACACACACACACACACACACACACACACACACACACACAGATGCATGTTCAATGCCATGGTCAACCCACGGATAGCGGAAGGGAAAAGTGGCCTAAAAGTTGTGTGATTTCTCACTGTGGAGCGAAGTTCTTCCACCTGGATGCTGTGCTCGCTTGCTTGCATACAGACAGTATTTTTAGGCAAATCATTCATCATAGGGGAGCAAAGTCCACTAGCACAATCCCCAAAAGACCCGAGAGAACACTGAGAAGAAAAAAAACGATGTGTGTAGATTTGAAAGTGAGAGAAAGAAGAGAGGAAGAAAGAAAGAAAGAAAAGGAAAGGGAGTGATAATTCTCAAAGGGTTCTCCTTCCTGACAGCTTCCAAGGTAATGGGTGCCTATGTGCTGTGCTGTGCTGGGGCCCGTGTCTGTGTGTGTGTGTGTGTGTGTGTGTGTGTGTGTGTGTGTGTGTGTGTGTGTGTTCCTGTTGGCTGGGCTGTAGCAGTAGGGTGGAAAAGCAGCTTTTCTCCTGGGACGTTGCATCCGGAGAGTCCTGGCTCCAGGCACTGCCCAGCCAGAGAGGCACAAAGGACCCCGTCGCTAGAGGACAGACAGGGCACCCCATGCCAGGCCTGGCGTCCGCACAACAGCCTGATCAAAAAGTTTCAGCAAGAATGGCGGCTTGGCTACTATGAGTGGAGCTTCCTTCTCCTGATCTGCTGTTTTCTACTTTGCGTTTCCACCTCTTGCTCGCCGCTCCACATTTTCATCCTCTCTTCCCCTTTTCCATCGCTCTCTCGCTTGCGTCCCCACTTTTCTTGCCTCTTTTTTTTTTTTTTTCTTTATTCTCAAGCTACTCCCAGCCTCTGCCCCCATGGGAAATGTGTTACTTGACTTGGTTCCCTTATGATTAATGATTTACCATAGATATGAAAAAGGGACAAGAAGGCTGAAGCAGCAAGACGGTACCCGCATAAACATTCACTCGCACACGAGGCAGACACACACGAGAGCAAAAGTTTAGACACAAAAAAACTATGTTCGAGAACCAGGAGCTACATTCGCGGCCGACAGTGCTGAGATATGTGTATGTGTTCCTCCTAAAGATAAATAGTGGCCTCAGATCCAGTGTCTTATTAATAATTCATCTGGTCACCAGAGAGAGTCAGTGTATTTATGCCAATCGATAGCTCTTAGATATGATATAGTACTGCTACTCAAGACACACCCTCAGTCACCACGCACTGATTGAGACGGGAACAGCCCCTCTCCTTCCTTTGGGGAAACACTGCGCACATGAGCTGACTGGGTTCTGATCTACTCTGTTTTTATTTCTTTCTTTCTTTTTTTTTTACTCTGTCCAGGCTCCAAAATGTCTTTATTGTTATTAACCTCTTGGAATATGTCAGAATATATTCGAGTTTCTCAAACCACAGGGAAATGCTGCATCGATCAATATAATCCATGGATCAAATTATTACTGACTGTTTAGATTATCAACTTAGGTTCACATATATATATATATATATACACACTAAACTATACTAAACCCACGGTTCCATTATAGCGGTATATGTCGCAGTCTCAAGTGGAAAATAATTGCATCAGGAATTGGTGGGGAACAAATGTATAGTATACAATTACCCAGGCAATGACTTCAGGGATTGTTTTTTTTCTTTTTTTTTTCAATTTATTTGTTTCCCTTAGTCATCCCTCGTGGGGACACTGTCATTTCTCTGTATTTACCCCTTCCATTTGCTCACACAGCAGTGGGCTGCAACGTGCTGTGCCTGGGGAGCAGCTTATGGGGGCTACATGCTTACTCAAGGCACATGGACACAGCGGGACGGAAACCTGTGACCTTACTGTCGCAAAACTGCTTCTCTAGCCACACATAAAAAAAGGGGTTCGATTTGAATGGTTAATTCCACTGCCCCTAGTTAATATTAAGATTTTATACCAAAGAACAAATAAGTGATAAATAACAAGTAATAAACAAAGCTGAAAATCCTATAACCAAAGATGAAATCATTTGCAAAGCACTCATGAATGATACATACGACCCTTACTTTCTGTGACCCACTTATCTTAGTATTTTTCAAAAATCTGACGGTATCACGGTATATTATGATATTTTTTTGTCCATGCATACTCACGTGTTCACAACATTTTCTACTGGTTGAATTAATGGAAGGGGGAATTAATGCAATTCCACACTAGCAGTAAAGCAGGCATGTTAGCACTGCCTGCTGATGTGGAAAGCTCGGAAAAATAATAATAAAAAAAAAAATAGAATAAAATGTTATCAAGATGAAATAAATAAACAGGGACAATTAACAGTTTCATTTCTTTCGACATATTTATTCATATTCAAACAGATTTAAACTGCTATTTCTGTAGTGTCAATAGCAATACAACCACCTACCGTAACCGTTGGTTGCGTGCAACTTGTTTTTTTTCTCATTCATAAAATGGAGACATTTTCATGGATAGGTCATCCAAAACGGGGACTTTCCCCAGAAATTGGGGACGTCCGTTCTCCCTAAACAACAACCGACACAGCCGCAACACAGTCCTCTCGTTCTGCCGCTTCATTTTTCAGACCTTTCCATCCTCACCACGCCGCGCAGTGACACAGTCGCACCATGCGTGTTTAGATGCGCTACACTGAAAAGGTCGGGTCTGAAACTGGATCTTGTGACGCAGCATTAGGAACATTGTGTAATCAAATGCACCAGTATGCAGGTATATAAAAAATTCATGGCATAACGAAAAATAACTACCGGTATTAGGTATGACACAGGTACCCAGCCCTGGATGAATATATTGCTCACCTTTACACACATTACAGTTAATTTGGATCGTATAGTTCAGAGGTCACTTGTACACACTCATGGCACAAGCGTAACAGGAGGTAGAAAGTAACATGCACAAGAAAGTCTGTATTTGACCCCTCCAGTCAGTCCCATATATTTTCACTACATTTACGTGTGAAAATATACCTCATGCTCGTCTGAATAAGAGAGGCCGATGCTTCGGGGAATGTATTCAGCTAACGTTCAGCGGGACCTACATATTTGGAAACAAGCGCAGAGAGAAACACAAACCCATATCTCATAGCCGGAGTCATTACACTCTAATTACATTCAACCAGGCGGCTCCGTATGTATGCAAAATCACATCCGCTGCATGTTTCCGAAACAAACACTCTCTGTGACTGTGAGCGCCCTCCTCTCCTCCGCTCCACTTTCAAACGCTCCTACTAGTTTAACTGCTAATTGCTCTGTTCTCTCGCTTTCTGTCGCACTTGGTTCAAGTCAAACATTGGCTCCCTGCCGCCTTTACCATAAAGGGCAGAAAGAGGAGAGGACTGTGTGTGTGTGCGTGCGTGCGTGCGTGCGTGCGCGGGGTAAAGTGAGTGTGTACGAGTGTGCGAGCAGGAGTGTGTTCGGTTGGGAGGGGAGTTGTGTAAAGCTTGCTGGCCCACGGGAGATGAGCTCCATAATGGTCACCATGGCAACAGGCTTTCAAGATGGAACCCTTCGAGTACCCCTCGAGTGCCACAGCTCCCGGAGCACAGAGCAGCCTGTGTGTGCGTGTCTGTGTGTGTGTGTGTGTGTGTGTGTGTGTGTGTGTACACACAGGCGTTAGTCGAGGCCAGCTACTTAAAAATTGAAACATCAAGCGTCAGTGGAGAAATCTGACAAGATCGAAGCTGACGTCCTTTACGGCCACCGGGGTCGCATCTGTACGCGTGTTTGTGCTCATGTGTACATACCCGTGAAACAGGCTTTTGGTTGAACTGGCGTGTTGTGATACCAAACCAACTTTGAGAGCAGATGTAAGAGA
This sequence comes from Mugil cephalus, assembly GCF_022458985.1. Lineage (NCBI taxonomy): Eukaryota > Metazoa > Chordata > Actinopteri > Mugiliformes > Mugilidae > Mugil > Mugil cephalus. The sequence continues at coordinate 18,995,519 of NC_061776.1, read as the reverse complement.
AATATTAAAGTGAGGAGCTTCTAAAAGCTGAAGAGCAGCAGGATAACCCGTTTGACTTTATTAACTCAAAGTGCGTTTGTGTCGCCAACAATTTCCCTTGTTGATAAGTGGAAGTAATATGTGTGGGATTTCTTTATTTATTTATTTATTTTATTGCGTGCAATATGAGGTTTTGTTAAATCCAGCAGAGACCAGAGCAAAGTGTGTGTGTAGGATAAAGATGTCAGCATCAGGGTCCAGCCCCCAGCTGGGATCCTCTAATCCCTAATCGCAGTTCATAACAACCTTTAAAACCATAATATTCACCATTACTACTAATCCTGCTAAACACACAAGCACACACGCCCACACTGAGACACACACGCGCAATATTCCCGAGCAAGCCTTTTAGCAAGTATGTTACATTCGCTCTTTCTTCCTCCCTACTTACTTTCTTCCAAGATAAGAAACATCATTAGAAAGAAGGAATGCGCATCATTTAGAGCGAGCGACTTCTGGTCAAGTTGGAGCGTGTATAGAGAAATAAACCATGGACATACCACAGACTTGTATCGACGGTTATGCTAATGAGCATGTTTGTTTACCAGCGTGCCGATATTCGGTGCAATAACAAATCAACTTTAATGACCGAGTCCAGTATTTGTAGACTTCATGCTTGGCCACGCGCAGCCAATTTGACATAACTTCTGACTTAAGAAGAAAATCTGAAATTTAATTCAATTTCAAAAAAAAAAGAATTCCGACCTGATAAAAATTTGGACCGAGTTTTCTTGGCCTGCCGTCGAGGATAAAAATCCACCCAAGAGCAGGTGTGAGAGCGGTAAATACATTCCTATTGGAATGCCGGTCTGGGTCAGATACCGTGGTGTGTGTGTGGGCATTCGAGGGATTTGGCTGAAAGAAAAACACTTCATATTTAATCACTGACTGTGTTTTAATAAGGTTAATACTGTCTAATACGTCTACTTTATTGACACAGATTTGGAGGTGGTGTCTTAAAACTGGGATGTCTTATATCGAGGACATCTTGTATAGCAATAATTACTTTTAAGTGAATGCTCAGAAGCCACAGACCCCCACGATACCTGACACCTCAGGACAAATCCTTATTTTGTTTACCGCGTTTTATGAACTGCTTGGACTCGTACCCCCACACACGGACCAGGCCAGATATGAAATAGGTTGTGATGTCCGGTACATGAAGCACATGAGTACACTCTGACTGCTTCCTGATCTACTCTCCGTCCTCTGGACACCAGCCAATTACTGGGAGCGGCCAAGGGGAACCACGGGATGAAGCTTTCCCTCTTCCTAATTCTCTCCATATCTGTCTTTCCTCTGTTTCTGTTTTCCCTCGCTCTCTGTTTTCCCTCCTGTCAGTCCGTCTCTGTTTTTCTGTCTCTGTCCTCTGCGTCTTTTTTTTGCTTCCTCTTCTTTTGCTGCTTTTCTCACCATCTCTACTTTGTGTGTGTGTGTGTGTGTGTGTGTGTGTCTGTCTGTCTGCCTTGGTGTGTGTCTTTATTTCCCAGTGGGCTGTCTGTCATACTTTGACCCTGACCTTCTCTAGAGCTCCTGCACAAATATTTACTCTCTCGCTGACAGGCACACACATATACACAAACCACTCAAAAAAAAAGAAAGAAAGAAAGAAAGAAAAAAGAAGTCATGGGGAGAGGGGGGAGCGGACTCAATTTCAGCGCAATTAAAGCAAACACACATCTACAGACGCACATTCTGTGGTAGTGGTAACCCAAGCCGGTGGCTCCCTAATTTTGAGTCGGGGTGATTATCTCGCAGTCTAAAAACAGATTAAATAGACACCAGGTGCATGCGTGTGTTTCTGCTTCAAAGAGGTCATGGACGAGGGACGGACAGGGAGAAAAAGAGGGAGAGAAGAAGAAGAAGAGGGAGAGAGCATGACAGGCCCATAGAAGTCTGTTGGGAGTTTGGTTCACAGACCTGAATAACTTATCCTTCAGTCTGTTTTGCCATCAATATAAAAGGCCAGAAGAATGAAAAGATCTCCTTTTGAACACAGCCAAGCAGAGCGACGCACACGCACACACACATTTAAACCTCTGCTATTACCACATGCTTATTTTTGTCTCATCGGCACACGTACTTCCAAAACCACAGACCCATAACGCCATCATAAACACACACAGCCCTCTCAGACACACACACCACGGCAGTAAACGTGCCCACATCAGCCGGCCCCGTGACCAGCGGAGTGTGTGTGTGTGTGTGTAGGAGGAGCAGTGCACCTCCTTTCTTCACCCGCGTTATTTTCAGTTCATCACTCTCAATAATTCATTCTCTCAGGCAGAGGAGGAAAGGAAAGGAGAGCCCCGTGCCTTTCCCTCTTTGTCACACGCTCGTTCTTCCTCCGTCTTGCCCGATGTACCTGTCAAGTGAGGGGCCGTGTTGTTGCCGTCCTTAATCTGTGGGTGGCTGACTTTTGGCTAACTCGCGGTTAAAAAACCAACCCAAGTGGCTGCCCTTGTTTTTTTTTGTTCTCACCGAAGGTAGAGGATGACAGAGGTGACGTTTGTCATTTGCATTTATTAAAAATAAATAAAAAAAGGTAAAGCAGCAGCAACTGCTAAGAAGAACGACACTTAAGACTGCAGCCTCGCTCGAGGTCACGCCAAAGAATCCAATGAGTGGCTTTGTGTGTACACATTCCGCAGTGCACAGCTTTGTGAATGAATCCATATTTTTGCTCCCGCGCACTTCAAGTGGAATCGTCCACATGACACGTACAGGGCTGTATTTTTATGTTTTCATATATGAATGAGTCTATAAACAATAACAATTCCTTTGACGCACCTCCTTGAGCTCCAGGCACCCATTCAGACTGCAGGAAGTCGAGGGTATGACACACAAAAGAGCACCCACTTGGGATAATTGCTCCTGCGTGTTCCTTTTGGTGCTCTCTAAAATAAAACCCTGCAAAACTCGGTCCTGCGGAAGCTTTTCACATGACTATCAACAAAACAATTAGATCTACGGGCAGACCTGCTTACGAAACAGACTCGAAAGGAAGTGACACTCATAGACCTCAATGATGCACTTTTAGCGCAGCAATGCAGCTGGCTGGCAGGCAACCATGAAGAGGGGAGGGACGATGATTTACGCTGCTATTTCTGGCCTCGTTTCTTTTCAGCTTTACTTAAAATGACTAAAACTCTGGCTGTATATTTGAACTGTGTTTAACAAGAATAATGTTCCTAGAACTTTTACCATTTACATGGAACATGTAGTGGCCGCTCCTAGTCCACATAACTGTGTTTTAACTTATTTTACCAACAACCACAATTCAAAGGCAATATAAGAGCAGATAAAGAGTCAGCACGGTGCCACCAGCGGTCACGATAAAACCTCCACGTTGCTCCTCTGTCCCCTCGGTTATCGACACAGAACAACTATTTCTTTCTATACAAGACAAAACTCCTGTTAATTTGCAACAAGCGCAGTGTTGCTCTCTTAAGCCAAGCATGCAGACACGAATGTCAAATCCAGCAATTAAATCGCAACAAATTCAACAGTATTTGCCAAAATTTCAAAGTGTAACATCTGACTGTAACTCAAGAAATCATACAGTCTCAACAAATCAGCCTTCCACTGATAAACGGCGCTTACACTCTTATTCACCAATAATGGGGCAGAACAGTCCATGAGTAGAATGGTCTTCCTCTAATGTAAAGGTATTGAACAGGGGGTCCGCCGAGGTACTGAAGGATGGTCACAAAATCTATGGTTGATTGACATTTTTCACGTATTTTTTTTAAAATACACATTAACATGAATCCAAGGTATTTTAGTTAAGGGATAAGGGATTTGCATTGAATGCAAAATGATAATAATAATGTGTATTTATAAGTAGCACTAAGCTAAGTTTAAAATAGAACACATATAGTGGGTAGGGGGTCCATACTTAGTCTCTCCATCAGTTTGGGGTCCTTGGCCTGAAGAACGTTGAAGCCCCCTGCTCTAACGCCCTGACCATGCTCAGAAAACAATGACTCTGTGATTAATGAATGTTGACCATCAAAGGTACAGATGCCGTCTGAAAGTGTCACTCACGCAGAATGTAAAAGAAATGTGCTTCTTGTCTGCGTGTCACATTTAAACAAATTAGGAGACTTGACTTTATGAATTAGTGTCAATTAGATGTGCAGATGATGAACAGAGTCCTAATCACTGTCCATGATGATAACCAGGCAGCATCAGCAGCTTCAACTCCAGCTGCTTTAGCTCGAAATCACATAACATTGCTAAGTTTATGCGAAGCACACGCACCACTCCATGCTCCAATGCGTGAAATGAACAAATTTCAGATTAAAAACTGACGCCCACGTCCTCTTTCCCAAGGAAAAACAATCACAGACCTAACCCCGCGTTGTCCGTGCTACCAGCTGTACATGTGCAGGAGGAAGGATGTTAATAAAGCAATTTGCAACCATCTTTGTTAGCCTCAATGGACCTCCATGTGTAGTGTTAGTGTGGACAGGGAATCTGAAAACTGTTAAAATGATTGTCCATGTGGTGATTTATTTATTTTTTTTGTATGGGGGCGGATGTAGTCTAAGTTCCTGTTGTTCTCAGAGCAGCAGCATGCACCTGTCCACTGCACAGAAAGAAAACAAATCATCACCGGCAAACACATTTAGCTACCTACGTAAGGTGTTATTCATAGGTTTTATACTCACAGGCACTGTTTAAATTGCCAGTCTACACCTTTAATACTACAGCAGCTGATTTAAACAACAGTATTTCAAACTGAAATCAAATCTGTCATATCTCGCATCCGGCTCTGAGTAACTCTGTCCTTTGTTGTGGCCGATACTGGCGCTGAAAAGTCTGTTTGAACTCTGTGAACAGTTTCTTTTGGCTGTGGAACAATAGCACAGCTGTAATTTGTACAAAAGCAGCAACAATAGACTTGGACCACGGCTACATCTGTGCGTTGCGGCTGAGCATTGACTCCCGTGCAGCACTGGTCCAATCAACCTGACGCGCTGGTCGTACATCTGGAAGCCATCCATAAACTAGAAAGGGAGTGAGGGCGGGCATAAGGGGAAGGGGTCAATGGCTGCCTTCCTGTTCCCGTGTTTCCTGTTCTACAGACCCGCTGGCCGTCTGCATGTCTCCTCCGCTCGCACACAGGCACCTTTCTGGAAACTCTTAAGATTCTGAATGACGAAAACTCGAGGCTGATTCAACAAATGTGAAAATTATTAACTTTCCCATGAGTGCACATATGTTTATCCCTAACTGGAACTCAACAGCATATGGAACGCAGCCAATTAGCATGAACTGTACCCAAAGGAGACACATTCTCCCCTCTATTCTCTCTCACTGCTCCGGTCCGTGGGGAATAGTGCTATATAAGGAGGAGTTGAAACATGCATTAACAGAGTCTCAGTCCTTGGCCTGCTTTTCCCTGTTTTCTCCCAGGGTTTGCTCACACAGCTCAACCCACTGCACCAGACTCAGCTGAGCCACACAAGGTCCTCCAAAGCCACCTTTAAGTCCTCGGGTTTTGTTGTGGCTAACACTTTAGCGGCGCAAACACCACCTCTGTACTAAGGGGGCTTTCGGCGACTCGGCTCGTGTGTGGACAGTGATCGGCCACGGAGAGAGAGGAGCTGAGCTCAGAGACTCTGTGTGAATCGACATTATCTGGGTCAGTGCTGTGTGGGTATGCAGACGGGAGCGCGGAGGATCTAGCGAGAGCCTAAGCCTTTGTGATTTCGCGTCATTTATTCAAACACAAAAGAGAGAAGATGAGCAAGAGGGAGGGGGTGGGGGGGTAGGGATGGAGTTTAGGCGAGACACGTGAGATAAAGGGGAACATGGGAGAAAGGGATGAAAAAGGTGGCTGTCGTTAGCCAAATAAATGAAAAGTGAAGCCAGACAAGCAGAGCAGTAGAAATACACGCACTGGAAGAGGCAGGTAGAAGAGCAGATGACTGGCCTTTACGTGGCCCATATATCCGTTTGTCCTTTAAGAACATCTGGCTTGTAATAACAGCCTGCTGCCTGACACTTCAACGGCTTAATGCCCTAATGCCTGCAGCGGTGTACACACACACACACACACACACGCACTTACATACACCGTATACACACAAAAATCTCTGTCCTGGCTGTCTAAATCCTTCTGTTAGCCACCCACTAGCTTCCTACTCACACCTTCGTACTCTCAAGCTCCCCGAGCTGCCACCAAGAGAAGACCGAAGAAACGCGAGGACCGTGTGCATGCGTGTGTGTGCGAGGCTAAAAGAGAGAGAACATGCTCCATGAGGGAGCCCTTGACCTTCAAAAGTCTGTATCTGATCAACATAAAAATGCTCAGTTTACCCGCGTCAACTGTCCACGTCGCACACTTCTGCTGTTGAGGAGAGGCAATAAAGAAAGGCAGGTTCCCTACTGAGAGTTCGGCGCATGCACACACACACACACACATCCCCGCACACAAGCTCAATCTCTTTCACAGGTGAGGACATTAGCCTTTCCCTCGTCTGTTCCCCACTCAGACCTCTCATTATGAAAGGAGACTGCAATCCTCTTATGTGACATAAAGTGTAAAATTCTATTGTGTGTAAGTTTTTGTACGGGTGTGCACGTGCGCGACCAGTCATTCCTTCCCTGAATGCTTCCCAGAGCGTTTCTTTATGTAGCCCTCGCAGCACGTGTATCATGTAACATGTATTTTTCTGTACAGAAGTTTTCCTGCCGAGAACAAAGGCTTTTACTGTAATTCCTAGCCCGCTGCGCGCCGGTCAGAGCCAGACCTGATTGACTGAACGGCTGAGCAGGAGGCCTTTGATTGCTGCTCACGATGCGCTGTTTGACCAGCTTTTTTGTACATCCCTGTGCCTTAGGGGGACACATTTTTACATCTGAGCACTTTGATGGCTAACAAATACTTGATTTTCTCCGTATAAGCTCAACAGTAGCTGACCAGGCAGCCTGGCATCAGATGAGACAGGTTAGCCTCATGAGCACCTGTAACACTGTGGCACGTTTGTCTCACAGACAGTGTTGCCACAGTTACCTTGAAAAAGTAATCGGATTACTACAGCAGCTGCCAACCCCCCCGTCGTCGCATGCGTGACATAAATCCCAGAGACGCAAGAAGAAAGGAAAAATATAATAATCTGTAACGCACAGTAACTCGGATAAGCAGCTTGATTACTGGTTTGGAAGTAGTAACACATTAAATCACTTGTTAGTGGGAAAAAGTTGTCAGATTAGAGTAACGCCTTACAAGATGTAACACTATGAGTTTATTTTAGAGGTGCGTGTAGGTGGATTTCATTAGCTTTGAATAGTTTCTCGTCCTTACGCTTAAAGCCATCTGTGGGCAGACTGCTGGCACAACACGAAGCCATTCTTTCGTAACTCATGAAGAAATTCGACAAAACACGATTTTGAAAATGTTGATCTGTCACTTCAAGAAACAGACATGGATTTGATTATTTTTTTTTTTTATCTTTGTGTCTCGTCTCGGGAAGCAACAGATAACAACAAATAAATGCCTTCTGCAAACCTGTAGCAGCCTGGAAAAAAAAAAAAAAAAAAAAAAAGTTGCAACCTACTGTGTCTGCATCACAGTGTTCCAAATGAACACACAGCTGATCAGACAATTCGCGCATGCAGTGATTCACACTTTGGTTTTTCGTCCAATTTGGGAAGTGAAAAGAACAGCGGGCGAGCCGAGAGGTGTCAGTATTTGCTTTGAGGAGTTCTTCTTGTTATACTGAGTTCTTGCAGAGAAATTAATAAGAAAGGAAGGAGGGGACCATCGGACGGGTATATCCAGCAGGTAGACAGACACAGACAGACAGACAGACGGACGTGTCATCCTGACCCATATTACTTCTGCCCACTCAGAAAGAGAGAGACAGGAGATGAGAGCAAAGCAACTTGTGTCGAGGTGACAGGTGTCTGTCCTTCTTCACTCCGTCTCCTCCATCTCTCAGGCATCTGAGGCAGTAATTGGTGCTGTCAGACACACACAGAAGGACAGAACACACAAACACACGCCCAGTCACAGCTACACGCGCACGCACGCACACGCGCACACTCCTGCCCTTCAGCGTATGCCCCTAGGGCTTAAAGCAGGAGAGGTTTGAGAGGAGTATTCACTACATCCCCTACCAGCTGTGAGAGACAGAGACAGCAGGAGAGGGCAAGGGAGCACAAGGTGGAAACGGAGGGATGGGGAGGTTGGGGGGGGACGGTGGCAGACAGAAACAGAGAGGGCAAACGGCAACGGAATGCACAAAAGACGGAGAATAAAAGGGGCGAGCGGGGGAGGGAGGCGGGGGCCGCACAGACACCGACCGGCCTCCGCCAGGGGTGGAGAGAGACGGCGAGGAGCGACATGGGTGTGCAAATGTGACAAAGGCAGGACGAGAGAGGGCGTGTGTTTGAATAAGTGTGTGTGTGTGTGAGAGAGAGAGATTATGTAACTCCAAAGGTGGCAAAAGGGATGAGTGTGATTCCATCTGACTGAGCAGAGAAGTCATGGCCAGCAGGGCGACAGCGTGTGTGGTGCACAAATAAGCAGTAGTAGTAATATTAAACAATTAATTTCAGTATTATTCTTAATAACAAGTGCAGTCAGACAGTTGCCATTAATTATACCAAACCACTGACTGATCCTGTGTGTTGTAATGTAGATGTTTATTTTGACTGAACCTCACATTCACCGTTCTGCTGCGACAAATACGAGCCAAGCGTTTCTCAGTCCGCCTCCTGTTTGACTCATGTACCGTACCGCTCCCACCGTTTACTAATTGTCCTTTGTGGAAGCGATGAAAAACGCAATCAAATTTTGTAGTTATTTTTTAATCAGTTACCTCGTGTTCCCTTGGTATTCATCTAATTATTTCTATCCAATTAGACATTTAGTTTTTTATCAGTGGACTCAACTTTCCAGGCAAATTTTATAAAAAATAAAAAAAATTGGTTCTTTGTTTCAAAACACAAATAAAATACTTTCTACCTCTGATGTCTGCTGTCAGGACAGAGTGTGGTACCACATCACACTGTCGACCTCCAGGAAAAGCTCCAGGTGTTGTTTTGTTTTGTTTTTTAGATTTTTGTCTGGGGATGACACTGGGTTGGGCTCCATTTGCCGACTAGTGAGGCCAGAAAGTGTGGCAGTTAATCAGCTTTGGCCTCTTAGTAGGATTTCCATGCAAAAAAAAAAAAAGACGCCTTGCAATGTATCATTTTCACATTGATTATGGTATGACATAATTGTCAAGATGACTGATAGTTTCCGTCTCAGCCGAGCGGTTTGTTTGTGTTTATGTTACTCATAATTAAGACCACATTTCCCCCTGAATCCCATCGTATCCTGCTCCACAGCCAGTCTGCTAATACTTGCGCTCTGTTTATGCTGGGAGAAAAGTCGGTCCGTGTAAGCACCTTCCCTTCTTGTCATAAAGTAATTCACCGCGCTGAATGCAATGCATGGTCCACCATTAACAACATTGCGGCAAACACGTTTAAACAAACTTTGCGTCGGCCTTTAGGGTGAGAGGCGGCGGGGTGGAGAAGAGAAGGATGGTCTATAAATGTTTGATGAGTTCAGACGGAGGAAATAAGGGCTGCTTTGAGGCAGAGGGAAAGATGGTGAGGTGAAAAAGGGAGAAGATACCAGAGGAGATAGGTGAGGAGCAAAATGGGTGGCTGGTGAAGTGCGGGAGGTGGAGAGCAGTCCCATTATAGAAGCAGGCACCAGAGCAAGGTTAGAAAATAGCAGAGGGGAGGGGAAAGAGGCAGAGATTGTGGGAAAAAAAGGCTGTAATTGGAGGTGTCTGGTGTTTGTCTAACACAGAGAGGCTAGTAATGATTCCATTAGCGCTTCACACCGAGAAAGAGAGAGACGGGGAAACGAAGAGAAAGAAAAAGAGACAGAGAGAATGGGAAAAGGGAGACAAAGAGGAGGAGGCTAAAGAGGCCAAGCGACGATGGGGAGACTCACACAGAACAGTAAAAGACAAGAATGAGCATCGGAGCAGCTAAAAGAAGAAAACTCTGAAAAAATTCCAGGCGTCCATTTAAAAGGCTTGCTCACCTGCACGATGAAGATAATTACAAATGCCCCTCAGGTCTTTTCTGTAGCCCACCCCCACCCCCACGTCGCCCCTTCATCTCTTTGTGTGACCGAAAATGATTTAAATGCATTAGCGGAGTATGTTTTCCCTATGGAAGACCTCCACACTGCGTCGGGACGGGAACCTTTTGTTTGGAGCTGATGCCGCGCACTGAGAGGACGCTTTAAAAGCCTGGCCCTTGTTCTCGCAGGGACACATTAGAGCGCAGCGCACTGGGTCGCCGCACTTCTCCGCGGCCTCGCGTGTCTGTTATGAATCTGCTTGTTCAGGACGAGGCTGATTACGGATGCTGGCGCATTAGTTCGCTAAGTGGATTTCGACAATGGGCGCAAGCGATATCAGAACGGTGGCGCGTGTGGGCAAAACGGAACAGACACCAGAGTTATGTTAGACAAAGGGAAGCCTGTCTGAATTTGGCGTTGTTTCAAAGGAAGGAAACCAGCGATGTTTGGCTGATGTACGTGGGACAGCAAATTCAATTTCATTGCTATGCAAATCCTTCCCAAGATCCCATTTTTGCTAATGCTGAGTAGGTGGCACAGACATCCCTGCAGCGCAGGGAGCTTAAATTCACCTGAAAGGAGTTAGAATCTATTGAAAAAATGTTTGATTGTTTCCCGAATAACTGCTCCACCAGAAAATGTGCCTTCAAACAAGCTGAAACTCAAAACTTTCCCTCCTGCGTTGAAGAAACGCCTCTTTTGCTTTCATGTCCGCGCTACATCTGTAGTGGTCGTAACTCGCCAGGCAAGGGGCGCATATAACGTCTGACCTCTGACCTCGGCCTGCCAATAAGACCGTTACCTCTGTACACGACTCCGGAGCACACATGCGTGCACCCACGCATTCTGTAATTGAGTTAACGCTAGCTTGTTAAAACGCTCCTACATCGTTCCGTTTATTCTCTCTGGAGTGATAAGGCCGCAGACTGATGAGGTCACGGAGATCACCGAGGTCGACCGCTCTGCTACGTCAGGCCGACATTAAATTAAGTTTTAATACGTGGGCCGACGCGGCGATGGCAGGCGAACGATCACCTGTCAAATAAGCACCGCTTGTCAATTTACAATACAGACATGTAGCTCAGCTGTCCGTGTTCCGTGATTGAGATGCAGCCAGAGTTCTGCCACAATCTGTGCACATTACCAGCCTGCAAAACTGCGGAGTACAGCTTGTTCTTATTCACTTGTCTCTAAGGCCCGGCTGCCAAGTTTTCCGGGCGCCTCGGCTGCCGCTTCTCCAAAACAACTGAAATTGCATTATGTGCGCCGATTTCAAGTCTGCGCTGATGAATATCTATGATTCCATTTTCTTTTCCGGAAGAAGTGAGCCTGTAGGGGCAGGTGACAGCGTGAGCCTAACACAGCCCGCTCAGTCAAATACATGCATGCACAGTATGCGCACACACACACACGTGTAAGACACACACGCACTGCACACACCATCTGGGGAGTTTTACAACTCAATAATCTGCCTCCTAAGGCATACCTATTCCTCTGCTCCTGCAACACAGCGCACATCAATGAGCACCTTCTCACACACACTCGTACGGCTCTCCTCTACACAGTAAGGAAAGTGAGATATCCACCCCTCCCCCTTTGCAGTGTCGGGAGTGATGACACCTACTTACACACAGACAAACACAAAAAGTGCATACATAACCTAAATATGTTATCTGGAGCCTCGTAATATTCACTGAGATGCTACACACGTGTATTTTTCACTCTACAACGTACATCACGAGCATCTTTGTTAGGTGTTTGCGGTTTGACAAGTGATATCCTTCTCACTTCAGAGCACCAGCTCCCACGAAACCTGTACACACGGTGCAAGTTGCATCCTTTGCTCAGCTACAATAACGAGACAGCACCACGCGCAATTCTCTATTTTGCCGTCTCCGTTTGTCCTTCTCCGTTCCGCGCACATGCCTCGGGAACCCCCCGCCCCACTCACGTTGGCAGATGTCCTTGTTCTCCTCGAAGCCCGGTTTGCACACACACCTCCCGATGGGAACCAGCCAGCCTCCGTCCGCGCTGCAGTACATCTTGGGCGCCTCGAACTCCACAGAGGCATTCACGCACGCGCCGTGGACCTCAACCAGCGCCGTGTCCCCGCCCGTTATCGTGTCGGGGAACTGGGCCAAGTTGAGCACAGTGAGCGGGCACTTCTTGTAGAAGACCCTGACCGAGACCAGAGCGATGCAGGCCCCCAGGTCCTGGAAGGCCAGGTAGAAGCCCTTTTTGCTCAGGTTGCTGATGTCCCTCACCTCCGTGTTCAGCTTCATGACGCGGTCGCCGACGTCGACCTGTGGCGAAAACGCAGTGTATTGGCAGTGTGAGAATTTAATCGGAGCGACCAGAAAGCGACTGCACTTTCAAGACAAAAATAACCTCGTTTGGGGGAAGGAAATGGGAAGATAGCTACGTTTAATTACAACCCCCAGTCAATCCAGATTTAATTCAGCTGGTGGGAAATGGTGAATATATAATTTTGAAATGCCACCCTCCCATTTCCCATCTTCGTCATAAGGTCACAGAATACAAAAATGTTCTGTTTAACGTTTAGTGGTAAAATCTGTGTGAAATCATTACCATTTTTCCTTTAAAATGGGACAGTGAAGCTAATCAATTTATCAATACTCTTTGCGTATGTATACATGCTTATGCTTTCTATGTGTGTGTCGTGCGTACCCATACCTGTGTGAAGCTCTCGTCTGCGGCGATAGTGTCGATCTTGACGTACTGGCTTTCCTTGATGAACCACACGTTGGCATTGTTGGACTCGTAGTAGTACATGTTGAATGTCTGCGAGGCAAAGCGGGCCCATCCGTTATCAGACAAAACAGAACAATGCACATTTAACTGACACAGATAAAAATCAAAGTGAGAGGGTCTGTCCAGTGTGCAATTTTAACGAGGCCTCCGCAGCACTCTCCTCAAACCTCGGCCAGTCTGTCTGGACGGCAAGTCAGCAACACTGTCTGCAGTTTTAACAAAAATGCCGCTCCACACTGTGTCACAATAACTCCACTGCTCAATCATTCTGAAGATAGAATGAGAGCAGAAAGGGTTCTGAGGTGCAGTGTTACCAGAAACAGGAATTTATCTATCAAAGTGTGCTTTCGTTTGCGTGTTGAGTATCTGTAATTGACATATAAAATGACAAAACTGATAATGAAAACGACCTTTTCCTGCTCTGCAGGGTAATGTGATATAATGTTCAAAACAAGCACGCATTTCATACGAGCTGTAATTACATTACAAACAACACCTACCACGTTTTGACAGACAAAACACTGCGGGGGCAACAATTGTTCCAATCACATTAAATGCTACATTTAATGTTTAAAGTGGCTTCGTGCACTTAACAACACAACAAATGAACTTATCTTTATACTCTAAAGTTGCTTATGTGCCCCGTGGGATGAATATCCATCTGTAAACGTCCTACTTAATGTTACAATTAATTTAGCACTTTTATTACAAATAAACCGCGCATTAGAGGAGTGCTATGATTACATTATACTTAACTCACTTTTATCCAAAAGGACAAGAGCAGTTTCTCTGTTGTAAAACTCACACTCAGAATCTAACTTGCTCCTGTGTTATTGATCCCCCCCTCCAAAATAAATGTGCTTTTAAATTGCTTTACTCCGAATGTCTGCAACGGAGCAGCCACCGAGGAGCTGGGCAGAATTTGCTCCCCACGACTGAACAGCCGAGCTCACAAATGCAACGGGTCAACACGCATCCGTTGCAAAGACATCTGTTCTCCATCCACTAAGGCACCATGTCGCTTGTGTGTGGGAAAACCCTGCTTGTGTGTAACCATCTGGGTCCTGTGCAGGCTGATGCAGACCTCTTTGCAGGTACCGGGGACCCCGGGCAGGCTGTTGCAGTCTCTCAGGGTGAACTTGATCTCGATGTAGACGCGCTGCGCTCCTTCCCGGCTGATGTGGCGCGTCCTCAGCCAGTTGTTTTGGTTGGCCTCCATGACGTTGCACACCTGGTAGGTCCTCATCGGCGTGTTCCGCTCATCCATCACACTGATCTCCTCCCACTGAGCGTGAAAAACAGGAGGTGGAGAGAGCAAATTTACTGTGATATCTTGGTTTTCTAGTCTCAAACCTGAAGTTAGTGAGGCTGACCTGTATGGATGGATGGATGGATAGATATACTGGAAAGTGTGACAAAGGAAGTAGTGGGAAGGGAAGTTATGTGGACGACTGAGGAGGGGAGAAAGAAAGGAAAAGAGAAGAGTTGACACCTGCCGAGAAGCAGATGAAACCTCTCGACTAAAACACACATTCCACACAAAGAGCAAGTGAACGTGAAGCCAAGGTAGAGTGACATTCAGCCGCACAGGGCCGGCTCCACCACCGCACCGCTCGGCCGTAAGATCATCTTATTTCATCGCTCGTCAGCGGACAAAGAAGCTCTCAGTTCAAAGTTTGCTTCTGGGGAAACTGGGCCCAAGTTCAATGGGCTGTGGTTTACTGCCAACCTGCTCTAAGCCTGCATGTTCTGTCTTCATGTCTGGGGGAATATGAGTGATGATCTGTGTCAGGATGACTGAAGGACCGTCTTTGTCTGCGCCGCACATGTTCGCGGCGTGAGCGTGTTTTTCTAGAGCGAACGCGTGATTTAGTTCTTAAGAGGTGGAAGTGTGCGTATGAGAGAGACAGAGATGGGGGGGGGGGGGGGGGGGGGGGGGGATGGAGAAAAAGCGAGAGACGGAGAAGGTAGGACAGAGCTACTTTGTCTCCCGTCATCTGCTACCATCTGTTTCCACTTCTGAGTAAGGCAGTAATTGAGAACACTTCTCGCATGAGCAGGAAAACATTTCTATCTGCACACACAGGCAGGCGCGCACCGCTAACACACACACACACACATACACGCAGACGCTCACAAAGAGAAAGAGCATTTCTATTCCTTAAAGAAAAGTAAAATAATAATAAGGCAGTGTGGGTTTCCATGTCTCAAGATATCCGATCCATTCACGGGGAAACTAACTGGATTTTCTTAGACGTACACACATCAAAACCCCCGCGCGCACAAACCCACACACACACACACACACAAACTGGATGAGTTGTAGTTTGTGGTGAGGGATGAGAAGACCACCATCTTTGTTCTGAGCCCCTGTCATCATCTTAAGACCGAAGCTTTAAGCTCCACAGTGATGAGCATATATCACCTTACAGTCGCCCGATCATGTAAACACAACAGATGATACATATGCATGGTGTGAACACAAGAAAGACAGAAAGAAAGAATGAAAGACAGACAGAAAGAACAGACCGGTAGAAGCCAAAGAAAACGGCGAGAAATGCAAAGAGAAACTCTCAGACAAGTGGACTCCGAGCTAAGGTTGAATTCTTGAGGTTAATTTGATGTGACGGCCCAACAACCCGGCAAAAACTCGATGCGTTTCACCTCTGAGTCCTGAGCACTAAAACAGATCCGCATAAAAACACACATTCTCACAGAGGCTCGCGCACGCTCGCCAGCTCCCTCGCACACTCAGATGCTTTTAATCTCCGCTGTGTATGAGTTGGCGCTCGGACAAAACTAGCTTTCTTGATCCCGGCCCAACGCTCCACCAGCAGAGGAACAGAGAGGGTGACGCAGAAACAAGCGGAGGAGCAGGAGAAGGGCCGGCGATTGTTTAAGCCGCCGCAGTCAGCTGACACAAATGTCCCTGACAGACAGTTTAGAGTTTAAAGGACGTAAGCGCCGGAGTCTGGCTCAACAATGCACGCGCCGGGCGACCATGGGTCATTGTGATCGGCTGCGCTTGATTCAATTAAAAGAACAAAAACGCAAGAGAGAGGGAGAAAAGACGAGAGAGGGGAATGAATGTTGGTAAATTACAGGCGCGCCTGGCAGCTAAATAGACCCATCTGTGCGGAGCCGAGACCAGTCGGACATCACAGGACGGTCACACACACCCACTCACGCAAACACACAAAGCTGCATCCCCAGGGAGTGGTGATTAAAGCGTTTATGGGAATAGTCATTGAGGGATAAAGAGGGCTTTATGATGTCTTTGTTTATTTCTTTGTAGGCAGAGTTTGGAGTGGCTGGATTACTCCCACTTCCTGGTGAGTGACTTGTTTCCCTCGCCGGCGAGTCTGTTCTTTGTCGTGTTGTGGAGCACAGGTGTGTTTAAGGATGGGAAAACAACCTGTTTGCCGCCGTGTTTACTAATGATACGGCGGCCCGCTGGAGAGAAAATCTACTAAAAATACAACTCGGGAAAATGTTTGGATAGGCGGGAGAGTTTAAGCGCCCTCTCTCAACAGCCACGCGCGCACACAGAGCAGTAACTGTTGCTGTGTTGGTTCAGCCTGAACACTAATTAACATTCAGAACGAAACCCTCCTCCCCGAACCCTCAATCACCTCGGCCAATCAGCACAGAGCCCGCTTGATTGCTTTGAAGTGAAGCAGAGACGTCGGATTGGGGTTTAAGTTCAACCATTCACCAGCTTAACATAATATCCCTCCTTCTGCAATCATCTGATGGGTACACCTACGAGGACATAATTGGCAAACTCTGGAACAAGTTCTGGCTTACTGAAGAGAGGGGGGGGTGGGTGCAGAGAACGAGAAGGGAGGAAAAAAAACGAGATGGAAGATGAGAAAATATGGACGCATCGAAGGCTGGGAAGCCTTCAGTTGAGGGCCCGCGGGGCCTCCCATTTTCAAACATCATTAAAACGTATCTGTTTTGTGTCCCTCACGAGGAACTCCCCCGCATGGTGACAGAAGTGGGTCGCTCCGCTCAGTCTCAGGCACATCCGGCCCTGCATGGCTTGGATTAAGCGTGACCTGTGAGGGTTAAGTGTTGTTTTGGACTAATTCAGGTACACAGTGGGCTCATATTGGTGGGAATTGCTTCTTACTGAGAATAATCCCCAGGTCTAAAGATCAAGGGTCAACTAGATAATCCCCTTGATATGAAACATGAGATCTCATCCCAGCGTCGGCACCTTTCATCTGACGGTGTATCACTCTCCTGTCCATTTACATGGGATCCGCCATGCATTAATAATCCATTACCATATTCATTCTGAGACATATGTTTAATCATGTTAAACAAATAGAGCTTGTGCCAACAGGACTGGCAGCCTCTACACAGCCTCTGGCTCGTCTCTACACTGCCTTCACTAGGAACTGCCTGGATTATTAGAGGGCACATAGGAGATACATTTACATGAGGTTTATATCGTGATACAGAATGTACTGCCTGCGCAAGGATGGTATAAGTTACCTTCTATTTGAAAAGAGGGATTTAGCTTTCCAAAGCCAAACTGTATCCTGTAAGAATAATCCTCTAATGCTCATTTTCTTTTCAAAATGCAGGATGTGATACTTGGCTAGTGTGAAGATTTAAGCCGTGCTGGAAGGGTGGACGAGGTAAAAGCATCACAAAACAAAAGCTGCGACAAGTATACTGCGTTCCCCTGCACTTCCACAATAAAAAGCAAACGCGCCCGTTCGTCAGGTCACGGGAAATGCGCGTGATTAAAGCGGATTAAATCGTGCCCACATTACGGCAAAGAAAAACAGCCAGCGTGATGTTGACTCAGCACGGCTTCACAAACAAGGCATGGACGTACATGATTGATATTGCTTTTAAGATTTATCCCGAAGCTCATTTTGCTAGTAAACTTTTTATGTTTAAAGCGCAGAGGCTGGGGTGGAGAATAAGTGCTTTCAGTTGTCATAGTAATTATGTTAGGTTTTACAAATGAATACACAATGCTTGAACACACACACACACAGCAGTCTGTCCTTCTGTTCTGTCCGCCTTTGACCATTTATTTCTGTCACTTTCATTAACACTTGAAATGCTTTCTGTCTGTTCAGGGGAAACATGGTTTGCATTTTGTGTTGAAGTCATAGCTAGTTGTCCTAAACACAATTTTCCAGATTACTCAGCTGAAAAGAGCAAAATGTTGGTCTTTCATGCCACTGGACCGAATGAAAACATCAGTGAAGGCAAAGACTTTAACAGCTTTGACCAATTTAAGAATTTTCCCAGTCTGATAAGAATCCGATAAAGCTCACGGCCGTCCTTTAGTTTGAGACACTCCGGTCCCGATCTGAGTCGGCATTAGAAATGATCTATTTATAGGATTTACTTTGACAGGGGCAGAATGTGGAGGAAAAAAGTTTCTTCGTAATTTCTCTGCACATGCAGGAAGGAGCTCCTCTGTCTTGACAGTTCGTAGAAAAATATGTTCAGTGTGGGAGTTTATTTTATATATTGAACTTTGCAGCAGACATGTCTTTGAGGGCAAACCAACAACACATGTGCTTTTCTTTCCACCCAACCTGAACCACATTTTCAGGAAAAGTAACTTGTGTTCTTGAAATTAGATCGAACAGCAGACGGAACACATTTCACTCATCCATGAGGACCTCGGTGGGAAAAAAAAAAAAAAAAAAAAAGACTAAACAAAATACACGATATGACCACACAATCAGTGCATTTCAATTAAGTGAACTCGATACTCTTGATTGCTTGAGAAAACAACCTTGCTTCACTGTGCTCGCTTCAGCCGACTCTTTGCTGCGCGCAACCATGAAACCGTGTGTGGCATCCTGCGATTTAACACACTGATGCTGAATAGTGGAGTGGGGACAGGGAGGAAATAGAATTAATTCAGTGCCATTCAACGGCCCCTGCACTACAGTGACATACAGAACCCGCTCTGTTAGAATGCACGCTGTGGTTCATCCTCCCCCTTCGCTCTCACCCTCGTCCTACCCACACTTCTCTGTTGTCATTTTCTTATTCACGGTGGCTGCTCTCCAGACTCCCTTGGTCCCCATACCTGCAGAAGGCTAGTTACGCAACACCCCCCCCGACACACATGTACACGCGTGCACGCATGTATACGCCGTCTCCTTTTACATAAGAGTGTTTACTCCACCGACACGTCCCTTCACTCCAACCCCCCACCCCAACAAAAAAAAATCGCAACCCGTGATAAATGGAGTCTCCAGTGCCACGGCGTTTTCAGCACAGCAGAAATAATTTGTAAATTCCCCCTGCAGACTCCCGATTTAGCAAGCAGCGCTTTAAGAACCCAGTGCTCTCTAAAACACACACTCCACCGCTGCTGCTGCTGCTGCTGCTGCTGCCGCTAACTCCGAGTCCCTGCTTGTTCCTCCCAAAATAAAACATGTCAACACAATCTGGTAGTTGTGATCAGATTTATGCTTTCAGCGCCAGGTCCGACTTTAACAACTGTATTGTGCATTGTAGTGCAGATACTCACCCCGTCATTCGGGTAAGCCTCCCAGCCCAGGTCGGCCAAGGCGGACATGGAGTCCAGCAACGTGACTGCAACGACAACAGAGAGAAAGAACAAACATTTTAATACAAACTGAAAACGTTTGTGGAATGACAAATGTCCTTAAAGATAGGGCGATGTTTTCCACGTGCAGCGAGGCGCTTTCTGTCTAGAGTGTATCGCAGCTTGTATTATAAACCCTGCATTATAAACCCTCCGCATAAATGGACCTCCCGAGACGTTTTCATGTTTTATATGACGGTGTCTTTTGTTGTGTTTCAGTGCGCCAGCAGTGGAATCACAAGCAGTTGCAAACGTGTAATTTCCCCTTGAAGATTACTGTGGTTGTGCGGCGGTCGTTAGGGTTCAAGGAGACACAAAGTCGGTCAGACAAACAGCAGCAAGATACAGGAAGGAGACAATGTTTTACAGTTAGATTTAATGTTCAAGTGACACTACACACCGAAACTCTCCTTTGAGTGTGAGCCCCGAACACCACAGGCTTGTAAGCTAGAAGACTACGATGTCATATGGTTTTAAATTGTCAGGCGAATCCTATCTAAAATCGATTCTGAACACTTTGGAGAATTTCTTGGAGTGTCACTTGCAGATTGCAACAAAAGAGCGAATGCTCCTTGCAGCCCGATGCAAATCCCGCGCGTTGTTTCTTATCTCAGCGTGACAGCGTGAAAGCGGGTGGAGGTTGCGGGGAAAGGTGAGAATGAAAAGTGAGGAAGAGGAAGCGGCCGGGAGGCGTGATGAAAGCCCGCTCAGATCGTGGGAGCGCCGCTCCGCTCGCTGTGCGTCACCTGCGGGCGCGCGTCTAGGTGCGCTTGTTCGGGCTTGGCTCGCTCAGGTCCTAATCAAGCCTTCAACGCTGCTGACCATCAATATTTAATGAGTGTCCATCTGTGGAGGCTGCTGCTGCTCTCTTTCTTCTCCCTCTCATTCAGACACATTGTGTCTCTCCCAGGCCAGCCTTCCTTCCTCTGCTGAAACCTCTGAGCCTAAGCCTCCCGTCCACAGATGTGAGCTGCCGTCCTGACACCATTTAAAACTGACTGCATCACTTTAAAGCAGCACACCGTCATGTATGCACTCCAGTTTTTAGAAGGTAGCAGCGGTGACCTGGAAACACTATTTGTTGGTGGGGTAAAGTGTGCGCTCCTGAATGCAAATGAGACTAATCACTCAACTGGAGAGTGTCTGTTTACAAGTCCCTCTGTGCGTCCATAGCGCCGGTAGGTATGAGAAAAGAGCAAAATTGGTCCAACCTCCTCTTTTCCTATCTTTCCCTCTCTTTCTCTTCTCCTAGCGCTCCCGCTGTTCATCAGCCCTAACTGAATCCCAGCCGCTCTCGTCAGCTCAGCGCACTGTGACAGCAGGGAGGCATGTCATGCTGTATTAGTGTGTGCCTACGCATGTGCGCCGCGCGCGAGGATCTGAACGCGCGCGCTCGCACAAAGCAGTGTCAGAGCGAGGAAGCAGTGCACATGGTATAATGAAGCAGAGAGAGGCGCTGCACGGTGGAGCCGAGCCGGGAGAGAGCGGTAGATTAAAAGAGGGGGATGAGACGGAGACAGCGGAGGAGAGGTGCTGTGCAGCTAAAGGTCAGAGGAAGCCTCCAGCCCATGTGTGCATACAGAGAAACTAGAGACCGTTTAGGCTGCTTTCCTCAGTTCATGGGCTTTTGAGTGGCGTGCAGAAATGGGACATAATAGCATAATAATATATGATTTCAGGACCCAACGGAAAGGCACGCACACACACTCGCCGTCGGTACGGAGATAAAAGGTACCCATTAACAAGGAATTTAGCAAAATTGCCTGATTCAATTATAACGATCTCTGTGATTCACTTGTTTCGCGCAGAGTGTAACTGGGAACAGCCCCGAAAGTTTTAAAGGGTCACTTCACACATGTTAAAAAAAAAAAAAACATACACTTATTAGATGTATGGACTGTTTTAAAAGCTGAACGTCAGTGTCTGTGTGTCTCTCCAGATATAAAGGTCTGGTTAATCTCCGGATGGCACACAGGTCCCCGCTTTGATCATTTTAATTTCCACCGAAGAAACGGCCTCTGTTGATAATGCGTTCTGTTTTGTTTCACTCTAATAACATGAGTTTTCACTTCACTGTATGTGATTGAATTTGGCTGCTGGACTATCTCTTTTCATTCGGCCCGTTTTTTCTTGTTCTCTGGCTAGTTATTTATGCACAGCGTGGCCGCGTGTCTCAGTGTATTCCGGTCTTATCTCGAAAATCACCAAGAGCTACGGCTCTCCCTGTTATTTTCCTCCAGTCTCTCTCTATTTTTCCCTCTTTTCTCTGTATGAATTCTCGGCATGAAGGAGAATCCCACCGAGAAGACTGGTATAATCTCAGGCATTTGCAGCTCTCACTGTCTGCCTCCTGATGGCCTGCATTTGAAGTGGGAAAATTTCAGCTGTAATGGCCGCATGACGTCCACGTCGGAGAGTCAGAAGAACCTCATCAACCTCAAAATCCAATATGGCTGCTCCCCGAGTCAACAAATTGAATGCACCAGTAATATTCTGTTTATTGGTACATCTGTCTTATTAAAGCAGTCATATTCACTGTACTGACTACTCCTATCTTGTTGCTGGCATGGCGTTACACTGGCTAATGAGAGAAACCCCACTGTATTCACAACGAGCAGGCTTCAAAGATCTTGGTTTTTATGACTTCTGCAACAAAATTAGGAAGTACAGTCAACTTCTACATGTAAAGACTGACGGAGAGTTAAACTTCACTCGCAGCTAGCATCGTTCTCTAACTCCTGACACCTAATCTCCTTGGTTTAACCCGTATATAAAATGTTTTTGGCTACGCAAACAGTAGCTAATGGAATTCAGGCTTCGGCATTGCCTTGTACTCGCAAACAAGAGAACAACATTCATATTTTTATCTCGTTAGAAAGTGAAATTCTGCAGAATTCTGCGATAGTTGTAACTTTTTTTTTTTTAAATTGTTGACGCCACAAATGAAATTCTGTGTTAAATTAAAGCAATTTCCCCCGAATCCGAGTAAAAACGTTAAGTTGAGAGAGAAAGGGTGTTTTTTCGCCGTTTGTGCAGCCACAGCATTTCCTCTCATTACAGAAAAAACATCTTGACCCTGCCTAGTAAGCTAAAGCCTTACTGAGGTCATTACATATTCTTAAGCCATTCGGCGTCCCTCTGGGAGGACATGCGCGCACGCAAACCTACACACTGACACTTTTTCACCTCTCCTCACACCTCCAGTCAATACCACTTATCACTAGTAACCAACGACTGGACTCATCAATTATGTATTTCCTATAGTTTCCTGTCTGCTGACACAGCCGGTATGCATGCAGTATGTGTGTATCCAAAGGCGAAGAGAGGGGACAGAGGAATTATGCAAATGCATATCATTCTCCCCCAAACAAACATCTATGCCACACCTCCATCCATCTATCTATCCATCTATCTATCTATCTATCTATCTATCTGTCCATTCATCTCTAAATGCTCTCACCCCATTTCCATCTTCCTCTTCTCTTTCTCCGGGGACTTGGCTTAATTGTGTGTGTGTGTGAAATCTAAGCCCAGGCCAGGCCTGCTTTGCCCCGGAATAAAAACACCAAGCTCATCACTCAGTCACTCAGACTGGGCTCATGTTCGAGCTAATGATCAGTGTCACTCTCACAGTTAGACACACACACAAGCACACAAGCTCCACACATGACAGCTCGCAGCCACACTGCAGCACATTCCACTGGTGGCTTTGCGGCAACGTGGAAGCCAAGTTGTACGTTCACTCGCGGACCCACAGACGTTACTTTTAGATTTCCTTTCGGCTTTTGTTACACGGCTCCATAGGCATGCACGTGTGGCCTGACGACGAGGGTTGTTTGCTTACAGGGATACAAGCTGTCCCATTGATTTTCAGCACCAAACTGCGAGTCCTCAAGAGTGAAAGATGAGGAGGAGGTGGGGGTGGAGTGTGTAAATTTGTGAATCACGAATTCCTGTACGAACGCAGCAAAACGCTGGAACGCCGGCTACTTACGGAGCCATGTACAAAGCAACGCAACAAAACTGTCTTTCATTCCCTTTGTCTCCTCGCGTCCTTCTGCGTCTGCCTATTTTTCTTCTCACTCCTGCTTCCTCCCTGTGGGATGTCTGTCTCTCTCCGTCTTCCTCTCTGTTTCTCACTCCTCCTCTGTCTGCTTGTGTCTCTCTGCCACTCTCTCTCGCTGGACGCCATCCACCGCTTCAGCTGGGCTGCAAGAAGCTGTGATCCACCTGCCAAGAATCAAACAGCTTTGCCAACAGCCAGACTGGCGCACACAGAGACCGGGATGCTTATACACACTCAGCCACACACACACACACACATGGAGAGACACCACATTTGTGCCACAAAGAAAAAAAAATGACTGCACGAGACCACCGCAGACTCAATACAGAGTACAATATGTGACTGCATAATGAGTTCATGAGCTCTTTTCATCTCAGAGCGCAGTATATTAAACTGAAATGGACTGACTCAGCAGACGCTGACAGCACATCCAACATGTGGGTACCCCATTGTCTTCATTTGCAGTTTAAATATTAAGTCATGGCTCCTTCATTCAGTTTTGATGCTAATAACTTTCTGGTTTTTGTTCTGAATTAAAAAGTGTCCCCGCACACCAAACACTGTGTGTAATACTTGCTACAGGAAAACGCTGATCACAGTCTTACAGTAATCAAGGTCCGCGAGTGAAAAATCTTCTGGGGATGGAAGTATTGAGAGAAAAAAAAATGCAAATGCAATGTTGATTATTCCTTTTAAGAAAATCGGTGGGTGTTCTGTAAATAGTACTTTAAAATCTCATTTTTACCTAGATTATGTTTCTTCTTTCAAAACTGATTTTTTGTTCAGCCTCTACCTTTAAATATAAAAGCAAGCAGTTTAATAATATATAATTTAATGTATAATGTATAATAACACAAAATTATCAAATTAATGATAAGTTGCACTATTGTTTACAATGTAGTTTTGGTTGTAGGAGCCAAGTGTGCGGTATGAATCCATACTGTAGCCATGAAGGATGTAGTGGAGCCTGAGGATCATGGGTATTGTTGTGTTTAGACCTTAATCGAAATGACAGGAAAACACAATTTCTCAAAAACAAAGACAGAAAAACAACATAAATTACAGTGCTGTTGTTTCATTATCCTTGAACTCTTTAAGAGGGAAGGGTCGTGCGCTAGTAGAATGTAAGGTTTGATTTTAGAGGCTCAGTTATTTACTTTATAGGTTTAACAGTTTCTGCTGTTTGCACTGTGAAGGATTGCATTTTTCAGCTTTGTAGAACACGTACAATGACAACAAAGTCATTCCTCTATTAGAGCTGTGTGTTTCTGTCTCCGGTGAGAATGAGCATACCCTCAGAAATGAAAAAAAAAAATCACTTCCACTTCCAAAGCTAATGTAACATGAGGTGTTACGTTAGCATAAAGACTAGAAGCTACAATAAAATGCTGAAGGATTCCTCATAAGGTTGATTTGTTCAAAGTGTGTATAAGTTATAAGGAAATACACAGAGCAGCTCTCTTCCAGGACAAATAAAGCCGGTGAACACATACACGCCAACACACGTATACACCAACACACACAAAACACCCCCTGCTTCAGCTCCACCGAGAGCACAGTTCAACGAGTGAGAGCGTTGTCAGGGCAACAAATGAGCTGATGGAGAGCAGGATGAAGGAGAGGGAAGACTCGAGCTCTGAACTTTAGGAATAAACTAGCATCGTAGAGAGGCTCCCGCACTTGCCTTCTTTTCATCAGCCCTCTCTCCACTCATCCACAACGCACCGAGGGGCTCGTCTGCTCTTTTCTCTCTGCATCTCCACGCTCATCCTTTGTTCATGCCGCGTTATTGAAGCCGCGCGTTACTGTATATCCCTCGCATTGCTCCTCTCTAGAGACTTTTGCTTTCTGTTATTTTGGTACACAGGTAACATTTTCCCCTTACCGGCTCTATTGTTTAGGTTTTTTTCACTAAATAAATGTTCGTGGAGGAAATACTGAGAGGATACATGAATCAGTCGGGTTAGGGGTCCGTATTTTTGTTCGTGCAAAGTACCTTGCAAGTTAAGTAAATCTGGTAGCAGGCTTTCACACTGAAGAGGTTTCCCTCAATCATTCAACATTCACCACAAATGATTTGTTATTTGCTCTGAATGTCTGTTTTAACCATCATTTAATGTATACTTTATATTTCTTAGATTGTGTGTTGTTTGAAACAGCTGCATCCACCATCAAGTTCACTTTTTATGCAAGATATTTTCTTCAAGGAGGTCCAATTTAGCAAAATTTCAGAGAAAAGCGTTATTATTCTTAGCGCGATAGCCGTCTGCAAACTGAATGTATCCATGAATAATTCAGCGGATTTAAATTAAATTCTAATCCTAATTCTTCGTTGACTCCCTTCGATTGCCCCGTCTTTCTCACTTCCCATTTCCATTCAGATATGCTGTGTTGATCCACAACACTTCGGCAGGCACAAAATTAAATTCCACTTTGGGCTGGACTGAATTATGTTGATTAAAATCAGTTATATTAACCATCATCCCAGATAATTACACGGGAGCCTATAACTATTCAGATGAGTGATAGACGGGAGCGAATTGCTGAAGGTGAAAGCTGATTCCGCGAAACAAATGGAATTCAATTAGCTTTTAACATGCATGGTTAAATGGTGGCTGGAATCATCAGTTGTCTGGCGTACAGTACACAAATTAAGTGATGAAAACAAGGTATTAAAGAGCAATGAAAAAATAATTACTTCAATTTGTCCTTAACTTGCAAATTAAAAGTGATTTGCTCTTGTTTTGACACAAATTATCTTAGATAAGCAAGTCTGATTTGATAAACGCTTCAGCTGCGTAAAACCCATATTGATCCTTCAGCTCCCTTTTTATCTGTGCATTTTAAACACACTACACAACGTGAAACCAAAAAGCTGCCAGAAGTGTAAAGTTATAATTGATTGCTGCCTGCAGTAAACAGTAAACACAATCAAAATCAAAACCCCACAACTATTCAGTCATTTCTTACATAAAAACATTGAATGCATCTGGAATCAGGAATATGATGTGTGCTTCTAACAGCATTCACATATACACTGATCAGGCATAACATTATGACCACTTTTTTAATATTGTGTATGTCTCCTTTGTGTCTCAGTTATGACTCATCGAAGTATGGACATGGGTCTTCTGAGGGGGTCCTGTGGGGTCTAGAAATACAATGTTGTTAGTGGGGGCTCTGTGGATCATCCCACAGATACTTGATCAGTTTGGGATCTAGAGAATTTGGAGGCCGGGTCAACACCTTGTGCTGAGTTGTTTCTAAACCGTTTTTGTGCATGTGTCTGCGTCAGGCTGCATCCTGCTGGGGATGGCTGCTGCCTTCAAGGAGTGTCATTACTATAGGGTGGGGGTGCCTGGTCTGGTCTAGGTGGGTGGTACATGTCTAAGTAACATCCACACAAATGCCAGGTCCCAAGGTTTCCCAGCAAAACATACATAGCATTATTACAAGATGGTCAATGTTATTCACTGCACCTGTCAGTGGTTTTAATGTTGTGGCGGATTTAAGTGTTAAGTAGTAAAACAGTAAATCAGAGACGGGAACTTGGAAATGTAGGGTACTGGTTATAATCTACATCACAGGTCTTCAACAAGGGGTACAGGGAGGTACTGCAGGGGGGTTACAAAATCTTTGGTTGATTAGGCGTTTTTTAAGTATTTTTTAAATCCCCCCACACAAATTGAAATTTCTTTAAATACACATTTAACATGAATCCAACATGTATTAGTAAAGGGATAAGGGATTGCTTAATATTGAATGCAAAATGCTAATGATAATCTATATTTATAAACAGCACTAGGCCGGGTTTAATATATATATAAAATAACAGCTAGTGGGCAGGGGGTCCCTACTTAATCTTTCCATCAGTTTGGGGTCCTTGGCCTAAAAAACGCTGAAGACCCAGGATGAAGTGCCTCTGTGCAAGGCATCTTTGTATGTTGCTGAAGATGCATGCAATAAAAAATACTGGGATGAGAATCAGCTGGTTTGATTTTCGAAAAGACAGGTTCTTTGAAATAAGTAAGCTTAAGCTCAAAACCTTTTCAGATTGTCTTCATTATTTATTTTTGTTGCTATAGTTAACCTGTTAAACTAATAGAAAGAGGAAGCCCACGCCAATTTACACTCACAACACTACAGAAAAATAAGCCAAAACACAGAATAAAAACACCTACAGCATTAAACCTCCTACTGCAAGTGTGTCTGAAATGATAGAAAGGCTGTATTTACCAGAATACGTCCTATGCTAATCAATCCTAATAGCAAGTTAAATGTTAATGACTATAAGATGTCTTGTATGAGAGGGTCTCAAATGGGAGAAAGTGTAATGATTGTTCAGAGGATCTTTTTCAATGCAGCCACTTTAGTAAAGTGCTTTTTAAAAGGAATGCATATGAAAAAAAAAAAAAATAAAACACTCCCGAAGGCAAATGGTACTAAAAATATTTGTGAAAATATTCATGTGTGTGACGAAGTGTGGCTCGTCGAGCTTGCACTTTTATACCTCCAGTGTAGCAGAAGTCACATTAGTCTACTCTGCAATTTCATACACTGGCAGTAGCACACTAGCAGGACAGAAAAGATGATATTCTGACAGACTATGACAGGAGCACTGCCCTAGTTTGTCGCTTGAAGAGGCTCTGGAGTGCGTGTCTGCGAGTGTGTTTGGGTTTGTCGGCGCAGGCTGGTTGAATGCTTACGGTGTTGAACTGTGACACCCAGTCAGATCCAGACGCTTGTTTTTTAATAAGCTTCTTCCACCAGTGTGCCAACAACTCATCAAGGGCAGGGAGCGGCAAACACACAACCATGATGACGCGCGCGCACACAAACCTGCGGCCTTGAGAATTCAGAAACAACTAACGGCACAAATCGCACACGCTGCAACCCGCATCTCATCGTTCATTTTGAAAAAAGTGTAGTGTCACAGCCAGTGGTAGCTGAATAAAAGAAGGAGAAGTAATAGCAGAGTTTTTCCTAATAATATGTTCCTAATAGGACGATTCATTCTGTGGAGTGTCTTCAAATGGTCCCTTTTCAAACACATATTTATCTTTATTAGCTCCTTCTTGACCTTTTTTGTGCTTTGTTAGTTTTTAAGGTATCCCTCCTGATGGAGCAGAAACACACACACACATGCACACACAGACACACACATGCGCGGCTGTCACACAGCGGTTGGTCACAGGAGGGTAAATTGGGCTGGGATCTCAGCGGCAGAGACGGGGGAAATCACACAGCGGGTAAAAGTGTGTGCAGACAATGTTACCGTTGATGCGCTCTGCACTTGGCGCCTGTGTTAAATCATATCTGTGTCCATCATCTGTCCATGTAATTGTGTCGTATAGTAGCATGTATAATGAAGAAGTAAAGCACTTTTTTTTGTTAAACAAAACTGTTTCTTAGCTAGAAATAACTGCAAAATCCATAAACGTATACAACGTATTTAATTTAATCACCATTTGTCTCCTGCAATGCATCCGAGAAGCTGCAAAATATATTAAATAACACCATATATAGTGTGTGGACAGTTGGACGCTTTGCACAACTTCTGCGACGCTACAGTGACACGCTACTCACAACTGTGCTGCTCCGACTACTATTTTATTTCAAGAGGACGTTGTTTCTCTTGAACAAAGTCCTCTTGGGTGAATGGTAGCTGCATTCAGTACAGTTTAAAGCAAAGGTCTTCAATGTTTTTTAGGCCAAGGACCCCAAACTGATGGAGAGATTAAGTAAGGACGCCCTACCTACTGTATGTGTTCGGTATTAAACTCGGGCCTAGAGTAAATTATAAATACACATTATTATTATCATTCTGCATTCATTATTAAGCTATTCAAACAATACACAGGTTCAAATATTATTTTTTTTAATTTCTATTTTTTGTTCAAGTGACGAGTTCAGTAGTTGGCTGATGGGAGCGAGCTGCACTGTTAGCTTCTCTTCTGCTAAAATTGCAGCGTGCTGGGATTTCATCTGGGGACTGAACAGGCCCTCGGAACCTGACAGAGTTCACGTGCAATATGTAGCCTCGTGATTGGTTCAGCAGCGACAGGGACGGGGCCTATTGTGTACAGGAGGCTTAGGTTGACATGTCTAGTCTGGCGCTGTGTGTGAAACAGTGCGCTGTTGAGACAGCTCCTGTATCGCTGAACGAATGCTGACTGAAAGATAACGTCTTCTGCCTCCATTTATCCCTTTACTGCTGTTACTGCTCCAACAATTTAAATTTGGGGGGCAAATTAAAAAATATATCTATAGAAAAATATTTAATCAACCAAAGATTTTGCGATCCCCATGCAGTACTTCTGCAGAATCCCTAGGGGTCACAAACCCCCTGCTGAAGACCAATCAAATCCAAAGCTAGACGTTTTCTGAAACTCGCGTAACAACGCCACGGCTGCTCATCAGCAGAGAAAAGGCACTGGTCAGTGAGAGATACTATTCCTATTAGCCGACCCAAATTCAAGCTGGATAATGCAGCCTTTCACCGAGATAAACAACAACGTAAACAGAAACAGAGGGAGGGAGGAGCGGAGGAAAGGAAACAGCCAAAATCTATTTAGCTAACGAAGGTCAGGGCAGAGAGCACGAGGGCGGGTGATGCGTGCGAGTGGGGAGGAGAGGAACAGAAGAGGAAGAAGAGAGCAGTGGTCAAGGCCCAGTGACCAGTGATTTGACCAGCGGTTAAGAGGTTGTTCGGAAGGGGGGGAGGGGGCCGACAGAATGGTTGCAGTGGTGGTGGTGGGGAAGGAGGGAGGTACTACTTAGCCACCAGACATCACACACACCCAGGGAAGGCTTCCTTTGACATTAATGAACCAGACATCCGCCAGGAATCATTCAAGCCTAAAAAACCGGTTCAAGTTCACTTGTAGTTGGTCAACACACACCCCTGTTCATCCTGTCGTGTGTGGAAAGTCCATGTGTTCGCATTACAACCTGACATTGTAAAGGTACGCGTTGCACACGTGCAAGTACATCCACACGTGCGTCCAGATGCTTTCCTTACCCCCTTTTAGAACAGCACAGTCTGCAGGATCAGCTTGACTGACACATTAGCTTTGATTTTTGCTGAAGTCAGTTGAAATGTGAGTGGAGCATTATTAGTTACTTTTGATTTTTTTTTTTTTTGAGACTTTAAAGGAACAGGTTGACATTTGGAGGCTGTTTAAGCGCATCTAACCGCACTCATGTTTGCATAGTAAATGCCATAATGCCTCTGCATCCCGTACATGCTGGTAGCAGGGTTAAACGGAAAGCACTGCACCTCGTTAGGTCACTAATGAACATGCTATATCTTGTTTAATATGTGCTGACCTTACGGTGGCAGCCCTCTTAAAACGACAAACACAAACTTAAGCTTGCACACACACGTCAAGTAAACCAGAAATAACACGTCGAATTCGACGAGGTTTTGTGTTACGCAGACTGTTTTCCGGCTTTATATTTGGCGCACATCACCGTTATCAGTCTTCTAATCTAAATCTCAGCAGGAAACCAAATACAAATTTTAACCCCTCCACCTACAATGCACCGAAAAGGAAAAAGTGGAGAAAGAAAATCATTTAAATTGGTGACGCTGAACGCTGAAACCACATTTAGCAACCGCTGACTACCATTAAACACAACACAAAGGCTCTGTGGGCGCTGTGACGGAGACTCTGCTCAACGGAGCACAGAGAGCTATTCAGTTTATATAGAATTAGGTGTCTTTGTTCTTCTTTTTTTTCACCCCCCCCCTCATCACTTCTATTTTGTCCCTCAGATTTTCTCTTGTGGATTTATCTTTTATTTATAATTTCAGTCTCTTCCCCTCCCCTTGCTTTCCCTCGCTCTCTCTCTCGCACACAGTGAATCCGTGAGGTGAAGCCTTCACAGCAGAATCATTCTCTGTCACTGAGTTGTATTTATAACCCCATCCATCAGCCTGCCCCTGCAATATGTGACACTATTCTCTGGACCGAGACCACCAAACTGCCCCCCAGCCATACATTCAGATAGAATAACTGTATGTGGGCGTGCATTTGTCCACACGCGTCAATTTGTGCTCGCACGTGGGGCCGCGTTAAGTAATGTAGGAGCTCCACCTCATTACAAAGAGCATACAGAGGCCCTCGGCGCTTGTCTTAATATTACAATGGAGGTCAGTGCAAGCGAGAGGGAAGGGAAGAGGGCGAGAAATGTAAAAAAATAGCGAAGGTGAAAGAGGCGGAGGCGACGAGGGAAGCGGATAGAAAACACAGAAGGGCAGATATAAAAGAAGGGGATTAAAGGGAGATCAGAGTGCAGGTAGAAAAGGAAAACAGGAGGGTGTTCGCGCTCGCTGCGTCTTTCTGCTACTCTGTGATGAGAGCGGAGATCTATATCCTCTTCCGCCAAGGTCACGGTTGTTACATGGGAGCAAAGCAATCTCTTGGACTCACACGCACACACGCACACAACTTGAGGTATGGCTTTGCCGATAACTACAAGCAGCCATTATAGATTAAAGCAATTAAACCAGATGAGACCTTTGACCCAACATTATACCACAGTCAGGATCTTGTGTGAATCATAATGTGTGTGTGTGTGTGTGTGCGGAGTAGAGGGCACGCTTTACATATGCTTGCCTCTGCACTAACTGCTCGCCCTCATGTTAACCTTAAGAAGCGATCCGGCAATTTCCGCCAGCGCCCCGAGGCCAATTCAATGAAAAGCTTCAAGTGCGCTGCATTACCATAAACCTCGAGACTGTGCCACAAACCACAGTTAGAGTCGCTTTTTTTTTTTCCCGCCACGTTGTGATGTCGTTCCTCACCCCTTTCTGCGCATTAATTCTGCTGGATATCAATTTCCGAAAGCCGGGATTCGGAATCAAATCATTCATTTGCTTCTATCGTCGTACTCTAATCAACGCGCGGCTGCGGTGGAAGGAAGCGCGGGACCGGTCCTTATTTTCCAGGATTGAGGAGGCAAATTTAGAGATGTGGGGAAGAAGGCACAAAAATAGAAAGTCTGCTCCATTCCCCCAGCATGGCTCTGCACACGGGGGATGCGGTTTTAAAAAGGCAGAGGAATAACTAGGTGCATGGAAACAACTTAAAAAAAGAAACACATTGTTCCACTGTGTTAGAAAGCATAGAGATAGACAGTGGAGCAGGGATGAGGCCAGCGAGCGGGGAGACCTGAGAGCATCCACCCTGCTGTTACATCAGTGTGCCCTCAGGGTCCAGACAGAGAGTGTGTTGGGCTCCCTCTGGTGGCACATTAAAACTCCTCCAGTCCTCCTCCTGCCTTTACTCCTGATAACAAAGACCTCGAGTGAGAATCGTCTCACTCGTTCCCTCGCAACTCATGAATGAGCCAATTTCCACTTTGTCGTCCTCCACACAGGTGCAACTGCAGCAACAATTTGGAGCAATTCTGCCAAAATGTTCCGTTCTCAAAACGCATGCCAAACAATTTCGGGGCAGATCGATACCCCGGGTAGTAAACTAAAACTTGTTGACAGCTTAACACTATTTCCTGTGAACACCGTCATCTCTATCGAAGGGTCTGTGTTCTTAATTGAGCCTTGAGAGCTGTGTCTCTCTCTTTTATGACAGCCCCGCGACTAGACAGACTCAGAGGGAGGATTTCCTGGAATAACACGACTACCGAGATGCGTGGGTGGAGAACATGCACACTTATAGGCACACGCGCACACATACACACACACACACTCACTGGCACAAAGAAGCGCAATCCCTCAGCTAAGCATGCGGGTCGCAGCAGGGAAACTGGCAGGCCAAAAGGTAAGAGCACAGCGTAGAGTGGCTGACAAAAATGGCTTCATTGGATTACTCTCCCATTGGGGCACGTGCACACACACACACACTCCATGAACACTCTCCACACACACAAGATAGGGAATGAGCTTAGAGGTGCCAATTAGGCCAATAGACTGAAACAGTAGGAACTGACCGGAGGATGAAAGACCAAATGAGTCGCACACAGATGAAGGCGCTGCCTGGAACAATCAAAAAGCCCGTTGTGGTAATGAAAAACCCTCTGACCCGTCAGCCACCTGAAAATACTTCTCACTTTGAATATGCTCCACGCGCAAACTGTGAGTTCAACTAAATCAACAGGAGTTTCTCCTTTGGCTTCCAAGCGGCTTCATCATTCATTTCAATGAATATTTCAGCATTCAGTGTTAGTGTCTCCCTGCATTGTCTCTCGCTGTTAAAACACTCCTCTTCCTCCACTCTCCTCTCCTCTCCTCAACTCTCCTCAGTCTCGCTCCCTGTCGTTTCTCCTGCGCCTTTGTTCTGTGCGAACTCCACCGGGCTGACATACATTCAAACACGATGTATGTACACACAGCTTACACCGTTAAGTCTCGCAGAGACGGGAGGTCACATTGAACATCGGTGCGGCCTGTCATTGCCCGAGTGTGTGCCTTATGAGTCATTTGACTGTTTAATCTATCCCGTGTAAGCCTGGAGTTGAAGTCATGTGCATGCACGTCTGCCATAGTGACCGAGAAACAGAAACATCAATGAAAGACAAGCTTTGTTGAGGTGACTGCAGGTTTTGGGGGGGTGGCGCAGAGTGAAATTATTCTCAGAATAACAATTAAATCACGGCTGCATCACTTCCAGTCAGAGAGTCTGACGGACAAGAGCAAAAACAAACCCCACATCCTCCTCCAGTTTTGTTCATACGCCCCTCAACATGCTTCGTAAACCAATTATTTCCAATATAACTTTTCTGCTCTCCACTTAGTGCAAGTTCAACTTTCCATTAAACAGGCCGGCTCCCATGTTTCAGCAGTCAAGAGTAGTTAGTGAGTGAATGCATTGGCTAATTTCAGGCTGAGCATCGATGTTAATACAATAACTGAGAGAGGCTCAGCAGCAGCGTGTGACAAATTTAATGTAATTGCTGCTCCTCATTTGCAGACTGAGGCAATAGGCTGTAGTCCACAGCAGGAGAAAAAAAAGCAGCATTTATCAGGGTGTAATTATTAGGATATCTATAATTAAGAGGGATTATGACAGATATGTCAATGTTGTTTTGCCATAATCATTATAAGTTAGACTACTTCCACGCAAGAAAAATGGCAAACCGGTTGATAAAACAGTGAGATGGCTTTCTCGATGTCAGAAAGTGAAATGTCGACATCAGCCCTCTCCGTCTAAAGCATGACAGGGTTGCCTCTCTGTATATATGTCATACAAATTTAATGTCAGTATGCTGGGAGAAAAACGTGACGAACTCTGTGTTTTTTTTTTTATTATTTATTTTTTCCCTTTTTTTCTTTCCCCCCCTTTCCCTCCGCTTTTCTTTATGCATGATTCATAACCGAGCCGAGCACTTAACGGGAAGCTCCGCCGCTGCGCTCCCCGCTCCTTTCCCCGGCAAGTGGAACCGCGTGACGGGGCGCCCCTATCCGCCGCCGACACAGCGCGCAATCAAGTCATCCAACTCACTCCACTCAGCGTTCACGCAACCCGCCAGGGCACCCACCTTCATTCTCCGGGTAATTCCGTAAGGCTCGGCACGGCGGTAACGCGTGAAAAAGAAGCAGGGCGGACAGGAGGATAAGGGATGGATAGATCCACAGGACGCGTGGTGGTGGTGCCATTTTCAGGCTGCGCTGCGCCCTCGCTGCATCCCTGTCGGCGGTGTCGAGTCGGTGAGCGCAGCCTTGCGATTGAGGAGAGGGAGAGAGAGAGGGAGCGGAGCGGAGGAGAGGAGAGGAGAGAGAGAGAGGGAGAGAGGAGGAGACGCTGGGAAGGAGGGTCCTCACTAAGCCAAGTCCTGTCAATCAGCCGCTTGGCTTTGGCGGTGATGTGGAGTCCTGTTGAGGAGAAAATATGGACAAGATGAACTGATCCACTGATTTAGCCCTTTGTTGACTTTTAAATACATCACGTCACGGAACTTACTTTGGGCCTCACAAATTCCTCTAAAACGGTGTCACCAAAAGTAGCGCACAGTGGAGCCACAAATATAACAGGATGTCACACCAAAACCAAACATGTTACGGAATTATTTGTTTCTCATTCTGTAATTCTAACTATGTAGACCATTTTATTAAAAAATGACAAAAAGACGCTGCACCATTTATTTATAGTCGCTCTGTAAAATCATCTTCTTCTTAACTTCTGTTTCCACTTCTTGCTTCTCTTTCCACTCGCTGCTTCACTTTCAACAATGGCGACAGAAACCTTCGCTGAAATTTTGTTGAAATTATGACTCGTCATACAAATGTTTGTATCTCCGAACCCCCCTCACTTAACCTTTCCTGGATGTGTTCCATCTGTATGATCCAAACAATCGATTTAAAAATTGCGGCTGTCCACGTTACTGTCAAGCAGACCAATCCCAGCCCTTGCAGTGTGCTTCACCATGGCGTGTAGTTACATTTCTGAGGACGTCTCTACTCACTATGGTGTTAGGCTCTGGGTTGTGTCTGGGCTGTCACCATAGCCGTCAAATTGACACAGAAGCATAAACAGTCTATAAGTTTGCCTTAGTTATATCTCTAAAAAATTTAAGCAGTTTAACAATGACTCTAGCCAAAACCACGAAATTTGCATGTCATGGATATGAATGTGAATTTTTTATTTATTTTATGCCAATATAAAATAATGTTAGAACATTCAACTAATACAGTCATTTCAGGGTGGAAAATGCCATGAACCCTAAGCCACACTCCGTGGCACAACAAACCACAACAAAGCCAGCCATCTCATTACTGATCCAGCTGTTGGAATCCACAGTGCGTAGTTCCAAGATAAACACTTCCATCTCGCTGTAGAAAACACTGTCAGTTATTTTGATAAGTGACAGGGGCACATGGCAATTACTGTATTAGCTCAGGCTAGCCGGGCTGTCTCTCCCCGTCTTTGCCCAGTTGTTGACACGGCATCTCCGGATGCTAACAACGGCAGACGACGCTGATGTGCACGGCAGGTTTCAGTCCGACTCTTTATGGAGATTTATTCAGCCTATATTGCATGTATGTGTGGCCTGGTTGAGCGAGTGTCGGTATGTCTACAGCGGGCTCTGGCTTTAAACATGAATAAATAATGTGTGCTGCTTGTCATGTGAAATGTGTGAGGAAGAGGGTGTGCGAGGTCAACGTTTCAGTCTTCCACTTCTTTAACACTGACAGAGCTTGTGTAGCGAAACCTCTGCCCCCTGACAGGAAAAGCCACAGTTTTACAGCGACTTTTCACCTCTAGGGAACGTGCGAATGGAGGGCCATTGACAGAGAATAAATAAGAATATATATAATATACGAGGTTTCTCTGAAAACCAGAAGCAGTTCACCAGGGTATGGCATAACTACCACCGCTAAATATGTTTTGGGCAAAGTGAGCTAACTGGTTAGCTTAGCTCTGGGTAAAGACCAGAAAGAAATTGGATACCCTGGCTCTGTCACTTTTTGGACAAATGAAAAACACTTTATAGGTTCTAGTCGGTGGATTGTGAACAGTATAAATCTTATCTAACCTTTAACAAAGTGTTTCCCAGAATGTCAAACTGTTCACTTCATTAAAATATTTGAGAAGATAATTCAGTGCTTTTTCTTTTTTCTTTTTTTTTTTTTTTTGGCTTTGTGAAACTTGGCTGAAATTGAAACCCATTTAACATCTAATTTGGTGTGAATGCCCACTGAGAACAACTAAATGTGTAAAGGGATCCTATAGGTCACCTGGAGCGCTGAGAGTTATTCCTCCTGCAGCCACCGGGGAAATGTGATGTAACCGCGCCGTGATTTATGGAAGGAGCACGACCACAATTATATTTGCCACGAGTAACGTTCGTCTATCACGCTCCTGTCTCAAATGAGGCTCCTGAAAGACTATAAAACTGTCAAACATGCCCTGATTTATGTTGAAATTCTGCTTAACCCCCCTCCCGGCCACAGAACTGTGTTTCGGCTTTTGTGTTTCTTTGTGCGTGAGTGTGTGTGCGTGAAGCAGCTACCTCCACACATTTGTTAAGGGTCCAATTATGATGATGATTTGTTCCCTGCAATGGCTTTACTTGGATGACCTAATTTCCTCATTGAGTGTGCGGAAAAGAAAAAAAAAATACTACTCCTTTTTTTCTTCCCCTCCTTCCGCTCACTCCTTCCACATTCTTCTTCTTCTCCTCCTCGTTCTTCTGCTGCCATGACGCTGCATTCATCCATGCACTGACAAAACATTTCTGCAGCATTCCGGCAGCGGCGGAGTGACACGGCCCCTTAAACCCTTGTCAATCCCTCCACCACACACATGCATGCACGCTGACACACACACACATCCTGCACGCCTCGTGGAAGAGTCTAGTTTTGCATAATGACATTTCAAGGCTACATACACACAAACACAAACACATGCAGCCCACAGCTGAGCGACAGTAGCCTAACAGACGTCTGAAATGTGTTTCCTTATGACCTCTATCTGCATCTGTCACTGTCTTCTGGCACATTGTACGCTTTCCTGACTGCGCTTCCACACGTATTTCCACACGGAAGTGCTGATTTATCAGCAGCCTATTTTAGCCCCAGTGTTTTTTCTAATTTATTTTGAAGGGATGCCTTCTTTCATCCATTTTTCCTCCTCCTCTGACCTCGAGATTCTCACCCCTCACCCTGCTTTGGCCTGGCTGGGTCACCCATTCTTTGTAGTGGTCTGCTGACCGGCCAACTTATTCCTCGTTGTTGTCCACTTACAAACAAATTTGCGCATTTTCACCGTCAGAACTTCTCTTGAAAAAAAAAAATGGAGCACAGTTACAAACTTGGATGAGCACACCAGGCAACCCAGCGGGAGTGTGCGCAAGTGTGTCTTGCATGCATGTGCCATTGATGGCGATCGCCTGTTTGACAAGGGGCAGAGGTGATGACAGGGTCGTCTGCCTTGCCAGGAACTCCCCCCTCAGTCACCACACTCTATATACACACACACACACCCTTAGCCCCATTGAAAGCCGCTCACTCATGTGGTAATGTCTCCATTGTGACATCCTGAACGCTTTATGGGCAACAGCTTGGTGCTGGCTTTCAGGCAGAGGCATGTGTGTTCATATGAGCATGTGCACTAGGGTGTGTGGCCGGGTCTGGCTCATCCGCTGAGGAATCTGCTCATCTAGCGCTCGAAGCACTTGAGCGAGTTTTCTGCTCCAGACCGGTGACAAACTAGCAGAGAATTGCAGGATGGGGGGGTAGGGGGGCGGGGGGTTGTGTGGAAAGCAGAGGCAGCTTCAGGTACCGAGATTAAAGGACACACATAAATGTGCATACACACATATCCTCTTCACTCCTCTTCGCTCTTACTTTCCTGCCGTCACCATCTCAGCTAAGCAGGCAGAGCGATTCGTCATGTCACAGAGTCCTGGTGCTGCCATACAACAAAAGGTGAAAGGGAGTGTGGGAAAGGGCTGGTGCACAAAGCCCTCCCTGCCCCCGTCTGTCTGCCTGTCGCGGTTGCATACGCGAGCCGAGAGACCCTTTAGCATCCCCCACCCTGCTGGGCTCGAGGCCCGTATCTGCAAGAACAAACCAACGTCCATAAACTTTGATATTGCAACCATAGTTGTTAGTTGCAGCGCGCAGTAGCCTCGAAATGAACACCAATGCAGGCAGGGAGATTTTTTTACTCTGGTTCATACCAAAATATCTCAACATCTGGTCTCTGTAGCCCCAAAAATTGCTTTTACTCAGTCCAGACAGCCATTCAGTCAGAGAGATAGAGGGAGGACGGGGCTGTGTGACAGAAGGAGGTAGAAAGAGATAAAAAACAGCTATTCAGGGAGGAAAATCTGCTGGTGTCTGCCAGCTCTGCCCACAAAAAGCGACCAGGAAAGAGAAGGAGGATCTCCTTGAGACCGACGCCAGCTATGCAGACAGAGAGGCAAGCAAACAAACAAACAATCAGACAGACAAACAGAAAGGCTGAGAGAGGGGGATATTCACACTGTTCCAAGCGTCTTCTCTTCCGGGCTGTTTTTGTACACCTGATTTTCTCTGGTTGCTGGAGAGGATACACACACTCACACACACACAAACACACACATGCAAAGAGTAACTGCTGACTCGTAGGCAAAGTGAACGTCGTCTGGCAGATAGCTGAGCCGAGAGAAAGGGTATTTACTGTAAGTCTGCTGGGGAGGAGCAGCCAGTGTCTTACCATCTCAATCGTGTCCTTCTCAAACAGGGGAATGATTTAACAATCAATGAAAACTGACCTTGCCTTCCTGTATCACATTCCCACTGGAGCTGACCTATTAGCCGATGATGAGAAAACATGCAGATTTGTGCAGTGGAGGAGAGGCGAGCAACAATTTGAATAACATTTTGAGTCAGAAAAAGGTCATTTGCAAACATTGTTTCCACTGAATGGGTTTATGTTCCCCACAGAGCTGTCTGGACGTAATGTGAACAGATGGGAGAAAGTTGGGACGTTCGTGTTTTTCACTTTAGCCAATGCAGTATCAAAGGCGTTAAAACGGAGAGAAATAGATGGATAAAAGGAAGGATGGAGTCATCATGACGGATTGGAGCATGCCCAACCAGTGACAGTCTGTTGGCAGCAAGACGATGGAGAGTTGCCCAACTAAGAGCTCAGTCATTTCTTGCTTGCTTATTGCCTCATAGCAATGGAGTGGCTGAGATCAAGCAGAATATGAACAGGGATTTAGACCTCACTGTCGCACATATGGATCAGTCAGAACTGCTGTCATCAGGTTTCTAGTCTTGTCAGTGCAAACATGGGCACGCATATCTTTGTAAGGATCAGTGGTTTGGTGTATGGCTGCTGTTTGTTTTGCAATAAGCCCTCATCCTGGTTTTGACCAGAATGTGTGAGATGGAGTCTTATCTGGGTTTCTGATCATTCTCTGCCATGTGTTCAGTTCTCAACTCAGGCTTTGCAGTCATCAGTTAAACATGGAACATGAGGGGTAGAGGTAAATAAAAACAAACCGTCAATTGTTTTAACACTCGTTGTTTCTATGAACGACCCAATGGAGAACCTGTTCATCATGAAACCAAGCGGTGCACAAACACACTCGCTGCGTCTCAACGCCCATTAGCACACTACCAAATAGTTCACTGTGTACTCAGCTATGCTGCATGGTGCACGGATGTCGACCAGATAATCTCGTTTCAAGTGGCACACGGCAAGTTGTGCACTCACTGGAAATGACGATCCTTTCTCAACATTTGACCTGCTGATCTCTAAAGCTACTGCTCAGTTTGCAGCACCAAATCATCACAGTGGTAAACTGCACCGATGAATATTACAATGGATCATGCTGAATAGTTGTAAAAGTTGAAAAGTAAGGACACCGGCTGGCCGTGTATGACTCAGTTTTTGTATGGTCTTTGACCTTGGCTGTCACAAGTTTGAAAATTGGTCCTCTTTAAATACGTAAGATCCAGACTAGTCAGAGTGAGAAATGTCAGTCATTTCACACTCAGCTGTGTACGGACCGTTGTGAACGCAGCTTCCAGGTACTCATAGTTTCCTACTTGTCTACACATTTGTCAGTGTGCAGGCACTTACACTCAAAACAGCCACTGTGTGTGGGTTTGTCTGTGGAAATTTGTGAATTCAACCAACTGCCGTACTTGTATTGAGCAGAGCCATGTTGTGTTTAGTTCCATCTCAGATTTTTCTACTTTTACCATTCTGATATCTGCTGTCAAATCTGCTGTTTCCCCCCCCCAAAAAAAAACAAAAACAAAAAAAAACTCTAAAGGAGTTCATACTTCATTGATATTTACAGCATGAGATGTTTTGACATGCACCAGCAGAACCAGTGCTGACACAGGCACACACACAAAAACAGTATCTGTGGGATGATCCACAGAGACCCATCCCCTCAACCCATAAGACCCAAGAGCCCCCACTAACAACACTGTCTTTCCAGACACCACAGGACCCCCTCATGCCCCACCATTTCCATTCTCTGATGAGTCACAACTGTTTTGGAGGCACAAGGGAGACCTACACAATGTTAATAAGGTGGTCATAATGTTATGCCTGATCAGTGTAGATCTTTTAAATGTTATGAAGTTGCATGTGCACATTATCTGCTATGTCATGACTGTAAACACATCATGACAACTAGTACATATTAAATGCAGAGAACAAATTTCTTATATATACTTTCAAAAATCATATCAAAATAATAGAGTGAAAAGTAGCGGCACTCATAATAGAAAAAAAGAATTCTGGCCACCAACAAGGTAAGCAAAATATTTAGC
Source organism: Mugil cephalus (assembly GCF_022458985.1). Classification (NCBI taxonomy): domain Eukaryota; kingdom Metazoa; phylum Chordata; class Actinopteri; order Mugiliformes; family Mugilidae; genus Mugil; species Mugil cephalus. Next base: position 18,953,698 of record NC_061776.1, on the reverse strand, counting down.
TTAGGTGCCCTTCACATATAAAAGCTGTATTCACTCACTTTTGTCCATTCAGTAGCCCTTAGTGGCGTGAGTTATTATGTTTACAGGTTGACAGAGGCAGTCAAATATCCTGGTGTGTTGAATTCAGTAAGGACGTAAGTAAAGTAAAGACGTGCAGGTGTTAACCAGTAAACATATGTTGCAGGCAGAAATGGTAAGCCCGGAGTGGCTAAGAGCTGCAGATACCCTTTAATGTACTTCAAAATTATTCCTCAACTGTAAATAGACACGTTATACGGAAATGTGGATTCTTTTACCTTTCCTTCACCCACAGAGCTGCTATAAGAGCAAATACATGTGTTGGTGTGATTTGTCACCATCTCCCCTGGCACGAACAGGCCCTCACTAATGGACAGACACTCTCTGTGCGCTAAACAAATTAGCTCCATTACTAAGAAGCAGACTGCGAGGGTGAGACAGACAGATAGAGAGAGAGACAAACCCAGAGGTTCAAGATAAAGGACTATAGAAGGAGATAAATGTAGCGGAAGGACAACAGAAAAAAGGGAGAGGAGCAGGGAAGAGATCCATGTATGGTGTAAGATGAATAAGTTGAGAAAGCTGTCTTATCAAACACAATTTGGTGCGAGTGCATATGTGAGCCAGACATCTAAGCGCTTTGAGCCCTCGTGAGAGAGGGCCAATGTGCATTATCGTCCATCCATCACTCACTCATTACTCATTCACTTACTTACACTCAGACACAGACACGGAGCCCATACATGAATGCTGATACACCCTAATATGGTGCACTTAACACCCAGACTGGATGCGAGTGAGACACATTTATCTCCATGCAGTTGTGTGGAAACGCTCCTGAGTGCATCTGTATGTGTGTGTAGGAGCGAATGTGATCCGCCAGGTTTCAGGTCAAAGCAATTCTCTGTCAAATGACTGGTTCATAATCTGATTGACAGGGAGACTCCCTCCTCTTGTCCGTCTTCTCCTTCCGCTCGCATCTCTCATCGTTCTTAGTCTTTCTTTCTGGCTGTCCGTACCTCCTCCCGCACGCATTCCTCTGTTCCTTCTACACCCTCTCACCTCATCTCGTCTGCTACTGCTTTACCGAGTCCTTCCACAGCTTTTTAACAGCATGTTTGCCCTCTCCTCCCATTTGCCACTCTTTATCCTCCTCCTGCATCCTGTCTCACTCTTGATGATATAAACACATCATTCTGTCCGCGCCGTGATCACATTACCTGTGGTAACACAGCTCATAACCACAGCACCTCTGCCATCTGGAAGTGTGTGTGTTCTTGATTTAATTAAGTTGTGGGGGCCAAACTCTCGCAGAATACTAACATTGCAGGGTCATTGTTGCCATTGTTGTCTTACCTTAAGTCTTAACAGGAGTTAAAGATTACAATTAGGTTACAGTTAGAACAATGGGCTGGGGAATGTATTATGTCAGTGGAAATTCCTTTCACAGATAGAAACAAGGGTTGGTGTGCGTGAGTGTTCTTGTACAGCTTTCTTTCTGAGGACCATCTGTTCCCTCCTTTTGAGAAAGGTTACCATTAGGTTATGATTAAGATTAGGTTATGTATTAGGCACGTAGTGGAGATGGTTAGGGTTAGGGAAAATATCTAGAGATTATATTATATCATAGATCTTTAACAGGGGGTCCGCGACCCCTAGGAGGTCCGGGGAGGTACTGCAGGGGGGTCGCAAAATCTTTGGTTGATTAGACTTTTTTTTTTTTTTTTTTTATTTTCCCCCACAGATTTAAATTTCTTTAAATACACATTAACATGAATCCCACATACTTTTGTAAATGGATAAATGGAGGTAGAAGATCACAGATTCACTCATTCAGCGATACAGGAGCCGTCTCAACAGTGCAGCGTTTCACACCGAGTGCCACACTAGACCTGTCAATCCAAGCTTCCTGTACACAATAGGCCCCGCCCCGATTGGCTGAGCCAATCACAAGGTCGCATATTACATGCGGATTCTGTCAAATTCCCAGAGGTTGCATTATATCAGTGGATGTCCTCACAAAAATAGCTACGCAAACATGTAGATTACTTTATTCATCCCCAAAGGGAAATTAGGTATGTGTGTTTATGCGTGGTCTTGTACAGCTATCTTTTTGAGGACCAAACAATTTTGGCTGGCCGTCACATGGCCGTTTACAAGGCTGTGTGTGCGTGTGTGTGTGTGTTTGTGCGTAACCACCTTAGTACAAACTTGTATAAAAATGTTCTCTGAATAGTCAAAGTGAATGAAGTAAGAAAACTCTGTCCTTGGTGAATGCAGCGCTATGATGGCCTTGAATGTTTTCTCTGGAATTACTACACTCACGCAGAGGAGTGTGAAGTGCGAAGCCATTTTTCATTCTGCATTAGTACAGATATACGATCTTAGACCGCCGAATGAAAAAGAACCGTAGTACTCGCGTACAGTACATTTGTGCATTCAGAGATTTTCTGTGAATTCTTGCATGGAAAAATCTTTGGCGTTTTGCAAACCTGCAAAACCAAACAGATTTTGGACAGCCAAAGCTTTTTGAAGTACTGATTACATTTGTTGCATGCCACTTGTTCTCCATCTAATAAAGGCAAATTTGGCCTTAAAATGTAGGTGCACCTGCATGTTCTTACTCATGCTATGGATGGCAGTATTGCGCTATCAATACATCACTTTGCTCCGGCCTGACGTATCTGAACAAGAGTTTGATGAAATCAGAGAAATAACTTGAATGTGTCGGAGGGACTGTCATGAAAGTGGGTCCACATACAGCATTTACATCTCATGAGACCGGTTTAACAGTGAATAATGCTTAAGAACATGGAAGGATGAAACACCGGGTTAAACAATTTATCAGACTCATGTCTTCATCGGCAAGGTTATTTTCTCCGACTTTTGTTACGCTGTTAAACTGTTTTCGCAGTTTGAGTCATCCTTATGACCAGTACACAGATTTTCAATCACGCCATTGGTGAAGTCAGTCTTTCAGAACATAAAACATCAAACATATAAAAAGCATTTTTAATAATTTGTATGAGAAAATGTACCACAAACCAAGAGGGAGCCTGTCAGAGCACTGAGGAGAGATTGTGAATGTAGTTTGTGTGTGAAAGTGACATGGAGGTCAGAGTGAGCTAAGCCTCACATCTATCAGGTTCAGGTCTTTGAACCTAGTAATCAGAAAGGCCTCCTTACCTCTAACCTCATGGCTAACAACCTCTAACGTCTAACCTCTTGTTTAGATGCTTTTACAGTGTTCCAGCAAGGAAAGAACACAATTGCCAATCACTGTGATAACAGAGTAGGCAGACAAGTGTTACAAAAACACAAGACCATCGCAAGTTTACTTTGGTCTAGAGAATAAAAAAAGACAAACTGGTGTCTCCTTTAACATTATCACAGAGATTTAATGATATGCTTTAGGCCTCATTTAAACTCTTAGCAGCTGCTTGGGATCTATACTGCCATGTCATTCAGCAATCAATATCTCTTACACACACACGCTCGCTCTCTCACACACACACACACACACACACACACACATACCCCAGGAGGAATTTCTCTTATCGGGAAACATCAGATCAAGCAGATACACTTGAATGGCTATTGGGGCCAGATTGACTCACAGCGAGGGGACTCGGGATCAATGTTTTTGCTTGCAAGCCAAACTCATCCTGTTGCTTTTGTGTGTTTTGTGTGTGCGCCTTAGCGTGTGTCCAGGGAGCATTTGCCTGCCCGACCAGCTGTCTGCTTGTACACGGCATATTAATATTAAGACGGCGGTGGCGAGGATCAGAGGACGCGGCTCCGTGGCGGGCCGAGCGCATCCTTGGACTCGACTGACAAGAGAGGCCCCTGGCAGAGCTCCCCCGCTGGGCTCAATAGACAAAGACAAGTGCCTGTGTTTCCAAACATAGGCCCCTCTCACCACCCAGAGGTCAGGAACTTGGAATAATCTAGCTCAAGCAGGAGGTAGCAGACTTTCTCATGCACACCCACACACACACCCATACTGAGGGATTAAATCTTTAATATGACCCTGCTTAACCCAACAGAGGAACAAATGGCAGGGTGTCGCAGGGGGAAGACGGGGCTGTAGGAAGAAGGTTTTGAGGTCTACGTGGGCTGAAAGACAAAAAAGTGGTGGCGGGGAGGATGAAAAGGGCAATCATGAGACATGTGTCTGACAGACAGCGAGCTAGCGCACCCTAGCTAAAAGACATAAAGAAGCTAAAGAGGCTGAAATATGGACTGAATGAGCCGTATGATCAAAGCAGATAAATAAAGAGAAAGACCAAGAGAGGGGGAGATCTTGCGACAGTGAGTTATGAATGAGCTCTGGTGGTCTAAAAGGGACTTGAGCTCTTTGATCCTCCTCTAATAATGTTTCTCAAGCACAGCCTCATCTAAAGCACCACCACCAAGGGAAGGGAGACAAATGACTGTCGACCAGACACAAAAATCCATCAGTCAAATCATCAGCTGTCTGCAAAAGGATGAGATTCTTAGACACTTTTTAAGCACAGACTCAAAGTAGCACCCTGTATTATTTGCACTGCCATGTCTCGAATGGGAAGTCTAGATCACTCTGGACCATCTGACATTTTATCTTCCTACCCTCACAATTCACTGTATCGCCATGGAGAGCAGAATAATGTCAGCTGTAGCCTAGGGGTGGCAGTGGTTGTATCTTTGCCACTGTAGACTACCAGGCTAAATTTGGATGACTCTCTCAGAGCCTGTCAAGCCCCTGTCTGCTCACTGTAGGGAAAGGGCGCCATCTAGTGCACCAGGGCGAAGGTCCACGAAGGAAAGTGAAAACACACAGAAGTGGTTTAGAGGTACGGTCCGCTGCGCACATCAGCCGTTTAGATAAAAGAGGAGATGCTTCACGAGAGGAAAATAGATGGTGGTGTTCTTTCATTAAGTCAAGTTGTCTCCGTCCACAATGGTCCATGACTCAGTTTCTCACGTTCTTTCTCATCTCACGTGGTTACTATGTGACTGTAAAGTGGAAAAGAGAAAGATAAAAAAGATAGATGTGGATACTGAGGTAAGCTCAGTTTCAGTAGAGCATGTGCAATGCAAGGCCTCCGTTTTCTTTTCACATTTGGCCCAAGAGTGGGTTTCCATTTAACAACGACAATGAATTTAACAGGAATATAATAATAATATACAAAAATAACAACATTCTAACTAACTGTCTATTGGATGGAGTCAGAAGAATTGAACTATTTATGAATATGCTCAAAGTGAGAACAAACTGCATCGATAATGATATTAAAACTACAATCTGACATTTGGATCCTCCATAATTTAACTGAAGCAAGAATTAAAGCAGGACCTGTCTCAGCCGATTTTGTGCTTTGGTTCCTTCAAAATAAAAAGTGTTATTTAAACCTATATATAAAGTTTAAATACACGGTGCACCACATATTGTTTTGTTACACATTTTTACAAAAGAAAGTAAAACTGTGACCCCCATCAACAACGCAACGGTAACAGTAAAACAGCAGAAGAACACGCAGCCCCTCCTCCGTACTAATGGGCCCATTTTACCAAGTCTACAGAGACGAGTGGACAATTTGCTGTCTATAATAGCATTGGCCAAAAGAGACAGGTTACTGAAGCGGCGAAAACCCACTCCAGCTGAAATGATCTTGGTGGATCAGCTGTGGCATTGCGCGTCTTCCAACCGTGAAGAACTGCGGGCAGAGGGCCGCTATAATTAAGGCGCTTATTGATTAGACTCTGCGCTCCTGCGTCCCCTGGACCGTGAGCTGGAGGCTCGGGGCGGGTCGGTCACTCTCACAGACATTCAAATCACCTCAGAGCCACGAGAGCAATGTCTATGCTAATGCCTATGGTAATATGCCCACCAGTTTAAGTCGATTATTGACGCTTTCTCTAAATGGACGGTTGATCCACAATTGAAGCTTTATGTGAAGGGGTCAATAGCAGAGAGATTGATACCGGGGCATGGGGTCAGTTTCATTTCAACTTCACCGGTTTCAGGAAATGAATTGGGGATTACTTAGTTAATTGAAATATTAATTGCAAAGTAAATGACATTTCAACTCCAAGTGGGAATTCCGTTCAACCTCCGGTCGACTATTGAACAAAAATATACAATATCCATTTATACAGGCCCGGAGGAATAGGTCAGAGACCCTCATTTGCTGAGGATCAACCTCTCTCTGGTTTCATTTTTTTTTTTTTTTCACGACTTTGCTCATGGAATGTGTGTGTGTGTGTGTGTGTGTGTGTGTGTGTGTGTGTGTGTGTGAAGAAGAGAAGACAGACACAGAGATAAAATGAAAAGATCGTAACGCAATATAAGTCCTGTGGTAAGATAAAAGTCAAGACGAGCACTGGCCACTCACATTTGGACCAGAGAATAACAATGGCTGATGGCTGATGGACCTCTGGTGGGTGCTTGTGCTGTGGGCAAAGCAGAACATCATGCAATCAGTCTGAGAAAGGTCGGTGTATTGATCGGCGTGTATGGCTACACTGTTACATATCAAAAACATCTCTGCTCTTCCCAACACTTGTCTAGCTCTAAGAATGACCCAAAGTGCACCGCACTTTAAAGCAGTCCATCCCCAGACGGCCGCACTGCTTGTCACACTGAGGCGCCAACATCTTTCAGGCTCAAACCCAGACATATAGCTCTTTGTTACCACGTATCTGGCCTTTGTGGAAGTTTTCAGACTTTTTTTTTCGTACTTGAGACGAACAGAAAGGAGACTTCTGTCTGATCAAAACTATTCCACAAAAAAAGATTTTTTTTTTCACATCTTTATCTCCCCAAATGAATCAATAACTTTCCTCGTAGTGGGATAAAGGATAAAATTAAACCTTTATCTGTCTGGAGGGAATTCGTTATGAAACAGAGAGAGAGTAGCTGCAGCCAAATATATCCATCTGATGAGACGCTCCTTTAATTACTGGTCTCATTTGCAACATGCCACTCACGCTGCGTCTTTGCCTGTAGGTGCTTTGAGCTGCGCACCAACCATTGATATATTTCATATCACAAAACATTATGCTCCGTCTGATTTTACAAAGCCTGTATCTACTAGTAAACTGGCACAAAAGAGCACGCAGAGGGCACAGCCACGATCTGATACTTGTGACTCATACACAAGAAGGTGTTAATATATACAGCGCGATGAGAGAGCCGTGGTTTGAGGTAGAGGGGTTTCTGTTTTCTCACATCTTCTCTACGCAGTGGGGGCTAGGGTTTAGTCAAAAAACAGTTGGTGGGCCCGTATGTAAATCGGCTCCTAAACATGCCCCCATCTCGAAGCATGGGGCCTCGACAATGTGCTTCTCGTTCCCATTTGTGGTCGATATCGGATGAGGATATGAGAGCCAGTATTGATTGTAATTTCCTGCGATGCTACGTTCCACTCTCCTGCTTTTATCAGGAGACTAATTCCTATCAGCCACGCTGTCAGCCAACCAACGGGTCCTGGCTGCTGCCCAGGACAACAACTAATGAATAAGAGAGGAATGAATAATCCGGCGAGGCATTTCTCCTCTGACAAACAGGTTGCCACAGGGACGATAATGACGAATCTGGGATATTGGGTGTGGAGAAATGTGTGTGAATGTGAGAGTGGATCGGCACATACGCAGCTCATTATATGTGCATGTGTGTTTGCTTGCACGTGCGCCGGCATGCTTTACAGGGATTTACGTATGTTTTTTCACTTGTTTGTGGTCGAGATTTCACAGGTTTTGAATGAGTAGACGTTTGTGTGGTGTGGGATCGTTGCGCGGAGCAGTCGAGGGCGTGACGCCAACATTCGCCTTCCAGGTGGACGACCAATCGGATGTATGTTTGTGCCGTCACTGTGGAGCTGGTGTCACGATGTGCTGGCTGACATGCATCAGGGGTTCTTCTTCTCTGATTCACACCTGTTGTATCTCAACATTTCCTTGAATGGATTTCAAAGCATCTCTTTTGTGTGTGTGTGTGTGTGTGTGTGTGTGTGTGTGTGTGTGTGTGTGTGTGTGTGTGTGCGCGCGCGCGTTTTTTGCTTTTTTTTACTTAATCCATCATCTTATTTTTTATTTCAAACTTTAACTCGAGCCCATTACATTGTGTAAACACCTGAGCACTGAGTGGGTGACTGCCGGTATAAAACTGGAGTTCTGACACGTGCTGCCTCCTGAATACAGTATGCCCACTCCTTCCTGTGTGTGCTTTTCTTACTTCTTTCACCAAAGGTCATTCATAACTGTAGAGGTTACTTATTCTGAAAGTAAAACAAAAACCACGGAACACTTTGCTTTGACATCATGGCACATGTTGATGCATAGGGTCAATTTAGAGTCACCAATTAGCCCAACGAGCATGTCTTTGGAGGTGGGAGGAAACCGGAGTACCTGGAGAACAGGGAGAACGTGCAAACTCCACCCAGAAAGGTCCGAGCTAGACTGGAAGCCAGACCCTGGCGCTGGGTGCCATCAGTGTTAACCACTAAATTACAAGTGAGAAGGCGATGGCTTTAGGTTGAGGTTTTGCAGGTTCAGCTCCTAGTAACGTTCTAATAAATGCCTGACCGTTGACATGATGATGTCAGCTACTTGTGCAGAGACATTAAACAGATGTTGCACCGAAGCGAGCGTTTGTCGATCACAACCGCATGAAAGAGATAAAGCTGGCACTGATGTTCCTGATAAGAGTTTGTCAAAGTTCATCTCAACTGATTTATTGTGAGTAATTCCCCGTGTTCCACTTTAATAAAAAATTAAGTCCAACGCATTTTTCTTTTTTACAAACTTTTCAATCCCCCTTTAAAGTCAATGCGACTTGTGGCTTTCATAGTGAGTGTAGGGGAAAGTGTTTGTACTTTTCAGTGATGCTGCTGCTGTAAATGTGGGTAGAGCTGTGGTGAACGGACTGTTTGTCATGTTTCACTTGTGAAATTCAACTCACTGTTTCCTCTCCCCACCGCGTGGTCGCAGTGACTCTCCTCGCCTGTGACAGAGCTGAAGTGGGGGAGCGCCGGAAGGGCTTCTATTGTATAAGAGGGGAGATGAAACCTTGAATGCTCAAAGAGACGACATCGCTAGTGGGTAGAGCCATGAACGCACAAGGCACCTCTACCATGTAAACTAAGATTGTTTTGAGCCAGTGCTCTGATATATATGCGAAATCAAGCAACCGTTTACTGCGAGTGATATACGCTGAAGAACTAGTTTTGAAAGATTCTCCGCTGAAAGACGTAAACAAGGTGAAACTGTGAAGATGCGGTTCAGCCTGTTTTTAGCCACTCTTCTCTGTTACATCACGTGGATGAGTTTGGTCCATGCAAGTGAGTACTACAAAAAAAACTTACCGTTTGTCACTCAACATCATGTATAGTACTTACTCTTTCTTTCTCTTGTGTGAACAGTTTCAGCCCATGGAACTGTGTCAAGCTGCTGTATAAAGTGGTCTGGCACCACACTTCATCCTAATCAAATCACGAGTTACTTCATCCAGTCTGAAGCGATGTGTCCCATCGAGGCAGTAGTGTAAGTTCTCTTTCACATAACATATAAGGCCATGTCTCAACTACTATAGTTTATTATGAAGTTGAATTTCATCTACCTAGTAATATTTAATCATGCAAACAATTTTAGTTTCCCCCAAAAAATGCCAGTTGGAGCAACTTTATGGTGGTGGGAAAATTGTTCAGATTAACAAGAACCCTGTCTTTATAGAGATTCTGTAGGATGCTAATTTACTGAGGTAGAATATTTCATACTGAGGTAGAATATTTCAAAATCTCAATGAACCATTTTCGCAGCGAGATACCCTTAGAGGGTTATTTTTTGAACTTGACTGAACCTGATTTAATGAGCTGAAATGTTAAAGCTGCATTACACTGATATTAACAGTTCAATATCAACTGCAGGTTTGTGACGGTTCGTGGAAAGAGAGTTTGCTCCAATCCGGATACTCCCTGGGTAAAAGACGCAATGCTGAATGTGGACAGAAGAACAGTTGGAACGACACCAGCACCATCAACAGCATCAGAAAATGAAGAACCGTCAACACGTGACATGACACCAGCACCGTCCACGACGTCAGAAAAGGAACATATTGAATCGACTACACCTGACATGACACCAGCACCGTCCACAGCATCAGAAAATAAAGCAGCATCAACAACTGGCACGACATCAGCCACATCGATGACGTCACAAAATGAAGCAGCATCAACAACAACTGGCACGACACCAGCCACATCGACAACATCAAACAATAAAGCAGCATCAACAAGTGACACGACACCAGCCACATCGATGACGTCACAAAATGAAGCAGCATCAACAACAACTAGCACAACAACAGCTTCATCCACAGCGTCACAAAATACAGCAGCATCAACAACAACTAGCACAACAACAGCTTCATCCATAGCTTCACAAAATAAAGCAGCATCAACAACAACTAGCACAACAACAGCTTCATCCACAGCATCACAAAATGAAGCAGCATCAACAACTGGCACAAGGCCAGCACCATCAACGACATCAAATAAAGAAGCAGCATCAACAACAACTGGCAGGACACCAGCATCATCGACGACATCAAAAAATAAAGCAGGACCATCAACGACATCAACAAACAGCAAACCCCCCAGATTGGCGAAAAGATTGCTGAGGAAAAAGATCAGGACAATTAGGAGGAAGAGGATAAGAAATAGACGCCCGCGAGAGACACAGAATGTACCTACAAACCTATAAGAAATGTGTAGAAATATATATATATATACAACATAACTTATATTTTGACCATACTCTGTTGTTATAAATGTGCACACTGTAAGACAAAAACGCTATATTTGAAGGTTCCTGCAATATTTGCAGAAAAATACTTTTGTATTTTTATTTTGTTGATAAAGTATTCTGACATTTGACTGTGGTTCTTAGTTGCTCTGCAACATGTGCAGGAAGAATACACAAACAAATCTATAAAGTTACACAGCTATAGTCTGGTTAGGTTAGATCAGGTTAGTGAGGGTACATTTTTTACTTGTGAAACGAAACTCATAGTTTCCTCTCCCCAACACGTGGCTGCACTGACTATTCACCATGATGACAGGGGGAGGGAGGTGAGGTGGGGGCGCGCTGGAAGGGCTTCTGGTTTTTTTTTTAAGAGGCAAGTTCAAGCCTCGAATGCTCAGAAAGACAGAGGCAACATTGCTAGTAGGAAAAAGCCACAAAGCACATCTACTGTGCAAAGAGTGCACTGTTTGTGTTTAGAGAATGTTTGCTCCACTTCTGAAAGTCAGTTTCATTACATGGATGAGCTTAGTCCACACCAGTAAATACTCCTTAAAAAAAAAAAAAGAAGAAGCTAACGCTAAACATACTGTTTCTTTCAATATGTGTAGGGTTGGGCATCGTTTGGATTTTAACGAGTCCGATTCCAATTCTCAATTTCGATTCCTGTTCTAAACGATTCTCAATTCCGATTCTTCAAGGTGTAGGTCAACAGGTCACAAATATTTCACAAGAGAATTTTTTTCATTTGAAAAGGCCATTATTACACAGGCTGTTTTTATTTATTCACATTGTCAGTTAACTTGATACAGTTTAATTTGGTTGCTGTACTGTAACTGGGTATTCAATTACAAGGGAAGGTGCCTAACTGTAACTGTAAAACTGAAACCTGCTGAAATAACAATACAAGTTGACAACAGTCTAAAAGACAAAGAGCTGCAGCACAGGTGGGTGTAACCCATAAAAAACATGTATATAGCGCTCGATGTGAAAGGGTTGACCTGGGTCAACGATTCACAATCGACCCGGGATTTTATCTGATTTTTATCGGTTTTTCGCTCTGATGTTGCCCTGTTACATTCTGACTCGACGGCCTGACAGATGATATATTGTAGCTTCAGCTCAAAAACAAGTTTTGGTCTACTCCCATAAAGTTCCTTTTTTTCAATCAAACAAATCAAATGGTAACAATCATAATAGGCACATGGCGACTGTGTTAACAGCTTTAACAATCTCCACATTGTCAGCAGCGCTTGTCGAGAAAAAGAGACCTGGCGCAGTACGGGCTTGTGCAGACACAGTGATTTATCTATTCACACCTTTGAAAGACGGATTGACTGGTCCATTCTTCAGGTCATCAACAAACTGCAACGTTAGGAAGGAAAAACAGACACGCAGCTCTCACAGCGGGAGGTCCGACATGGGACTTGCTGTGAGAGCTGCGTGCCTGTTTTTTCTTCCCTCATACGGCATCGCGTACATTGCAGATGACATTGCAGTTTGTTGATATCCTGAAGAATGAACCGGTTAATTATTATACCATGCAGGCGAAGGTGTTTTGTCATGTTTGTTGTGCATCCTCCATTGGCTATAATACGTTTTTCACAGGTGTTGCACTGTAACAATCTGTCCTTTTTCAAATTAAAATGAAGCCACAGTTTCGAGCGGCCTTTTTTGCAGTCCATGTTCAGACAGTGTTCTTACTAGCATGTTTCCGGGAAACAAACAGAGCACAGCAAGTGGAGTAATACAAACCCCAGAAACAAACTAGTGCGGGCATTTATGAACCGAAAACAAGAAAAATCCAAATTTATACATCTTTCTAATGGTTCCGCAGTGGCGTCAATTCAGCCAAAGCAAAGGTATGGCAAGGTTACTAGTCACATGACTTAACTACAGTATCAATCAATATACATGCCCAGCAAATAATCATCACAAAAGTCTGCTACATAGCTTATCTGTGTGGTTAGGAAAATTTGAACTTTTTCAAATGCAGTCTCACACGCATCCCGCTAACGTAACTATGGACACACACAAACATTTAACTACATACCCATTGATCCATTCAGTCAAATGCACCTTTAGGCATTTCTGATAGATTCCTTACGTCCACCGATTACAGCCTTAAAGTTAGACCAAGCTATTGCTATTACCAAGCTATTTTTCATGTTCTTCCAACATGTGTATCCAGTGTCTATGAACACGTGCAGTCCATGCCTGTCACCTGCTAAAGTTGAAGTTCCTCCAAAATGACGACATGCACAGCAATAAACTGCATCTTCTTGCACAGAATATTCAACCCAGTCATATTCCTGATAAAACCTGACATTAAGGCGTCTTACATTTCTATTTGGGAAGTGGGTCAAACGAGGACGCCTAATATCCTTCTTCTCTGCTCCAGTTGACCCAGTGGCTGCTACTGCTGTAGTTGTACTGGCGCCCGCGCCCTCATCTGGGCCTTGACCTTCCTTATCGTCCAAGTCTGATGCAGCTCTTTCAATCTGAGAAATCGGTGGGGACTCAGAAATCTCAGATTCAATTCAAGAAGTTCTCAGCCTCCACGCATGTAGCCTCTTTCACCCTGTTAGCATTAACGACCAGGCTCAGGTGCTGGAGTGCCTAAAAGCCTCGTTAACAGCCGTTAACAGCCTCGTTAACAGCCCCAATCCCACCTTCACTACGTGGTCCTCCTCCCTCCGCCGCTAGGGCAAAATTGGTCTCATCACCTGGCTTTTTTTTTTTTTTTTTTTTTTTTTTGTAATATAAAAAATGACTCTAAAATTATCTGCTTTCTTTTCATTTTAGTTAATTAGCTCAGCAAAACAAATAGCACTAATAACAATAATGACCCTGGTCTGACCTCCGTCGTCTGGTCGGGGGGCTGGGAGATACTACATTTCAAGATATGGAGGGGGGATACAAGTGTTGGGAAATACCTACAGAAACTGATTATGTTGTTCTGATTTTCATTTGTAGTTAATTTATATGATTAAAATATAGAATAATCAATGCAAATTGACACAGAGTAATTCCCAGTGACGCCCCTGCGGTTCCAGAACCAGATGTTAGGAACCGGTTCCTATTTAGAACCGATTCTTGTGCCCAACCCTAAATATGTGTGACCTGTTTCAGCCAGTGGACAAGTGTCAAGCTGACGCCAGTACTCCCACACCAGACTTCATACCAAACAAATCATGAATTACACCATTCAGACTGCAAGTGTCTGTCCCATCAAGGCAGTAGTGGAAGGTTTCATGTAATCTTTCCTTTCCTTTCCTTTCCTTTTTTGCCTTTAGTGATTTTCAGATATAGAGTCTGTCTGTCAAGTTCCTGACAGTGAAAGAGAGTTGAAAGCTACCGTCTGTATAAGGGAAAAGTCAATTTGAAAACAGTTAATAGTAAATAAATGTAGATTGTTTAAATGAGTAGGCAGCCTGTCTGTATAAAAATGCTGTAAAGTGCCAAGTATCTATGTAGAAAGGGTTGAACAACCGTGGATGAATATGTGGTGAAAGTCAAGTCACTGATGTGGATGTTAGAAAGGCATGCTTGGCAATAATGAAATCTATATTCTTGACCTGAATACATATCATAGTTTCTCACCCAAAGGAATCTATGGAGGATTGACTGCAAGATAATCGAAGCTTGAACACAGGCTACCATGATCATCGCCAAGAAAACTATCCTCATGAACTGGAAGTCCAAACACAACATAAATATTACTCAAAAAATCTTTTAACCGACTATGGAAGACTTCAATGAACACCCTGCAAGGGAGCCCCTCTCCATTTGGTCACCACTCATTGTATCCTCACAAAACAGTCCTTCATGATGCCTGAGAGCCAATTCCACTTGAAGCATTACATGTCACACTACAGTCTTTGCACCTCATAATTAAAATATGATTAATATATTATACAAAATATAAACAAAGTGTTATTATTGAAACCAACTAATCCTATAGACATCAGAAGGAGTGGGAGGAGGGATGACAGATATAACTATGATGGTTATTATTATTGGAACTGCTGCTGTCTTCTTATACTAAGACCTTGGGTCCCCACGGGGCTGCACCTAGTGGACCTTCACCTGGGGTCTCCTTGCCCCTCCCGGCCACTTGTCCTCCCCCCTTCTGCTCTGGACTGCTCTCATGCAGCACATAGCATATCACTGCTATTCTTCTTGCATTCAACACTGACAGAAAAAAAAAAAACTTTTGCCACATGTGCTCCACATCTGGGAGGGGTTGGAGGTTGCGGGATCTCCAGTGGGTTGGTAGGGGCCTGAGACACCTCATAAAAATTTATAAATTTTTTATTTTTTAAATCAGTCTCATAAAAGATTTGTCTCTCCCATCCCTCCTCCTCCCCACCCACTATCCTCCATTATAGTGATTATCACTGTAATTATTAATTGTTTTCGTTTCATTTCTTTTTTATTAATGTTATTATTATTTTTCTAATTATTAATGGAAGCTCTATATTACTTTATATAGTCTTACTATAATATAATATGTAATAATAATTATTTTGTTGTTATTATTTATTACTATTTAATTGCCATGTAATAATAATGCAATAGTGATTATTAATACTTTATGATTATATTCATAATTTGCTGGTAAACATGTAATTATCAAATGTGCACACACACACAGAGACACACTGTTCACACTTTGTTCATGTCTGTATTGTCTGTATTGTATTGTCTAATAAAAAAATAAAAAAAACACAAAAAAAAAAAGAACACAGGCTACTGTCGGCCTTAGCCCACGTCAACGCCATAAATACTGTCAGTCTGACACTAATAATACGCAGCTCTCTCTCTCACATGGTGCACAGATATATTTACCTTATACAAGACAAGACAAGACAAGACAAGATAAGATAAGATAAGATAAGATAAGATAAGATAAGATAAGATAAGATAAGATAAGATAAGATAAGATAAGATAAGATAAGATAAGATAAGATAATTCTTTCCTGATCCCCACTGGGGAAATTCAAATGTTACAGCAGCACAAGTTATGAAAACCAGTTGACCAGAAAGAAATTAAAGTGGACACAGAGAGCAGGCAACAAACGACATTAACTTTACTACAGACGCCAAACGGCCTCAGTCTCCTCAGGAAGGACATCCTGCTCTGTCCTTTCCTGTAGAGGGCGTCTGTATCATGTGACCAGTCCAGTTTATTGTTGATGTGTACCCCAAGGTACATGTACGAGTCCACAATCTCCTCCGATTCCCCCTGTAGTCCACCACCACCTCCTGAGACTTGCTGATGCTAAGTTGTAGTTCCGGTTGCTCCACTCAACAACAACACAGCTCTCGATCAGTCTAGATCAGCGCTGTGTTGTTAGATAGGATAATGCAGCCATGATTTTAAAAACAAAAAGGGATATCACCAAAGCTGTTTCCATGTATAACTGCTGAAGGTCTAATATCTTTAGACAGTGAAATTTACCAGCCCTCTGCTAGCACTAGCAGTATGCTCTATATTTGTTGTATTTCAGAAATGACTTACATATTCTGCATGTCACGACAGAATGGGTTTCTTATGCCTGATGAACCTCTGCTTGTTTCGTCAACAACCCCTACTATGCACTCATATTTCAGAATGTGAACAACCTCTCTGCACCACTAGAAGCCATTAGAGGGAGCAGCAGGGAGAAATGATTTAGTACCCACTTGACTGAAGATCCAACTTATTCAGAAACAATGTTAAAACTGCATTGCATTGTCATTAACAGTTATAACAATACTCTAGTTTATGTTGCCATATGAAGCTTTCTACCGTTGCTGTGTTTTTTTCTGTGTTTTTTATGTTTTAATCTGACAATCCGACATCTTATTTTACCAATAACAAATGTGCAGGTAGGAAACAGACATAAACAGTGACACCAATCAAGATGAATGCAAAATTCATAAATACAACTGTTGTAGATCCAGCAAATGGATGGATTCAAACATGACAACTAACTGTTTCGGCTAAACAAACAAACCTACCAGGATACAAAATTATGGTCTGGTTATTAAGGGTACATTTTTTACTAGTGAAACTAAACTGATAGTTTCCTCTCCCCAGCGTGTGGCTGCAGATATCTACCCACAACAACGTAAGGGGTGAGATTGGGTGGGGTGGAACGTCCTGTTTTATAAAGGGCAAGATCAAGCTTTGAATGCTCAGAGAGACAGAGACAACATCGCTAGCACAGACAGATAAAGATAACATCACTAGTAGGAAAAAGCCACGACAGCACACAGCAGTTTAAGTCAGTGCTCTGTGTAGCAAGCAGCGAGACGATTCATTGAAGCGATTCACACTGTAGTAGTAGTAGTAGTAGTGTGTGTTTAAAGGCTCCTGGTTTCACCTCTGAAGGACATACGCTGACACTCTGAAGATGCAGCTCAGCCTGGTTTTGACCAGTTTTGTCTGTTTGATCGCGTGGATTAATTTGGGCCATACAAGTAAGTACTGCAAGAAAAAGTACTATTTTCTAGTGTTAATGTTTGTCCCTGTAAAATGAATGGTACTTACTTTTTTTTTCTCTGTGTGTGAACAGCGTTTGCTCATGGACGGGTGTCAGACTGTTGTCTCCAGTGGTCCCGCACCAAACTTCATCCCAAACAAATTAAGGATTACACCATCCAGTCTGAAGGCGTCTGTCCCATCAAGGCAGTAGTGTAAGTACTCGTGTAATTTCACAGTGTAACTTGATATATTTTAAACAAATTTCTCCTCTCTTACCTTTAGTGATATTTCACCATGTAGACAGTTTTGCTTTTATACAGATTTTCAGTCAGTGTCGCCCATAATGAAAGTGGAGTGGAGAGAATTTCATATTTTCTGCTACTAAGAACATTGTTTCTATATATTTCATTGGAGGGCTTCTGACGTTTTTAAAAATCCAATAAACAAAAAAATCCATTTGAAAACAGATCGTAGCAAAAATGTGGATTGTTCAGGTGAACAAGGATCCTGTCTGTACTTAGATGCTGTGGGATGCTTATTTTCTACATACTGAGGTAGAATATTTCAGAATCTGAACCAACTATCTTCATGGTGAGATTAGAGGGAAGTGAGGAGAAATTATTTTATGCTATCTTTACTGAACCCTACTTAATTGGAGATGATAAAGCTGCATTACACTGACATTAACAGCTCAATATCTATTGCAGGTTTCTGACGGTTCGTGGAAAGATAGTTTGCTCCAATCCAGAGATTAGCTGGGTAAAAGACGCAATTCTGAAGGTGGACGGGGCGAGAATATCTGGCAAAGCGTCAACGGTTGGCATGACACCAGCACCATCCATGACTTCAGAAAATGAAGCAGCATCAACAACTGACGTGACAACAACTCCAGCACCATCGACGACATCAGAAAATGAAGCAACATCAACAAGTGATGTGACAACGACGGCGGCACCATCGCCGACATCAGAAAATGAAGCAGCATCAACAAGTGACGTGACAACAACGCCTACACCATCGCCGACATCAGAAAATGAAGCAGCATCAACAACTGACATGACAACAAGGCCAGTACCATTGACAACATCAGCAAGCAGAAAAGCCCCTAAGAAATACAGATTGGGGAAAAGATTGAGGAAAATGATCAGGAAAATTAGGAGGAAAAATATGAGAAAAAGGCACCTGTGCAGAACCATGAAAGAATTAAGAAAGTGTTATACTTCTTCTTCTTCCTCACCCTGCTGTACCTACAAACCTATAAGAAATGTGTAGAAATATATATATATATATATATATATATATATATATATATATATATACAACAAAACTTATATTTTGACCATACTCTGTTGTTATAAATGTGCACACTGTAAAAACAAACTGCTTTTGCACATTTTTGTACTGCAAATATTTCTGTGTTTTTACTTTGTTGATAAAGTATTCTGACATTTGACTGTGGTTCTTAGTTGCTCTGCAACATGCGCAGGAAGAATACCAACACTGACACGAAAAAATTGATAGTAATCAAGATAAGTTGACAAGAAACAGTGTCAGCTACGCAAACAAATCTATACAGATACACAGCTATGGTCTGGTTAGGTTAGGTCAGGTTATTAAGGGTACATGTTTTACTTGTGAAACGGAAATCATAGTTTCCTCTCCCCACCACATGGCTGCACTGACTATTCGCCATTATGACAGGGGGAGGGAGGTGAGGTGGGGCTCGCTTGAAAGGCTCAAGGGGGACGGGGAGAAAAAAGTGCAGCTTGACAAAGTGGTAACAACAATTGGCATGACACCAGCACCATCCACAACATTAACAAAAGGACAGAATAAAGACGGACCAACTAGTGACCTGGCAGATTTCACCAACTACAAGACAACCTGAATCACAAATATATATCTGTTGTATATAAGGATGTGTTGAGCATATCTATTTGTGGTAATTATTTTAATATATGACGCGAATGCTATATTTGGATCTTTCTGCTATCAGTAAACAATAAAGCACTTTTTCAGAAAATTTTCTGGTTTTGTTTTGTTGACCAAATATGTTGACATTTAACTGTGGTTCTTGGTGGCCGTCATATCATTTACATACAGTATCAAGGAACAATGAGACCTGTTATATATGGCAGGTGGGTAGATTTAAATGAAAGGACTAACAACAATGTCAGCTACACAAACCTGTCAGAATTCAGATTAATGGTCTGATTAATACAATGGCTATTTTTACTTCTGATACAGAATTCACTGTTTCCTCCTCTCACCAAGTGGTTGCAATGACTACCCTCCATAGTGGTAGGGGTGACATGGTGGAGAGCTAAGATCAAACCACTAAGATTCAGACGGACAGAGGAAACATGTGATTTCATGTTGGAAATTGTGGATGGTTCAGATGAAGAAGAATCCTGTTTATATAAAGATTCTGTACGGTATCTTCTCCTACCTGAATGAACAATGCTCCAACACATCTACCTCCTATATTCTCTGTCATGTAACACCATCAGCTATACCTTGTATCTGTATCATCAACAGACTCTATGTGTTTGCTTTAGTCAGATGTATGTATCTATGACAGATGTGTGTTTATCTTTATTTGAGGTATTTCATATCTCTTCTCTGTCTCTACCTGACCGGCCTTAAGCAGATGGGTCCGTCCATATGAGCTGGGTTCTGCTCAAGGTTTCTTCCTCTTAAAATTTTTTGCTTGCCATCATTGCCTTCAGGCTTGCTCTCGAGGTTTCAGTTTGGATTTTGTAAAGCGTCTTGAGACTATTTGTATTATTATTGGTACCATATAATTAAAATTGAATTGAAAAAAAAAATAGTTGAATAACACCATTCAGTCTGAACGTGTCTGTAGTGGAAGGGTTCATATAATTTCACACCATGTTTTTCCTTTCTTGCCTTTAGTGTTTTTCAGATATAGAGTCTGTCTGTCAGGTTTCTAACACCACCACAGTGACAGAGAGTTGAAGGACACTGTTTATAGAACAGATGCTGTAGGATGCCAAGTTTCTACATACTAAGGGTTCAACGACTTTGGATGTTTTAAAGTGGATGAATATGTGGTGAAAGTCGAATCAACGTCACACATATGTTTAGCTTATATAGATCAACACCATGTTGTTAGATAGGATAATGCAGCCATGATAAATAATAATAATAATAATAATAATAATAATAATAATAATAATAATAATAATAATAATAATAATCAAATAAAATGAAAAATAAAGCAGGATATCACCAAAGCTGTTTCCATGTAAAACTGCTAAAGGTCTAATAACTTTAGTGAATGAAAGTCATCAGCCCTCTGCTAGCATTAGCAGTATGCAGTATATTTGTTGTGTTTCAGAACTGACTTTAGTGAAGTATTTCCACAATCTCGATGATCCGCTGCTAGTTTGCTGTAATGACCCACTGGGCTTCTCACCTGTCTTCTTGGAGTTGTACATGTTGTTGTTGTTGCATGATCAGCAACTAGTCGACTTCTTGCTATAAGTGTGAGGGTTGTCGTTGTCATCGTCTTCATCCACTTGTCCGGGTCGCGAGGGCAGCAGCTTCAAAAGGGAAGTCCAGATGACTCTCTCCTCGGCCACTTCCACCAGCTCCTCTGGAGGAATCCCCAGGCGCTCCCAGACCAGACAGGAGATTTAATCCCTCCATCGTGTCCTGGGGTGACCCCGAAGCCTCCATTGAGACATGCCCGGAGCACCGCTAACAGAAGGTGTCCGGGATCCATCCTTACCAGATGCCCAAACCACCTCAACTTATTCCTCTTGAAGTGGAGGAGCAGCAGTTCTACTCTGAACTCCTCCTATGTGACCCATGTCCTTACCTTATTTCTAAGGCTGATCCCGGGCACCTTGTGGAGGAAACTCTTTCGCTCCAGACACCACTCCGATCCATCCATCAATCTCCCGCTCCATCCTACCCTCATTTGTGAACAAGATCCCAAGATACTTGAACTCTTCCACTTGAGGCAGGACCTCCTCCATGACGCGGAGTGGGCAATCCACCCTTTTCCGACCGAGGTGACAGAACTGGTGACAAAGGTCAGCCCCGGCCAAACAAACCCACCGGGACACAAAATTATGGTCTGGTTATTAAGGGTACATTTTTCACTTGTGAAACTGAGCTCATAGTTTCCTCTCCCCACTGTGTGGCTGCAGTGACTACCCACAACAACGTTAGGGGTGAGATGGGGGGTGGAACGTCCTGTTTTATAAAGGGTGAGATCAAGCTTTGAATGCTCAGAGAGACAGAGACAACATCGCTTGCACAGAGAGATAAAGACAACATCGGTACAAGGAAAAAGCGACGACAGCACACGGCAACTTTATTCAGTGCTCTGTGTAGCAAGCAGCGAGACGATTCATTGAAGCGATTCACACTGTAGTAGTAGTAGTAGTAGTGTGTGTTTAAAGGTTCTTGGTTTCACCTCTGAAGGACATACGCTGACACTCTGAAGATGCAGCTCAGCCTGGTTTTAACCAGTCTTCTCAGTTTGATCGCATGGATTAATTTGGGCCATACAAGTAAGTACTGCAAGAAAAAGTACTATTTTCTAGTGTTAATGTTTGTCCCTGTAAAATGAATGGTACTTACTTTTTTTTTCTCTGTGTGTGAACAGCGTTTGCTCATGGACGGGTGTCAGACTGTTGTCTCCAGTGGTCCCGCACCAAACTTCATCCCAAACAAATTAAGGATTACACCATCCAGTCTGAAGGCGTCTGTCCCATCAAGGCAGTAGTGTAAGTACTCGTGTAATTTCACAGTGTAACTTGTAATATTCTGACAAATCTCTCCTCTCTTACCTTTAGTGATATTTCACCATGTAGACAGTTTTGCTTTAATACAGATTTTCAGTCACATAATGAAAGTGGAGTGGAGAGAAGTGGAGTGGAGAGAATTTCATATTTTCTGCTACTAAGAACATTGTTTCTATATATTTCATTGGAGGGCTTCTGACGTTTTTAAAAATCCAATAAACAAAAAAATGGGACGCTTATTTTCTACATACTGAGGTAGAATATTTCAGAATCTGAACCAACTATCTTCATGGTGAGATGTTATTAGAGGGAAGTGAGGAGAAGTTATTTTATGCTAACTTTACTGAACCTGACTTAATTGGAGATGATGAAGCTGCATTACACTGACATTAACAGCTCAATATCTATTGCAGGTTTCTGACGGTTCGTGGAAAGAGAGTTTGCTCCAATCCAGAGATTAGCTGGGTAAAAGATGCAATTCTGAAGGTGGACGGGGCGAGAATATCTGGCAAAGCAACAACGGTTGGCATGACACCAGCACCATCCATGACTTCAGAAAATGAAGCAGCATCAACAACTGACGTGACAACAACGCCGGCACCAACGACGACATCAGAAAATGAAGCAGCAACAACTAGTGACATGACAACAAGGCCGGCATCATCGATGACATCAGAAAATGAAGCAACATCAACAACTGACATGACAACAAGGCCAGCACCATCGAAGACATCAGAAAATGAAGCAGCATCAACAACTGACGTGACAACAACTCCGGCACCAACGACGACATCAGAAAATGAAGCAGCAACAACTAGTGACATGACAACAAGGCCGGCATCATCGATGACATCAGAAAATGAAGCAACATCAACAACTGACATGACAACAAGGCCAGCACCATCGAAGACATCAGAAAATGAAGCAGCATCAACAACTGACGTGACAACAACTCCGGCACCATCATCGACATCAGAAAATGAAGCAGCATCAACAACCGACATGACAACAACAACAGCACCATCGACGACATCAGAAAATGAAGCAACATCAACAACTGACATGACAACAACAGCACCATCGACGACATCAGAAAATGAAGCAGCAACAACTAGTGACATGACAACAAGGCCAGCACCATCGACAACATCAGAAAATGAAGCAGCAACAACAACCGATATGACAACAAGGCCAGCATCATCGACAACATCAGCAAGTAGAAAAGCCCCTAAGAAATACAGATTGGGGAAAAGATTGAGGAAAATGATCAGGAAAATTAGGAGGAGAACGATGAGAAAAAGGTGCCTGTGCAGAATCATGAAAGAATTAAGAAAGTGTTATACTTCTTCTTCTTCCTCGCCCTGCTGTACCTACAAACCTATAAGAAATGTGTAGAAATATATATATATATATATATACAACAAAACTTATATTTTGACCATACTCTGTTGTTATAAATGTGCACACTGTAAAACCAAACTGCTTTATTTGAAGGTTCCTGCTCTCAGTTGTAAAAACCTTTTTGTACTGCAAATATTTCTGTGTTTTTACTTTGTTGATAAAGTAGTCTGACATTTGACTGTGGTTCTTAGTTGCTCTGCAACATGCGCAGGAAAAATACCAACACTGACACGAAAAAATTGATAGTAATCAAGATAAGTTGACAAGAAACAATGTCAGCTACGCAAACAAATCTATAAAGATACATAGCTATGGTCTGGTTAGGTTAGGTCAGGTTATTAAGGGTACATGTTTTACTTGTGAAACGGAAATCATAGTTTCCTCTCCCCAACACGTAGCTGCACTGACTATTCACCATGATGATAGGGGGAGGGAGGTGAGGTGGGGGCTCGCTTGAAAGGCTTCTTTTTTTTTTTTCTAAGAGCCAAGATCAAGCCTTGAATGCTCAGAAAGAGCGAGACAACATCGCTAATAGGAAAAAGCCACACAGCACATATACCGTGCAAAGAGGACCGCTTTGGTTCAGTGCATGCGATACACACTGTTTGTGTTTAGAGATTCTTTGCTCCACTTCTGAGAGCCATAAGTGAGGTGCTATTCTGAAGATGGAGTTTAAACCACTCTTCTCTGTTCCATCACATGGATGAGTTTAGTCCGCATCAGTAAATAGTCCAAAAAAAAAAGAAGAGAAAAAAAGCCACTGTCTGTATGAGTGAAAAGTCAATTTGAAAACAGTTGACAGTAAATAAATGTACATTGTTTAAATGAGTAGGGTCCCTGTCTGTATAAAAATGCTGTAAAATGCCAAGTTTCTACCTACTAATGGTTGAACAAAAGTGGACGAGTATGTGGTGAAAGTCAAGTCGCTGATGTTGATGTTGCATATAAAAACACAGCAGAAAGGCATGCTTGGCAATAATGAAATCTATATTCTTGACCTGAATACATATCATAGTTTCTCACACAAAAGGAAGCTATGGAGGCTTGACTGCAAGGTAATCGAAGCTTGAACACAGGCTACTGTCGGCCGTAGCCCACATCCACAGTATACACACTGTCAGTCTGACACTAATTATATGCAACTCTCTCTCTCTCTCTCTCTCTCACATGGTGCTTCAACTAACTTCAAGGAAAAAAAAAAACACGCACTGTTAAAACTGCATTACGTTGTCATTAACAGTTAAAATACTCTAGTTCATGTTGCCATATGAAGCGTTTTGCTGAGTTGCACAGCAGTTGCTGTGTTTTTTCTTTATTCACCAAGTATTCTGGCATCTTAGTCGCTCTTATTTTTGCAGGAAGTAAATGGTAAATGGTCTTGCTTTTATCACTTTTTTTTTTTATAACTGCTTTTCTACCTACTCAAGGGTACTCAAAGAGACACATCCACCCATTCGCTCTCACACCAGTGCAAGTTGCACTGAGAAACTGGGGGGTTCAGTGTCTTGCTCGAGGATGCTTCAGGGACAACCTGCTCTACATACTGAGCCACAGCCGCCCCCCAGGAAACAGACATAAACAGTGACACCAATCAAGATGAATGCAAACACCATAAATACAATTGTTGTAGATCCAGCAAATGGGTGGATTCAAACATGACAACTAACTGTTTCAGCTAAACAAACAAACCCACCGGGACACAAAATTATGGTCTGGTTATTAAGGGTACATTTTTCACTTATGAAACTGAAATGATAGTTTCCTCTCCCCAGCGTGTGGCTGCAGTCACTACTGACAACAACATAAGGGGTGAGATGGGGGGTGGAACGTCTTGTTTTATAAAGGGTGAGATTAAGCTTTGAATGCTCAGAGAGACAGAGACAACATCGCTACAAGGAAAAAGCCACGACAGCACACAGCAGTTTAAGTCGGTGCTCTGTGTATCAAGCAGCGAGACGATTCATTGAAAGCGATTCACACTGTAGTAGTAGTAGTAGTGTGTGTTTAAAGGCTCTTGGTTTCACCTCTGAAGGACATACACTGACACTCTGAAGATGCAGCTCAGCCTGGTTTTAACCAGTCTTCTCAGTTTGATCGCGTGGATTAATTTGGGTCATACAAGTAAGTACTGTAAGAAAAAAGTACTATTTTCTAGTGTTAATGTTTGTCCCTGTAAAATAATGGTACTTACTCGTTCTTTCTCTGTGTGTGAACAGGTCTGCTCTGACGGGTCAAACTGTTGTCTCCAGTGGTCCCGCACCAAACTTCATCCCGAACAAATTAAGGATTACACCATCCAGTCTGAAGACGTCTGTCCCATCAAGGCAGTAGTGTAAGTACTTGTGTAATTTCACAGTGTAACTTGTTATATTTCAAACAAATCTCTCCTCTCTTACCTTTAGTGATATTTCATCATGCAGACAGTTTTGCTTTAATACAGATTTTCAGTCAGTGTCGCCCACAATGAAAGTGGAGTGGAGAGAATTTCATAGTTTCTGCTGCTAATAACATTGTTTCTATATATTTCATTGGAGGGCTTCTGACGTTTTTAAAAATCCAATAAAAAAATATAAAAAATCCATTTGAAAAATGGTCGTAGCAAAAATGTGGATTGTTCAGGTGAACAAGGACCCTGTCTGTACTTAGATGCTGTGGGACGCTTATTTTCTACATACTGAGGTAGAATATTTCAGAACCTGAACCAACTATCTTCATGGTGAGATGCCATTAGAGGGAAGTGAGGAGAAATTATTTTATGCTAACTTTACTGAACCTGACTTAATTGGAGATGATGAAGCTGCATTACACTGACATTAACAGCTCAATATCTATTGCAGGTTTCTGACGGTTCGTGGAAAGAGAGTTTGCTCCAATCCAGAGATTAGCTGGGTAAAAAATGCAATTCTGAAGGTGGACCGGCGAGAATGTCTGGCAAAGCGACAATGGTTTGCATGACACCAGCACCATCCATGACTTCAGAAAATGAAGCAGCATCAACAACCGACATGACAACAACGCCAGCACCATCGACGACATCAGCACGCAGAAAACCCCCTAATAAACACAGACTGGGGAAAAGATTGAGGAAAATGATCAGGAAAATTAGGAGGAGAACGATGAGAAAAAGGCGCCTGTGTAGAAGCATAACAAGAATTAAGAAAGTGTTATACTTCTTCTTCTTCCTCGCCCTGCTGTACCTACAAACCTATAAGAAATGTGTAGAAATATATATATATATGTACAACAAAACTTATATTTTGACCATATTCTGTTGTTATAAATGTGCACACTGTAAAACCAAACTGCTTAATTTGAAGGTTCCTGCTCTCAGTTGTAAAAACATTTTTGTACTGCAAATATTTCTGTGTTTTTACTTTGTTGATAAAGTATTCTGACATTTGACTGTGGTTCTTAGTTGCTCTGCAACATGCGCAGGAAAAATACCAACATTGACATGAAAAAATTGATAGCAATCAAGATAAGTTGACAAGAAACAGTGTCAGCTCCGCAAACAAATCTATAAAGATACATAGCTATGGTCTGGTTAGGTTAGGTCAGGTTATTAAGGCTACATGTTTTACTTGTGAAACGGAAATCATAGTTTCCTCTCCCCAACACGTGGCTGCACTGACTATTCACCATGATGATAGGGGGAGGGAGGTGAGGTGGGGGCTTGCTTGAAAGGCTTCTTTTTTTTTCTAAGAGCCAAGATCAAGCCTCGAATGCTCAGAAAGAGCGAGACAACATCGCTAATAGGAAAAAGCCACACAGCACATATACCGTGCAAAGAGGACCGCTTTGGTTCATTGCATGCGATACACACTGTTTGTGTTTAGAGATTCTTTGCTCCACTTCTGAGAGCCATAAGTGAGGTGCTATTCTGAAGATGGAGTTTAAACCACTCTTCTCTGTTCCATCACATGGATGAGTTTAGTCCGCATCAGTAAATAGTCCAAAAAAAAAAAGAAGAGAAAAAAAGCCACTGTCTGTATAAGTGAAAAGTCAATTTGAAAACAATTGACAGTAAATAAATGTACATTGTTTAAATGAGTAGGGTCCCTGTCTGTATAAAAATGCTGTAAAATGCCAAGTTTCTACGTACTAAGGGTTGAACAACAGTGGACGAGTACGTGGTGAAAGTCAAGTCGCTGATGTTGATGTTGCATATAAAAACACAGCAGAAAGGCATGCTTGGCAATAATGAAATCTATATTCTTGACCTGAATACATATCATAGTTTCTCACACAAAAGGAAGCTATGGAGGCTTGACTGCAAGATAATCGAAGCTTGATCACAGGCTACTGTCGGCCGTAGCCCACATCCACAGTATACACACTGTCAGTCTGACACTAATAATACGCAACTCTCTCTCTCTCACATGATGCATCAACTAACTTCAAGGAAAAAAAAAACACGCACTGTTAAAACTGCATTACGTTGTCATTAACAGTTAAAATACTCTAGTTCATGTTGCCATATGAAGCGTTTTGCTGAGTTGCACAGCAGTTGCTGTGTTTTTTCTTTATTCACCAAGTATTCTGGCATCTTAGTAGCTCTTATTTTTGCAGGGTGGAAATGGTAAATGGTCTTGCTTTTATAAAGCGCTTTTCTACCTACTCAAAGGTACTCAAAGAGACACATTCACCCATTCGCTCACACACCAGTGCCAGTTGCACTGAGAAACTGGGGGGTTCAGTGTTTTGCTCGAGGATGATCGGGGACAACCTGCTCTACCTACTGAGCCACAGCCGCCCCCCAGGAAACAGACATAAACAGTGACACCAATCAAGATGAATGCAAACACCATAAATACAACTGTTGTAGATCCAGCAAATGGGTGGATTCAAACATGACAACTAACTGTTTTGGCTAAACAAATGAACCTACCAGGATACAAAATTATGGTCTGGTTATTAAGGGTACATTTTTCACTTGTGAAACTGAACTCATAGTTTCCTCTCCCCAGCGTGTGGCTGCAGTGACTACCCACAACAACGTAAGGGGTGAGATGGGGGGGGGGGGGCGTGGAAAGTGCTCTTTTATAAAGGGCAAGATCAAACTTTAAATGCTCAGAGAGACAGAGACAACATCGCTACAAGGAAAAAGCCACGACAGCACACAGCAGTTTAATTCAGTGCTCTGTGTAGCAAGCAGCGAGACGATTCATTGAAGCGATTCACACTGTAGTAGTAGTAGTAGTAGTGTGTGTTTGAAGGCTCTTGGTTTCACCTCTGAAGGACATACACTGACACTCTGAAGATGCAGCTCAGCCTGGTTTTAACCAGTCTTCTCAGTTTGATCGCGTGGATTATTTTGGGTCATGCAAGTAAGTGCTGCAAGAAAAAAGTACTATTTTCTAGTGTTAATGTTTGTTCCTTGTAAAATGAATGGTACTTACTCGTTCTTTCTCTGTGTGTGAACAGTGTCTGCTCCTGCACCGACGTCAGACTGTTGTCTCCAGTGGTCCCGCACCAAACTTCATCCCAAACAAATTAGGAATTACACCATCCAGTCTGAAGGCGTCTGTCCCATCAAGGCAGTAGTGTAAGTACTCAAGTAATTTCACAGTGTAACTTGTTATGTTTCAAACTAATTTCTCCTCTCTTCCCTTTAGTGATATTTCATCATGCAGACAGTTTTATCTGTACGGTTTCTTTAATGAAAGCGGAGTGGAGAGAATTTCATATTTTCTGCTACTAAGAACATCGTTTCTATATATTTCATTGGAGGGCTTCTGACGTTTTTAAAAATCCAATAAACAACAAAAAATCAATTTGAAAACAGGTCGTAGCAAAAATGTGGATTGTTCAGGTGAACAAGGATCCTGTCTGTATTTAGATGCTGTGGGACTCTTATTTTCTACATACTCAGGTAGAATATTTCAGAATCTGAACCAACTATCTTCATGGTGAGATGTCATTAGAGGGAAGTGAGGAGAAATTATTTTATGCTAACTTTACTGAACCCGACTAAATTGGAGATGATAAAGCTGCATTACACTGACATTAACAGCTCAATATCTATTGCAGGTTTCTGACGGTTCGTGAAAAGATAGTTTGCTCCAATCCAGAGACTACCTGGGTAAAAAACGCAATTCTGAAGGTGGACAGGAAGAAAAAAGTGCAGCTTGACAAAGTGGCAACAACAATTGGCATGACACCAGCACCATCCACAGCATCAACAAAAGGACAGAATGAAGATGGATCAACTAGTGACCTGCCAGATTTCACTAACTACAAGACAACCTGAATCAAATATATATCTGCCATATGTATATAAGGATGTGTTGAGCATATCTATTTGTGGTAATTATTTTAATATTGACACGAATGCTATATTTGTACCTTTCTGCTATTAGTAAACAATAAAGCACTTTTTCAGCAAATTTTCTGGTTTTGTTTTGTTGACCAAATATGTTGACATTTAACTGTGGTTCTTGGTGGCCGTCATATCATTTACATACAGTTTCAAGGAACAATGAGACCTGTTATATATGGCAGGTGGGTAGATTTAAATGAAAGGACTAACAACAATGTCAGCTACACAAACCTGTCAGAATTCAGATTAATGGTCTGATTAATACTGTGGCTATTTTTACTTCTGATACAGAATTCACTGTTTCCTCTTCTCACCAAGTGGTTGCAATGACTACCCTCCATAGTGGTAGGGGTGACACGGTGGAGAGCTAAGATCAAACCACAAAGACCCAGACAGACAGAGGCAACATTGCTAATAGCAAGAGCAATGAACACACACAGCAAATCTACCATGTGCCCAAGACCGCTTGATTCAGTGCTCTGTTATCTGTTACTCGAGCCAGCAGCGAGAATATTTACTGCAAGTAATAAACAACGTAAAAGTCTGAGCTGGCTGAACGAAGTAAGCAAGGTGAAACTGTGAAGATGCAGTTCAGTCTGGTTTTAGCCACTTTTCTCTGTTTCTCCACATGGATGAGTTTGGTCCATACAGGTGAGTGCTGCAAAAAGAGTTTTTGGTTTTAGTGTTTGTCACTCAAAGATGAATAGTTCTTACTCTTTCTTTCTGCAAACAGTTTCAGCCAAGGCAGTTAAATACAAACAAATTAAGAATTACACCATTCAGACTGAAGTTGTCTGTCCCATCAAGGCAGTACTGTAAGTGCTCATGTGATTTCATGTTGTAAATGTGGATGGTTCAGATGAAGAAGAATCCTGTTTATATAAAGATGCTGTATGGTATCTTCTCCTACCTGAATGAACAATGCTTCAACTCGTCTACCTCCTAAATTCTCTGTCATGTAACACCATCAGCTATACCTTGTATCTGTATCATCAACAGATTCTATGTGTTTGCTTTAGTCAGATGTATGTATCTATGACAAATGTGTGTTTATCTTGTTTCTCCTGCGATATTTGAGGTATTTCATATCTCTTCTCTGTCTCTACCTGACCGGCCTTAAGCACATGGGTCCGTCCATATGAGTTGGGTTCTGCTCAAGGTTTCTTCCTCTTAAAAATTTTTGCTTGCCATCATCGCCTTCAGGCTTGCTCTTGAGGTTTCAGGCAGGATTTTGTAAAGCGTCTTGAGACTATTTGTATTATTATTAGCACCATATAATTAAAATTGAATTGAAAAAAAAAATGTTGAATAACACCATTCAGTCTGAACGTGTCTGTAGTGGAAGGGTTCATGTAATTTCACACCATGTTTTTCCTTTCTTGCCTTTAGTGATTTTCAGATATAGAGTCTGTCTGTCAGGTTTCTAACACCACCACAGTGACAGAGAGTTGAAGGACACTGTTTATAGAACAGGTGCTGTAGGATGCCAAGTTTCTACATACTAAGGGTTCAACGACTTTGAATGTTTTAAAATGGATGAATATGTGGTGAAAGTCGAATCAACGTCACACATATGTTTAGCTTATATAGATCAGCACCATGTTGTTAGACAGAATAATGCAGACATGATTAAAATTAAAGCGGGATATCACCAAAGCCATTTCCATGTAAAACTGCCAAAGGTCTAATAACTTTAGACAATGAAATTCACCAGCCCTCTGCTAGCATTAGCAGTA
The DNA here is from genome assembly GCF_022458985.1 of Mugil cephalus. Classification (NCBI taxonomy): domain Eukaryota; kingdom Metazoa; phylum Chordata; class Actinopteri; order Mugiliformes; family Mugilidae; genus Mugil; species Mugil cephalus. The sequence continues at coordinate 18,922,195 of NC_061776.1, read as the reverse complement.
TGCAGTATATTTGTTGTATTTCAGAACTGACTTTAGTGAAGTATTTCCACAATCTTGATGCTCTGCTGCTAGCTTGCTGCAATGACCCATTGGGCTTCTCACTTGTCTTCTTCAAGTAGTACATGTTGTTATTGTTGCATGATCAGCAACTAGTCGACTTCTTGCTATAAGTGTGAGGGTTGTCGTTGTCATCGTCCGGTTCGCGAGGGCAACAGCTTCAAAAGGGAAGTCCAGACGACTCTCTCCTCGGCCACTTCCACCAGCTCCTCTGGAGGAATCCCCAGGCACTCACAGGCCAGACGGGATGGTCATGTCACCCCAGGACATGGGGTGACCCTGAAGCCTCCATTGAGACATGCCCGGAGCACCGCTAACAGAAGGCGTCCGGGATCCATCCTTACCAGATGCCCAAACCACCTCAACTTATTCCTCTTGAAGTGGAGGAGCAGCAGTTCTACTCTGAACTCCTCCTATGTGACCCATGTCCTTGCCTTATTTCTAAGGCTGATCCCGGGCACCTTGTGGAGGAAACTCTTTCGCTCCAGACACCACTCCGATCTGTCCATCAGTCTCCCGCTCCATCCTACCCTCATTTGTGAACAAGATCCCAAGATACTTGAACTCCTCCACTTGAGGCAGGACCTCCTCCACGACGCGGAGTGGGCAATCCACCCTTTTCCGACTGAGGTGACAGAACTGGTGACAAAGGTCAGCCCCGGCCAAACAAACCCACCGGGACACAAAATTATGATCTGGTTATTAAGGGTACATTTTTCACTTGTGAAACTGAACTCATAGTTTCCTCTCCCCACTGTGTGGCTGTTGTGACTACCCACAACAACGTTAGGGGTGAGATGGGGGATGGAACGTCCTGTTTTATAAAGGGTGAGATTAAGCTTTGAATGCTCAGAGAGACAGAGACAACATCGCTAGCATAGAGAAATAAAGACAACATCGGTACAAGGAAAAAGCGACGACAGCACACGGCAACTTAATTCAGTGCTCTGTGTAGCAAGCAGCGAGACGATTCATTGAAGCGATTCACACTGTAGTAGTAGTAGTAGTGTGTGTTTAAAGGCTCTTGGTTTCACCTCTGAAGGACATACGCTGACACTCTGAAGATGCAGCTCAGCCTGGTTTTAACCAGTCTTCTCTGTTTGATCGCGTGGATTAATTTGGGTCATACAAGTAAGTACTGCAAGAAAAAAGTACTATTTTCTAGTGTTAATGTTTGTCCCTGTAAAATGAATGGTACTTACTCATTCTTTCTCTATGTGTGAACAGTGTCTGCTCATGGACCACCGTCAGACTGTTGTCTCCAGTGGTCCCGCACCAAACTTCATCCCAAACAAATTAAGAATTACACCATCCAGTCTGAAGGCGTCTGTCCCATCAAGGCAGTAGTGTAAGTACTTGTGTAATTTCACAGTGTAACTTGTTATATTTCAAACAAATCTCTCCTCTCTTCCCTTTAGTGATATTTCACCATGTAGACAGTTTTGTTTTTATACAGATTTTCAGTCAGTGTCACCCACAATGAAAGTGGAGTGGAGAGAATTTCATAGTTTCTGCTACTAAGAACAGCGTTTCGATATTTCATTGGAGGGCTTCCGACGTTTTTAAAACTCCAATAAACAACAACAAAAAATCAATTTGAAAACAGGTCATAGCAAAAATGTGGATTGTTCAGGTGAACAAGGATCCTGTCTGTATTTAGATGCTGTGGGACGCTTATTTTCTACGTACTGAGGTAGAATATTTCAGAATCTGAACCAACTATCTTCATGGTGAGATGTTATTAGAGGGAAGTGAGGAGAAATTATTTTTAACTTTACTGAACCCGACTTATTTGGAGATGATGAAGCTGCATTACACTGACATTAACAGCTCAATATCTATTGCAGGTTTCTGACGGTTCGTGGAAAGAGAGTTTGCTCCAATCCAGAGACTCCCTGGGTAAAAAAAGCAATTCTGAAGGTGGACAGGGAGAAAAAAAGGGCAGCTTGACAAAGTGGCAACAACAATTGGCATGACACCAGCACCATCCACAGCATCAACAAAAGGACAGAATGAAGATGGATCAACTAGTGACCTGCCAGATTTCACCAACTACAAGACAACCTGAATCAAATATATATCTGCCATATGTATATAAGGATGTGTTGAGCATATCTATTTGTGGTAATTATTTTAATATATGACAATAATGCTATATTTGGACCTTTCTGCTATTAGTAAAAAATAAAGCACTTTTTCAGCAAATTCTCTGGTTTTGTTTTGTTGACCAAATATGTTGACATTTAACTGTGGTTCTTGGTAGCCATCATATCATTTACATACAGTATCAAGGAACAATGAGACCTGTTATATATGGCAGGTGGGTAGATTTAAATGAAAGGACTAACAACAATGTCAGCTACACAAACCTGTCAGAATTCAGATTAATGGTCTGATTAATACTGTTGCTATTTTTACTTCTGATACAGAATTCACTGTTTCCTCTTCTCACCAAGTGGTTGCAATGACTACCCTCCATAGTGGTAGGGGTGACACGGTGGAGAGCTAAGATCAAACCACAAAGACTCAGACAGACAGAGGCAACATCGCTAATAGCAAGAGCAATGAACACACACAGCAAATCTACCATGTGCCCAAGACCGCTTGATTCAGTGCTCTGTTATCTGTTACTCGAGCCAGCAGCGAGAATATTTACTGCAAGTAATAAACAACGTAAAAGTCTGAGCTGGCTGAACGAAGTAAGCAAGGTGAAACTGTGAAGATGCAGTTCAGTCTGGTTTTAGCCACTTTTCTCTGTTTCTCCACATGGATGAGTTTGGTCCATACAGGTGAGTGCTGCAAAAAGAGTTTTTGGTTTTAGTGTTTGTCACTCAAAGATGAATAGTTCTTACTCTTTCTTTCTGCAAACAGTTTCAGCCAAGGCAGTTAAATACAAACAAATTAAGAATTACACCATTCAGACAGAAGTTGTCTGTCCCATCAAGGCAGTACTGTAAGTGCTCATGTGATTTCATGTTGTAAATTGTGGATGGTTCAGATGAAGAAGAATCCTGTTTATATAAAAATGCTGTACGGTATCTTCTCCTACCTGAATGAACAATGCTTCAACTCGTCTACCTCCTAAATTCTCTGTCATGTAACACCATCAGCTATACCTTGTATCTGTATCATCAACAGATTCTATGTGTTTGCTTTAGTCAGATGTATGTATCTATGACAAATGTGTGTTTATCTTGTTTCTCCTGCGATATTTGAGGTATTTCATATCTCTTCTCTGTCTCTACCTGACCGGCCTTAAGCAGATGGGTCCGTCCATATGAGCTGGGTTCTGCTCAAGGTTTCTTCCTCTTAAAATTTTTTGCTTGCCATCATTGCCTTCAGGCTTGCTCTTGAGGTTTCAGGCAGGATTTTGTAAAGCGTCTTGAGACTATTTGTATTATTATTGGCACCATATAATTAAAATTGAATTGTAAAAAAAAAAAAAGTTGAATAACACCATTCAGTCTGAACGTGTCTGTAGTGGAAGGGTTCATATAATTTCACGCCATGTTTTTCCTTTCTTGCCTTTAGTGATTTTCAGATATAGAGTCTGTCTGTCAGGTTTCTAACACCACCACAGTGACAGAGAGTTGAAGGACACTGTTTATAGAACAGATGCTGTAGGATGCCAAGTTTCTACATACTAAGGGCTCAACGACTTTGGATGTTTTAAAGTGGATGAATATGTGGTGTAAGTCGAATCAACGTCACACATATGTGTAGCTTATATAGATCAGCACCATGTTGTTAGATAGGATGATGCAGCCATTATTTAAAAAAAAAAAAAAAAAAAGCGGGATATCAACAAAGCCATTTCCATGTACAACTGCTAAAGGTCTAATGAAATTTACCTGCCCTCTGCTAGCATTAGCAGTATGCAGTAAATTAGTTGTATTTCAGAACTGACTTTAGTGAAGTATTTCCACAATCTCGATGATCCGCTACTAGTTTGCTGCAATGACCCACTGAGCTCCTCACCTGTCTTCTTGGAGTCGTACATGTTGTTATTGTTGCATGATCAGCAACTAGTCGACTTCTTGCTATAAGTGTGAGGGTTGTCGTTGTCATCGTCTTCATCCACTTGTCCGGGTGGCGAGGGCAGCAGCTTCAAAAGGGAAGTCCAGGCGGCTCTCTCCTCCGCCACTTCCACCAGCTCCTCTGGAGGAATCCCCAGGCGCTCCCAGACCAGACGGGAGATATAATCCCTCCATCGTGTCCTGGGGTGACCCCGAAGCCTCCAGTGAGACATGCCCGGAGCACCGCTAACAGGAGGCGTCCGGGAGCCATCCTTACCAGATGCCCAAACAACCTCAACTGATTCCTCTTGAAGTGGAGGAGCAGCAGTTCTACTCTGAACTCCTCCTATGTGACCTATGTCCTTACCTTATTTCTAAGGCTGATCCCGGCCACCTTGTGAAGGACACTCTTTCGCTCCAGACACCACTCTGATCTGTCCATCAGTCTCCCGCTCCATCCTACCCTCATTTGTGAACAAGATCCCAAGATACTTGAACTCCTCCACTTGAGGCAGGACCTCCTCCACGACCCGGAGTGGGCAATCCACCCTTTTCTGACTGAGGTGACAGAACTGGTGACAAAGAGAAGCCCCGGTTGGGAACGACCCTCAGACCCTCCTTCTTCAGCCTGAAGGCTCCCCTCACCTCTGGTGTCCACCAGCAGGTTCGGGGGTTACCGCCCCAAGCAGCACCAGCGACTTTGCCACCGCAACTTGCCCACTTGATAATGGCGGAGCCGAATATTTGCCCATTCAGACTCAATGTCCCCCACCACCACCGGGACCCGGTTGAAGCTCTGTCAGAGGTAGGAGTTAAAGACCATCTTGATAGGTTCTTCTGCCAGACGTTCCCAGCAGACCATCACTATTTGTTATCTTCATTGACCAAATATTCTGACATCTTAGTAGCTCTTATTTTACCAATAACAAATGTGCAGGAAAGAAACAGACATAATCAGTGACACCAATCAAGATGAATGCAAACACCATAAATACAATTGTTGTAGATCCAGCAAATGGGTGGATTCAAACATAACAACTAACTGTTAGCTAAATAAACACACCTACCAGGATACAAAATTATGGTCTGGTTATTAAGGGTACATTTTTTACTTGTGAAACTGAACTGATAGTTTCCTCCCCCCACTGTGTGGCTGCAGTCACTACCCACAAAAGTGTTAGGGGTGGGGGGACAGAACGTCTTGTTTTATAAAGGGCAAGATCAAGTTTTTGAATGAAACATCTCGAGAAGGAAAAAGCTAAGACAGCGCACGGTGACTTGATTCAGTGCTCTGACATCTAGTGAAGCAAGCAACAAGACAATTTATTGAAGCGATTCACACTGTAGTAGTAGTAGTAGTAGTGTGTGTTTAAAGGCTCTTGGTTTAACCTCTGAAGGACATACACTGACACTCTGAAGATGCAGCTCAGCCTGGTTTTAACCAGTTTTCTCAGTTTGATAGTGTGGATTAATTTGGGTCATGCAAGTAAGTACTGCAAGAAAAGTACTATTTTCTAGTGTTAATGTTTGTCCCTGTAAAAGGAATGGTACTTACTTTTTCTTTCTCTATGTGTGAACAGAGTGTACACATGAACCACCGTCAAGCTGTTGTCTCCAGCCGTCAAGCTGTTGTCTCCGGTGGTCCCGCACCAAACTTCATCCCAAACAAATTAAGAACTACACCATCCAATCTGAAAGCGTCTGTCCCATCAAGGCAGTAGTGTAAGTACTCCTGTGATTTCACAGTTTATGTAAAGTGTCTTTGAGTATTCAGAAAAGCACATTAAAATAAAATGTATTATTATTATTATTAATATTATTATTATTATTACAGCGTAATTGTTATACTTCAAACAAATCTCTCTTCTCTTACCATTAGTGATATTTCATCGTCTAGACAGTTTTGGTTTTCACTCACAGTGTCTAGGTTTAGGTCCTAGTGCGACTATAGTGAAAGAGGTTCTGTATATTTAATTGGTTGTCATGGTTGGACATTCTTAAAATTTCAAAGTGATAGCAAATGTGGATTGTTCAGATGGACAGATGCTGTGTAGATACATTTCAAACAAATCTCTCCTCTCTTACCTTTAGTGATATTTCATCATGCAGACAGTTTTATCTGTACGGTTTCGTTAATGAAAGTGGAGTGAAGAGAATTTCATATTTTCTGCTACTAAGAACATTGTTTCTATATATTTCATTGGAGGGCTTCTGATGTTTTTAAAAATCCAATAAACAACAACAAAAAAATCAATTTGAAGACAGGTCGTAGCAAAAATGTGGATTGTTCAGGTGAACAAGGATCCTGTCTGTATTTAGATGCTGTGGGACGCTTATTTTCTACATACTGAGGTAGAATATTTCAAAATCTGAACCAACTATCTTCATGGTGAGATGTCATTAGAGGGAAGTGAGGAGAAATTATTTTATGCTAACTTTATTGAACCCGACTTAATTAGAGATGATAAAGCTGCATTACACTGACATTAACAGCTCAATATCTATTGCAGGTTTCTGACGGTTCGTGAAAAGATAGTTTGCTCCAATCCAGAGACTCCCTGGGTAAAAAACGCAATTCTGAAGGTGGACGGGGATAAAAAAGTGCAGCTTGACAAAGTGGCAACAACAATTGGCATGACACCAGCACCATTCACAGCATCAACAAAAGGACAGAATGAAGACAGATCAACTAGTGACCTGCCAGATTTCACCAACTACAAGACAACCTGAATCAAATATATATCTGCCATATGTATATAAGGATGTGTTGAGCATATCTATTTGTGGTAATTATTTTAATATATGACAAAAATGCTATAATTGAATCTTTCTGCTATCACTTAACAATAAAGCACTTTTTCAGCAAATTTTCTGGTTTTGTTTTGTTGACCAAATATGTTGACATTTAACTGTGGTTCTTGGTGGCCGTCATATCATTTACATACAGTTTCAAGGAACAATGAGACCTGTTATAAAAAATAAAGAAAAACACCATCTGTCACTTTTTAATCGAATGAATTTGATGGATCAAAGTGGGCGTGACCGATCAAGTGTGTGTCAGCAATTTTCAAAGTGGGCGTGACTGAGGAAGTGGGCGTGACTGAGGAAGTGTGCGTCACCAACTTTCAAGGTGGGCGTGACTGAGGAAGTGGGCGTCAGCAACTTTCAAGGTGGGCGTAACCAACGTTGATTGGATGTTGTGGCATTTCACTTTCCTTGGGGGTAGGAAGTCGGGGTCTGTGTGAGAATCTTTGTTAAGATGAGTCAGCGGGGTCACGACCCCCGAGGTAGGAAGTCGGGGGGTATGTGAAAGTATTTTTATTACCTGAAACAGCGGTGTCACGACCCCCGAGGTAGGAAGTCGGGGATTATGTGAGAATCTTTTTATTAGGTGAAAAAGCGGTGTCACGACCCCCGAGGTAGGAAGTCGGGGATTATGTGCAAGTATTTTGATCAGGTAAAAACAGCGGTGTCAAGACCCCCGAGGTAGGAAGTCGGGGGGTATGTGAAAGTATTTTTGTTAGGTGAAACAGCGGTGTCGCGTATAATACCGCTGGTCAGTCGATGTCATACGCGCATTTCATCACGGCCTGCCGCTGAAGACATCACATCAGTCCTGCCTGAGAGTCTCCAAAGAAGCTAATTATCTTTTTTCTGGGGAGGGTAAGTAATCTCTGTACCTTTATTAGCGGGTGATTCCTTTTACTACACCTAACATAGTTTTTCCGAACCTGTTTTTCAGAATAAAGATATCTTTTCGTGAAAGCATCAAAAATGGATTCTTGTATGTAACATTTTAAGACTTACATGATTTTATACATGTTTCATTGTTACGGTATAATGATAACACAGGGCCTTTCTTCCAGACACTGAGAAAGCGGCCTTCTTTTGCCGTGCATATGATGAGGACAGCCAGGGCATCTTATGTAAGGCAGTTATTTCATTCAAATGAAGCTATACATTTTACAGAAATTTACAAGAATTACTCTTGTATTTTTTTGTAGGCACCCTGAAGTAGTCCCATCCACCGCATCTGTATCAGTTCAGAATGGTTAGTTACTTTCCTTTAAAAAAAAAAAAAAAACTGCATGTGTGAATATATTTATATGTGTGTGTGTGTGTTTCACTAAAGTATTATAATAATAAATTGTTTTCTGGTTATAGTATATCCTTCTCAGACCGTAATCTGGCCAGGGAGCGGACTGTTTGAAGGTAGAAGCACTAACACTCTTCCACTTTCCTTTGACTGTGTATCCCAGAATGTATGTGATAGATTCTATTGACTTGTATTATACTTTAGCAGGTGACGAAGCAATACTAGACAGCGTTTTGGATTACGAGAACGAGAGTGGACTTCTATCTCTATCTGAAATTCATACAACAGACAGGCCCGAGACACCTCCGACTAACGGTAAGAAAAAGAAGAAAAGAAAAAAAAAAGTATAAATTTTAAATAAATAAGTAAAATAAATCTAAACCCGTCTCTCTCCATTTTGTAGAGTGCAGACCAGAACCCGCTCACAAGGTGGACAAGGCTACTTGTACCAGCGAAGACGGTGTCTACCCGCTACTCGTCATACCCGACACGCCAGAAAAGCAAGGCAGACAACCGGCTAACAGTAAGAATTATTATTATTTTTTTTTAAGAAACTAAATGATTATAAGTAAGCCATGTCACTCATTGTGATATTTTAACATGATTCTGATAGCTAAAGAAGCTGACACTGACGGAGGACCATCTGGATCCAAAATTAGCATACCAGAAGCACTAGAGAAAGCAGTGACTGACGGTAAGAATAAAATACAAATTTTATACAAACTTAAAATAAATAATAGCTAATCAGCTAAATAAAATAAATACTTCTTTATCTATGCTGTAGATTCCAGGCCATACCCCAGACTGAAGCATTCCACTAGAAGAAGCGGCAGGAGGAATACGAGGAGATCAGCTTCAGGACGTCGGGGTCTATCGAGAGGGAAGGTTGTGAAAACTTTTTGGAAAATACTGACTTCTGTTTGTGAATTGACCTCAGCGTTGACTAGGTAGAGTCGTGTGTGTTGTAATGATGAATGATCAAGGGGAAAATTCGGTCTCGCAGTCAGCTCTGTTATCTTTACAGTCTTCGGTCTCGCAGTCAGCTCTGTTATCTTTACAGTCTATGGTTGAAGTGTTAAGCGATATCCCTCACCCGCAAACTTTACCTCCACTGGTTGAAATACAACAACAATTAGAGATTTCAAACGAGCCTCAGGCTCGCCACGAACCTTCGGATTTACAGAATTTGGAAAGTATCGATGTAGCCTTCAGCGTTTAAGAGAAGCTCCGTCCAGTCCTCCATCCCCCGAGCTTTTACCTCCGCCGCTTGAATTACAGCCTTTAGAGATTTCAAACGAGCCTCAGGCTCGCCACGAACCTTCTGATTTTCAAAATTTGGAAAGTATCGATGTAGCCCTTCAACGTTTAAGAGAAGCTTTGTCCAGTCCTCCACTCCCGGAGCTCTTACCTCCTCCCTCCCATCCCCGCGTCGTTTGTCCGTCTAATGTACCATTACCTCGGCCGACGCAGGTTCCCTCTGTTCGTCCAACCGAAGATTCCGTGCCTGGCCCGTCTAACCTTTTACCCGTAAACGATCCGTTACCCGGTCCGTCCTCGTACTTCCCACCTGCAACACCAGCCGCTCAGAGGGGTGCGGGTCAAAATCCTGTCTCCAGAGACAGGTTTAATAACATTGAAATAAGACAGATGCTAAATTTCAACTTTCCCAGTCCTGTGAGTAATTACGCAGAGTTTTATCTTAATGTGATGGAGACTCTCCAAGCAGCGGTTGAACGGGCTGTATCCTATGCCAGACAGGGGGATGTGCTGCAACTAGAATTAAGGGGGGAAAGATCAAACAGCGCCTCTGTCATAGTCACACACAACGGCAGTCTACCTCTAAACCATGTTCAAGAGGCTCTCGACCGCCTTGTGCAATCCAACATGGCCATTATGCCGGAAGATGAGATGGAGTTACTTGTGCAGGTGGTACATAGTCCTAGAGGGGGTGTTAAAAGAAAACTGCAAACCATTTTTGACGATGAAATCTGCAGGAAAAAAGCCCATTGCCTGAACATTGTCATCAATCCTGGCAACCAGCTCTGCTTTGCCATTAACCTCGCTCAGCTTTTAAACCGTGAATTAACCACGCGTCAGGCCACTGAGCACGCTAAAGTGCTACAGAATCATGCGGGGTTAGCGGACGACACGCCTGTGACTTTTAATGATATTATCAAATTTGAACAGGCATTAGATTGCAAAATCGTCGTCTTCTTCAGAGCAGACGATGAGCGGGCCCTGTCTAAATTCCAAACATCTGAAGGAATGCATCCTAAAACCCTCTATCTCTTCCTCCATCAGAACCATTACTATGGTATCACCAATCTGAAAACATTTCTAGGTGCACGGTACGTCTGCGGTTACTGCCACACAGGTTTTACTAACTTATAGCAGCATCAGTGCCTGGGCCGTTGTTCTCTATGCTTCACCTCAGACTGCACAAAAACCGAGACTAAACTGATTAAATGCCCCGATTGTAATATGACGTGTCGATCCGACACGTGTTATTTAAAACATAAAATACCTCGTCACCGCCCCACCGCCGGTACAGCCGCCAGCAACTGCGGTACAATTAAAAAGTGCAATACCTGCAAAGTGGTGTATTACTCAGCCATCAGCGGCAGCACCCAGCACAAATGTCGAGCTAAGACATGTCCAGTCTGTTCCGTAAAGGACCCGGGCGAGGATCATCTGTGTTACATGACTCCTTTGAAGGTCGAGACTGATTATTCAAACCGCATAGTGTTTTATGATTTTGAAACATTTGTAGATGGAACAGGCAGACACATCCCATTTTACATCAGTACACAGTCTATGCTTGGAAAGAAGTGGGGTTCCTGGGGCATGAGTTGCACAGCTAGCTTCTTTAAACACTTCAGAAAACAGAAATACAGAGGCTGCATCTTCATAGCTCACAACGCTAAGGGTTTCGACAGTTACCTGCTTCTCAATCATATAATTCAGCAAGGTATGGCACCCCGTATAATCATGCAGGGCAGCAAGGTGTTGCAGATGGTGGATGAGGCGTTCCGTCAAACATACAACGACTCGCTTTCCTTCTTAACCATGCGCCTAGCAGATATGCCCGCAGCCATGGGCCTCGATGCTGTGAATGCTCCACGGGACCAGGAACTAAGCAAAGGTTTCTTCCCCCACCTTTTCAGTTCAGAGGCTCACTTAAATTATGTAGGCCCTTACCCTCCCCCAGACACTTACGGCGTAGACAGGATGCCTTTGGACACGCTGAAAAAGTTCAATGCCTGGTACGCCACCAAAGCTGGCTGTACATTTGATTTCAGAAAAGAGGCAGTGCTTTACTGCAATCTCGATACTGAAATCCTGGCAGCATCATGCTTAAAGTTTCGCGAAGAATTCATTCGAGAGACACGCGTTGACCCCTTTACATGCATTACAATCGCTTCCGCCTGCATGAAAGTCTTTAAGACAAATTTCCTCCCTCCAAACACTCTGGCTCTACCGCCCGCCGATAACTACAACCGGCAATTCAAAAACTACTCCGACTCTGGCATCCAGTGGTTAGAGTGGGTCTCGCAGAACGAAAACGTCGCTATTCGACACGCTCTGAACGGAGGAGAGAAAAAACTGGGGAAATACTTTGTGGACGGCTATGCAGAGACTGACAGTGTTAAAAAAGCATGGGAGTTTCTCGGGTGTTTTTTTCACGGCTGTCCAAAGTGTTACTCGCCTACTGAAGTGAATCGTTTGTTGCAGACTCCCTTTGAGCAGCTCCACTCAGCCTGGCAGGCCAAGCTGCTGACCCTGCGATCGGAGCTACACGTCTCGGTACAGTTCATATGGGAGCATGACTGGATCCGAATGAAAAAATCTCATGACGGAGTGAAACAGTTCCTCCTTCAGTATAGTGCACCGCAGCCCTTAAAACCTCGCAATGCGCTGTTTGGAGGTAGAACTTGTCCCATCCGTCTGAGGTACACGACAAGTGACACAGAGCAGGTTCGTTACGTCGATGTTACATCCTTGTATCCGTACGTTAACGCGCACTTTCACTACCCCCTTGGCCACCCCGAAATTATCCGTCAGGGTTTTAAAGATCCGCGTGAGTACTTCGGCCTGATTAAAGCTGTCGTGTATCCCCCTCGGAAGCTATTTCTACTCGTTCTACCGCATAAAACTGAGTGAGGTAAACTGGTGTTTACTCTCTGCCGCGTGTGCGCTGAGATCAACCATCAAGCCGGTTCGTGCATGCATAGTGACGGAGAAAGAGCTCTATCCGGTACCTGGACGACGCCTGAATTCACGAAAGCCCTAGACAGTGGATACCTCTGTAAATCCGAAGGTTCGTGGCGAGCCTGAGGCTCGTTTGAAATCTCTAATTGTTGTTGTATTTCAACCAGTGGAGGTAAAGTTTGCGGGTGAGGGATATCGCTTAACACTTCAACCATAGACTGTAAAGATAACAGAGCTGACTGCGAGACCGAAGACTGTAAAGATAACAGAGCTGACTGCGAGACCGAATTTTCCCCTTGATCATTCATCATTACAACACACACGACTCTACCTAGTCAACGCTGAGGTCAATTCACAAACAGAAGTCAGTATTTTCCAAAAAGTTTTCACAACCTTCCCTCTCGATAGACCCCGACGTCCTGAAGCTGGTCTCCTCGTATTCCTCCTGCCGCTTCTTCTAGTGGAATGCTTCAGTCTGGGGTATGGCCTGGAATCTACAGCATAGATAAAGAAGTATTTATTTTATTTAGCTGATTAGCTATTATTTATTTTAAGTTTGTATAAAATTTGTATTTTATTCTTACCGTCAGTCACTGCTTTCTCTAGTGCTTCTGGTATGCTAATTTTGGATCCAGATGGTCCTCCGTCAGTGTCAGCTTCTTTAGCTATCAGAATCATGTTAAAATATCACAATGAGTGACATGGCTTACTTATAATCATTTAGTTTCTTAAAAAAAAATAATAATAATTCTTACTGTTAGCCGGTTGTCTGCCTTGCTTTTCTGGCGTGTCGGGTATGACGAGTAGCGGGTAGACACCGTCTTCGCTGGTACAAGTAGCCTTGTCCACCTTGTGAGCGGGTTCTGGTCTGCACTCTACAAAATGGAGAGAGACGGGTTTAGATTTATTTTACTTATTTATTTAAAATTTATACTTTTTTTTTTCTTTTCTTCTTCTTCTTACCGTTAGTCGGAGGTGTCTCGGGCCTGTCTGTTGTATGAATTTCAGATAGAGATAGAAGTCCACTCTCGTTCTCGTAATCCAAAACGCTGTCTAGTATTGCTTCGTCACCTGCTAAAGTATAATACAAGTCAATAGAATCTATCACATACATTCTGGGATACACAGTCAAAGGAAAGTGGAAGAGTGTTAGTGCTTCTACCTTCAAACAGTCCGCTCCCTGGCCAGATTACGGTCTGAGAAGGATATACTATAACCAGAAAACAATTTATTATTATAATACTTTAGTGAAACACACACACACACATATAAATATATTCACACATGCAGTTTTTTTTTTTTTTTTAAAGGAAAGTAACTAACCATTCTGAACTGATACAGATGCGGTGGATGGGACTACTTCAGGGGTGCCTACAAAAAAATACAAGAGTAATTCTTGTAAATTTCTGTAAAATGTATAGCTTCATTTGAATGAAATAACTGGCTTACATAAGATGCCCTGGCTGTCCTCATCATATGCACGGCAAAAGAAGGCCGCTTTCTCAGTGTCTGGAAGAAAGGCCCTGTGTTATCCTTATACCGTAACAATGAAACATGTATAAAATCATGTAAGTCTTAAAATGTTACATACAAGAATCCATTTTTGATGCTTTCACGAAAAGATATCTTTATTCTGAAAAACAGGTTCGGAAAAACTATGTTAGGTGTAGTAAAAGGAATCACCCGCTAATAAAGGTACAGAGATTACTTACCCTCCCCAGAAAAAAGATAATTAGCTTCTTTGGAGACTCTCAGGCCGTGATGAAATGCGTGTATGACATCGACTGACCAGCGGTATTATATGCGACACCGCTGTTTCACCTAACAAAAATACTTTCACATACCCCCCGACTTCCTACCTCGGGGGTCTTGACACCGCTGTTTTTACCTGATCAAAATACTTGCACATAATCCCCGACTTCCTACCTCGGGGGTCGTGACACCGCTGTTTCAGGTAATAAAAATACTTTGACATACCCCCCGACTTCCTACCTCGGGGGGTCGTGACCCCGCTGACTCATCTTAAAAAAGATTCTCACACAGACCCCGACTTCCTACCCCCAAGGAAAGTGAAATGCCACAACATCCAATCAACGTTGGTTACGCCCACCTTGAAAGTTGCTGACGCCCACTTCCTCAGTCACGCCCACTTTGAAAATTGCTGACACACACTTGATCGGTCACGCCCACTTTGATCCATCAAATTCATTCGATTAAAAAGTGACAGATGGTGTTTTTCTTTATTTTTTGTTATATATGGCAGGTGGGTAGATTTAAATGAAAGGACTAACAACAATGTCAGCTACACAAACCTGTCAGAATTCAGATTAATGGTCTGATTAATACTGTTGCTATTTTTACTTCTGATACAGAATTCACTGTTTCCTCTTCTCACCAAGTGGTTGCAATGACTACCCTCCATAGTGGTAGGGGTGACATGGTGGGGAGCTAAGATCAAACCACAAAGATTCAGACAGACAGAGGCAACATCGCTAATAGCAAGAGCAATGAACACACACAGCAAATCTACCATGTGCCCAAGACCGCTTGATTCAGTGCTCTGTTATCTGTTACTCGAGCCAGCAGCGAGAATATTTACTGCAAGTAATAAACAACGTAAAAGTCTGAGCTGACTGAACGAAGTAAGCAAGGTGAAACTGTGAAGATGCAGTTCAGTCTGGTTTTAGCCACTTTTCTCTGTTTCTCCACATGGATGAGTTTGGTCCATATAGGTGAGTGCTGCAAAAAGAGTTTTTGGTTTTAGTGTTTGTCATCCAAAGATGAATAGTTCTTACTCTTTCTTTCTGCAAACAGTTTCCGGACACGGAACTGTGTCAAGCTGTTGTATCAAGTGGTCCGACACCAGACTTCACTTCAAGCAAATTAAGGATTACACCATTCAGACTGAAGGCGTCTGTCCCATCAAGGCAGTAAAGTAAGTGCTCATGTGATTTCACATTGTAACTTGTTACGATTCAAAGCAAAACAAATGTGTCCTTTCTTATCTTTAGTGATATCTAATCATGCAGACAGATTTGGTTTTATACAGATTTTCACTCACAGTGTCTGTATGGCTTCTAGTATGACCATAGTGAAAGAGGTTCTGTATATTTAACTGGCTGGCACAGTGGGACATTATTAGAATTTCAAAGTGATGGCAAAATGTGAATTGCTCAGATGAGCAAGAATCTTGGTTATGTAAAGATGCTGTGTGGTGCTAGTTTTCTACATACTGAAGTAGAATATTCTCTGAACAAACTATCTACACGGTTACATGTCATTATAAGGAAGCAAGGAGAAATTATTTTGTCTTAACAGAACCTTAAGTTAACTAGAAACAGTGTTAAAACTGCATTACATTGTCATCAGAGGGTTATGCTGCTATAGGCCTGGGCTACTGGGGAACGATGCCCTGAGCACATGTCCTCTAGATTCTCTTGCACCAAGCTTCAACCCACTACTTTCTCACGTCTTACAATTTTTTTTTTTTTTTTTTTCAAAACTTTATTTATTGTGTTTTTTCCTTTTCTCAACAAACAATGCACAATGAACACAACAGGCATACAGACATAAATCCCTTTCCCTCCCTCTCATAACCGACAGTCCTCTCGGAGTAAAACAAATCAGTAAAAAACAAATAGAAAATTATTAAAGAATAATATACATAATTAAAAATAATATATTAAATAATAGTACTAATGATAAGAATTGAAAAAAAAAAAAAAAAGGTTACAGAGTTACAAAACATGGTCACCATCCTATTTCACTCTCCCATTTCATAGCCACAATGTTCCAGCTGTAGTACAAGATTCAAACCATTCTACAGGGGTATTGGTGCTTATCTGTTCCCAGGCATTTGTATATCCATATCATCCATAAAAATAAGAAAAGGCGTCCATAACTTATAAAAATCTCAACTTTCCCTCTTACGATGTAGGTCAATAACCCTAACCCTATCCATGCAATTCTGTGCTACTGCTGTATGTAGTGCATGTTAACTGCTGTCCCCATAAAAATAAAATTTAGTTGAATTAACAGCTCAATATCAACTGCAGGTTTCTGACAGTTCGCGGAGTGAGAGTTTGCTCCAATCTGGATACTCCCTGGGTAAAGGACGCAATGCTGAATGTGGACAGAAGAACAGTTGGAACGACACCAGCACCATCCACAGCATCAGAAAATGAAGAACCATTAACACGTGACATGACACCAGCACCATCCACAGCATCAAAATATGAAGCATTATCATCAAACCATGGAACCGTGGCAACCTGCTGTCGAAAGTTGTCTGACACCAGACCTTTCCTCAAAAATATCAAGGATTACATCAACCAGACCGAAGTGTTTTGTCCGATCAAGGCAGTAGTGTAAGTTCTCTTTCACATAACATATCAGGCCATGTCTCAACTACCATAGTATATTATGAAGTTAAATTTCATCTACCTAGTGATATTTAATCATGCAAACTATTTTAGTTTCCCCCAAAAAATGCCAGTTGGAGCAACTTTATGGTGGTGGGAAAATTGTTCGGATGAACAACAACCCTGTCTTCATAGAGATTCTGTAGGATGCTAATTTACTGAGGTAGAATATTTCATACTGAGGTAGAATATGAATATGAATATGATTTTTTGAACTTGACTGAACCCGATTTAATGAGCTGAAATGTTAAAGCTGCATTACACTGACATTAACAGCTCAATATCAACTGCAGGTTTCTGATGGCTAGTGGAAAGACAGTTTGCTCCAATCCAGATACTCCCTGGGTAAAAGACGCAATGCTGAAGGTGGACGGAAGAAAAAAAGTTGGAACGAAACCAGCACCATCCACAGCATCAGAAAATAAAGAACCGTCAACACGTGACATGACAACAGCACCGTCCACGACGTCAGAAAAGGAACAGATTGAATCAACTACACCTGACATGACACAAGCACTGTCCACAGCATCAGAAAATAAAGCAGCATCAACAACTGACACGACAACAGCACCGTCCACGACGAAATACGCTCTGCTTGACAAAGAAGCAACAACGATTTCCATAACACCAGCACCATCCACAGCATCAGAAAATAAAGAACCGTCAACACGTGACATGACAACAGCACCGTCCACGACGTCAGAAAAGGAACAGATTGAATCAACTACAACTGACACGACAACAGCACCGTCCACGACGAAATACGCTCTGCTTGACAAAGAAGCAACAACGATTTCCATAACACCAGCACCATCCATGACATCAAAAACCAGACAGAATGAAGAAGAACCAACAAATAACAAGGCACCAGCACCATCCACAGCATCAACAAAAGGACAGGATGAAGAAGGACTGACATGTGACATGACACCAGCACTGTCCACAACATCAAAAACTAGAGTTTTAACAGGTGACCTAGAATTTTGCATCAACCTTAAAGAAACCTGAAACAAACATGACATCATAGCTATATAAAGCACATCTTGTCATAAATGTGTATACTGTAAGACCAAAAAAGGTGTCTCTGGAGCTGGATGCCCCAATAAAATGTTTTTTTTTTTTTTTACAAACTATGTGATATGTATCTGTCTTCCTTAGTAGCCTGCATTTCATTCACCCACAATGCTATTAGCAATTGTACAGGAAGGACCATAGACATAAACAGTGATATCAGTCAAGATGAAGGCAAACACCGTAGACCGCTTATGTAAATAGGAAAGGCACTACTCTTCTGTAGAGTTTTATCCTGGACAAACACCCAGTGTCACCTTCTCAGATTTGCAACTCTGTACCATGGTAGGACATCTGGGCAAACTCCACAGTGGAGAAGGAGAAGGAGGCAGAGAAACACAATTGAAAATTTATGAACCAGGCCTTTATGTTGTTTCACAAACCAACAAAATAATATGGCAAATCTGATGTTAATTTAGTTTATCTCAAGGCTTGCAAGATACTGTAGATTAGCGTACTGTTCTACAGTAGCACACATGGTGAACAGTAAACTAACTACAATTTAAATGAGAACACACCTACAGCTAAACAAAATTTCGGTTAACGCATATATACTAACATACAGATACACTGGAAGCCAAATAACAGCAGCATGTTTAACATGGTATTAGCGAACTTAGGCCAACGGCGGAGCTACTCTGGCTACTACAACTAGCAGTGTTAAAGTTTGTCAGAATCACATGTGGTGCGCTTAAAAAACGTGGATATTTTGGTCTGTTTTTAAGGCAGTGTGGATTGACGCGACATCCTGTCTCTTCTCTCTCTGTCGGGCTGTGCGTTCACCTGTTTGTTTGTGGGTACGTTTGTGCAGAGCTCCATCCATGTAAAACAGGTGGAGGAGAAGCGGAGATACACGACGATGGAGAAAATTAAATGAGATATCTGCGCTTAAATTAGTTCAGTTGTAATTAGATCAATAACATCCTTATTTATTAATAGAAGATGGTCCAGATGTGTTCTGCAGGAAAAGTGACCCAATTGACTTCTGTTGAATGAAATTAATTTGACTTTGACTGCAAGCTACAAATGACCCACAGTGCAGCCTCCTGAAAAGTGGATGACTGTAGAGGTTACGCTGGCTATAGACAGTCTAACCTGAATATCATAATATGTTGCCATTATTCCCAAGTATTTAGCTCACACAGTCTTACAGATAGTTGTATGTTTACCACATTGTATTATTATTTAAAAACTAGATAATTTTGTCTGAGAATGATTCGTTTGACTCAGTGGGTATTTCCTGCATATCATAACATCTATTCGACCTGGTTACTGTGACGCACAAAAATACCAGAGAAATGGAGATAACTGATATAACACTAAAGGTTATTTATACAGACAGCAACTGACACAACATACTATACGAGATGGCTTGCTACTATAAATGAAATATTTGAAAATGCATTCAATTTCTTACTTATTCTGCAATAGCTGTTTCCTGGAAAATGTTGTAGTAAATTTAGTAGTACAGAAATCTACATCATACACTCAAAAGAATAAAGATCTACGCATATCTGGAGTTTTTTTTAGTGAAGTGTAGTAAATGGTAAATGCTATTTACAATATTTCCGTGATATTATTTCTTTCTGTTTCAGGGCCATGTTTGGTTTTATTTGAAACTGTGGGTCTGACATACCACGACAACCACCACATCCTGAAAGCTCATTTGAGCAGGTGTTTGTGCGAGTGTCTGCATGCGGTGGTCTAATTCAGCAAAACGTATTCACGGGGCTGTTTCCTCTCTTCTAAGAACATTAAACACAACCTGACAAAATGTTTCACCAGTCCTGCAACGCTAATATGCAAGACATGCATTATAGTAATGTCATCTACACCTTGAGTTACAGAAAGGCTTTTTTTAGCTCGTTAATATGCTTGCATCAATAAGCTACTATGTGGGTTGTGAAAGTTGTCACATTTGAGATGAATTCACAGATAACCAACCGACTGTGTATTTACTTTGTGCCCAGTGAAGCGCCGACTGCAATTTCAGCATTTTTCAGCTGGTAAATAAAGCAGAGCATTTAAAATTTAAAAAAAAAAAAAAAAAAAAAACACTTCAACATAATTGTTACTAAAGCATTAACAAAAAATGTCAGATCTATACAACGAGAGAGTAAAATGAGTACGAAGTAAATAAGCAAATGGCAAAGTCAAAGACAGAGAGGGGTTTTGTAGTTAACCGAACGTAGAACTGGAACCAGGTCAGAATGGTTCATAACTTGGGCACAGGTACACACCACAGTCACATACACTGCCTAACCCCAACCATTTACCTGAGCCATACTTAAAGCTGACTCTAATCCTAAACCTAAAACCAAATCTCTAAACCTGCAAAAAAAACTTCTGCCTAGGTGTGTGAGAAAGTACATGTCACTTTCATGAAAAAGTCCCCACTTGATAAAACCCAAGCTGGTCCTCATAAAGATAGTCATGCAAACACACACACATAATCCACACACACGTAAACTGTTTCTTGTATCTCTGAAAGGACATTCCCTGGCCTCTTACACCAACCTGAACAATCAGAACTAAGTTATCCATAGCCTAGCCTTAAGGTTACATAAAAGGACCATACGACCACACACAGACTCACGAGCACACACACATACACACACAAACTGCCAGCGCACAAGTCGTATGAGTATACATAATTAGAACTCTAACTGGTCCTCATAAAGATATTTGTGCACAGATACTTTACCAGCACGTGAGTTACATTTATAATAGAAGTTGTAATTTATCTTTGCACTTTGAATGTTCAGTCATTCAAAGTGTAACATTCGTGGGCCTCTAAGTCATGCAAGGGTGGGAAAAACCCATTATAGTGTGGTTCAAGCAAGCGCTGCATCAACCTCAAACGCTCTCCACTCTCAGCCCCTTTAACCTCCCCCAGCTGTAGCACACTGAGGCCAAGTGGTACTTTCTTTTTCAACCCACTTATAGTAAACAGTGGGTTTTTTTAGACTTCATTTACAACAGTCACACATCATTGTGTTAGCGCCACCAAATGATGGAAACGTACTTACGGAAAGCTTCCACATGGTCAGCCTGAAGCCCACCCTGTCATACTCTCACAGTGAGTGGAGGTGGAACATTGTGGTCACTAGAATGAGTGACAATTAATAAACTGACTCACACATGGTTTGGAGAAAAGGCTATGGGAAAACTTTAATGAGTTTATGTGTTGGTGTTGCCATTTTGTGGCTTTAACAGTTTGAGATGAGTGAATAAGATTACATGTAGAGACAAAGGATTTGAGGAAGCTTACATCCACAGAAGATCTGTGGTCAGTTCTCCAAGATGTTTGGAACAACCTACCAGCCGAGTTAATTTAAAAACTATGTGCAAGTGTACCTAGAAAAACTGATGCTGTCTTGAAGGCAAACGGTGGCACACACACACACACACACACACACACACACACACACACACACACACACACACACACACACAGTGTGAGCTATACCAGAACTACCTCAGGATAAAAACAAGATGGAGAGCTTGAAAACATTGGGTGGACGTCCCAGTCTCTAGACTTTACCACATGAAGATGGTTTGTGATGAATCGGACAGAAGAGTGAAAGCAAAGCACCCTACAAGTGCCACACATTTCTGGGAACTTCTGAAACAAAAAATACTTGATTCCCATTTTAGAAAGATAAGAACGAAGTGCGTTTACATATTATTTTTTAACTTATTTGGTCTGTGCTTTCATTTCAGAGTAAAATCAGACATTAAACTGCACACAGTTCAATAAACAAAAAGCCAGCATTACCAGCTTGTCTTGTCTTGGTTTGTTGCAAACTTGGCAAAGCATTAGCTGAAGTGCTACCAGAATCCCTGATTAACGTATGCTTCATGTTAATTATTTTTTTTGTTTGTTTTTTTTTAAGAGGGAGGTGCATTGGTGAAAAGAAAACTCCTTCCTGCAGAGTGTGTTAATACTTTATGTTCTCAGTTGCAGGCAACGTTGTAAATAAGAAGTGGTCAGTGCTCCTCTTGGACAACAAGCTAGTTTGTCTTATGAATAAAACAATGATATGGATATAAGATATGTAACATCTGTGATATTCATTGCAGAGACACAGTGGAAAAATCTTGGGGTTATTTTTGATGAGACCCTTGCATTTGACTTGCACATCAAGGAGGTGACAAAGGTGTCCTTTTTTCAACTTAGAAATATTGCAAAGATCCAATTGATCCTGTCGCCAAAGGATGCTGAGGTCCTTATTCACTCGTTTGTGACCTCTCGACTCGATTACTGCCATGCCCTTTTGTCAGGATTGCCAAACAAAAGTTTTCAAGGCCTGCAGATGGTGCAGGAAGCACTCTTAACTGGCTCCCTTGTCAGGTTAGGGATGATTTTAAGGTGCTTCTGCTAACCTTTAAAATTGTTAACGGCATTGCACTGTCTGATTTGAATGAACTTGTGACCTTTTATGCACCTTCTCATGCACTTTGCTCTAAGGGAACTGGTTTGATGAATATTCCCAAAGTCCAAAAAAAGACAGTTGGTGAGTGTGATTTTTCTTACCAATTCTATGGAACAGTCTCCCTCAAGACATTAGGCAGACGTGTTCTGTTGACGTGTTGTTTTTGTTAATAGTATACACTGTTTTATTTTGTGTCCTTGTCATTTTAGTCTGTGTTTTATGTCTGATTATTTGTTTTAACTGCTTGAACAGCACTTTATAAGTAAATCATTATTATTATTAATATAGACATCGTGATATTGTGTACAGGGACAAACAAGCTTCTCTGTCAGACTATGGTGTTATATAAAGGGTGGTGGACATTGTTCATGATGGACCGGAGTTTGTTCAAGGTCCTGGCCTATCTCTAACTCCAACTATGCCCTCACCACAGAACCTGTCATCTAGGGTTATAAAGGAATACTTTAAATCATATAAGGAGCAGCGGCTTGAGATTGCAGCATTGATTTGCTATAGTTATTCTCCCCATCTTGAATATGAAAAGAAGAGTCTAGACAACTCAGTGAAGTAAAGATATTATAAGTGGACATCAGGATTATAGGACTAATAATATACATCAGGACTTGTGGCTGGTAAGCTCACTGCCTAACATTGAGACAGTGCACACTGGACTGTGCTTTGAAATAATTTTACTTAATTTCATTTAAAACACAAAGCAAAACATGTAACAATATTTGATTAGTGTGAACAGAACATACCCAAGCAGTTTTGGAAGAGTAGTAAATTATTTTCTTTCATCGTTAGACAACAAACAATATTGTGCAGCATTTTTTATTGAGTTTGTGAACATTTTGATACTGTGGATCTCGCAGTTTTGAAGAAGGACTGTAAGATGTCTCATTTATTTAAAGATCATTAATCAGTCCTTGCAGGAAGAAGATATCACCTCTGGCTTCTTCCCTCTATCCAAGGGCGCGCCCCAGGGATTGGTTCTGGTACCACCCCTTATTAACCAACCGATAATAAAAGTCCTGATGAAAATTGACTTTAATTATGTAGAAATTCTGTAAATTAATTCTGTAAAATCAAAACCACCAAAGCAGTAACTTAGTCAGAACAAACGAATCCTTCTCTTCTAAGCCTCACATTGAACTGGTGAGCCTTCTCATTTAAGCCTCTGCTGGATGATGATCTGTGTTCACGGACCTGGAACAATACACACAATCTAAGATACTGTCCACCATGGAGCACTGAGTGTTATTAAAAACTTGCACTGGCATTGATGAAAAAACATTATTTTAAAGCCGTCAGTCACCATTGCTCTTTGCATGCTGGAGGCCCTACAATGTCCACCTCTAGTCTTAGTTACTGGTACATTCTTATTTATAAGGACATTTGTGTTCAACGTCAAACTTACCTGCTGATTTCTGGAACAAAAGGTATAAAAAAAGGGGTTGATTCTTTTGATCTGTGCTTAAAATCCATCTGTTATCTGGGAAAGGGGCATTTAAGTATGCTGGAACCTTCTTGGACTCATTTTCAAAATTATCAAAATCTTTGGCGCACATCTTTAGTTTTTTTCAGTTTTTTTTTGTTTTGTTTGTTTTTTGTGTTTTTTTGTTTGATCCCCACTATTGATGAGCTCTGATGAATACTAGTTACGTTTTGTGCAGTTTGCCCCTCATTTTGATGTATTTTGTGCTGCCCCTGTTTTAGATATAGAAAAGATTCTCATCTCAATGAGGTTTAATCCAGGTTAAAAAATAAACCTAAATACTGTACTTGGTCATACTTGAGATATTTTACTTGATAAAGCACACTTTTATTCCATCTAGTGGTGTAGTTACTTAAATGTTATTAACTTATTAATATACAGTATCATCACTGATGGACTGAACAACTTGATGTATAGTTAAGGTACCACTGGCAGAGGGCACTATTGTACCCTGAACCCATTTGATACGCAGAAATACTTGAAGAGCAGTGTATATATTTGTTTCCTACTTATCCACTTTTACTTAAGTAAAAATTTATATTAAGACATTTTTTTTTCATTCTTCCTGTCTACTATTCCAACTTTTAACTTTGTATAGGCTCAAACTAAAGCATATTTCCTTCAGTCCTGGCTCAGGTCTTCTTTTCATCTTATATCACCTCTCCTAACCACAGCCATCCACACGAAGAGAGGCAATGCTCATGAACTAAACCATGTTACTGTGGTAAATATCTGCATCTGCGGTCTTTCTATGGCATTGAAGCGCATCAAGAGATGAGACAAGGGGATGTTTGATGTTTAGCAATTCTCCTAGATGTTCAAATATAGATTTTAGCTAATACATATATATATATACACACGCCTAGACATTATTGTACTCTAAAATAAAATAACCAAAATGTTGCCGTTACCATTTTTATTAGCCAGTTAATATCTTGATACAATGGCCATAACCAGTTATTTACATATTTACACTCATACAAAACATAAGATGAAAATGTTTTAATTGAAACTTACATAAAAAGAAGCAAATGTAATAGATCGTATTATACCATCACAAAAATAAGATATGGCAGAAAATAAAAAAAACATTCATATCGTCCATTTCGTGTTGAAAATAACCAAGGATTTATGGCTTTTTAGCTTTAGTAGTGATGTCATTTTGTGTGAAGATGAATATATCAGCGGTGCTTCTGTAAGGTGGCATGTTGCTGTTGCCAGTGCTTTCCATCCAGAAAGGCCATGCTGGTCTGTGACCATAATTTTTCAGGGTTAGAGCAGATTCTCTTGCCTTTCAGTGAGGTGAATCTATTGAAAATGACAGAGAGTCAGAGAGTCAGAGGCAGAGAATTGACAATAACATGACTTTTAGACTTAACAAATTCTACAATATATCAAACGATCACTTGAGGACAAGCCATGCTCTCAAATTTTATACTGGATACATTGTTTGACTTACACCACGGCCTTTATTGGACAAGACGGTGGATGTTGTACGTAGTAACTCTTCAGCTGTGTTCGCTGGATTTGAGTGTCTGAAAGTGTGCGACAGCAACTTCCAATCCCACCTTAGAATAAAGAGATTATATAAATAAGCACATGTGTATAGAGAGATTTAAAACATACATGGATGAATTAATTTGTCAAGAAACTGAAAGCTCTTACCTTGAGCTGAGGCTGAGGACACCATCATAGTAACAAGTAAAAGTGAGATGAAGCTGAGACTGCTCATTGTCTTGTCTTGTCTTGTCTTGTCTTGTCTCGTCTGGAGCTAAAATAGATATGTGTAGTCTGCACTCTGATCCCTTTTAAAGCCCACTAACCGAGTGGCATTTGCTGCTTGCAAGAGGTGCATGCAGCGCCCACAGATATGCACACGGCTGGAAAGAGGAGTATAATACTTCCGCCCACAGCAACTCACCAGTGCGGTCCTCGGCCCTCCACTTGCTCATCAGGTGGTCTGAGGCTGAGAATACATGTTCCACTGCAGTAGGATGTGGTCCTCAGAAGTAGCGTATTATCATACCAGAATTTGCAATTCAAATTATTATGTGGAAAATACCAGGGGTATGTTACCCCCCGTTTTAGTCATGATCATTATGGCCATTGAGTATGATACCAACACAGGTTTGTTTTTTTTTATGACCATTTTTCCGTATCAGTTGGTGTGTGTAAGTGATCCTAGTATCTGGAACATGTAATGGATGTTAAAACAAAACTCTAACACGGAAGCAACACCTTTTTAGTGACTGCAAAAGGACAGAGCTACTGTGCTATTTCACTTTCTACTACGGAAGCACTCTACTGTTAGGTTTTTGAGGTGAATGTTTCTCTGCTAGTAACGTCGATGAACTCATTTCTGCAACCACAGTGCTTGCAAAGAGTCACAATATACACTGCCTTCCCCCATGTTGGTCTCATAGCATTTTGTACACAGTTATGTCAGACACACGCACACGCACACACACACACGCACACACACACGCACACACACAGTACTTTTTCTGTTCCACTGAAACACACGTGGTTCATGGCCACCTTCTTTTGCGTGTATGTATGTGGCAGCAGATACCTTTTACCCGCTTGAGTGTCCGCAGATGCTTATGCACGGATGTTGTGAAGCTCTGCTAACTGGCAGACACAGCCCGATAAGACTTAGTACATCCGCCGCCAAATCACAAAACAAAAAACAGCACAACAAGGATCACTGCAGAGAATAGAAATATTAAAAATAACTTGCATGAATTACAGGTATGCGCACATATTTTAAGAATATGTTGTTTTATGTTGAACTATACATAAATTAGATTAAAGACTAAAGGGTTTAGCCTACGCCACTGATTAAAATGGGTTAGACAAAGTAACAGGAACATGTGCCAGTACAACACGATACAATATAGTTCAATAGTACTACCAACCACAGCCTCCAAAATTAAAACACTTCTAGATCGGAAGTATCGATACTTCTGGATCCATAGGCATATCCTTAACTTATATAAACTTTAATGATCCACAAAGGAAATTACTTGGTCAAAGTAGCTTAGCTGCACACAACTAAACACAAGTAAAAAGAAGCAGAGGTGATTCAAGATTTAGAGATTTAGGGGTATTGACCCCCCTCCCACTTAAAGACTTAAAGATGTAAAGGACAATAACAATAGGTCCCTGCATGACTGACATTCTGCCCTATTAGTTTGCCAGAGAGAGAAAAAAAAAACATAAGCTAACAAACTCCCATCTGACAATAAGAAACAAGTAAGTACGTAAGTAAAAGTCAGGACTGGTGCTAGTGACGGTAATGTGTTGGTGACAAAGAAAAGTGAGTTGCTTGGTAACTTACGGGAGGTGGTACAGCCAAACCTGTGTACGAGCTTCGGGGGAGGGAGGGGTAAATGAGAGAGGTGGATCACACCACTGCAATGCAAGAGGTAGGTGTTGCATTTCCTCACTAAAATGTTATGTTTAAACCACATACTTGCTACTATTGTGTTGTTTTTTTATGTGTCATTTTATCGTAGACAACTCTTATTTTTAGGGGTGCTGGGACAAAATTTAGCGGTGCATCTGTAAAAATGGGCTAGACATGGAGTAAAATAAAATAAAAAATTTGTAGTATCTAGTAAAATAAAATACAAAATAGTGTAAACACAGACTCAGAGTTAACCTTGGATAGGTTTATTGGGTTGACACTATGCTTTAGTATTAGTATTATGATTTTACCAAAGACTTATCTATCTTTTCTTCACCAATGTTAGCTTAACAGTAATGTTAGCTAGCTAGTCAGTCTAATGGCAAGAGGTAAATGTGATTTGAGACAAAATACATTTTTAAAAACTGATTGGTTTTCCAGCAGAAATGACCGTCAACTGGTTAGTTTGTAACTGTGACCGTGTACTTCTTCTTAATTGAACTGATGATAATAGGAGATGTGCAATTTAACAAACAAAACTGAGATGGCTGTTTTTGCTTTATGGTTTGCACTGAACATGTCCTTTTTGTCATGGTCAAAACTTTATGTGATGCTTAATATAATCCACAGGTATGTGTCCGCTTATCTAAGAAGCCATTTGTCTCATGCCATAACTCACTTCTGCATCCACTCCCTGGTTCGACAGCCTTTCAGTAGATAGGTCTTTCTCTGGGCCCCAAATCGTCGCCTGGGTTGTCGGTCCTGACGTCGTGCCCCTGGCTCTGGTGCTCCATATTCAGCACGCTCCAGTGACTATTGTATTTGAACCTTCACAAACCCCAAGTCAGACCTGAGTTAGAAAATACAGATTCACTTTGAAATCAAAACAGTAGCAATCACCTATAACCAGTGACAGGTTTCACTGAGCTTCTACATTGTATTCTGTCTAATGTCTATTGTATTAACATCTTAACTGCTAACAGTGTGCCAAGGAGTCACTGAAATGAAACACAAGAAGGTTTACGCTACTACTACTGCTACTACTACCACTACTACTGCTTCTACTAGGACTAATTGGATGGATCTGTAACGGTCAATGGAGAGATACTTGATGTGGTAGAAGAGTTCAAATGTCTTGGAGTAGTCTTTGACACAAACCTATCATTTTAAGCACATGTTAAAAAAATTGAGAACACCATTAAGTTCAATTTATCAAACTGATATCATATACGACCTTTTCTCACATCCAAAACAGCTAAAGCCTATATGCATGCCATGATATTTTCGCACATAAATTACTGTTTTACAACCTGAACACACGAAAATGAAAGTACAGTAAAACGTATTGAGTGTCTCCCCAAGAAGGCAGTTAAAATCTTAGACAGGAAACCTCTTCACTTTCATTACTGTAATATCCTAAAAAGGTATAATATCCCTCCCCCCACAGGAAAAACATTGAAGGACGAAGAACGAGAGCTCTAACTAGAGGTGGCTGTAATGTACCGAGGCGTAAAACAAAAGTTTCCCAAGCGGTTTTAAAGGTACCCATAGCTGGAACAAGTTCCCACCACACAACCGGAACAGCGATAACTACTTACTTTTCAAAAAAAATCTCAAACACTGATTAAAAACTAACCAGACATGTACTCACATAGCATAAACGTTTTCTTATCTGATGTACGGTGTCCGGATCCTTGGACCATGTCTGTTCTGATACTGTCTGTCCGTGTCGGGTTCTGTAATTGTCTTTTGTGTGAACGTTGTTTTAAAGTCTTCTCTGTCTGTGTTGTGTCTGCCTCGGGACTACGGCTGAAAATTAGCATCTGTGCTAAGTCTGGCACATTTACACTGATGACTAATGCGTCAGTGTTGATTAATGCGCATTGTCCCAATTCAATAAACTAATAATAATAATGATAATGATCCTAAAGTTGTTAGAAATAAGGTGAATAACTGGCCTTGTATTCTTTAAGATGTTTATTTTGGAAGTTAATTCTTCAGTTCTAAATGACTGTTAGGGACTTTTTTTAATTTTTAATCAGGAACATCTGTGGGTTTTTGTTTTAGATATAGCATAACTGACAATCTTGACAGATATATCAGTTCAAAAAAGGCCGCTGCCCAAGTACTGCATCTTCTATCTATGAAGAGAAAATAAGGAGTCAAGAGTCAGTGAAAAGCTAGTGACCTTAATAGTGAGTGACAAAAGCTCCAGAGGAATATCTGCTTCACCTGGGAGCTCACAGGACAGACTGCTTTATTTCATAATGCAGAACAGAGGTAGACGCGTCTCTCAGTCATTATGATTAAAATGAGATTATAGTTCTTCAGTGAATTCAAATATTTAAGTATCACCAGCTGCAGAGTCTTTGTTGAAGTCAGTAAGGGCTGACACAGCTGCCATCTCTTCACTTTTAAAATGACAAGTTTTAGACGGGTCCATTAGATTTAAGAGATCCCGTCATTTTCCTCCTCAGTGAGAGTCTGTTATTACTGCGCGACTCAAGAATAATATTTGATACAGTATAGCCCTTAGTTGAGCCACAAAGTGCCGAGGACTGTAGTGCACTGTAGTGCTTCACTTTAAGACTCTTCTAAGAATTGATGTATATTGTATTGCCGTTTGGCTGCAAATCGGAGCTCATAAAGATGACGATAGGACAGAAATCAGCGTTTCCGTCTGTTAGCTTAGCAACCATGATGTCAGATAATCAGTTGTGAAAGTTATGCAAGGAAAGGCAGAACATTCTTTTTTCAATCCACACTTCAGAGAGTTACAATTTCTGCCATTCGGTAAACATGCTGCATTCACAGACTTCTAATCCGGTAAAGTCATGTCTGTTAATGTCCATAGCGGCAGACACACAACTTTTGACTTTTAAAGAGGTATTTCACATTTGTCAAACATAGGAGAGGGTGACAAGATCTGATTTTTGTGAAACTCATGACATTCATGACCCCCTCACACACAAGCAC
The DNA here is from genome assembly GCF_022458985.1 of Mugil cephalus. Classification (NCBI taxonomy): domain Eukaryota; kingdom Metazoa; phylum Chordata; class Actinopteri; order Mugiliformes; family Mugilidae; genus Mugil; species Mugil cephalus. The sequence continues at coordinate 18,892,009 of NC_061776.1, read as the reverse complement.
GCAGACTTTTTAACCGTCATGCCTTATATTTATGCACCTTGTTTGTTAATGTACTTTTTTCACTCATAAGTGAAAGCAAAAAAAAAACAAAAACAAAAATCTCGATCGGACAGTCTGTGATTTAAACTGTACGAAGCTTGAGTAACTGTAACTTGACCAAGTTTCCTCCCACGGATCAATAAAGTATTTAGATTCAGACTGTGATAAAACATTCAGAGCGCTGGCAGAGAAAGGAAGTGAACCTCAAGTAGAGTAATCACTCTTAGCTCATTCTTTCTTACTGAATACATTCGGCGCAGTCACGTTCTTTTGAAATGACCTGCTGTCTCTATTTTCAATTCATTCCACACATTTCCTTCCACCCTGACGTTCCCTGTGTCAGTGTCAGGGCCAGCATCTGCAATAAAAACACATTCAGCAACATTTCTGTACGACTGTAAAGAGTGTCATGCTCAGTGAAGAGGCTGCCTTGTACTGTTGTGAGTAAAACAGTCGTGGCTTTTGTTGTGCAGATTTATACGGAGAGTGGAGAAAAATAAAAAATAAGAACTATCTCGTGCGCACGACATATTTATCTTGTGCTCACGAGATATTTATCTCGCGCTCACGAGATAGCATCTCGTGCTTGAGCTGCCTCTGCCCCACGTCTAGTTTCATGTGACGCATTCACACCTGATCTCTGCTGCTATCTGCCTCAATCCACTGCGTATCAGGGGGCAGTTTACACTTTTGACAGCTTTAGCTACTTTGTAAATTATAATTTCATTATAATAGTATTTATCCCAGGGAAGAAATTGCCAACGAACTGTCAGTTTTTAATCCAGCTCCACATTTGCCTATAAACACTTAAAAGCTTGATTTAATGATTTCATCCGTGTATATGGGTGAATGGGTCAGAGACGTCTCCACTGCTCTCCCTAACATCAGTCCACATTTCCGTTTACCTCGTGATTTAGTGACAAGAGACAGAAAAAGTGTTAAATGTTAGTGGGTGCGTAAATTTTAGTGGGTTGTTTATCAGACGTTCTAAATACATGACATTTCTGCGTATTGCATGCTTAATCTGTAATCTGTCGAAATCAGATATGGAAATGACTGAAATGTGACTAAAAGTAAAAGCACTTTCGTGACTAAGACTAAATCCGAAATGGCTGCCGAAAACAATATTGATTTTGCTGCAGGAGTAAAAAGAAAAACGTGAAAGGTAATTGGCGTGCTGTTATTAAAAGACAAAATGTGTTGAATCTGTAATATTTCAGTGCCTCTGTCGCCGTGAAGGAGAAGATCCACTTCTATCATGAGCTGAAGGTTATTTATTTTCACATGCAGCTGGGTGGGTCTTGGACATCTTTTTCAGTTTTGAACCAGACATAAAGGAAGTTTTAGTCTCAATGCCTTCATGCAAAGCCTTGTCCACACATGTACAAAAGGCCTGTTGAAAGGAGAGTTCTCATACCTGAGTAATTCAAGTCATTTCTTCACCCACTCATCCTTCCGAGTCGCACACACCTCCTTCTCCTGAACTGTGTAGAAACATTATCGGACACATAAAGAGTGTTAATGGTTTATGGATGCGTGGTGTGGGAGTCATGTTTTGGTTATGACGGGTTTCGGTTCCAATACCAAGACAAAGGTTTTGTGATGATCGAAAATGAGGAGTTTAGGCCAAGGCTTGCTGTGAAGAGAAAATAATTCTTAAAATACCACGTTTCATTGATTGAATCATGAATCTTAGTTTTATCTCAGTGAAGAGGCTGCCCTGTAGTACTGTGAGTAAAATAGCCGTGGCATTTGTTGGACTTCGCTTGTGCTGCTTTAGATTGGGTGGAGTTGCAGATGAGGTTTTTCTTTTTTTAGATCTCACTCTCCTCTGGTGATGAAGATGACGGGGCTTGTGTGCAAGCGAGCATGGG